>NW_026555331.1:84080789-85564604 GCF_014898055.3 Talpa occidentalis
GTATCCTGCCACTTTACTGAACTGATTGATGAGTTGAATTAGCTTCTTCCTGTGGAGTTTTTGGGGTTCTCTATGTATAATGTCATATCGTCTGCAAATAATAGTGATAGTTTGACTTCTTCTTTTCCTATTTGGATTCCTTGGATGTCTTTCTCTTGTCTTATTGCCCTGGCTAGGACTTCCAGTATTATATGAAAAGCAGTGGTGAAGAGTGGACATCCTTGTCTTGTTCCAGATCTTAATGGAATTGCTTTCACTTTTCACCATTGAGAATGATACTGGGCTGTTGGTTGTCATAGATGCCTTTATGATGTTAAGGTTGTTCCTTGTATCCCAAGAAATTTCAAGGGCTTTTATCATGAATGGTTTGCACTTTGTCGAAAGCTTTCCTCAGCATCTATTGATATTATCATATGGTTTTTATATTTCTTTTTGTTGATGTGTTGGATAACGTTGATTGATTTTCGGATGTTAAAAACCATCCTTGTGTCCCTGGAATGAATCCTACTTGGTCGTGGTGAATTATCTTATGGATACATTGTTGGATTCTGATGGCTAAATTTTATTGAGGATTTTTGCATCAGTGTTTCATTAGGGAGATTGGCCTGTAGTTTTCCTTTTTTGTTGTCCTTTCGGTTTTGGTATTAGTGTAATGTTGGCTTCATAGAACGTGTTTGGTATTGTCCCTTCCTTCTCAATTTTTTTGGAAGAGTTTGTGAAGGATAGGCACTAATTCGTCTCTGAAGTTTGGTAGAATTCATTTGTAAATCCATCAGGTCCTGGGCTTTTGTTTTTGGGGAGGTTTTTGATTACCATTTCAATTTCGCTAATTGTAATTGGTCTGTTTAGGTGTTCTATTTCTTCTTTATCTAGCTTTGGGTGATTGTAGAGTTGTAGGAATTTGTCCATCTCCTCTAGATTGTTAAACTTGTTTCCATATAACTGTTCATAGTAGTTACTGATTATTCTTTTGATTTCTGCTGTGTCCGTTGTGATTTCTCTCTCTTCATTGATGATCCTGTTTATTTGTGCTTTCTCCCTTTTTTCCTTGTGAGCCTGGCTAGGGGGTTTGTTCTATTTTATTGATTTTTTCAAAGAACCAGCTCTTGGTTTCATGATCTTTTGGATTGTTTTTTTAGTTTCAATTTCATTATTTCTGCTTGGTTTTTATTTTTCTTTTCTTCTGCTGGTTTGGGGTTTTTTTTTTGTTGTCTTTTCTAGATCTTTGAGCTTCGAGATTAGGTTGTTTCTTTGAGTTCTTTCTTGTTTCTTGATGTGAGCTTCTATTGCTATATATTTTCCTCTTATTACTGCTTTTGCTGCATCCCATACATTTAGGATATTGGTGTCCTCTTGTCGTTCAATTCAAAAAATTTTAATTTCTTCTTTGATCTCCTCATTAGTCCAAGTGGTCTTCAGTAGTGTGGTTTTTAATTTCCATGAGGTAGGAAAGTTCCTTGCCTTCTTTTTATGGTTTATTTCTAGTTTGATGCCTTCATGGTCAGAAAAGATGGTTGATATGATTTCAATTCTTGGTGTATCTGTTGATGTTTGTCTTGTGCCCCAGTATGTGATCGATCCTGGAGAATGATCCGTGTGCGCTTGAGAAAAATGTGTACTCCGTTTTTTGGGGTTTAGTGTTCTATAGATGTCTGTTAAGCCCAATTGCTCTAGGTCCTTATTTAGAGCTTGGTTTCTTTACTTATTTTTTGTCTTGTTGATCTATCCATTGTTGTTGATAGTGGTGTGTTGAAGTCTCCCACTACGTATGTGTTTCTCTGATGTCTGTTTTCAGAGGAGACAACAGTTGTCTGATATATTTTGGTGCTCCTTCGTTTGGTGAGAGTATATGTTAATGAGTGTTATTTCTTCTTGAAGTATTGTCCCCTTGATCATAATGTAGTGACCATTGGGGTCTCTTTTATCTTTTTGAGTTTGAAATCTGTTTTATCTGATATAAGTATAGCTGTTCCTGCTTTCTTTTTTGGTCCATTTGCTTGTAGGATTGTTTCCATCCTTTAACTTTGAGCCTATTTTTATCTTTGTAGCTAAATGTGTTTCCTGGAGACAGCAAAAGGTTGGGTTTTGTTTCTTAATCCAGGCTGCAACTCTGTGTCTTTTATTGAAGAATTTAGTCCATTTACATTTAGAGTTAATATTGATATGTTAACATCTCTATTTGCCATTGTGTTTGTCTTTCCTTTGATTTATTTATTTATTCTTTTAATAACTTTTTTTTTTTTTGGCCTTCTTCATTGTTATTCGTCCCTCTGAGGTTCTGGCTTTAGGACTCCTTGTATTTTTTTTGGAGTGGGGTTTAGTTGCAATGAAATTCCGGAGTTTTTCTGTTGTCTGGGAAAGTCCATATTTTTCTTCAAAGAGGAAGGAGAGCTTTGGGGATAGAGTATTCTTGGTTGGCATCTGTTTTCTTGGAGTCTGTTGACTATGTCCCTCCACTCTCTCCTTGCCCGTAGTGTTTCTTCGGAGAAGTCTGATGTCAGCCTGATTGACTTTCCTTTGAATGTTATCTGTTTCTTCCCTCTTGCCAGCTCATTATTTTTCCTTGTCCTGGATTCTGGGAGCTTTTACTATTATGTGTCCTGCTGTATTTTTCCTTCGTCGTGGAAGTTTGGTGTTCTTCTTGCTTCTTGTATATACATTTTCAGCTCCTCCTTCACATTTGGGGAAGTTCTCTTCAATTATCTCTTGAATATTTTCTCTGTTCCTACTTCTCTCTCCTCTCCTTCTGGTATCCTATAACTCTTATATTTCCTTTCCTCATGGAGTCAGATAGTTCCCGAAGTCTTTCTTCATTCTTTTTTCCTTCGTACTTCTCTTTCCTTTTTGTTTTGGTTCTTTTTATTTCTGTGTCTTCAAGAGTACTTATTCGTTCTTCCATTTATCAATTCTGCTTTCATTGCTTTTCCCAGAATTCTTTAGTTTTCCATTAATTCTTTGATCTCCTGCATTTCTTTTACTTCCCTCTTTAGGGACTCAATTTCATTCTTCTGATCGTTGATTATTTTTTTCCTTATCATTGTTTTCCTTTATGACTTCTGTCAGTTTTTTAATCACGGCAATTTTAAATTCTCTTTCTGGAAGGCTCAGAAGTTCTTCCAAGTTACTGTCGTTGCCATCTGGGGGGTGTTTCTTTTGTGGTGTGCTTTTTCTCTGGAGAGTTGCTAGGTTGCGTGTGGTTCTTCTCCTCCCTACAGTCTGTTTTCTATTTTGCCGTATGCGTTGGGAACTGTGTAGTTGGGACTGGCCGGCATCTTGGGTGGGCTTCTCTGCCCCCCTGGTTCCTCCAGGAGTCATCGGGCGGCCGGGGCTGTGTGCTGGGGCTGGCTCCTCCTGGGCGGGGCTCTCTGCAATGGCGCCCAGAGCTCACCTCCGTGGCGGATCCTGCGGGGGTTCTCCACAGCTCCCGTTCACGGGGGTGTGGTGGCTGCAATAGTTCCTTTCCACTCACAGTCCCGCTTGCTGCGTCGTTTGTCTTTTGGGCCGTTTTAGTGTGTTGTTTCCTCTCTCTGCCGGTCGGAGAGTGCCGCCTCTGTGGGCGGGGGAGGGAGCAGGGTTCTGCGCTTCCCTCCCTTCTGGTCCTCTTTTATGGCAACTTTCTTCTTTGGGCAGTTTGCTGGAGTCGTCCGTTTATCTTCCGTGTCCCAGTTCTCACTGGGACCTGCCGCTTTCCTCCCTATTAACTTTTTTTAATGGGAGATCTTACTCGCAGCGGTCTCCTCGCCGCCATGTTGCTCCGCCCCCTCTTCAGTTTCTTAAAGTAGATAATTAGGTTACTTTCTTGAGACCTTTTCTTAGCTTTTTTTATTGCTTAATTTTTTTCTTTGAGCACTGCTTTCACTGCATTGCATACATTTTTGATGTATTTTCATTTTCTTTCATTTCAAAGTATTTTAAAATTTTATTTTGTTATAGTCTTTTACCTATTGAATATTCAGAAATGTATTGCTTAATTTGTGAATGACTCGAATTTCATTGTTACTGATTTCTAATTTCAATTAATTGTAATACCTAACACTATATCAGTCTTTTAGAATTTATTCAGATTTGTTTTATGACTTACCATATGGTTTATTCTGGAGATGTTCCAGAATGTATTGAGAAGAATGTATATTCTGCTATCGTGCAAAATGTTCTGCAGATGTCTTTTAGGTCGGTTTGATAAATAGTGTTATTTGTCTTCTCATTCCTTGTTAATCTCTCTGCTTGTTCTATTATCTAGATAGTTAAGTCTCCAATTATTATTGTTGAACTGTGTATTTCTCACTTCAACTCTATCCTTGCTTCATGTATTTGAGGGCTCTGTTACTGGATGCCTATATGTATATATATTTTTAACATAGTTATACCAAAATGTGCCACTTTAAGACCAAAAGAATTAGTCATTTATTTCAAATATATTTATCTTATTTGGAAAACGATAAAAATCATAAAGCACTCTCATTCTTATGTTGCCTATCTGATTACCATATATTTCCCTTGCCTTATTTAATAAACTTTTCAAAAATTGTTATTAGTGGATCATATAGCTCAAGTCTATTACATTTCCATCTGAATTTGTAAACTTTGAATCATGTTTCCATTTTGTGTCTTTGATTGCTATCATTGTGGGTTGTGTTTTCACTGAAAAAAAAAAAAAAGACAAAAACAAAAATCACCTGATCTAGGAATCTAAATAAGATTCTCATTTTCTCTCTCACTCCTTTCTCCATTTATCCTGTGTTGACTTCTTTTTCTGTGTAGACAGGCACTTTAAATTGGGATGGAGGTTGGTCTGAAATGGTTATTTGACATTTCTTTAAATCATGAGAGTATTATTCACCCCTTTGACTTCTGCAGTGTAAAATTAGTAAATAAGGAAAAGAAAGGAAAAATGAAAAAAAAAACCAGAAAAATCTTTTAATTCAACTCTCTTTTTTCTCCCATGGGCAAAAATAGACAAATGGCTGCACTCTGGATTTGTTAAGAGGAGATCATCCTTTTCACCTATTGAAGTGTATTCACACTTTTCATTAGTAAACATCTGTTCAAGCTTCATCACAAAAAGAGAGGCATTCTCAGAAGAGTGAAAAGTCACAGTGAGCACCACTGAGTTACTCACTGGTCATATATCAGCTATGTGGGCTTATTTGAGTGTGTGATGTGTGAAATGTTCTGATGGCAGAGGGTTACTGCCTCCTTTGAACTTTAATGATGGTGTGTTGGCTTCTCTGGGTACAAATCAAACCTGTAGATTTGAATTTTAAAGCCAATATGTACTAATGCCAAAGGAATTCAAGCTATAACACATACAATTTATACCATGGAACGCACATGCTCTGAAATGTTGGTTAATAGCAATAAAACAATAGCAGCTACAATAAAATGAAACAAAGACAAACATTATTTTCTATGTACCTACCATTGTGTCAAATATTTTACATATATAATCTCATTAAATCCATACAACAACCCTATGAGGCAGTTGCTATTACTAACTCCATGACATGGTAAGGAAACAGAAGTCATTTCACAATGAAATGATTGAGACACGATTTTAGTATCATCTACCTCCTTCTCTGCCATTTTCTCTAGGTGACTAATGGATTAACAATGCCAGTGGGAATGTGTTTGGAGAAGTGTTCATTTGACATACAGGAGGACAAAATTAATATTATCACCTTATATATACTAAATCAATATCCTTGTGATTTCATTAACTCAGCACTCCACTAGGTTAAGGGGGTGTTTCAGAACACTTGGAAATGATTAAAACCTTGCCTCTGGGTTGAAGGCTCCTGGGCTGGGAAAACAGGCTATAGGAGGCCTGACTGTCTGTTGGTGTGGAATAGACAGATTGGATTCACAGAATAAAGCAAATGAACATGCAAGTAAAAACCTGTGCCTTTTAAGTTCAATGAAAGCAAGATCAGAACTCATTTATGGCCACAAGGAAGTTCTCATTTATTCAACCTGTGTTTCTAGGGAAAATTTTCTTTTTTTTTTTTTCACCAAGAATATTCATCTCTATATCAATTTTATGTCTTTGCAACTGATCGTAGAGTGTTCAAAAACTTTTCTGTCTTTTTATTGGCCTCTTGGAAAGTTAGAAGTAGCCCTTGATATTCAAAATTGGTTTGAATTAGCTGCACAATTACGAGTCCATCAAGTTGGAGAAAGATTTAAACTTTCTAAAACCAGTTCATCATCCTTTTTATAAAACAGGTATCAACAAAAGAAGAAGGGAAAGCCTGCCTCAACAATCTGATGAAAAGAACCTCCCAGTTTGTTTTTTTTTCTTTAATTATTGTCAGTCCTTAAGAAATGTACATATCTGTTGCAATAAGCAGGAGTTGTGGCATGCTCTGTGAAGATGGGCCAAACCTCCTGCAGGACTGTGTGAATGGAATTCAGTATACATTGCAGCCTAAAAATATTGTAAGAGCATTCCATTCTTCTCATGTGACTTTTCTTTCTTTCTTATTCAGCTGTACTCAGATCTCTGTAGGGAGCTAGCGAGAGACTGTGGATACAATGAAATGTAAAAGCAGTGGTGACTTCCAGAGAGCCTTCTTTCCATCCTTTAAGGTCTTCATTTGTCTACAATGCTTGATAGATCAGTTTAACCCAGAATTCACTGATACTGGCGAGATATTGACTTGCCCTATTGTGTAAACATAGAAAGCCCCAAATCAAAACCCCTGTCAGTGACCCTGAGCCTCAAGCTCTAGGAACTATGGAATTGAGACAAGAAATTGTGAGAGTCAACAATGGCACTGACAACCATACGTTATTGCCTCAGACTGATTGGAAATTAAAGCACAACCAGAGGAAATTTTGCAAAGAAATCAGGGGGTGCTTGGGTGCTCTGTATTATGGCGCTCTTGTTCTTGCCTTAACTGGATCATTATTAGCAAAGATGAGTACAAAAACTGCAAAATACGTTTCTAAGCCCCTTTCTCCCTTTAAAAAGTTGTCATTGACTAAGGTCCCATGTGAAATGCCAATATGGGGCTTAAATGATTTACATTAAGATTTGCCTCTATCTCTGAATTGATGTGACTTTAGGGAATTCACATCACTTATGAATGTTTCTATTTTTTTAATTTATAAAAAGTGAGGTAATCTTATCGTCCTCCTTCCTAGTCCCCCAAGACAATTATCAATCAGGCTGTGGAGAATGAAGAGCTGAATTCTGAACAAAGAAGGCTTTGATGGAATTCAGAATACATTTTTCCTAACTTACGTATTTTTCCTTTGTTAAGAATCAGTGTGTTTCCTTTGCATCCAACAGACAATAAAATAGCACAGATATGCCCTGTCTTGTTCCTGGTATCTTCCTTTGCTCCAAAACATTATCAGTGATTTCGCCAATAGGAAAGCAGAGTTGAAGAGACAGTCATTTGTCAGTTAACTTATACTCCCTCTGCTGGTTGGATGGCTCATATTTCTTTTCCATGACTTTCAGGTTCTAGGTTTATTTAACTCTTTTTTTTTTTTTTTTAGTAAAGTGAGAAATTATATACGTTTTTTGTAGTGTGATGATGTTACAATGAATTTGTGATACTGTATTTTTTCCAGTATTTGGAAAAGTTACCATTCTATTTAGCACAAATGTATGTTAGGTTCATAAAACTAGGTTTTAACAAGGCAGTGTTATCAAAGGATTAGCAAATCTGCTTAATTCCAACTTCCTGATGATACATACAAAATAAAATTGTAAGTAACACTTTTTTGATATCAAGTATCAATCACTGCCTTTTAAATACAATAGCGGTAACTCAGTGCACATAAGAGCAGTCTGATAAAAGTAGCCATAACTATCCAATAGGTTTAAAATCATGATTTCATAGTAATATTTAAAAAGGTGTACCTTTTGTCTAAGGTACACTCTTGGATGACAAAACTATGAAATAACAGAAGAGTGATTATAATGCTAGCGAGGTTAGAGTCTACTTTAGAGAAGACAAAGGTGCTGCCTTTGCAATGAGGCTTGTGGAGTGCTTCAATGGCAGAGGAAGGCTTTGGATAGCTCCCATGGAAAACAACTTCCAGTTTCATTAGAAACAATGGACATTTTGCTGGGTTGGGAGGCATTTTGTTTGTTAAGTTTATTTGATGTGAAAAAAGGTTGGTGACTGGAGGAGAGGATTTGCTTTCTGGATACTGTGGCATTCTAGTGAAAAAAAGACCAGTCTCTGTGGATCATTCTAATTTATCAAAAGCTGTCAGTCTTTTGGCTATACTGCAGACCTAGCAATTTACTTAAATGTAAACATTTTAATAGTATTTCTAAAGTTTGACTTTCATTAAAAGTTAAAGCTTTAAAACTTTTTTATAAATATCAAAAAACCTACTGAGGGCCTCCCCGGTGGCGCAGCGGTTGAGCGCTGGGTTGCGAAGCTGCCCACGGCCTCTGCGGCGCTGGTTTGATTCCCGGCTGCTCCCCAGCCACCGGAGGAGGGTCCCGCATGGCGCACAGACCTCCCCTCAGCAGTGTACTTCGGTCCTTCAGCCTGCTCTTCCCCCCTCCCTCTGGCTCTGGTGAATTCTCTCACCCTCCTGCGCTTCTGACTGTACCCAGTGCACGTATAAACAAAACAAACAAACAAATAAATAAATAAAACATGCCTCTATTAAAAAAATAACCTACTGAAAGAAACCTCCCACAACTACACATATTCTTACAAACATATACACACACACTCACTTTTGATTTTAAAACAAAAAGAAAAATCTATAAACAAAAGAACAAAAAGAAGAAAGTGAGAATGAGGGGGCGGGTGGGAGGAAGGTAGAAGGTAGGAATGAAAGATAATAGAAAAGAAATATAGGTAAGGTATTTTCCCTTACCTTACACTACTCACAAAAATTAACTTGAAATGAATTAAAGACTCACTCATAAGATCTGATACAGTAAACCTTCCAGAAGAAACACAGGAAGTTCCTTGACATTGAGTTGATTAACTGTTGTTTGTTTGTTTGTTTGTTTTATTTGACAACAAAGGCACAGCAATAAAAGCAAAAATAAACAAGGGAGACTGCATCAAACCAGAAAGCTTCTGCATAGATAAAACAACCAACAAAATAAAAATGTAACCTACAGAATGAGAGAAAATATTGGCAAGTCACAGGTCACAAACAGGAACAACAAAAATATTTTATTTAAAAATGGACAGAGTAAATGAATAAACATTTTTCCCAAGGAAGACTTAAAAATGGGTAGCAGTTCATGAAAAAATGCTCAAAACCAATAATCATCAGATATGCAAATCTACAGCACAAAAAGATATTACCTCATGTCTGTTAGAATAACTATCAAAAAATAAAAAATATAGGGCCTACCCTGGTGGTGCAGGGGTTGAGTGCTGGGCTGCGAAGCTGCCTGCAGCCTCTGCAGCGCCAGTTTGATTCCCGGGCACCCGGCGAGGGTCCCACATGGCACGCAGACCTCTCCTGCCACGCCCGCTGCTCCCCTCAGCAGTGTATTTCGTCTGTCTGCCTGTCCTGTTCCCTGCTCTGGTGAATTCTCTCACCCTCCCACGCTTCTGACTGTACCCAGTGCTTATATAAATAAATAAATTTTAAAAACCTGAAAAATAAAAAAATATAGCTATCATATAATTTAGCAATCCTATTTCTGGGTATACACCCAAATGAAATGAAAACAGGATACTGAAAAAATATCTGCACTTCCATATATATCACAGATTATTCACCAAAGCCAAGATATAGAAAAAACCTAAGTGTTCATCAATGGATACATGGATAAAGAAGATGTGACACCTGTACACGTATCTCACATCTTCTTTATCCATGTATCCACTGATGACATGTACACGTGGCTCGAGCCTGTGTGTGTGCACGTGCATGTGTTTATGTGCATGTGTGCACGCACATACACACAGGACTATTAGTCAGCCAAGAGAAAGAGTAAATCCAGCCATTAGCAACAATGCCCTTGAGGGCATCACGCTTAGTGAAAAAAGCCAGTCAGAGAAAGGCAAATTCTGTATGATAGCACTTAAATATAAAACCTAAAAAATGCAAACTGGTAGCTGAAGCTGACTTCAAGTAGGGGAATTAGGGAGATATTGGTCAAAAAAGTACAAATCTCCAGTTAAAGGAAGAATAAGTTCTGGAGATCTAATGTACCGCATGGCAATTACAGTGAACAATATTGCTACATACCTAAAAACAGCTAAAAGACCAGGTCTCAAATGTTCTCACCACAAAAAAAAAAAAAAAAAAGATAGTTATATGACAGAAAGAGGTGTTAGCTAACGCTATGTTGGTAATCATATTGCAACAGATAAATGTATAGAACAGATCATATACCTTAAATTTATACAATCTCATATATAAATTATATCTCAATCTGAAAAAAGAGGGGAAACAGCAACACACTAACTCAAATCTGAAGGCAAAGCTTAGATCCTAGGGATATAAATGTAAAAGAGGAAATGTCTGATGGCTTCTGAAATTCAGAAATATCCTTTTGGTAAAGGACTTTAACAAACAGGATGCATGGTGAAGTTTAAACTGTTTTAGAGGTGCATTTTTCTGCTCACTTTAAATAAAGATCCATTATGGCTTATAAGGTGTACAGTTGGCATTAAAAGCAGAACCTTGGCTACCTGATGCAAATTGGGAGAAAATTTATCACCAGGAATTTGGGACGAGTTGCTTACTTCATCTGGCCAATGGGTAGCTTTAATTTGCTTTAATTTTCCTGGTAGTCAAGGCGTAAAAGGAAACATGTTAAAAAATATAATAAACACACACACACACACACACACAAATGAACATTCAAAGTTGTCTTAGAGATGGAACTGTAATAGGACACATGAGTTGCAAGTATAAACGTTTTTAATAGTGGGCTTTTTCCACATTTTTAGAATAACTTTTATCATCACAACTATCACTTTTGTTTCTGATATATATTTTTCAAAAAAAGAAAATCAGGGCTTCCCTGGTGACACGGGTTAAACTCTCAGTGCTATAAAGCTATAGCCAGCCACTACAGCATGAATTCGATCCCCAGCTAGGGAGCTAACCCACATGGCGCAGCAGACCTCTCCTGTCTCACCCACTGCTCCCCTCAGCAGTACATTTCAGTAGATCTGCCTGTTCTGCTCCCCACTCTGTCTCTGGTGAATCCACTTACCTTCCCCCCACACCTCTGGCCTATACCCCAGTTCTTGTATGCATAAATAAATAAAAATAAATCTTTTTTTAAAAATCAGTAGATAATACTGCCTTAAAAAAAGCTGTAGTATCATTTGGTGAATTCTTCCCACCTACCTCTGAGGGTCAATGAGAGGTTTGATTTGCCTTTCCTCTTCTATCCATACTACTAAATGCTGCTGCAGAAAAAAAACACATAAAAATTCATGATTTAAACTGCAGCCTGGTTGTACCTTCTTTAAAGAGAAAAGAGGCCGTCATATGGGATTTGTCTACCTCTCCATTTACAAACTTTCTGATTCTATAAGATCCTTATCTTCTTCTTTTCAATCTTCAGGTGACTTTCTCCCTCTGTTCTCATGCAGGAGGTTTAATCTTTCCATTAATGACCTGGACCCTGATCCCTCTCTTTTCACTTGAACTCACTCTATCATCGATTCCTTCCCTCCATTGTATCCTGGCTTCTTTGTCTCTGTTATGTCCCCTCCTGAGCACATAAACATGATCAAATCTCACCATTAAAAAAATTTCTTTTAGGGCCTCTCCGCCAGTGGTGCAGCGGTTGAGCGCTGGGCTGTGAAGCTGCCCACTGCCTCTGCAGCACCAGTTCGATCCCTGGCCACTGGCGGAGGGTCCCACATGGTGCGCAGACCTCTCCTGCTGCCCGTTGCTCCCCTCAACAGTGTGTTTCATCAGTCTGCCTGTTCTGTTCCTCGCTCTGGCTCTGGTGAATTCTCTCACCCTCCCACACTTCTGATTGTACCCAGTGCTTGTATAAATAAATAAATAAATCTTTAAAAAAAATTTCTTTTAAAGGTGAACCTTTTCCTCTGAATCATATACAGTAATGTAAACCTATGTTATCTTAATACATAAATAAAGAAAAATTATCTTTTAATACCTAATGTTCATCTGCCATTGACTAAGCAATTCTGTTTTGAGGAATTTATTACATGGAAACCAAGATGTTCACTGACGTATTTTTAAACAGTAAAAAAATGGAGACAACCTAAATGTTTATTTAACCAATAAGGGTTTGGTTAAATAAATTATGTTACCGTCACACAACTGGCAAGCTATAAAAGAATGGGGCTTATCTATTATCCACTGACATGGGTGGCAGATGGGGGTGGGGGGAAACAAAGATAAATTGTTTGGTAAAAGTATCCAGTTGAAAAATACATACAAAGGAAATTTTTATAAAAGGCAATTGAATATACACCTCTAGATGCTAATGTATCTATAACAAGTAAATTTCACATGCAACAAACAGGTAGAAATCAAACACATTTTTAAATTTTTATATCTTATTTTTTTGAGCCTCCTTTCATGGCACAAACTTATTCTGGGTCAGTTCAAGATAAGTTTAACTGATGCAGAATATTCTCGGTTGAGTCTTTTTTCCTCCCCTTACGCTACAGAGAAATATCTCATTTCCAGAAGAGCTTAAAAGCTTGAGAGGGGCATCAATACTCAGTCATCAGCCCATTCATTCACATATTCAATCAATATTTTTTTATTAATTGTCTATGGTATATCAAGCACTGTTCTAAAAGTGCCAAGAAATGAAGTGACAAAGACAATGAAATCATAAGAACAGCAACAAGAAAATCCTGGCTCCATGAAGCTTAATTTCTAATGGGTAGACACAGTGAATAAAAGAATAAGTAAATTATGTAGTATGTGGAGTAAATATTTTAGAATAATATGAGGGAAGAAGAGAAGAATGTTAGGGCAAGAGATATTGCTGTTATAATAGGGATGATCGGGGAAATTCACTGACAAGATGACATTTGAGCAGAGACCTGAAGAAAATAAAGGAAGGAACCAAAGATTTGTGGGCGAAGAGCTTCCAGGCAGAGGAAAGAGCAAGTATAAATACCCTAAGGCACAAGCATGCTTGACTTGTTTGAATAAGAACAAGGAAACCAGTTTGGTCAGAGCAGAGTGAATAAAGCAGAGAATGGAATCAAAATAGGTTAGAAAGGTAGTGTGTGTAGTGTGTCTGTGTGGGGCGGGTGGGAGGGGGGATGTTCATGGTAGGCTGTGGCAAAGACTTTGAATATTACTTTGAGTGATACGGGAAGCCACTGCAGGGTGTGTAGGAGAGAAGTGGTTTCGTCTGGCTTATATTTGAAAGAAATCACCTTGACTGTTGGGTTAAGAATAAACTGCAGGAGGCAAGAACAAAAGCGGGAAGTTCAATTAGGTGACTACTGCAATAGTCCAAGAAAGAAATGATGTAAGTGGACTGGATGATAATGATAGATGTACAGAGAGGTAAGGGAATCATTAGAGGCAACAGGATTTGGTCACGGATTGTATATTTGAGAGAAAGGAGGGCGGAGTCAAGAGTATTAGGTTTTGGCTTTGGAACAACCCAAACTATTATAGCCATTATATGAGATGAATGAAATTACTGGAGGAGCAGGTTTTAGGAGGCAGATTTGGGATTTCTTTTTGAATGTGTTAAGTTTGAAAAGCCTATTCAACTTATAAGTAGACAAAATTGCATTTGATTGAGGACAGATCCAACACCTCAAGAAGTCTGGAGTTCAGGAGAAAGGCTAGATCTGGAGATATGAATTTGGGTCAGAATCAAACAGTATGACATGTTATTTTGCTGTAGAATATTCTCAAGGGTTTTGCTTAAAAAAGGGTGATTAAAGTTTTAGCTCATTTCATTTCATCTTAGTACTTTTCAAGCATTACCTATTACAACAGAACAACTCTATCCTCAGTGTCTAGTTCAGAGAAGCATTCAATATGTATTTGGTGACTGCATGAATAATCTTTGTGTTACTTTTAAAAAGGAATCGTTAACAGTTTTCTATATCGTTTGGTATGACTTGTAAACGTCTTCAGTCTTAAATTTCCCCCAAAGAAGCTAATCTCTCATGTTACCTAATGGCAATGTGAAAATATGATTCAGGAATTTAAGCAATGTATCACACAAGAAAAACTGAGACCAGAGGCAAGTACTGAACCCCTTTCCTACCCCAGTCTGGACACTAATCATGACCTAATACAGGACCGAAATCGTGGAAGTACTTGAACTGGAAAGGGCCCTAAAAATTCTGGCCAAGTTAGCCAAAGATTAATCACGGCAATAGTGGAGACCAAGACCATCACAGCAAGTCTGGGAACAGGTGCTAGTAGGTTTTGGAATGTTGGACCAAACGCAATGAAAAGAACAAGTAAAGTATCTATATATTTGAGCAATCCTATAATTTCTTCTGGAATGAAGAATACTTAGGGTTTGGTTGGTTTTCTCAGGTCACTTCAAGTACGACAGGCATTTTACTACACATAATATGGCATTTACATAGTTGGTTTTTTTTTTTTTTTTTTTTTTTTTTTGGTATCTTGTATCTGACACACCTGAAGCAATTAAAGCCAGAAGGAAGATAGAACTTAAAGGAAAATGCAAAGATTATAACTTCACTACTTGAATTCTGGCTTCTGGGCAGCATTCTATTCAGTAGTGGTTTACTGAACACCTGCTCTGAGTTGGAGATTGTGAGTTATGAAATTGGTTTTGTTATTCTTCTTAAGAGTAGTGTATGAGGGCCTCCCTGGTAGCGCAAGGGGTAAAGCACAGCACTATGAAACTATCCACAGCCTCTGCAGTACGAGTTCGATCCCCAGCTGGCCAGGGAGCTACGTACATGGTGCAGCAGACCTTTCGTGTCTTGCCCGCTGCTCCACTCAGCAATGTATTTCAGTCAGTCTGCCTGTTCTGATACCCACTTTGTCTATGGTGAATCCTTTCACCCCCCACACTTCTGGTCTAGTATAGTTCTTGTATGCACAAATAAATAAATCTTTTTTTTTAAAAAAGAGTAGTGTATGAATTTATTAAAAAAATATAAAATAATTCTTGATTATTATTACAATCAAGAATTCAAAGTAGGGTCTCCCCGGTGGTGCAGTGGGTTGAGCACTGTGCTGTGAGGCTGTCCGCAGCCTCTACAGTGTGGGTTCGATTCCCGGCCAGTCAGGGAGAGACCCTCATGGCACGGCACACCTCTCCTGCCTCGCCCACTGCTCCCCTCAGCAGTGTCCTTGGTCTGTCTGCCTGTTCTTCTCCCTGCTCTGTCTCTGGTGAATTCTCTAACCCACCTGTGCCTCTACCTGTACCCCAGTTCTTGTATAAATAATGAAATAAATCTTTTAAAAAAAAAGAATTCAAAGTGGCCAACATCAACAATGAAAGTTTGGCAGAATTTAACTACAGGCAAACTTTTCACAGTGAAGCAAAACTAGTTGCTGATATACAGAAGCTCTTTATTTTGATGTAGTCCTGTTACGGAGCAGCCCCGATATAAAAACGGTTGCCTGGCTGTGGGTCCTCACCCGCGCATTTAAAAGGGACTTATTTATACTCCACTACAGGCACACACAAAAGGTTAATAAAAGGTTTATTTACAAGGGAAAGGGAAATGAGAAAATGTACAACTCAGAAAGAAAATAGGGAAATAAAGTCTTTAACTGGTCCTACCAGATCCGCCAACCTGGAAACCCAAAGGCACTCCAAGAGCTGGCTGAGCACTGCGAGCTGTCAGAGAGCCAAAAAAGGGAAACCCCCAAAGCCCACGTGTCTGGTTTTATATCAAACCTGGCTGCTTAACCCCACCCTCAGGTTCCAGCAACCTTCCCTTTGGTGGTGATTAGATTTGTCTCTCCCAAAGTCTTTTGGCTTTGGTCTGGAGGGGGGTGGAGTCCACAAAGCCTGTATGGAATTAGCTTTAGGACATCTTTTTCCCCCTACAGTCCCAGCTGTTTATTTTTGCCTTCCCTATCACTGCTTTGGGTGATGTGTCTGTAAAGATGTTTTTGAGGTGCATGTTATATAGTCTTTTGCCTATATTTCCTTCTATATATTTTATGGTTTCAGGTCTTATGCCTAGTTCTTTAACCCATTTTGAGTTGTTTTCAGTGCATGGTGTGAGGTAGCAGTCAAGCTTCATTCTTTTGCATGTAGCAACCCAGTTTTCCCAGCACCATTTATTGAACAAACTTTCTTTGCTCCATTGCATATTCTTTGCACCTTTGTCAAAGATTAGTTGACTATAAATCTGTGGGTTTATTTCTGGATTTTCTATTTGGTTCCATTGGTCTGTGTGTCTGTTCTTGTTCCAATACCATGCAGTTTTGATTATTATGGCTTTGTGGTATAGTTTGAAATCTGGGAGTGCGATGTTTCCATTCCCTTCTTTTTTTTTTCAGGAGAGCTTTGGCTATTCAGGGTTTTTGGTGGCTCCATATGAATTTCATCAATATTTGTTCCATTTCTTTTGAAGAATGTCATTGAAATTTTTATTGGAATAGCATTGAATCTGTAAATTGCTTTTGGTAGGATGGCCATTTTGATGTTAATTCTTCTAATCTGTGAGCAGGGGATGTCTTTCCCTTTCTTTGTGTCTTCTTCTATTTCTTTTAAGTGTTTTATAGTTTTCTTTGTATAGGTCCTTTACCTCTTTTGTTAGGTTTATTCACAAGTATTTGATTTTTTTTGTTTCAGTAATAAAAGGGATGTTTTTCTTGATTTCTTCTTCAGATTTGTTTGTGTATAGGAAGGCTACTGATTTTTGTGTGCTAATTTTGTATCCTGCCACTTCTGTACAGCAAAAGAGATAATAACCAAAACCAAGAGAAACCCCACTGACTGGGAGACAATTTTTGCACACAACACTAACAATAAAGGACTGATCACAAAAATCTACACAGAGCTGATGAGACGCAACAATAACAAAGTAAATAATCCAGTTAAAAAATGGGCAGAAGACCTAAAAAGAAACTTCTCTAAAGAGGAAATGCAAATGGCCACTAGGCATATGAAAAAATATTCAACATCACTTGTAATCAGGGAAATGCAAATCAAAACTACAAATGAGATACCATCTTACACCAGTAAGAATGGCACATATTAAAAAAATTAGCAACAACAAATGTTGGTGAGGACGTGGAGAGAAAGGAACCCTTCTGCACTGCTGGTGGGAGTGCAAAATGGTCCAACCACTATGGAAAGCTGTGTGGAGAATCCTCAACTTACTAAAGATAGCACGTCCATATGATCCAGCAATTCCACTCCTAGGTATTTACCCAAAGGACACAGAAACATTAATTCAAAAGGGCACCTGCACCCCTATGTTTACAGCAGCACTATTTATAATAGCTAAGCTATGGAAACAACCCAAATGCCCAAAAATAGATGACTAGATCAAGAGGATGTGGTACATATGTGCAATGGAATATTACTAAGCAATCAAAAAAAGATAAACTCATGCAATTTTCATCAACATGGATGGAGCTTGAAGGGATCATGCTCAGCGAAATAAGCCAGAAAGAAAAAGAAAAATACCAGATGGTCTCACTCATAGCAGGAATTTAGAAAACCTAAATAAGGGACAAGGAAAAAGACTAATTATAATAAAGAAAAAATCAAAATCAATAAGCAACTGTAGACCAGAGGCACATTACTTGGGGAGGGGGAAGAGGAGAGGAGGGATTAAGGTCAAAATAAGGGGGGTGGGAATTGTATGGGGAATATAACCAAAATGAAAATGCATACATTGTACAAAAATGAAAAATGATGTAAGAATTATATAAAAAAAATAATAAAAATTAAATTAAAAAACTAGTCGTTGATATAGGATATTAAAAGATAGTATGTTTGCCCACATATAACAAACAAATGGGTATTCCTTATAAACAAATATGCACTAATTTTTTATAGACTAGAAAATTGGATTAAAGAGTTCAATTATTCAAGTGGCTGATAAACATGAAAAAAACTTGAAAGTTACTGGCAATAAAATTTTTGCATATGAAAATGACAAAAGACTATATTTCCCATTAACTTTTTTAACTTTTTATTTATTAGATTTTGAATGTTGCAATTTTTGAAGAATTTTATCAAAATATCTGATGAGTTAAATGTGAATTAACAGACAAGAGAGTGAGGGTCTATGAAGAGGGCTTACTAGAGATCTGAAGTAGTATTTTGGGTTTAGAGATATTGAAAAGTTCAGTATCACTGGAGTTTACAATAAAAAGGCGAGAAAAGTAAGGAGTGAGGCAAGGTAAGGAATAAGGGTCAGATGACTAATGAGTAAGACCTTGACTATAAACTAAAGATCGTCAGGAACATGTGGTAGAACTTACTAAAAGGAAAATTCCAGTCAGATTAGAGTTTTAGGAAGAGTTCTTTGACCCTGTGGGCAGGCAGAGTCTGAAGACAGGATGACCTCTGAAGCACTACACATGGTCCAGTGAGATGTGGGAGCTAGAATTAGCCTAGAAAGGTTAGAGGAGAGCAACAGCAACAGGCAGCTTCAGCAACACGCCTCCCTGAGTGTACAGGGTTTAACTTGTGATATACACTCACATTCAAAGGAAAACACCACCAAGTACACACTTAGCCTCTTTTCAATTTTAATATAGGTTTAATTCAAAATTAAAGTACTCTCTTTTTTGTTCCCAAAGATATAACTATAGGAAGGAGGGTGGGGGAGGGGGGGACGGGACGATGGGGCTGTTAGTCCAGAGCTGGGCGTAGCTTATGGTCAGTAAAAATTTCTGAGTTGCTTTCTGTGTGTCACTGTGGTTAGCCAGTCCTCACCCTGGCTGGAGGCATCTGATAATGCAAGGATTTGGATTCAAGCTGCAGGTATGAGCTATCTTACTGAGAAAACCTGAGGGGAGTTTCCTGGAACCCTGAGTTCTATTGCTATAATCTAATCAATTCTACTCAAAATGGCAAGCTGGGATGAAACTTGGCTCTGAGGAAAAAGAACCCTACAAGTTTCAAGGAGGACTGAGAGGGCCTTCAAGTTCTCATTTAGAATTTATTTTTTGCCGCCTCACATACATAATACATCCAGTTACTGCCCTTTTAGTTCATTCTGCATAGAATGAGGGTAACAAATAAAGCAACCGTAATTTACTAGGGTTAACTAACACTCCTTTTTTTCCTAGTAAAATAGAATAGACAATTTCACAAGTTGACTAAGAAGTGTGTAACTTCACTTTTAAATTATAAATTATATGTTTGTAAGAGGGAAAATTTACATGACTAATATACTTTCAATTACAGAGAGAATAGCTAGTAAATCTAACTAATTGGGTTAATGAATTTGGTGATTGAGGAGCTTATATTGAGTCACTTGGAGCTAGGAAGAGAGCATGTAAATAATGTTTTGGTAAAAACTAAAAGTCAAATATTGAGATAAAGTAAAAGCAGTTCTTTGATGAGTGGTGGGGAATGCCTACAGACTTAAGGAGCAGCAATTTAGAGATAAAGGGAGTATATATTCTCTAGATATTTACAGATAAGGAGCATGACACCTAAAGCAGTTAACTGTCTTGGCAAAGTGACATAGCTAATTTACAACAGAGTCTGGATATAAACTTACTTCCCTTTACTCAAAGAATATTATTTTTCCAATATTACTTTTTTCAATCTTGTGACCCAATATGGAGTTAGCAATTTCAATGACAAAGGAGCCACAGAGATAAATACAAAGATGAGTTGTAATGCTATATGAGAAAATAACAAATTTTTTAACACTCAAAATGAAAAATACAGTGAAATTAAAATAATAGATTTGATTCATCTTTCTGAGTTGAAGGAAACAATAGCTGTCTATCCAAGCATGGATAATGGAGAAAGGGCAGATGTTATTGGCTTAAGGGTGCAATGGGCCCTTATTTGGTGTTTAGGTCAGAACTGTGTAAGAATCCAACTTTAGAAAAACTTTCACGTAATATTTTTTCACAAACACAGCAAAGGATGAAAAGTTCCAATTAAGTTTATCCAATAAAAGATTCTAGCACATTGTTGAATAATTATATTGCCCTTTTAATTGCCAGGGAAGAGGGTGGAGATCTCTTAAAATTGTACAATAGACAAGGCACTACAAGCAATCCAGATAAGCGCCAACAGAACTGGTTATAAAAAGATTAGAAGCACTTGAAGTTGCCCAAACAGAAGGAACAGATAACACACATCTGCAGGTTCTAAAGGCATGAATGAGGGAACTGGTGAACTTACAGGCTGCAACCTACACAGTGTGAATGGAAGACTTAGTAAGAATATGACTTACTCAGGCATCAACTGTCTAAGACATCAACTGTCTAAGACATTTTTGTGAACAACTCTTTAAATAAGGTTGATCTGAATACATGAGCCTCAATTTTGGTCAGTCTTCTAAAAACGAACCATAAGATTTTCCTGATAGGTGTGCAAAAGAGCACTCTAGGGATCTATGATTCATAAAATATATGTGTAATGTTCTAAAAAAGTGGAAAATAAGTATACATATAATGAGCATGTACTATATAACCAGGGTAGACCTTAATTCTAAGAATCTGGTACCTTAGGTAATATTATTGCAATTGTGTAGACCTCAGAGAGATTTAATTTGGGCAAGCCATTCCACCTATGAATAAATGATGAAGCAGAAATTATTTTTGGTTGTATCTGATGCCTGCCCACTTCTCATACACCCACAAAGTAGATCCATGGGAAGAATTAAAACTTCTCAATTTCTTCTCTTATGATAAGGTTGGAGCTGAGGGAATTGAAGAAGTGGTTTAAAAGAGGCAGGTAGTTTAGTTTGTTCTGAGTCAGCTAATGTGTGCTTGACTCTCTCTATATGAAATGATATGCTATACAATTTCCCAGGTAGTTTTTAGGGGAACTTGAAAAAGGTTGCCTGACTCTGGGCCCCAAACACTGTGAAAATAGCAATGGCCCCCCATAACTATAGAATAATAGTATCTAAACTCTACATTCTGGCATTCATAGCTAACCAGGCTGTCCCCAATTTAGCAACTTGGTTTAAACATTTTTTATTGTGAACTAAGTCACATACATAGGAAAGTGTGTATAAAATATGGACAAATGGTTTGAGAACTGGTCATTTAAAAGACTAGCTATTACATTCTAGGCACAAAGATGGCTGCTTCCTTTCTATTATTTTGGATCTTCATAAAAACTCAAAGTATCCTTTGAGTTTCCTTTTTCCTTTGGAAAAAAAAGTCTCTGAGAGTGGGTGGGTATGGCAGAGTTTAACTCACTCAAAGTCACATAGCCACACAGCTAATAAGAGAGAGGGATTTCAATTTCAGGATAACTAAAATTGTATAGTCCCTATTTGGCAAAATGTGTCTTTCCAATGCCGCTCCCCTCTCCTTCAGCCTCTGCTGCTTCAGGCATCACTGAAGTTGAAAGAAGGTGCTTTAAGATATGCGTGTGATCTGAAGTTAGATTTGTGTGAATTTGAGCTATTCATTTAATTTCATTGAATCTAATTTTCTCATTTGTAAAATTAGAACATTGGGCAAGATAACTTGTATGTTATTTCCAGCTCTAAAAATATTCTCCTTTTCATAAATGAAATGAAAGCAAATCAACTTGGTGAACACAGACTGAGTGCCCACTATTGTACAAGATATTTTAATATCTTAATTCTCTACATTACTTATGGAAGCAAATTGTGGTAACCTTGTAATCATGACATGGCTGCTTCTTAGTGGTAATCCTTATTTTTCTCTTACTTCCACTTTCAAGAAGGTCAAAGTACTTAGGTGCCTGTTAGAAATGGGTTAAATAGTTTAACACATTAACTAGAAGTGGATAGCTCACTGAAGATTTGATGGGGTTAGAATGTGGCACTACCATACCAGATTTTTCTGTTCTTAGTTGTGAGGTTCCAATCTGGCAACAGCTATCATCTCTCTTTGCAATTTTCAAGTTCCTTTGTTCCAAAACCTTATCAGTCATGTTGTCCCAGTTTTGTCCTCAATGGCATTAGACTCAAAAATAAGGTAAAATTAAGGGCATTTTCAAAGTGTGGAAAAGCTGTCTGAAGTGACCAAGTGTCACTGAGAACTATCTTTCCAAAACTGCACATCTGATGGTAAAAAAGCTTCTGGCTGACTTTCAAGCGAGGCTCATGAGCTTTCATTGATAAGTAAGTCAGATAAGGAGAAGAAAAAAAAAAAGATGAGCTTAACCAAAAAAAAATGCACATAAAAACTTTGTATTCTGCAATATGCCTCTGTGTCGTACTCCTGTTTTGACTGTGTTAACAAAGCTAAGTTTACAGGCATGAAATCACATAGTAGGAAGTTTTTTAGTTTGGCTTCTTTCATTCAGAACAATGCTCTTGAGATTCGCCTACATCATATTGTTAGGGGGAACCTTTTTAAGCGCGCGGTTGAGGACCCACAGCCAGGCAATCCGCTCAATATCGGGGCTGCCCTGTAACAATATGTGTATCAGTAATTTGTTAGTTTTCATTAGCAACTGGTATTCTATTGTATAGATGTACCGCCATTTGTTTACTCATTTACTCATTGTTTTACAGCTTTCTGTGACTATGAATAAAGCTGTTCTCCTGGTAAATTTCAAAAAAAAAAAAAAAAAAAGAAGAAATTGCTACATGGTATTTAAAGTTTATATTTAAATGTAATGTTTAAGTGAAACCTATTTAAATGTGATTGTGCCATTTTACATTCCCACCAGCAATATTTGAGAATTTTAGGTACTCCACATCCTCATGCACACTTGCTATTTCCAAATATTCTTTTAAATTTCAACCGCTCCAATAGTGGTAATAGTATCATTACATGGCTTCAACTGATTTCCTCCAGTCACTAAAGAATACTGAGCATCTTTTTTTGTTCTTACTTGCCATCCATATATCTACTTTGGGGAATTATCTTTTCGATTTGTTTTTGCCTACGTTGTTTTAATTGGGTGATTTATTTTCTAATTAAGTTTTGAGTTATTTTATGTATCCTGAATAGAAGCTCTTTATCAGATTGTGATAGGTAAGTCTTTTTTCCCAGTCTGTTTTGCTTTCTTATTTTCTTAACAGTCATTCAAAGGGCAGGCATTTTAAATTTAATGAAGTATAATTTACCAGATTTTCTTCTCTTATTATTTATTATTTTTATGTCCAAAGAAATCTTTACCTCTTCTGTTTTTTTTTTTTCTGGAAATTTTAGTTTTAGCACTTGTGCTTAATACTGTGAGCCATTTTGAGTTAATTTTTTACATATGTGGGCAAATACCAAGCTTCAAATATCCTGCAAATGAACATCCATTATTCCAATACCATTTATTGAAGACTATTCCTCCCATTAAGTAATCTTGGTATCTATGTCAAAAACTAATCAGTTATGTATGTGTGGATCTCTTATGTTTATACTTATACAAATACCACATTGCCTTAATTACTGTAGCTTTATTATAAATATTGAAATCAGATAGTAAGAGACCTTTAACTTTGACGACAATTTTTATAGAGTGATCAAATTTGGTATTACTGGGAGGGGTATCTTTTTTTTTTTCTCCTCTCATAGTACTCTGATCACTTGTACATACTGGGTAAGTATTCCTTTGCTTCCTGTAATAATTTACAACAGATGCTGCTAAATCTATATATTCTAAGAGTTCATTATAAGTTCTTGCTTTCCTATACTCTTGTGAATGAACCCCTTAAGTAGATCATTTCATGTCCATGATGTGTGTGATTTGTCATGGACGTCAATAATATCAGGTCTCCAGCAGCATGGGAGGCAAGTGGGCAGCATTACTAAACAGCTCTACTTTTTAGACTGTCAAGTTATCTTGCTCTCCCATTGTTTCCTGATGCTTGGGAGCCTGGCTCCTTGTTTCATTGGCTTTGAAAACAGGTTGCGCAGGTTGCATTTGAAATGGCCAAGAGCTCACTTTCAAGTCTTAGGAATCCAGAGAAGGCAGAATCATTTTCACCAATTCAGTCAATGGAAATGAGGAATCAAATACTTTAGTCATGCAAACTATTTTGTCACAAATCAAGGGGATTTATGCTGAAGACAGAGCCCTACCCCTGTATTTTGAATGCAGAGACCCTCCCTCTGTCACCAAAGGGATTTGGGCAACAGAAATATTGCATTTGCTAGAGTATTTTCACAGTGGAAGAAGTGTGCTCTATATCACACTTACTATTCTATAATTATTTTCCAATGTATAATTATCTTTTCTCAAACTATGGGGGGAAAGAACATGATAAATATGAGTTTAATGGTGAGTCTATCTTTGTATAATAACAGCTCATTTGTTCAGCAATATTATTGAAGAATGTAACAAAGTACTAGCTTAAAAACATTTTTTTCCTAAAGTGAATTGTACACTTCTTCATAATGGATATATTGAACAAATTTGTAAAAAATCATGTGGTAACTCAGGATCTATGAGGAGGTAGTATTATTTGCCTGTGCATGTATTTGGTCCTAAATTATTGTAATTTTTACTTGTTATGTTCATTAATAGCTCCCTCCCCCTCCTGTTTACCTTTTATATTCAAATGAGATAATATTATTGAATTATTATATTAGAAATGAAATAATTAAGTTTATTAATTACACGGAATTGTGAGAAAAGTAAGAGCACATGGGTTCTGTGTAGGGTTCAAAGGCTTCTCCTGAGTTCATGTTTTGTCTCAGAACCCAGTGGTTCTGAGCACTGTAGTAGATGCTAAAATTGCTGGAAATAACCAATTGTGCCTGAGGGGTCAGGTGGAAGGAGGTCTGGTATGGTGTCTATGTGCTAAATATTGAATATGTGAAAGGTAAGTATGTGTATATATACTTAAAATAAATATGTATTTTAAGACTTTAAGGGCATGTTTATATCCCTGTATCTGGTATAAATTAAGTCTTCAATACAAGTTCAATTAATTAAAATTACATGGATTTTGCATTTATTGGTAGGTGATCACTACTGCAACTTTGACTAAACTTTTCTAATTCCTGCTGCAATGTGTAAAATGTGTTAGCTGCACTTTAGAATGATGCTCCAATTCCTTTTGGGAGAGACAGTCATACTCATAGCATTGCTATTGTTACAGGGCAGGGAGAAGGGCAGCCCAAACCCCGCAAACCTGCCTATTCTAAATGGGTTTTGCCATCCGCCGCATCAACACAAATCATATGAGACTCTAATGGGAAGGAACTTTAATACAACTAGGAAACAATACAGGAAAGGCAAAGAGTCTAGTTTCTAAATCAAGCATCCAAAGTTACCTGTCCCCTCGTGGACAAAAGTCCACTCAAGCAGGATTGGCCCAGAGCAAGTCCTCAAAGCCTGCCACAGGTCTGAAGCATCTTCCAGTGGGGACCTACAGAAAAGGGTCAGAAACAACCAGACAAGCCCGGAAGGAAAAGAGCAAAATCAAAATCAAGATAAAAACCACCATTGTCACCTCCCCACGGGTCTCTCACCCACATCTGTGTCACCCAGTCCACGACCAAAAGGCAAGCATAGTTTCTTCATGTGTAGGCCCCATGTGCCTCCTCCAGGTCTCCTTCTGGATCTCCATCCTGCTTTCTTCCTTCCTCAGTCTCCTCTACAGCCTCTTCTCTCTGCTCAACTCCACCCTCCTTTTGGGTGGGGCAGGGAACCTGGAACCTCCCCTTTTCCTGGAGACCACCCTGTTACAATCCCCCCTTTTAATTTTTATTCCACCATAGCTATGGTGGCACAGATCTCAGGGTGTAGTCTTAGGAGACAGTCTTTTTTCAGGGTTACAATGTGTGTAAGAAGCAATAATTAGTCAGCAGCATTGTCCATGAATGTCCAGTATGACAGTTTTTCCCTGCCCTGTAACACTATGACTACCTCAAGAGGCTAAACTTCAGGCAACCTTTATATAGGAAGTATTTACTCTTCCATCTGCACCCAGCCAGCTCAAAACCTCTCTGAAGAGACTAGGGACACTGTCAGTCTAATTTTCCTAAAAAAATAAAGTATACTGGCTACTTTCTAAAAAAAATTCTATCCAGAACATCAATATTAAAGGGCAGTAGCAACATTAAGACTTTGATTTTTAATTGACTTAATTTACCCACTGACAACAAGCCTTAGAAACAAGGGAATGTTTAGCTCATACTGTAATCCCTGATGCAAAGATAGCAGGCATGAAGAACATAAAAGAATACAAAATCTCATGAAAGATTCCAGTTCAACACTTTTGACAATCTTTTTGTACATTCAGGGGATCTGATCTAACACTCACCATTTCAAATCTGCAAGTCCCAGTCAAGATAACCTAAAATTATGATACTTACTGGAGCTCAAAGTTAAGTGGTAACTCAGTCAGCTGGAAAGATATGATGAAGAGTTAACTTTATGATATGGAAATGTTAACAAGAATCTTTGTAAAACTGTAACAGAACTTCTAGTGGCAGAGATATATTCCTTCTTTTGGTGTAAGCATTGCACAACTAAAACTGTATTCATGCAGCATTCAGTTTGTAGGAAAAGGTAGTTACCAGTGGTGGAAGTATTGGGAAACTAATGAAACATAAACCTCAAGTCCCTTCACTTGCACAGACTCCTTCGAAATAAATCATCACATCCACACATAATTTTGTATTTGTTATTTTTTTTTCCTTAAAGAAGACTGCAATATTATGTAAGCATCTGGTCCCAAAGACTTGTTTTTTTTCCAGCTGTTACTAATCGGGATGGAAACTGCTGATTTGTGAGCTGCAGTCTTTTCCACACCATACACATCTAAGTATTATCCTTTTGTTTCTGCTGTTGATCCAGCTTGATTGTTTCAAATCCTACTATTTCCCCACAATTTGCATGGCATTTCTGTCCAAAGCATTTCTCTAAGCCTAAATTTCCCTATGTTAAGCTGATCTGTTCACCTCTTATATTTCAGGGTAAACCATGAACCCCTCCTTTAACAATGTAGCAGCCAATAACCACCCAGGCATTCTGCACATAGCTGGTCTGATGCAGATAGGCAGTTATCAGTCACACTGGGCTTAATGGATGCAGGACTTGCACACATTAGCAAATCTCAAATGCTTCTCATCCTTGAAGTTATGTATAGCTGTTACACAGAATTTGCAATATTGTTCCTCTCAGTCAACTGCCGCCCTCCAATGTTATCAAGTATATTGTTCAAAGCATTTTATGTTTAAGTGTCATGAAGCTCTATTACAGAATTTCTGAGGTTAGATTTCGAAGTAAAAGCTTGAAAATTTAGGGCAAATGATTTTATTATAGAAAGTCAGGATATATAGTTTTAAACTAAGAGAACATATCTTTTCCTGGACTTGAAGACCCAGTTTTCTTTGATGATTTAGAAAAGCTTGGGAGGCACTGATAGCTATGCAAAAATTCGAAAAATGTGTCATCTTGCCTAAATTAAGGGAATTTTAATACTGCCAGGTTGGCTGGACACTGGTAAATCTGTTCATGATCACGGTACCATTTACAAACCCACTTTCCTACCTCCCTGATAGTTTCTAGATGGAGACAAAGACTCACTTCTATATTGCTTGGATGCAGCACTCCCACACCTGCCTTTTCAATGTACAGCTGAATGAAACATATTATGGAAAATCAGCAATCCATGCTGACTTTTGGAATCAATAGAATTAGGGTACCTCTCCCTGAATCTTCTGTTTCAAATGAGATATCTATCCCATGCATTGGGGCAGCAAATAATTATTAAAATGAATAATCTTATACAATGAAGAATAATTTTTACTTCCAGGCCCATTTGTTTAAAACTCCTTCTGAGACTGCATGGAATAGCCCAATGCTCTTCTCTAAGAAAGATAAGGAATTAAATCCTTACTCATCCCATCTGTTTCTTCATCTTAAAAATGTTCTCCGGCTTTCTTCCTGCCACTTTTCCTGGGATCATGACAGAAGTACACAGATGAAGATTGATTTCAAAATAAGCATGTCAGTGCAAAAGAATGGTGGCTCTTGAAAGAATGCGGAGGTTTACAGAAATGATGTACCTCCTATAAAAATCTTAACTGCTCAGAGAGTCTCGGTTTCATGGAATGCCTCTTTGGAATGATTTTTTCAGTGGCTGCAATACATAAAGGCCACTGAAACTTGCTGTTACCCTCCCCCTGCTTTTTATAACCCCTGAAGTTCAGGTCAGTTTTCATGCATCTAAGCCCGGGTGGCAACTCTGGTTTAAATGCCATTTCATGCCTGATAAAATTTCATTAGGCATTTTAACTTTTAATTTCTTTTATTGACTTATCGTGCAGATGGAGAGAAATGTTTAGAAAGGGAAAAAATTAGAGGGGGATTTACTGAAGTCATGTTTCAGTAAGGAAGGAAATACCATTGACTTTATTACAGCTGCCTAATGTTTTCCACAAACTGTAGAAATAATGCGTTGTATCGTGGTGACCTACAATAGCAGCTGACTGCTTGCACATGATGGAAATGCAATTTGGGTTTGCTAAAAATTAACTATTTAATGCCCTGGCGTGCCTTTCTCACTGTATATGGTGTCTGGCTTGTTCTACATGCTCTTTTAAACTTCTGGACAGTCATTTGTTACAGTTTGAATGTGGGTATGCAGCTTCCTGAAAGGCAGGTGGGCATGGATGGGGAGAGACCACAGCACAAACCCACTGTCAGTGTTTGCTAGACCTACATTGCCCTAAGAGCTGATTTCTAATACCTCCTTCCTATCCCTCCTTCACCTGCTCCCTAGCCCCCATTCAGCCCCCAGCTCACCCTCCCTCTGCTGGGCTTTATCTGGTAAGTTCAGTGATGCGATAAAACAAAAAGGGAAGCTTTTGATTGCACAAACACACCCTTTGGAGAGATTCCAGCTAGAGAAGAGTCCGTTAAGGAAAGTGAGACCAGTGTAGGGAGGCCTAGGTGCCCAGAGTGAGGAAAATGCAAGCTTAGGAGGAAAAAATAATAACATGCTAGAATGGCGTTGGTGGTTTCAAGAAGTCTGGAGGGTGGAGGGAGTTCAAAAAGGAACTTGCCTAATGAGGCCTCTCTGAAGATTTACTGCTGTGGCTGCTGCAGAGAAGAGGATCCGGAGAAAAGATGTTCTGCTCTGACTAGCTTCACAGGAAGTCAGACAGGGCTTGTATTTTCTGGCAGGCAGTGAGACTGCTCAGCCAGCAGCATCTAGGGACTTTCAGTTTAATTGTTTTTAAAGAGCCTACTGTCCACACAGCATATGTGACCCTGGTACATATAGTTCTCAAGGCAGAAAATCAAATAGAAAAACCATTCTGGATGAAAGCCATTCCCTAGTTTGTCCTAATAATGACCACATCAGTTCCGGGAGGTACCGTTTCCTCCCCAAACTGCACCTCTCCTGTAGCTCAGGGCTTGTCAAATCTGAGAGAATGAAACCGACTATGGTGGATGTCAAAACTCCCTCTCTGTCCTTTACTCAGTAGACTGGGAAATTTTTCCCCGGGACCCAATGTCCTTTAGAAACAGGGACTGAAAGTGAAATTCTGCAGTGCAATCACTACAAAAGCCGACTATCTGCACTCCAATAGGGCTGCTCCTTATCTGCTAAAGGAGTGACCAGGGATGATATTTTGTGGCAAATATTACCTTTCAAGTGAAAGGTATCTCTCCACTTGGAGTAGACACCATC
This sequence comes from Talpa occidentalis, assembly GCF_014898055.3. Lineage (NCBI taxonomy): Eukaryota > Metazoa > Chordata > Mammalia > Eulipotyphla > Talpidae > Talpa > Talpa occidentalis. The sequence continues at coordinate 84,110,426 of NW_026555331.1, forward strand.
ACTGCCATTTTACTTAAGGTGAAGGCTTATCGGGCCCAAATGATTTGTTCAAGGAAACAAATATGCGGCCTTAGACCACTGCTACCCCATCTGGAGGGACACACACTGCTCCAGTGGACTGGCTGATGTCAGCTTGAGAACTCATTCTGGGTAATAAATCAGAATCCTTTAAGGAAAAGAAAGACAAATGGGGTTCTGGGTGTTTTCTCACAAAAAACAGGAAAGCAACCCATCTGGTTCACCATGTAAATCATAGTCAGTGAGGCAGAATATGGAAAGAGACGAGACGTGGAGTTAGGAATTCTGACCCCATCCCACAAACGGGTTGAACGAGGCTTGAACGAGGTGATTCGGCTTACCCGGCGGGCGCAGGGTGGGTCCGAGGTGGCCTCAGGGTGGACGGGGTGGGTAACCCGCGCTGGGAGAGAATTCTCAGCGGGCAGAGACAGATTCTTTGCTCACATTCCTCAAAGACTGAAAAAGGCAGAGCAGTGGGAGGAAGGGAGTCCCTCCTTCACCGAATGGTCTTGTGGCAGCACGCAGAAAGCTGCCTGAGGGGAGGTGTGCTTGCTGCAGGGCCAGCTTTACGCGGTAGCGTTCTGCGCATGCGCTGCTGCCTGTACCTGGGCGGGTTCCGCGTGCACTTGCGCATGCGTGCGCCTCGTGCGCCTGTGACAGTGCAAGAGAGAATGACAGGCGAGAGCGACTCGCAAACTTGCACAAAAGGCTAATTCTTAGATGTGTCTCTGCTTTCTTGAATGAGTGGATGTTACAAAAACTTCTCCCCGAGGAAACGGAAAATAACTTCATTAACGTCAATTTTCATAAAAAGATGGAGCAGACTGCTAGTTGCCTACTGAATATATTTCCCCCTTCCTGATATCTTAGGGGTAGGAAAAGTAAGTTGTTTTATTAAGGCCTTTATTTTATTTCTCAGGCTCCTTTGCTGCTACGTCCTGGTCAATACCAAATAAATATACATAAATATGTTATGTGGCACATCTAGGAAATTTCCTTAAAAGGAATATGAACAAACGGCAGCTCTCCTGTCATTGTAAAGTGCAAAACTAGGTGCTGAGGATGTTAGAACAGAAAGCTAGAAGTAGCTTGTGTCTCTAATGGCATCTTGTTGGCTGCATAAAGACTCTGGATTTCCTTTCCCAGATTTCTTTTACAAGAAAGACTAACTCCCTAATTTGTTGAAGCCGCTGTGACAGGGACCGTGTTACTAGCAGGCAAAGCCAATTCCTGACTGATACAAAAGACAAGCTGTTTGCTTCTTTCTCAATATATAGACTACACAAAGATGTGAACACTCTAACCATAAACACAAGGATAAATTCTAAACACCAAGGTAGATTTTCACTCAACTCTATTACATTCAACCTTTAGAAGTGTCTGTTATAACCTTCAATGTCACAGACCCTTTTGAGAAACTGTAGAAAGCTGCAGAATATCTCCTGAGGGAAATACATATACACATTTGCATAGAAAATCTTCACATACAATGTCAAGTGTTTTATGGATGGCAAAACTTGGCCACAGAGACGTTGTTAAGGATTTTTGTATTAGTTACAACTACCTCAAAAGGCAAAAAAGAAGAGACTAGACCTGACTTAACTAAGGGTCTGTATATTCAGTCTTTTTACCAGGGAAGCTTAGGACTAGACTGGGTTACTTGGGTAGTCATGTATCTTTCTAGGAATCTTCTAGGAGAGCAAACAATCTTTTGGAGTTAGCTGGTGAGACATAAGGTATAGGAAAAATTACATGCATTTCTGGGACCTGGTAAACTTTATAGACCCAGAAATCAGACCCGGCATCACTGGGAGCTCAGAGACTTCTAAGGCTATTGTGTAATCCAAGGTTACATAAAGAAACAATATAACTTGCACTGCAATCCTGAGCAAAGGATTTTGGGAAAGTCTTTATGATCATGTGACCCCACTTTGGAGAAAAACCTATTTCTGTTCATTGGAGTTCAGTAGATTTTGAATAGTTTCACAGGACTTTGTGTGTGTGAGACACTGATAAGACATTCTGAAGACTTGGTTGGTTAGTGAAAATGTAACAAGATATTTTACTCATAGAGCAGCTGTTCCAATGTTTGGGCATTCCATTTCAAGCTGCTCTGAGCTGATCTAGTCCAAAGAGGCTTTACTGAAAGCATGTTGTAATAAACAGTGTCCATTGGGTGAATTTTCCTAAATAGTTTTTTTTTGTGCTTTATGTCTGTGGGAAAAGACATATGATATTTTGGAAACTGTTTTTCTTTGATTTCCCAGCAAAGTAATCCTTCCTTACAAATTCTAATTGCATGATAACATAGACCAAGCTTAATCTAGGTTGTAAAATTGTGTAGGACCTACCATACTAAACCTCTTTTTTTTTTTTTTTTAAGATTTATTTATTTATTTATACAAGAACCTGGTTACAGGCCAGATGCGCGGGAGGGTGAGAGGATTCGCCAGAGACAGAGCGGGGAACAGAAAAGACAGACTGATGGAATACACTGCTGAGGAGAGCAGCAGGCAAGACAGGAGAGGTCTGCCACACCATGTGGGACCCTCGCCAGCCAGCCAGTATCGAACTGGCGCTGCAGAGGCTGCGGACAGCTTCCAGCACGGCACTCAACTGACTGCACCACCAGGGGAGGCCCATACTAAACCTCTTTTAAAGGACATGTATAACTCCGTTCTTTAGCTCTTTATCATGCATGCTTTCCTCTTGAACTATTTCCATAGCTTTCACTTCTTTTCAAAAAACAAAGCAAAACAAAACCTCACAAAGAAAGCAACAGATATCCTGATTCTTCCAAGATTACATGAAGAACTAATAACATAGTTTTTGGAGCATTTACCGTATTTTCATAGCAAATTAGAATATTCTGGGTCAGTCTTCAAATGTCCATGTACAAAAGAATACCTGTGGAGTGTATTAAATTCAGATTCCAAGGCCTCTTGGGCCTCTCATTCAGTGGGTCCATTGTACTTTCTGACTGGTATAGAACCAAAGTGTCTTTTGATAAAAGGGTGAGATTGCTTATTTCATTTCATTCTTTACATTTGAACACCTTGGAATGCTATGCAAAAATTTAAAAACAATCCTGTGTTAGAAAACAAAGGGAATAGTGACACAAGGGACAAACTGGGAGGAAAAAAGTTGGCTCTCATAGCCACTTTGCCCTAGGTAAGATACAGGGTTACATTTGACAAAACATGGGGTGGTATGTATGCAGGGAACATAGTTGATGGTCAATCATTGCAGAGAATTTATTCTACCCCCTTATTTCTGATACCTCCTAAATATTGTCACGTTAGGATTTAAAATCACCCTTCTCTTCTTAAACTATTTAAGTGATTATTACATTGACGACAATATCAGCAAGAGAAACTTTTAAGCCCTTTTCAGATACTGTTCCATCTGCTTCTTGTCATAAACCCACAGATGGTCTCGCCTCTCTTTAGGGGACTTCTAACATTCTTGTTTTACAATGTTAGGAATTATAATATATACAATATGCTTCTCTAAAAGTGTCATTTATATTTGTAATATACAATCCTTTAACCTAGAAACATGTATCATGTAAACTATAGATGTCTATTTTTTACATTTGTGTGGAGGGTCCCAATTATTTTGCTGTCTGCTTTCACTAAACCTGTGTATAGAGACTTTTTCTCTGTGTATGTGACTTTAATAGTGAGGGTTAGGGCAAAGCTGGACAGAGGAATGGGGTTTCTTCTAAGTGGGGCCTACACTGAGGTGGAGAGGGATAACCCATAGTAAACTGTGTTCAAGAAAGATAAGTTCAGGGCCTCCCCTGGAGGCGCAGCAGTTGAGCGCTGGGTTGCGAGGCTGCCAGCAGCCTCTGTAGCACCAGTTTGATCCCCGGCCACTGGCGAAGGTCCCACGTGGCGCGCAGACCTCTCCTGCTGCACCCGCTGCTCCCCTCAGCAGTGTACTTCGTCGGTCTGCCTGTTCTGTTCCCTGCTCTGGCTCTGGTGAGTTCTCTCACCCTCCCACGCTTCTGACCGTGCCCAGTGCTTGTATAAATCAATCAATCAATCAATCAATCTTTAAAAAAAAAAGAAAGATAAGTTCAGTGCATTCATCATCAAGGTAAAGTGGGGTATGGATAGGTAGGCCAGTATGATAGAAGGGTGCAGGAGCTGATAAGAACAGGGAGAAAGGTGAGACCCCAGACCATTATTAATCAAAACTCGTTAGTATCAGGTCCTCCCTGGTGGCTCGAGGGGTTAAGCATCAGCACTATGACCCAATCTGCAGCTACTGCAGCACAAGTAAGATCCCTGGCCAGGGAGCTACCCACATGGTGCAGCAGACCTCTCCTGTCTCGCCTGCTGCTCCCCTCAATAGTGTATTTCAGGCAGTCTGCCGGTTCTGCTTCCCAATCTGTCTCTGGTGAATCCACTCAACCCCTGCACCTGTGGCCTATTTATGTATGCATAAATAAATAAGTCTTTAAAAAAACACTCATTAATACCATAAAATTCTATTTTCCTGACAAGTTTTTGTGGGTCACATTTTGAATAATCATTCAAGGCATTTGGCTCATTTGACTACCTCTAAACACAGGATCAGTACCTATAGCAACTTTTATTTACTCATAGAAAGCCTTGAGGTATCTAAAGGCAACTCACACCCAACCTCCTCATATGATTTTGCTACAGCTTCTTTGTTGATTTCAACCACCTTTGAGGGCATTGAATGGTTCCACTTTCCCACTGTACTACAGAGATGCCTCCCCTGAGATAGAAGTCCCTCAATGCCCTACTTTTCTTTTCTTTTCTTTTCTTTTCTTTTCTTTTCTTTTCTTTTCTTTTCTTTTCTTTTCTTTTCTTTTCTTTTCTTTTCTTTTCTTTTCTTTTCTTTTCTTTTCTTTTCTTTTCTTTTCTTTTCTTTTCTTTTCTTCTCTTTCCAAAGATTTTATTTATTTATTTTTGTATAGAAGAACTGGGGTGTAAGCCAGAGGATGGGTGTGTGTGAGAGGATTCACCAGAGACAGAGTGGGGAGTAGAACAGGCAGATCTATTGAAATACACTGCTAAGGGGAGCAGTGGGAAAAACAAGAGAGGTGTGCTGTGCCATATGTGGGTTAGCTCCCTGGCTGGGGATCAGACTCAGGCAGTCACGGTAGGCTGTTGTGGTGGGCCATCGGGGTGGTAGCACTGAGACTTAACCCCTAGGCCACCACGGAGGCCACCCTCAGTGCCTTTGAAGCTGCCAGTATCTAAGGTACCATGGTAGGGCAACATTCTGTAGAGCCACCAATGTGAGAATCCTGCTGTGTTCAACCCCAGTACAAGAAGCCTCATTCTTCCTACTTAGTTGTCATAGTGGGTGTTCAGATTGCTGGAAGTGGGACTTGTACTTCCTGAACTTCTCAGGAAAACTCTTCCCTTCAGTTTCTGCTCCTCAGGGCTCAAATGTAAGTCTGTGGGGCTTAGTGAGAAACTAGAACCCACAGCATACACCACATTATTTTCTCATTCTCCTTCCTCTAAAAACCCATTTATTCCTCTGGTTCTTCAGATGCAAATGCCCACGCAAACCAAGTAACTCCTAGGACCCACTCCACTGGTTCATTAGACATGCCTGGAAGGTCATACCTCTCTGCTTCCCCACACAGGCATCGGTTGACCATGTTTGAAAGCATCAAAATCTGTATAGACACGGAACACCTTATATAGTCAGCCCTACAAACATGTTGCTTTCTAGTATTTGCCATTGTTTTCACAGAAGACTGGGGAGAAGCTGAGGTAAGCAACTGACTTAATCTCAGAGGTAGGGGACAAAAAAGTCTCATATTATATCTAATATGTATTTGTTAAAAAATGCCGCAGGACCTGTGGTATTTCCTGAATGAGTGCCTGTTTAGTGACAAGCCTCCAAAGGTGAATATATTGCGACATGTTCTAATGTCCAGCATTGATCCTGAGTAACTTTAAGTTAGAAAGAGTAAGTTGAAAAATTAAACTTTATGTATTAATTACCTTTCCACCTGAACAGAATCTACTCGAAGCAACCTTATGATATAGATGAGGTTGGTTCTGGTGGCACCACTAGCTAACACTTCTCCATGATTCTACTCCCTCCTCACCTCATCCTAGGAATCCTCTGGAGAAATAAAGGTCAGAAGCATTGTGACCACGAACAAAGTGTTGGAATCAGAAAACAATGTTAAATCTTAGCTTTGTCACATACTAGGTGATTATGCTAAGTGAAATAATCAGAAAGTGAGAGACAATTGCTGGATAGTTTCACTCACTTATAGAATATAAATAACCAAAGAAAACAAACTGGCACAACACAATAAAAATAACCCACAGACTCTGTGGAAAATATTATGATTAGCAGAAAGGGGGGAGAAGGAGGAAGACAAGAGGTAATCAAAGAGGGAGGATAAAGGTGACAGCATAGTGACATTGTAACATTGGTGATGGTGGATGAAACATATGTACATGTTGAGGTGTAAAGCCATACCCCCAAAGTAGGTTTGTAAATGAATAGTTAATCAATAAAATTGATTTAATTTTAAAAATCAATGCTGCTGATTAATCACATGTACATTAACACATCTAGTACAGTTCATTTTTAATGTGATATCATAATACACCCAAAGATGTATTGTACTCTCATTTCTAACTATGTCTGTGTCACAGAGAATGAGTTTTAAATTGTGTTTAAAAATATATAATACATTTAATAAAAACAGTACAAAACACAACAAAGCAAAACCAGACAATTATAAATCAGAGACATCCTGCAGGGGAGGAGGAGGGAGAGGGATCAGAGGGAGGGAGGGAGGAGCACAGGGGACTGAGGTGATGGTGCACGGGTGCACTGGTGAAGGAAACTATGGGGACTACACCTGAGGGGGTAAGGGGAATCAAATATTGTTTAAAAATGAATAATGATGTAAAAAATATAAAAAGAATAAAAAATAAAAAATATATAATACCTTTAAGTAAAAATTCAAATAATTTAGTGATAAAGTGATAAAGAATTTGAAATTTTGGTGTATATCTATGGGCTTTGATACCACATATGGCTACATACCATAACTCCATGATTATGTATTTAACTACTATTTATTGAGTTACCTACTATGTTCCAGACTCTATTCTGAGAGCAATAACTAAGATAAACATGGTTTCTATATTTATGGAGACTATCAGAGAGCAGGTAACTTATAAGTGAATAAGCAGTAAAAAAAAGGTGCATTTTTTCATTATTTATACATATATAAAGAAACCTTACAGGTTTACCAAATTAAAAATAATAAGAATATGTGGAATTACATGTCATATTTAAAGTTTTAAAAATGTAATACCACTTGGATAATTTAAAGGTTAACTTGTAAAAATCAAATCAAATTAAACTCATGATATCAATCATTTTTAGAGAATACCTGAAGACCAAGTCTAATTATTTGAACTTTCTGGTTGTTTGTATTTGGTCAAATGGGGTTTTATTACACTTAACAATCACATTTTTTAAAAAAAGATTTATTTATTCATGCATACAAGAATGGGGGCACAGGCCAGAGGTGTGGGGGGGGGTGAGAGGATTCACCAGAGACAGAGCAGGGAACAGAACGGGCAGATTGACCAAAACACACCAGTGAGGGGAGCAGCGGGCGAGCCAGGAGAGGTCTGCTGCGCCATGTGGTTGCTCCCTGACTGGGGATCGAACTCATGCTGCAGAGGCTGTGGTTAGCTTCATAGGTTGCGTCCTAACCCCTTGTGCCACCAGGGAGGCCTGAACAATCACACTTTAGAATCAAATTTAGGCAATTACAAAGATTACCATGATCTGCAGGCAGCCATAGAAAGGCTGTGGTTAAGGTATTTTGTCGAATCTTTTCTTAGGCTTCAGACATGAGTGTAGACTGCTCTCCATGAAGGGACGATGGCAGGAACTTAGGAGAAATCTGGGTCCTTTTCTGGTTTCATGGACTGAGTGATTGATTTACAATGTTTGGGGTCAAGGTACATTGGTAAGATCCAGCTTGACTTGGCTACTTTATCTGCTTGCCATGTAGATATCACAAATAAGACTTTTCTCAGTTCCAAACGGTCCACACTGAATGCATTTTCTAAAGATTTGTCCTCAGCAATGCTGGTGTCATTATCATCACAGAGGAGAAGGAGGCAACATAGAGGTGAAATCATTTCTACCTGAATTTTCATCCTTCTTGCCTCTCTGGATAGTTGATTGAATTGGCAGAATATTCAGAGTAGGGAGCACGTGACCCATCTCACTCTTGGCTTAAATTGTTTACCATTAGTTTATTTTTCTTTATTATATTAGATTGATTAGAAAGTGTCTTCTTCTCAGTACAACCAGTTTCTTTTAGTAAGCCTCTCCTAACTCACATGGCTTTTGTGGGAGCAGCCATCTTGTATATCATGATATTGCTCCTTAGCTACATTTAATTGATATATAGAAAAGTACTTGACTACAGGGGCAGGTACATAATAGGGTCCTGTTTACAGGCTGTTACAGTGGCCATAAGTATCAATATTTGCCTCAGAATTAGAGCCTGCCCTCCGCTATGTCTATCAAAGCTCTCCCTAGAATAGATAAATTGAAATTCAGAGAATTGAATCATCACCCTTTAATGACTGAAGCTGTAGGATATAAAAACTTTGTAGCTGTGATTACTCATGTTTCCTTCCATTTGGGGACTATCAGGCTGTAGTGAGAGAAAATGAAACTGATGGACAGAGTAGGCTACTGAAGCAAGATGGGGTGTTACTTAGGGCTCTGGTTCTAGTTATTCCTAAGATTGATCAGTATCTCTGCCCTGTCCAAGTGTGAGTGATTGTTCAAAATTCACGCCCTTAAAAAAAAAACCTTAAGATTTAAATTAGGTTTTTGGATAAGTCTATACAAATTTTTATGTGAAGTTTAATTTATCATGCTCACTCATAGCAGGAATTTAGAAAACCTAAATAAGGGACCAGGAAAAAACCTAATTATAATAAAGTAAAAAGCAAAATCAACAAGCAACTATAAACTGCAGACACTCTACAGAAGGGGGAGGGAGGAGGGACTAGGCTCAGAACAAGCGGGGTGGGAATTGTATGGGGACTATAACCAAGATGAACATGCATACATTGTGCAAAAATGAAAAATGATATAAAAAATGTATAAAATAAAAAAAAATTTAAAAATCATGCTGTATTGGAAACTTTATGCCTCTGAAATCTTTATGGCATAAAGCAAGTTAAAATCTATCAATCGAATGAGGGTAAAAAAGCATACAGGTATTTTTACACCTGATACTCTGCACAAGACTAAGGAGGTGGTAAGGCAAAAATCAAAGAAAGTGAAAGTTGTGCTCAGATGACAATTTAGTTTTCCGAAGAGTTATTTTTATAGAGATCTAATGTTTGAAAAATTGAGATTTTCCTCATATAGTACATTCTTAGAATACTTTTGTTTCCATTTAACCTACTTTTAAAAGGTGTCTACATTCACTTCCTACTAACAGTTTCTATCATATTGTAGACAGTAGCAAATGTTTATTGAATGGGTGTCCATTACAGTACCTTCACCTTTGAGGATCAGAATATTTCATTTAATTGACCTTATTTCGGTTTTAAAATATAGCATTTAATTGACCTTATTTCAGTTTTTTTTTTTTTTCCCTTTTCTTTGTGGGACCCTCGCCGGTGGCCAGGGAACGAACCGGCACTGCAGAGGCTGCGGGGAGCCTCGCAGCCCAGAGCTCAACAGCTGTGCCACCAGAGGAGGCCCGTTTCACTTTCTGTTTTAAAATATTTTTAGGGCCTCCCTGGTGGTGCTGGCCGTTGAGCGCAGCGCTGTGAAGCTGCCCGCAGCCTCTGCAGTGCCGGTTCCATCCCCGCCGGCCGTGGAAATACTACACATATTTATATACTACATTAATACTACATGTTTAATGAACCAGTGGAGCGGGTCCCAGGAATTACTTGGTTTGCATGGGCATTTGCATTTGAAGAACCAGAGGAATAAATGGGTTTTTAGAGAAAGGAGAATGAGAAAATAATGTGGTGTATGCTGAGCAGACCTCTCCTGACTCGCCTGCTGCTCCCCTCAGCAGTGTATTTCAGTGCATCTGCCTGTTCTGTTCCCCGCTCTGTCTTGGTGAATTCTCTCACCCCACACCTCTGACCTGTACCCCAGTTCTTTCATGCATAAATAAATAAATCTTAAATAAATAAATAAAATAAAATATTTTTAGCCAGTTTTCATTCTTTAAGAGCCCATAGTGAAGCATTGGTCCAGCATCTTCCTCACAACCAGTTAACAAAGATAGAATTCACTTACTTGGAAAGGAAGAATTGATGAGAATCATAGAGTAGCTCAATGCTTTGACTATTGGTATATGATCAGGGTCCATTGCACCCAATTTTATTTTTGAGTTTTTATTTGTAACTGATTATAATGATTGATATTTCATGACTTTTACTCTTTCTTACAGTCTTTCAAAAAATAAGAGAAATTTTACTCTTTTTCAATAGAATAAAACTTACTCTATTCTCAATTGCCATGTTTCCATTGAACCCTATATGAACTACATTATTATATTATGAAACTTCCATTTTGCTCTTTCAAGATGTTACAATTACTTATTAAATATTCCCAACTATGCTAAAAAAGATGAAAAAGTTATAAGAAAATGGAAGAATGATGGAATCACCCGAAAGGAATTAAATGAATCACCATTACAGCATCAAGTTTCGGTTTTCTTTTTTTGTTTCCCAATGTATTGCATCATTTAAAAATAGAGGAAAAAAGAGTAGAGAGTAAAAAAAAGGTATAGAGATAGCATCTTTGCAAACTTTTTAAAGTTTTTGTTGAACACAGTTGAGATCTTTAAATTTTTTGTTGTCTGCCCATAATGACAAAGAAAAGGAAGTTGAAAAAGGAAACTAACATAAGGTGAAACAGAAGATGAAAGCAATGACACAGAGAGCGGCACTCAAGCTCTAATGATGATGGTAAAAATGATCATACAAATGAGCAGTGGAGAGTAAGGAGCAAAGGAAGGAGGGAGCCCCTTGCACTAACTATGCTGAAGGACTATTGATGCCTTGCAGGTGGATGTGGTGTGCTGACATACGTTTGAAGAGGTGTGAACCTACACCGCTAAAAATATACAATATTGTATACCATTTAATATACAAAACCTGGATTATACACTTTAAGTGAGTAAATTTTATGGTTTGTGAATTGTATATCCAAGTTGTTAAAAAAAAGTGAAAGAAAAAGAAACGCAATCTCAAAATATGAGCCTTTAGATGACAATATTCATGATGAAATTTACTCCCTTAAATTCAAGAATCAATGAATAAATAATAAATTTCTAAGGATCAAAGGAAAATATGATTAGTTAGTCATTCAATAGGAAGGACTTCACTAGGAAGGACTTCACTAGACAATATCCTGCAATAAGAATTTAGATCATTCCATTTTGCTTGCGAGAGTAATCTTGCATTATTTCAAAATTTAGTTGATACAATTTACAAACAAATGAATGCTGAAGGCAGGTGTGTTGATAAAGATAATTGAAAGAAAATAGATGGTATAGAAATGAAAACTCAATTGGGTTTGATCATTTCAGTTGGTGTTTATAAATAGAAACATGAAAAATGTCTTGTGCTTATGGAAGAAAGAAGATGGTAGTCTGACCATAAACAAAACTCTAATTGGTTAAAAATTTGAAAAGTATTGCATTTTGATAATACCAAGCACAATATGAACAAGCTATAATGATAAGAGTTATTTGAAATTTGGAATTGGTATTTACAGTATAGATATAACCTAGGCTTCTGTGGGTCAAGTTTAAATTGTATGTATTGCCTGCTTTGGGCATAAATGTATTCAAAAGCAAGATAATATGGAAAATCTGAATTCACTGTGTTTAATTCTTAATAAATATTCTAACAAGGGCCTCCCCTGGTGGCGCAGCAGTTGAGCACTGGGCTGCAAAGCTTCCAGCAGCCTCTGCAGCGCCAGCTCGATCCCCGGCCACCTGAGAGGGTCCCACATGGCACGACAGACCTCTCCTGCCGTGCCCGCTGCTCCCCGCAGCAATGTACTTGGTCAGTCTGCCTGTTGGTTCCCCGCTCTGGCTCTGGTGAATTCTCTCACCCTCCCGTGCTTCTGACTGTACCCAGTATTTGTATAAATAAATAAATAAATCTTTAAAATAAATAAATAAATATTCTAACAAAATCATTTGTCACTACCCTTTTTATGTCTTTATATTATTTGTAATCAAACATACATTTAAAGAGGATTCATTGGCTTAGATTGTAAATGATGCTGACTTTTGTTTCCCAGAATACTAAAAGTAATTGAACTCTATTAAATTCCAATGTATATTAGTAAGTGAAAGGGTAAAGGAAAGAATTTGGACCCCAGTAATAAGGATGTGAGAAAATCTTCAAAAAAGAATATACACATAATAAAAGAAGGTAAAGGAAAGGAGATCAAAGTGAAGGCAAAGTCCATTTTAATTTTCAATTTCAGGTTTGAAGGATAGAGACAAATATGGCTACAGTTTGTAGCTTCCACCACAGTCTTTTTAGCTATAGAAAACCTTGTGACTATTCCTGCCCTCTTATTATAATTTCAAAGTTAAATGGTGAATCCAATTTGACAGTCAATTTAGTTAAAAAGTTAAGATTCAAAACTTTATACATCTATAGAAATATTATCTGAAAAAAAATGTTAGGAAATTAAAGAATCTAATGACTGAAAAATAATACATTACCCAAAGGCAACTATTTGTACTGTTTTTTTTTTTTCCTTTTCTTTTTCAATTGAGGTAACATTGGTTTACAACACTATGTATTCAGAGATACAGATTCACACCTTTTCAGATGTACATACCACACCAAGCCCACCACCAAGGCACCCAAATGCAACTTGTAATTAGTCTACTTTCTGTTTCCAAAAGCCAGTTGCAACTCAACTGCTTTGAAACTTGCAGCTTTATGCAACACCTATAATTTACTTCTTGCTGACCCTGCTCAGTTGATAGTTTCTGTTTCTACTGAAGCAAGCGCATTTAAGCACAATATGTTTAAAATTTATGACACACATGCAAGTGTGTTTACGGCAGCAGTATTCGTATTGCTGAAAATTTTAGAATAACAATGACCATAGATATTCAAACAAATAAACCACCATACATTGTTATTCAGAAATATTATAGAACCACCAAAAATAATGTATATAATGGCATGAAATGTAGTCCATGGTATGTATTTCTGAGTCAAAAGAAGGAAGTTACTGAAGAATATATTTAACAAGATCCCAGTTTACTGGGATAAATTACTCCTATGTGAATATATTAAATACTATTTCACTTATGTATGCACATATAATATGCATTTATCTTCATGTGTATATGCAATGTGTGTATACAAAAAAACTGGAAGGACATTCCTGGGGAGTGAGAATGGGGATAATCTTCATTTAAAATTTTTAAGCAGGGCCTCCCCTGGTGGCACAGCAGTTGAGCATTGGGCTGCAAAGCTGCCCGCAGCCTCTGCAGTGCTGGTTCAATCCCTGGCCACCGGTGAGGGTCCCACTTGGCGCGACAGACCTCTCCTGCTGTGCATGCTGCTCCCCTCAGCAGTGTATTTCGTCTGTCTGCCTGTTCTGTTCCCTGCTCTGGCTCTGGTGAATTCTGTCACCCTCCCACGCTTCTGACTACCCAGTGCTTGTATAAATAAATCTTTATGGTGGCAATGGTTGCACAACAATGGAGATGTACTTAATTCCACAGAACTGTGTGCTACAATGGTTAAGATGGCAATTATTACATTATGTGTATTTTACCACAATTTAAAATGATAAAGTAAAGAGAAAGGGCATTTAGGTGTGGAGTACCTCTGGAAGTAGTTGATTGTCCATGAATATATTAGGCAAAGTAACCTAGAAAAGATTGTTAATGTATCAGAAAAAAATGGCTTAGTTGATCTCCTAGTTATTTCCATTAGGCAGAAAACAATTGTGGCCAAGATATCAAGGTGAGACTTATGGATACAAATAGCCAGGATAGCAGTGCTTCTAAATTTGTTGTATTTGCTGTACAAAGTTCCAGTGTACACAACTTACAATTGTTTTCTCCTGGTAGGCAGTGAGAAATAGTGCAGTTGCTGGTTTGTCTGGTTCCATTATACACCTTTCAGTCCTAGGGAATCACGCTGAACAAAGAATTAGTTACACAATTTTGAACCTCAGAGGCATGCACTATCTTATGCCTTGCCTTAGATATAGTCCTATCACATATTTCTCCCTAATAAAGCATAGTTCACCTCAAATGGGGGTATTTTACTAACCCACCACTCCAATGATAGTCCTACCATTTCCATCCTCCTCGCTACAGTATCTTACACTTAGTAGGCAGTCTTTAAACATATTGTATCTATGAATGACTTTGAGCTTCAGATACAGGTTTCCACCACTTTCTGAAAGTAGAGCATTCCTATTTGGTATAATTTAGTAGGTTATTTTTTTTTTGGGGGGGGTCTGGGAATGCTATTGCCTAATAAGTTACAGTGAAAAGTTTTTGAACATTGATAATTACTTACATATATATACATGTATAGAGATGTGTGTGTACATATATATAAATAAAATGATTGATAGATAAAAAAATAAATAAATAAATAAATCTTTAAAAAAATAATAAAATTTTTAAGCATTTCTATATTGCAGTCTTTTTTTTTATAAGAAATTAATAAATTTATAGGTTTTTCTTTCTTTTAAAGTTAGAGCATATCTGCTGTGAAGAAAGAACTTTCTAAGTGGATGTTCATTTTTATGTGTCTTCTCCAAAAAGGAAATGTGTGTAAATTGGGTCTGCAATACCTGACTTTACATCCCTGGCTCAAATACATTTCCTAAACTCTTGACTCTGCCATTATCACTTTCTGTTTGAAGCATAGACAGGCAAAGAAAGTTAAAATGATTTTTATCATCACCCAAGTTCTTTGCAAGGCAATATCATATATTTTAAGGATTACAGTGGCCTCCAGGCCACCCCTTGGGAACTTACCATTGCAACCAAAAAAGTAAAAAATTTCCCAATCTATCTCAAAAGAAATCAGAATTAATATTTTATTAGCCACATGAAGTGTTACTGTCTTTGAAACAAACACAAATCTCAAACCACCTGCATGCTTCCTGGCCACTTCCCAGAAGCTCAGCACTAAAACTGACTTTGGTTTTTCCACTCCCACTCTCATCCTCAGACAACACAATTAGGAAAAGGACAAAACTGAATTTCAAATTATTTTATGTGGACATTTTTTCTTCTACCATCCTCTTGACTTTCAACTCAATCAAGTAGTAATTTCTTCTTTGCTGTTTGCTTAACAGCAATAGCTTTATATAATTTGAGGAATTATAGATAGATGTTATAACAACACATAGATTTGCTGTACTTTCTCAGACATTTGCCTTCTTTAGATAGGCATTATTTCCACCCTTTTTAAAAATTCATCCACTCACTCATCCATTCATTCATTTCTGCAAATAATGGGTACCTTTATGTATGAACATAAACACATATACCAAAGTGGGGGGTGTGTGGTTGTGTATCTCTCCCTCTCTCTGTTCCTCCCTCTTACACACACACACACACACACACACAGGAATACTGGTTATTAGGACAGTACTGCAGGTCCACGCAATCAGCCATTTACTAAACAAATCTAGGTCCCCCTGTGGCACTACAAAGGAAAACAGTGTGTTTGTCCTGTGCCGAATTAGTGAAGGCAAGCAGTTCCTGGAAGGGTGACTAGCTCATCTGTAAACTGATAGCACACCAATTTCCCTGCTGCAGGAGCCCAGCGCCTGAACTGGAAGGCCAGGCAAGTGCCTTCCCCTGAGGCCGGCTGGGCAGAGACTTGGGCACATAAAACACATTCCAGCGGTTGGCATCTGGACACACAGCTGCCAGGCCTAGCCAGTGTGTGGCCATAGGGTCGGGAGGAGGGGGTAGAGTGGGGGGGGGGCGAAGTGGGTAGAGCAAGTCCAGTGCCACAGCCTTAGTAAAACTTCCGCGGGCCATTTTGGCTCTGCAGCCTCTGGCCTGGTTATTGAGAGCTGCAGTTTTATCTAGAAAGTGTCCTGCAGGAGGTTGGAATCCCCCTATGGGGCAATGGCTTGGAGAGTAGCTTTGGCACTTGGGAGACTAGGAGGTGGGGGGAGGCTCCAAGTACCTTTATCTTCCTATCTCAGGCCAAAGGGGAAGCCCAGAATTACCACAAAGCTATCCCAGGACTGTGTTGCCTCACGAATCAGAAATTTGGGGAAGATGCTTTCATCTAGCACTTAGGGGTTTGTGTCCGGTTGTGTGTGTATCCTTAGGCATATTTTAAAGAATGAATTATGCAGATTTTCATCTTTGCAAATAGATGGGGGCGGGGTTTGCGGCTAATGCCTATTAGAAGTTCAAGGGATTGGTTTGCACATGAGAGAGCTTTAGAAATAAGAAATTGCTGAAATGATCTGGTTGCAGCTTCTGAGGAACATTTTACTGTGGATTCTCTTTTAAATTTCTGTTCATTTGAAAGCGAGTGTGGTTAAATTAACCAAAATCTAAATTAAAAAAAAAATTCCTTGAGTCTTCCAGGCCTACTTCACATCATCAAACTAGGCCCCGCTGGAGGCCCCATTAAAATGGCAGCTCCCACTGAGAGAGAGACAAAAGCCCCCTCTCTGAATGGGGATGCTGAAACAGTGATGGACTCTCAGAACTGCTTTTTTTTTTTAATCCATTAAAAAAAAAAAAGTTACCTCTGCATTGACTGTGAGAGAGTATTTATTTAGCTCTCCACACTGTGGGAAACAGAGGCGGTCTCCCTTATAAGGACACCCAGACCTTCTTGGGAGAGGAGAGAAATATGAATCCATAACATGGCTGAACAAATTCTTCCTCGCAACTGAATTCATGGAATGTCTCAGACGTGAACAGCTTAATTTTGGTGTGGTCTGGGACAAATTAATATGACTCAAATCCCACCTCACACAGGAAGTTTCTCCTGATGAATTGGGTGGGGTGAGTACACTCATTTCCTTCAAAATTCTAACAGTTGTCTTTAGTACATTTAAATGTGACTCCTCCTTTTCCCCAGCAAGAAAAACTTTAAAAGCAATGAAGAAACCAAGAACAAACTAATATATATACCTTAGAAAAACATAACTGTGCAAAGTGTTTCAGCATACAATTATGTGAGATTTTAGGTTATGTGACTATGTATTTATACAACAGAATAACAGCTCCTAGAAGGTAATCTAGACTCTTTGTATTTTGGTAGTTAATACATCATAGATTTTGAAAGCTCTTCCAGTGTTTCTCAGGAAGCCCCCCCTGATAGTTATTCCAATCGTACAAGCTGAGGGACTAACAAGGAAGTATTCTCTTTTTCTGGAAGATGGACAACTCTTTCACCTTACCACCTAATCAGACATTTCTGTTCTCTTGCATTAGAATTCAGTCTCTAGCAGTGATGGATAATTACTTATGCCTCAAAAAGAACTTTGGTGTCTTCCTCTCCAGGATAAAATGTCTTTACTTTTGCAAAGGGGGAATAGAAATAATTACTACCACATATGGGAGTGCATTCTTTAGTGACAGCTCCTGTACACATCAGATACAGTGCTGCAGATTCAGGAACCTACTTGAAGATTGAATTTATAGAAGGGAGTAGTGAGAAATATTACTTCTCAATGATCAATAATAGAAATCACTTGTATTTGGCTTTGAAATACATCATGTGCTTATTCATTCTACAGATGCATACATGTAATTTTGCTTGGGCTCAATTAATGTTAAAACAACTGCTAAATAAGAGAAGTTCTCCAAAAAGCAAGCTGGGTTGTAGGTACTTAGGGGTAAAATGCCAAGCAAGATGCCATTTTGAGATGCCCTCAGGCTAATGTAACCAATGAGGGTGGTAAGACTTCATGACCATAAAATATGGACAGAACTAGCAGGATAACACCACCCTGTGGGACTATCTCTGTTGTCTCTAGTCTCCTGGTCCAGATTAGGTGTCTCAGAATATGTGTGTCTTTCCATATGCATCTGTAGTACATTATTTTTCTATCAATATACTAACTGGTCAAGAATCAACAGGAAATATATATCTATAATGTATATTTTATGTATTTTATATATATATATATATATCTCCTTGATAATAGGTTTTCAAATCTATCAAAGAACTCCTTTAAAAAATAAAAGCAAGAAGCAGCCTATTTTACATATTCCAGTATGTAAAATAATACAAGCTCATCTTAATGAATTGAGGGAACATTTGTGTTTTAGGAGCTCATTTTGAGAATCACTGTGTTAACATGGAATTTTAAACTTCCCAAGCAAGAGATGTCCAAATTGTCTGAAAATACA
This sequence comes from Talpa occidentalis, assembly GCF_014898055.3. Classification (NCBI taxonomy): domain Eukaryota; kingdom Metazoa; phylum Chordata; class Mammalia; order Eulipotyphla; family Talpidae; genus Talpa; species Talpa occidentalis. The sequence continues at coordinate 84,128,871 of NW_026555331.1, forward strand.
AAGGGACAGTAAAAAAACACAGGTCCAAAAATATCAGGGAAATGGCATCACTGTTCTATGAGAGCACCTGCTTGATATCCAGATGCAGGATGATGGTTTGCAGCGGGTGGCCAGAGGTCAAAGGGGTATTTTATGGCCAATTCAGGACATAAATTCCATTTTTTCCTACTTGCAAGCCACTGTATGATGCTGTCTTTGGAGTCTGGCCTGCCTTTGGAATTAGGCTGTGTGACACACTAATCAACTTTAATGATCTAACATTTAGAACAGGGTGAAAATTTTTGTATAGAACAGAGCAACTTTTGACATTGTTCTCTGCTGTCACAAAACTGACTGGTTCTCAGGGATATTTTTATGTTGATAATAATCATTCTTTATATTTATTCAGCCTGATATGCATGATTTAAACACCACCACTGCTTTCTGGTGTTGGACGTAGGACATGACATCCCTGACCAGTAAATCCCTTGAATGAGTGCATTTTCCCCCTCTGTGCATGTCTCCTTCTCATCCATTGTCTGTCTTCTTTTCATGCCTGTCAGGCGGTGGCCATGACTGTGCACTTATAAAGGTCAGTGACCCAGCAGAGAGGGCAGGCCCTGCAGAAGGCGTGTTGATGAAGCATTTCAATGCACACTGAATTTGTTAGCTCTCTGGCTCACTCCCGGGGGCAGACTACAATTGTTTCCTGTGTGGCATGGCACCCACCCGGAACTCTTATGGTATGGGCCATTTCGGCTAGGAATCTTTAAACCACGTCCTACAAAATAAACACCTCACATTTCCCAACTCACTAAATTCCTTGACCTGACTCTCCTTCCCTTAACTTGTACAGTCTACCCAATAAAACTAATTAAAACGGAGGTTCCCTTATTTGCATAAATGGTCAGTCATGGGGATGTTTTTAAGGGATTGCTTGTAAAACTGGGTGGCCATATCGACAGTAAACTCACATCTTTCAGATGGAAGAGTTTAGAAGACTGCGATCTTAAGTTTCTTTCTATTATACATACTAAATTAAACAACAACTGACATAGTATTTTGATTGAGACTGTCTCAAGGAAAGCAAGCATTTGCTTCTCTTTTTAGAGCACTTAACTTTTAGTAAAACAATAATCTAGATGTGGAAATCAGTGATTCGAAAGTGAAAGTTTCATTTCCAAATTTCAAATGTTTGCTGCAAGTGAAGAAGGCAGCTTTCACTTAAATAAAATTGAATGGAAAATTGTCTGCATATGTTCTGGTTCTAGTCATGCTTAGTAGCTTATATCAGGCTATCCTACTCATAGATAGCAATGAGAAGCTCTGGATAAAATATATAAAAGACAGCTATTTAAATGTACTGGAGAGAGGCCATAGCATACAGAAACTGGAAGGAATTTCATTTTTGAACTAGCAGTCACATTGGATAAGATCAATGTGTTTATAATATTTTTTGAGGGTACTCTATAGTCCACTGAGTACAGGGCAACTAGAACTAAGTGAAAGTCACAGTTACTACCTTGAGCATTGGACCATGTGGTTTGGGGCTATCTTAGTGACTGGGAATTTAGGGATGAAAATTCCAAAAAGAAGGATCACAGGGAGTAGTTCCCAAATCTGATATACCATCTTAAATCCTTTGCTCCCCCCCAGAACTGCAAATGTGCAAAAAGATTCCAATGAGCCCAAAGGCAAACTAAAGTTGACAGACTGAAAGAACAGAACAGAGATTTCGGCTGCTGTCTACTACCTTGAAACAGAATTAAGAGTATTAATCTTGTGAGGTTTGAAGGACTTGATACCTTTTTACTATTTCTACTTAAACACTAGAAATGTCATGCCTTAGGGAAAAATGTATCACATTTAAGGGATTTGCCTAAGGCTACTCACAAAATACAAACTGACCCCATTAAAGCATCAAGCCAGACCTTTAGAAATTCAGGTACTCTGCCAGTAATTTAACAATTTGAACTCAGTGTGTCCATCAAAATTAAGAATTTTTCATTTACTATTTTTTCAATTTTTTTCTTTTTAATTTTCTCTCTCTTCTTTGGGAATCCAATTACATATATGCTAGACTGTCTGATATTTTTCCAAAAGTTCAATTTGTTAGCTATAACAAAATTCAATGCTGTCGAGAAGAAAAAAACAAAACAAAACAGAGTCTGTAATGTATTCTCTACAATGTCCAATATACAATTAAAAATTACTAGCCTTATGAAAAAAAAACAAACAGGAATATGTGACCAAAGAGTAAATGACCTAAGCTAACCCAGATGTTACAAAGACTTTAACACAGCTATAGTATATTTAAGAACTTAAAGGGTAAGATGAACTATGGTGAGTAGATAGATGGGGAATTACAGCAAATAAATGGAATCTATAAAAATTAACTAAATGAAAACTCTAGAACTGAAAAGTATGAGCAATACAAGCAAAGATATCAATAAAATTATCCAATCTGAACATATAGAGAAAAAAGTTTTGTATCTTTGTGAAAAGAACTTCACATTGTTTTAAAAAAAAATCAGACAGGCTAGCATACATGTAATTGGTGCAGTAGAAGAGAGCAAAAGTGAAAAAGAAAAAAAATTGAAAAAAATAGTAGAAGAAAAATTCTCTATATGATGGAAACATTAAGCTCAGATGCAAGCAGCTAAGCAAACCTCACACAAGGTAAATATAAAGGAAACCACGTGTAAGTCCAGATTAGCCACATTTCTGATAACCAATGATAAAGTGAAAATCCTAAGAAGATGTCAGAGGGAAAAGACATCACATAAAGGGACAAAGATACAGATATTCACTAACTTTTCAACACAAACCATTGAGATGGACACAAAGGAATGACATATTTTTAAAAACACTGAATGATAAATTTACTCCATCTCGAATTCTATAACCATCAAAAATATCCTTCAAAAACAAAGGCTGACCTGCTAAAGAAAATCTTTCAGAATGACAATGAGAGCAGGCACAAACTCAGATTGAAAGATGGAGTAAAAAGCACTGGAAATAGCTTTTTTTAATTGTGTAACTATAAAATAATTTTATCCCTATTATCCAAAAAATCATGTTTAAAGCAAAATTTATAACATTGTATTTAAGTATTTGTATTCTATGTGGATATATAATATATGACAGAGAATTAATGCCCTGTGCCACCAGGGAAGCCCTAAAATGAGGATTTTAAAAATATGATTACCCAGAATCATATAGGGAAGGAGAAAGGGGAAAAATGGGACAAATAGAAAACAAATAGCGGGCCTCCCTGGTGGTGCAAACTATGAAGCTGTCCGCAGCCACTACAGTGAGTTTGATTCCTGGCCAGGGAGCTACCCACATGGTGCAGCAGACCTCTCCTGTCATGCCCGCTGCTCCCCTCAGCAGTGTATTTCAGTCAGTCTGCCTGTTCTGCTCCCCACTCTGTCTCTGGTGAGTCCTCTCACCCCCCACACCTCTAGCCTGTGCCCCAGTTCTTGTATGCATAAATAAATAAATCTTCAAAAAAAAGAAAAAAATAGTAAAACATCAGTAGAATTTCATAAGAGGCCAATTCAACTGGAAAACACAGTAATTGTAAAAATGTATGGAGGTAGTAACAGGGCTTCAAAATACATGAAGCCCATACTGACAAAACTAAGAAGAGAAATAAATCTGTAAATGTAGACACTCTAACATCACTCTCTCAGAAACTGATAGAATGACTGGTTTAAAAATCAAGAATATAGAAGATTTGAACATTATCAAACACCTTGACCTAATTGACATTTATAGAATGCGTTATCCAGTAAATTCAGAATATATATTCCTTTCAAGTATACATAGAGTGTCCATCAAGATAGACCATATGCTAGACCATAAAATAAGTCTCAGATTTCAAAGGATTGAAATTTTATAGTGTTGTTATCCTACATAGTGGAGTTAAATTAAAACTTAGGAAAAATAGGATATCTTAAAGCTGCTAAATGAACTATGGGTCAAAGAAGAAAAAGAGAAATTAGAAGCTACTTATAAATGAATGATAATGAACATACAATATGTCAGAATTTGTGTAGTGTGGCTGAATATGTGGTAGAGGGAATAAACCTTAAGTGTTCATGTTTTAACAAAACAGATAAAATCAATGATGTAAGTTTTTATTTTAAATTGCTGTAAAAAGAACAAAGTAAACATATGTAGAAAGAAATAAAAAAATCAGAGTTGCTTCTTTGAAAAGATTAATAAAATTTATAAACTCCTAGCAAGGTTAATCAAGGGGGAAGAAAGAAGCACATTTTACCAAAACCAAGAATGAAATAGAGAATATACCATAGGTAGTATAGATAAAGAAAGTAAAGGAGTTTTAATCCACTATGCCAATGAGTAGTACTGAAATAATTGTGTTAACATAGAAAAATATAAGTCTCACCACATGGAGGGGAAGGAGCAAGATACACGATGATCCGAATGGAGGACTATGGGTGCCTTGGTGGGGATGTGGTGCGGCAACATACAGCTGTAGAGGTGTGAAACTATCCCTCTGAAACATGTACAGTGAGGTATGCAGATGTTACCTCAATAAAAAAACAGTACAATTTAAAAAAGAAAAAAATATAAAACTCTTAATTCTTACCTCACACAATATATAGAAATTGAGATGAATTTTAGATCTGAACCAAAAAGCTAAAACCAGAAAGTTCTAGAAGAGAATAAATATCTAGAGAAAAGATTTCTTTGAGATAAAACCACTAAAAATAAAAGGAAAATATGTAAGTTGGGTTTTATAAACAATCTACACTTGTACTTGCCTAAAGGAATTTTAGACCATTTTATTAATGAAATAAAATGATAAACCACAAACTGTAAGAAAATATAATTCACATAGCTAAGAAAGGACTTACACAAAGAATGCATAAAGAACTATAAATCAATAATTACAAAAAAGAATTAAAACATTCAAAACACTTCAACAGATACTTCAAAATAAAAGAAAGATATGTATAAGAATAAATGCTTATGCATCATTAACTGTGAGAAAACTGCAAATTAAAACCATAACATCATTTCATACAAATCTTGGCATAGAATGTTGATGGGAACATAAGCTAGTACCATCTACATGGTAATTTCTTATAAGCTTAAATATACAACTAACCTACCACTCAGTAATTTTACTTCTAGGTACTTACAGGAACCAAAAATAGGTCCACAAAAAGATGTACATGAGGCTGTTCATGGAAGTTGGGATTTGCTGTAAGTTGGTATAAGATAATTTTCTGAGGCGATACAAATATTCTCTATTACACTCAAATTGTAAATATGAGACTTGTGAAATTTACATGAGTTTAACCTCAAAAAAATTTTTTAAAGCCAACAAAATTATTAAGATATCAGTTCTTCCCAATTTAATCTATATTCTCAATGCAATCAAAATTCCAGAAAGTTATTTTGAGGATATCAGCAAATGAATTTGAAAGTCTTTATGGAGAGTCAAAAGTCCCAGAATAGTGAACACAATATTGAAGAACAAAATAGGGGGCTATTCTCTGACTTTAAGACATACTATATATAACACTATCATAATCAAGACAGTGTGGTATTGGCAAGAAAATAGACATATCAATGGACCATTATAAAGAGTCTAGAAATAGACCCACATAGAGTCAATTGACCGTTGACAAAGGAGAAAAGGCAACACAATGGAGAAAAAAAAAACAGTCTTTTCAACAAATGGTGCTGAAACAAATGGACACCTACATGCAAAGACAGACAAATGAATGAATGAATCTAGACACAGCTCTTACACCCTGACAAAAATGAACTCAAAATGTGAAACAAAGCTATAAAACTCTTAGAAAATAACATAGGAGAAAACCTGAGTGACCTTGAGTATGGTGATGACCTTTTAGTTACAACACCAAAACATAATCCATGAAAGAAATAATAGATATACCTCATTTCATCAAAATTAAAAATTTCTATTCTTTGAAAAATAATGTCTAGAGAGTGAGCGGACAAGCCACAGATTGAGAAAGAAATATTTGCAAAAGACACATCTGACAAAAGACCATTATCCAAAATATACAAAGAGCTTTAAAATTCAATAGTAAGAAAGCAAATCATCTGACATAAAGAATGGGTCAAAGACCTTAACAGACACCTCACCAAAGAAAATACATAGATGGAAATCAGGATATGAAAAGATACTCACATCACATGCCATTAGAGAGCAGCAAATTAAAACAATGAACTATCACTAAATGTTTGTTGAAATAGCCCAAATCCAAACAATGCCAACATCAAATGGTAATGAAAATATGGAGCAAAAGGGACTTTCATTTATTGCAACAGTAATCCAAAATTAGGAATCCAATGTTTCATTTAATGCAATAGTTAGCCACTTTGGAAGGCAGTCTGGTGATTTTTTACAAAACTGCACATACTCTTACCATGCAATCCAACACCCATGCTCCTTGGTATTTATCCAAAGAAGTTGAAAGCTTATGTTCCTCACAAAGACTTATACACAAATTCTTTATTCATAGGGCTTCCCTGGTGGCGCAGCGGTTGAGCGCTGGGTTGTGAAGCTGCCCGCAGCCTCTGCAGTGCCGCTTCGATCCCTGGCCACCGGTGAGGGTCCCACATGGCGCGCAGACCTCTCCTGCCGCCCGCTGCTCCCCTCAGCAGTGTACTTCGGTCCTTCTGCCTGCTCTGCTCCCCGCTCTGGCTCTGGTGAATTCTCTCACCCTCCCGCGCTTCTGACTGTACCCAGTGTTTGTATAAATAAATAAATCTTCTAAAAAAATAAACAAATTCGTTATTCATAATTGATCAAACTTGGAAGCAAATCAGTTATCTTTTAGTAGATAAAAAGATAAATAATGGCACATCTTTACAACAGAATATTATTTGTCACTAAAAAGAAATAGGCTATCAGCTATGAACAGGCATAGAAGAACCTAAAATGTATTTTACTAAGTGAAAGAAGTTAGTCTGAAATGGCTACATATCATATGATTCCAACTATTTGATACTCTGGAAAAGGCAAACTATGGAGACAGTGGAAGGATCAGTGGCTGCCATGGGTCAGGGAAGGGGGTTAATTGGTGAAGCACTAAGAATCATCAGGGTAGTGAAAATGTTCTGTATGAAACTATGAAGACGGGCAATTATTATTTGTCCAAACACATAGAATGAACAACACCAAGAGTTAATCCTAATGCAAACTGTTACCTTTGGGTATTTATAATGTGCCAATCAAGATTCATCAATTATAAAAATGTATCATTCTGGTGGGGGATATTGATGATGGGAGATGCTCTGCATATGTGGGAGCAGGGGTTATATCAGAAATCCCTGTGCCTGCTCCTCATTTTTACTATGAACCTAAATCTTCTCTAAAAAAAAAAAACCTTAAAAAAGAAAAAAAGCCAGGAAATACTCCAACCTCTTTTCCCCCCATAAGATAAAGCAACAATTTCATGAAGTATCTGTAGAAGGATGAAAGAAAGCATTTGAAAATGGTGATGCCGAAGACTTTGTACAGACTCTGTTCAGTTCTATTTACCTATTTTGTGAAAGTGAAAAAAAAAAAAAACAACTAAATTAATAACCATTGATGTATAACTTCCCAGAGATCTTTGAAGGACAAATTGATAGGGCCTATCAAAATTCTAGTAGCATTAGCCCCAGCAACCTCCCAGGTAGACACCTATCCCATAAGTTGAAGGTATGGGCAAAGATTTCTCTGTTGTGGTCTGGAATAGGAAGAAATGGGAGCAAGTGTAAATGTCTATTGATAGGGAAATCTTCATTAAATTATAACAAATAATAATGTAAACAAATACTGTGCAGTTGCTAAAGATCTATCTCATAGAAGTCTGTGAGATAGTTTTGTGTGAAAGAAGCAGGATCCAGAGCAGTATGTACAATGTTATCCTAGTTTTGTAGAAATAACTCCCTCCTCTCTTCCTTCCTTTTTTCTTTGTAAATGCACAGAAAATGCCCTAAAGAAGACAAACCAAACTTATCAGTGCTTACCACCTGGAGAGAGAGGTATTGAGGTAAGAAGTCACAACTTTCATCTTTCTTACTGTAGATATATCTATATTATTAGATTTTTGTTTTAAACAATTATGTGGCTGCTTTGTAATTTAAAAAAGAAAAACAAAAAGAAAAGAACAGAAAAGAAGAAGGCAGAAAGCAAGGAAGGAAGAATAAAGAAAATGAAGGAGGGAAAAAGAGGGAGAGGACAGGTTTCTGTACTGAGGCAGCTACTACAGCGCTCAGGATGGGTGAGGACTTGGAGGAATTACCCACCAGGTCCACGCTTTGATTTCTGGTAGGTCCAGAGTTGACCACTCCGGACCATTGGGGATATTTCTTATTTTTAAAAATATCTTTTTTTCTTTTTACATTTTCTTTTATTTTTTAAAAAAAGATTTATTTATTTATACAAGAACTGGGGAGCAGGCCAGAGGCGCGGGAGGGTGAGAGGATTCACCAGAGACAGTAGGGAGCAGAACAGGCAGACAGACCGAAAACACTGCTGAGGGGAGCAGCAGGCGAGGCAGGAGAGGTCTGCTGCGCCATGTGGGTAGCTCTCTGGCCTTCCAGGCTCGAACCTGCGATGCAGAGGCTGTAGACAGCTTCACAGGGCCACGCTCAACCTGCTGCGCCACCGGGGAGGCCCAATATTTCTTATTTTTGAAGATTGTACAACTTTCCTTGGTAACCTTTTCCATGTGTAATGATCTTTACTGGTAGGTACTACTTTCTTTCATCTGAGTACCTCTGTCCCTAGTGTAGACACAGAAGAGCTGATCATCATTAACTCAGCAATGTTAACTGCCAGTTACTCAATTACTCCCAGTTAGGGGAGCCCATTGCTTTTAAGCTCGGAGAATTTGAAGAGAAGAGATGTACAAGCTCCTTCCTCCCCCAACGCAAAATTAAAGCCTTTCTGTGAAGACATCTGTAAAGCAAAATGGCTTAAAGAGAAGATGTAATTATTAACTCCTATGGAAAAATGGTTAGCTTTCCCAATGCACCTTTCACCACATACACACCATTCCAAATCTTACCAAATAATACATAAGGCCTAAAATAACACTGATATATGGCAAAAATGACATGACAAGTACACAACCTGTATAAAGCAGTTCCAGGAGCTTCGGGGGTGACACTCTCACTGCTTTGGTGCATATTGCCTGTTGATCAGCTGACTACAAAACAAACACTGATTCTGAGTTTGCTTTTCTTCTACAAGGGAATGTACTCTTTAATTTCTTTTGGCTAGAGAAAAACGGGTGCTATTTAATTCTTCTGGAATAAAAAAGTGGCACTTCTGGAACTTGCAAAGGGGAAGTAGGGTACTGTCCTATAAGTGCAGGCACAGTCTTGGGATTTGACAGAATTGAAAGCCCATCTCTGGTTCCTACCAGCTGTGTGCCCTTGGGCAAGGCAACATTCCCAGCTCAGTGTTCTCATTTGGAAGACAGTTGTAATCATAACAGTGATGACCATAGTAATAGTCCCTCCTCCCTTGCAGGCATGTTGAAGGATTAGAAGAATTCATTAAACCATCTTGTTCACAGTAGATGCTACAGGTCTAATCTTTTTATATTACGGAGACTTGGAGTTTCTTTACCATAACAGTTTTGGGGTATTAGTAATTTACCAGACTATTGCTCATTGCTGCCTTCCTTGTTGAGGTTCATTTTGTAGTTCAGGCAAGCCTTATCTATACGTATTCCAGGATGTGAAGGGTTATTCTCTACATGGGGATGGTGGGCAATTTACTCCTTCATCCTCACTGGAAAGACTCACGCTAGAGGAAATGAGATTAAAATTCACCAGGAGGGATTTAGATTAGACGGGAAGAAGAACTTCCTGACCGATGATTTCCTTCCCTGCTGTCTTTAAAAATAGAAAAGTTCCCCATTTGTAAGTTTTTAAGATGCAGGCAGTTAAAATAGATGGTTTCTCAACTCTCTTTTAATATGAGTATTACTTTTGTCATAGGGCTATATTTTTAAGAGGAACTTACTTTATGTATGTACGTGAATTGAAGACAATTTAGAGGGGCTTCCCCCCTTCCCAAAGTAATAGGAAATGCTTTGTCTTGTCTTTGTCTCTTAAAAATTCTATAAAGTCGTAGAAACTGAATTAACAAACTGAAAAAGAATTAATGGAAAATATACAGGAGATTTTGTAAACTATTTTGTGAAAAAAATTAAATTTGCAAAGCACATTAAAATTATTCACTATAATATAATTACTTCCTCATTATTAGATATTTGCGTCAAACCTAAAGGTCATAGAACTGGGTTTGAAATCTAATTCTTGGATTGGGTGGTCTTTGGTGTAATTTGACGCCACCATGCTGGCAAATGAGAATAAATATAAAGTAACACTGCCATCTAGTGGAATATATGTATTATTGCCACTATTTGGGGTGGAGCGGAAACTCCTCTCTCATTCCAGTGTTTACGAATTGGACTAGTCAGGACCTGAGCGGCATTTCTTACTTTCAGAGTTCTTTTTAAAAAACGTTTTAAAATTCACATTAGCATTTTAAAGCGATCATGTTATTGTTATTTTCTTTCCTTTTTAAAAAAACGATTTATTTCATCATTTATGCATACAAGAACGGGGGGTATAGGCCAGCGGTGCTGGGAGGGGTAGGGGAGTGTGTGCGTGCGTGTGCGTGTGCGTGCGCGCGCGCGTGTGTGTGTGTGTGTGTGTGTGTGTGTGTGTGTGTGTGTGTGTATACGGAGGGGAGCAGCAGGCAAGACAGGAGAGGCCTGCTGTGCCATGTGGGTCAGCTCCCTGGCCAGGCCTGGAATCCATGCTGCAGTGGCTGGTGATAGCTTGTTACTGCTGAGACTTAACCCTTTGTGCCATCAGGAAGGTCCTTGTTATTTTCGAATTAAATTTTAGTGTGGTAATGGAATGTGACCTGTGTGATGATGATTTGGAATTTTCAAGAGACTTGTTCTGAAACCTAGCCTGTGGTTGCAATATGTCGTTGTTTAATTGCACACGTACACATATGCTCTCTGTTTCTGCTTTATTTTTGTTTTTGCAAGATACTATGTTATACTCATGAATTTCAAATACTAATTTGTTTGTTCAAGTTTTCTATATCCTAAGGATCTGGGCCTGGGGTATTTTCTCAATGTATCATGTTTTGATACAGATGAGATAAAATATATACCAGGATGGTACATATGTTGATAAATGCACACAAATTCATCACAGTTTCTCTCTTTGTTGTTTTGTTGTCTTTTGCCTTAAATTCCATTTTATTTAACAATACTGTAGCAATAACAATTTTCCTTCAGAAGGAATTTGCCCTGCATGTCTTAAAACCCTTCATGTTAAACTTTTTGTGTCATTTTTGTCTGTGGTATGTTTCTTATAAATCATACCTGGCCCAATTTAAAAAGAATCTGAGGAACTCTTCTTTTTCCATAAAAATTTTATTGATTTGCCATTATTTACAAAAATATATATTTTGGGGGGCACAACTTCACACCCCAATGTGTGCACATGCTTCACTTGCCCTCCATCAAAGCTTGAGTGCCTATTAATTCGATACACTTTCCCTTTCCCTTTCTGTAGTCACCTCCCTCTGCCCCTCCCACCTGGAAAACACCACAGTTTTCACAGAACCTGGGCATTATTATTATTATTATTATTATTATTATTATTATTTATTATTGTTATTTTGGTATTATGCCAGTTTGTTTTCCTTAGTTATTCCTACTCCATAAGTGAAACAAACCACAGAGAGCTTTCACTCTCTGACATACTATCCTTATTATAATCACATTAAGGTCCATCCATATTGTCCCAAAGTCACTATTTTATTCTCTTAAATAGCTGGAAACTTCTTATAGGTAAGTATATTCTCTTTATATATACTGTGATTATTGATATATTTAAACTTATTTCCCACTACCTTATTTTGTGTTTTTTAATTCATTGTTTTTTTCCTTTGTATTTAATTTCCTTTTTTCTTGTGATCTGTCAGATTAATAATTATTGTTTATTCTTGCTTTGACATTTTAGGATACATTGTATTACTCCTTTTCTTTACATGTTGTCTTTGACTTTTAGCTATTTCCATGGTGAAATATGATGACCTATAGGCTCATGTTCCAGCTTTAAGAAATTCCATAACCCTAATACTTGGTTTTGAATTTAATAAACAAGCAAAAATTCATTATATTACAGGTTCAGTTCCCTGGGTATCTCCTCAATTCTATTTTCCCCTTTGATAGTTAAATTTTATCTTGCATTTGATGTTTAATAGTCTATGTATGTCTAAAATTTTTATCAAGCATTTTCTAGCTAAATAATATATTTCAATGATTTTAAGGGTTTTGCTGGTTAAAACATTTATATAAAGAATATATCTTTCTTGTGGCCTCCCTGGGGGCACAAGGGATTAAGCACAGCACTATGAAGTTATCTGCAGCCGCTGCAGTACCAGTTCGATTTCCAGTCAGCCAAGGAACTACCCACCTGGCACAGCAGACCTCTCCTGTCTCACCCGCTGCTCCCCTCAGCAGTGTACTTCAGTCACTCTGCCTGTTCTGTTCCCCAATCTGTCTCTGGTGAATCTTCTTACCCCCCCCCCGCACCTCTGGACTGTACCCCAGTTCTTGTATGCATAAATAAATAAATCTTTTTAAAAAAGAATATATCTTTCTTATCACCATTATGTTTTGACATTTTTGTTATGGTGATTCATATACTGCTGGCCCATTGTTCTATTTCTTGTACAGTAGCATTCCATTTATCTATATGGATATTTTTTCCTATTCATTTTCCTATTGATGAATATTAGTTCTTTCCCAAGTTTTCCTTAATTCAAACAATATTAGAAGATGTTCTTTCACATTTCTCCATGTGCACATGTGTGAAATTTTCTCAAAAGCAACTCTTGTTTATATACCCATAACATAATCTTTTTTTTAAGATTTATTTTTAAAATTTATTTATGCATACAAGAGCTGGGGTGTAGGCCAGAGGTGTGTAGGGTAAGAGGATTCACCAGAGATAGAATGGGGAGCAGAACAAGCAGATTTACTAAAATACACTGTTGAGAGGAGCAGCAGGCAAGACAGGAGAAGAGAGATCTGCTGTGCCATGTGGGTTAGCTTCCTGGCCAGGAATCCAATTCGTGCTGCGGTGGCTGCTGATATCTTCACAGTGCTGAGACTTAACCCCTTGCACTACCAGGGAGGCCCCAACCCATAACATAATCTTGACAAACTACACGATTCCTTGCATGCTGGGAGAAAGAACAACCACATCAGTAAAAAAGTCTGAGTCTGTTTTCAGGAGAACATGAGGTGCAACAGGGTTTATCATTAACTCTAATGATACTTGAACTATTGATAGACCACTTAATGCAGCCTAAAGTAAATTCAAGGAACGTTATTGCTACCTTTCTGCTTATTTTTCTAGTGTTGATCCTGTGTTTGGATCAACACTAGAAATCCTAAACCCTTCTTCAGACTGCAGAATATAATGCTGTAAGGAACATGTTATAAAAATGAAGCAAACAGCCCATTTCTGAGAATGACTAATTTTCCTTATTTTATATAATCCTGGTCACCCTATTTCTACTCATGACATGGGTCAGTGTTTCTGTACCATGTGCAGATCCACTTCTTTCTTCCTCAATAAACTAGCTATGTTTTCTTTTTCTGTACCGTGATCTGGATGAATTTAATTTTTTAAAAACACTCAGCTCACTTAGAATTTTTTTTTGAGAAATTAGTAGAAGTGATGCATTTTGTTGAATACATTCTAGAAATCTATGTTTTAGTTTATGTGGTCCATTTTTGTCTAGGACTTTGAACTGTTTTAATTTTGCTTTATTTGTGGTTCATGTTTGAGACAGCCATGGAAATGTTCTCTCTTTTTTTAAGGATTTATTTTATTTATTTATGCATATAGCATCTGGGGTATAGGCCAGAGGTGGGGCGAGGTTTGAGAGGATTTACCAGATACAGAGAGGGGAGCAGAAAAGGTAGACTGACTGAAATACACTGCTGAGGAGAGCAGTGGGCAAGGCAGGAGAGGTCTGCTGCACCATGTGGGTTAGCTCCCTGGTCAGGGATCGAACTTGTGCTACAGTGGCTGCTGATGGCTTCATAGTGCTGAGACTTAACCCCTTGCACCACCAGGAAGGCCCCAGAAATATAATTTAAAAGTTCTAAGTGCAGGGCCTCCCCAGTGGAGCAGCAGTTGAGTGCTGGGCTGTGAGGCTGCCCAAAGCCTCTACAGCACCGGTTCGATCCCCGGCCACTGGTTCCATCCCCGCCGCCAGTGAGGGTCCCACATGACACGACAGACCTCTCCTGCCACGCCCGCTGCTCCCCTCAGCAGTGTACTTCGTCAGTCTGCCTGTTCTGCTCCTCACTCTGGCTCTGGTGAATTCTATCCCCCTCCCACACTTCTGACTGTACCCAGTGCTTGTATAAATAAATAAATCTTAAAAAAAAAAAAGTTCTAAGTGCAAGATGTTAAATTGACTTAGGAAACTTATTGTTGGGCTTTGAAATCCATTCCATTTTTACCAAGCCACATTCCCTGGGTTTTTCCTAGTTAATGACTGATAACTGGGATACTAATGGGAGCTGCTTCTGGAAGATATGAGACTCCTCTGATGGCTTGCTTTTGGCTAAAGGTCTGTGTAAGTCACACAGATTTTTATGATCTTCTCTCATAATTTTCCCAAACATATTGTTTGGACACCTGATCTTTTCTTGGCATTTATTTCTCAGAAGACCTGGTCTAAGAGAGTATTTTTTTAACTTGGTTAAAAAAGGGAGATGAAATGTTAATCTAAGAATAGGTTTTAGCATCCCTAAGGGAATGAGAAACATAATTTATAAACCTAAAACAATGACAACAGAACTGCAGCACAACCAAAGGCAGTTGAGATACAAAATAGAACTCTTGTCACCACCTACCTCAGTGAGTTTACATACCATGTTCATACATGTCCTGGTGTTCAATGCACAGTTGAAAGTAAACCCCTTCTTTGAAACTTAAAGTTCTCCTGAAATAGATTCAAAACTTCTGTAAATTGAAAACAGGTTGGTGCTGGGAATGCTATTTGAAGCAAATTTAGTTTTAAAACAAAATTAAATTCATTGCAAAACATGTACCCATTAACTAATACCATTTGAGCTCTCTTCAATTACTTTATTGACAATAGGAAGGGGATTAGGTGAATGGGTAAAGGCCAGAAGCAGGTTAAGATGGCCTTGTCATCAGCTGGAATAGTGAAAATAAGATGCTTTTCAATGTCATGTGTCTACACTCCAAACCTAAATTGGTGTTGGAGATGGTTGTGGGAACTAAAGATTTCATGGACATGGTGTTGGATATTTCATTTGTTCCTTTAAATTATGCTCCCCTCTTTTCTTTTTTTTAAAGATTTATTTATTTATGCATACAAGACTGGGGTACAAGTCATAGGTGCAGGGGTGAGAGGATTCAACAGAGACAGAGTGGGGAGCAGAACAGGCAGAGTGACTGCAATACACTGCTGAGGGGAGCAGCGGGTGAGACAGGAGAGGTCTGCTGCACCATATGGGTCACCTCCCTGGCCGGGGATTGAACTCGTGTTGCAGTGGCTGTGGATAGCTTCGTAGTGCTGCGTCTTAATTCCTTGGGACCAGGGAAGTCCCAATACTCCCCTCCTTTCTGTAACCTGTTGACATGTATGGATTATATCATTGGATTCCCTTGCCCTCTGACTTCTAGTTAGATGTGAGACAATAGGAAACACAAGCTGGAGATTAAAAGGAAGGAATGACTATTGTTTTTCTTCAGAAGAAAAACACATTATTACTCTGCTGCTCCTCACATTATTTTAATGAGAAAAATAGATTTCATGTGAAAGGTTTTAAATTTTAATTTTTGGCCCTACAATGACAGAAATCAGATACCAAAATTAGGTTACAGACTAAAATGCATATTTTTCAAAGTAAATTTTGAAGAATCAATTAGACAACTGGTTAAAGACATAAAAGAGGTTGACTGTGTAAAAGTTGACAAACTTTCTGTAACAAGCCAGCTAGAAAATATATACAGTTTTGTGAGTCATATGGTCTCTGTTGCAACTACTCATCTCAGTTGTTACACAGCAAAAGCAGCTGAAGTTGATTCTTAAGCAAATGAGCATAGTTGTGCCCCAATAAAAACTCATTTAAAAGTCAGAATGGATTTGTCCTGCAGGCTGTAGTTTCCCCACTGCTGGTACTGAGGAAGAGAGAGTTTATGAAGAGGTTCTTTTGGCAAAAATTCTCCTAAACAGCACAAAAAGTCTCATGTAAAGCCTAGAGAGAGAGGAGCTCCAGGAAGTCCATTTGGAAGGTTTGACATACTGTTTTCAGGGGGTATGCTGTTTCCCAAGAATGAGTATGAGCTATTCTCCCTGTCAATGGCAGAACAAACATCCATGAGTGTTTCCAGTGTACCTAAGATAGGTCATGGGGGCAGGAGGAGAACCTGCCTATGCTACTTTGAGTTCAAAAGAATCACCTGGGAAGGCAAGAGGACCTCAACAGAGATGATTCTTTATAGGTTGAAACCTGGGACAGAGAGGGAAGTGATCACAGAGGAAAATGTGACTGGACATTCTCATTTATAAATGAATGCTGTGTTTGACCAGACTTCTTTTAAAAAAGATTTATTTAGAGGGGGCGGAGCAACATGGCGGCGAGGAGACGCTGCGAGTAAGATCTCCCATTAAAAAAAGTGAATAGGGAGGAAAAGCGGCAGGTCCCAGTGAGAAGTGGGACACGGAAGATAAACGGGTGACGCCAGCGAACTGCCCGAAGAAGAAAGTGGCCATAAAAGAGGACTAGAAGGGAGGGAAGCGCAGAACCCTGCTCCCCTCCCCCGCCCACAGAGGCGGCACTCTCCCACCGGCAGAGAGGAGGAAACAACAAACCAAAACGGCCCACAAGAACAAACGACGCAGCAAGCGGGACTGTGAGTGGAAAGGAACTATTGCAGCCACCACACCCCGTGAACGGGAGCTGAGGCGAACCCTGCAGGATCCGCCTCGGCGGTGAGCAAACGGCTCCGGGCGCCATTAGAGAAGAACAAAGACCCCGGGAGACGCGCACACAGCCCGGGCTGCCGGTAAGCTGGCGCGGAAACGCGGCGCGCTCGGGGAGCTTGAAAAGCAAGTGCAGACCTGGATCACGGCTGCCCAGGTCCCCGCGCCTGCGACCTAGGCTTGCGGGGAGACGCACGGAGGTCCTCACTGAGGTGAAGGTCCCTCCCTGAGTGAGCAGGAACCAGGCGCCCAGGCACGGGAGCTGTGCAAAAGGCGCCATTCCCGCGCCACTGAACTGGGCTACAGCCCGCGTCCTGGAACTGAGGGCTTTGAACTGAGACCCGGGGCACGAAAATTCGGGGCGTGGGTTCTCCACGACGGTGGGGCACAAGGCAGACACAGCACCCCAAAGCTGTTGAGGTGTACCCTACCATTCCCGCTCTGTTCTCTGTCCCACGGGGTGGGGGGAGGCGAAAAACAGCCCCCCAAGGACAATAGGAGAGATCTCTGGCGCCACCTAGCGACCAGGAAAAAAAAAAGTCACTAACACCCTATAAAACAGGACATTTCTTAAGACTGCTTGAAAAGGGCAGAAGGTTTCTGGAGGACCCAGTGGCCAGCCGGGAAGTTATTCCACGCCAGGCCCCTTCCGACCAGCAGTCTGAGCCCACAGAGGGAGCAGGCACCCACGTCCGGGGCAGACCGGGTGCGCAGAAGAGTGTGCCTGAAACCGGAGGCGCAGGGACTGCATCCCGCTTCGCCATTTGAGAACAGGGACATTTCTTCAGTAAAAACTGCCTAAAACCAGCAGAAAGCTCCCCCAGAAGACAGAGATGGCTCCTGGAAGAGCCAGAGGGGAGCGGAGAAGTTCACCCAAGATGTCAGTCAGTCCGAGCAACACAGTGTCCCAACGCATACGACAAATTAGAAAACAGACAGTAGGGAGTAGAAGAACCACACGCAACCTAAAAACTCCTCAGGAAAGAAGCACACCACAAAAAGAAAACCACTCCCCAGATTGCAACGACAGCAACTTGGAAGAACTTCTGAGCCTTCCAGAAAGAGAATTTAAAATTGCCATGATTAAAAAAGTGATAGATCAGAAGAAGGAAATTGAGTCCCTAAAGAGGGAAGTAAGAGAAATGCAGGAGATCAAAGAATTAATGGAGGAACTAAAGAACTCTGGGAAAAGCAATGAAAGCAGAATAGATGAAATGGAAGAACGAATAAGTAATCTTGAAGACACAGAAATAAAAGAACCAAAACAGAAAAGGAAAGAGAAGTACGAAGGAAAAAGAATGAAGAAAGACTTCGGGAACTATCTGACTCCATGAGGAAAGGAAATATAAGAGTTATAGGAATTCCAGAAGGAGAGGAGAGAGATGTAGGAACAGAGAAAATATTCCAGGAGATAATTGAAGAGAACTTCCCAAATGAGAAGAAGGAGCTGAAAATTGATATACAAGAAGCAAGAAGAACACCAAACTTCCACGACGAAAGGAAAAACACAGCAAGACACATAATAGTAAAGCTCCCAAGAATCCAGGACAAGGAAAAAATAATGAAGCTGACAAGAGGGAAGAAACAGATAACATTCAAAGGAAAACCAATCAGGCTGACATCAGACTTCTCTGAAGAAACACTACGGGCAAGGAGAGAGTGGAGGGACATAGTCAACAGACTCCAAGAAAACAGATGCCAACCAAGAATACTCTATCCTGCAAAGCTCTCTTTCCTCCATGAAGAAAGAATATGGACCTTCCCAGACAAAGAGAAACTCCGGAATTTCATTGCGACTAAACCCCCACTTCAAAAATACTACAAGGAATCCTAAAGCCAGAACCTCAGAGGGACGAATAACAACGAAAGAAGACCAAAAAAAAAAAAAAAGTTATTAAAAGAATAAATAAATAAAATCAAAGGAAAGACAAACATAATGGCAAATACAGATGCTAACATATCAATATTAACTCTAAATGTAAATGGACTAAACTCTTCAATAAAAAGACACAGAGTTGCAGCCTGGATTAAGAAACAAAACCCAACCTTTTGCTGTCTCCAGGAAACACATTTAGCTACAAAAGATAAAAATAGGCTCAAAGTCAAAGGATGGAAAACAATCCTACAAGCAAATGGGCCAAAAAAGAAAGCAGGAACAGCTATACTTATATCAGATAAAACAGACTTCAAACTCAAAAAAATAAAAAGAGACCCCAATGGTCACTACATTATGATTAAGGGGACAATACTTCAAGAAGAAATAACACTCATTAACATATACTCACCAAACGAAAGAGCACCAAAATATATCAGACAACTGTTGTCCTCTCTGAAAACAGACATCAGAGAAAACACATATGTAGTGGGAGACTTCAACACACCACTATCAACAATGGATAGATCAACAAGACAAAAAATAAGTAAAGAAACTAAAGCTCTAAATAAGGACCTAGAGCATTTGGGCTTAACAGACATCTATAGAACACTAAACCCAAAAAAAACGGAGTACACATTTTTCTCAAGCGCACACGGATCATTCTCCAGGATCGATCACATACTGGGGCACAAGACAAACATCAACAGATACACCAAGATTGAAATCATACCAACCATCTTTTCTGACCACGAAGGCATCAAACTAGAAATAAATCATAAAAAGAAGGCAAGGAACTATCCTACCTCATGGAGATTAAAAGCCACATTACTGGAAGACCACCGGACTAACGAGGAGATCAAAGAAGAAATTAAAAAATTCTTTGAATTGAATGACAAGGAGGACACCAATATCCTAAATGTATGGGATGCAGCAAAAGCAGTAATAAGAGGAAAATATATAGCAATAGAAGCTCACATCAAAAAACAAGAAAGAACTCAAAGAAACAACCTAATCTCGAAGCTCAAAGATCTAGAAAAAGAACAACAAAAAAACCCCAGAACCAGTAGAAGAAAAGAAATAATAAAAACCAAAGCAGAAATAAATGAAATTGAAACTAAAAAAACAATCCAAAAGATCAATGAAACCAAGAGCTGGTTCTTTGAAAAAATAAATAAAATAGACAAACCCCTAGCCAGGCTCACAAAGGAAAAAAGGGAGAAAGCACAAATACACAGAATCATAAATGAAAGAGGAGAAATCACAACGGACACAGCAGAAATCAAAAGAATAATCAGTAACTACTATGAACAGTTATATGGAAACAAGTTCAACAATCTAGAGGAGATGGACAAATTCCTACAACTCTACAATCACCCAAAGCTAGATAAGAAGAAATAGAACACCTAAACAGACCAATTACAAGCAGCGAAATTGAAATGGTAATTAAAAACCTCCCCAAAAACAAAAGCCCAGGACCTGATGGATTTACAAATGAATTCTACCAAACATTCAGAGACGAATTAGTGCCTATCCTTCACAAACTCTTCCAAAAAATTGAGAAGGAAGGGACAATACCAAACACGTTCTATGAAGCCAATATTACACTAATACCAAAACCGAATAAGGACAACACAAAAAAGGAAAAACTATAGGCCAATCTCCCTAATGAACACTGATGCAAAAATCCTCAATAAAATTTTAGCTATCAGAATCCAACAATGTATCCATAAGATAATTCACCACGACCAAGTTGGATTCATTCCAGGGGCACAAGGATGGTTTAACATCCGAAAATCAATCAACGTTATCCAACACATCAACAAAAAGAAATATAAAAACCATATGATAATATCAATAGATGCTGAGAAAGCTTTCGACAAAGTGCAACACCCATTCATGATAAAAGCCCTTGAAATTCTTGGGATACAAGGAACATACCTCAACATCATAAAGGCCATCTATGACAAGCCAACAGCCAGTATCATTCTCAATGGTGAAAAGCTGAAAGCAATTCCATTAAGATCTGGAACAAGACAAGGATGTCCACTCTCACCACTGCTTTTCAATATAATACTGGAAGTCCTAGCCAGAGCAATAAGACAAGAGAAAGACATCCAAGGAATCCAAATAGGAAAAGAAGAAGTCAAACTATCACTATTTGCAGATGATATGATAATATACATAGAGAACCCCAAAATCTCCACAGAAAAACTAATTCAACTCATCAATCAATTCAGTAAAGTGGCAGGATATAAAATCAACACGCAAAAGTCAGTAGCCTTCCTATACACAAACAATAAATCTGAAGAAGAAGAAATCAAAAAACCACCCCTTTTATTATCGAAACAAAAAAAATCAAATATTTGGGAATAAATCTAACAAAAGAGGTAAAGGACCTATACAAAGAAAACTATAAAACCCTGTTAAAAGAAATAGAAGAAGACACAAAGAAATGGAAAGACATCCCCTGCTCATGGATTGGAAGAATAAACATTATTAAAATGGCCATCCTACCAAAAGCAATATACAGATTCAATGCTATTCCAATCAAAATCTCAATGGCATTCTTCAAAGAAATAGAACAATTATTGATGAAATTCATATGGAATCACCAAAAACCCCGAATAGCCAAAGCTCTACTGAAAAAAAAAGAAGGAAATGGAGGCATCACAATCCCAGACTTCAAACTATACTACAAAGCCATAATCATCAAAACTGCATGGTATTGGAACAAGAACAGACATACAGACCAATGAATCGAATAAAAATCCAGAAATAAACCCACAGATTTATGGTCAACTAATCTTTGACAAAGGAGCAAAGACTATGCATTGGAGCAAAGAAAGTTTGTTCAATAAATGGTGCTGGGAAAACTGGGTCGCTACATGCAAAAGAATGAAGCTTGACCACTACCTCACACCATACACAAAAATCAACTCAAAATGGATTAAAGAACTAGACATAAGAGCTGAAACCATAAAATATATAGAAGGAAATATAGGCGAAACACTACGGGATTTGCACATCAAAGACATCTTTACAGACACATCACCCAAAGCAGTGATAGTGAAGAGAAAGATAAACAGCTGGGACTACATCAAATTAAAGAGCTTCTGCACAGCAAAAGAGACAATAACAAAAACAAAGAGAAACCCCACCAACTGAGAGAACATTTTTGCACCCAACACTAATGATAAAGGACTGATCACAAAAATCTGCAAAGAGCTGATGAGACTCAGCAACAACAAAGAAAATAATCCAGTCAAAAAATGGGCAGAAGAGCTAAAAAGAAACTTCTCTGAAGAGGAAATGCAAATGGCCAACAGACATATGAAAAAATGTTCAACATCACTTGTAATCAGGGAAATGCAAATCAAAACTACCATGAGATACCATCTCACACCAGTGAGAATGGCACATATTAAAAAAACTAGCAACAACAAATGTTGGCGAGGATGTGGAGAAAAAGGAACTCTTGTGCACTGTTGGTGGGAGTGCAAACTGGTCCAACCACTATGGAGAGCTGTGTGGAGATTTCTGGACCTACTAAACATAGAGCTTCCATATGATCCAGCAATTCCACTCCTAGGTATTTACCCAAAGGACACAGAAACATCAATTCCAAAGAGCACCTGCACTCCTATGTTTATAGCAGCACTGTTTACAATAGCTAAGCTTTGGAAACAACCCAAATGCCCAAAAATAGATGACTGGATCAAGAAGATGTGGTACATATATACCATGGAATATTACTCAGCATTCAAAAAAGATAAACACATGCAATTTGCAGCAACATGGATGGCACTGGAAGGGATCATGCTCAGCGAAATAAGCCAAAAAGAAAAAGAAAAATACCGGATGGTCTCACTCATAGCAGGAATCTAGAAAACTTAAATAAGGGACCAGGAAAATGAATATAAGAAAGTGCAAATCAAAATCAACAAAAAACTATGAACCAGAGACACTTTTTGGGGGGTGGGGGCGGGAGGGGAAGGATTGGGGTCAGAATGGGGCGTTTGCAATTGTATGGGGGAATATAAAAATAAAATTTAATATTTAAAAAAAAAAAGAAACAAACAAAAAAAAAAAAAAAAGATTTATTTATTTATGCATACAAGAGCTGGGGTACAGGCCAGAGGTGTGGGAGGTAGAGGATTCACTAGAGACAGAGTGGGGAGCAGAACAGGTGGATTGCCTGAAATACACTGCTGAGGGGAGCAGAGGGCGAGTCAGGAGAGGTCTGCTGCGCCATGTGGGTTGCTCCCAGGCTGGCCGGGGGATCAAACTCATGCTGCAGAGGCTGTGGTCAGCTTCATAGGTTGTGTCTTAACCCCTTGTGCCACCTGGGAGTCCCCAGAATTTTTTTTTTAAACCAAGAGCAAGTTGATAAATCACAGAACTGCAATTTCTTGCAGTAGCAAGAAACAAACCTCTCCCAGTGAAAAACTTTTTGAATGGATTGTGAAGACAAAAACAAATTAGATTTATGTTTTTGTTTTACAAATGTTTTATAACAGAAAATTTCAAAAGCACACTGCAAGGAACAGATGAGTACAATCAATTCCTACATATGTGAGCATCAAGCAGCAAATGCTAACCCTGTTCCAAATTTGTTGCAGCTATAATGCCTATCAACTTTCCTCTTACCACCTCCATACAGTATATATTCATTACATTAATTCCATCGATAGCTCTCTCTTATATTATTCTTGATGGTGTTATCCAAATCAAGGAAAATATTTGATCCTTTTACATCTCTCATTCCTCTCTTCTTCATCACAGTCTTTTTAGGACTCATAATATGTTAAAATATTTAAGCATTATATGTACAGGGCTGAAAAAACAAAGACTGTATCTGTAAATTTTTCAGCTTAACATTCAAGTCTTGTGTATAAAAAATAAACAGGTATTGTTTACTGAGACCACATTCCTGGAAGGATAACATCAAATTCTTAAATAATCTCAATGTCATAAGCTAGTGGGCCTCCAATGGAAAATCCCAGGTAAAAAGATACTTTTTCTATGCTTCTTCCACTTCTAAGTTGACCCAAGAAAGCAGGAGTGATGGATATTGAGATTTTTTCAGTAATTCCATATTCTATGTATAAACAGTTATTTTCAGCTCGTCCCTTTAAACGAAGCAAAAGTTCTTGGACCTTTTTCTCCTTCCATACCTCTCCACTCTGCCACAAGGAGTAAATATCAGGTGTCTTTCCGAAGCATTGATCAATTTTTCCTTTGTGAACAAGTCTGTTTATACCATTACCTTTTCCAAGAAAGAAATATGCAATTGGTTGTTTCGTACGATACATGTGTCTGTATTGTCCCCGGAAAGAAGTTTCCAATGACCGGGCGTATTTTTCTATTTGTTTAGAATCTTGATCTAGTTTTTGATTTTCTGGCCAGAATAAGAGGGAAGCTAGGAAATAAGGCTCTAAAAATCGATGATTCGTCCCTATTGGTTGCAAAACTTCTCGAAGCTGTTCTTTCAGTATCTTAATTGGCTTCAGTAATTTGGAGGTAGGCTTAATACAGTAGAGAACGATGTTGGCCAAGATGAAATTTTGTTTTTCCCTTGACTGGATTCTGACACTGCATTGCTCAAAGAGAAAAATATATTTGTTCACTATATTTTCCATGGTGCTCATAGCATCTTCTTGACTTTTGATAAGATATTCCAAGAGCCCAGAAAACTTATCTGCCTTTAAAAGTTCTAGGCTTCTCCGATATAGCTCTACTTGAAGTGGTAAACTGAGCTTTGATCCTAGGTCTCCATTTTGTGATTCCTCTATGGGACCAAATATATCTGCATACTTCTTAAAATATCCAGCCACCTTTCTCCGAGTTTTGTCCTGTTCGTTTTGCTTGATGTTGTTTCTGGGTTTTAGAAGGACAAAATAATCATCAAAAAAATCAAAAGATTTTTTCAAAGAGGCTTGCAAATTTGTTAGATAAGGAATAAAGTTCTTGAGGGCTACTTTATATTCATTGTTTGGATCCCCAGGAATATCACTATTTCCTGATATAAAATTGATCATATCTTTTTTAAATAGTTCATTTTTATTGTCAAAAAAAGGAACAAGCTGGAGAATCTGGATGGTGTAGAGCCCAACTTCTATCTCCCCTTGATAACCAGCTATGTTGTAAGTATCATACCGCCTTTTTGACTTCTGATAAAATCTTTCGTTTGCTTCATTTTCTCTGTCTTCACTTTGCTGTTGAGATTCTCTGAATGCATTTGAGGCATGTACTGCTAAATCCAAAAGCTCAGTTAAATCACCAACTGAAATATTTCTGTTTCTTCCATTATCCTCTATCCACCATCTAATTTTACTTTTGTAGACTTGTCCCACTGTATCTGAGATGTAAGAATTTTGAGGTTCTATTTTTTTGGCTTCATTTGCCCAATGTAAGGCATTACGAAAATCTTTCTCTTTAAAGTAGAAATGTCTTGCCAAAGCTTGGCAAATGAAAGCATTTGGGTTGAACCTACGGATACCTTCAAGCAATACGTCTTGAACTGCCACATTCCCTTCATCTTTATGTAATGCTTCAATGAGTGGGGAAAACCAAGTTTCCGTTTCACCTTCATGTTCATTGCGCTGTCTTGTGAGCAGCAGTGTTTGCATATCTTGGAAAAATTTGTTTTTTCCTATGCCAGTATCATAGAACAGATTTTCTGTTAGCATATCCAGCATAATTTGACTTTTATTCAAGTGATAGCTTGTCCTCAATTCTTCCAATGAGCGAAGAGCAATCAAAGGGTGAATGATACGTATTCCACAATAACACCCATATTCCACCACCTCTGTTCTTATCAGAATTGTTGAGTAGGTGCCCATCTTGTCTTCAAATTTTTCTGTTCCCCAGAAAGCCCTCTTGTTTGTGATTCCTAAGAATGTTTCACATTGTGATAATGAAATGGTGGTATCAGGCACATATGAGTTAAGAAGAGCCAGGAAAGAAAAGAGTTTTGCTTCCTTGGTGGAGATATTTTGTCCTTTCAGGATATTCCTGACCACATTTTCTATATACTTTTTATCAAAATTGGTTTTCATGATCATGAAAGAATAAAAATCTTTAAAGTTTTTATGTTGTTCTTCAATTTCTTTCAATTTAAGCTCAAAAGCTCTCTGTTCTTTGGAGGACAGCTGTTGTATTAGGGCAATACTGTTTGCTATCTTTGCACATCTTTCAGGATTCTGTGATCTCATGCAATTTAGGATGATTACTAAAGGCTTCTCATATCGAATGTACTTATTAGCTACAGCTGTTTGAATAGAGGTCTGTAGAAGATAGACATTATCTTGCTCTTCAAAATCGTCAACAAGGAGCAGTACAGGTAAATATTCCTGATGGTTTGTTGCCCCATAGGTAATTAAATTAGTCACTTGTTCTCCAATTTCAGAAAAATCCACTGTCTTATTTTTCAGCACAGCACATCTGAATTTCTTCCTTAATTCCCAGAGAATATGCATAGCCAATGTGGTCCCACCACAGCCTGGATGATGATACAGATGAATAATTCTGACACATGTAGATTTTGAAGAATCTGCCCCGTTTAGAATCATTGCTTCAAGTCTTTCATATTTATCTCTTTGGACAAATGGTGATGAATAGTTTTCAGTAGAAAAGTAGAAGTTCCACCAGGACACTTTACCACCTCGATAGAAATCTTCCTCTTTTGATGTCTTGAATTCAAGGAATTTGTCTTTGTCCTTCTCTAGGAGGGTACCTTCACATTCATTTACACAGAGAATTTCCAGAGCAGTCATGATCTCTTCTTCCTTTTTCAGAAGGACAGTTGACGAACCAATCGATGGCAAAAATCTCTTTGAAGATTGAGTCACAGATTTTAATTTAAGAATAGTGCCATTCAATTCTTCAAGGTTTAAAGCAGAAATACATTGGCTTGATAATTCATCTTGCTGTTTCACCAGTCTTGCTTGAAGTAGATCTTTCCATCTCTGACAAATGTGAGAGTGTACACAAATACATAATATATTTTCCATTCCATTGAGATCTTGGTAGAAAGCACAGAAGGTCTCAATGAGGGGATCCCTTGGATCATCCACAGAGGAGAGTAACAGAAATACCACCAAAAATTTCCCTCTTGGCATTATGTCTTCATGTGTAAGAAAAGAAATCAATTTCCTGACTTCAGAAGCTTTTTCTCTTTGCCAGGAACTTGGATCTAAGGGTTTATATTTATCGCTGTCAAGATCTAATCTGCCATTGCAGAAAATCCAAGCGGGTTGATGATAAAGATTCAGACTAGAAATCTTCTCATTTGTTGTGGTCTTTCCTTCCACATACTGACTTGGGAAGTGAAGGTTTGCTACCCGGCTTTCTTTGAAAACTTTGACGACACCCTCACTCACAGATTCAGGATCAAACTCCAATACAGCAAACCATTTAATTTCCTTTAGAAAATCTAAGTGTTTGACTTGATTTGGATGGCATTTATTTGTTACAAGAATATACCAGTCATAGTATGAATTATCTAGCAAATCTTGATTTCCTGTCAACAATTTAACAAGCTTTGGTCCCTCATTCTCTTTTTTATTTGATTTTACTCTGTATTTTTCTTCTGCCTCTTTCCTAGATTCTGCCAGCTCTTTTATATGTAATTTAAAGGCTCTGAGGTCTGCATTATTTTTCATGAGGTCTTTAGAGCTGGTACCATCTCGAATGTAGAATGAGGACTTTGGACTTTGTTCCCATGTTTTGTTGTTGCAATTTTGCATTTTAATCTGGAAATAATCATATTCACATTCAGAGTATTTTGGAATGACATCCACTTCGATAACAAACTTGTCAGATGGAATACTGTTTGGCAGTAAAACTTCTACAAATCTTGGCTCTCTAATGCATTTCTTTGCTTTTTGGACTTGATGATCTTCGAAATACTTGTGGATCATCTGATTGAAGTGGTCGATGAAGGCTTCCTTGGTCACATTGGTAACTTTCACGCCAACAATTTTCCCTTGGGGTTTGTCTTTGACTCCAAAATGAATAGTGCCATTGGTCCGTGAATTCATACATGCTGAAGCAAATCGGAAAACCTCATTGCTAAATTTCATTTTAACATCCTCTTCTGTGGCTGTTTCTGTATTTGTGAAGGCTTTGAATTCATGTGTTGGATCAATGAGATTTCGTGGTCCTGATTCCGGCGGTAGACTAAAATTCAATTTGTAACGATATGGATCATTAAATTCATCGAATGGGTATGGTGAACATGTCAGTTCTGTGACTGGCTGCTTTTCTTTTGTATCATTTATTTCATCTTCATTTTTTAGTGACTTTAAATCTTTATTAACTGTAGAGATAGCAGTCATATCTGATTTGTCTTTATTCTGTTGTTTTGGCTTTGAAGTTTCTCCATTTTCTTCTTGTACCAAAGTTTGTGTTTTGGTAGAATTTTTACTGCTTTTTTTCTTCTTACCTGTCTGAATAAGATCTTCAGATGTTGTTTTCTGCAATTCTCTGACTAGATGTTCTATTTGGATAGCTGGTCCATGTGTTATGCCCATATCAACAAGGTCATTTTTAGTTAACAACTTCAAGATTCCTCCAGTCACATCTTGTGCAGTCAAAATTTCCCTGTGTTTTGGGTCAATTTTATGAAATTCTAACCACTGATTTACATCTTCTTTTGTCCAGTCATCTACATTTTCTGGTAGGCTCAATTGTGATGTCATTCCTGTTCCTGTACACAGAAAAAGAAAAATGACTTAGAAATGCTGTAAGTAAATTTTAAAAGAATCAATTTTTACTAGGTAATATATACATGTCTTATACAATTTAAAATGTTCAAAATAATATACATGCCATCTAACTATCCTCCTGAGAGGAAATGACCATTAACAGTTTCTTTCATGTCTTTTAAGAGAAATACTACCAAATACAAATACATATGCACTTTTCCCCACACACCAATAGCAATGTACTTTACACATTCTCTTCACCTTGCCTTATTTACTAGCTGTATGTTGGAACTGCTTTCCATAAGTATAAATAGAAATGCTTCACCCTGAATGGATCAAGAATATGTGTTTTATATATATAGGTATATATATGTATGTGTGTGTGTGTGTGTATATATATATATACACAAACACAATGGAATACTACTCAGTGATCAAAAAAGATAAACTCATGCCATTTGCAGCAACATGGATGGAACTGGAAGGAATTATGCCATGTGAACAAGGAAAAAAAAATCATGTGGTTTCAATTATAAATGGAATATAGGAAAATCAAACAAAGGCCCAGGAAAAAGACAAAACTTGCCAACAAACCATAGACCTGAGGCATACAGTAGGGGAGGGGGAGTGAGAGGGGTCAAAACAGGGAGGGAAGAGCACAAGGGACGATGGTGATGGCTCACAGGTGATGTGATAGTGGGAGATTTATGGGGACAACACCTGAGGGGAAGAATCAAATATTGTACAAAAGTGACAACAATGTAGGGGGGGAAAGATAAACTCATGCCATTTGTGGCAACATGAATGGAGCTGGAAGGGATTAAGCTAAGCAAAAAAAAAAAAAAAAGCTGGAAGGGATTAAGCTAAGTCAGAAGAAAAAAGAAAAGAAAAATACTGAATGGTATGACTCATATGTGGAATAAGGAAAAACCTAGCAAAGGGTCAAACGAAACTATAAGACCAATCCTAAAAAGTGACCATAGATCTGAGACAACCAAAAAGGGAGGAAGAGAAGGAAGAGGAGGGGGAGAGAAAGACAGATGATGGGGGAATAGTGGGGCAGAGCACAATGGACTATGGCGGAGGACTATGGATGCTTTGGTGGTATAAGAGTTACAATGACCACACCTAAGGGGAGAAATACTATATTGTCAAAATATTTACAAAGATGTAAAACAATGATACTTCGTTAATAAAAAAAAAGGTTAACAAAAAGAAATGCTTCATCCTCATTGATGGTTGTTTGCTATAATGTGTGCTAGCTGTGTTATTTAAAAATAATTTTGTAATAACCATGCTATAGAATATAAGATAAACAAAGGAGGTTATATGAAACTAAATATAAAGGTAAGTCATTATGAAATACGTAATGACATATATAAATATAAATAGAGCATATGAGCCTCCCCGGTGGCGCAGTGGTTGAGAGCTGGGTTGCGAATCTGCCCGCAGCCTCTGCAGCGCTGGTTCGATTCCTGGCTGCTCCCTGGCCACAGGTGGAGGGTCCCACATGGTGCGCAGACCTCTCCTGCCACCCGCTGCTCCCCTCAGCAGTGTACTTCGGTCCTTCTGCCTGCTCTGCTCCCCATTCTGGCTCTGGTGAATTCTTTCACCCTCCCGTGCTTCTGACTGTACCCAGTGCTTGTATAAATAAATAAATAAATCTAAAAAAAAAAAAAAACCTTAAAAAAAAAAGAATTCCCACATATATTTAAAAAAAATAGAGCATATGAAAATTAAATATAGTCAGGAAGCAATGGAAGGGCCAAATAGATATTTAATATTTATGAGATATACTTGAAGCACTTGATATTTTCTGAGGTCTTAATTGGGTCACCTGTTGGTGACATCCATTCTGTTATGTTGTATCCTCCATTCAAGGGCAATAAATAAAATATGTAGGCTAATGAATGAGCTATAGTTGTGTTCAGGCATTTATGCTTCTCTGAATCTCTTTGATTAAAGAGAGTATATCAGTATCATTATGAGATGATCTCCCTCAGACAGATCTCCATTCTGGTTCTCAAAATTATACAAAAATTGGAGAACTCTGATAGAACAGAGGGAGAGAAAGGGTATATGAGCTTGCCTAACTCAGATAGTAAGATCCTTTTTTTTTCTTTTTTTTAAAAGATTTATTTATTTATACAAAAGCTGGGGTACAGGCCAGATGTGTGGGAGGGTGAGAGGATTCACCAGAGACAGAGCGGGGAACAGAAGAGGAAGACTGACTGAAGTACACTGCTGAGGGGAGCAGCGGGCAAGACAGGAGAGGTCTGCCGTACCAAGTCAGTATCTCTCCCACTGGCCGGGATCGAACCTGCACTGCAGGGGCTGTGGACAGCTTCATAGCGCTGCACTCAACTGCCTGTACCACCAGGGAGGCCCCAATAGTGAAATCCTTCTAACTCTTGTATACCTTATCCAATATATGTTATCCACTGCTTTCCCTCTAATTTTTGCTTTGTATTTTAATTGATTTAATAAATTATGGGTGTCAAGCATGTTAATTTGGTCTGTGAGCCATTCTGTGTGATGACTTTTGGGATAGTTTGCTGGGTAATCAACATGGAGGCTACTATTATTTCAAAGCAATCTTTCACACAGTAATTGTTATAAGCTGATTCCCGGGCAATAATGAATGCCGTAAATATTTGGTTTGAAAACTAGCAGACTAACATTGGAAATTAATGGCAATCTAGGTGATAGAAATAAAGCTATGGTTAAAAAATTCCAAATAATAGTCAGGATTAAGTATGATTCAACATTGTTTCAAAAATTGTGAGCCATTGCAATCAGTACACCACAGAAGTCAAATTAACAGAGCTAAGCCGGGGGAATTATGGCAAATAAACAGTATAAATCCAATTCCATGATATAAGCATATAAATATTGCCTCCTAGTGATAGGTACAATTTGAAGGCTAGGCTTTACCTTTCCTTTCAGATAAAAAGATGTCAGAGGGCCTCCCTGGTGGCGCAGTGGTTGAGCGCTGGGTTGTGAAGTTGCCCGCAGCCTCTGCAGTGGTAGTTTGATATATGGCCACCCGGCAAGGGTCCCACAAGATGTGCAGACCTCTTCTGCTGCCCGCTGCTCCCCTCAGCAGTGTACTTCATCAGTCTGCCTGCTCTGCTCTCCCCTCTGGCTCTGGTGAATCCTCTCACCCTCCTGCACTTCTGACTGTACCCAGTGCTTGTATAAATAAATAAATATATCTTTAAAAAAAAAAAAACAAAAGCAGAGCAATGTCAGAGCAATGGTCCAAATTTAAGTTTTTATTCTTTTGTTAGTAACTACTGTATGCATAGAAAGTAAATTAAGAAATACTTTACATTAATATAAAAATAGGCAGAGATATGCAAAATTGATGGAAAATGTACTTGCCTACAATACTACAA
This sequence comes from Talpa occidentalis, assembly GCF_014898055.3. Classification (NCBI taxonomy): domain Eukaryota; kingdom Metazoa; phylum Chordata; class Mammalia; order Eulipotyphla; family Talpidae; genus Talpa; species Talpa occidentalis. The sequence continues at coordinate 84,160,911 of NW_026555331.1, forward strand.
CAATAAGAGACAGAAAATTTAATGCCTTCTAAAGATGTGAATTAGATGAGAGTTGTTTTTTAGTAATTTGACTTATGGAGATTAAGCAACACAAATTTAAAAAAATAAACTGTGAAGAAAAAAGTGGAGAAAGGAAAATTATTTTAGGTACACTGATCTTTAATGTAAGCCCCTTTTGTGGGACCACAGTAAATTTAAAAACTGCATCAAAGGACACTAAAGGATGAAAAGGCACACTATGGAAGGAAGAAGTTATTTGCAAATAATATATCTAATAAGGGGTTAATATCCAGAAAACATTAAAAATACTCATACAACACAATAACAACAGAATAACCCAATTTAAAAATGGACAAAGTATTTGAATATATTTTTCTCCAAATGTGATATAAAAAGACCACCAGCATATGAAAAAAAGCTTTACATCAGTAATCATTAAAAAAAACCAAAACCATAATAGTACATGATTTTGCATCCATTATGACTACTATAAAATAAAGGAAAAGTAACAAGTATTGTTGAAGATGTGGAGAAACTTGAAAGAACCCTTGTGTACTACTAGTTGGAGTTTAAAATGTTGCACCAATATGTCTACCTTGAATGGTTAAAAAAAGAACACGATAAGCAAGAATATTGGTATATATAATAGACTTTCTACTGTTTGGTTTTCTTTTTTTATTTAATAAAGTATTTAACAGCAGTTTTATTGTTTGAAATTGAATAATGTACAAAACATAGAATTCATCTCTTTAGAGAACATAAATCAAATATTTTAGAATATTCACAATATTTACAGCTCCTAACCATCACTGCTCTTCAATACTTAGAAAACTTTCATCACCCCAAAATGAAACACAAAACCAGTTGATGGTCATTTCCTCTTCTCACCTCTCCTCAGTCCCCAGCAACCACCAACCAACTTTCTATATCTATGAGTTTGCCATTTTTTGATTCTTTATATAAACAGACTCACACAGCATGTGACCTTTTATAAAGGTTGAATGTCACAAATAAAAGACTGAGCAAAAAAAATCCAGACACAAGAGTAATGACACATAAATAAATTTACACATTAGTAAATCTGCACTTTTTGATGAATATATCACTGTTTTTCAACAACATATTTTCAAAAAAAGTCATTATTACAACAAGTAACATGATCAGTATTAAGACTTATGTAATCATATTGTTTTCATTTCATGAAATATAAAGTCTCCCAAAAGAATCCAAACTCTGTCATTCTTTTTTTTTTTTTTCCTACTGTTTGGTTTTCTAAAGTGTATTTGATTGTTGAAGCACTCTCTGATATTGTTCTAAGTGTATGTAGTGTTACTATTTAAGATCATACAGTATAAGTGGATAGGATAAGAAGATATAAAGGGACGCAATACTTCTACGCTTCACTAGGACAAACAAAATAATACCATTAGATTGCCATAATTTGTGAATATATAATGTAACATCTAGAGCAATCACTAAAAAAATCTATACAAGAGACTGCTTGGAGCTGGGAAAGGGCTGCCTCCACAGCCAGAGGTGAGCTGAAAATCCCCCACAAGCCTGGCCCTGTCTAGCCACCAGTTGGAGCCCAGAGGAGGATCCAGCGATTTGGAGCCCAGTGGGCAATCCAGCCATGGCCAGGGCAGTTTGTGGGACCACAAGACCCACCTCTGGAATTAAACAAATACAGAAGGAGAAGATTTTCTGTGACAGCGACCAGTAACATATTCATAGTACCATTGCCCAACTGGACTTCTGGCATAACAGTTTTTGACTTGATCAGACCACCAATTTCCTACATCCCAGAAAGAGCACACCAAAAAGATGCTGGCCAGTACCTGCAACACAGTGTCCCAACACATGGGACAAATTAGAAAACAAGCAGCAGGGAGAAGAAAAACTATAAGCAACCAAGCAAGTCCTCAAGGAAAAGGCACACCACAAAAAAGAAAATCACCCACCAGAATGCAACAACAGTGACTTGGAAGAACTTCTGAGCCTTCCAGATAGAGAATTTAAAATTGCCATGATAAAAAAACTGAAAGAAGTCATAAAGGAAAACAGTGACAAGGAAAAAATAATCAATGATCAGAAGAATGAAATTGAGTCCATAAAGAGGGAAGTGAAAGAAATGAGGGAGATTAAAGGATTAATGGAGGAGCTAAAGAACTCTGGGAAAAGCAGTGAAAGCAGAATAGATGAAATGGAAGAAGTAAGTACTCTGGAGTAAGTACTCTCTAAGATACAGAAATAAAAAGAACCAAAACAGAAAAGGAAAGAGAAGAAGGAAAAAGAATGAAGAAAGACTTTGGGAGCTATCTGACTCCATGAGGAAAGGAAATAAAAGAGTTACAGGAATCCCAGAAGGAGAGGAGAGAGACACAGGAACAGAGAAAATATTCAAGGAAATAATTGAAGAGAACTTCCCAATCATGAAAAAGATGAAAATAGACATACAAGAAGCAAGAAGAACACCAAACTTCCACGATGAAAGGAAAAATACAGCAAGGTACATAATAGCAAAGCTCCCAAGAATTCAAGACAAGGAAAAAATAATGAAGTTGACAAGAGGGAAGAAACAGATAACATGAAAAGGAAAACCAATCAGGCTGATGTCAGACTTCTCCGAAGAAACACTGCTGGCAAGGAGAGAGTAGAGTGACATAGACAACAAACTCCAAGACAACAAATGCCAACCAAGAATACTCTATCCCACAAAGCTTTCCTTCCTCTATGAAGAAAGAATAAGGACCTTCCCAGACAAACAGAAACTGAGGAATTTCATGATGACAAAACCCCCATTCCAAAAAATACTACAAGGGGTCCTAAAGCCAAAAACAACAGAGGGATGAATAAGAATGAAACAAGACAAAAAAAAAAAAAACCAGAGAAATGACAAACAAAATGGCAAATACAGATGCTAACATATCAATATTAACTCTAAATATAAACAGACTAAACTCTTCAATAAAAAGACACAGAATCACAGGCTGGATTAAGAAACAAAACCCATTCTTCTGCTGTCGCCAGGCAACAGATTTAACTATAAAAGATAAAAATAGACTGAAAGTAAAAGGATGGAAAACAATCCTACAAGGAAGTGGACCAAAAAAGAAGGCAGAAATAGCTATACTTACATCAGATAAAATAGATTTCAAAGTCAAAAAGGTAAAAAGAGACCCAGACAGTCACTACATTGTGATCAAGGGGATAATACTTCAAGAAGAAATAATACTCAGTAACTCCTCAAATTAAGGAGCACCAAAATATATCAGAAAACTATTATTATCTCTGAAAACAGACATCAGAGAAAACACATATGTAGTAGGAGACTTCAAAACACCACTATTCAAAATGGATAGATCAACAAGACAAAAAATAAGTAAGGACATTAAAGCTCTAAATAAGGATCTAGATCTCATGGGCTTAACAGACATCTATAGAACACTAAACCCAAAAAAATCTAAGTACACATTTTTCTCAAGCGCACATGGATTATTCTCCAGAATTGATCACATACTGTGACACAAGACAAACATCAACAGATACACCAAGATTGAACTCATACCAACCATCTTCTCTGACCATGAAGGCATCAAACTAGAAATAAACCATAAAAAGAAGGCAAGGAACCCTCCTACCTCATGGAGATTGAAACCCACACTGCTGGAAGACCACTGGACTATTGAGGAGATCAAAGGAGAAATTAAAAAATACTTTGAGTTGAATGACAAGGAGGACACTAATTTCCAAAATGTTTGGGATGCAGCAAAAGCAGTAATAAGAGGAAAATATATAGCAATACAGGCTCACATCAAGAAACAAGAAAGAACTCAAAGAAACAAGCTAATCTCACATCTCAAAGATCTAGGAAAAGAACAATTAAAAAAAACCCTAAAACCCTAGAATAAAAGAGATAATAAAAATCAAAGCAGAAATAAATGAAATTGAAACTAAAAAAACAGTCCAAAAGATCAATGAAACCAAAAGCTGGTTCTTCGGAAAAATAAATAAAATAGGCAAACCCCTAGCCAGGCTCACAAAACAAAAACAGGAAAAAGCACAAATAAATAGGTTAGCAAACGAAAGAGGAGAAATCACAACAGACACAAAAATCAAAAGAATAATCAGAAACTACTATGAGCAATTATATGCAAACAAGCACAACAATCTAGAAGAGATGGACAAATTCCTACAACTCTACAATCACTCAAAGCTAGATAAAGAAGAAATAGAACACCTAAATAGACCAATTACAAGCAGTGAAATTGAAATGGTAATCAAAACACTACCCAAAACCAAAAGCCCAGGACCAGACAGATTTACAAATGAATTCTACCAAACATTCAGAAACGAACTAGTGCCTATCCTTTACAAACTCTTTCAAAAAATTGAGAAGGAAGGGATAATAACAAAAATGTTCTATGAAGGCAACATTACACTAATACCAAAACAGAACAAGGACAACACAAAAAAAGAAAACTACAGGCCAATCTCTCTAATGAACATGGATGCGAAAATCCTCAATAAAATTTTAGCTATCAGAATCCAACAATGTATCCATAAGATAATTCACCACAACCAAGTAGGATTTATTCCAGGGACACAAGGATGGTTCAACATCCGAAAATCAATCAATGTAATCCAACACATCAACAAAAAGAAATATAAAAACCATATGATAATATCAACAGATGCTGAGAAAGCTTTTTTTTTTTTAAAGATTTATTTATTATTTATACAAGCACTGGGTACAGTGAGAAGGTGGGAGGGTGAGAGAATTCACCAGAGCCAGAGTGGGGAACAGAACAGGCAGACTGATGAAATACACTACTGAGGGGATTAGCAGGCACGGCAGGAGAGGTCTGTCGAGCCATGTGGAACCCTTGCTGGCTGCTGGGGACTGAACCGGTACTGCAGAAGCTGCGGGCAGCTTCGCAGCCCAGCGCTCAACTGCTGTGCCACCAGGGGAGGGCCGCTGAGAAAGCTTTTGACAAAGTACAACACCCATTTATGATAAAGGCCCTTGAAATTCTTGGGATACAAGGAACACACCTCAACATCATAAAGGCCATATATGACAAGCCCATAGCCAATATCATTCTCAATGATGAAAAGCTGAAAGCACTCCAACTAAGAACTGGAACAAGACAAGGATGTCCATTCTCACCACTGCTTTTCAATATAATACTGGAAGTCCTAGCCAGAGCAATAAGACAAGAGAAAGATATACAAGGATCCAAATAGGGAAGGAAGAAGTTAAACTATCATTATTTGCAGATGATATGATAATATACATAGAGAACCCCAAAAACTCCAAAATTAGAAAAGCTAATTAAACTAATCAATCAGTTTAGTTAAGTGGCAGGATACATAATAAAAACACAAACATCAGTAGTCCTCCTATACACAAACAACAAATCCAAGAAGAAAAAATCAAGAAAACAATGCCTTTTATTATTGAAACAAAAAAAAATAATCAAATACTTGGGAATAAGCTTAACAAAAGAGGTAAAGGACCTATACACAGAAAACTATAAAACACTGTTAAAAGAAATAGAAGAAGGCTCAAAGAAATGGAAAGACATCCCCTGCTCATGGATCAGAAGAATTAACATTATCAAAATGGCCATCCTACCAAAAGCAATTTACAGATTCAATGCTATTCCAATAAAAATTTCATTGGCATTCTTCAAAGAAATAGAGCAAATATTGATGAAATTCATATGGAGCCACCAAAAATCCCGAATAGCCAAAGCTATTACAAGTGAAAAAAAAAAAGAAGGGAATGGAGGCATTGAAAAAAAACAGAAGGGTATGGAGGCATCATACGCCCAGATTTCAAACTATACTACAAAGCCATAATAACCAAAACTGCATGGTATTGGAACAAGAACAGACACATAGACCAATGAAACTGAATAAAAAATCCAGAAATAAACCCACAGATTTACAGTCAACTAATCTTTGACAAAGGAGGAAGGAATATGCAATGGAGCAAAGAAAGTTGTTCAATAAATGATTCTGGGAAAACTGGGTCGCTATATGCAAAAGAATGAAGCTTGACTACTACCTCACACCATGCACAAAAACCAACTGAAAATGAATTAAAGAACTAGACATAAGACCTGAAACCATAAAATATATGGAAGGAAATACAGGCGAAACACCACATGACATACACCTCACCAACATCTTTAAAGACTCATCACCCAAAGCAGTGATAGTGAAGGCAAAGGTAAACAGCTGGAACTACATCAAATTAAAGAGCTTCTGCACAGCAAAAGAGAAAGTAACCAAAACAAACAGACATCCCATTGACTGGAGAAAATTTTTGCACACAACACTAATGATAAAGGACTGATCACAAAAATCTACAAAGAGCTGAAGAGACTCAACAAAAACAAAATAAATAATCCAGTCAAAAAATGGACAGAAGAGCTAAAAAGAAACTTCTCCAAAGAGGAAATGCAAAAGGCCAACAGGCATATGAAAAAATGTTCAGCATCACTTGTAATCAGGGAAATGCAAATCAAAACTACAATGAGATACCACCTTACAACAGTGAGAATGTCACATATTAAAAAAATAAGCAACAACAAATGTCGGTGAGGATGTGGAGAAAAAGGAACTCTCCTGCACTGCTGGTTGGAATGCAAAATGGTCCAACCACAATGGAAAGCTGTGTGGAGATTCTTCAACTTGTTAAAGATGGAACTTCCACATGATCCAGGAATTCCACTCCTAGGTATTTACCCAAAGGACACAGAAACATTAATTCAAAAGGGCACCTGTACCTTATGTTTATAGAAGCACTATTTACAATAGCTAAGCTATGGAAACAACCCAAATGCCCAAAAATAGATGACTGGATCAAGAAGGTGCAATCAAAAAAGATAAACTCATGCAATTTGCAGCATCAGGGATGGAGCTGGAAGGGATCATGCTCAGCAAAACAGGCCAGAAAGAAAACAAAAATACTGGATGGTCTCACTCATAGCAGGAATTTAGAAGACCTAATAAGGGACCAGGACAAAGACTAATTATAATAAAGTAAAAATCAAAATCAACTATAAACCAGAGACACACTAAAGGGGGAGGGAGAAGTAGGGGAGGAGGGTTTGGCTTCAAAATAAGGCGGGGGGAATTGTATAGGGACTATAACTTAGATGAAAATGTATACATTGTGCAAAAATGAAAAATAATGTAAAAATATATAAAATAAAGCAAAAAAAATAAGAAAAAAAAAACTATACAAAATGATACACTCAAAAAGACTGTAGATAAAAGTGGAGTTGTAAAAAAAAAAAAATCTGAGTAACCCACAGGGAATCAGGAAAATAAGAGAAATTAAAAACAGAAAACAACCAAAAAAATGGTAGACATTGGTCTTAACATAATAATCACATTAAATATAAGTAGTCTAAATGCAGAAATAAAAAAGAAAAATTGGTTGAGTGGATTAAGAATGGCCCAACTATTTTCTGTCTATAAGATACTCAGTTGAAACATAGATTGAAAGTAAAATATTGATAACAAAAAGTAATAAAAACATTAATCAATAAAGACAGATATGGCTATGTTGATGCCAGATAAAGTTGACTTCAGAGAAAAGAAAATTACCACAGGCAAAGGTATGTTATATAATGATAAAAGGTTCAGTCCAACAAGATGACAGTAATTCTGAAAGTATATGCACTGAATGATAAAGTTGCAAAATGTCTGAAACAAACACTAATAGAACTTTTTAGTTTTTGACAAATCCAAAAATATAGTTGGACAGCAACATCTTTCTCTCAACCATTGACAGCGTTTTAATGAGGATACAGAAAAATTCAGTACCGTCATCCAACATGTTTTAAACTACCTTTATGGAAGACTCCATCCAACAACAACAAAATATAATTATTTTTAAGTACCTAAGATAGACCAGTGATAAGTGATAACACAAACTTCAACAAATTTAAGAGTTGAAATCATTCAGAATATGTTTGCAAAAGAATTTGTGAACTTGAAGATAGGATATTTGCAATTATCTAATCAGAGGAGCAAAAGGACAAAAAAAGAATAAAAAGAGTTAATAAAACTTATGCAAACAATGGAGCACAATTAAAAGTAGCAGTCCATGAATTATTGGAGTTTTAGAGGAGAAGGGATCGAGGATTTATTTAAAAGGATGGAGAACTTGTTAAAGGAATAATGGCTGAGAACTGCTCAAATTTGGGAAGAGATTTGGACATCCAAGTTAATGAAACTCATAGGTTCCCAACCCCTTCTTTTTTTTTAAAAAAAAAAAAAAGATTTATTTATTTATGAATACAAGATCTGGGGTACAGGCCAGAGATGCGGGGGGTGAGAGGATTCACCAGAGACAGAGCAGGGAAAAGAAAAGGTAGACTGACTGAAATACACTGCCAAGGGGAGCAGCGGGTGAGACAGGAGAGGTCTGCTTCGCCATGTGGGTTTCTCCCTGGCCGGCCAGGGATAGAACTGGTGTCGCAGAGGCTGCGGAATGCTTCATAGTGCAGTGCTTAACCCCTTGAGCCACCAGGGAGGCCCCCAACCCCTTCTTTAAGACATATTATAATAAAGCTATCTAATATCAAAGACAAGAGAATTTTAAAAGCAGCAGCAGCAAAAAAAAATCCCACGAGCTTATTAATATATTTCTTAAAAGAAACATTAAAGGCCAGGACTCGACAGTGTGATGATATACTCAAAATAAATAACCAAACTCTACCCAAACTATCAACCATTTCTACTTTACCTTCTTTTATGAAAATCAAGGAGAGATAAAAGAATTTCACAGAGTAAATAAACACATGAACAAACATAAATAAATACCAAAAGATGTGGGAGTTCCTTACCATTAGATCTGTCTTACAAGAAATGCTAAAGGGTGTCATTGAGTTATAACAAAAATATGCTACCAAAATGAAAAAAAAAAAGAAAGTATAAAACTCATTGTAAAAGTAGGAATATAATTAAATTTAGAATACTCTAATACTGTAATGGTGATACACAAATCAATTAATTCTGGCTTGAAAAAACTATTTCGTATTTTGATATGTTTAGTGGTTATGCTGATGACTGCATATAAAAATGTCGTAGAGCTATATACTTTTAAGATTCATTTCATACATTTTACACTTGGGGTCAAAATAAGGGGGTTGAAATTGTACGGGGAATATAAATATAAAAATAAAATTTAAAAAAAATGTAAAAAAAAAAATAAAAAGCTAATGAGGGCCTCCCTGGGGCGCAGCGGGTGAGCGCTGGGTTGCGAAGCTGCCCGCAGCCTCTGCAGTGCCGGTTCAATCCTCGGCCGCCTGCGAGAGTCCCACATGGCGCACAGACCTGTCCTTCTGCAACCACTGCCCCCCTCAGCAGTGTATTTCGTCAGTCTGCCTGTTCTGTTCCCAGCTCTGGCTCTGGTGAATCCTCTCACCCTTTTGCGCTTCTGACTGTACCCAGTGCTTGTATAAATAAATAAATAAATCTTCAAATAAATAAATAAATAAAAAGCTAATGATGCCTCCAAAATATATGATAAAATAAGCAGATGTATGAAATAAAAGTTACTGGCACAGAAAAAGATGATGGTGCATTATGAATCAAGGATATCAACTAATTCAATTTTGGGCACACGAAGTCCAGAAACTTTACTAGACACTTATTATTGCAGTCTTAGATATATGGTTAGTTCCTGGATTTCTCATTCCCTTTATGATTCATACTGGTTTATAAGTGTTTATCTAAAAACCTGATACCACCCTCCTCTAAGTAACCCCCTATCTAAGTCATTTTCATTATTCCACCTGCTAAGTCCCATGTATTCTACCCTGTAAGAGTACCAAAGTAGAATACACTTCTGACAGGCTGATTATTCTGCGGCCAGCTGTGTTCTCATATCTGGGTTCCTCATACCCCATCTGTTGCCCCATTGTAGCAGTATACTTCTCTTGGAAGTCTCCTTGGCTTTCTCTTTAAGTCAGAGCCTCTCATAGTTTTACATAGTTTTACTATGAGCTTCTCATAGTTTTACAAACTCAACTTTTGCCTTCTGAGTGATATCTCATAAATTAATGAGACAATGAACTAGATAGATTATTTCATTTATGCCTGAGCTGCTTACTTTATACATACAAAAACTTAAAGCCAGGTTCTCATGCAAGAGTTGGTGGGATGGGGAGATACCTGAATGCTTGGGTGGATAAGTGAGTAAAGAAAGAGCGACGTTTGATTATATTCTCTACCAAATTATGGGTCTTTCAGCCAGCACTGAACAGTATGCTTTCTTTCTTTTTTTTTTTTAGTTTTTTTTTCTTTTCTTTTATATATATTTTTACATCATTCTTCCTTCATTTTTATACAAGGTATGCTTTATCATCTCGGCTATAGGCCCCGGGAAATTCCCGCCACCAACTCACCCTTGTATGCTTTTATTTTCGTGTTGCTTCCCCCAAACTTTGATCAGTCTTACACAACTGCCTTTTAGTAATTTACTTTCCAAAAGTTGTTGAAGATGCCACTTTTGGAGAATATATTCTAGAGGAATGACTGGTAATACGTGTGATTTTTTGATTTTTATGCCACTGTTCACAGGATCACAGACATATGAAAACCTTTAAATAATGAAATCAAGGAAGTTATCAAGGAAGTTAGGAGGAGGAAAATGGCGACCTCACAGAATGAAGTTAGCACCTTAAATAACTTTTAAATTCCACATACTTTATTAGAAGTGGCCTGAACAACTGGTTCTGCACTTCCTAGTAGCCAGTGTGAAAAAAAGAAGCGATTTATTTATTATGGAATTGAACCCATGTACATTTGTTAAATGTCAGGTTTATCAGCTTTTAAAAAGGAAATTGAAGACTTATTCAGAAAAAGAACCCTCCCACATCCTTCCTTGTATTACCATGTTCTTTGCTTTGGGAGAAATCTGACACAAGCATAGGTTTTTAAAAAGGATAAAATAATAAGGCTGCAATAATTCTGATGCATTCCTGTAGTAGTCTGCTTGCCTCTGTTCCTCTCTATGCCTTTCTGTCTGTCGCTCTCTAGGCATGATCTGATGCCTAAATAAAACTGGGGAGTTTTATTTTCTGGCATCTTCTTGGACTAGATGGTGGATGATATCTTTGATTAATATAAAGTACATAAACATTTTTTATTGTATGTTCTTTCTGAAGATGCTGCTAATGCCCTGAGGGGAATTCATCAATAAAAGTGTCTAGTTTCAATTGCATCTTTTACATAATGTTGTGATTCCTTTTTCAACTAATATGAAAGAAACTACTGTTATAGCAATTAATATTACAGCATTTCCAGGCTTAAAATATTTTTTGTTTTGAGGTATATTTCAATTTTTCAACCAAAAAGTAGATTCTTTCCTAAGTCAATAAAATACTGCTATAAGTAGTACTGATAATATTAATAATAGATATTTTACTTACTCAGATTGTCTGCCAACTTCTACACGAATGAAGGGAAGACCATGAGATTCCCTGCAGAAAACATCTAAAGTCTGTGTTTTCTTCCTCCTGTGAAATCGGAGAAAAATATTTCCTCCATTCTGTTTTTTATGAGACTATATTAGTTTCTGTTTCTACTTCAGTCCAAGCTCCAATTGGCTCAGAAACATCCGGGTGTGCCCAGAATTAGATGTGCCCCAGACTGGCAGGTGGGAGGGAGACGGGGAAGAAAGCTGCACACTTGAATTCAGTTTCGATTTCCTAGATCTGAGTTTATAGAAGTGCTGTATCACTCTGAAATGCCATTTTTGGTAAAACACTACTCTGCCACCTTCTGGTCTGTTTGGTTAAAATTCAAAGGTTTAAAATTTGTTCTTTGCTTGAAAGTATTGAGGATTGTAGGAAGCCTAGGTTTGGCCACAAACTCAGATATTCTGAATGGCTCCAGGCTGTTGACAGCCTTGTGAATTTCTGGGCAAGGAAGGAGTTCTGTTGGTATTTCATTATTTTTCCAGAGCGAAGCCATCCATCTCTGTTTTCCTTACATGTAAAGGAATGGCTTCCTGGGACTTTTTTCAATTTCCTGTAAATGCTGAGTCTCTGGGTTAGTTTTGCCTGGCAGACCATGGCTAGGGCCCCCGATGGTCTCATTGTAGGAATTTATCTTGTGGTAAAGTCAGTCTCAGGCCAGGTAGAAAACTGCCTGAAAATAGTTACCAGTGAAAAAAGGTTAACTTTTAAAAGTGATAACATTTATTATGTGTGGTCAATTAGTTCGGGTTTCCACATCCCACTGCTAACTCACACTGGTTTCATATGGTTTTTAAACAATTAGCAGGCACTTATTATGTAACAGGTACTGTTGTAAGTGCTTTGTATTAACTTCCTTACTTTTCACAACAATCTCTGAGGCGAATGCTATTATTATCATCTCCATTTTAAGGCTGAAGAAACTGAGACACAGAGAAGTGTGTTTCTCTTTCTCTGTCATATACATAAGTTTGGCATAAATACATATGTTCTAGGTGATAAATGTGTCAATGTAGGTTGATTAGTTGTAACAAATGTGCTGTTCTGGTGGCCCATCTTGATGGGGGTGGGGAGTTATAAGTGGAGGGAGGCAGAGAGTATATGGGGAATCTAACTCCTTCCTCTAAATTTTGCTGTGAACCTTAAAATACTCTAAAAAATAAATCAAGTCTATTTCTTTCCAATCTTATTTTTTTAAGTGCATTTTTTTTTTTTGTTTCCTGAAACCAGTTTTTACCACGTTGGTCACGATAGCACCCCAGTTGAGAATGCATGAACTAGACAAGCATAAATTCTTTCGGATTTCTTATGACTTCACTTATCACTCTTTCTTGTTATTGCATAAGAACTTCTTTTTTTAAGATTTATTTTTATTTATTTATGTATACAAGAACTGGGGTGTAGGCAGAGATGTGGAGAGTGAAAGGATTCACCAGAGACAGAGTTGGGAGCAGAACAGGCAGATTGACTGATATACACTGCTGAGGGGAGCGGGCGAGACAGGAGAGTTCCGCTGTACCATGTGGGTTGGCTCTCTGGCCAGGGTTTAACTTATGCCACAGTGGCTGTCTATAGTTTGATAGCACTGAGACTTTAACCCCTTGCACCACCAGGGAGGCCCAGCATATGGACTTCTCGGGCCAATTGTGCCCTGAAAAAGTCCTCTAGAATATGGAACCCATTGTGTTTTGCCATCTGAGGGGGTGAATTCTACCTCTGAATTCTGATGTTGTATACAGCTGCTCTGCTTACTGCCTTTTGGGATCTCAGCCTGGTCCTCCACCACAGCCGTTTCCTGCTTTGAATAATTTTGGCATGTGTCTTGTTTCTTTACAGGATGTGCTGTGTGTTTGAGTGACTTCTCTGTTAAAGATCAGGTTGACTTTCCTTCTACTTTCTAGGTCTTCATTTAAGTGCTTTATTGGAATGAGGTTTTGTTATCTTTTAAAGATTATTTCAATAGTTGAAGCAATGAAGTCACTTTTCTTAAAAGAAGATTGTACAAAGCTGTGTTCCCTGTACACCATCTGATCATGTTTCATTTTCGTCTTTTTTAAACGATTTTTTTAAAAAAAGTTTTACTTTATTTATTTATGCATACAAGAACTGGGGTGTAAGCCAGCGGTGCGGAGTGGGAGTGGGGGGAAAGTGAGAGGATTCACCAGAGACAGAGTAGGGAGTAAAACAGGCAGATCTACTGAAATACACTGCTGAGGGGAGCAGCGGGTGAGACAGGACAGGTCTGCTGTGCCATGTGGGTTAGCTCCCTGGCTTGATAGAGCTTAGACTTTAACCCCTGCACCACCACGGAGACCCTGCAATGTATCTCTTTTAAATCACTTGAGGAGCGGAGAGGGAGATGTTTTCTCTATTCTTTAATAAAATTATTATAAAGTAGCAAGCACCAATTGGTTTGGCAATACCTAGAAAGACTTTGTAGAATATCTCACTTTTTCTTATTTTTTTTGTAAAATTTCTCTTAGGAATGAAATCATGAAACATTTTGCATTTTATCTTTTTCCTCTTTGTCCTACTGTTGGTAGTACTGTATAGCCTTGTTAGAAACCACAAGGCTCCTTAGCCTATAAGGCAGGTTTTCCCAAGTGTCCTGGGTACTTTTTCCTTTTCCTTATTGATTCAAAATAATTAGGACCAATTCTTTTTTTGTTTGCTATTTTAAGTAACATTTATGGTATATCTTTTAAATTTCTAATGCGTGTTCAATTTAAAAAGCTGCAACAACCAGGAAAAAGAGAAAATACACCTGGTAGCCTCCTCTCACAATTACTAACATTTTTGGTATATAATTGCCCAGTCTTTGCTGGGTAGGATACGGATTGCCAAGAACAGAAGTATATTCTATATAATATTTTGTTTCTCTACTTAGCAAAATATAGCCTCTATTTTCTCACATTATTAAATGGACTTTTACAGCATAATTTCTGAACTTTTTTGGGGGGGGGGTAAGATTTCACATATAAGCAAAGAATCAGAATAGCATAATGAACCCCCTGTACCCATCACTCAGCTTCAAAGCTATTAACATTCTGTTATTTGTTTTCTTTCTTTTCATTCTGCTTGTTTTACCTCCCTTGAGGTAAGATTGGAGTGTGTATATATTACATGTAAAATTTTGAAAGCAGTTTGACAGACTGGAATAACCCAAATACCAATCTAGATAAAGAACATTTCTTTCACCTCATGTCCCTCCCTAGTCACTCTTAACTCCCTCCAGTGGAAACTACTCTTTTGATCTGTTTTCACTGTAGAATAGTGTTCCCTGGTCCAAGTGTTCATATACACGAAATCATATATATGTGCTCTTCTGTGACTGGCTTCTTTTATTCAGGACAATGTCATAGAGATTGGTTCTAGAGTTGCAGGGTCAGTAGTTAGTTTCCTTATTTTGCTATTGTATTGTTTTGTCAATATACCACAACTTTTTTGTTCACTTTCTTTTAAATAAGCATCTGAATTATTTCAATCTTTGGCAGTTATGCAGTAAAGTTGCAATGATTATTTTTGTAGAAGTCTTTTTGTGGCCATGTCTTCATTTCTCTTAGGTAAATACCTTGACATGGAATTGCAGTTCAAGATGTTTGTTTAACTTGAAAACTATGTAGCCTTTGTCCAAATTTGTACCAAGAACAACACTCTTTAAGGAATGGTGATATTTTGTGTCAGGCTGCAAGATAAGACAAAATGAGATTAGAAACTGATGTCATCTCATGCGGCAGGTTTATGAATAAAGAAATAATGATACTCAGCAATCACTATCAAAAGACTGAGGCTGCCAGGCATCACAAATGTACCCTACTACTTCTGAATCACATGTGACTTAGTATGTTTAGTATGTTCTCATCATTTCAGTAGTGGTCAGGTGTGGCACCAAATACATTACAGATATGTTTGTAATGTTTGTAATGAACATTATTTCAAAACTCCCAAAATAAGCAAGCAAAATGAATTTGCTTTACAAATAATGAATGGCAAGTTAGAAATTTAATATAATTGGTTGAAAGAACAAGGCAAAGTGACATTATGAGGAACACATAGGGCTAGTGTGTCCTACCAAATAGATATTGCTCCTTTGCATAGAGTTGATACTTTTAAATAATAGCAAATCACATGGATGTTTCCTATTAAGTCTCTAGGTATAACTAATTTTCTTTCTGCATGGACCTCACATTGTATGCCAGGACTTGTTTTTAAAAAATATTTATTTATTTATTTAAGAACTGGGGTAGAGACCAGAGGTGCAGGGGGTGAGAAGATTCACCAGAGACAGAGTGGGGAGCAGGACAGGCAGATCCACTGAAATATACTGCTAAGGGGAGCAGTAGGAGAGATAAGAGAGGTTTGCTGTGCCATATGTGGGTTAGCTCCCTTGCTAGGGATAGAATCCAGGTCACAGCAGCCATAGTGTGGTAGTGCTGAGACTTATGCCTTTACGCCACCAGGGAGGCCCCCAGGACTCATTTGAACACTACTTTCCACTTTTCTAAGAACAAGTTGAATCTGCTTATGGATCTTTATACCCAATATGCATCTTCAGTTTTTTTTGATAAATGAGGCTCCTTGAAGAGCTGACTCCATTCAAGAACTGGCTTTGTGTCCTATCAGCATTAGATACAATACTGCCAACTGTTCACCTTGGCCTAGCTTTCCTACAGGGAGTAGGCATGTCCAGACAATAAAGTCTCTATTCTTCACAATGTCAAGAAAAAGATTGCTTAGACTCAGAGCAGATAATTATGCTTTATTTACCCCAGGGATATTCAACTTTCAACAGAGAACTTTCAGCTTTCCTTCTTGTTTTATTTTCTTTGCTGAGTCATAGAAATACTGACAAAAATAACCTAGACAGGAAATAGACATTTGATGACAAGAAGAATTGTATGGAAGCCTGGAATATCTAGGTTACATTACAGAGATGAAAAGTAGGTAAATAAACAAATATTTGTTAAGTATTCGATTTAATCTACATTAGCAAGTGTTTCACTGTATAGGCAACGGGTGACTCTTAAAATCCAAGCTTTCGAATGCAGATTGAGGCTATTTTTCTTGGTGTAAGTGTAGGAGCAAGCTTCTGGGATGTCACTTCTGGCTGTGGAAAGTTGAGATCACATATTGCCATGAAGAAGATATTTAACCAGACAGGGGTTATAGCTGTCAGGGAAGACTTCCTGGTGAAGCTGACTTGAACTGAGTTGTAATACACAAATAAGAATGCCTTGTGGAAAATGTTGGACGAAGGGCCTCCCTGGTGGCACAAGGGGTTAAGAAGCAGCCTATGAAGCTATCCACAGCCACTGCAGCATGAGTTAGATTCCAGCCAGCCAGGGAGCAACCCACATGGTGCAGCATCTCCTGATTTGCCTGCTGCTCCCCACAGCAGTGTACTTCAGTCAACCTGCCTGTTCTGTTTCCCACTCTATCTCTGGTGAATCCTCTCACCCCCTGCACCTCTAGTCTGTATCCTAGTCTTGTATGCATAAATAAATAAATCTTTGAAAAAAAGAGAAAATGTTGGATGAAAATAAAGGAATGTTTGACAGAGAGAATAGCATGCATCTGCTATAGGTTGACAAGTAAAGAGAGTCTGGGGAAATGGGATTTTAAGAACAGGTGGAGATTAGACTTACCCAGGGGAGGCAAGAATAATGAAAGGAAAATATTCATTTGTAAATGGGAGCAAAAGGATGGAGTTCAAGCTTTTGACTACTTTATTTTCTCTTCTGTTCCCCCTCCTTAAACAAAGAGCTTATAGAAAAGCAAAGGGTATAAAGAATTGAGTGTGTTTGTGTGTGTGTGTGTGTGTGTGTAGCGTAGAAGAAGAATTGGAACAATATATTTACCTTGCACATAGAATTTCATCAATACCAAGATGAAGTAAGTGGCTCTGTTGTAGATCTTTGGGTTTGAGTTAAAGAAAGCAAAAGGAGGCTTTCTCTTCCATATTCATCTAATGTAAATCTCTTTCTTGGTAAAGAAATAACTCATAATTCTGAAAATTCATAACAGTATAGAACTAAAACAGATTTATTGACTATAATCAATTATAATTACATGATATCAATTGAAACTTCTTAATTAAATATGTTAATCTGAAAAATGCATATTGAGAACATTGAACAGTTGACTCTCCCATGTCCTAAGCTCTGTACATAGGCAGATTTCATAGCATGAAAGCATAGGCACATTTCATAGCATTATAATACCCCTAAAGTGTCTCATAATTCATTTTGGGGGAGCAAAAACAAAATTTGTGATTGGAGCTAAACTTAATAATGTCATTAAAATGCCATGGGAATAGAGGGAATAAAATCATAGATAGGAATAAACATATTTGAGCTATGTATCTTCTTCAATTACTTTGATATCATATGCTAGAGGTCCCTCAATGGAAAACCCTAGGTAGAAAGACACTCTTTGTATGTTCCTACCACTTCTGAGTGGACCTGAATAAACAGATATCACAGGTATTTTAATTTTTTCCCTTATTCCATATTCTACAGAGATCAGCTTGCCTTCAGCCTGACCATTCAGACGACGCAGAAGGTCTTTGACATTTTTGTCTTTCCACACCTCTCCACTCTGCCAGAAGGAATTAGTATTTGATACCTCACTGAAGTACTGCTCAATCTCAGCCTTGTGAACAAGACTGTCGAGACCCCTTTTTTTCCCCAGATAGAAAAGTGTGCTTGCTTGCTTGGACCTGCACATGTGCTTGTACTGTCTCTTGAAGGATCTCTTTAAGGAGGAAACATACTTTTCTATTAGCTTGGAATCTTGATCTAGCTCTTGATTCTCTGGCCAGAACAGAAGGCAGGCCAAGAAATAAGGGTCTGGGTACTGACTATTAAGTTCTACAGATTGTAACACTTCTCGGAGCTGTTTCTTTAATGTGCTTAATGGTTGAATGGACTTGGAGTTGGGTTTTAGACAATTGAGAATAATATTGGCCAAAATGAAATTTTGCTTCTCTCTTGTGAGCTGTTTCTTTGGGTTTTGTTGCAAGAAGAAGCTGTATTCATTCACTATATTTTCCATGGTGGCTGCAGCATCTTTGTGATTTGGATTAAGATACTCCAGGAGTCCAGAAAACCTATCTGCTTTCAAAGCCTCTAGCCTTCTCCTACAATTCTCCTCTTCGAGTAACTGACTCTCTCTGCTTAGTAATGGACCCACATTCAAATGGCAGAAAAGTTCTCGGTATTTCTTGAAACAACGGCTGATTTTCTTGCTTAATAATATTTCTGCTGTCTCCTTTTGGGCATTCCTCGTTTTCAAAAAAACCATATAGTCAGTAAAAAAGTCAAAACACCTTTTCAAATCTGATTGTAAATTTTGTAAGTAGGTTGTGAACTTGCTGAAAGTCAAGTAATATTCACATTTTCCATTTGAAGAAATATTTGACTTTCCTGATAAAAATTCTGACAACATTTTATTAGATAATTCGTTTTCTTTGTTGAAATAGGGAGTAAGCTGAAGAATCTGAATAGTGTAAAGACCAACTTCTATTTCACCCAAGAACCCAGCTGTATTATATGTGTCATATTTTCTCTGGGACTTCTGTGATGACCAGGTCTCTGTTTCAGAGACTTTCTTATCCGTTTGCTCTTGGGATGTTTTGAAAGCTTTTGAGGCCTTTTCAGCAACTTCTAGGAGGTGTGTTAGATCAGTAGTGGTAATATGCGTACAGTTTTTGTTTTTATCCAACCACCATTTGATTTCACTTTTGTAGACTTGACCAAGTGTATCTGTGATATAGGAATTTTTAGGTGCTCTCCCTATGGACTTTTTTGCCCAATCCAGAGCAACGTTAAAGTTCTTTTCTTTAATGTAGAAATGTCTTGCTAAGGCTTGACAAATAAATTCATTTTGTGGGAATCGTTTACTTCCCTCAGTCAAGACTTTTTCAACTTCTTCATTATCTAAAGCTTCAATTAAAGGGGAAAACAAAGTGTCTGTTTCATTTCCGCACTCCCTGCGTTGTCTTGTAAGCAGAAGAGTTTGCACATCATGTTGAAATTTGTCTTTTCCTATTCCACAATCATAGAATAAATTCTCACGTAACATATTCAGTGCAATTGTACTCTTATCCAACTGGTAGCTTTTTTCCAGTTCTTTTAGGCAGCAAATAGCAATGAGAGGATGAATGATGCGCACAGCTGTGTATCTCCCATATTCTGCAGCTTCTGTGCTTATTAGCAGAGTAGAATATGTCCCCATCTTCTCTTCCAGGCTTTCAGGCTTCCAGGGTGTCTTAATTTGGGAGATTCCCAAAAATTTTTCACACTGTGAAACTGAAATTGTGGAATCAGTAACATAAGAGTTGAGTAGAGCCAGGAAAGAAACAAGTTGTGCTTGCTTGCTGTCAAAATCCTGTCCTTTCAAGATATTCCCCACTACATTTTCTATATATGTTTCATCAAAATTGCGTTTCATGATCATGAAAGAATAAAAGTTCTCAAAGTTCTGGTATTGATTTTCAATTTCCTCTAGTTTGGCTCCAAAAGCTCTTTGTTCCTTGGGAGAAAGTTGGTACGTTAGTGCTATGCTGTCTGCTAATTTTGCACTTTCATCGGGATTCTGGGATCTCATGCAGTTTAAGATAATTACCAGTGTCTTTTCATATCTCAAATCCTCTGCTAAAGTAGAATGGATGGCATTCTGTAGAATGTAAACATTTTCCTGTTCTTCAAAATCATCCACAAGGAGAAGTACAGGAATGTAGTCCTGATGGCTGCTTGCCTTATAGGTAATCAACTTGCTTACTTGTTCTCCAATTTCCTCAAAGTCAATTCCTTTGTTTTTTAACACAGCACACCTGAATTTTTTCTTGAGATCCCATAAAACGTTCATAGCCAGTGTAGTACCCCCACAGCCTGGATGATGATAAAGATTGATAATTTTTGCAAATGTTGGTTGAGGAGACTTTTCCCAATGCTGTATAAGAGAGTTAAGGTCTTCATATCTATCCCTTTTAACAAAAGGTGAAGAATAGTTTTCAGAAGAAAAATAGAAGTTCCACCAGCATACTTTGCCACCTCGATAAAAGTGTTCTTCTTTTAATTTCTTAAATTCTTGGAATTTAGGTTCATCCTTCTCTAAGTTTGTGTCCCTACATTCATTTTCACAG
The DNA here is from genome assembly GCF_014898055.3 of Talpa occidentalis. Classification (NCBI taxonomy): domain Eukaryota; kingdom Metazoa; phylum Chordata; class Mammalia; order Eulipotyphla; family Talpidae; genus Talpa; species Talpa occidentalis. The sequence continues at coordinate 84,181,560 of NW_026555331.1, forward strand.
AGGATTTCCAGTGCAGTCAAAATATCCTCTTCCTTTTTCTCTAGGATAACTGAAGAAGATCCACGGGAGGGCAAAAATCTTCTTGATGACTGAGTCACTGGTTTCAGTTTAAGGATTGTGCTATTTATTAATTCTAAATTTAAAGTGGAAATACTGTGGTTTGTTAATTCATCTGACATTGTTAATCTTGTCTGTAGTAGATCTTTCCATCGTTGATAAATCTGTGCGCTTACACAGATACACAATATATTTTCCATTCCTTTGAGGTTTTGGTAGAAAGCACAGAAAGTTTCAATGAGTGGATCTCCTGGACTTTCTACTGAAGAGAGTAATAGAAACACTACCAAAAGTTTCCTTCTTGTGATTATATTTTCATCTGTGAGAAATAAAATCAGATTCCTGACTTCAGATGCTCTTTCTCTCTGCCATAAATGTGGTTCTAGAGGCTTATATGTCTCATCTTTCAAGTCTGATCTACCATTGCAGAAGATCCAACTGGGCTGGTCATAAAGATTCATACTAAAAATTTTCTCTCTCGTGGTAGTTTTTTCTTCATACTGATTTGGAAAGTGAAGGTTTGCTACTCGGCTTTTTCCATAAGCTTTGGCTATGCCTCTACTCACAGATTCAGGATCAAAATCCAACACAGCAAACCATTTAACTTCCGTTAGAAAATCTAAGTTTTTTGTTTGGTTTGGATGGCATTTATTTGTTACAAGAATGTACGAATTGTAGTAAGAATTATCTAGTGAATCTCGGTTTCCTATGAGGAGTTTAATCAGCTTTTTTCCTTCACATTCACTCTTATTTGCTTTCATCTTATATTCTTCTTCAGCTTCTTTTCTTAATGCTACGAGTAACTTTAAATTTTTATGAAATTTTTTGAAATTGCCATCTCGTTTCTTGTCATCTGCCAATATGTCTTTAGAACTAGCCCCTTCTCTCACATACAGTGAAGTATCTTGGCTTTGTTTCCATGTTTCATTTATAAGAGTTTGCATCTTAATGTAAAAATACTTCTCTTTACATACAGAGTGTTTTGGAATAACATCTACTTCAATGACAAATCTGTCAGATGGTGTATTGTTCTGCAGTAGGACTTCCACAAACCTTGGCTGACGAATGCACTTCTTGGCTTCTTTGATTTCACTTTCTTCAAAATACTTGTTGATCATTAAATTGAAGTGGTCAATGAAAGCATCCTTACTGGGGGCTTCAATACCAACAATTTCCCCATGGGGTTTGTCCTTGACTCCAAAATGAATGGTGCCATTGGTGCGTGAATTCATGCAAGCTGACGCAAACCGGAAAACTTCATTGCTAAATTTCATCTTAATATCCTTATCTGAGGCTGTTTTTGTTTCTGTGAGGGCTTTGAACTCATGTATTGGGTCTATGAGATTGAGCGGTCCGGTTTCAGGTTGTAGAATATAATGTTCTATGTAACGTATGCTGTCATGGAACTGATCAAAAGGATATGGCATACAAGTACACTGCTCAGGTTTTAGCTTTTCCTTCGGTCTGTCTTCAGCAGACACTACTTCACTTACTGCACTTTTTCCCCTGGGAATCAATTTGTCTTCTTCAGTACTTATCATCATTCCAGGATCACAAGCACTATTGGATGCCACTGATTTTTCTTCTTTCTTTGCTCTCTGTTGTGGCTTTTTGGTGTGTTCTTTTTGGGAGAGTTTGGTATGACCTAATCTTCCTGAATCCTGATTGTTACATTCAGAGGAAATATTCAGTCTATTATATCTGCGTCTTATCAGAAGTGCTGGACCACGTGGTAGGCCCATTTCCATAAGATCTTTCTCAGTTGATTCTTGCAAGACTAATCCTGTCACTTCTTCATTGAGCAGAATCTGCCCATATTTCTCATCAATCTGAAGGTCTTTGGTTACCCACTGTTTCACATGTTCTTTGGTCCAGTCTTTGGTCATTTCGGGTAGATTTACTTGCTCACTCATATTAAAGTTGAAACTTTCTTCCTTGGAAAAAGCAATATAAGAAGTATTATGCTTTATCATTAAAAACACAGTATCAGTTTTACATATAATTCCTTATAAAGAACATATATATATAAAATATTCTTTAAGACTGACACTTGAAACTGCTTGATGTTTATTTTAATTATCTTAAAATCCCAATCAATGCCCTGTTTCCTAGGTGACTTATGAAATAATAAGTAGCTGCCAATCAGGGTGAAATAAATATATAACCAGTATACTGTTTATTTTTTTCAAGATCCCATATTCACATGGCATCTCCATACCAATTAAATTAAATTGTATTTTTTTCTCCTGATAATCTGTCTGTTGTCAGTTTAATTATTTTCCAACAGTAAGGACATAGAAAGAGAGAGGAAGACTTTTCCTTCCCAATAATCTAGCATATTCGGCAAGATATCTCACCAAATGGGTAATGTTTGGCACTGAAGCTGTTGTAGTTGAGAGAGCTTGGTGGGACTTCTGATAAAAGCTGGCATAAAGGTAAAAATTCTTACTTTGTCAGAATCCCAGGTCTCAACCTGCAGAGTCTACTGGAAGAAGAATGGTGAGAGGTTTTTTTTTATAAATTTAATAACAAATTTAAAAATTGCAAGATAAAAAATTGGTGGGAAGAACTTCCTTAAGTTTAGAGACTTTGGTTATTTGGTATGCGTACTCATGAATTTATACCTCTCAGAGATGGTCTCTGTTCTTTTCATGAATTAGAGAATCTAAAAATATTGGGCAAACTCTACTTTTCACAGCTTTTCAAAAGGGAAGGAAATACATGTTTCCCTGTAACTGGGAAAAGCTTTTTAAAACAGATCCCCTTATTATTACTGTCTGGGAATAATTTTCTGGGAATGCCTCTTATGCCTATGGTTAAATCATCAAGAGGCTTACTGATCTGAGTCACTATTTGAATTGGAAAAACTTCTTAACTGAGAAAAATTTTGAGGGTTCTCAACCTAAGTAATTGGGTGTGGTTTTCTTCTGGGCTCTCAATTCTGTTCCATTGATCTATGTGTCTATTTTTATTCCAACACCAAGCTGTTCTAATTATTATCACTTTGTAGTATAGTTTGCATTCAGACAGTGTAATGCCTCCATTTTTGTTCATTTCCTCCCTCAGGAATCTTTTGATTATTCAGTGTCTTTGTACTAAATAAATTTTATGATTTTATGTTTTACTTTTGTGAAGTAAACTGTTGGGATTTTGATAGGAATTGCATTTTCTGTATACTACTTTAAGTAAAAAGATCATTTTAACAATGTTAGTTTTTCCAACCCATGAGCATGGAATGTCTTCCCTTCTTTTTATCTCCTTCAATTTCTTTCAGTAGTTTCTAAGAGTTTTCAGTGTATAGGTCTTCCATCTCCTTGGTTAAATTTATTCCTAGGTATTATATTCTTTAAGATGTAATTATAAATGGGATTTTTTCTTGATTTTCTTAATTTGTCTGTCTCAATGAACCAGACCATAAGACCTCAGTATTACCCTGCTTTAACTGTTCTCACTGCTCTGGACAAACAAACTCATCTCTGCAGATTCTCTTATCACTCTTCACAGACTTACTCTGTCCAGCTGTGGGGCAACATCTTCTTTTAGTGAGAGTCCTCTCTCTCTAATTCAAGCCCCTTCAACTGACTCTTCAAGTATTATAAGGAAAAGCTCTAGATTTTCTATTTTGTCTTAGCCAGTGGTTATAGTAATTCCGTTAGATTTTAGAACTCTACAAGAAGTAGTACCTGAAGGGTTTCTTTGGGTACCACAGGCATGCAGACCCACTGCATGTGCTTGTGTGCTTGTGTGTGTGTGTGTGTGTACACTGTGGGGGTGATGGGAAGGCTTTTCTTTGTGCCACCTTATAGGAGATGGCTGCCTCCTCACTTTCTCTATAATTGTTCTATTCCACCAGGAATTACAAAAAGATGGAAGCATCATGCTCAAGTAGGGTGACTAGATTTGTCCTCCCCAAATCTCATTTTCATCTCTACCTTATCTCGAGTTTCTCCCACTGTTCAAAGATGAAGACTCTATTACCTCAAAAAATATTTCAACCTCCCTCCCCTATGATGGGAGCTGAGAAGAGATGAAATGATTTGAAGCTACTATAATATCTGTTGACACTGTCATGAGAATTTTGCATTCTTACAATTATATGATCTATATTTGGCTGGAGCTATGTAATTTAAGGGAAAATGTTTTATTAATGCTTTGATATAACTCCTTGACCCAATCAGTATTGTCAACCCTGTTTTGGGTGAGGGCTTGTTAACATTTACATTTACATTTAATGTATTTCACTGTTCTGAGGCTTACGAGTTATTTTGTGACAATTTTTCTGATTGGATTTACATCTGGAAGGTTGACATATTTTTTAAATATGAAGGACGTTTATGTTTGGCAACAAGATAATAGTGTAAATAAAGGGGGAGGAGTTGTGATTAGGAAAATAATGTTTGATTAAACCGTGTTTCCTCTCAGCCAACCTGTTTTCTCATTCATAGTATTGGGGAATTGAACTGAACCAGTGTTGCTTGTTTTTGTTCTAGTCTCTGTTTTTGAAATGGGTAAAGACGTTTCTCTGGTTGCAGTTGGAGAGAAGACTTCCACCTTATTTTGTCCTGGGAAAATTTTGAACACCAGAGTTCTCCTTGTGAGTACTTATTTCAGGATCACACTTTCTCCCTTTTGAGACTGTGCAGGAAAGAGCAAGGCAGCAATTTGCCCACCTCCATGTGTAGGAGGCTGGGCCTCAGCAGCCCCCACACATCCACATCTCCCAGACAGAATATGCTCTCACAGCCCTGGCCTAGGCCCCGCGCTCATGTATTGGGGAACTCAGCTACAAAGCAATATAGTTTCACTTTCCAGAAGTATATGCTAAAATACATTTCTTTTTTTGTAAAGCAACCTTAGAATTCACTTAATTTTATTTAAAAATGTCATCCTCGAAAATGTAAATCAAGGACTTGGGATCCTAATTAGAAATGAAAAAAAGTACAATGCAAGGGAACCTACCTAAAATAGTAATGGGCCTATGGAATGCTTCTTTTAGGAATTCAAACCTAATTAGCCTATTTGTTTCCTGGGTACACTTTAAGGATTCCTGAATGTTATTGAGCTCTAAATAATGAGCAGAAAATGAACCCCTTTTTAGTAAGGTAACTCAAATAAAATAAATTTTCCCAAGTTACATAATTAAGTGAAGCTATGAAGCAAATCTTACTTTACCTATAAAATCAGAGGCATGATTAGTTAACATTTGCATGATACTTGCTAGAAGGTTTCTTTTTAAAAAGAGGGCCTCCCTGGTGGCACAAGGGTTTAAGATGCAGCCTATGAAGCTATCTGCAGCCACTGCAGCACATTCGATCTCTAGTCAGGGAGCTACCCACATGGCACACCAGACCTCTCCGGACTTGCCTGCTGCTCCCCTCAGCAGTGTATTTTAGTCAATCTGTCTATTCTGTTCCCCCACTCTGTCTCTGGTGAATCCTCTCCCTCCTCATACCTCTGGCCTTTACTCTAATTCTTGTATGCATGAATAAATAAATCTTAAAAAAATGATTTTAAAAAGAAGTCTGCAGTAAACACAAGTGAGATTAGTTATGTTTGTAAAAGCACTGAGATGTCTCATTCCCTTTTAAGAAATTTCATTAGAAATAACTTACGTATATTTCATATTAATTTTTAAAGTTTACAATTAATTTTTAAAGGTAGTTTTTAAAGAATGTTGATTAAGGTAACTTCAATATCTCAAAAACTTACCAGCGTTTTTCTAAGAATTTCCAGTTTTTATATCAGCAACTTGAAGTAAGTTTCATGAAGTTCTTTGATCTTGAGCTGTTAGATGAGTTGTCTTTTATCGAAAATTTGCAAGAGTCAGATCCCAGCAAACAACTGCCAGAAAGTAGACACGTAGACAGAACAGATCTGGCTCTTTTCTAATTTTGCCTGAGGATATATTTGTTGAGAATTTATTATATATAAAAGACATTAGAGCAAATTAACAATTAATTATACTGTTACTTAGGAACTATTTATGGCATAGATTTCTTCTGTAACTCTCTACTATGAACATTTTCAAGCATAGAAGATTATTTATTTATTTTAAAAGATTTATTTATTTATACAAGCACTGAGTACAGTCAGAAGCGCAGGATGGTGAGAGAATTCACCAGAGCCAGAGCAGAGAGCAGAACAGGCAGAAGGACCGAAATACACTGCTGAGGGGAGCAGCAGGCACGCGCCATGTGGGACCCTCGCCAGGCAGCTGGGGATCGAACCGGCGCTGCCGAGGCTGCGGGCAGCTTCGCAACCCAGCGCTCAACCGCTGCGCCACCGGGGAGGCCCCGAGCATAGAAGATTTAAATGAAAAGTGCATTAAATATCTTTTACCAAGATGACATCACTTCTAACATTTAAATACTTTTAATAAAATAAACATCTAAAATATGTTGCAGGCACACTTTCTCTTCTTCATATTCTGCATTCAATATGGAACAAATCCTATACAAGACACAAAACATATTCAGCATCTGACCACTAGCCACCCCCTCCACCACAACCACCTATCAAAGTCCCTCACAAGGAGTTCTCTTTTTTAAAAAAAAGTTTTTTAAAGATTTATTTATTTATGCATACAAAAACTGCGGTACAGGCCAGAGGTGCGGGACGTGAGAGGATTCACCAGAGACAGAGTGGGGAACAGAACAAGCAGACTGACTGAAATTCACTACTGAGGGGAGCAGTAGGTGAGTCAGGAGAGGTCTGCTATGCCATGTGGGTAGCTCCCTGGCCAGGGATTGAACTTGTGCCTCAGTGGCTGCAGATAGCTTCAGAGTTTGAGTCTTAACCCCTTGTATCACTAGAGAGGCTCAAGGACTTCTCTCTTGTTCTTATTAACCCCTTTAGGGACTTCTCAATATCACAACCAGAATGAGCCTGTTCACACGTAAATAACATAACAACATTCTGTTCCATTTGATTCAGTGCAAGCCTAGTTCCTTATCATGAACTACAGGGCCTCACATGACTGGCATCTTGTTACATCTGTGATAAAATGTCTTACTTTTATTTCTCTCTCTATATCTCAAACAGCAGGCCTCCCTAGTGGCGCAAAGAGTTAAAACGCAACATATGAAGCTATCTGCATCCATTGCAGCATGAGTTCAATCCCCAGGCTGCCAGGGAGCTACCCACATGGCACAGCAGATCTCTCTTGACTCACCCAATGCTCCCCTCAGCAGTGTATTTACGTCATTCTGCCTGTTCTGTTCCCCACTGTGTCTCTGGTGAATCCTCTCACCCCCCACACCTCTGGCCTGTACCCCAGTTCTTTAATGCATAAATAAATCTTAAAAAATAAGTTAAAAAAAAAAAAAAATCTCGAACAGCTCCCTGACTACCTCCTGCTCCTTGCTGGTGGTACCTGCTTCTGCTTCTGATGCTACACTTGTTTTCTATCCTGGGGAAGTCTGTAGGACTCACTCCAACTCTTCTCTCTGGCCTTTTATCAAATGTCACCTTCTCTCTTTGCTTGGCTAGCCTACTGAAAACTTTATCCCTTCTGCCAACTTTTCCTGCCTTTCTTTCTGCTCATTTTCTCTTTAAATCTACTTAGAACTTAACACATATATTTTCATGTACTTCTCTTGTTTATTTTCTGTCTCACCCATTATTCTGTATGCTTCATGAGGGCAAAGATTTTTATGTTTTGTTTACTATTTACGTACCTAGCACTTATTAGCTTCTTAATAAAAATTTGTTGAATGAATAACATATTTTCTTAGAGTAGTTGAAAACAGTCCTTGAGTTAGCAGTGTCTGTGGGTCAGAGAGCTTTCTCTTTTCACTGAAGCAATTACTTCATTTGACTTGCATGCCACACTGAAATCTTGGGCAATCTCTTTTTCATGCTGTTAGGCCAGAACTCACTCTAATTTCAAGGAGCTAGTTACAAAGAATGAAAAAGAGAATTTGTAAAAAGGAACAGTAAATTAGTAAATATGTTTCTCTTGCAATCCTTTTGGGTAATCCAGTTTCATAATATGCATAACACACAGTTCCAAAATTAGTATAACCCTTATTCTGGGTGTTTCCAGGAAGAGGTCTCTTTCTATGCTGGGTCCCTCAGTGTTAGAATTTCAGTACTTCTGCTGTTTTCATCTGTTGTCTCTCTCTGAGAAGCTGATGTCCTGGTGGGGGGCTCACCCCTTTCCACAGACACACCCAGCTCAGGTTTGATGTAATACCTTCTTCCAGCCAGGGTCCTCTTTCAGTAATTTAACCACCCACTCTCTATCTCTGGGTATCCTGAAGATCTAGAGGACAGACTTCAGATTTTCTCTTTTGTTTTAGTGAATATAGTAATTCTAGAAGGGTTAACATTCTAAAAGTGAAGTCACATATCAGGAATTTCTCTCTGCCATCCATTCCTTCTTAGAGCTATTTGGTCTCTACACACCTAGTGAATCACTGTGTGCTGTGTCTAGTGTAGGGAATGCTGCGAGAGGAACTTTTTACCTTTGTACTTTCTCCCAGTTTCTTTTGTTCAGATTCTGCCAAGAGACTCCAGGAAATAGAAATACTTTTCCCAAAAACATTTATTCCCTATATCTGGAAATTTTTCTTCTGATAAATGGAAAAATTGACAATATGTTGTCTCTGTAAGATATCCGAAATTCTTCAGGAATATCTTTGGACCATTTACATCATATCAAACGTTTCTCAATGCCCCTCTCTCTACATGATAGCAGTTGTGAACATACAATGCTTTTTGTGTTCACATTTGTATAATATTCAGTAATGCTTTTAAAATGGTTTATACTTAACTAATTTAAGAGCACCTGCATATGTATTGCTAGAGCTAAGTAGGGGTCAAGTTACCATAACTGATATGCACAAATTTTGAGAATGATGACATAATTCTTGACTTCCTAAGGGCCATCAACTTCCTATTTTGAAACAATTTTGCAAACAAATTTTATGACCTATAATATTAATTATTGGAATATGAGCTACAGGATGCCATTTTTGAGTGACTACTCCAGTTGTCTCTCTTTGGGTAGTGAACAAGAAGGAGAACCGCAGTAGCACCTCAGCTATCCTTGCCTTGAGGAGTTGTTCTTGTCTGTGGAACTCTTAGTCCAAACTGCAGGGCCCTGGTTTTTCCAGAACTGAATGGAGGAAAAGACACTTCAGAATCCTGAATCTAGGGCCTCCCTGGTGGCTCAAGGGGTTAAGCACAGCACTGTGAAGTTATCTGCAGCCTCTGCAGTATGAGTTTGATCCTGGCCGGTCAGGTTGCTACCCACGTGGTGGGTACCTCTCCTGTCTCAGCCACTGCTCCCCTCAGCAATGTATTTCAGTCAGTCTGCCTGTTCTGTTTCCCACTCTATCTTTGGTGAATCCTCTCACGCCCCACACCTCTGGCCTATACCCCAGTTCTTATATGCATAAATAAAAAAATCATTAAAAAAATAGAATCTTGAATCTAGCCCAGGAGAGCTACATACATACTTCTCTGATGGTCTTATTGACTGAAAACTCAGGGAAATAAGTTAAGTTTCATTTCTTTGACGTTTTCAACTAGATTGTATATGAGATATATGTGAAAGAAAAACTTACATAGAAACATATTTAGATTCTAGAGGGTATTATATTTGATTAAATGTGTCTTTTTAAAAAACTATTTCTTCCTCCATTTCTTGTTTTTCTGACCTAAGAGTTTTAATTTTTTCATCTACATGTGTCAAGAACTGGTACTACATTAGTCTCTGATTCTAATAGAAGCAAAAAATCAGATTTTGGAAACAAAATTTTGCATTTTTTATGTATTTTTAATAGATTTATTTAATCATGCATATAAGAGCTGGAGTACAGGCCAGAGGTGCAGGGGGTGAGGGGATCCACCATTGGAGCAAGGGGTTAAACATAGCACTGTGAAACATTTAGATCCCTGGCCAGGGAGCTATCCACATGGCGCAGAAAATAAAATTTTGTGTAAGTAACATGAGCACGATTCCTTTACAATCTTTTATGCAGATATTTCTGAACCAGTTTGTGATGTTTCTCTATCATCTTTTCCACTGCCCTACAAAGCCAGAAACACACTCACTGCCCTAAGTACACTTGATGTTACATTTCTTTCTATAAAAGCAATTATAAAGTTACTCTCAATTAAATATATTTATATATATTTAACCCATTGATATTTCTAATTACTTTCAGTATTTTATAAGTAATTGTTCATATATAAACACATATGTTTATATAAAAAGTGTAAGTGGAGTTTATAAAAATCACTATCCCTCTTAAGCATTAAGCATAAAAATGAAATATAATGATTCAGAAACTTACGAGAATTTTCCTGAAAACATCCTCTTTTATGTCAGAAACTTGAAAGAGTTGATTTAATGTTTTTTTTTTTTCTTCTTCTGATGGTTAGGAGACAAATGATTGCCCGATCCCTTTATAAAAGCTAACGCATTATGTTGCGATGTTTTCTGGTCTCTGGAACTTCCTGAGGGTGTATGAGAGCTATATAGCAGAAGAATGAGGAAGTAGAATTGCAAGGAGTTTCAGTTTCGTTTGAAAGCTATTTATTTGGTTTTGGAAGTTTGTAAAGTATTAACATCACAGAAAATTATAAAGTTGAACCATTGCTCAGAAACTGTCCTCAAGACTGACTTTAAAGTCATAAAAGTTAAGAAATTGGCAGGGATGAGGAGGAAGAAGAAGAAACCTTACAGAAAAAATAAAATAGAAACACTAGAATTACATTAAAACATATGTTGAAACCCTAAGTTTCAGTACCTCAGAATGTGAGAGTGTATTAGAGAGGTGATCTTAGAAGAAATAAATAAGTTGAAGTGAGTTATCTGGGCCCAGATCAGGCTGCCCAAGATGTGTCAAGTTAGCATATTGATAATTTATAATTAATGAAATAGCCTAGGAATGAATAACACCCTAAGCCTTCCTTTCATCAAAAACCAGGAATTTCCGGGCCTCCCTGGTAGTGCAGGAGGTTGAGCGCAGTGCTGTGAAAGCTGTCTGCTGCCTTTGAGGAGAGAGTTTGATCCTCGGCATGCCGGAAGCAACCCACATGGCCAAGCAGACCTCTCCTGTTTCGCCTGCTGCTCCCCTCAGCAGTGTGTTTCAGTACATCTGCTTGTTCTGCTCTGAGCTCTCTCTAGTGAATCTTCTCGCACACACAACCTCACCCCCCCCCCCACTCCGGCCTGTGCCCCACCTCTTAAAAAAAAAAACAAAACACCAGGCATTTCCTCCTCCTTTCTACTCCTCCTGAAAGCAGGAAATAAACCTCTATGTCAGAGGTACCCTCCCTGAGTAGAGATGGAGAGACCCTTTCTTGTCAGAGATAAACAAGACGCTATGCATATAAGCCCTGCCAAGCTTACTAAATTAGTTGCCCACATCAAACCTTTTAGGAGTTTTTTGTCCCGTCTTTTCTTCACAGATATGTTGCTTTGGTGTCTAAAATGTATACAAACCTATTTTGACAATTCACTAAGGTCTGTATCTTATGGCCCTTTGTGCATGTGAAATTAAATTTATCTTTTCTCCTGCTGATTTTTCTTGTGTCAGTTTATTTTGGGACCAGCCAAAGGAATCAAAGGAACTAAGGGGACATTCCCCTAAAATTTCCCCTACAGAGACACTAGGTGCACCCTAATCCAACAAGACTGGTATCTCCGTAAAAGAGAATGAAACACAGAAGAAGCACACAGAAAGAAGACCACATGAAATACAGGAAGAAGACAGCCATCCATAGCCAAGGAGAGAGACATCAGAGAAACCAACCCCACCAACATTGGGCTTATTTGACTTTTAGCCTCTATTACTACAAACAAATACATTTCTGTATTTGTTTTAAATCACCCATTCTGTGGTATTTTGCTATGGAAGCCCTAGAAAACTTCCATGTGGTAGGTCTCTACTTCTTTATTTTTTTTTCAAAGATTTATTTTTATTTATTTATGCATACAAGAACTAAGGGTGTAAGCCTGAGGTGCGGGGGTGAGAGGATTCACCAGAGACAGAGTGGGGAATAAAACAGGCCAACTGACTGAAATACACTGCTGAGGGGAGCAGTGGCAAGACAGGAGAGGTCTGCTGCACCATGTGGGTATCTCCCTGACCAGGGATTGAACTCACGCTGTAGTGGCTGGTGATAGCTTGATAATGGTGAGACTTAACTTTTGCACAACCAGGGAGGCCCTATTTCCCTATCTTTTGAAAAATTAAAACATTTTTCCATTATGAATATATTAAGAAAATTTTCAAACTTAAATACAGAATATACAAGGAAGGGGGGGAACCAAATTATCCAACAACAATCTCTATTTTCCACTGTGTATGTCTTTCCCCCCATATATACCTTAAAAATGTAAATTTAATATTTGAGAAATTCTACAGAACCAAAAATACGTAATTTCAAATTGGCGATGTACACTACCCAGCAAGCTATAATTCTTTTTTCTCTCTCTCAATGATGATTGTTTCTTTCCATTCCCTAGTAATTTTGACCCTCATCATTCTCACATAATGACATGTCTTCCTACCTAATAGACAAAATTGGAGCCATCAGAGTTTCTCACAATCTCCATCCCAGATACTCAAACTAAACTGCAGTCCTATTTTTCCATCATAAAGCAATGGATTTTCTTTTTTAAAAAAGATTTATTTATTTATACAAGAGCTGGGGTACAGACCAGAGGAGCTGGAGGGTGAGAAAATTCACCAGAGTCAGAGCAGGGAACAGAACAGGCAGACGGAGCAGTGGGCGCGACAGGAGAGGTCTGCCACGCCATGTGAGAATCTCCCTGGCCGGCCGGGAATCGAACCTGTGCAGAGACTGCGGACAGCGTCACAGCACTGCGCTCAACCCACTGTGCCACTGGGGAGGGCCCAGCAATGGGTTTTCGATCCAGATGTACCATCTGGGAGGATTTCAAACATGCATATGCCCAAGTCCATTACTGCAATCATACATCTTTAAAGGGTAGGGCCAAACATCAAAGGGTGACCTTGGGTAGAAAGTAACAACGTGGACACTCTAAAGAGTATTCACTACAGGGGTGTCCCTGTGTGGGGAATCAGAGCTTGAGCAGGAGAGGGGGTGTATAAACAAGGAGGCATCCGAAGGTCGAGTAAGCAAGGTGTGTAAATGGCAAGGTGACCTGATTTGGGATAAGCACACAGAATAATAAAGTGTTCCTCTGGGAGATTAGACACTTAGAGTCAGGGGCTTCTAGTTTAGCATCTTTTTTTTTTTTCTTTTTTAAAGATTTGTTTGTTTGTTTGTTTGTTTGTTTGTTTATACAAGCACTGGGTACAGTCAGAAGCGCGAGAGGGTGAGAGAATTGAGAGAATTCACCAGAGCCAGAACGGGGAGCAGAACAGGCAGAAGGACCGAAGTACACTGCTGAGGGGAGCAGCGGGCGGCAGGAGAGATCTGCGCACCATGTGGGACCCTCCTCCAGTGGCCTGGGAGCAGCTGGGGATCGAACCGGCGCCGCAGAGGCTGCGGGCAGCTTCGCAACCCAGCGCTCAACCGCTGCGCCACCGCCACCGGGGAGGCCCAGGGGCTTCCAGTTTAAAAGGGCGCTACCCAAAGGTTAGTGAACCTGAGGAGATCATCAAGTCCGTCTTGGTCAAGAGTGAGAACTGAGAGAGGAGGGAAGGGCATTTGTACTGGACATGGAGGGGACAACAGCCTTAAGACAGAAGATTGAATACATAGAGGAATTGAGCAAAATAGTGAATATATAAATATGAAACCTGGATTACAAAAAGAGAAAGAGTAATTCGTGGTGTGAGGTATTACAACTGGGATATCTGTGTGAGCTCCGGGTTTTAAATACATTTAGATAAAGACATGTAATATATTGGCTAGGGAGGAGCGGTATCTTGTTAGCAACGAAAAAGCTATGAATTGCACCCAGATCTTGGCTTCTAATGCAGTTTTTCTTTATAAAGAACCAAGACATCTTGGAAGGGTGACTGATTCCAGGGATGGGGAGGGAAGAGCGGCTTGGAACAACTTTTGTGCCAGAAAGCAAAGAAGGGCACAAAGAGGGACGGGGACATACGGAAAGTTCTTAACAGCCAACTTGAATAGACTCGCACCTACCAATTATAGGACAATTTGAACATCAAAATAAATAGTGCAGTAACAGATTTTAATCCACTGAGTGAGGCAGAAGACCATGAATCCATACAGACATAAGCACGTGAATAAATGGAAAGTAAGGTAAGAAATAGTGTAATTACAATATTTCAGGTTACTTTGGCACAAAATACCAATTAATGACAAAGTGGGGAGGAGCTAACATTACAGTGGAGAAGCCTGGCCAGTGCTCTTTGTTGCAGTGGTATTTTCAAGTCATCAAAGTGAACATTATCAACAAGGGACGTCAGAATAATGTGCCACCTGACAGGAAGCAGTGAGAATATAGTGTGACTTCTGTGGTATTCCTGCCAAGATGCCTAGCTTTAGTAATCTTAAAACACCAAACACATCTAAATGAGGGGCATTGCACAAAATAACTGGCTTGCAGTCTTAGAAAGTTCAAGGTCATAAATATCACAGAAAATATTGGGAAATGTTCCAGACTGGAGGCGACTGACACAACATGTGAATCCAAATGGTCTTTTTTACTACAAAAGACATTATTGAGACAATTGGAAAAAAACTGAGTGATGTGTAAAAACCAGATTAAATTAATCAGCATTAACATCTATGTTAACATTAGTCTTCATTTCCTGATTTTAAGAGTTGGGTTGTGGTTATTTCCTTGTATTGTTAGAATTTCCTGTTTAGTTGAAATGTGCAATAAAATACTGGGCATCTTTTTTTTTTTTTTTAAGATTTTATTTATACAACAACTGGGGTACAAGCCAGAGGTGCGGGAGGGTGAGAGAATTCACCAGAGACGGAGCTGGGAGCAGAGCAGGCAGAGGGACCGAAAACACTGCTGAGGAGAGCAGCGGCTGGAATCAAAGCCGCGCTGCAGACGCAAGTGGGTGAAAAAAAGTCAGTTTAAAGGTTACCTAGTTCTCTATTTTAATCTATTGCAGGTAAATAGGTCTGTTTTGGAATCAATGTTTCTGAACTTAGCCTGCTTGGGAGAAAGGTGCTGATGGTCATTTGATGTTCATTATCATGCTTCCTGCTACATAATCAAATAGAATTAGATCAATTAAATCTTAACATTAAATTAAATATGAGGGGTGGGGTGTCCCTGGTGGCGCAAGGGGTTGAGACGCCACCCATGAAGGTAGCTGCACCCACTGCAGCACTAGTTCAATCCTCAGCCAGGGGGCTATCCACATGGTGCAGCAGTCCTCTCTTGTCTTGCCTGCTGCTCCCCTCAGCAGTGTATTTCAGTCAAATCCACCTGTTCTGTTCCCCACTCTGTCTCTGATGAGTCCTCTCATCCCCCCCATACCTCTGGCCTGTACCCCAGTTCTTGTATGCATACATAAATCTTTAAAAAAATTAAATATGGGGGTCCTCCCTGGTGGCGCAAGGGATTAAGTCGCAGCACTATGAAGCTATCTGCAGTCTCTGCAGCACAAGTTTAATCCCCAGCCAGGGAGCTAACCCACATGGTGCAGCAGACCTCTTCTACCTCACCCACTCTGTCTCTGGCGAATCCTCTCACCCCCTGTACCTCTGGCCTCTACTACAGTTCTTGTAGGCATAAATAAATAAATCTTAAAAAAATAAATTAAATATGAGGCAACTAAATGATATAAATGGAATTAACCCATTAATAAACTCTCAGGAAACATGACCAAGTTTTAAAAATAATTTTAAAGTGGGGAAGACATAATATAGCCTTAATGGGCATACAGAGAAAAAGTGAATAAATCTGAGTTGTGTAAACATATTAAGTCATTCAGCATATATCATAAAATAAGCCAAAAAAGCACTGATCACCCAAGAAAACAAGACAATATCTATAATTTATTTTATTAAATTATAATCTATATAAATCAATAAAGAATTTTTTTCAGTTTAAGAGCATTAAAAAAACAATAAACAACAATATTCTCAACCTCACTCATAAACAAATGTTTCAAAGTAAACACTGCCAAATATTATTTTTCTCACATCAAGTTCCCAAAATGAAAAAGTTTGATATTATCAGGTGTTGGGAAACCAGCAAATTCACATTCTGTGAATTTGAAATGTAGAAATGTAAATGAAAGTGATTTAGAAATGTAAATCACTGTGTGTAGAAATGTAAATGAAAGTGATTTTCAGAGTAATTCAGCAATATCTATCAAAGCTACAAATATTCATAAGCAAAACAAAGTCTGAAGAATAAAAAGCAGGATAATATAACATTATGGTAGAAAGGACAAAGTAAAAGCTTCTGAAATTGCTCATACATCCTCCTATCAACACAGTGAATCAGACACAGTACTTCCTCTAGAGAAGAACTGCAGAATTGATCACTCATATCAGAAACATAAAAATAGAATGAGTTAGCAGTTGTCATAAAATCTCCATTCAAATCATCTCTATGATCCCGGAAAAGTAGATGAATTAAGCAAATGGTGGTAGATTAACTAAGCGGCAGTTCCAAGCATAGTGGTTCTGCCAAATTTGGTGTCTTTACTGCAACTGATCAACACAGTCACTGTGACCTGATAAGCAGCAATTGATCTGGGTAATGTATTCTTTTTGATTTCTATCAGTAATAACAATCAAAAACAGTTGTTTTTGCAATTGAGAGTGGCATATATTTGTATGGTTACTCCAGGGCTAGAGTAAGTTTTTTTTTTAGAGTAAGCATTTTAAAACAATTTTAACACAATCTGTGACAACCTTGATCATGTTCATATTCCACAGACCATTATACATGTCCACTATGCTAATAAAATAATGTTAATTGGACCTAATGTACGGGAAATGGCAAGTAATATGGTTTCCTTAACAGGACAAATACCAGAAGGTGGATGACAGGCCATGCAAATTCAGGAGTCATTCATATCAATACGGTTTTTAGGGATCTTAGGGTTCATAAAATCTAGAGGATCAGGGCTTCGCAGAAGATCCAGGCTGGGGTCTATGCTGCTCTGCTATTCAGGCAGGCTGGCTTGGTGGATCCCATGATGCCAGAGTTGTCTGTGGTAGATAAAAATGTTTTATAGAGTCCCTAGGGAGGACTCCAAAGAGAAATACTTCGCAATTTCTCTATGATTCTGGGGTAAAGGCAGGATGTTTGAGGTATAGAACTACTTGATATATGAAAAAAAAGCTAGAAAAATTAAGTGCCTGATCATAAGATATCAAGAGAGGAAGTGATTAGGTTTCATAGCACAAGATGTGTATATTATCAGATCCAATGAGTCATGAGTTAAAGCTAATGCAATAGCACTGTCAAATGATGGAATGGTACTTTTAGATCATAGCTGAGCAGGTCCAGAGGTCACAAGTAATTACAGCAATAGGCAAATTAGAATTCCACATAATTTATCTCATTTGCATTGCTGTCTTTGCTCATGTTATCTTTATGACAGCATAAGGATTCTCTGTGACGATTAGAAAGGTTAAAAAAAAAAAAAACCAACAGGCTTGGTTCACTAATGAGTCAGCTCAATATTTTGGTGTTGTTAATCAAAAGTAGACTGTTGCTGCCCTGTAGTCACACTCAATAGTAACCTTGGCAGAAAATAGTGAAGGGAAATCCCATTATGGGGCAGTGGGGTGGGGTTGGGGGGGACAGGAGGGCAAAGCTATAGGTAGTAAAGTTGTTTGTTCATTTGCATGGAGGGGAAAATTATCTGATATGCATATACATGGACCCCAGAACAGTGATAAGTGGCTTAGTTGACTGTTCAGGGGCATGGAAGGAGCAAAATGGAATATTAGAAATAAAGCAATTTGAGGATGTGTCATCCATATGGATCTTTGAGAATGAGCACAAATTCTGAACAAAATCTTTTTGCTTTGTGTTATGACCACAAGAGAATATTTACTGATGAAAAAGTATGAAATAACCAGACAGTTGCACTAAATAGGATAATTCATCCTGTAGATGTCATCACTGCCCAGCCTTTTGGCTAAGATCAAATATAGTATCCTGTAGATGTCAACACCAAGAGGAGACGGGTAACTTTGGGTGTTTGATTTGGAAACTATATTCTTTGCCTTTCCTGCATTGTTCACTAACTGTATTAAAGTTCCTTTTCATTAAAGTTTCATATGTTTTGTGTTGATGCAGTGGATGGCAGAACCTATTTAGAGAGGGCAGGTTTAGGGGTTCTGGGGTGCCTCTCTCCCTGCCCTCTAACCAAAGGACAGAGTCTGAGCACTGGAGACTCCTAGGTGACCCTATCTTTCAGATTTGCACTTTTTAATTATTCATACATGACATTATTCTTCCTGTATTATCCTTGACTATATTAAAGAAGAAGGTGTTTGGTTAGACCTGTATAAGCTTTTCATGTGTACTCCTGTGATGTTTTATTTAATGGCAGAGAATCAGTAACTTGTAAATGCAGAAACCAGTAACTTGTAAAATAAAATGCTCTGCTGTATTTTTTTTTAAAGATTTATTTATTTTATGCATACAAGAACTGGGGTGGTAAGCCAGAGGTGCAGGGGTGAGAGTGGTGAGAGGATTCACCAGAGACAGTGGGAGGAGCAGAACAGGCAGACTGACCAAAGTACATTACAGAGGGGAGCAACAGGTGAGTCAGGAGAGGTCTGCTGCGTCATGTGGGTTGCTCCATGGTGGGCCAGGGATCAAACTCTGACTGCAGACAGCTTCATAGTTTGTGTCTTAACCCCTTGTACCCCTCTGTTGTATTTTTCTATCTTGTATTGTTACAGGGCAGCCCTGATACAAAATGGGTTGCCTGACTGGGGGTCCTCACCTGTGCACTTAAAAGGACTTATCAATCCTCTACTGCAGGCACACATGAAAGGTTAATAAAAGGTTTATTTACAAGGGAAGGGCAAATGAAGAAACGCACAGCTCAGGGAGAAAAAGTGGGAGACAAAGTTTTAAATGCGTCCTACCCGATCCACTGATCTGGAATCCCAAATGGCACTCTGAGAGCTGGCCGCGAGCCAGGAGCCGTGAAGCCAGGAGGCGAGCGAGAAAGTGAGAGACCCCAAGGCCCGCGTGTCTGGTTTTTATACCAAACCTGGCTGCTTAACTCCACCCTCAGGTCCCAGCAACCTTCCCTTTGGTGGTGACGGGATTTGTCTTTCCCAATGTCTTGATGGCTTTGGTTTAGAGTTGGGGTGGAGTCCACAAAGCCTGAATGGGATTAGCTCAGGACATCCTTTCCCCCTAACAGTATTGATACTGGAATTGTCAGGCCTAGTCTCCCAGCCAGGAACGGATCCCAGGCTGCAGGGCAGCGCTGAGCCCCAGCCACTAGACCCCCACAGGTTGGTGTCTCACGAAGCCACAGCAGGAACTTCGCAGACGCTCAGGCAAGCAAGCGAGAAGAGGCAGATTTGTTTAGAGAAAGAAAAAGTTTATTGAGGAGAAAAAGAACAGAAATAAAGTGGGACTCCCAGGCCAGGGAACCAGGCCTGGGAGGGGCAAGGAAACCAAAGTGGAGTCATGTCTCAGGGAATGTATACTTTCTTTCCCTCATTATTCTAAAGCTCCACCAGTCTCTTTGTGATTGGTCAGTTCTTGGCTGTCTCACTTAATTTGCTACTGAGTGGGGGATCTTCACATTCCTTATCTAACAGGTTTGTCTTTCCCCATTTGTTACATCTTTATCTTTATGGCCTAGTCTTCCGGGAGAGCATCTCCACACTTTATCACCTGAAGAAAACCAGGACCATCCTGGATATTGTCCTTGGTTCTGGAATGTTTGTTTTTCCCATTTTGTTAACAATGGTCCTGGGATGTTTGTTTTTCCCAGTGGAATTGGTTACATTCCCTTGGTTGTCCTTATCTCTGAAGCCTCCCTAAATTCTTCAGAGGTCCCCTCCTGCACTGTCCCTAAAACTGCCTAATAACCCTAGCTTGCCCTGTGTCTCAGTATCACAGTAAATCCTGACCTGTGAGAAAGGGGATGCATTGTCATCATTTCCTCTGGGGCATGTGTTGGTGGGGGAGTGGCTATCAGAATCCAGCAATCAAAAGCAGATATTAACTTTAGCTTCAATATTCAAAGAAGTCCAATTTCCTGTGTCAGATAATAAACATAGTGCAGACCACTGAGAATTTGAGATTTTTTTTTAAAGATTTATTTTTACTTATTTATACAAGCACTGGGTACAGTCAGTAGCACGGGAGGGTACAAGAATTCACCAGAGCCAGAGTGGGGAACAGAACAGGCAGACTGACAAAATACACTGCTGAGAGGAGTAACGGGCGCAACAGGAGAGGTCTGTGCACCATGTGGGACCCTCGCCGGTGGCTGGGGATCGAACTGGCACTGCAGGGGCTGTGGGCAGCTTTGCAGCCCAGCGCTCAACCACTGCGCCACCAGGGGAGGCCCGAGAGAATTTGAGATTATATTGGAACAGTGAAAGGTTCAGAGTCAAAATGGAAGCAATGAGAAGTAAATATGCAGTAAAAGAGGTTTTATTAGAGCAGAAAAGCAGAGGCTGTTAGGGTCACCAGGCGAAACTCTGTGGGGACATGGTGTCACACCAGAGAGAGTTGTGACCGAGTTGGAGGGGACTGTGTCTTTGTGATGGGCTGATGAAACTGACTATGCGGAACTCCTTGCAGAAAAACAACCTGACCTCTGTATCAAGAGGTCGCTGATGGAGGGTGGGTTAACCAAGAGACCTTTCAAACAGGGGAAACATTTTAAAAAATTTACCCTGTCTTGGGAATAAGGAAGATATTCCAACAGTTGGAGGAAAGAGCAAGATTATAAGAGACTCTCAGTCTTAAGAGTACACTTAACATTTTCAAGATCTAGGAAACCCAAGGCAAAGGACTAAGACATTTTTGTTTCTTGACACCAGCAGGAGGAGTAAAGTTACCAATTTTGAAATACACGCAGAGCTTTCTCCATAACAAAAGCTTATTCTCCAAGGAAAAACGACTTTACCCACCTACTGGGAAAGCCTTAACCCAATTTCAGCTCACTTTAGTCTTCCTCTTTTTACCTGGAGGGGGAGAAGCTAAGGAACAATTGTGAAAGTCACAGCCTGGGGAATACAGGCCTATTAAGAGACTGAAGGTAATGTTAGGGGAAAAAGGCTGTCCCAAAGCTAATTCCATACAGGCTTTGTGGACTCCACCCCCACCCCAGTGTTAGGGGGAAAAGGCTGCCCCAAAGCAAATTCCATACAGGCTTTGTGGACTCCACCCCCACCCCAGGCCAAAGCCAAAGACACTGGGAACTCTACATCCCATCACCACCCAAGGGAAGGTGGCTGGGACCTGAGGGTGGGGTTAAGCAGCCAGGTGGATACAAAAGGCAGACATGTGGGCTTTGGGGCTCTCTCCATTTTGGGGCCCTCGGCCAGCTCGCGGCGTCCGTCTAGCTCTGAGAGTGACTTTGGGTTTCCAGGTCGTCGGATCGGGTAGGACGCATTAAAGACTTTATTTCCCTATTTTCTCCCTGAGTTGTACATTTTCCTTATTTCTTTTTCTCTTGTAAATAAACCTTTTATTAACCCTTAAAAAAAAAAAAAATTGCGCTTATGGTAGCCAGCGCCACAGGGAAGCCCAATTTCCCCATGGGGCTGACTAACCACGGATGGCTCTGTCCTAAATCATGTTGGACGCCAAATCTGTTATAGGACAGGGAAAGGGGCAGCCCAAACCCCGCAAACCTGCCTATTCTAAATGGGTTCTGCCATCCGCCGCATCAACACAAAACATAGGAGACTTTAATGGGAAGGAACTTTAATACAACTAGGAAACAATACAGGTAAGGCAAAGAGTCTAGTTTCTAAATGAAGTACCCAAAGTTACCCGTCCCCTCGTGGGTAAAAGTCCATCCATATGGGATTGGCCCAGAACAAGGCCCCAAAGCCTGCCACAAGTCTAAAGCATCTTCCTGTGGGGACCCACAGAAAAGGGTCACAAACAACCAGACAAGCCCGGAAGGAAAAGAGCAAAATCAACATCAAGATAAAAACTGCCATTGTCACCTCCCCACGGGTCTCACCCACATCTGTGTCACCCAGTCCACGACCAAAAGACAAGCGCAGTTTCTTCACATGTCTCTAGGCTCCATGCGCCTCCTCCAGGTCTCCTGGCTCCATCCTGCTTCCTTCCTCAGTCTCTTCTGCCGCTTCTCCTCTTCCTGCTCAGCTCCACCCTCCCTTGGGTGGGGCAGGGAACCTGGAACTTCCCCCTTTCCTGGGGACCACCCTGTTACAGTAACAGAATGCTTACCCTCCCCATACTTTATCACCACATCAACAGGGGTGCATAGAGTCTCCGTGGATTACAGCTCATAGAAATTCAAAATATAGACTCTAGGGGTCTCCCTGGTGGCGCAAGGGGTTAAGAAGCAGCCTAGGAGGCTGTCTGCAGCCCCAAAAGGGACATGTTTGCTGAGAGAGGCCTGCATAGTTGCAGGTGGGTGGCCTTAACAGGTCATGGGCTGGCAGGAAGCTGCTGCCCTGCAGAGGGAGAGAGTTGGTAAAAAGAGGCACCTGCATAGTCACAGGTGGGCAGTGGGAGTGCTGCCCCATGCCTGTGCAGAGACTGCACTGATATAGTCTTCTTCTGTTTGGGAGGGACCATTCCTTATGAGTGAGTTGGTTGCTAACTTTGGATAACTATGTTGAATTTGAAAGGGACCGGGAGATTCTACAACTGGCTCAATCTCCATATCTTTACCTTTGGGCCAGTGCTCTAGACATTTCGCAGCTGTGTTGATGGTTATGCTAATCTCTTCTGTCCCCACCTCCTTGTGTGAGCCAGGTTTCTGGTCTTGTGTTTCTGGTCTTTTTTTAGGGTTTATTTTTTTTTCTATTCTTGTCCTCCATCACTGACGATGGCTAAGACACTACAATCATACTGAAAAAGCAATCTATGAACATGGAGGTCATTATTGACTATATAGAGATTTTTTTTAAAGATTTATTTATTTATGTATACAAGAGCTGGGTACAGGCCAGAGCTGTGGGGGGAGGGGTGGGGAGTGGGGTGTGTGTGACAGGATTCACCAGAGACAGAGTGGGAAACAGAACAGGCAGATAAACCGAAGCACACTGCTGAGGGGAACAGCAGGCGAGTCAGGAGAGGTCTGCTGTGCCATGTAGGTTTCTCCTTGGCCTGTTGGAGATTGAACTTGTGCTGCATAGGCTGCCGATTGCTTCATAGTGTGGTGCTTAACCCCCTGTATAGAGATTTTTATATTTTATTATTTTATTTTATTTTTTAAATTTTATTTTGACATTTATCATTTTTTACATTTTTTTTAGACAATATTTGCCTCAGATTGAGTCCCCATAGAATTTCCTTCCCCAAGGCACCCGTGCACCATCACCACAGTCCCCTGTGCTCCTCCCTCCCTCCCTCTCACTTCTCTTCCACCTCCTCCCCTGCAGTATGTCTCTGGTTTATAATTGTCTGTTTTTGCTTTGTTGTGTTTTATACTGTTATTATTTTTTTTACACTGATGTCTTATTTGGTTCCCCTATATTCCTGTTATAAGTGAAACTGTTACAGGGCAGGGAGAGGGGCACCCCAGACCCCCCAAAACCTGCCTGCTCTAAATGGGTTCTGCCATCCACCGCATCAACACAAAACATATGAGACTTTAATGGGAAGGAACTTTAATACAATTAGGAAACAGCACAGAAAAGGCAAAGAATATAGTTTCTAAGTCAAGCACCCAATGTTACCCGTCCCCTCGTGGGTAAAAGTCCACCCAAGCAGGATTGGCCCAGAGCAAGACCCCAAAGCCTGCCACAAGTCTGCCCCATCTTCCAGTGGGGACCCACAGAAAAGCATCAGAAACAACCAGACAAGTCTGGAAGGAAAAGTGAAAAATCAAAATCAAGACAAAAACCACCATTGTCACCTCCCCACGGGTCTCTCACCCACATCTGTGTCACCCAGTCCATGACCAAAAGGCAAGCGCAGTTTCTTCACATGTCTCTCAGCTCCATGTGCCTCCTCCAGGTCTCCTCCAGCCTCTCCATCCTGCATACTTCCTTCTTCAGTCTCCTCTGCAGCTTCTATTCTCTCTCTGCTCAGCTCCACCCTCCTTTTGGGTGGGGCAGGAAACCTGGAACCTCCCCCTTTCCTGGAGACCACCCTGTTACAATCCCCCCTTTTAATTTTTATTCTACCATATCTATGGTGGCACAGATCTCGCTTCATCTGAGACTGCATCCCAGCATCCATATATTCGATCTTCATCACCATGGTAATGGTGGCAAAAAGTGAAAGGGGGGAATTGTTAGGGGGAAAAGGATGTCTTAAAGCTAATTCCATACAGGCTTTGTGGACTCCACCCCCACTCCAGACCAAAGCCATCAGGACATTGGGAAAGACAAATCCCATCACCACCAAAGGGAAGGTTGCTGAAACCTGAGGGTGGGGTTAAGCTGCCAGGTTTGGTATAAAACTGTTACATGGCAGGGAGAGGGGCACCCCAAGCCAGTTTTTCAACAGCAAATCTACATATAAAACAAACATACTAGAGAAACCAAAAATCACATTTGCGCTTATGGTAGCCAGTGCCATAGGGAAGCTCAATTTCCCCATGGGGCTGACTAACCACGGATGGCTCTGTCCTAAATCACGTTGGGCGCCAAATCTGTTACAGGGCAGGGAGAGGGGCACCCCAGACCCTGCAAACCTGCCTGCTCTAAATAGGTTCTGCCATCCGCCACATCAACACAAAACATATGAGACTTTAATGGGAAGAAACTTTATTACAATTAGGAAATAATACACAAAAGGCAAAGAATATAGTTTCTAAATCAAGTACCCAAAGTTACCCGTCCCCTCGTGGGTAAAAGTCCACCCAGGCAGGACTGGCCCAGAGCAAGGCCCCAAAGCCTGCCACAAGTCTAAAGCATCTTCCAGTGGGGACCCACAGAAAAGCATCAGAAACAACCAGACAAGTCTGGAAGGAAAAGTGAAAAATCAAAATCAAGACAAAAACCACCATTGTCACCTTCCCACAGGTGTCTCACCACATCTGTGTCAACCAGTCCACAACCAAAAGGCAAGTGTAGTTTCTTCATGTGTCTGTCGGCAAAATGTGCCTCCTCCAGGTCTCCTCCGGCCTCTCCATCCTGCATACTTCCTTCTTCAGTCTCCTCTGCAGCTTCTATTCTCTCTCTGCTCAGCTCCACCCTCCTTTTGGGTGGGGCAGGGAACCTGGAACCTCCCCCTCTCCTGGAGACCACCCTGTTACAAAACCAGACATGTGGGCCTTGGGTCTCTCTGTTGGCCTCCCTGCTCCTGGCTCTTTACCAGCTCTCAGCGTGCCATTGGGATTCCAGGTTGGCGGAACGGGTAGGATGCATTTAAGACTTTATCTCCCTCTTTTCTCGCTGAGATGTACATTTCCTCATTTCCCCTTCCCAGGTAAATAAACCTTTTATTAACCTTTTGTGTGCAACTGCAGTTGAATATTAATAAACACCTTTTAAGCATGCGGGTGAGGATCCCCGTTTTAGAGCGGGGTTGCCCTGTAACAAGGTGAAGAGATTAGGTTTCTTTATGATAATTAGAGATAGAAGCACAAGGGGGGTGTATATGTTTTGATTTTGAAGGAGTTTCTGTCTTGTGACCTGTTTTTTCTGTAAATAGGGACTTTATTTCATTTATCTTAACTAGTGTATATGCAAAAGATATCAATCTTTTCCAGAATATTTATAAATTCTGTTTTCTAAGCATATAGCTGTTCAGTTTGTGGTCATAGATTGTTATTCTGGGTCTGCTTTGAACACCATAGAATTATATATCTCCTTTGTTTTCTGGCACTTTATAAAGACCTGAAATTGTTTCATAAAATAAGTAGAAAAAGAATAGTGATTACAACTAATGGTGATTTTATTTTTGACATATTTTTAAATGGTTGCATCTATTCCAAGTATAGGTGTATAATTATTTGCACACTAAGTTCTTTTAAATAAAACTGTAATAAATATCCTTCTAATCATGTGTCTTTGTGGCTCATCATTTCCTAAACATGGAGTAAGTGGATTAGAGTGTAAACAGTTTAAAATTTCATAATGCATACTATCAAATTGTCCTCCAGGAAGATATTCCATTCTTTTAATCAAACTCAAAAGACAAAATGTAAATGAGAGCTACATATGCTAATTTTAAAACAGGATATTCTCTTCACAGCATCTAGAATGTCTGGGTTACACTAACATTTTCTAGTTTAAAACCATAGGTGGCACCAAAGGATCGAAGTATGTAACTCCTCCAGAATTGTAGGTTGGAAGTGACTACAATTGGAAATCTCATTCACCCCTTTTATAGCAAACAAGCAATAAGCAATTCCAGAAAAACAATCCTTTCTGTTCTCAACATCTATAAATCAGTCACTTTGACTGTACATATTGATCTCATACTGTTAGTTTTAATTGCTGTTGTACTTGAAATTGTAACAATGAAGTCTATATGCATTTATCTTGTTCTCTAGGCCATTTGCAAACTATTCTTTTTTTCCCCCAAGAAGGAAACATATAGGTCATGAGTCAAAAGGCAAACCTCATATGGCCTAGTCATAAAGATTAGCACTGTAACAATCTGAATATAAATTTATGTGACATTTAATTTATTGGTTGTGTGGTCACTTTAAATAGCATGAAACTGTGTTCAGTCTGAAAACTGTGTTTTAAAAAAATAAATAATTGTCAAAATGATGTGCACTAGTAGAATGGTTTTGCATGTTCCCAGTATCCACTGCTTACAGTTAGTGGGAATTGATCAACTATTTTTTCCCTCTCTGTCACTTCTTACTCAAAACTTCATGGTTTGAGCAGGCCTGCAGCTGTGAAACAGGCTTGAAAAGCACCTGCTTCTCTTATAGGGCCCAAAAGTCACTGCTGCCACAGATGAAATATGCATTAAAAACTGCTTGCTTTGACTTACCTTAAAATGAAAATCTGGGCGTTGGCTTACCCTCTTTCACCAATGAATAGTAAAGATGATTTTAGTTACCCCCAGTTTATGGTTAAGAGATGGGGAGGGGAGAGAGACAATGTAAGAATTTTGTTACGGGCCTCCCTGGTGGCGCAGGTGGTTGAGCGCAGTGCTGTGAAGCTGTTCTTATGTAGCCTCTGCAGTTCGGGTTCCATTCTGGCCGGCCAGGGAGCTACCCACATGGTGCGGCAGACCTCTCCTGTCTCCCTTGCTGCTCTCCTCAGCAGTGTATTTTGGTCCGTCTGCCTGTTTTGCTCCTTGCTTTGTCTCTGGTGAATCCTCTCACCCTCCCGCACATCTGGCCTATACCCCGGTTCTTGTAGAAATAAAATAAATCTTTTTAAAAAAGAATTTGTGTTAGTGCTTTTTCAAAGATATGTCATAAAATGCCAAGCCTTACTATTTGCCAGTTACAATAAAAATGGATTCAGTACAGAGGACACAGAATTGGGTCTGTCCATAGAACTTTTGTAGACTAGTTTATATAAGTATGTACTGCTTCCGAGACCTTGATGAGCCACATTCTCTCTCTCTCTCTCTCTCTCTCTCTCTCTGTCACACACACACAAACACACACACACAGTGGGAGGGAGGGAGGAGCAAAGGGGACTGAGGTGATGGTACACAGGTGCCTTGGTGAAGGAAATTCTATGGGGACTACACCTGAGGGGGTGGGGAAACAAATATTGTTTAAAAATGAACAATTATGTAAAAAATAAATTAAAAAATTAGTTTGTTTCCTACCAAATATTTTCTTTGTATAAGAAATAATCTTTTAAATGCACATGAGGAAACATGAAATTAATCTGTCACATATTGTTTTCAGCTAATATGTACAGAACTTTCTCCCATGTTATTATATTTAGATTTATCTCTAACTTTTAATAGTTACAGGGTGCCCTAACTTGATTTAACTGTTATAGTGTGATATCCATGGAAGGGAAAGGTTCCAGGTTCCCTGCCCCACCCAAGAGAGGGTGGAGCTGGGCAGGGAGGTAAAACTAAAGAAGGACTGAAAAAAGAAGGAGGAAGAAGCAGAGAGAGGTGGAAAAAGAAGACTGGTGGAGGCTTGTGGAGCAGAGAGACATGTGAAGAAGAAGCCGAGATTGCTACTTGGCCTTTGTTTTGTACCAGAAACTTGGGGGACATGAAAGGAGACACTTGAAAGAGACAGAGATGTGGGTAGATAGAGATTAGTTGGTTAATACAGCCAGTAACACTGCCTGAGCTGGGCCCACGAATGCATGCTGAAGGCAGGCAAAACCAAGTTTCCTCTAGCTCACAAATTCTCCTTTTTCTATCCAGCATGGCTGCTCAACTACATCCTTCATTCCCAGCAATGGGTCCAAGGGTTATGGTAGATCCATGGCGTGATGGGAGTTGTAATCCTAGGGCTTGGGATCTCTTTGGCATGGAGGTGGGGGGTGGAGTTCATTCAGGGCATACTGTTCCTCCAACATAACTAGTATTTAACTAGTCCATTTTGATAGGTGTGTAGACTGGATTCTTCTTCCCTTCTTTTAAACAGGTAATTGAAGACGAAACAAAAGTGGCACTAAAAAAGTCTGAACATTCTACTGATATAATACGTATCTGGCAACATTATACTGTGTGTGTAATTACTTACTGGTGCTTGCATTAAGTAGGGCTGCATAAAAATGATAAAGGATATAAGTGAGGTGCACTGCTCAGTTCTTAAATGAGAAAACAAACCTTTTATATTTAGTCCCCGGTTGAGTTATTTGAGCAAAGGCAGCAGCTTGGTTAAAAGATTCAAAACTTACAATCTTCTGCTAAGAAGATATATTTTTAATAAATTAATTAAATCATAAGCCATGAAATTAAAAGAAATTAAAGAGCTTGTTGAGTTCTCTCCTCTCATATTACAGATTAGAAAACCAGAACTGGGCTCAAAAAATAGTGCTTGATTTTGCATGGACATACATACTAGCATTTTGCTGATATTATTTCTAGGTTTGTAAGCTTGTAAAAAAACATTATTTCACTTATTTGAATTTTTTCTGTAATAATTTTGAAGTTATTCTATAAAATTAATGGTTACCAGAGGGAAGGGGAAAGGGAGTAGGTCAATAGGGTAAAAGGGGTCAGTTGTATGGTAAAGGATAGAATTTGACTTTTAGTTGTGAACTTAATGTAGTATATGCAGATGTTGATTTATAATGATGTATACCTAAAAGTTTTATAATGCTACAATGCAATGTCACTTCCATAAAAAATAAAATAAATTCAATTTAAAAATCTTAATCTATTCCATCTAGCATATTTTGTCAATCACTTGAAAGACAGCCTTTTATTAATGTTATATCAACTCAGGCTGAACAGTTTACATTCTGTCTAATCAAATGAATTCTTATTTGAAAAATTGGGTATCTCAATTCTTTTCAACATTTCAAAGTACATAGCTAGGTCTAACCTGACTTATTTTCTTATAATTTTTTAAAAAGTTATTTATTTATGCATACAAGCAAGAACTGTGGTACAGGCCAGAGGTGTGGGAGGTGAGAGGATTCACCTGAGACAGAGTGGGGAACAGAACAGGCAGATTGACGGAAATAAACTGCTGAGGGGAGCAGCGGGAAAGACAGGTCTGCTGTGCCATATGGGTAGCTCCCTGGCCAGCCGGGGATCGAATTCGTGCTGCAGTGGCTGCGATAGCTTCATAGGTTGTGTCTTAACCCCTTGCGGTTCCAGGGAGGCCCTTTCTTATAATTTTAAGCACTTTAAATACCTGACCAGGGTCTCCCTGGTGGCCTGGCGTGTTAAGTCTCAGCACTATTACCACTATGGCCTGAGTTCAATCCCCAGCCAGGGAGCTAACCCACATATGGTATAGCAGACCTCTGCTGTCTCCCCCGCTGCTCCTTTACCAGTGGATTTCAGTAGAGCCTCCTGTTCTGTTCCCCATTCTGTCTCTGGTGAATTCCCCCCAACCCCACACCTCTGACATGCTCCCCAGTTCTTCTATGCAAAAATAAAGTAAATACATATACACAATGGAATATTACTCAGCAATCAAAAAAGATAAACACATGCAATTTGCAGCAATGTGGATGGAGCTAGAAGGGATCATGCTCAGCGAAATAAGCCGGAAAGAAAAAGAAAAATACCGGATGGTCTCTCTCATAGCAGGAATCTAGGAAACCTAAATAAGGGACCAGGAAAAAGAATAACTACAAGAAAGAAAAAAATCAAAATCAACAAACAACTATGAACCAGAGATACACTATGGATGCGGTGGTGGGGAGGAAGGAGGGACTGGGGTCAAAATAAGGGGGTTGCAATTGTATGGGGAATATAAAAATAAAATTTAAAAAAAGTAAATAAATAAAACCTTTAAAATAAGTAAATACCTGATCAGGTGAATTTGTAATCCCAAAAAGCAAAACCTGTAGTAATTGCTTAAATTCTGATACATTTAATAAGTCAAATTTATAAATAAAGATTATCAAGTTCTCCTAAACATCCAGTACCAGTAAAACAATTAAAATGTCTTCAAAATAGCTTTCATATTTTAATAAAATCACAAATAAAAAGTTATTTCATCATTGTCTTGTACGGGAAAGTAGACAAATGACATGGACTCCAAAGGAGATTTGTAGGCAGCACTTTGGGACCATGTAAGAGTCTTGGGTGTTACAGGGGTAGCTTCATAGATGAGGGGATATTGGCACTGAGAGTCTTGAAGATTAAACAGGAGTTTTCCAGAATAAAGAAGCAACCCAGAGGCTTCCATGTATGTTCACAATGTAAAACATTGATCAAACTGAGACATTTTTGAGATTTGAAAGTGAGAAATTGGGCCTCCCGGTGGCGCAGTGGTTGAGTGCCGTGTTGTGAAGCTGCCCGCAGTCTCTGCAGCACTGGTTTGATTCCCCGCCAGCCAGGGAGAACCCCACATGGTGCAGCAGACCTCTCCTGCCTCACCCGCTGCTCCCCTTAGCAGTGTATTTCGTCAGTCTGCCTGTTCTGTTCCCCGCTCTGGCTCTGGTGAATTCTCTCACCCTCTGGCGCTTCTGACCTGTACCCCAGTTCATGTATGAATAAGTAAATAAATCTTAAAAAAAAAAAGAAAGTGAGAAATTAATGTATTTTAAGTGTGTGTATTGAAACGTGGGAAATGGTGGGCAGTTTCCTTCACGAATGGGAAAATAAATCAAGATCAGAGGTAATTTGATAGATGTGGAATCAAGCAAATATATTTAACTATTCATATCCTATTATGATTGCTTTGGCAGGTCAATCTCTATTATTGAGGTTTTGAAACTGAAAATAAGGACTTTAAAGTTGATAAATCTCTTAATATGAAACATTATAAAATTAAAAAAATTAAATTTAAATTAATGACATGTTTTAAGTATATGCTAGTTAGACTAATAGAATTTCACTAAAATAGACCTCGGGAAATGTGGGTTGGCTGGTGGTCATTATAAATACAGGAATTTTGCTCATTAGAAATTAGAAAATATCAGCCACTCTGTTTCTTAGATATTTATGGAATCAGAAAAATAAAATTTCTACAAAAATTTCCCATCTTGTTGACCTTTTTATGTGTGCTCAGTTTTCCTGAAAGTTCATTTCAAAGTTCTCTTCTTGCTCCCTTAACTACTGCTTCTTAACCTCTTTGGCTTCTCTTTAATATCCTGAAATTGGTATTTCCAAGGGTATTTCCTATTTGTTTACTTTCAAGGTCATCTTCTTGCATCTATTCCATTTGTTCCTCTTTTCCACACAAACTTAAATTTCATTTAAATATTTATTGTTCCTCAACCCAGCCATGTGCTTCTGAGAATATGACTTCATCTCCAACTTCAGGAAAGTGAAATTTTGAGAATTGTATCAAAGTAATCCTATTCCTTTTGCCAGTACTTACTTTAGGAAAGGACATGTAACCAATATGGCCAAGAAAATACTGGAATTCTGATGAAGCCTACTGGGAAAGATATCCTCATAGTTAGGAAAATGACACAGGAAATGACTGCTTTTTAAATTCCTTATCTTTTTAACTTTTTTTTTTTAAGATTTATTTATTTATTTATACAAGCACTGGGTACAGTCAGAAGCGCAGGGGGTGGTGAGAGAATTCACCAGATCCAGAGCGGGGAACAGAAAAGGCAGACTGGCAAAATACACTGCTGAGGGGAGCAGTGGGCGTGGCAGGAGAGGTCTTTGCACCATGTGGGACCCTCGCCAGTGGCCAGGGATTGAACTGGTGCTGCAGAGGCTGGGGCAACTTTGCAATCCAGTGCACAACTGCTGTGCCACTGGGGAGGTCCATCTTTTTAACTTCTCATCTTCCTTTTTTCTCCTATCCAAAATCCATCTTTGGATTTTGTGGGATCTGAATGTAATTTCTGGAATTGTTGCAGCTATTTTGTAAATATGAGGACAGAGTAGAGAATGTAAAAGAACTTGGATTCTTGATGATATTGTTGAGTCATTAAATAAACCAATCATGGAGTCCACCATGCATTTGAACTTCCTGTCATATGAGATAATAAATTATTCTTTAAATCAATTTTAATCAGTTTTCTGTTATTCACTGCCAAAGCATTATATGTGATAACATGATTCAAATTTATTTCTTAAATCCAGACCTCTCCCGAAGTTCTCTTCTTGGATATACAAGTGCATATTAGGCATTTTTAGTTAGAATCTTAAACTAATCCTGATCTTGACTAGGTCTGAACCCATCACTTCCCTTTTCTAAATGCCCAATTCCATATGCATTTCTCATGCTATGCATGGCATGATCAGGCAGTTAAGAAGAAACAGGAACTGCGCATGGCTCTTTTACCTTCCATATCCAGTCACAAAGCCCTTGTAAATTTTACCTTCAAAATCTTTATTTCCACTACCCTCCTACAGCTCATCCAGCCCTTCTTTAGCAACAGTCTCCAAAATTACTTACCTTCTTCCAGCCTTGTCATGTAAAATTCATTACCAAATTTTTATAAAGTGATCCATTTCAAACAGAAATCGAATCTGATTTCTTGTTCTGAGGTCCTGTCACCTAGAGAACAAAATCTAAACTCTTTGAACAGACAGGCAGATCATCCATGATCTGATCCATATCCAAGTACTTGCTTTTTTTTTTTTCTATCAAAAATTTTTTAATCACTGAGAAATGAAGGCACTTGGAATAAAGTCAGCCACAGTTCTTGCCCTAAGAAGCTTAGAGTCTAGCAGAGGAGAAATATTGGACAAATAACTGCCCTCGTGATGAATGCTGTGGGGAATACAGCACACAAGATGGCTTCTTTTTATGTTGATCATGCCCCACCTTTTTCTCAATCCTCACTAGCCTTGCTTGCAGTTCTTCAGATAGGCCAGGTTGTTCCTTTCCTCTGTGCCTCTGCCCGAGCAGTTCTGTCTGAAATGTTTCCCTCATATTTCTTTACATGGCTAGTCAAATCTTAATTTGATGTGCTGGGGAAGCTATACCAGTCTTACTTGTAAATCTGACTATAAGCTACAAATCTTAATGTTACTAATGCTAGTGAACTCCTTTGCTTTCAAAATCATACATGATATAAAAAACTTCCCAGGATGCCCTGAGAAGATATTAATCACTCTGTGTTGCTTCTGAATTTTTGCACATGTCGACTATTGCATTTGGAACACAGTATTATAATTATTTCTTTATGTTTAGTCCACCGTTTAATTATAGTGGTGATGAGTCATAGGGCAAGTTGAGAGCTCCTAGGGTCAGAACAGAATAGGAAAGGCCTTGGAGGAATAAGGAAGGCTCCAGAGATAAGGGTAACAAACTTCACATGGAACTAATCAAACACCCTGGGACTATGGACAACAGGACATTCCGGAACAAGAACGATAAAGAAAAAAGACTCTAAGATAAGGGCTGGGACACAGAGACTTAATTCTGGGCACAGAGACATGAAGACAGAGTAAGATCACCAGGAACTAATCACAGAGACACCGATGGGGCGTTAGAATAATTAGGGAAGGAAGGTATATACTCCCTGAGGCATGATTCCACTGGAGCTTTTTTGCCTCTCCCTGACCTGGTTCCACTGGCCTGGAAGTCCCACTTTATTTCTGTTCCTTTTTCCCTTAATAAACTTTTTCTTTCCCTAAGCAAATCTGCCACTTTTCACTTGCTTGCCTGAGAGCCAATGAAGTTCCTGTTGGGGCTTCATGAGACACCAACCCATGGTGGTCTAGTGGCTGGAACTCAGTGCTGCCCCTGCAGCCTGGGATACGTTCCTGGTGGGAGACTAGGCCTGAAAATCTGAAATTACCGTATCAGTGATGGTAGACAAGATCAGAAAAATTAGAAAAGAGGTGCCACAAGACCAGAAACCTGGCTCACACAATGCCAGGAGATGAAAGTGGGGGAAAAAGGGATCAACACAACCATTAACCTAGCTATAGGAACTTAACCATTAACCCAGCTGCAGAAGCTAAATTTCCTTAGGTGCCAAGAGAGTGTCAGGATCACATACCAGAGGTAAAGACACTGAGATTAAGTGCCATTGTAAATCCTCCTGGGACCTTCCAAAATTCTACATGGTTTTCCAAAAATCAACAACAAACAAACCACTCCACAGAGATGAGCCCGTCCCAATCTCTGCACTGGCACGGGCAGCAGTCCTTCTGCCTACCTGTGACTGTGCATGTGCTTCCTTTCACCAACATTTTCCTTTTTAAAGATTTATTTTTATTTATACAAGAACTGGGATACAGGCCAGAGGCGTGGGAGGGCGAGAGGATTCACCAGAGACAGAGGGGAGCAGAACAGGCAGATGGACCATAGACACTGCTGAGGTTAGCAGCAGGTGAGGCAGGAGAGGTCTGCCGCGCCATGTGGGATCACCTCCCTGGCCAGAACCCCTGCTGCAGAGGCTGCGGACAGCTTCACAGTGCTGCGGTCAACCTGCTGCGCCTCCGGGGAGGCCCAACATTTTCCTTTTGTAGAGCAGGGCAGCAGCTCTCTCACCTCCCTGTGACCTATGACCATGCCAGTGCTTCTCGTCACTGCCCTCCCTCGGCTGAGGCAGTTCTCCTCCCAAGGCTGCCCACCTGCAACCATGCAGGCCTCTCTTTTAGCAAATCTATCCCTTTAGAAGCTCTTTCTGTCCACTTGTATCTATGCAAGTGCCCTTTTCTTGCTTCGCCTTTTCATAGTAAACCTGCTCTTTTGGATATAACTAACGTATATGTCATGGAGAAACTCATCTGGGAAACTCGCTGGTGCTGCTGAAAGGGGAGCTCTGGTGAAATGTTTCCCAGAGTTAACCCAAGGACCCCACTCTCCAAATCCAGTGTCTCGAAAAAAAGACTTCAGTAGTGTAAGGGTTTCTATAAACATGCAATGTGAGCATAGGAAAGAACTTGATACTGCTTAGAGAGATCTGCTTGGAAAGTGTCATTATTGAGTAAATTAAAGCAGGAAAGAAAATTGAACCGGAAACTAACTTCATGTCTCACTTCATGTTCTGATAGGGAAACTGAGGCTCTGAAAATAGGAGTTTCAGTTTCTCTATCTTTTAAGTGGATGGAGAACAAGTGAACTATGGGTCATTGAACCATCAGTTATTTTATAAGTAATGAGGATAAAATTTTATGGATAAAATCATTCTCATTACTCTTTACTTTCTGAAGGACAAACCAGTTTGATAGGATAATCAGTGAACTGCAAGGAAAGGCAACTCTCAAAGTTATCAAGTTCTCGAGAGTCAATATCAAACAAACTTGGTTTTTGGAGAGACACTTAGTTGTCTCCTATAGATGGTGTCTTCATTTAATAAGAGGAGGCAGGTAATCCAAACTCAGTACAATTCTAAAAACATTTTAATGTCTGTGTTGTAAAGTGAGTATGCTGGGATGAATACAATTTGGGACACTGAAAAGAGCTGGCTATCGTGGTGGTTTTTGAAATCCCCACCGTCTGTGACAACTGGTTTTTGTAAAATTTAAGGAATTGACAATTCCCAAGCTCTGAAAACCTCTGTCCATAACAGAAAGTGGATTTCTGCTTCAGGGAAGCAGTCTGCTAGTTTATGTCTGATTGTACGGCAAGCAATTGAGTTGTCATCTTTCTTGGAAGCATATTTCAATGAGCAAGTTCTCAGACACAAACAAACAAACAAACAAACAAAAAGTAAATAAATTTTTTGTTAGGGGCCTAATAGTATTTGAAGCTAGTGAAGCCCCTAAGGTAAGGCTGACAGAGGGAAAATTGGTGTGCACTCCAGTCCTGGATACTATGTCCAGAGAAAACGTGCGGTGCATTGAAATAGACCTTGGACTTAGAGCCAGAGGTGTAGTTCAAGGATCAGTTCTGCCACTAAGTGATTATGAAAGCCTTTTAACTCCCTTAGTCTTTGCTACTTCCTTTATCTTTAAAATGGGTTTGCTTGTTCTAGCCCACAGGATTTTTGTGAAGATCAAAGGAAGTAACTGATGTGAAAATACTTATGAATTTCAATGTTACCATGGTAACATTGGGAGATGAGAAAAAGGGATTGCGCCAATGTCAAATCCAAATGTTGTGTTTAATTTCTGGTCTGCTTATGAGAAATAAAACGTTGCTTTCTTACTGATTCATGAAATGAAAACATATGCATTCACAAATTTTAGAAGAATATATTGTGAAGTAGGATTCACAAGGGTGCATAGCAATATGGAAACAGAAATAAGAATAAGAACTTTTTGAAAAGTTAAATCTTTCATTAACATATAGTAAAATAACTACCTATATGTCAGGTACTATGTTATCACTATACTTCTTCACTTTAACAAGACTTTAAAGGGTGCACAATTTTTTAGAACTGAGGGATCGCATAGATCTTTGAGTACATGTGTAGTTTATTTTTATTTGAAGTTGTCTTAATATAGAAGTGACACATGTAAGAAACACAAGGAAACAATTTAATTTATAAGTATTTTATTTTTTTGCTTAAAGGTCTATATCAGAATTACTCTGTAAAAATAATAACACTAGGAATAGGATTCTATTCCAAGATAGAAGCAGTACTTTAAAGCTAAACATTTTGACAAGAGCTAAGATTATGTTTAATAATAAGGAAAGAATTTTAGGCTGGTTTTTAAAGATTAATTTGTTAATTAGGTGAGCATCTGGGACTTGGCTCATCACTTCCCTTGGAAACCTTGATTAATTTATGAGATTTTCATCCCCATTTACTAAAAAAGCAGTGAGTCATCTGGTGTTACACCCCAATGACAGCAAAAGTTAATTGGATTCTAGATCCTTTTACATTTCTCTCTTCAGCAATTCCTTGCTGCTTTGAGTGGAACCATGCTCAAGGAAAGTCTGTGTATTTGTGTGTGTGTGAGAGAGAGATACAGAAATGAGAGGAATTACAAGTGATTGAAAAATTAATTAAAAAAAAGGAGTACGGGTTTGTATTTTCTTTGGTTTGTGGTAAGAAGCTCTTGAGGGACACACACAAAAAACCAAACCAAAGACAAAACCAAAAACTAATATAATCAGTTACCTTGGTGAATACTTTGATTTGTAAATCATATGAGAGTATAATTATATTTTAAAGAAAATGCTGTTTAAGATTGGGTATGGTTTAAAGTGTTCCAGCCTTGTGTCTAGGAAGGGGAATAAATTGTTGCAGATATAGCTCATTGTAGTTAGTATTGACCTTCCAAGTCAGCAGAGAGGTGACTTTAAGGAGAACAGCCCCAAGGAAGGGAGGGGGCTCAAGAACAAAAGAGGGGAGAGAGATGAAAGGACCTGGGGTGGGTGCCTGACTGAGAAAACTACCTGCTCTCTCCTACTACCCCTGCAATGGTATTGTGACAACCTTTCTTAGGCACTGACAATTACAAATTACATTCAGCTTCTAAGTTACCCTAAATTACACCTCTATATATGCTTTATGATCTCCATGGTACAAACCAAAATTCACAGATGAAGGGAATTCATTCATCCTGGTTATTAACCTCATTTCTGTTTTCACATTGCCTTTGTAAACTCCTATTATTTCTTCATCCTGTTTTATCAACTTTATTTGGGGTAGGGGAAAACACATTGTATCTTGTTATGCATTTTTATGAGCTACCACATATCCTTTCTGGAACTGGAAAGAGTATGGATAAACATATGCATAACTAATCGAGGAAAATGCTGATAGGTTATTTCTGAGAAGTGAGATTACATGTGATTTTATTTTATTTTTCTAGCTTTATTGAGACATAATTAGCATATAACAGTGCAAGTTTAAGGTGTGATGATTAGGTACACACATATATACCTTGCAAAATGATTACCACAATAAAGTTAATACCACACCCATAACTTATAATTACACATTTTTGTATGTGCTGTGAGAATATTTAAATAAAATACTCTCATGATTTTAATTATCTTATGGTTAGTCTTTTGCCTTTCCATATATATATATGTAAATATTTCTTATATTAGTAAATATAGTCCTGTGTCTTTCTTTTTAATAGTTGCAATTTGAACTATTATATGGATTGAATGTCATTTATAAGCTAATTCCTTATTGTTGGGTATTTGAGCTGTTTCTATCTTTATTTGGTGGCATTGCCAGATTGGAGTGTTTGTCATCAGCATTTTTTAAACATAAATACTCATCTTTCATCTCTAAGATACACATTGCCCCCTGGGATCTCGCTACACCCTGCAAAGAGCTGCCTATTCCATCTTGTATACCTCTTTCTCTCTAGGCCTCGGCCTACCTTCCTCCTCACAGAGCTCTGCAACCTGACACTTTGTTTTATCCGCTCCTTTTTAATATAGTTTTATCTAATGAACACTATTATCTGAATTGGATTTTTCATTTGGGATTTGTAAAATGGTATTATAATTCTACCACTTGGTCTTTGATATTTTTAAGAGCAATATGCCAATAGAGAGACATTTCCCAGAATCAACAATTTAATAAAGTAGAAATTTCAAACCTGAAAAAAAATATGCCATGAGAGAGTAAGATTCTTATTTTAGTAATCCTCTTAAATTTACACTTGATTGCACATTGGAAAATAAGGATTAAAAAATCAAATTCTACAATTTCACTTTTATGTAAATGTTTACCATCTATAAGATAAAAAATGGACATATAAAAGCAAAACCAGAATAAATTATTTGAATCCATCTTTCCTTGAGCAAAATAAACATGAGACTTTAATAAGTCATCTACTTCAGCATTTTACAAGTTTTTCAAAAACACCATTGGTTGACAGAGTTGACAGCCTAGGAGAAGGCACATTCTTGCTTTTGTGGCAACCATCCTTATTATTCAGTGGGTCACATAACAAGAATATTGGGGGTGAAATTTGAAAAGCGAATACAGCAATCTTAACGGTAATGACAATTTAATAAAACAGGTTGTTAAAAATTTTGCAAACATAAAGTTTCCACATTTGTAGGTTAGATAGTGTCAATGTTGAAGAAAGTGAAAGTTCTTTTTAGAGAAATGATACAAAAACAGTGATTGGAAAGTCCCGTCCTTTTCTTCCTCCCAGTCAGCCTGTCCATTGAGGGATAGTTCCCCTCCACACACCTCTGTAGCACAGTATATCATGTGCATGTGGGAAACCTGCATCCAATTTTTATCAATGACTCTATTCTGCATTTAAGAGAAGCAATGCGTAAGAGGAATTTGGCTTGATTTCTTCACTGATTCCAGATGAATATACATTTTCACTGTTTTTTTCCTCAAAATGTTCCTTCATTATTGCACTGCTCTGGCCAGGAATGCTCCCCTGTTGATGAGATGTAGTAAGATATGTAAAATGTCCTATAGATTTTACAGTTCTATAGGTAGAAGAACCCTAAATTATTTTATTGTTTTCCATAGCTGCAAATAATGTGTTTTGAGCTAGTACAAGGAAATTACATTTATAAACCAATAAGCATAAAAAGAAACCAATCACTAAATTCTGCAAATAAGTTCCTTTTGAAACCAAAGGTTGTTTACATGTATGTCCTGTTTTTTAACATGAACAGCCATTCTTGGGTTCAAGAAAACTGGACAAGAGCATTTAATGAAGTCAACAGATAGCATTTAAATAAATGTGACCATAAGTTCAATAAACAAATAAACTAGACTGAGAATAAGAATATGAACACAGGCCAACTACTAGTTTGTTAAACACCAGTTAAATTAGGCAACAGACACATGTAGGAACAAAAACATAGTCTAAGAGGCAAACAAATAATCTTTTGGGCTGTTTTTCCTATCTCGGAAGCAACTGTCAAATAGAGGTAAAGAGAACAGTAAAATGCTATTCTGACATAATCACTTTGAGAACAGGGGATAGGCGAAATTCAGCAGCCACCTGTCATTCTACATTATTCATGACATTAGTTTTTGAATTTAATTGGGCCTAGAAAATAAAACCACAGGCAACGAAGAAGAGGAAAATGGTCTCTGCATGTATGGGCAATATTTAGTAATAGAGGAACATATATTCTGCTAAGGACTGCCAGCTAAAATAAACAAACAGGAGCTCCACTAAACTATGAAATCTTTAAAAGACTAAGTCTTCTTTAATCTTTATCCCTAGCATGTGGTTAATGCTCTGGAAATGTTTGTGCATTGATTGTAAATAAAATAAGTGCAAAACAGTTTCTGACAAAAAGAAAACATTCCACACATTTGTTTTTAAGATTTAGAATTTGTAATATAAATCTGTATTCAAGGAAAATAATATTTAAAAAGTGTTGCTGCCCTTTAGGATAAGTTGGAAGAAAGACAGAGGAGGAAAAACTGTAAAGATATTAGAAGGAGACAGTCTTAAAGTGAAAGACAAGAAAAGAGAAGGGCAGTTTCAGGAAGGAAAGATGTCAAAGGATGGAGGTGAAAAAGAGTCACTGGAAGACAAAGATGCACAAAGGCAAACAGGAAAGACTTCAGGAGACAGGTTAGAAGGAGAGAAAAGTGAGGCCATGGAGACTGGAGGTCACTGGGGTTGGGAATGTGAATGGTTTCCTGGGTTGACTGCCCTCCCAAGAAGCACATCTTCAACAGCAGTTTTGAACAATCCTTTATATGCTTGAAAAGAGTATTTGACTTTATTTATTTTTAACCCCCAAAGTTTATTTCTGAAATAAAGTTTAATATTTCCTTGAAATTCTTTTATTTTTTTTAAAGGACAGGTTTTTTTTTTTTTTTTTAAAGATTTATTTATTTATTTATACAAGCACTGGGTACAGTCAGAAGCGCGGGAGGGTGAGAGAATTCACCAGAGCCAGAGCGGGGAACAGAACAGGCGGCCTAGTGAAACACACTCCTGAGGGGAGCAGCGGGCGTGGCAGGAGAGGTCTGTCTCACCATGTGGGACCCTTGCTGTCGGCTGGGGATCAAACCAGTGCTGCAGAGGCTGAGGGCAGCTTTGCAGCCCAGTGCTCAACAGCTGAGCCACCAGGGGAGGCCCTATTTCTATGAAATTCTAAAGATATCGATCATGTCTGAAAGCAGTCTAGTTTTAGAGAGTGATTTTTTTTTTTAATTTAGAGAATCATTTTTTTTTTTTTTTACCTGCAGAAGCAACCTAATCACTTTATTTTGTGTTCTGAAATTGTAGCTGTTGTATTCCACAATTTAAAATCAACATTTATTTCATTATTGGGAGTTTTAAAAGGAAAGTCACAAGTTTACATTTGGTTTATTTCCTTTCTAATGGTGAAAATTGGTATTTGGAACAAAGGACGTATAGAAAAACAAATTAATTTAAATAGAAAATAATTTTATTTGGATACAATCCTAAAATTAAGAAGCAGACATACTCTTCAGATTCTTTTTTTATATTTAACAAAGAAAAATATCCCTTGATTTTGTAGTCCAGAAAGTAAAGAGGGTTAGGCATTATTTTAGTGCTTTTTAAAAAATTGTCATAAAATTATATTCCACTCTTGTCTTCTACTAGATTAGTAACAAAATGTTAAAAAGTTTTTTCTTTGAAAAATTTCTAACCCCATGAGGATCTGTTCCTATTTTAGCTGTCTCCCTTTTCTTTGGGATCCCTGGGATAAGAAGGCATGTGCTGATGGGATCTTCTGAGATCCTCTCTCTAGTTATTTAGCTCTTAAATAAATGCCTACTCATCCCACACCCCAGGACTGGGTCTCCTTCCCCTAAGATGATTTCCCAAGCAGTCATCCACTGCTAGCTGTTATGTTTTATATTTACCCTGAGGTGTGCATGAATAACTTTGCTACAACTGTTTTCTATTGCCAGAGGGGAAGTTCCCGTGGGTAGTTATTGGTGTTCTTTTCAAAGTCAATAAAGGGCAAATAAAGAAATGAAGGAAGATGATTTGTGGCAGTTATGCCTCCCAGCAGTGAAAGCCCACAAAAAAAGGGGAAGTTCATTTGATTATTTCAGAAAGCTGCAGGCTTAATTTTTCATGGTAGGGAAGGGAGGGAAACTCCTTACTGTCAGCCTTGAGGTTAACTGGCAAGTAGTTTCCTATCTTTGGCCTCAGATCAGGGTTTATCCTCACTGTGGTGGTCTTCACTTGGGGGTAGACTACTTTGAATCTATAAGAAGTTGGGCATTTGATGATAATTGTGCTGTACACATTTTGTAGGGTTTTTCCCTCCCTTGTCCTATTGGTGGTGACATCATTGTGGCCTTAAAATCACCACCATAGCTACTAAAACTCACCAAAATAACCAAGATGGCTGAAGAATTTTTTCATACCCAGGTGTGGATTCCTGGTGGGCTATGTTAGAGTCTAGAACTCTATCTTGTTGATTGGCCTATAGGCTTTGTCCCAGAAGTTTGCCTCTTGTGTTCTTGAAATTATTTTCAGGTGGGGAAGTATGTTCAACTGTGGAACAATTGCAATTGCTTATTTTAATATTTTTCCTGAGTCTCTCAATAAGTTCTGAGAAAACCAGGAGTTGAAAGTAGTATCACCAAAGGTAAGTTTATACTTACTCTGGATGGTCTTCTTGTTGGGCAGGGATGTGCTGAATAACTTCATAAATTGTACTGTGCAAATCTTGCACTGATACACCATCAGAGGCTAGAATAGACCTACTGGACATCTAGAAAATATGACACATTAAAAAAATTAGCATATGAGTAAGTAGTATTTCCACCATGTTTCACAGATAAAAACAAGTGGGAATAGTAAAGGTTAGAAAACCAGACTATTAAACTTCCCTACAATGGTCTTTTCCTCCCTACTGTAGCTCTCAGCACTTACCCTATGGTAGTTTGCTCAGCAACATAGCTACAAAGTCAGAAGAACAACAGGTTGACAACTCTAAAACTTTTTTTCTTCACCTAAGAAGAAAGTTAGCAAAACTATAAAGGAAATGTAATAGAAAGAAACAAATAGCAAAACGGGAGACAGCAGGACAGCTTAGAGTCAGAGAGCATATATTACAATCTTTTATATTTTATCTCTATTACTTTTTATATACTATTTGTCAGTACTATGAGCAAGGATGACAGAAAAGAAAAAATAATGTACAGTCAAGTTATCATTGCACGGAAAATGAGTAAAGACAGTACCAAGTAATATAGAATACATAACGGGAGAAATTTTGGTTTGAAAATAGTAATGGGCTCTAAAAACTAATGGCTTGGATGAAACTGGAAAGTACAGAAACATATTTCTGCCTGGTGAAAACCAACAAGTATTTTATTGAAGCTGGCACTTATGTTTTAATAACTCTCATTCCTTATATTTTATAATTTTCTTCTTCCTGCTAACATTACTTTCTAATTATTCAGCAAAAATCTATTCCCCTCCCCACCCCAAACTGACCACTTCCAGTCCATATAAAATATACCGCTTCACTTAGAGGACTTTGCCCTTGATAAATTTTCTCCAGCAGTTTTCCATCTCATTCCAAATTCGACCCGCTAGGTTATATTGGAACATCTTAGCTTTATGTTTTTTCTGGTAACTGCCTGTTTCTATTCCACTTACTAAGGTTCTCAAGGGCAGACTGAGGATATATGATTTGTCCTATCATTTTTGTGTCAAGGAGATTTGGTTTAGAGCCTTTACTTGAGATCAACTCTTGATTTTCTATGGTACTGAGATGTTCAGAGGATATATTAAAGGCAATCTGTAGATAATAACTAACTGGTTGAACCTAGTATTATAGCTATTAACACACAGTTAACTTGTTTATTATGCCACTGTTTTCTGTTCAACTTCCAAAACCAAAATAAGCACTAAATGGATAAGTGCTAAATAAGTGCTGAGTGAAATGTACAACAGGTAGAAAGAGAGGAATACTCTATGTGTACCACAACAAGCTAAGAGATGATTCTTATTTTTAAAAATACAAAAAATAACTCAATATATTTCTCTTCTTAACTTCAATTTTGAGACCTTGGGTTTATAATTATTTTCCTTTATTCTCTCATAACCATTGTATGTGGCTGTTAGCTTTACGGAGAACTGTCATTCAGGTCCCAGTCCTCATCCTCTTCCTTCAATTGTTGGTGTCGAACTCTCATTGTAGGGTAAGGTAAAAGGTATCAGGCTTTTCTGCCCTCCCGCCATCAGGATAGATGAGGGAACCCTGTGATCCTGAATGCATGCCTGATGGCGGGCACCTGAAGTGGGTACACCTGCGCTAAGACTGCTTTTTAAGGGCGGTGTCACAGGGACGCCAATAGAAGCCAAGAAGCCAAGAAGCCATGAAGCCAAAGAGAAGCCAAGAGAGAAGTAAAG
Source organism: Talpa occidentalis (assembly GCF_014898055.3). NCBI lineage: Eukaryota > Metazoa > Chordata > Mammalia > Eulipotyphla > Talpidae > Talpa > Talpa occidentalis. The sequence goes on from NW_026555331.1 coordinate 84,226,345, forward strand.
AAGCAGAAGCAGAGAGCCCAGAGAGAGTGCGGATTTGCTGGGGGCTGGGAGGCTGGCAGGCCTCCCAGCCCCCCAGCACCCTGCCTGCCATATGCCTGATAATCCCAATAAAAACCTGCAAAAGCCCAGTCTGCATGGGATTAGAAAACCTGCAGTGTCCAATCCTGACCTTACAATTGGCGTAAGTCGGCAAGATAATCCATGCAGACGGGTATTGGAGCCCTCCGGAGACCTGGAGGGACTAAGGAGTAACAGTGTTTGCCCGTGACGACGCCAGAGGCATCATGGCGACCCAGGAGATGGACAATGTCCAGGATCTATGGAATAAGACCTCGCCCGGAGGAGGAGAAGGAGACGCCCAAGAGAACCAGCCAACGACACCCGAAAGGACCAGCCAAAGACCCCTGAGGCAGCAAGAATCATCGGCAAAGAGAGGACCAAGATTTGGAGCTCGCCAGTGCTGATTCAGGGAGAGGCCAAGAGACTTGGACTGATGAACTGACAATCCCACCAGAAGGCTGAGGACCTTGCAGGTTGATATGTTTTGGGACCCTGGGGGTGGAACAGTTTTGTTTGTAAACCCCAGGAGATGGGAATCTGGGGGTGGCCAGTGGGCCTTGATGGCCAAAAGCAGCCTGTGTATGCCCAGCATCTAGGCGGAGGAGAAAAGCCAACTGAGAAGGCAAAAGCTGGTGCTGATGCTAAGTTGAGAAGCCCTGAGTGGCTGTTAAGCAGCCTGAGTATGCTGAAGACCTGTGAGTCTCGTAAAATCACCTGTGGGTGATGCCCTGCTCGTTCTTGAGTGAGGGTGAGGAGCTGAGGAACCCGTCCTTGAGGGACGGGTGGGGAACGTGGCTTGGGGTGGAGCCCAAGCCGCATGTAGAGTTTGGATCCCCGACCCATGTGCTTGTGCAGTGGGTTGGCCTGAGTGCAGGGGTCTGCATGTCGCATTGGTGGCTATGAAGGCCGAGTGTTGGAGCGACTGCAGACAGAAACCCTGAGGGTTGGCGATTACCCCCAATGGAATAGAATCGCCAATCCCAGAGCTAGTGCATCCTGGGGGTGGATGCGGTGTGCGGCTTGTAGCCGAGACTTCAGCCAGAGAAGGCCAGGAAGCCCGATGGCTCCTGGTGTGTTATAGTAGATGCCGTGAGTGATTCCCCTCCCTCGTATGAGCAGTGCCTTCGGCAGCAGATTTGGTGGCTCATCTGCTGGTACCAATAATTGTCTTTTGCACTAGGTTGGGGCCCTGCCTGGACTTATTTGTGTTCTGTTGTATTTTGTTGTTATTGTGATGTATTTGCTTTTGTGGGCCATGGCTGCATTGTTTATGTTTGCTAAGAGACAAAATTGTACATATGAAGACTATACGACAGAAAACCCTGAGGGGGTGGACTGTAGGGTAAGGTAAAAGGTATCAGGCTTTTCTGCCCTCCCGCCATCAGGATAGATGAGGGAACCCTGTGATCCTGAATGCATGCCTGATGGCGGGCACCTGAAGTGGGTACACCTGCGCTAAGACTGCTTTTTAAGGGCGGCGTCACGGGGACGCCAATAGAAGCCAAGAAGCCGAAGAGAAGCCAAGAGAGAAGCAAAGAAGCAGAAGCAGAGAGCCCAGAGAGAGTGCGGATTTGCCCCCAGCCTCCCAGCACCCCTGCCTGCCATATGCCTGGTAATCCCAATAAAAACCTGCAAAAGCCACTGAGGACTCTGACTCCTTTACTCGGTCTGCTGGATCAGAAAACCTGCACTGGTCCAGTCCTGTCTCTACACTCACTTATTTCCAAGGCACGTGTCATGGCCAATGAAGAACCTTAGCTGATACCTCAAGAGTTTTTAGGTTTGAAGATGAAATGGCTCCAAACGAAGTTATTCTACTTAAGCCAGAAATAAGTAGAGATTCTGATATTGTAATCAAAGCATTCATTTCTCTGCCTCAAGGTCCTGAGGACTGTATTATTTTGACTCAATGGAGGTTTAATCCTCCCGATTAAACCTTAAAACTGAATACTAATCAATTTCAAGGCTAAACATATATTTTCTCACAAACATCACACCTTTCTAATGATTTTGTAGGAATAAAAACTATGCATTGGGCCTCCCTTGGCGCAGTGGTTGAGCACTGGGTTGCGAAGCTGCCCGCAGCCTCTGCAGCGCTGGTTCAATCCCCGGCTGCTGGCGAGGGTCCCACATGGCGAGACAGACCTCTCCTGCCGCGCCCACTGCTCCCCTCAGCAGTGTATTTCGTCAGTCTGCCTGTTCTGTTCCCTGCTCTGGCTCTGGTGAATTCTCTCACCCTCCTGCACTTCTGACTGCTGACTGTGCCCAGTGCTTGTATAAATAAATAAATAAATAAATCTTTAAAACAAAAACAAAAACTATGCATTATTTTAAATAAACTCCTTACTTCAGCAATTCAATTCTAAGTATTATTAGCTCCTCTGTTTCCTGCTCACTCATTTGAGAGCCACACCTGAGAGGGGAGCTTTCTGTTACAGTGAAAAGCTGTTTGAAATAATTATATATCAAATATTTATTTTTGTCTTTTCAGTTGTGGAAGAGAAGGGTGAGCCAATCCTGTCTGAGAGTGAATAGGGTATTGCAAAAGTTTTACAGTGCAGTTCTGTCCATCTGTGATGATGTGGCAGCTGGTGCTACTGACTCACCCTTACAGATGAAGAAATCTAATCAATCTCTTTCACTACTGTAGGGTAAGGAAAAATGTCAGGCTTTTCTGCCCTCCCACCATCAGGATAGATGATGGATCCTTGCGGTCCTGAATGCATGCCTGATGGCAGGCACCTGCAATAGGGTGTGGGCATAAGTAGATGGGATTCACCTGGACTAAGACTGCTTTTAAGGGCGGCATCACGGGGATGCCAGCAGCAGCAGAAGCCGAAAGAAGCAGCCAAGAACGAACAGAAGCCGAAGAGAAGCCAAGAGAGAAGCAAGAGAAGCAGAAGGTGAGAGAAGGCCGGAGAACCCAGATAGAGTGAAGACTTGCTGGGGGCCGGGAGGCCTGCCAGTCTCCCGGCCCCCCAGCACCCCTGCCTGCCGTGTACTGGGTAAATACCAACAAAAAGATTTGCAAAAAGCCACTAAGGACTCTGACTCCTCCTTTACCCGGTCTGCATGGGATCAGAAAACCTGCACTGTGTCCATTCCTGTCCTTATAACTACTCACATGGCACTTGTGAAAGTTTGTGGCCAGGAAACTTACTAGATGATACTTAGAAGTAGGATGCTCTGAACAAGTGAAGTAACCACTATTGGCAACTGCTTCTTTGGAAAAAAAAACAAGGAGATGAAATCATCCAGAAGCAAGTAGTTTGTTTATGGTCCCTTCAAGTGAATTGTCATAGGGGAATAAGGAAGTAGAGGAAAGATTGGTCTTATACAAATGTATAAAAATGGTAATGAGATGATTAGCTAAAAGAAATATTCTGCATTTTTGTTAAATGAAACTGATTGCTTTTGAAAGGCCCTGTCTTTGCAGATTGAAAAAATATGGCTTCAATAAAATAAAAACTGCACTCTGATCTCCCAGAATGCAACTCTAAGATAATAAAATGTGTACATTCATACTTTGGGCTTATAGTGTATCTTTATATTGAAAAGCAAAAGATACCTTTAAGAGTATAATCAATAGTCCTAACAATGGCCTCAAGAGATAAAAGGTAGAAATGAAGGGGGAACTGAGGGACAGAAAAAGTTTAGTGAAGAGAAAAGCTGAGGTTATCAAAGTGTTGCAGAATGATTTCAACCAAGGGTTCTGGATCCCTTTTTATTCAATTCTCTCGCCCTTCAAACTAGTTAGTTTTCTTCATTAAGGTTATCAGATAAAGAATGCTTATGAATTAGCATAGTGTAGGGTAACGTAAAAAGTATCAGGCTTTTCTGCCCTCCCGCCATTAGGATAGATGATGGATCTGTGGTCCTGAATGCATGCCTGATGGTGGACACCTGGAGTAGGGTGTGGGCCTAAGTAGATGGGATTCACCTGGGCTAAGACTGGGCTTTTAAGGATGGCATCACGGGGACACCAGCAGAAGCAGAGAAGCCAAGAAAGAAGCAGAGAAGCAGAACAGAAGCCGAGAGAGAGAGAGAGAGAGAGAGAGAGAGAGAGAGAGAGAGAGAGAGAGAGAGAGAGAGAGAGAGAAGGCCAGAGAGCCCAGATAGAATGAAGACTTGCTGGCGGCTCCCGGAGTCCTGCCAGCCTCCTGGCCCCCAGCACCCCTGCCTGCTGTGTATCTCGTTAATCCCAATAAAAGCCTGCAAAGCCACCGAGGGCTCCAGGACTCCTCCTTTACCCAGTCTGCTGGATCAGAAAACCTGCACTGTGTCCTTCCTGCCTCTACACATAGCTTCCTAATTTGTGTTAGCTTATTTATATAGGTGGAGAAGCTATAAGCTTCTATAAGCTATAAGCTTCTATAGCTATAAGCTCCTCTGATATGCAATGTCATTCATTACAGGGTGATTAAACACTGCTGAAGGTAATGCAGCCATTGACCACTCTGCCCAAGTGCTGAAATGAAAGCTGTTTCCACCCCTTAGTGAATCATAATTCTACTTGGCTAATTAGTCCTTGGAAAACCAACCCTGGGTACACCAGAAGCATCTGGAAAAGCAACAAATTCATATATTCCAAAGTCATCCAGAGCATCTTCATGGCCTGAAATGGAAAATAAATATAACTTACAAAACAAATGCCTTAAATTGCTATTGTCGGCTTTAAAAATCTTTATAAAACTTAGCTTTGTTATTTGTTCAAATGATATCTGTGTTACACCAATTTTTCCTAATCCCCTATAGTCACATTACCATTAATCACTGTTAGAAATCACTCCTTCTGAAGCAGAGAATTGAAAATGAATTGGGACAATTATTCTTAAAGCATGATGTGGGACCAGTGTATTATACATTCAAAATAACACACATGGGCAGGACTGTCATTTGTAAGTCTCAGTTACCAGAGCCTTATAGACATTACGCATTTAGTCTGGGGAGCTGATAGCTGTGATACATTCAAAATATAACACAATATTAGTTATCAACTAAGCTATCATCTGTAAAATAATAGGATTAAGGTTGGCTGGGAGGAATCAGATGGTCTCTGGGACCCTTCACAGCTGGGATGGTCTCATTGGTAAGTGAGAAAGGACAAGGTAACAGGAAGAAGGCACAGATTTATTAAGATGCAGGCATCATGTTAGGCATACCGTCTATGTCCTTGTATCTAATTCTCATAGCAACCCTAGGGGCAAGTTATTATCTCTATTATATAGATGAGGAAGTTGAGGTCAGGAAATATAATTAAGTTTCCCAAGGTAACATGGGGGACAATTGCATATAGTCGCCAAAATCCAGCTCCATGTGACTGCAAGGGAGCAAAAGCCCCCTTGTTGACTTAATAACTCAGTAGGGTGTCAGTTGTGATGGCAATGCGGGGCACAATGAGAAGCAGCAAAACTGTCAAACCTCCCTTTCCCCTTCAACCTGAGAAAAATTGACTCCATTGTATTTGCTGTAGGAATTAACAGAATGAGAGAACTCTTGGGCATTTTCAAAATAATGATGGGATCAATAGATTAGGATTCAGCAGATCTCAGTGATGGTGGGCAAGTGACTTTAATCTCTCTGAGCCTTAATTCTCTTGCTGTAAAATAGAGTTAAGAGTGACTTTCAAGCATTTCTTACACGCTTATGGACTTACATAAAAACAAGGGAGAGTAATTTGTAAAGTGAAGGCGCTGTTTAAAGGCAAGGGATTATCAGTATTATACCAATATTAACTCATGTGAATCCTGTTATATACAATAGTGTATTATATAAAAAAATTAACATCAACAGTATAATTAATATACATCAATATTGATAACATCTATTAACTTTGATAATGATCCCGGTCACTACCTGAAAATGTTTGAGCTTTCTTGTATTCTGTTTCTGGCCTGAAAAGACAAATAGGTATTTCCATCAGTGATAATAATTGAAGAAAAAGCACTCAAGAAAAAAATTACTTCTACAGAAACATATGTATTACCTGCCTTCTAGCTTCTGTTTTATAACTAAAACCAAGAGAAAAAAAAAACACAATAAATACATTTTTGTATATATATAATATCATTAATTTTTTTTCTAATTTTAACTTACCTTTGTAGGGTTGATATTTTTTCCACAGGAAGAGAAGACACATAGATATTATCAAAAATAGTGATATTCCAGTTATACTTGCTAAAGGGGACAATGATTTCCCTTTTTGGGCAAGCTTTTCCAGTCCTAAATAAAAAGAAAAGTATTTTAAATTATTTTTTATTAAATATCAATAATAATTACTATGCAGTTTCACCTGTGTGGGCATATTGGTGAAATGTTTTGGGAAAGACCTCTTCTTGCTCTAGCAGACAAGAGAGAAAAGCCAGCTGCATAGATTTGAAGTCTGTGAAACAGCTATGCAAAATCTACTGCCTGGGGATAAAGCTGGCTTCTTCAACCCCCACTGTTGATGAAAGAATTGGATAAAGAAGGCTGGAGTTAAGACGCAACCTATGAAGCTGTCCGCAGCGTCTGCAGCACGAGTTTGATTCCCGGCCAGGGAGCAACATACATGGCGAGGCAGACCTCTCCTGTCTCATCTGATGCTCCCCTTAGCAGTGTACTTTGGTCAGTCTGCCTATTCTGTTCCCCATTCTGTCTCTGGTGAATCCTCTCACCCCCCACACTTCTGGCCTTGTCTTATATGTATAAATAAATATATCTTTAAAAAAAAAGACTTAAACAATTGGTACCTAACCTTTGGATCCCCATAGTGCATAATTTAGAAACGAAGAGATTAACCCCCAGCATTGCCTTAGATAACATCATCTGTTAGAGATAACATCACCATTTCTCTAGGTAAAAACAACGTAGAACCAGAAGCCCCCATGAAGAAAAATTGCATTTTTTTAATGACAGTTACTCACTATTCCTACCTATATAAACTAAATTCAAATTTGTGATTGTTTGGAACAGAGTAAAATCTATAGGATGGCTTGTGAAGTTCAAATCCTCACTTTGATTATCTTAATAAACTCTTTGTCTAACTATCACTGAGACTTCTAGTCCAGTTAACATATTTTTATGCTTTAATAGTACTACTACTACTACTACTACTACTACTACTACTACTACACACACATATATATAAAACTATAGCTATATTACATATAATATATATTTATATTTATAGAAACGATATTGTAGAGTAATAGAATAACTTCTGCAAATATATATTATACATAAATTTATGCATTTATTTAGAGGAAGAGTGAAGGATAGGCCTCCTCAATATGTTCAGATAGACATTCCTAAAATCTCCAGAACAAGGCTTCCCAAGACGTGTCACTTTGGCATATGGATTATTTCAAATTAAGGCCAATGGAGGTCTTGTAGTTTCACAAGAAAACTCTACCACTTCCGGGCCTCCCCCGGTGGCACAGGCAGTTGAGAACAGAGCTGTGAAGCTGTCCACAGCCTCTGGTCCGCAGCCTCTGGTTCAATCCCAGCTGGCCTGCAAGAATCCCACATGGTGAGACGGACATGGCGGGGCAGACCGCTCCTGTCTCGCCCGCTGCTCCCCTCAGCAGTGTATTTCAGTCACTCTGCCTATTCTGCGCCCCACTCTGTCTCTGGTGAATCCTCTAACTCTCCTGCGCATCTGGCCTGTACCCTGGTTCTTGTATGCATGAATAAATAAATCTTTAAAAAAAAAAACAAAACTCTACTGCTCCCTTAACTACCTAGAAGAATGAAAATTGTGGGTGAATCCAGAATTAGGATTTTTATCAGAAATTACCTTTGTATTGAAGAAACCTATCTATATGGCAGAGAAAACATTTAATTACAGAGCATCTAGTCTTTGTCCTATGAGTTAACCTCTTATATGAAACTCTATGCCTTTCTATTACTTAGCTTAGGTTATAAATATACATATATATAAGCTAAGTAATATATATACATTATATACACACATATATTAATATATTACTTAGCTTAGGCTATATATATATATGTGTGTGTGTGTGTGTGTGTGTGTGTGTGTATATAGTCCCATAGCTTTGGCACCTATATCCATGTAGATTTTCCATATGTATTACATTTAAATTTGTTCTTTAAACAAATTAAATTTGTTCTAATCTGTATGATGTTAATTTGATTACTCAACCAGTTCAAGAAGAACCTAGAGGAAAATTTCCTAAGAAAAATAGAGGGAAACTTTCCTTTCTACTCTCATACTTATTTTAGAATTCATGCTAAACTCGCTAAAAAAATAAAATGAAATGTGCATGAATTTCAATAAAATATTTAAATTTCCACCTTGTAATTAAACTTCACTTTGCTTTGCAAGTCATTCCCTTTATAGGTATTACTTTATAAAATATAACACTAATAGCTAACACCTGCTGAGTGCTAACGGTACCTTAGGTTCTGTTCAAAGTACATGATTAACATGAACCCATTGAATGCTAACAATTTTAATATGGAGGTATTGTTACTGTTATCCCCTCTAATAGACGAGAAAGTCAAGATTTGCTAACGTTATTCAGGTAATACGTGGGAGAATCCAAATATGGCGCCCAGACTCCTAACACTTTATGCTGCTTCTCACTGACACTATTTCAATACAACTTGTTAATCCTGGCAATGTTTATACCAGTTCTAAACTACCATGTTTAGTCATAGAGTTAATCTGTGAAACAGGAATTAGTAATCTCCAACAAATGCGACCTCCTTCCTACAAATGTAGGAAGTAGTTGTAACCTCCAACAAATAACAGATGTCTTCCACATTATTATGTGAATCAAATATTGCTGTGAAAGTAAATCGTGGCAGTTACCTCTGTACAGCTTAATGGTGAGTCAAAATCATGAGATGCCATATCTGCTTTCATTGCTGGAGATAGTATGGAGAATCTGGGTGTGGCTGCTCAGTTCTCCAATAAATATCCAGCCTGCACCATGTTTTCCTCCACTAGAAAGCTTCTGCTGAGGTCCAGCAGCCAAGAAAGGGAGGAAAGCTTAATCTTTCTTTTTTTTTTTTCCACTGTAGACCTATATGTACCCTCTTAGCTTTTCTACCCAGAACACTTTCATTGTTTAATATTCCTAGAATCTTTTCATGATGTAGTGCAGGTCACATATGTGAACTCCAGTTAAAAAGTCTTGGAAACAGTGTTTTCCATTCTAATTTTCCCACACAGAGCTATGCACATATTCCATTTAAGTCTTTAATAAGAGTAAAGCAAAAGTTGTTCTTTGTTATCAAAAATCTTTACCATTTCTGATGGGAACTTTACACATTTCAGATGAGCATTCTGAGAATTATGTTCTTAAAATGTTCTTTCTATGGAATTTCAATACATGTGTAATATGTATTGCCTGTTAACATTTTAAATTCAACTGTTTTAAGACTTTTATGGAAGAAGTAAATGCCAAGGTGGTTAAAGATAAAGTAGAATGGCAATTTGTTGGCGCTAAATCTATACTACGTCAAAAATTCTTATTTGAGAGATGTTTTTTCCTCCTTCTTTCTCTGTTAATAAGTTATATACTAATTAATATTATCCCCCTTCTAGAAAGCTGATCTTTTATTTTGGAACTTTAGCACTTAAATGATCTCTTTGTGAAGTCTTAGCCTTTCTTCAGATATTTATGCTTCTAATTCTCAGGTTTGTTCTCGCTGAACAGCTGGGCAACTCTGGTTGAGCCACTTGCTTCTGAATATCTTGATTTTCACATTGTAAAATGAGGCCATTAAAGTGATTGGTCTTTAAATTCTCCTAGTGTTCTGATATTTTGGGATTTGGGGAAACCAGAGAAGTTTATTATGTAAATAGAACACACTAATTAGTGGCATGGTAGTGACTAAGGCTCGAAAAAATTATATGTACAAATACCCATCCAAAAGTTGTGTTTTACTGATATAAAGGACTGCGACACATAGAAATAATAAAATATGCAATGTGCTTCATTGTTAGTTCTATAGAACTGATTCTCACAGAACGTTTTGATTTTTGCTGAACTCTTACATTTGTAATTAGCCTAAAAGTGAAATTTGATCATGTTTTGGAAAAGTATACTTGAAACAAATGTTTGATTACTATCTAATTAAGCAAAGAAATAGCTTACATCATAAATTAGTTTCAACATGAATGTTGGTTGTTATCTAATAAAATGAAAGTGGAGCAATGGCATATATTGTAACTTCTTTCAGTCATCAACGACACACATGACCTCTTTGCTGAATTCGATAATAGCTTTTGAATATTAGAAGATATTTTCTCAGTTTTTTGTACTATTCATTATACAATGGCTAAAAATACAATAAACTTGTAAGTTTAATTGGTAATTATTATTTTCTCTATCACTTTCTTATATGTAGACAATCTAATTGTAGAGCAACATCCCAAATTTTGAAATACAGTATTTTCATTATCATTAACTTCAAAATATTTTATTATTTTGCTTTTTTTAAAAGATTTATTATTTATTTATTTATTAGAACTGGATGTAGGCCAGAGGTTGGGGGTGCATGTGAGCACAATAGGCAGATCTACTGAAATGCACTGCTAAGGGGTGCAGGGGGTGAAATAGGAGAGGTCTGCTGTGCCATGTCGACTAGCTCCCTGGCAGGGGATGGCACTCAGGCTACAGCGGTGATAGCATAGCTCTGAGACTTAAACCCTACACCATCACTGAAGGCCTATTTTATTATTTTCATTATTTGTCCTATGGGCTATTTAGAAGCATTGTGCTTGATTTCTTTGAGAGTTTTCTCATTTTTAAAACCTCTTATTGATTTTCAGTTTAATTCCACTTTAGTGTGCATATCCTGCTTTGATTTTTCTATCCATTGACATTTTTTGAGTTTTTAAAAAATCTGTATGTTCACATGGAAAGGTGGTTGTATTGTTGTCTGTAGTTTTCAATATAATTTTAATTAGGTCAGATTGGTTTTCTCTATTCCCGCTAAGTTTTTCTCTCCTTGTTCTATCAGTTTCTGAGAGAGATATTCTAAAATCTCCCACTGTAGTTGGATATTTTTCTATTTCTCTGTCAAAATTTGCTATTTATTAAATGTACTTGCAAGCAGGCTAGGAGATTCATAAAACTTCAGAATTTGTATAACTTCCTGACTACTTTACTGGTATGAAATATCCATGTTTTTTAATCTAAAGTACTTTTTGTCTTTAAAATTTATCTAATTCACATATAATTCGTCTGATATTCTTTTGACTTTTTGCATGGCTTATTTGACCATTATTTTATTTGCAACCTTTCAGTATTTTCATATATAGGGTGTTCATCTTATAAGCATCAACAAGTATTTTTAGATACAGTTTGACAATATTTATCTTTTGTTGGAATAATTGGTCCTTTAGTATCTAATGTAATTACTAATATTTTTAAACTTATTTATTTACTATTATTTTCCTATATTTTCTTTACTTTTGGTCCTTTGTCTTACCTTTATTGTCCTAATTTGCATTAATGAGGAATTTTTTCATTCCTTTTTTCTTCTCTATTTGATTGTTATACATTTTTTATTTGTCTCATAGGTGTTAGAGATTTAAGAAACCCTAATCAAAATTGATGTTTCTACTACTGACTCCTTCCACAATGCAAAAATAAGTTTCACATTAGCGTTGGGAAAAATAAGACTCCAGGATTCAAATTGTACTTAATAATGTCTGACTGTAATTCTATGCTCTTTCTACCACTCCTATCTGACCATTGTACAAAGTGAACATCCATTCACTTCTGAAGCCCAAATCTACTTAGTTCTATCAAATGGAGTGACAACAAATAAATCAAATCTTTTCTCTGTGTGATGCCATGTCAATTGTCTAATGAAACTCACATCTCTCCCTAAGAATTCTTTTCCTTCAATTCAACATTCTTAGATGGCTTTGTTGTTCTTTATTTATTCATATTCTCTTCTTCTACCCTAAAGGTACAATTTTGGAAGTCAACAAAACCTAGTCAACTTTACTTCTAACATATAAATTCAAAAGGATCCATATTCTGGTGTGGTTGTCAGTAAGATAAAGGCAAGTAGACTGCTCTCTTGTGACACCAGTAGAAATAGAAAAACAAAGTTATAAAGAAGAAAAATTAATAAGAGAATGCTAATAGAATGGCATGTGTTAGATATATCATATTATCTGGGCACCACTTTAAGCAAGTTAATTCTCTATTTCTTCATTTTAGATCTAATATTAAAATCAAAACTAGTTAAGGGAACTTTCAGATATGCAGGATTAAATATACATGAATATAAGCCCAAACGTACAGATGTCCCCCATTTATTTGGTGTAGATCATATCTGTAATAATAAAAATTTAAAAAAAGCAACTTTTATAGGTACAAAGAAATGATGTCAGAGAAGCTAAAATATTTGTCAAAGTTGGTAAGTCCCAGACATGGGTGTGGGACGTAGGTTTCCTCTGACTGCTAGGTTCAGTGTTTTCCTGTTAATCCATGGTCAAAGAATGGTTTGTTAGTGGTGGGTAAATTTTGTAATATGTTCAAATTTTCTTATGTCCTTTTGTTACACGAGAAATGATGTGCTTCAACTCTCGCAATTCTTAATGGCCAGAATATTTTCACCAAAATTCATTAAAAATTGACCATTAAAAAAAATAACTATTCAATGCAATTGCAATTTATTCTAGTGAAGTTTCTGCAATACACTTTACACTGAGAAAAATTACACAAAAACATAGTCTCAGTTGTTGTGCTTTTTCTCCTCAGACTCGAAAATATGGCAATAATTACTATTTCAGAGTAGTTCTCCTACTGATGGTGATGTTTACTTTGTCATATATCAGGCGCTTTACCAGGCGCTTCCATGATTCTGAAATCCTAAGACACATCTACTCCCCCTCCATTTTAAACTTTTTGTACCATTTGATCTATAATTTCTAAAATGACTGAATTAGCACATCCTGTCCTACAGAGAATGCCACTCATTCCCTTTACCATTTCTTCCTTATATCTTTAGACTCCTTTCCTTAATGTCCTATTGCTTCTCTTCCCCAGGGCCTCTGTTGTCCTTTATCAGAGACCCACCTGGTACTAACCAGCACTTATCAGCCCAAAACCTTGGCACTGGCAAAGGCCAGCCATACTTCTCCAGAAAATGAAAAATAGGGATAAGCCTTTTCTCAGAACAAATAATCTTTTCTGTTAGACCCACTTCTCCTGGTGCTCTGCTGTTAATATTGCTTCTCTATCGCAGAAAGCAGGTTTATCAGGTCCAGCATTTGAAATTTAGTTTCTTTTCACAAACTAAAAAGTGCTCACTATGTCAAGAAGTGGCACAGTTGTTATAGCCTCAGTGCTATGTGTGTTTAAGATAATGAACTTCCAGAACCAGAAATTGAAAATAGGAAGTAGGGGAGGTCTGATTTGATTGCCACAGAGAATATATAGGGGCCCTGAATAATTTTCTGGACACTTGCAGGATCCCCAGATTTTCTCCATTCAGAAAGTTTTCTACTCTTTAGTGCATAGCATGCCATTCTCACCATTATTTAAACATGATTGACTCATTTACCAAAGCCCTAGTGTAAATGCTATTTGCCCCCTCCTTAGGCAAACAAATAAAATGAAATAGCATATTAAGTGCAAATATGGGCAAGAGGTGTGGTATCCATGGTATCGCAACCCTGCTGTTGGAAAGATTGCACCCAGAACAGGACAACCATATGCTACCAGGCAGTGCGTCTATTTCTAGATCAGAATGGAGTTCTGAGATCTCTCCTATCCAATCTTTTTGATAATTATAGCAGCTGATTCATGTTTCTATGGCGAGGAAGTTGCCATATTTAGGGGCGTGTTATTTCCGCACTCTCCCACAGCCCCTTCTGAAAGACACAGTTATTCAGAGCTACATGCTCATGGGAATGTCACCTAGGCCTTACAGTCTGAACGAATGTCAAGTTGTAGTTGTACCTCAGTTGTTATTTCCAGAGGCCTAAAGTGAAATATATCTCCTGGAGATATTAACCTGAAATTTTTAGGTATATATATCAGTAGAAGACATTAGTAAATTTACTTTCCTGTTGTGGGTTGTTTTCCTACTCTCTTTATAATGAAAAGATGTGCAATAGAAATAAATACAAAAAGTGATAGAGTTTACAGGATCACATACAAATTAAACGTATTTATTAGGTCTACATCTCAAACTATGGCTATGTGACCCTTGAGAATAATTTGTACATTTGAATATCTCCATTAAATGTGACAATTTGAATTCTGATCTGATTTTTTAAATTTTATAATATATGTATATCACAATAGTGTTTCAGATCCACTTAAAATTTTAAAGTAGGGACATCTGCATTCAAGGTAATAAAATCATTTTTCTTTGAGATACAAATGTTAATCTATTATTTTAATTATTATTTCCTAGAAACATATTGTAGATATTTTTAGTTAGATATATTTCACAATTTTGCATTAATGTGAAAGTATATACATGTCATAGATAAACCAGAGTATTTCTCTGACAATAAAGTGATGAGCTAATACACATGTGACATCTTTTAGAAAGACCATAGTTCTATTGATATGTCAGTCAAAAATATCAAGGAAGACAGTTTCCATAGTGGTTAAAAATAAGGGCTTTGAGTTCAGGTACTATTTTTTCACTTCCTAGTTAAGTGACTTTGCCTATTGTCCCTGTTTTCTTTAGGATACCTCTAATAATTGATTTCTCAAATTAGATGTGAATCACAGTTCAGAGTTGGGGAGATACTACCTGTCTAGTCTCATACAGGCAGGAAAACCGAGCTAATTATAACATGCTCCAGTGTCCTTTACCCAACTCAAAGTCCCCAATAAAAATTCTGATTATTTTCTGATCTTGTTAGTCATGACCTTTCTATATTTGTCACCTTGCAGGCATCTTTGACTCCTTTTTCCTTTGCTTTCTGCGTCTTATTGCTGAGAATTTTTGGTTGGCCATGTTCTTCGCTTCATTAAAAATGAAGAGGCTCGCAGGCCTCCCTGGTGGCACAAGGGGTTGAGCGCTGTGCTGTGGGGGGTGGTCCACAGCCTCTGCAGCACGAGTTGGGTCCCTGGCCAGCCAGGGAGCAACCCACATGGCGAGGCAGACCTCTCCCGTCTCACCCACTGCTCCCCTCAGCAGTGTATTTCAGTCACTCTGCCTGTTCTGCTCCCCACTCTGTCTCTGCTGAATCCTCTCACCCCCCGCATCTCTAGCCTGTACCCCAGCTCTTATATACATAAATAAATAAATCAATGGGAAAAAAAATGAAGAGGCTCATCTACTTTTCACAATCTGACTGGTTACACCAAACACAACATGGTTCTGAAAATATCTCATGGGCAGGTACATTATCCCTCTATATAATTTCTGTTTTCCACAGATCTTTATACAGATTGCTTTTTGGAGTGGATGGACTATCAAATGATAGTTACAAGTGATATTCATTATTTCCAATATAGATTGGTATACATTTAATTTGCATCACAGATTCATTCATTTGGAAAACTTAAAAAAAGTCAAATACCTAATAAAACACACCAATACCACTCACTTTCTTTGCTACTTTGCTGCTGTTTATATTAAAGTTCTATCGATGTTGGAGGTTGGAAAAGAGCTCTAAAAACCACAAAGAGGTCACTAATGTTGACAACCCTGAATCCCTCTGAAAAATAAGCACCTGCTCTTCTTATTTACTATAATAACAAATGCCTGGTCTTTGTACAGGTCAAACAGGTTTTTAGATTTTGCAAATGGTAATTATTTGACATTAAGACTGTTAGCTATCTGTGGACCTTAGTACTAAGATCTTAATCAAATATGGGGGCTTCTGATATTATGAAAATATCTTAGCTAAATATTAATAGGGAAAGTTTAGGGAGTGGGAAAGGTCTTATTTCTGTATATTTCTCCATATTACAGCCATGTCTTTCCTTGCCATGAGTGTAAAGTCTAAGGTTGCTACTAAACTATTATATATGCTTAATTATAACTTACTTTAAAATTATGTCTTAAAAATAAAATAAAACAAAATTATGTCTTGGCTACTAGTGAAAGAAAAGCTGTTAGACTTATTAAAAATTTAATAAAATAAAAAGCAAAAGATGTACCTTAGCTGTTCACATGACTGACACCTATACTATACTATGAGCATATGGTTAGCAGGAAATTTTGTTTTCACATGTCTTTCTCAGTGTCTACTCCAGTATTTGCCCTATAATAAGTACTGAATAATAAATGAATGAGTGCCTGATTTATATTACACAGAATGAATAAATGCTTTAGGAATCTATAAGAAATATATTATTATCTCTACCTAAATAAAGCTTAATGCAGGTGAAAATTCTAGAGCTACATTATCAAATATAATGGCCATGAGACACATGTAGCTATTTACATTTAAATTAAAATTGATAAAGATGAAATAAAATTAAAACTTCAGTATCTCAGTTGCATAGCCATATTTTAAATGCCTTCAAACCAGATTAAGTTAGTGGCTACCACACTGGACAGTGCAGCTATCAAACATTTCCTTCACTGGAAACAGAAGGTTTATTTTATTAGATTGCACTCTTCTAGAGAATACAGTGTTTTCTTCATTTATGAAATAAACCTCACCATGTCAGTATATAAATTCCAATATATTCAGGTGATTTTGTAAAATACCCTCGACTTTAAGGACTCCTGAGAAAACTTCATCCACTGCATATTTCTTCATCAATCTGTAGTTTGTGATTATTTTATAATTCTTAATGATGCTTTAAACGCTTTGTAATAATTCAAAGGCTGTAGAGGAATAAAAAACACCTTAAACAAACAGTTGTCACACTTGTGCTTGCTAAATGTGTAGATTTCAAGATCCTACCTGCAAGATCCTGATCCAATAGGTCTTAGGCATCTTAATAAAAACACTCTGTTAGACTTTGTTAGATGATTTTGACACTAGGGTCTAAGGGCCATATACTGAAAAGTCTAACCTAAGAACTGCAGGGATTATACTTTGTTTTGTTTATTCAACAAAATGTATTGACTCTATGTTATGGGCCCTATTCTAGACATGGGCTATAAATAGAGAGAAAGAGAAAATATCACTAGAGAAGGTCTTAATTGGTGGTACCTTTTGCAAACTTGCTCCCCCAACAATTACAGGCACTCTAAACATGACTTCTTGTCCAATCCTGTCCCCAGATTTTTCCCAAAAGGAAACTGTCTTGTTTTCATCTGTATACAAAAGTGAGTCCTGGAAGGATTTGATGGAAGAGGAAGAGGCAAAGGGAAAATGAGATGCAAAGGGAGGAGAATGTGGAAGAGGAGGAGAAAAAGAGAGAGGGAAAAGAAAGGGAGAGAGTAAGAAGAAAATAAAGAAGGAAAGGGAAAAAAAGAGAATGGACTTGAGAGGCAGGAAAGATGGAGATTGGAGAAATTTGGTGATTGGATGAGGAATAGGGGTTATTTTTACCTTCCTCTGGTAGATAGGAGAGTAATTCATTTAAATCAGGAATACAAAAAAGAAGAGCAATTTTGGGGGAAAGGGACTTAGTTTTGATATGTTGGACTTATATGCTATCTCTGGTACTTCAAATAAAAACATACAAAAGGCAACTGGATATACAGTTAGGAGCTTTAAAGATAAATGTTTGTTATATTGTAAGAAACCATGGAAGTGAATTAAATCACACTATTGAGAGGAGACTCAGAAGGAGGAATTTGGTGCACATTGACATTTTTGGCAGTGATTCTTAATGTTTTTGGTATTGATGACCTTCTTAAAAATCAAGAGAATGTCAAATTTCACACTTACAAAGTTTTGTGGTTTCCAAGGTGTTGAGAAACTTGTTAAGAAGGTCCACAGCTTTCAGGTGTTAATGGTGAAAGAGGAAGGGAAGCCCACGAATTACTGTGAGAAGGGGAGTCAAACAGGGAATAGAAAAAACAAATTCCTAACTGACAGAGATATATTCATCTATCTTAATACAATAGTAGATATAAACCTTTTATAATCCTTAAGCTTCTTCCTTTACTGCTATTAATTCTCTTTTATTTCTGTTTGCAAAATCAGAAAACAAGAATGTATGTTCACAATTAATTTATTGAATTCTCTTTTTCTTCATTATCCTCAGAGTTAGCAGTTTGAATTCCCCCTCCATTTTGTTTTGGGTTTTCTTTGTTTGACTCACAGAAACCATGGTTTAATTAACCCAAGATATTTTCTTAGAGTTTCTGATATCCATGACAATGGAAACTATTTGAGATGCGACTGTGTTTATTTGAAACAATGATTTTCTCCTCCACATAGATATTAGGGTTAGGGCAAGGTCAGCATGAGTTTATGTTTCATTGAGAGTCCTGCCTTTTATATCACACTTACCTGCAGATGTGATGATGACTGTGAAACGAGTTTCATCTCGCCTTCCAGTAACATTGTTGTAAGCACAGCACATATAATCAGTTGTCTTTTGAGCTACTTTCTCAGATGCAACTTCCAAACGAGGCCCATATTTAATGACATATGTTGTATTGTCAGCCCTCTGGATCCAGGAATAGGTGTTGGGAGGGTAAGAATCAGCAGAACAATCAAACAAAATGGCTTCTCCAATGTCAACAGTAAACACTTCCCCAACTTTTAGGCCTTTATCAGAATTAACTTGAAGTCCATAAGGTCCATCTGCATTAATTAAAAAAAAAAAGGCAGGTATAAATAATCATAACATAGTTTTTAAGTTTGGGAGCGCTTAGCAGCAGTTTACTTTTCTATGAAAGTCTTTATGTTAAAGTTAGGCAAACAGGTCCACATTTAGACTCCCAATAAATGATGAGGGACCTAAAAATGTTTTTTTTTTTCTGATACCCATGAAAACGGAAACAATTTGAGATGTGGTTGTACTTACTTGAAATAGTGAAAACTCTTCAACTTGACATATAATTTTACAGACACTGCGATTATAAATGTGATACTAAGCTTTGAGTAATGTATTGACAAATCTGCAATCTTGTTAGATAATTCCATCTTTTCAAAATAGTAATTGTGCTTGAAAGAATTTCAAAAATAGGCTGTGGCCA
Source organism: Talpa occidentalis (assembly GCF_014898055.3). Taxonomy (NCBI): domain Eukaryota; kingdom Metazoa; phylum Chordata; class Mammalia; order Eulipotyphla; family Talpidae; genus Talpa; species Talpa occidentalis. The sequence goes on from NW_026555331.1 coordinate 84,245,458, forward strand.
CTACTTTCTCTTTTACAACAGTGCTTTGAATATTACCTGTTTTTCTTCTCAGTGCTAGGATAGGTTGTGCAAATATAAAATACCTAATTTCACAAGTAATACAAATTTGTGCTAATAGATTTAGTGGCGTTCCATATTTTCATGACACTTTAGAAGAGAATTTAAAAAGATTCCTCTCTGCAAGTTAAGCTTACAATTCCATTTGGAAAAATATAACATCTTCATTATCATTAACAAATACTCACTGATGATTACTAAACTACTTAATGAATATCCTATAGTGTTTTTCTTCATACTGCAATATTCTGGTAGGACCTTGCTATCACTATGGCATCAGATTGCCAGCAGATAAGGATATACTTCCCATTGCTTTCTTCAAAGAACAGATTAAAAAAATATTCCCTGGCTAGAGAGTTTTTGTCATTTAGTCCAAATCCTGACTTATATTCTGAAAACAGATTTAGCCATGTTTATGCTCAATTTTCAGTTGATCATACCCAAAATTTATTGTATATTTGCTACATGAAATCACTATAAGTCCTTATACAGTTTTTTTTTAAAGATTTATTTATTTATGCATACAAGAGCTGGGGTAAAGGCCAGAGATGCAGGGGGTGAGAAGATTCACCAGATACAGAGTAGGGAACAGAACAGGCAGACTGACTGAAATATAGGCTGCGGGGAGCAGTGGGAGAGACAGGAGAGGTCTGCTTCGCCATGTGGGTTGCTCCCTGGTTGGTTAGGGGTCGAACTCGAGCTGCAGAGGCTGTGGATTGCTTCATAGTGTAGTGCTTAACCCCTTGCGCCACCAGGAAGGCCCCACAGTATTTATACAGTTAACCAAATTCAATCTTCCAAGCAACCACGAATCAGATATTATTATTCCTATTATAAGAGGAAGAGATATTTAAAATTTTTATTTGCTTTTGTTCACAAAGCAATTTGGGACTGGGACTCCTAATCTGGGACTCCTAAATATATGCATTTAATCATTTGTATTATCTCTCTAAAAAATTAAGTGGTATAACTTTCTATCATAGAACAGTTACTCATTGTCTAACTATATTATTAGTTCCACAATAAATTGTCTATTATGTATTGATTCTGTACTCAGTTAAATCAAATAGTCAATCAACAAACACTTCATCTGAGAGATACTAAATACAAGGTAACACATTTAGTATATATACAAGAGAAAAACAATGGTGTAAGATGCATTTCCTATCCTCAAGGGAAAAGCTATAGATGGTTTGCTCAGCAATCATATAATCTCAAAGGTTCTGATTTCCAAAAATAAAAAGCTGACTATTCATCTCTTCGTGTGGAATAACACAGTGTAGTGATTAGATAGTAGGATAAGTAGGTTTAATCTTGATTTTGTCAATGAGTAGTTAAGTATTCTTTAGAAGTCCTTTAAACTTTTCAGGTTTTACTTCCTCATCTTTACTATGCAAAGATTGACTAGATGAATGACTAACAAGTTTCTTTTTACTTTTGAAACACTATGATTAATGCTAGGCTAAAAGCTATTTTGAATATTGGCAAGCCAACCTCAAATTTGCATATTTCCAGAATGGTTTTCTATTATGTCTGTATTTTCTGACCAATCTACCACGGGAGAAACAAATTTCCCAGGCTATAATAAAAGCTGAAAACACAAAACAATACATTTAGCTAGGAATTCTACATTTTATACATATTTACATCCTAAAGACCCACAGAAATGTGAAAGAAACATAGATTAAAATTCATATGAATACATGATATGACTCAACTCTCAGAAAGCAAACATAGAAATTAATACTCTCAATTTGAAGTAATCAGGCACTGGACATGGAGGAATAAAGTAAAAAAAACCCAACAAAACGACAAAGAACAAAACAGATGCCCCTTTCCTGTGACTGCACTAGAACCTTGTCACACTGTTCTCCCTTTTTAGGTTATGATATAGTCTCAAGGGAAAACCATTGATTTAGATCAGTGTGTTGTAGGTGGAACTCTCTTACTCTGAATTCCACCTGCTAATAAGCTGTGTAATGGAAATGAAAAGGTTTTTTCATTTACTCAGCCAAAATTAATATTGAAATATTACTGTGTGCATGACACTGTTCTGGGCATTATGAGGGAATCTGAAATGTTCAAGACGTGGTTCCTGTGACTGTTACCTCAGTCCCATGGAGCAGCAGGATCCCTTCAAGTGGTCATCATTAATAGAACAGTAGGAAGCAAAGGCCACCAATCAGGGATCACTGGTTATATTCAGATAGTAGAAAACCAAAGACCTGAGTTTATGCACAAAAACTGAAGTCTGAAAACAAGGAAGGCTTGGTAAAGTAGAGAAGTATGGTTTTGAAAAAAAAAGTTATTCAGTTTAAGTCTGTCTTCCCACTGGTTTTTAGGGTTTACAGAACATGAATATGAAAACAAATTGCCTTATAGTTTAACACACATAAAAATTTGTGATATTCTTTTCAAAGTGTAATGATTTTTGGAATTTCAAAACTTTATTTTAATTTCTCATTTGGAATTGCCTTAGGACCCTGCAACATAATGGAGTTTTCTCAAAAGCAGTAATTGTTCCATTGACATTTTGGAGAAAAAGATTTAATCTGTTGAGGAGACCCACAGCTATTTAGATCAAAGCTGATAAATAAGGTTGATTATTTAATTTAATAGCATCACTCTAGTAAAAATAAAACATGCTTTAAAAAAGGGATCTGATTGTACAGTTTATCTTCACTACATTCAAACTTACTTTGATCTTGCTACTTCCCCATTTGTTGGGTTCTATGATTGATGTAATCGTTTTTCTGTCTCTTTTAATTATGTGCTATCTCTGTCTCTTCAGAGTCACTCAAATCTCACCAACTACCCCAAGTCCTAGGTGCAATACTCTGTGAGTATTTCTTTCAGGTATTAGGACCTTATACCTTGAAGCATTTAAGTTCCTTGCTTTTGATACTATTTCTTAAAATGTAACGCATTTGACCTTTTTATATAAGAAATAAATGTTCATGTGGAAAATCCTAAAATTCAGAGAAGCACAAAGAGGAAAAGTCATTTCTAATTTCATCACTCAAGGGAACCAATATCCATATTTCAGTGCATGATCTTGTCTTTCTTCTCTCTTACACACACACAAAGATCGTTCTATCTACCTGTCTATCTATCTATCTATCTATCTATCTATCTATCTATCTATCTATCTATCTATCCATCTATATATCTTATTATCTTTCTATCCCTCCATCTTCCCAGCATCTTCTATTTATCTTTCATATACTACACACTGCTTCCAATTTGTTTTGTTCCTACTATGGTGTTATTTCCTTTTTCATTAGCAATTCATGTTGACTAGCCCTTTACTTTGATGTTCGGTTTAGTACATTATTCACACAAATGGGCAATCCAATTGAAGATGTTTAAAGTGATTCAACCAGTGTGACCTTTGACATTGAAGACGAAAGCAGAAAGATAATTCTATTTTGGATGGTTCAGTTTCTTGCCTTTAGCAGAGAGCTCCCAATAGAAATGGACCTTTTGCCTCAGGAATGGCTGTTTACTAAATGACTTGTAAAATCACATATCATCTGTTCTCTTTAACAATTTATGGCTGAGTGGGAACACTCCCTAAATTTCCATCATGGTGCTGCTTGCCACTCTGCTTGGGAGCAGATGGTAAGTATTTACTGTGAATGACCTTTTTTTCCCTTTAATTTTTATCACTTAGAGTACTTCCCTGCAGCAGTGCCATATGTTGCGCACAAAATGCAGTGGTTATCAGGTTATTATTTACAACTGGAGCTGGAAGGCATACACAATTCATGAACTGAAAGCAGATATTTGTCTGAATTACTGACTTGACACTGTATTCTACCAAGGCCAATACTAGATTATGACATCATAAACTTATAAATATATGGACAATCTTGATAGATTTTGCTATACTTTTTCTGCCAAAATAAAAAAAAAAAAATTCCTGTTTTCACAAAGGCAACTGTCACAGAAATAGTGCGTTAAGAAAACAGAATAGGGGCATCCCTGGTGGCACAGGAGGTTGAGTGCCACACTGTGAAGCTGTCTGCAGCCTCTGCAGCGCGGGTTCGATCCTAGTCGGCTGGGGAGAAACCCACACGGTGCAGCAGACCCCTCCTTTTTCACCTGTTGCTCCCCTCAGCAGTGTATTTCATCAGTCTGCCTGTTCTGTTCCCCACTCTGTCTCTGGTGAATCCTCTCACCCTCCAGCACATCTGGCCTGTACTCCAGTTCTTGCATAAATAAATATATCTTTAAAAAAAACAGAATAGATCATTCACACTGAATTTCTATTATGATATGAATCTCTATGGGGGAATATTGGAATATGACCTTCACTAGATTATTGAGGAAGTTCGGGGGGGAAAATGAAGAGTGAAAGCACTATAACTAAGAAGATTTTATCTTATAATGGGAATTTAACCTTCTACAGCATCATCATGTAACACTGAAAGGTATAAGAAGAAAGCTAATCTGTTCCATGTTGATTAAGTTTAAGAAACCTCTACTGAGTTCTTAATCGGTGTCAAGAATTGCCCTACGGATACAAAGATGAATCATGCAGAGCTTCTATTTGAAGTTGGAGCGCTTATGAGTGGAGGAGACTCAGGAAAATACAATGTGCTGAGTAATTGTGGAAAGATGTGCATAGGTTGTTGCAGGAGCACAGTGAAGCTGTTAGTGACTGAAGAGGTGAGACAAAGTATGGGCAGGTGAGCCTTTCTGGAGAAGATGTTGTGAAGGCAGAAGAGGATGTAACCAGGTGAAGAAAGAGAGATGGAAAAATCATCAACCAAGGCACACATTCCCACCAGTTTGCATGGAGTGATAAAGATTACAAATATGTTGATGCCATATCAACAGAAGGAATAAATTACAAATCTTCAGATTATATATTTTAATTCTTATAACCCACAAACCATACAACCAATCAAAAAATAAAACAAGGCTAAAATAGGGACAGCAAGAAAATTTAATAAACTAATGTATTTTATGTTATGTGGCAGGTAATAACTGTTTCGCACAATTACTGTACCAAGATGTCTGCTTTTAAAGTCAAATCAAACCATGAATGAATGAGTAAATAAATGAACAAGTGAATGAATGAATAAGATGAGATATTGACTAAATGAAGAGCTTTGCATTTGAATATAAAAACAACCAAGAAAATACACCAATAATACTATATTCACAATTATTACTTAATAAGAATAACAATCTTTCTTCTTAAATTATCTAGATAATTCAACTTTATAATGTATAAAATAGACCCATATTTGTAAATTTTCTTCTTTCTACTATCTGCCATTAATCTATAATGATGACAAAGTTTTCTCTGTGAGATTTCTACAGACTGTCTAAAAAGTGTGAAGGAAAGAGTTCCATCTGCAAATAGGAGATATGTATTATGAAATCTGAAATTTATTCAAATTGGGATATTTTAATTTTTTCAAACAACTCATGAAAGATTCTGGAATTTAAAGCATAATATTTTAACATTTTCAGGTGTGATTATGGGCTTCTCCCCCATTTTCATACTTCCCACATTGTGTATCACCATGTTTTGTGGTAATAGCAAGAGTGGGGCCTGAATTTTTACATAAAGAAAGATCTTACTTTTACTTTGCCAGATTAAAATATAGTATATAGTATATAAAATTAAATAGTATATAGTATTAAATATAGTATATAGTATTAAAATATAGTAAATATAGTATATAGCAAAACAAAAGATTATTTTCAGATGAAAATGATATTTTCACCTGCCTATAATTATTTATGTAAAGTCCCACATTTTTTTCATTTAAATCTATGTCTAGGGCCTCCCTGGTGGCGCAGCGGGTTGAGTGCCGCACTGTGAAGCTGTCCACAGCCTCTTCAGTGCCAGTTCAATTCCCGGCCAGCCAGGGAGAAACCCACATGGTGTGGCAGACCTCTCCTGACTGCCCGCTGCTACCCTCAGCAGTGTCTTTGGTCCATCTGCCTGTTCTGCTCCCTGCTCTGTCTCTGGTGAATTCTCTCACCCTCCTGCGCCTCTGACCTGTACCCCAGTTCTTGTATAAATAAAAAATAAATCTTTAGGAAAAAAAATTTAAATCTATGTCCATTGTTTAAAGATAGATTGATAGAGAGAAGAAAGAATATGAGGAAACTATTTTCATGTAGAAAATAAAGTATGTCAAATTCAAGAATGGTTATATTTGGGGGAAGAAAAAAATCCTTCTGAAGGTAGTCTTTTCAGATTTCTCTTTGTGGGTATCTTCTACATTATCCAGGTTCTTCAAAACTTCTTGCTATGTGCTACCAATACCAGTTTTGGCTCAAACAATTACCAAAAAAAAAAAAAAAAAAAAAAAAAAAAAAAAACCAAAACAAAACAGGAAAGGGGAAAAAAAGGGCTAACATGATCTATATACATAAAATTTCATTTCATTCTCCTCATCCTTTTTGAGCTAGGCACACTGCGGTCAGTGTAGACAAAGAGATGAAGAAGTGGGTGCACAGAAAGTGTCAGTCACTTGCGCACACTGCTAATGGCAGAAGTGGGGCTTTAACACAGGTCATCTGCCTTTACACTCTGGCTCACACCCTGTATTATCCACTAAACTCCATAAATGACAAGATATCACATAGTCAAGCTTTCTTCAGTTGACAAGGAATGCTCCAACACAATCTCACTTCTGGTTGTCTCCTACTACATTGAATGGCGGCATCTCAGGATTAATATTCAGTATATAATAATTGTTTAATCCCTTATTTTTCATCTTATGCCTTTTCTATGTGTCTATAAACCACCTAGACCAAACAACAAAGAATAATGTAAGGATATGTCTACATAGTTCTAGATTTGATTTACTTTGCTCACATTTTCTTTCACCATATTTTACTTGAATGCTTAGGTTTGTGCTAATTGAAACTGAGTGGAAGTTTTATTTCACTCATGTCAGAATATTTTATTCTGTCAAGAATATGAATACAAGTATAAATTGCATCAAATTTGAATCCTTCACTTCAGCTCAATGCTACTCATGAAGCTAGTCACTCTAGAACTATCTTTGTAAATCTATATCTGTCTATGCTTTAAGGCACACAGAATATTTACACAATGTTATCTGCTATAATGCATCAACTAATGTAAAATATTGCTAAGATTTGAGCTATAAAATTGTCATACTTAAATACAATATGAGCAATGACTGGGACAAATCTTATGTAATTTGCTGTAGTGTATGATATTTTGACATTACTTGGTGAAAAATGTCACATTTTCTTCTTTGACATTCTTTAATATAATTTCTTCTGTTTCTATGTGAAGGGGCTGGTTCACCTTTGAGATGTTGAATTTCAAACTAGGTTTAAGTGGCAGCTAATCCTCTTTGATTCCATACCACAACATTGAATTACACAAAGTATGAAGTTTTTTTCCATTTCTATGTGAACATTTTTCAGGAAAAAAAAAAAAAAACCTTTCAAATTGTTCTTAATATTTTTAAACACTGCATATAGTTCAAGTTTGATGATTATTTCTCCTCTGTATTTCATAGATTTACATATATCACACCTCCCATTTTCCTTTCCTATATATGTACATCTTTTTTATAATTGTATGATGTTTGTAATCTATCTTGAAAACATACTCTCTTGACAAATATTTCTTGAATTAGCCTAGAATATGTATAACTATTTATTTATAAACCATTCTTTAGATGTCTTTATATGAACCTTTGTTTAAAAATAACTTTTACTCATTGTTTACCAAATGGTGCCTGGTGTTGAAAGCTCCCCAAAATCTGACTCAAAGAAATCTATCTTAGCATCAATTCTACTGCCTCTTTCCTGTGTCTTACATTCTAATCAAACCACGATTTGCCAAATACTTTGACCTCTATGTTGTGTCTGGGTTCCTGCTATATTGCCATTTGCCCCCAATTGTACATGCTATATAAGATCCATCTCAAATGTGATTTTCTGAAAAGAAGCTTATTCCCAGCCAGAAGTAATGTTTTCTTCTCTGAATTTCCACACACTAATAATATCAGTGATAATAATGACTAACAGATATAATGTACTTATTACAGGCCAGTTACTGTTCTTAGAAATTCATGTATGATAAGAGACTTAATCCTCACGATAACTCTATGAACTAAGCACTGCCATTACCACCATTATATGGATGAAGAAACGGAGGAACATAGAGATAAGGTAGTAGAGCCAGGATCTGAACCCAGGCCTTCCGGCTCCAGAGTGCTTGTTCCTGTCACTACACTCCTTTGTATATTTAAATGTGGTATCTGTTAACATTTTATTTCATGTATTTTATTGTGCACATTTTCCCCCCCATAATGTAGGATAGGGTAACTTCTAGTTTCCAAATTCAATGATTCCATTTTCTATAGCTTAATTTGCTTATCCAAGTAAACCTTATTGTTTACTTGTACCACATCATCATACTCCTCCCAGCAATTCTCTTTGCCATTGGTGGAGCTCAGTTTTAACCTTAAGCTTTTTTTTTAAAAAAAGATTTATTTATTTATTTATACAAGCACTGGGTACAGTCAGAAGCGCAGGAGGGTGAGAGAATTCACCAGAGCCAGAGCGGGGAACAGAACAGGCAGACTGATGAAATACACTGCTGAGGGGAGCAGCAGCGGGCACTGCAGGAGAGGTCTTCGCGCCATGTGGGACCCTCGCCGGTGGCCGGGGATCGAACCAGCACTGTAGAGGCTGCGGGCAGCTTCGCAGCCCAGCGCTCAACCGCTGTGCCACCAGGGGAGGCCCTAACCTTAAGCTTTATATAGTTAGGAAAACCTACATGTAGTACATATGTTGGCACTTTTCCCCAAAGAGTTACTTCTATTTCTCAAAAGGACTCAGTTTTCTATTAAACAATATAGAATACAGATGTATCAATTATAAAATCAGGCCCCATTTGGGCCTCCTTGGTAGCACAGGTGTTAAAGACATGGTGCTATCGAGCTGTTGCCAGATACTGCAGCACGAGTTTAATCCCTGGCCAGCCAGGGAGCAAACTAGATGGTGCAGCAGAACTCTCCTGTCTTGCCCGCTGTTCCCCTCCTCAGTCTATTTCAGTAGATCCGCCTGTTCTGCTCTCCAGTCTCTCTGGTGAATCCTCTCACCCCCTCGCACCTCTGGCTTACACCCAGTTATTTTATGCATAAATAGATGAATCTTTAAAAAAAAAATCAGGCTCCATTTACTGAGAGCTTGCCTTGTGTCAGTCATTGACTATTTTTCAGACAGTTCCACATGTCTGTGGTAAGGTAGTTTTAACTATCCCCACTTTACAGACGAGGCTCAGAAAGATCCAGGGACTTACTTAAGGTCACATGTATAATGATGGAAGCAGTTTCCCACTTAGGATAGTCTACGTCCTATGTTTTAAGGCCTCTTCCAGGATTATGTACATTCACTTGATGAATGAGTGGATACATTTGCCAGGCTTAATTCTACCCTACAGGTCAACCAGCTGAAACCATTCTCACATCAGAAGTGTGAAAGTTTTTCCTTGCCATACCTCACTTTTCTTGTTGAATGGTTGTGGCTATGTGTCAAGCTATATGGGGAACTGGGAAGAAGACTTCCCAGTGTGACAGGTCATTGGTTCCCAACTAATAGAGCTATTGTGCCTCTCCACCCCAGTGACATAAGGCAATGTCCAGAGATGTTTTCAGTTAGTCACAAATGGAGGTAGAAGCTACTGCTACGCAGTGTGTACAGACCAGGGATACTGCTAAACTTCCTATAATACATAGGACAGCTATTACAACAAAGAGCTGTCCAGCCTAAAATGTGAGTGTGGAGACTGAGAAGCCCTGAGCAAAGCTGAAACTGAAATGAAATATTAAACATTGAGAAGTAATGATATGGAGTACCGGGGACTGGGGAAAATAATACAATAAAGAAAAACAGGGATCTTTTTTTGGTTGGTGATGACATTACGACATGAACTAAAGAGTTTGATGAACTTAACTCTGTACATGAGGTTAAACAACAACAGCAAGCATCAAAAACAACAGAGAAAGGAATCAAAGAAAAATGAAATCTGAAATAATTACTGATTTCCTGGGAACCTGAGTACTTTACTACAGAGTAAATAAGTGTTCTCTGTGATCCTCCCTATGTTCTGCCTCTAAAAATGGAGGTGAGAAGTAGGCAGAGAGCAGCCAAATCTGGGGATGTCCCACCTATGCATAACCTTAAAGCGTGCTCTTCTCCCTGTGTTCCGGTGCACAGCACATCCCTCCCTCAATTTATGACCACCGACTCCTTCTTCTTGGGAATGAAAAAAATTAGCGCCTTCTGCATGGCTCTATGTTCTTTAAATTGAAGTTCCTACCTCCCATTGGAAATAAGGGGCCATAATGGTCTAAGTCACAAGTGTATCATTCTAGGCCCGGGGAGAGTACCTCAACTAAACCTTTAAGAAGTAGGGTTGTGCAAGTAAATACATCTCATGAGAAGACAATGCTTGGAAAGTATAATTACCATGAATATTGCACTACAATAATGGTAAAAACAATTTTTGGTTTTTGGTGGCGATAGTGTCTGTGACTACCCTTGTAAAACCATTCCAGAAGGAAGCTCACGAATATTTATATTTAGAAAACTTACAATATATGGTAGGCATAATAATGTCACTTTCCATCTCACTGACAGGGTTCTTCACCAAGCAACTGTAATTCCCAATGTCTTCTTTGGTCACGGGAGCAATATGAAGGGTGTTGTTTTGGGGAGAAAATGTGTTGGTAGAGCTGGTGTGGACAGGTCTCCCATTTTTTAGCCACTGGTAAACCAGTCGGGTGCCCCCTTCCGCCAGGCAGGTCAGGGTCAAGTTCCCCACATACTCCACAGCCCCAGTAGTAGGTTGAGTCTGCACCATTGGTTTCATGACAGGGTCTGTAATAACAAGAGAAATGGAAATGACTTGCCACCATGGAAGTATAATCAAACTGAATAAGGTCTTTCAAATATGAAAGTCTGGGAAATGATTCCAAAGTTTTATGCTTTTTAACTGTAGACAGTTCAAGCAATAATTAAAGGAAAGAAACATTTAAAGTAATGGAAATGCAGAATGACAAAACAAACAACTATCATTTATATCCGAGATAACTAAATTCAGAACTAAGCTTTCAAAATTTTCTAATGTAAATTTTTATTTTATAGCTAGTACAGTTAGTGGAAGAAAATTTTCTTATTTCCTGTTCAGTGTGTTTTTCCCAGCACCATAAAGGCACACTCTCACTAGCAAAATTTTCATAGCTATTTCCATTTTTGCCATGTCCTAGAGTCCCAAGAGCAGCTGGCAGTGGTAGCTGTGCTAAAACCAAACTTCTATCTACCATTTCTAAAATATAAAGCTTATATATATCCTATCAGGCATGTGAGGAATTGAGGCAAAGTATTAGAGCACCACACATGTACTATTTGCTTTTCCTTCTGTATAAGAGAACTCATTATACATTTTCATTGCTTTGCATTTGTGTTTCAACATTATGTTAGTCATTTCAACACACCAAAGCCTGCATTTTCACATCAACTGTATCTAAAAATAGGATAAAATGTGTTAGGATTACATCATTTTAGAGATACAGTTGACAAATTCAATAGAGATTCTTGTTGAAACTTCAAATAATAAAGGAAAATAGTTTTATTTTGTAAATCTGGACCACAATAGGACATTATAATATTTATCAAATGAATAAATATTTCTTCCCTGAATTTTAACTCTAAAATTGCTGGATAATATTTCATTGTGTATATATATATCACATCTTCTTGATCCAGTCATCTATTTTTGGGCATTTGGGTTGTTTTCAGGTTTTACCTATTGTAAATAGTGCTACAATAAACATAGGTGTACAGGTGTTCTTTTGAATCAATGTTTCTGTGTCCTTTGGGTAGATCCCTAGCAGTGGAATTGCTGGGTCATATGGTAGCTCCATTTTTAGCAGGTTGAGGAATCTCCACACAGCTTTCCATAGTGGTTGGACTAGTTTGCACTCCCACCAGCAATTGCTGGATTTAGGTGAGAATTATGTAAGTATCCATGACCATTTCTAGCAAGCTTCATTAATCTTAGCAGTTCTTGAATATTACTTGCCCAGAATTACACAGCAGTCAGTGGCAAAATGAAGAGGGCTCTAAACTGGCAATGTTTCTCTCCAGCATTTTGGAGATACATTTAATAATCTCCCATGTATGATCACAGGACGCAGAGTAAATGATATAGAAGTGACAGATGATTGTTTCTAATATTCGTATTTCAATTTCATATCAAGCTTTTATCTGGGATTGGTACACTTCCTCAGGTAAATTTCTCCTTACTCATACTCACATTTTCCTACACTGAAAAATGTGCATTAAGGCACAAATAGACCCAATCCTTCAGCCCAGAGAAGACAGGGGCAAATGAAAGATAAAGAGAAAGGAGGATGAAAGCAAACTTGCAGGGTGTTGAGTAGCCTTTTTAAGGTGGGTGCAATCAGAATTAGCTGTCTTGTCCATTTAATTTAATCCTTTATTTTCTCTGGCAAGAACTAAGGATTCAGAATAACTTTTGTTTCCACTATCATGATTTTTTAAAAATTGAGTTGTATACATTTATCGTGCAGAAAAAAGCATACATTTCAAATATGTCTCTGTGTGGAAATATATGTGCTATAGGATAAGTCAGGCAAGTAACACATTTCGTCTTGTATGAGAAGAACCAATCATTAGAACAGACATTGGTACTGCGATCATATAATAAATACACTGCTTCCAAGCAGTACAACCCAATGTGAAAGTGTCCCAAGAAGATTTTTATACAGGCTCTAGTCTCTTATTAATGCATTTTGGTTGCATTTCCCTAAGGAGATTCATTTTTACTATACATTAACAAACAATAAATGCGCCATTAAAATTTTGGGATAAAATAGTTTAATTAAAAAAAATTTCAGGGGAAGTGTAGGGTGAATGGAATTATCAGACACACCACTAGTGTGTATGCCTGGGGTGTGGGTCATGGGCACCGGGCATGCCAGTCCACGATTATGGATACCTTGGCCCAGGGAGCATGGGCATGCGCATGTGTAAGTGCGCTGTGTTGAGAGACAATGGATAAAAGGGCGACTTCACTTTGAGGTGAGACTAGGAGATAGAGACATGACTATGAAACATCACCAGATGGAGAGAAAGCTCAAAGATTTGCAGGGAACTGGGAGGCTCAGTTGCTTCCTCAGTCTTTGGTTCCTGCTGCCTGGCCAGTGCCTGCCCCGCCTGATGTGCCTGTGTATCTGGTTCCCTGAGAGAGCATTAAAGGTCTTTAAAAATCTATCCAGGGCTCTAGGACTCTCCTTTTCCATCTGTTGAAATCTACAGTAAACCTGTCCTATGCTTGCACTACAGGGAGACACAGGATACAGGAGAATTTCATAAAAATATCCTTAATAACTTTCTCCCTTTCTCTCCCCAAAGTTGCTTGCTAGGCATTTATTTCCACATCCTGTGTGTGTGCTCCTCTCCAGTATCCACTCATTCACCCCACACAGATTTTTTTTTATGCTGCTGAGGGGAACAGCAGGCGAGGCAGGAGAGGTCCGCTGCACCATGTGGGCTGCTCCCTGGCTGGCTGGGGATTGAACTCATGCTGCAGTGGCTGCATGTGCTGTGCCCAAAGCCCCGCACCACCAGGGAGACCCCACCCCACACATATTTATTGTGTTCTTACTAATGGCCAGTAATGGGTTTTAGATGCTGAGGACAAAATATTATAGCAAACAATACGAAATCCCTGTTCCCATGAACCTTGTGTTCTAGGTAGGGAGGAAAAACAATGAATAAAAATGTATAATATGTCCAGGTGGAAATAATAAGAGCTATGGAAAAGAAAGCAGGAGACAAGATTCCTTTCCTCCGTTTGTGTGTGTGCGTGTGCATTTTGGAGAGAGAGTTTATAGTTTATATAACGTATTCAGGAAGGATTCTGCAGCTAAAATAACATTTCAATTAAGATCGAAAGGACAGGAGGCGACCATCTGGGAGAGAAGCAATGTAGGTAGAGTGAAACGCCGGTGCAAACGTCCTGAGGGGTAGCCAGAACAGAGTGAGGGGAAGAGAGGTAGGCTATAGTGTCAGATAGGTACTGGGTATGTTCGGGGCCTTAGAGGCCATTACTAGTAATTTTGTTCTGAATGTGGTAGAAAGCTCTTTATGCTACAGAGGAAGGCTATTTGGATAATCTAGGTCAGAACTGCTGGTGGGGTTGGAGCAGGGTGGTATGGGGGTAATTAGAAGTGATTGAACTCTGCTTATATTTTGAAGATAAAAATGGTGGGGTTAAAATGTGGACTGAAGATGAGGTGTGAGTGAACAAGGGGGTCAATGATGACCATAAGTCTGAACCAGAGCAACTGGAGGGATACTGTTAAATAAGCAGACTTAGAGGAAAAGTCAGGATATGGGCACCAGATATAGCATATAAAGTATTCTACTTACATACCTCAATGAAGAAAATAAGTGTATGAAAATTAACTGATCCTATTCTCCCTCAGGGATATTTCCAGCAAATTCTTTTGTCTCTAAGTATGATTCTTGAGCAAGTTTCACCCTTCTCCAAGCAGTATACCAAACTAAAAATCTTCATGTGACAACAATTAGAGCTCTTGCAGAGAGCATTCTGATATTCAGAAAATAAGATCTTTTTTCTATCTTATATCAATAACTTTATATTTTATAGTTATATTTTATAGTCAAACAAATAAGTCCTGGGCCTCCCTGGTGGCCTAGGGGCTAAATCTCAGTGCTACCACCATGACGTCCCACTGCAATAGCCTGAGTCTGATCCCCAGCCAGGGAGCTAACCCACATATGGCACAGCAGACCTCTCATGTTTCACCCACTGCTTCCCTTAGCTTTGTATTTCAGTAGATCTGCCTGTTCTGCTCCCTACTCTGTCTCTAGCTAATGCTCTCACCCCCCGCTCCTCTGGTCTACAACCCAGTTCTTCTACACAGAAATAAATAAAATAAAATCTAAAAAACAAAAACCAAGTAAGTTCTAATTATTCATTGATTAATTTTATCTGGGCACTTAGTGTAAATTGTATATACAGATATTATTTAATTCTCAGGAAGGCTTACAAGGTAGAAAATATCATTTGTGCCCCAAGACATTGAGAGTGTGAGGATTAATCTGTTTCCCCAAAATTGCAGAGCCAGGACCCAAAACCTATGTAATCTGATCTCCCAAGTGACCACTAGCTACCATGCTACCCAGTTGTCCATTACACTTATACAGGACTCACCATCAACAGTGACTTGTATCTTCTGACTAGCTGAGAGCGTTCCATTTCCCTGAATGTTGACCTTCACGATGTAATTGCCTTCATCAGTGAACTGCAGTGGATTGATGAGCAGAGATGCATTGGGGGGCATCATGGTGAACTTGTGTTGGTATTCCAAGTCAGGAACCACAGACTTGTTCACAGATCCCAATAAGTATTTGGGCATCGTATGTGGTCTCTCAAACAGCCATATGATCTGGATGTCTGATGCCAAAGTGTGGAATCCGTAGTGCACAGGAAGGTAGAGGGCCTGACCTCTGATGCCATGGACAGTGTGTGATGGCACCACTACCTTCAGCCCTGAGCAAACACCTGCTGTGCCTGCTAAGAAAGAAAAGAAAGCTATTAAGACCCCAAGCCACATTTCCAATCGAAAGGGGCAATACAGTGAGAGAACTCGATCTGGTGATAATCCTTTAAAAGAAGAGAGGCTACTAGGTACTGACTATTCTGTTACCTGCAGAGGTAAATATTTGTCTCTGAAACCTGCATTTTAAGAACTCCACCCAAAGACCATACTGAATGCATGACTTCTTTAAAGGCAAGATGAAAAGGAAAAGCAGAAGTTATTATCTATGACTGTTAAAGAATAATGGAAAAAGGGGAACTGGGAAAGATTATTAGTTCTAAAGTCCAAAGAAACCTTTGACATCGTGACTGTTAGTGTCTGAATCATATAATATCTTAATTAAACTATGTAATTTGAGGGGCTATTTCCTCCCAAGAACCTTTGTTCAAAGTCTTTTGAAATGGTCCATTATTGGAAGTTTTACCCCTTATCTAAAGCCTGGCCTTATGCAAAAATCCAAAGAAGTTAGCATTAAACCATTATCAGTCACAATCAGCAATTCTGCTTAAAAGCAGGAATGTGACTGGTGTGTTCGAGAAAGAGCAAGAAGTAGGAACAGATGCAACAAAATGGAGGAACATGATAAACATGAGGTCAGCATGGTGGCCAGTGTCAGATTAGGCAGCATCTTAGGGTCATGGCAAAGATGCTGCCAAATTTACTCTGATTGAGATGTGGATGCAACTGGAACTTTGTGGACAGAGGCAGGATGTAATCTTCTTCTTCTTCCTCTTCCATACCTCCCTTTCTTCTTCCATTTTAGGTATATTCTAGTTCCTATGGCAATAGACTCAAATAGGGGCAAGGAGAGCACTTAGCACTTGCAAAAGTAAGCAATACTGTAGACCAGGGTTCTGTAGACCAGGGTGATAGAGATACTGTGAGAAAAGGCTGGTGGTGTTAATAGGATTTGTTGACACACCAAGTCTGAGATATAAGACACAAAATGGATTCAAGAATGAGTTCAAGGTTGTTGACCTGATCAACTGAATTAGTGGCGCTGTCATTTAATAGGTAACTAATAAATCAACCATGGAAGATTATGAGGAGACCAATTTTTTTAAGATCAGGAGTCAGTTTTATAAATACTCATCTTAGATACCTATTAGACATCCAAGAGGCAATGTTGTAGGATATATTGGGTATGAAAGCCTTATTAAAGTGGAGTTAAGAGAGAATATGGGGTCTGGAGGGCTCTGGGGGCAGAGACTGCTGCCCAGTGCAGAGCTGTGTCTCCTCACCCCCAGCCTGTAAAGGTTAGGGCACATGCACTCATTGCTATGTCTGTGGCTTTCTCCTTAGTTTTTGGCACCTGTATCCCCATCTTTATTCTTAGTCATGATATAATCTTTTATTTAATGGACCATTTCGATGTATTTGGCAGTGTGAAGATAGTCTTCCTTAGCTCAGGCTACCATGTTGTTGTAATCCCAATTAAAAGTTTTTGCATCAAACAAGTGAATTAAATAAAACAAATATTAACTTTTAGACTATAAGGCCAAATTAGTGGTTACTAGAAGGGAAGGATGGGTAAATTGGGTAAGGGAGTCAATTGTGTGTGACAGATAGACCTGGGCTTTTAGCAGTGAAGTTAAAGTAAAATACACACATGCTGCTTTATAATGATGAACACCTGAAACTTACATACTATCATGAAATGCTACAATAAAAAGAAAACTCTTTACTTCCATGTCTCCATTTTAAAAGAGAGCACTAGTGTACATACCTATATCACATGAATGTTTGAAATAGTGAGGAAGAGAAAGGGAGAAATTAAATGGGAGTATTTTTCACAGAGATGGAAGAAAGGAAAATGTACAGATAACATTCTTGGGGAGTTTTGCTGTGAAGAGGAGCAGAAAAATCATTTCTTTCTTCTTATTTTCTTTGGATGGATGCTGAACAGTATGTTGGCAGTTATAAGAAATGATACACTAGAAAGAGAATTGTTCATGGGCAGAAGAGATGGGCGAAGGTAGAATAAAATTCTTTAGTGGGTGAGAAAAGTTGGCAATTTGGGGACAAACAGATATCTTACATTTTCAACGTTCTCATCTACAAAATGTTCATTCTCTCTGATTATTTTTTATTTTCATCTAAACTAGGAAGGGGATCATTAAACCTTTGCAAGCATGCTATGAAAGACCATCAACATAAGGAAGGGAAAGATAGAAAAGTCAGTTTGTCTTTTGTGATGATTTCTTTGAGGAAACTAAAAGGTATAGGCCTGCTCCTATGAGGAATTAGTAACAGTAAAGTTGTCTTTTTTCTTCCAGTGTGGAGGTGAGAGCAAAGATTCCCAAGGTTTTGATCTTTGGCTTGCTATTGGCAGCAAGTGAGATCTTGGTACTGGCAGGGAAGTTAGAACAATGAACTCTAGAGGAGAAAGCACAAAGAGGAAGATCAGGAGATGAGAGGAAGAAAGGACTCCTAGAAACTGAACTGAAACTGACTAGATGGGCTGAAAATTAGATGACTATATGGGAAAAGTAAACAGGCCCTAAACTCTTCTCTCTTTTTTTTCCCAGTAAAAATGAGAAGGATCTTAACTGCTAAGTCTTTGAGAAGCTAAATTAATGCAATGCATGTCAGAACACAAACAAAATTAACAAATCAAAGTTATTCTGCTACATAAATTGCCCTATTTATTGTAGACTGACAATGTTTCAAATGGTGGAATTTCTACTGGTCTTTCAATTTCTTCAGTCTTCAGATGGCAGACTTTACTGTGACAGTTGTAGGTCCAGGCACCACTAGTCACCGTTTTCAAGCAGGAACCACAGTGCCAGATCCCCATGGCTCACGAGTTCAACTTGGTTTTGCCACAGGAGCAAGTGTACTTTGTATGTTGGCTGATTTCAAGTTTCTCCATCATTATCCTGAGGGAGGGACTATAATGGGTCTCATATTTACTGACAATCCCAATCTTCTTGGTGCTCTTGGCCATGTTGCTGTGAGCTAGGCCAGGGTCTATAGAGAATCTTACACTTTTCTTGGGCTCTGTATTTGCAGTTATTTCTTCTGAAAAAAACTTACATTTCTTCCTCTGATGGGCTACACTTGTACATTCATTTTAGTGATCTGCCCATAGCAACAGGCACGAGGACTTGCTTCTTTTTTTCTGTTAAGTGCAAGAATGTTAAATTTACAGTTGTTCCTAATTGGCATTCGAAAAGGTGGAATTGGTTGCTGGGAGATCTACATAGGATAGTAGGTGAATTGCAGAAAAGTAGTGGTTACTGAAAGGAAATTATGAGAGAAAGGAAAATGAGAGCACATCTAAGACTTAAAACTATTGAAGTCTGAGATGTGTCAAGCAGAGATTGAAAGAAGGGAGTGAGGTCCTTTCAGTTACAGAAGTAGGACACTGGATATCTGAATAGGGGACCTGCACAGAAAAAGAATCCTTTTAGGATACATATTATCTGTACAAAACAACATGCATTTACATGTCTTTCATTGAAATTGGTCATAGGGAGCTCCTGACAAATTCCTGGTAAGCAATAAATAAAAACCAGTTTTTTTAGTAGCCATTATTACTAACAAGATATGTAGATGCAATTTTACTGTATTTAAATGTGTTGATGTCTTTTTTTTTATTTGAGTGAATATGAAAATATTTATGAAGATTTCATGGTTCACTCTTGATCATGGATTCCTTTGTCCTACTCTCACTATAATCATGTAGTTTTGAATTCATCACTTGCAAATTGCCTTCAAAAAAGGAAGTTCAGAAACCTAATATTTAAATTTGCAGAGAGATTACGATATTTGACACTTTGATAAAGTTAAAAATCCATCGAAATGCAAGGATTTAGCCAGGACACATAATTGAGATAAAATGGTGATTGGTCTGGTTAAGTGACCATAGATGTCATTTTAATTCACTGGACCTTGGGTTTTCTCATGTATGAAAAGGGAGTAGCATTAGATAAGGTCTACCACCTTTCTCCATTCTTGTTTTTGCTCTTGATCACAGGATGCTTTTCTCAGGGTAACATTTACCTTAAAATTTGAAGGTGAAAGGCCCATATTTATTAAAGAGAGGGCCCACATAATTTTGAAGGATTGAGTTTCAGGTTTCAGTCCACCTATTAAGTTGTCAATCCCTAGATAGCCTTTAATAAAGTGGTAATTCTGTGTTTGTTTCCAAAAAGGCTGCTGGGAATCCAGATTATTGTCTTGAGAAAACACTGGACAAAGCTGTATGGCTGCTGACAGGGAATTCATTAGTTACCTCTGACAGTGAGCAGTCTGGTCATTGACTTATTGGTCTACTTAATGCATTTCACAGCTCAACTAAGAAACCACTGCTAGTCTGAGATGTGACTATAGATGACATAAATGCAATTCTGGTCAATCTGTTCTTGTCATCTGAGGAAGTCATTGCAGAAATCCTTGTTTACTTTTTCTTTTTTTTTGAAAAGGGGAAGTACCCTTTTCTGTTTACTATTTTTGTAATTGTGGTTGAAAAGGGTTAACTGAGACAGTAATATTCTAAAATGTAACAAAAAACTTTATTACTAGGGCCTCCCCGGTGGTGCAGTGTTTGAGCGCTGGACTGCGAAGATGCCCGCAGCCTCTGCAGTGCTGGTTCAATCTCCGGGCACCGGGGAGGGTACCACATGGTGCGCAAACCTCTCCTGCCGCGACCGCTGCTCCCCTCAGCAGTGTACTTCGTCAGTCTGCCTGTTCTGCTCCCCACTCAAGCTCTGGCGAATTCTCTCACCCTCCCGCGCTTCTGACTGTACCCAGTGCTTGTATAAATAAATAAATCTTTAAAAAAAAAAACTTTATTACAAAAGAGTGCTAGCATGACTAGGATAGAAATGTTGGATACCTTTTGATCTTGAATCAGAATGTCGAATCTTAAGAATAAAAAGACTGTAGAGTCTATGAGTGAAGTTATGGGAAACAAATGCTAATTAAAAAATATTAAATACAATACAAATATTGCAGCCCAGGGGAAAAAGGAAACTACTTTAGCAGAAAATAACATTTTATGTGGCACTTACAATAAGTGTTTAAGGAGGGTGAACTAGTTCTTTGGGCTATTTTAGAAACTGCATCACATAATACCTTAAATAATTTACTGTCAACAATATCTCTGAATATGTTCAACGCTTATCACATCAAATGATATGATGGTATATCATCTTAATTTTTCTCAGATATGTGTGCTTTTTAAAAATATATGTATGACAGCGAGAGATAATACAACTGTTATAATAGCTATTTGCTTAGAGTGCCTACACCATCTTTATCAGGTATTGTAGGCAGCAAGTTATAATACATCAGGAATGAAATTTTCTTTACACAATATCTCATCTCAGCCACCCATAGTTATTTTCACATTGGCGGAAAGACAATAACCTACTGATATGATGTATTCCTTACTTGTAGTGAACTTTGGGGAATTAGCAGATAATTGGATGCTGCTTCTTCATTTTAGAAACACATACTCTTGTACCATTACTATATTTTCCACTACAATGTGATGAATAATGTTGTCAAAACAGGTGTCTATGAACTTAAAACTAGCTTCTTTTTGAAAGTTTTAAAAGGGCTCTTTTCCAATTGTATCAGAAACCTAAAGGACTACAACTGTTAATCTTAGGAAGTCACCCTTTGTGTGAACAAATAAACTTCAAGAAAATAAATGATGAAATTTCATTTTTTTGATATTCCATATATTTGAACTAAAATGAAAATTTAATTTTATGATTAGATTCACTAATGCTTTTTGAGTACAAATAAGGAAAATTCTTTGGTTTTTTATGTAAGGCATTATACTATTCTGAAGAGACATTGATAATACCATTACTAATCTGACATACAAAATTATAGCAATAATTTCCTTTTCAGAGACTCTTGAATGATATAGGAATCACATAATAAGTTAGCACCCAGTGTTAAGGAAGAATTGAAGGCATACAGTAAAATTTATCTATATTTCAACAACAAAAAACTCCCTAAACCAGTTTCATTGTATTGAATATAAACATTAGACTTCACAAAGTGACCTCTAGGTGTAGCTCAAAATAGTTGGCATTTACTTCCCCATTATCATGCATAACACAACTTGTTGACTAAAAATAAACTCTTGCATCATTAGAGAAAATAGAAATTATGGAGTTATACCTTACAAACTACATTTTGAACTTGAAATTTTTAGTATTTCTTTAGAAAAGAAAAACAAATTCAATATCCAAAAAAACTAGTTTTCCAAACTACCTATGATATTTATAACACACTACTGATGGAGAAAACTAAATTTGCATAAGAAATTCCTAAGTGATATTTACTGCTTTAATTATTTAAGAATATGTTATTTCTCTAAAGCACATTTTAATTTTTTTAGCTGAGTTCCTCAAATGATTGTGTCTAAGTTCTTAAAGCCATTTACAAAAACATTTGTTATGAAATGACAGCATTGTTGTTGTCATAAAATTCAAAATAAATGGAGGATTAACATACAGGATACTTTCAAAGCTGAGAAAAATGCACATAGATAAAAGTCAAATATGGCAATTGTTCAATTTTTCTAAAAATTTTGAAATTAAATATCTAAACAGGCTAAAAATTTGACAACATAAACACTGGAACAGTTACCATTATAGAAACTCAAACACTTTAAAAAATATTTACAAACTATATATTTCAAAGATGTGGGGTATGTACAGCATTAAGTACATGTTTGAGTACAATCACATTTACAGTAAAAACTATAACAAACAAACAAAACAAACAAACAAAAAACCTAGGAAATCGAGGCTCTAAACAACTGAAGAAGATAAAACTTAAATGGCTTATTGAGCAAATTTGTGCTTAAAATTTAAGGAATAAAGCCTTTAAAAAAAATTCCTGTCTGTTGAATATAAACAAAGTAAGAAACTAACTTGACTTTAAAAAACATTGATACACAGGAAAAATGGAAATGAGGACATCTGGTAAAATAAAATGACAGATCAAAGCAGTGGAAATGCTGGAGAAAAACTCCTTTAAACTCTAAGCATAAAGGAGGAGAATGAGGTGAAAATATTAAAAGAGAAAACATGGTTTTAATAGACCAGTCTGGACAAAGAGAAAGACAAAAGCCATTTTGATGGAATAAAACTTTTTGAAGCATTTCTCCTTATCTGTGTAGAAAATATTTTTTGTCCATTTGGAACCTCACCTTTTTTCATATTTCATCAGATAGGCAATTTAAAATAAAGCTAATAGTTTGTGACAATGTTTTTAATTAAAAAATGAGAAAATAATTTTCATAAATTGTTTTGAGTTCTACTATAAGTGGTCACAAATTCATGGCCTATATTTGTCAAAATAAAATGCCTTAAAGTCTACTGAACCTATATATAAATTCTGTAAAAAGAAAATAACTAGGATTTTAGAATGTCTTAACTTTCTTGATAATAGGGCTACTGACAATAATTGTTACTCTAAGAAACAATAACCATCTATTTATTGTGCCTCATTTCTCCTAAACGTATCTGCTGTTGGAACAAAGTGTATTATTGTTGAAAAGGTTCTGAACTGTTCGTCAATTATCTGAGTGAATCTACAGCTTAAAGCTAATATTTATCTTAGGTCCACAATTTAAAAAAAATCAACAGTTAAAACAATTGATACAGTGACTTACCTAGGAGAATGAGGTATATTTTGCACTGAAAGACCCCAACTGTGCTGCTGAAGGACTCCATGAAGGCATCCTGTCCCATGCATGCGGTGCCCTCTTCCTGGTGGTAACTTGGTTCATGGACCAGCAGCTGCTGGTTTGTTTGCCAGGGAAATTAGCAGTGAGGTAACAGACCCTATCCTGCCTCTTACTTCTGTGATTTGAATACAGAATGAATGTGTATACAAAGAACACAGGGAGTGGGAACACCTGTTATATACTTTGCAAGACACAGGCTTAATACTTTCAGAAAGCTTCTTAGTGATTATCAGTAATGCTCACTTTATTTTATTACTTAGTTATTAATAATTACATGAAGAAAAACATCCTTTTGGGCAACTTAATTAAAAGCCATATTCCTTCATAATGCGAGCATATTGTGAAATATTCTTAAAAATGAAAACTAGTTTCCTATCATGCAAAACTATGTCATTACTTCACAATGGTAAGTTTTTATGTGAAAATAGATGCATTTCATATTTCATGTCTGCTAACTGGTAATAAGTTATCATAAACTCACTAAGTAACATGTAAAAGTTTACCAAAGAATCAAAATAAAGCACCTGATGATGGTGTACAGGTGCATTGAAGGAAACTCTATGGGGACTACACCTGAGGGGGTGGGGGAAAGCAAATATTGTTTAAAAATGAACAATGATGTAAAAAAATAAAATAATTAATTAATAAAAAAAGAAAAAAACCCAAATAAAGGTATCTGAAAGTCTTCAAAACCATATTGTTCTAGGTAGTGTTTCCTATTACAAATGTTTGCTTTGGCAGTATTGAACCTATGGGTCTATACTATTTTTAAAAGCAAACTACAGGTGTGTTTCCAAGTGAGACTGAATCATGGACCGTGCATAATTATAATGAAAAGCTTATGCCAACAGATAATATCTGAGGTCACATTTTCACAGGGAAGCACAGTGGAAATGAACCAATGGCTCAAAGATGCTACTATAGTATCTGGGTTACAGCTTTTCAGCCTGGCCTTGTCACTGTCATGGCAGCAGGCAGTCTGGACTATACTTCCACATAATTTACTGTCAATAAGTTGTAAGTTAACCTCAGTTTGCAGAAAGACTCTGGTCCAAGCTTTCCACTATATAAAATAAGAAACAGAAAACCAAATCTCCATTAAATCAAGCAAAATTCCTTGCACAAATAATATTTAACAGTTAAGATTCACTGAAGTTCTATGATGAGAGGGGAAGGAAGACTATTTCTCAGGAGTAATAAAAGGTAAAAAATGGAATGATAGTTATTTTGGAATCCAAGTTTGAAAACACTTCTTGTGTTAACGCTGCCACCCACCTATATTTGCTTCTATACGCCAAAAAAAAAAAAAAAAAAAAAAAAGTGGCTGTTGGAACATCTGAATCTTCTAAAGATTTATTTTATTTATTTATTCATACAAGAGCTGGGGTGCAGGCCAGAAGTGAGCTGGGTGAGAGGATTCACCAGAGACAGAGTGGGGAGCAGAACAGGCAGACTGACTGAAATACACTGCTAAGGGGAGCAGCGGGCAAGACAGGAGAGGTCTGCTGCGCCATATGGGTCACCTCCCTGGTCAGGGTTCAAACTCATGTTGCAGTAGCTGCAGATAGCTTTACAGTGCTGAGACTCAACCCCTTGGGCCACCAGGGAGGCCCTTACCAGGTAATTATTATACCACAATTTTCTGTTATTTCTTGTATATGCATTTATAACTCTTATCTCATTAACCCCAATTAATTTTACTGCATGTTTATTTTCCCTCTGCACTTGTCAAATAGACAGTCCTATTTATATATGGATCCTTCGCATCATGCTTAACTAGTATTGCTAAGTTGTTTGCTCCTAATTCTCCATAACCTATATGTTCTGATTTTTAGTTGATGCTTAAGAAATGCATATAAATTTTAATATGGATTATACAAAATACAATTTGGAAATTCTACAAAAAACATACAAAACTCCCTGACATCTTTTATGATGACATCTTTTAAATAAATATTAATCTTTACTTGTCTTTATAACAAAGCTCCTTTCATTGTTTTCCAACTCAGTTCTGGCTCATGATGAAGTTTTTCAGCACCTAAGCAAAAGAGATAAAGACAAAAAATAGTTTTTCCTAGTGTTAAATTTATTTAACTGAAAGGACTGCTTTTTATTGAGTTTTTTGTTGTATTTAAATATATCCCTTTATGAAATAGGTTATAATGTTATGTAAATAAATTAAATGCCAAAATAAATCATAGTTGTGATCTTTTCATAGTTAATCATAGTTGTGATCTTTTCATGTTATGACACATATAAAATGACACTTGAATAGAGCAACGTGGGAAATGGCATCACCACGACAAAGTGCCCTCTAGTGGCAGATGGTAGGCATAAACTCAATTCTGGATTAAGGACCTTTACATAGGTCCACACAAGAAATGTTAAAAAATAACTTCAACTGTTGTCAATTTTTGCATGATTGCTAAAAATGTTTTAATGTTTTATTATTGTAATAAATTTCCTACCATCAAAATTACCTCACATCTCACCTGTAACTCACTGGGAAACTGCTCTACCACACTATTCAAGAGCTTTATTGTTTGTTGATCTTAGCTACATTTGCATTTTTTTTAAAAAAAAAGGTGGGCCTCCCCTGGTGACCCAGCGGTTGAGTGCTGGGCTGCGAAGATGCCCGCAGCCTCTGCAGTGCCGGTTCGATCCCCGGCCACTGGCAAGGGTCCCACATGGCGCGCAGACCTCTCCTGCTGTGCCCACTACTCCCCTCAGCAGTGTACTTCGTCAGTCTGCCTGCTCTGCTCCCTGCTCTGGCGAATTCTCTCACCCTCCCGTGCTTCTGACTGTATCTAGTGCTTGTATAAATAAATAAACAAATCTTTTTTTTTTTTAAAAGGTGATTAAGAAATAAAACCTAAATTTGATCAAATTCAAGAATTCAAGTGATGTAAGAAGTCATTTGGGATAGTGTATGGGGGTGGTGGTGGGATGGCATAAGACTGTCACCTCAAGTCACACTACAGTTTACTGTTTAGTTTGTTTAAATTGTAAGTAAGTCTTTTTTTTTTTTTTTTTTAAAAATCAATCCAATAGTCTGTTACATGCATTTCAAATCTTCACATTCTTTATTTACTAGTAGCGAATGAGGATTTTGCAATGTAAGAAACTTTGAGAAGGAGAGCTGGTGAAATGCCAAGTCAATTAGGGAACTAAATAGAACTCGTGAAAGAAAACACTGTCATTAAATAAATCCTAGGAAAGAATACAATTGCAGGAAAAAGTTGTCTGCTAGAGGAGGGCATTACAATTGCCCCTGCCAGCGATTATTATATAGTTAAGTGTAAAATGCTGCCCCCAGAAGTCTGGATCCACAGGATATAGCTGTTAAATGACTATGCTTTGCTGCATAGTGCTCTCCAGGTCTCTGCTTTACTTTTAGCATAAGTTCTGTTTTCTGCTACTGTTTGCTCAGTAGCAGAAATTTATTTATTTATTTATTTATTTATAATTATTTTGGAGGGGTGACATCTCTGCACTGCTTTGATATTTAGGATGCTTAGAAATGTATCTTCCTAATCAGACCTGAATCTCAGCTTTTATTTAACCTTCCAGAGGCTTCTCCTGTTTGAACCATCAGAAATACTTCCTTATCCTACTCTTTTGCTGTTGCTGCTGCTCTCAGACAGATCAACTTATAAACTGTCAGCTTTGATGTTCCAATCTGAAAAACAAACAAACAAAAAAAACAAAAAAACCTCAAAAAACAACAAAAATACAGGCTGTCACTACATTACCGAGGGACTAAGGGACTATTATCTTAAGATTTGTCAGTAGACCAAACACACTTTTCATTAATTTGCTCTGCCACTAATAATTCTCATGCAGGTGTGAAAGTCCTCAATAAATCTCATAACTGTATTTTTGAAAGATGAGAATAAAATAATATGCTTCAGTCTTATACAAAGGAACAACCCAGAATAAAAGAATAAAAATAATAATGGCACATTCAGTGTAAATCTCAACAGCAAGGTTTCAGAATGTCTGGATTTGTATCACCCCTTATGCATGCTTTTTTAACTATATCGTATATGCCTTGACAACCACAACAGTATTTCATTAATCTAAAGTGCTTAGTACAGTGTTATCTTGCGCCCAACAATCAACAAACACTAAATTGGCTTTCATTTTATATACTAAAATATTTGGCAGTCTCTGTTTCTTTTGATGCTTTAGGGACATACATACACTGAAGATTTTCACATATTGAGAACCATCTGGGAATTAAGATTAGAGAAGATAAAGAATGAACTAAACTAAGATTGCCCTAAAGTGACTAGAATTTCCTTGTAAGGTTAAAATAAGGGTCAGAGAAGCACATAAACACAGTTTCAAAAGGAACTGTTAATACAAATAATGATAGAAATACGCAAATGGTGGTTCTCTTGGAGTAGAGAATAGAGCAGTTATGACCGTAATACCGCAAAGTTGTACAGTGCTTTATAATTTATAAATTGCATTCATCCTCATCCTCTCATTTATCCTTAGCAAACTCTAGGCCAACTATTTCGATCTCATTTGTAAAAATTAGTAAGACATCAAGGGTCAAGTAATAGAATTTAAGAGTTGGAAATAACTGCTACGTTAGTCTCCCTCAAATTTCAATCACTTGCAAACCACTTTTATCATTTTTGCTTGACCTGAGTACCACCCATACTACTGTTGACCTAATATTTTTCATTAGTATGGCACACTAACATTTTTTCAGTTGTTACAAGAAATATTTTTAAATCACGGGTTTGTGTTTTTTTCTAATAAACATTAAAAATAAATGTATATTTCAAATAATCACTGGCACCAAGCTTTGGGAGTCACCCTTCAGCACCACACATGAAAACCTTGCTTAAAACATCTGGATAATCAGTCCTTCAATTTCTGCTTGCACAACTGCAGTAATATTAGACAAGCTACTTAATTTCTCCACAAGTCAGTTTCCCCATCCTTGAAATGGGAATAATAGTATAACCCCCTTAGGATTCTTGTGTGGATAAATGAGATAATAAACATAAAGCTATTAATAGAGTTCACACGTAGTAAAACATTCAGTAAATACTAGCCATTATTGGCTCTGGGCCTCTTTCTTTCAGGTTTTACCTCAAAACTGTAAAGTTCTTAAACTGAATCTCAAATGACTCCTCTATTCCTTTCCTCTGTTTAGCTAAACTGCAAAAAGTTGGAAAGAGAACTTTAAAATGACCTGTGTATCTGATATATTTTCCACCTTGGCTTGTCTTAGATTGTGCAGGCAACAAATAGTAAAAGGTGGGGGTTAAATCCTTTGGATTTAGGGCTTTTTGCAGAGGATGCCAAGACGGAGAAAGAACAAACAGTCCTAACCCTGGCCAGCAGTCGACTGGAAAACCTGAATTACACGTGTCCTCCGACCCAGCCCAGCGCCACCAGGGGCGTTCCAGGTTGTCAGGTCACCACTCGGAAGCACTTTCCCTTGGGTTCCGCTAGGCGTCAGTCTCGCGGCCTTTCACCCCGCCACTCTGGACCAGGTGAAATTTCCTCCAATGCGCTCCAGTGTGGCTTATATAGTGTGGTCTCAGTATTTGTTCCTGTCGCTCAAGTATGCTTACTTTTGAGTAAGATTTTTGCCTCGTGGAAGTGGAAGTACCGAAAACAAGTGCTCTGTAGATACCGGCTAAAGCCGTGGTACCTTAAAGCAACAAGATTTGCCGGCTTAACTGAGGCGCCCTTTGTTTTGCTTGCTGGGAAATGTAGTGCCCGCACTACCCTTTCTCCTCCATTACAGGTACCGGCCGCAACCGGAAGACTACAGTTCCCAGCATGCCCAGAACAGGGAAGGGTGACCCTGGTCATAGCTCCACGTGACCGCTCACTATGGCTGCCTTCTGTTGGGTCCAGCTATGTGGTGTTTCGGTGTGATTTGTTAGTTCTTTGTGGCAGGATATCCCCTCACGATTTCGACATGCAAAAAATCAAATCTCTTATGACCCGACAGGTAAGTCGCGGCGAATGGAGCAAAGTCCTTTTTCATAGCCGCTGGAGAGGAGCCGAGTTGTTCTGTCCCTGGGCCGCGGCGGGTAGAGACTTAAGTTATAGGTGGTGGCAGGTGTTAGGGGCTGGGGACGCTAGGACAAACCCTTGAAAACTCACCTTAGCCTACAAAATCGGAGTTTTGCTGGAGAGGGTAGCGGCGTCCCAGAAACATTCCTTTAGACAAAGACAGTGAGTGAGTCAGAAGCTATCTTTGTCTCCCCTCCTTCCTCATTGCCATCTTTCCAGTGACAAGCTCAGTTGTCTTGCAAGGGTCCCCTCATCCAAGCTGTCTGTCTTCTTTGACCAGGTGGCTTGGGGATGGCAGCGAGCTCTGTGCAATAGCGATGACCTGGGAAAAGTGAAAACAAAACAAACCGGATAACCTAAAGACAGAATTGGTGGCATTATGCCTTTAAGAAGTTCCCAAATCTTGTAGCTTAAGTTTCCGCTGTGAACATGCCAATACCTAGTATTTTTACTTTGTTAATTTTATCTCGCAGTTGTTATGAGGTTCATCAATAAGCTAATGTATGAAAATTCTTTGTGAAATGCTACATTAAAAAATGTTACTTAAAAAAATCATTGTCAAGGAAAAATAATCGTCTTTTATTCAACGCACCCCTCTCCGCCCCAGTACGGTAATTTGGTTATTTCCTATCCCCTTTCATAAATGTTAGTGACTTCTTAATACTGCTTCAGCTTCCTTCAAGCAAGGAGTGGGAGAAAACTCCTTTTTTTGTAATTATTTATCATGATTTGATTTTACCTTCAACTAATATTTCACTAGAAATGTTAATTCTTTATTGTTTTAATATGAGAGAAGGATAATTTAGTTTTAAGTCAGCATGGTTTTGAGCCTATTGGATAATCATGTGACGAATGCTTCCAGTTTTGTTGTTGTTGTTGATAAAAAAAGAATACAAACTTCTTCTTTTAGAATTCAGAATTTGAGAGGTATCTGAACAGGTTACAAATATTAGATTCCGGGGAACAATAAGTAAGCCCTATATGACTAAAATGCTTGGCACATATTATTGTCATGGACATAGAATAAATAGTCTGTGAATTACAAAAAAGATTTCAGTAAGTGGATAGTACTTAGTGATCCCTCACTTTTGTTGAGTACTGGTGTTGAGTACTGCTTCTTACTGGAGAATGATTGGGTCCCACTCCATCCTGTAGTAGCAGTGTGACCTAGAGGAAGTCTCCTAACTTTTTTTTAGCATGATTCTATGTATTTATTTTTTAAAAGATTTATTTATTTATTCATGTAAGAACTGGGGTGTAGGCCAGAGGTGTGGGGGAGGTAAAAGAGTTCACCAGAGACAGAATGGGGAGCAGAACAGGCAGATCTACTGAAATAGGCACAATAGACCTTTCCTGACTTAGCCGCTGCTCCCCTCAACAGTGTATTTCAGTCGATCTGCCTGTTCTGTTCCCTACTCTGTTCCTGGTGAACCCTCTCACTCCCCCCCCTACACCTCTGGCCTGTACCCCAGTTCTTGCATGTATCAATAAATAAAATCTTTAAAAAAAAAATCTACTGAAATACACTGCTGAAGGGAGCAGCAGGCAAGACAGGAGAGATCTGCTGCACCATGTGGGTAGCTCCCTGGCCGGCGTGGGGATTGAACTGGTGCTGCAGTGGCTGGCGATAGATTGTAAGCACTGTCTTTAACCCCTGCACCACCAGGGATGCCCTTGATTATATATCTTTAAAAGAGGAATGATAACATGTACCTCGTGGGATTGACCTAGTGGTGATATTTATATGGTATGGTGAAAATAGATAAAGCAGTTAATACAGTTTGTGTACCTTGTCAAGGTAGTGCTTAATCATAAACATCTCTGGCTACATTGATAGTGGGAAAGCAGGAAAACTGGAAGCAGGTTATTGCAGTTCTTCAAGCAGTAGAAGATTTTGGGTATTTGTTTACTTTTTAAGATGATATTCACTTTTGTCTATTGCATCATTAATACTCTTAAACTGCCTTTTTGGATTTGTGTACATCAGCTAAGTTAAGTACTTTCTCAGGTTCACTGTGTATTTCAGTATAGTTAGTAAACATCAACATTGTTGTATAGCAACTTTGTTTGATTTATTTTTTAGTTGTATTTTGTAATGAATGAGACAGAAGAAAATATAAAAGTCCAGGTTTATGTCTCCTAAATGTAATGAAATTGTGTTGAACATGATAACTCTTCAGCATCAGTCAGGACTGGTACAGTCAAATCTACTTAGTTGGGAAGAAAAAACAATTTCAAGAACATGTGAAAAATGAGCTATATTACATAAAAGTTAGGTAAATTGGGAGTTTTACACATTTTTTTAAGGTATCGATGTTATGTATGTTTGTGACTGCTTCCACACATCTGACCACAATTAATACACAGTTGGTGAATCCATGAAGTATGAAATTAGGGTGTCTCCTAAAGTTAAATTTAAGATTTTCTTTAATACTGTTTGTTATGGGAATCTATAGTATATTACAAATACATATACACAAAATATTTCTTTTTTTGATTGCAAATTATGCTAATAATATATTATTAATCTAGAGAGATGCAAAATTTAGTTCTATGAAGCACGCATTTTTGAGAAAGACTGGGAGGGTAGACTTTGTTAGCTTTCTTAGGTGAGATTCATTCTTTTCTTTCAGTTCAGTTCATTTAACAAATGTTTATTGAGTACTATGTGCCAGGCACTATTCTAAGTCTGGGGGATGCATGAGTGAACAAAACAGACAATTACTAAGGCAGACATAGTGATAAATGCTTGGGAGGAAGAGAGGATAGGGAGTGAGTCCTGGAAGTCAAGTAAGGAATATTACAAGAGGGAGTCACAGAGTGGATTAAATGCCGAAGATGGGTCAAGCACGGTGAGAATGAGCCTTTGGATTGGGTAGCATAGAGGTTATCAGTGACCCTACAACCACACTTTTTGTGAAGTCTCAGAAATAGGCTCTAAGGACTCACGTAGATATAACAGAAATAGTCTGAAATGTTAATCTGATCTGGGCAAAGAAAGTGCAGAGGCAGTCGTTAATTATGCTGAATTTTGTATGAATGTAAATGGAAAACTATGGAAACAAAAACCAAAAACAAAAGAAAATTAAATGTTTAGTGATTTCAGTGAAGGTTTCAATTTAATAAAGGCAGATTATAGTATGATCATGACTTCCTGCTTTAGACAGTTAAAGATAAAAATAAAGATGATGAGTTAATATTTGTTAGAAATTTATAAAATTGTTAACCAAAGGGTTTAAGATCTATAATCCTAAAATGCAGGTAGTTATCAGGTGTTTTGCTCTAAGACATTTATGTAATTCTCATTTCTGTTTTGATAAGATAATAGAAAAGTATTTCTCTGTGGTCACAGTAATATTCAGAATGATAGTTTACACTTGAAGAATGGTTATCATGTACCAGCCACTATTTATGGCCTCTTACATACATTATTTCCTTTACTCCTTGTTACAGCCTCTGAGTTATTATCATCATCATTAGAATATAATGATAGGCAGGTTAGGTCGGTTGTCCAAGACCACAGAGCCCATTCCTTGACTTACTGCACTTACTGATATATAGATAGGGTTTCCAGTTTTTATTGCTTTTATTTTGCACGTTTGTTGGGAAGTTGCCATACATTAGTAGCCTATTATTGTGTGTGGTGACTAATTTGGAGGTAATGCCTTTTTATAGATATTGGTGTATATCAGTCATTTATTTACATTTCAAGCATTGGTTTCTTAACTCAGAAAAGAGAACATTATACATGATACATTCCTCCAAAATTTCTGTTAGATTGGTTAAACAAATTTACACTTAAAATTTTTTTATTTAAAAGGCATGACAATTACATTAAAAATATTTTAGCGGTTGTGATTTTGAATTTATGAAATTTTACTTCATATGAATATGTGTATGTATGTATGTACTGTGTGTATATAATGTATATAGAAATTTAGTTTTGTAACTCAACTTTGCCTTCTTTACAAATACTTTTGATGCTGTAGATGTCTGATGACTACTGGTGACAAAGTGGGACCCAGAAGAACAAACAGGCAGAGTAGTTACAAACTGATATTTCCTCACTTATTTTAAGACATCAGTCCTTGGTATGCTATTCTTATTCTAGCAAACTTCCCCAGAAACTTCATTTTAAAGTCAATTTTATGTTCCCTTGAGAACAATGTTCTAATTAGTTAGAGATTGGACCTTAACCAGGGTGTCTACTGATTAATTTACTCATTTCTTTGATGATTATGCTATTCCTGGAAATTTGCTAGCCATTGCCCAGAGGCAAAACACACATGGCCTCTCTCTTCTCTTGGGACTTAATCTGGGAGAGAAAGATAAATATATTTAATATTTAAAACTCTACTTTGGCAGAGGAAAATATTTAGCTGGGTTTCTGAAACATTGGTGATTATATGACTCACCAGGTTGCTTGTTAAAGTGCAATTCCTGATTATAATCCAAAAACACCTACTCATTAGATCTGTGGTGGGACCTGGGAATCTTATGTTCAAAAAAATTCCCCATGGTGTTGTTGATGGAGATGATTCATGCATGGGGTCATACAGAGAAATAATGGGTACTTTGAAGCATAGGGATCTAGAAAAACTTCAAACAGAAGTTAACTCTGACAGTGAAGTATGGTTTCCTTAGAGGGTGGGGCGTGTATGCGTGTGCATGTGTGTGTGCGTGTGCATGTGGGTGTGTGTGTGCATGTGTGAGAGAGATGCAGAAGGCTAGGTGGGAGTATTCTGTGAAGACTTGGTGGTGTGGCAGAACACCTGTCATAAAAAATTTTGGAATGTGACGTGGTATTTTATAATAGAGAAGATAAAATGCATACCTCTTATAATTTAAAAATAAGCAAGTTCTCTAAGTCTTCAATAACCAACCTAAATGTAACATGTATTTTGTTTCCCAAGGACACCAAAGGGCCAATGTAGGGCACCTAAAGATGAAAACTATAGCATTAATCTCGTCTCTGCCACTTTTGCTTACAGCCTAGTATTACAGGGATTTTAGGTGTCTCCTCTGACTAGCCTGTTTTTTAAAAATGGACTTTCCAAGGAAATTTAAATTGGTCAGTTCTTTCTGTCTTCATTTTCCCTGGTACAAATGAGACTCAGAATCCCTCAGTTGGAATGAATATAGACTGTCCCAGGTACCTATGAGCTAAAAAAAAAGTAGAAAGCAGATTTAATTATGCAGTGTAAATTGGGTATTGATGGGAAATACCAGGTAAAATCAAGGGATTACTTATGTATTAATTAAGCAGTTACTAGTATTTAAAAATCTGTGGACTTGTATATCATATTTGTGACTCATAACTTGAACTTTTTATTGAAACATTACAGCATTCAGTAAGTTTCAGGTGTGTATCACTGAGAGCAACATGTGTATTTATTGGGTGAACTTGATAATGATTAGTAATAGATAAGTGCTTTTATACAATGCGTTTTGTCACCCAAGTTTCTTTTGGTTGCTTTTAAATCTTAGTTAAATTAGACTTGAACCATTAATCATGAAGGTGCTACATAATGTTTATTTTCAAATACAAAAAAGTACGACTTAACTTAATTCAATAGTAGTACTGAATGTATTATGTGATGATTGTTTTTAGAACATATTTCTATAGACTTTAAAGCAAGAAAATCTCTTTCTAAAATGGTGATTTCTGTTTTATTAAATATCATTTAATTGTTCTGCAGCACAAATTAAAATTTTTTTTAATCTGTTTTTTTAGGGTCTGAAAAGCCCTCCAGAGAGCCTCAGTGATCTGGGTGTCATTGAGAATCTCCGAGTCCCTGGAAAGGTATTGATCTGCTTGTGTGAGCATGACTTTTCACTTCCTTAAGAAAATGTTATTGCCTTTAGATAATAATTGATTCACAGAAGCTTTTCCTTCCTGCAGGCAGATGGTTATGATAAGCTAGGTAAATTTTTATAACACAGTAGGCTTGGGGTTTGTTTTTGCTTTCATTGCTCATTGGGATGCAGTATGGTGTGTTATAGTAAAGCAGAAAACATGAAATTGATAAATTTAGAGATTATTATTGTATCAAATTCTTAGCCTGAAAGCAGTTACATATACATATGAAACATATTGATTTACCCACCGTAATTTGGAGAAATGAAATGAAATAATTTGCTTTCTGTGCTGTAACACTCTGAGCCAAAAATCATGGTTAATTACGTTTCTGTTATGGAGCAGAGATTTTTGAATAAGTAGCTAAAGCAAAACTTATACAAAATTGGAGATAGCCTAGATTTAAATCCCCTGATAGTCATGTGAATTTCTCAGTTTACAAATTTAATAGATGTTATTCGAAACTAGCTGGCTTCCCTTCAGGAGAATTATTAGCCATTGTTAAATAAATAAATCCCTGCTGCTTCTCCCTCTGGGGTGTTGCACTTGGAACTATCTCTGTGAATAGCAGCTTCACCACAGATCAAAGCTTGTACTTCTGAATGTCTGCTCTTGTGATTTTTTAATTTAAGGATCACATTTGAAACTACCGTTTGTCTTCTGTGTCTGGCATCTTAATACATAAGTCTTCTTTCTCTTTATCAGCTATCATAAATCCTCTTGTCACACCTCAGTGTTAGCAGCTGTTAGAAGGTTGATTTCCTACCTCTTGGAGGTGCCTTACCCCCTAAAGTGAACTTTGTTTTTTAGTGCTTCGCTTTTAATTTAGGTCAAATCCAAACATATTCTTTAAATATGATACAGTTAACCAACCCTTTTGTGTAAAGTGCTTCCAACAAAAACCTTAAAGAAGTATATGAATAGTATGTGATAGTATATGTTATAAAAGATTATTGAATGTAATAAAATTGGGAATGAAGAAAAAATTTTAGATCCCAATTAGCAAGTCATTTTATTTCTTTGACTTAAGAAAAGATTATCATGTATTATGAGCATGTCTTGAATTAGATTGCATTGGATGTTCAGAATCAGTGCAAAATTGATGAGCGAGCCTCTTTAAAAAAATAAATGTATGAGAACTTTCTGGGTTTCTCTGTATAGGAGATACACATGTTATTATAAAATTTCTTGTTGGCTCTTTTTTCTCTTCAAATAAAGGGAGTTTGGGCAGATTGTTTTCTAATGTTTAAGTTACTTCTGTGAAGTAAGATAAGTGGATTTGACTTGACTTCTTAATATTCCTTAATAAAAAAATACTAAAACCACATACCAACAATAGAGTTTTGTTTCCAGAGCTTTATGAAAGCATGTGGAAAGGGTCCTAGAATTAGAATCAAGAGAGTAGGCTCAAAGATTAACTTAACCATTTTGCTTATTAAAGGAAAATCATTTCAGTTGCTTTGTGACTCAGTTTCTACGTGTGTAAAGATGTGATTTCATTAGATGATATTTAAGAGTCCTTTTGGCTCTAATATTTTATATTTTCTATGTTATAGTTTTTGTAGGAGTGATATGTTATAAAAATATACATTCTAAACAATGTATTGAGCAGATTTTTTAGAAGGCATATTGGTATCTCTATTTGACAAGAATAGTATTGAAGTTTATGACTAGGAGACATTTTTAGCTTTGGTGATTGGGGTAAAAAATTTTAATTTACAATTACATATCATTTAAGACTATTGTTTTCTCCTGGTGGTATCAAGAGGGACTGTAAACATGGACCTGAAAAGTCATTTAGGGGTTTTTTTTTGGCACTAGTAACTATCAATATTTAGCTGTGTTTTTTTTAACCATTAATGAAATTATGATTCTCTTGGCTTCAGATGCTTTGAGATTTTTAACTCTCTCGTGACAAATCATAAAAAGCATTCTACAGACTATTTAGTAGTTTATCCATTCGGGTAATTACTGAGTTTTGAAGATGCAAAGAGCTACAAATCTTTCTTCCTACCTCAATCTAAGTGGGAGAAACAACCAAAAATAATGCAGAGTAGTACAAGTGCAATAGAGGTCTATACTGAGGTATGCACAGTGATAGTGCAGCTAAGAAAGGATTAGGAATATACTTAGAAGGGTTTTAGAGTCAGGGTCTTCTAGAGTTGGTGATAAGTTTTTTAGAAGGATAACTAGTATACAAGTGGATTTTTCTTGTCTAATTTTAACATTGGTTTACAACATTATTTGTGTCTTAGAATTATGGGATCACCCTCTTCAGGTGTTGTTAACTACCCCATATCTGTCACCAAAGCACCAATAGTCTCCACCATCATCTCCATAGTCTTGTGTGCTCACTCCCTACTTTGTTCTAGCCCCTTCCCCTCTGGCAAGACAAGTGGATTTTTTTTTTTTAATTGGAAATCCTGGCCAGTAAGATACCAATTAGGAAGATAAGAATATGAGTTTTAGAAGGAAAAGGATTTAATATGAGAAGCATTTTAAAATTAGAATTTAGGACTGAGAATTTTATTGGCTGTAGAAGGCAAAGTCATGAGAAATATCAGTTTGTAAGCCCTGGAATTGAAAGTGTTATGATCTTTTTTGTCTCAGAATAGATAGCATTTTTTATTCTTTTAGAGAAGAGGGTCTGATTAGATATATGAAAATTGAAACAAAATTAAGACTTAAGATACTGGTGCTTCCCTAGGGGCCCAGGGGTTAACTCTCAATGCTAACATTGCTAAGGCCTGAGTTTCATCCCTGGGCAGGGAGGTAACCCATATACGGTGTGGCAGACCTTTGTGTTTCACCTGCTGCTCCCCTTAGCAGTGAATTTCACTATATATACCTGTCTGTTCCCCACTCTGTCTCTGGTGAATCCTCTCAACCTCTGCACCGCAGTTCTTCTATGCAAAAAAAAAAAAAAAAAAAAAAAAGACTTAGATTCTGTATTTTCCTCTCTGTACTTCAATTTGCGAGGTGTCTTCTTCAGCATTATATTCTAAAAGGACGAACATGTGACGTATGGCTTGATGCTGTTCACTGAAGTTGAAAATATTTAAAGACAGCTTCAAAAAAAAAAAAAACATGTTTTCAAAGCTGCTGTTTTTATTGTTTCCCTTTTCGTGGAAATAAATTTAGGAAATTGCTTTTAAAAATACAACTTTAGAGATGTAAGTAAGATATTTGACTAAGATTTAAATATGAAAGTTTGCTTTCTAGCTTTGTGATTTTAGTAAATGTTAATAATTCAATAAATTTCTGGGAATTAAAATGTTTTCCTGATCTATTTTAAGAAATCACGTGTGTGTGTATTTGGAACACTGTTATTATATAGAAAGTGAATAAGATACATTTTTTATCACTTAAATGTCTTATTAAGCTGGATTAAAATAATGTCATTTTATAATCTTTTATAAAAATCTATAAATCATTTTGCGTAAACCTTCCTTCAGGTTGTAACCTTGCCAGTGTTCCACTAGATGGCAATGGAAGCCTGAAGAAAAACATGTAGACTTTAAAAGCTATCTTTTATTTAAAATGCACAAACACAAACTGATGAACTGGCTGCTTTGATGTATTATTATTGTTGTTCTGTGGGATTTTAAGAAAATGTGCTATTTCCTCACACAGTCAGACATCTGGCAATTCATTAAAAATTTCCATGTATGGTTTTAGGGTATCAGTGGTCTTGAATCCTTTTTCATTTGGAAACAGAAAACCAACATTTGTTAAGTGATTTATGGTTTTTATAGTATTAATTGATATTTTGAAAACTTCATGTTTATGTTTTCCCTTTTAGCTCTATATAGATTTTGGTTGATGAACATTTTTTTTTGCTCTCAGTTGGAGTTGTGATGTAATCTAACTTTAAGATTGACTTTGTTTTTATAATTTACTATCACAGAATACTTTTTTTCTGTTGAATGGTGAAGAAATGTAAATAGTAAAAAAAAAAAATGCCTTTGAGATTTGTTTTGGCAAGTTAAAATTCACACTCTACAAAAATTTCTTCTTTTCTCCCTCACTTCCTCCCAACATAGTACATTCTGCCATTCAACTATATAATGTGAATTCTAGTCTACTAAGCTAAATATGGAAAGAGAAGTTGGTTTGGGTTTCATTTTTTATTCTATATATTTTCTGTGGGTTTTGAAAACTGACCTGTGACTGGAAGATTTTATATTTATCCTTTTTTTTGGATAAATAACTGCTGAAGATTATGAGTTTTCAAGCTATACCATGGGTTTAAACTTCAGTTAAATTATTTTCAAAATTAAAAAGAATATTGAGTTTAGTGATAGCAAGGACAATTGATAAGCTGTCTTCACGAACTTTGTATACTTATAAAAGTAAAAACATGAAAGACCCTGAACTTGGGTTGGAATTTTTAGTATTGTCTATTTTATATAATTTTGAAAAGATTTATTTTTATTTATGCATATAAGAACTGGGGTGTAGGCCACAAGTGTAGGGGGGTTGAGAGGATTCACTAGAGACAGGACGGGGAGCAGAACAGGTGAATCTACTGAAATACACTGCTGAGGGGAGCAGCGGGTGAGACAGGAGAGGTCTGCTCTGCCATGTGGGCTAGCTCCCTGGCACAGGATCAAACTCATATGCAGTGGCTGGCGATAGCTCGACAGAGAGGAGACTTTAACCCCTGTGCCACCAGGGACCCCCTATTTTATATAATTTGAAAGTAGTAGTTAAATGCAAAATTGGTAGTCTTTCCCCCACCTCTTAAACTTGAATACATTCCCTTAAGAGATGAACTCTTAAGTGGTAAATTGCCTTGTGAAGTTACAGCCTAGTTCTTTAGAAACCATGCATGTACTGGAATGTTTTATAACAGCTAACATTTGAGAGCTCCAATTGTTTTATAGACTTGAACTTCCAGTTTTCATAAAATCTTGTGTTGTAATATTTAGAGGAAAAATGACTTGGCTGAAAATCAAAGTCTTGACTGAAATTTCTATTGTTATTGGCTTTCTTCACTTTTCATAATTACATTTTTGATGGACATTTTTATGTGTATAGTCATGTCACTTTATTTCAATATTGGTCAAAATAAATATAGTTTTATTTGTAGATTTACAAGGTGTTGTGACTACTGGAAAAGACAGCCTCTAGAATATTGAATGATTTTGTTGCGTACTACTTTCTAAACATAATCTTGCTTGATTATGTTAAGAAAATAATGAATTTTTATGTTAATTTTTTGATATAGCATATGACAAAGGGATATGTGTAAAGGTATTTTAGTGTAGGAAGAATAAAGGTCTTGGAAGAATTTTTAGTAAAGGAAGAATACAGAATATGTATATATGTGTATGTATATATAAAAAACATACTGGATTTCCAGAGATCTCAATTGTTGCATTTCTTTGCTTCCTATATACATGCAGACCTTCCCCCATGATATTTTCTACCCTCCAAGGAGCCCTATACCCCATTGCTTAACCTGTGGTATACTTTACCACTACACTGTATTTCATTTACACTTTGCTTTGTATTTGTAAATATATTCCCCTAGATTGCTCAAATTAGAAGTTTTACCTAATCTGGTATCTCCATGGGTGAGATGCCAGTTAAATATTGCCCCCCAAATGTTGATGTCATATGATTTTGTTTCTCATGTTCTTCCTCCCATAGTCATTGTTTATTTGTTTGACCCCTGTTATTGTTTAAGCTACTATTTGAGGGAAGAGCTGTATTCTACTCATCTTTGTTTCTATATTCACTCTAGTATGGGGAATTTTTACATAGTAGGAAATTAAAAAATTTGATTGCTAACTTGAAATATATAATTTGACTGGGATAAGTCAGTAATAGAGTTTTGAAAGCGAGCAGGCTATTTCCTAATGATAATAAAGGAGATTTAATTTTTTTTTGTTCATTTTGCCTTGTGTACTTTTGTTTTTTACTCCTTTGTTACAATGAAAGTCATCTCCTTAACTGTAATTTTCTTTCATTTTTTTTCCCATCTGGGTTGACATTGATGCACATTTTCCTTATATTTGGTGTGTTTAATTACCATGGGCAGGCAGGTTGTGGCACATTTGATGGTTGGTAGTTTTCGGAAATTATTTTTGAATTCTAAAGTTTTACACAGCCTTTGATGTTGATGACAATATGTATAAGTTACTTACTATGTCGCATTAAATTTATGTAAAGGTAAAAATCTTTTAAAAATGTTTTACAGGTAATTAGCAGTAGTTTGTAAGACTGAAATATTTCATTCCAAACCCCATGTGTTTTAATATGGTGTGAAGTTTCATTTTTTTTCTTCCCCTTATTTTACTTTTAAGTTTTTTTGTAGGAAATCTTTTGTTCATTTTGGTTTTGTAAAATTTTGTCTCATACATGTATATTGGCCTGCAAACTGATCCTGTCGTAAATGAAGAATTACGTATTTTATACATCTCTGATCATAGGAAACCAGTTCATATAGAGAGAAAGTTAGGGAGTAATTGTGTTAAGAATATACACTCTGTTTCTGTTTTTCTACTTTACATTCATAAAAATATCACTGAAATAATTTAACAATCATTGTTAATTTTCGTTAGAAGAAAGAAATCTTTTATTAAGAGTTTTTGGAAAAATGTTAACAATCAAAACAACTTACTGTTTTTTCCTTACCTTTGTTTATAAATATATATATACACACACACACAACACTCACATATATATATTTATACAGTTCACTATACACATTAATTTTGGTTTGAACAGTGATTATTTACAGTATGCCTTGGCTCCATGTAATATAATGATAGCAAGTAAGGAGAAATCTCAGTTCACAGGAAATGTGTAATCCGATTGAGCAGGCAGCACTAACAGGAGTGAAACATTTGAAGATTGATTAGGCAAGAAGCAGAATCTTACAGCCTACAAGTGCGGTGGGATTAAAAGGAGTGCTGTGCTTGGGAGTCTAGTCAGAATGGAATTTGAATGAGTTCAGCTGCATGTTTTCACCCAGGAGCCACTGAGTTGTTTGAAAGGAGAGGGTATTTTATGGGAATGTAGTGTTGGGCATTTGTTTTGGACTTGATTCTTTGTGTGCTGCATTTCTTTTTCTGCCTTTCTTGGGTTTATCCTTCTCCTTAGTCCAGGTTACTTACATTTAGAGTGTCAAGTATTACATGTCAGTTCTTTGAAATTATATGAGTTTGTCTGCTTTCTGTGATATAATTGCTTAGTTCCTTAGGAAGGAATGGCATTTGACCTTTTATATACATATACAGATTGTATTCTTTTTACAGGTTCATCACATTTGTGAAATGTACACTTGTGAGATATTTATAAGTGAAATCATGTTTTCCCTTTGACATTCTTAATAACTTTGGAATTTGAGTGTGTGTGTCCTTTACAAGTGAAAAAAATGAGGCATGGAGAGACTAAGTAAGTTGCCCAAGGTTAATAGCAGGGTTGCAACTAAAACCCAAGTGTCTTTACCTTCAGGTCAATCAAGTAGGCAGTATGTGGAGAACCTAAGCTTGGCCATAGATGCTATTGGCATTTATATATTGAAGATAAAAAATGCTTATTCATTGCAATCTATTTCATTTTTCATTTGGCTCCATAGCTTTTTATAATCTTCATTAAACATTTTTTTTTTTTTTAATGGTACCAGCTACGTTCATTTGCTAGTGGTCTAGTGGTGCTGTGAAATTGCTAGGGAGGTATTGCTGTAGCCTCATTTGGAATTTTTTTTTAAAGATTTATTTATTTATTTATTTATTTATTTATTTATTTATTTTTTAATTTATTTATGCAAGCACTGGGTACAGTCTGAAGCGCAGGAGAGCGAGAGAATTCACCAGAGCCAGAGCGGGGAACAGAACAGGCAGACTGACAAAATACACTGCTTCAGAGGCTGCGGGCAGCTTCGCAACCCAGCGCTCAACCGCTGCACCACCGGGGAGGACCCTCATTCGGATCTTAATGCCCCCCTCAGTGCACAGCATTTGAAGCTGGTATTTCAAATGCCTGTGGACTTTTTAGGAGATTGCCAGGAATTTCTGATCTCTTTTTTCATTTCATGTCTCTGTCATTTCAAATTTCTACTAGGTATAGGGAGGTTGCTTATGGATAGACTAGTTGGAAAATATTCCGCAAGTGGTAAAGATTTAACTCAAATCTATTCCTCAGTGTCATTGTCCAGAGTGCTGCACAGATTAGTGTGCTGTGGATAAACCCGTGAGGGATCATAGCTACCACTGTTGGGGTGCTGGCTTTCTCACTGTCCTCAGAGTGTGTGCTTGCATGCTGACACATGGTGACTGCATTGCTGACCGTTTTTGTTAATATAGTTTATAAGTTGAGTTTTGGTTCAAAAGAGGGATTTTCTTTTCTATGCACTTTCAATAATGCAGGTTTGACTTTTATACAACTTTGCCTTCTCTTTTATATTTACTGGAATTTTAAATTTAAACAGTTAACTATCTCTTGAG
This sequence comes from Talpa occidentalis, assembly GCF_014898055.3. Taxonomy (NCBI): domain Eukaryota; kingdom Metazoa; phylum Chordata; class Mammalia; order Eulipotyphla; family Talpidae; genus Talpa; species Talpa occidentalis. Next base: position 84,289,264 of record NW_026555331.1, read on the forward strand.
TTTCAGATTTATTGCTCTAATATTTTCGTTTAGCTTGAATCTATTAAGAGGAGATAATTTTATAGTTAATAACTTTACAGATTTAAAATACAAATTAAAGTCTAAAAGATATATAAGCGAGGAGCTTTTTATAAACGAAAAACTATGCCTTGCAAAAAGAAAAATCTGGAGTATTGTTTGGGAAAAAAATGTCCTGTGGACCATGTAATTTTTGTGTATTAGTGATGACTCATCAAGAACTATTTTAATGGTGGTAACATGATTTTAATATTTGTTTCCTTTGTGTACTTAAATATATCTGAGATTAATTTGAATAAAAAGATTGAATGGGTGAATTGTTATGTCTGTAATAATGCCTGGAATAATTAGTGTGACAGAGAGTGGGTATCTGAGTCACTGAAATTTCCCAGTTAATTGGAGACTTACTCAATTTGCAGTGAAATTGCAAGGACAAGGATGCTGATATTAGGGGTAGGGATTTGTATGTCAAGCACTTTGTAGTATTCTCTATAATTGGAAAGAATGCATTTTATCAAATACAGAATACGTAGGCTCACAATCAGATCACTGCTAGCAGTATGAGTATACTGATGGAAACCTCAAAGAATTACAGAACTGTTTCTATAGCTAGTGTTTCTTAGCTGAGCAGTAAGGTTTTCAGCAGAAAAAGATATAAAGTTATGGCTTTAAAACATTACTTAGGGTCTGGTGGTGACACTAAAGTCATTGAGTTGTTTCCTTGTTATCTGTGGCGAGACAGATTTTAGGATGTTGTTAAATGGAGAAAACATATATGTGATGAGTATATTTGATAGATTTTAGGTAGCTACATTGTTTTTTCTTAAATATCTGAGTTCTCTCAGCTACTGGTTTGACACAGGAGTAATTGAAAATAAAGTCTAAATCTTCTAACTGGCCAGTTTTTCCTTTAGTGAATGAGTAGTTTTCAGTGTAGGACTGTAACCTTTTTCCCCAAGAACTTTCCAAAGGTTTTTAAATTAATTTTTCTCCTTGATACAAATATTCCTGGGAGATTTTTGAGTATAAAGACAGTCATTCACTTTGATGCAAATAGAATTTTAACAACAACAAGTGCTTAATTGTGATTTTCTTCACTTTTAATTTAATTTAATTTTGATTTTTTTTTTTCCTTAAAGGAGGAATTTCGAGAACTTCGAGAACAGCCTACTGACCCTCAAGCTGAACAAGAACTAATTAATAGTATTGAACAAGTGTATTTCTCTACAGACTCATTTGATATTGTTAAATATGAGCTGGAGGTAAAAAAAAAAAATTGATCAAACCATATTTAAAGTCTATTTTGTTCAGTGATTGAATTTGTGAAATTTGAATACTTTTTAAGGGTTTCATATTTTTTGATGCCAGAACTGGTATTTGTCAACCATTTTGTGATTAAATGAACTGTGCGGCTATAGAATACCATTCAGAAAATGTTGTATTTTTGGTTTTTAAATATTAGCATATAATATATTAGTATGCTGCCTCTGTCTTATTTTATATTGGCTAAATATGTTAATAAAAGCTTTGTGATTTTTAGTCATAAGTGTATACTTACACAAGTGTTATATTTATATCTCTGTGCCATAATGTTTGCAACACTGGCATTTAAAATTTATAGAAAATAATAAAAAAATTCACATAGCATACAAAAAGAAAACTTATAGAAACTTCAAAAAAAGTCAGAATAGTAAAATTTGGTTTCATATGAAATGAAATGCAATATGAATACATACTTTATTACATATAGAAATCAGTCAGCTGCCATCTTATTCTTAAGTTTCATCCATCAGTTGTCTAAGACTTGGAGTCCAGTTTCATGCCTACATAATACTATGCAATTTTTTTAGTTTCTCCATACTTACCTCCAAATGTCAATATAATCTAGTACTTCAGCAACTGTCACTGTTACACTGTAGTTACTGTTCATGGTATTTCAGAGATAAGTATGTTTAAGTTCCATATAGACAAGTAGGTATATACTTGTGGTTTGGAGGTTAGGGGGATGAGGCTTAGGGATGTTCTCATGTTTTCATGTCAGGTCCTGGAAGCGTTATCTCCAGGCTCTGGAGTCAGGGATCCCAGTGGTAATGGGATTTCCTAGAGGTCAGATCAGTGGCAGTGAAGAGAGCAGGATAGGGTAAAGGGGGGAAATTGATCACCACAGAGTTGGATAACAAACGTGTATGCTTTTGTGTCAGGAATCTCGTAGGGGGAATGGATGGGACTGGGATATAGCACTGTTTTGTCTGAGCAGATTATAGTTAATTAGTTAGAGGGGTCCAGGTAAATGAAACTGAGTCAAGTTATCTTTTATTTTAACTCTTCATGGACTTTTTTTCTATAGAAGCTCCCTCCTGTTCTCAATTTGCAAGAATTGGAAGAGTACAGAGACAAATTGAAACAACAGCAAGCTGCAGTAAGTAAAAAGACATTTTCTTTCTGACAAAATGGTAAATGACATAGAGCAGAGGTGTAACAATTGAGGTTTTATGGCTTATCTAGTATTTTAATATATTAAACAAATCTTAATATTTATCATGACTTTGACTCTCTCAAATGATTAATTTATATCAAAATGTAATACCTATTCAGTTTCCCTCACGTTGCCTTAATAGATTTACTTCTAGAACTTGGAGTATTTCTCTGGAATTCTAAACGTGATCAAAGAATATTGAACTGTTTTTCAGATTAGTAAGTATCTTTAGGCTCCCTGTCATGCGTGCATGACTTCCCTACCTATAGTTTTGTGATTGAATATTCCTATCAGAGGGTAAATTTCTTCACTTTAAGTTACAATAGGCCCAAAGAAAATATAGGGCTAAGACTCAGAAAATCTGAATCTTACTCACCATTTAGTTGTGTGATGTCGCACAGTCATTAACCTGGATAAATCTCTTTAGTTTCATCTGCTAGGTGATGGGCTAAGCCTGCATTTTTCTCTAATGATGTGCAATTTTGTGATTCCATATTTTCCTCATCTTAGGCTGAATTCCTATATAAATCTCCAACTATACTATAAGGAGATTACTAAATAATGGTAGTATGTTGTCTTATTGTTTTTTATATTAAAGTAACAATAGTAATACATTTATTTGAATTTAAGATGGAAATTTTTAATAATACATCTGGTAAGTAAAGGAAGATAAAGTTTTCTTTCTTTTGTATTACACCCAGAAGTCTCATTAGGCTCTGGGATCTTCCTATGGGTAACAGCAGTAGCATGAGGAAGGGGCTTGAGAGCTAGAGGGTTGTGTAGTAAAAATGTGTTATACGTTTAGAGGATTAGATTTCAGTGGATGGTGGCATCTTTTGCTTCCTCTTGGGTTCAGCATGTTTGCTATGTACTCTTCCATCTGTGTACTTTTATGTGGTAACATTTTCTTGGGAATGAGCCCCATCATGAGGGCCATGTAGTGTAGTGACCTTTGGAATTTGATAAGCCTGCACTGGATCCCTGGTCTTGCAACTACTAACTGTGGGATCATGGTCAAGTTAATATACTTTAAGATTGCTTATCTGGGAAAGAAGGAAGCATGTAATCATCGCAATAGATTGTCACAGGTACTAATTGTGGTAATACAGGAAATGCACTTAGTACATTGCTTGGTACAGTGCAGACTAACAATAACTGTGTCATCTACAATATTAAAAAAAGCCAACTTAGTAAAATTAGGTGGGCTTGTGTCTGAGTGTACCTATGCCAATTTGTATCTATATAAATCTATACATATCTCTACAAATTCAAAGAAGATTAAGAAAATGTGAAAGGACGAATCCTGTGTGTAATGTTTTATTCTGAGTTGACCTGGGAAAGAGTTGTTGATTATTCTTGAGCAAGCATTTACTAAACTGTGACATGCTAGCTGGAGCATCTCTGTAGTGAAGCTGTTTAGGGACCCCTGAAATACAAGCCTCATGTTCAAAATCTTTATAATTCTAACAAATATGTTAACATTAATGGAGTTACTGAAAAAACTTTGCCTGTCTTCATAGAATTAAAAAAAAAAAATCACATTTTTCAACTTTTCAGAAGTAGAAGACCACGTTATTGTTTTTCTCATGTGGTACAAAGAATCTAAACAGTACAAGGCTGTTCTTTGTTTCCCAAATATTGTCTTCATAAATTCATTAAACCGTTGTTTATCTTAACAAATTTATCTTTTTAAAGAAAATCTTGTACCTTTAATAATTATTGCGCTTTTGTCCACTTAGTTAAATCAAATCATGATACTCGATAATAGTAATAATGATCATTCACTGAGTTTCTGTTAAGGACCAAGTACCGTGCTATGTGCTATACTTCTACTAATTTAGTAGCCTAGAGACATGTGTGATCATAGCATGCCCATATCTGCTATAGAAGTTATTGGGGAAACCTATGGAAAATTCTTGTAAAAACTTTAATGTAAAATGTGGAAGGATGAGACATTTTCTCTTACCTCCTTTTGTTTGATTGCATGTTCTTATAGGTCTCTAAAAAAGTAGCAGATTTAATCCTTGAAAAACAGCCTGCTTATGTAAAGGTAGGATATTACTTGTTATTTTTAGTGGTAGAACTTTAAAAATGTTTGAATGACTAACACTGAAATAGTTTAATATGTTCTTTTGTCTGTAGTTCTGAAGCACCATAGTGATTTTATTTGGGGTGTTTGTGTGTGTTTTCCCTCTTCTTTGGAAGCATTTACCGAACTGAAGGAGTATTGTTTTTCTGATTTTAAAGTCGTTTCTTTGGTTTTTCTAAATTTTACAAGACCAGTGAAAATTGCTTCTGTGTACTTTGTAACATACAAAGCATTGATAATGGCTGCTCAATGGTGATGTACAATCTGCCTTTGAAATATGGTAAAATTGAAACTTCTCACTGAATCTACCTTACATCAGAAAATCAGAGACTTCAACATCTATTGAATATTTACCAATGTTCAAATGAAGGCATTCATTGTCAAAGCTTTTTAGCAACAGAAATTGTATTTGTCATATCCTAGATTACTTTGTGATGTTCTTTTAGGTAGGAACACTTAAATGGCTATATGATTAATATTTTATGCCTATCTAAAACAGGTTGAGTCTAGATTTCCTTATAAGCAATAGTGATGAAATATTCTATCATGTTATTGTTAAACATCAATTGAAAGTAGTAATTGGAAATAATTTTTGGGAAAATATCCCAACATTTTCAAGTTCAAGTATTTTTGTTGCTACTTGGTTTTTCAAGCAGATATTTCTTTGAAACCCACTAAAATTTTGTTAAAGTAACATGAATAAAAAAAAAAATAAAGTGCCTAAGTCATGACTTACTGTTAATCTTTCATAGGAACTTGAGAGAGTTACCTCATTACAGACAGGTCTCCAGTTAGCTGCTGTTATCTGCACAAATGGGAGGAGGTATTGCATTTGATGATATTTAGTTCTTTAAGCTGGTAAATAATGTTTTTCTTGAAATGTTTGAATAAAATGATCATTGATAATTAATTTTAATTATGATTTCTGGAATACCATTCATTAATAACTTATATTACATTTTTTAAACTATATTAAGAAGATAGGTGGAAAATACCTTTAAATCTAGTTTTGGTTTTAAAGTATTACTTTTTATATATATATTTGAAAGAGCAGGTTTATTAGAAAAGGGGCAGAAGAGTAAAGTACACTTGCATAGACACTAGTGGGCAGAAAGAGCTGCTCCGAAAGGGACAGGTTTGCTGAGAGAGGTCTGCATGGTTATAGGCAAGTGGTCTTGAGGAGAGCTGCCTCTGCTGAGGGAGGTCAATGAAGAGAAACCCAGGCATGGTACGTGTCATGGGCAGGCAGGAGGCTGCTGCCCTGCAGAGGGAGAGAGTTGGTGAAAGGAAGCACCTGCAAAGTCACAGGAGGGCAGAAGGATTGCTAACATTACTGTTTTTTTATGGGTTACATCAGTACTTCTCAAAACTGGTGAAGGGCCATTTTTAAATTTCCACCTTTTTTTTTTTTTTTTGGTAAATTATTTTTGTAAAATGCCATAAAAATGAAATAAAAACCAGACATACAAAATGCAGTTCCATTTTTTATCATTAGATTAATCAAGCATGAAATTATTCTGTCAGTTTTTAAGTGTTTTTGAAATGCAAGCTATCGATTTCTGTACTTTTCTTGTGGTAGGCCAGTAATAGTTTGAGGATTGGCACGAGTCTACTCCCAATACTTTGAGTAATTCCTTGTTTAGGTTGAACTGTTGACTGAATCTGTCAAATTATGGTCAGAATTCCCAGTTCTAAGAGTAACCCAGGACACTATCTCATTAGTTTTCTAAATGTTGTTTGTGGATAATATTCTCATACGTAAAAAATTTAATTATTTATTATTCAATTTTGCAGACATTTGAATATTGCAAAGGAAGGTTTTACTCAAGCTAGTTTAGGCCTTCTTGCAAATCAAAGGAAACGTCAGTTGCTGATTGGACTTCTGAAATCTCTGAGAACTATAAAAACATTGGTATATAAAGATTAATTTTTTAAAATTTAAATTTAACTTTATGGTTGAAACAGATTTTACCTTTGATTTCTTTTTTTTTCCCCAGCAAAGAACAGATGTGCGTTTAAGTGAAATGCTAGAGGTAAGTTTAAGTGAAATGCTTGGAGGTTTGGTGATCCTGATAAGTTTTATGTATTAAAATATTTATTAAATAGATAATATTGAAATAAAAATTATAGTGGAAAAATGCAGATGTGAATTTTTCTTTATTGGTATATTTTATAAAGGGCATTTGTACACATGTAACAGTACATGTATAGAACATTTTTCTATTGACATAATATACTTCATTTAGAAAAAGATTATTTGGTGGGGTATTTATTTTGCAGCAATGTGGGAATGTTAACTTCAGTATCTTTTGATTTTTTTGCACCCAAATAACAATAAGATTATCTTTTGCCTCTAATATCACGTATTCATTTAAGGACTATATCATATTTGATATCTCATATAGTAATTGGTTCCTCATACTGGTATCACATATGTTAATTCAATTTCTGTGAGCCATGTGTTTTTTCCTTGATGCTTTCTTAGTATTTTCTACTACTTCTATTATAAGGTTCACCAAAGCTTAATATACTATATGTATGTTTTCTGATAATGATTAAACTCCTTTGGGTATATATTTTGTCATAATATCAGCATCACCTGTGGTTTGACTTGCATTTGCTAATTTGGCTCTGAACATAAAGAACATTTTTTATGTTTCTAAATTTCTTTTTTTTTATTTTAAAATTGGAAGTTTATTTTTTTAATATTGTTTTTATTTTTTTACATCATTGTTCATTTTTAAACAATATTTGCTTCCCCCCACCCCCTCAGGTGTCGTCCCCATAGAGTTTCCTTCACCAGTGCACCCGTGCACCATCAGCTCAGTCCCCTGTGCTCCTCCCTCCCTCCTTCTGATCCCTCTCCCTCCTCCTCCCCTGCAGGATGTCTCTGATTTATAATTGTCTGTTTTTGCATTGTTATGTTTTGTACTGTTGTTATTTTTTATGCTGATGTCTTATTTGTTTCCCCTATATTCCTGCTATAAGTGAAACCATCTAATATTTTTCTTTTTCCTTCTGGCTTATTTCACTGAGCATAATTGCTTCTAGTTCCATCCACGTTGCTGCAAATGGCATGAGTTTATCTTTTTTGATTGCTGAATAATATTCCAGTGTGTATATATGCTGCATCTTCTTGATCCAGTCATCTATTTTTGGGCATTTGGGTTGTGTCCAGGTTTTACCTATTGTAAATAGTGCTGCAATAAACATAGTAGACTGCAGAACTCCCAGACAGCTTTCCACAGTGGTTGGACCAGTTTGCATTCCTACCAGCAGTGTAGGAGAGTTCCTTTTTCACTACATCCTTGCCAACATTTGTTTGCTTGTTTTTTTGATATGTGCCATTCTTACTGGTGTAAGGTGGTATCTCAATGTAGTTTTAATTTGCGTTTCCCAGATAATAAGGGATATTGAACATTTTTTCATATGTCTGCTGGCCATTTGCATTTCCTCTTTAGAGAAATGTCTTTTAAGTTCTTCTGCCCATTTCTTGACTGGATTGCTTATTTTGTTTTTGTTGAGTGATTTCTTTGTATATCTTTGTGATCAGTCCCTTATCCATTGACTGGAGTGCAAAGATTTTTTCCCAGTCAGTGGGGTGTCTCTCTGTTTTGGTTAATGTCTCTTTTGCTGTGCAGAAGCTTTTCAGTTTGATGTAATCCTGGGTGCTTATGTTTTCCTTGACTTTCTTTGCTTTGGATGATTAGTCTTTAAAGATGTTATTGCGATGTATGTCTTGTAGTGTTTTACCTATATTTTCCTCTATACATTTTATGGTTTCAGGTTTTATGTCCAGTTCTTTTATCCATTTTGAGTTGATTTTTGTGCACAGTGAAATTAGTGGTCTAGTTTCATTTTTTCGCATGTGGTGGCCCAGTTTTCCCAGCACCATTTATTGAACAAACTGTCCATGTTCCATTGCATATTCTTTGCTCCTTTGTCAAAGATCAGTTGTCCATATAAGTGTGGTTTTATTTCTGAGCTTTCTATTTGGTTCCATTGATCTGTGTGTCTGTTTTGTTCCAACACCAAACTGTTTTAATTATTATGGCTTTGTAGTATAGCTTCAAGTTTGGAAGTGTGATACCTCCTTTCTCCTTTGTTTTCATCAATAGGGCGTTGGTATTGGTGTTTTTGTTTTTTTTTTTTTGTTTTTTTTTTTTTGTGGTTCCATATGATTTTCATCAGTATTTGTTGTATTTCTTAAAGAATGTCATTGCGATTTTTATTGGAATAGCGTTGAATCTGTATATTGCTTTTGGTAGGATGGACATTTTAATTATGTTAATTCTTTCAATCCATGAGCAGGGGATGACTTTCCATTTCTCTGTGTCTTCTTCTATTTCTTTTAATAGTGTTTTATAATTTTCTTTGTATAGGTCTTTCACCTCTTTTGTTAGGCTTATTCCCAAGTATTTGATTTTTGGTTTCAATTATAAAAGGGATCATTTTCTTGATTTCTTCTTCTTCAGATTTATTGTTTGTGTATAGGAAGGGTACTGATTTTTGTGTGTTGATTTTGTATCCTGCTACTTTATTGAACTGGTTGATTATTTTGAGTAGTTTTTCTGTGGAGTTTTAGGGTTCTCTTTTTATATCTTATCATCTGCAAATAGTGGCAATTTTACTACTTCTTTCCCTATCTGGATTCCTTGTATGTCTTTCTCTTATCTTATGCCCTGGCTAGGACCTCCAGTATTATATTGAAGAACAGTGGTGAGAGAGGACATCCTTGTCTTGTTCCTGATCTTAAAGGAAAGGCCTTCAGCTTTTCGCCATTGAGAATAATATTGGCAGTGGGTTTGTCATATATGGCTTTTATCATGGTAAGGTATGTTCCTTCTATCCCGAGAATTTCAAGGGCCTTCATCATAAATGGATGTTGGACTTTTTTGAATGCTTTCTCAGCATCTATTGATAATGATCATATGGTTTTTATTTTTCTTTTTGTTGATGTGTTGGATTACACTGATCAATTTTCATATGTTAAACCATCCTTGTGCCCCTGGGATGAATCCCACTTGATCGTGGTGTATTATCCCTTTGATGCATTGTTGGATTCTGTTGGCAAGGATTTTGTTGAGGATTTTTGCATCCATGTTCATTAGGGAGAGTGGCCTGTAATTTTATTTTTTTGTGCTGTCTTTGTTTGGTTTTGGTATTAGTGTAATGTTGGCTTTGAAGAACGTATTTGGTTGTATTCCTTCTTTTCAATTTTTTGAAAGAGTTTGTGTAGGATAGGCACTAATTCACTGCTGAATGTTTGATAGAATTCACTTGTGAAGCCATCTGGACCTGGGCTTTTGTTTTGGGGGAGTGCTTTGATTACTGCCTCAATTTCACTGCTTGTAATTGGCCTGTTTAGGTCTTCTGTTTCTTCTTTATCCAGCTTTAGATGCTTATATTATTCTAGGAATTTGTCCATCTCTTCTAGGTTGTTGAATTTGTTTGCATGTAAGTATTCTTAGTAATCTCTGATTATTCTTTTGATTTCTACTGAGTCTGTTGTGATTTCTCCTCTTTCGTTTATAATCCTATTTATGTGTGTTTTCTCCTGTTTTTCCTTTGTGAGCCTGGCTAGAGGTTTGTCTATTTTGTTCATTTTTTTCAAAGAACCAACTTTTGGTTTCATTGATCTTTTGGATGGTTTTTTGAATTTCTATTTTGTTTATTTCTGCTTTGATTTTTATTATTCCCTTTCTTCTATTGGCTTTAGGGTTTTTTGTTGTTGTTGTTGTTATTTTTCTAGCTCTTTGAGATGTGAGATTAGGTTGTTTCTTTGGGCTCATTCTTGTTGTTGATGTGAGTCTGTATTGCTATATATTTTCCTCTTAATACTGCTTTTGCTGAATCCCATACATTCTGGAAAGTGGTGTCCTCCTTGTCATTCAACTCAAAGTATTTTTTAATGTCTTCTTTGATCTCCTCATTAGTCCAGTGGTCTTCCAGTAGTGTGGATTTCAATTTCCATGAAGTGGGAGGATTCCTTGTTTTCTTTTCATGATTTATTTCTAGATTGATGCCTTTATGATTGGAGAAGATAGTTGGAATGATTTTGATCTTCATGTATTTGTTGTTGTTTGTCCTGTGGCCCAGTTTGTGATCGATTCTGGAGAATGATCTGTGTGCTCTTGAGAAAAATGTGTACTTGAATTTTTTTGGGTGCAGTGTCCTATAGATGTCTGTTAAGTCCATGAGTTCTATGTCTTTATTTAGGGCGCTAGTCTATTTATTTTTTGTCTCATTCTGTGCATTGGTGAGAGTGGGGTGTTGAAGTCTCCCACTATATATGTATTTTCTTTAATATCCGTTTTCAGAGCTGATAATAACTCTCTAATATATTTTGGTGCTCCTTCATTTGGTGAGTATGTTGATGAGTGTTATATCTTTCTGATGTATTGTCCCCTTGATCATAATGTAGTGTTCGTCTATGTCTCTTTTTATTTTTTTTAATTTGAAGTCAATTTCATCTGATATAAGTATAACTGTTCCTGCCTTCTGTTTTTGTCCATTTGCTTATAGGATTGTTTTCCAACTTTTTGCTTTCAGACTGTGTTTATCTTTTGTGGTAAAATACATTTCCTGGAGACTGCAGAAGGATGGATTTTGTTTTTTAATCCAGCGTGCTTTTTGTCTGTATGTTTTTATTGATGAGTTTAATCCATTTACACTTAGAGTTAATATTGATATGTTGACATCTGTATTTGCCATTTTTTTTTTTTGTGATTTTATTCCTCACTTTATTCTGTTCTTCTTGATCATTCCTTTGTTGGTTTTGGCTTTAGAACTTCTTGTAGAATTTTTTGGAGTGGGGTTTAGTTGTAATGAATTTCTGGAGTTTTTGTTTGTCTGAGAAGGTCCATATTTTTTCTTCATAGAGGAAGGAGAGCATTGCAGGGTAAGGTATTCTTGGTTGGCATTTGCTGTCTTGAAGTTTTTGAATATGTTACTCTGTTCTCTTCTTGCCTCTAGTGTTTCTTCAGAGAAGTCTGAGGTTAACCTGATTGATTTTCCCTTATAAGTTATCTGTTTCTTCCCCCTTTCCAGTTTCATTATTTTTTCCTTGTCTTGGACTCTTGCAAGCGTTGCTATTAGGTGTCTTGCTGTAGTTTTCTTTTCATTGTGGTAATTGGGTGTTCTTGCTTCTTGTATGTCTATATTTCGTCTCCTTTTTCATACTTGGGAAGTTTTCTTCAATTATCTCGTTGAATAATTTCTCAGATCCTTTGTCTCTTCTCACCTTCTGGAATGCCTATAACTCTTATATTTCCTCTCTTCATGGAGTCTGATAATTGTCTAAGGGGATTCTCATTCTTCTTCCTTTGCACTTCTCTCTCTTTTTCTCTTTTGGTTCTTTTTATTTCTGTATCTTCAAGAGTGCTGATCCATTCTTCCATTTCCTTGGTTCTATTTTCAATGCTTTTCTAAGAGCTCTTTGTCTCCTCCAGTAATCTTTTAGTGTCCTCCTTTTCTTTTATTTCCTTTCTTCAGGTCTCATTTTCGTTCTTCAGTTCATTGATTATTTGTCTTATGTCATATTTTTTAATCATGATGATTCTAAATTATATATCTGACAGGCAGAGAACTTCTTCCATGTCATTGTAGAGCTCTGGTAACTGATTTTCTTTTTGTGGTGTATCCTTCTTCTGCAGGCTTGCTTGGTTATTTGTATTTTCCCTTCTCCCTGCTGTTTGCTTTCTAATTTGTTCTATGTATTGGGACGTTGTGCCACTGGTGTTGGTGGGCATCTCTTAGGAATGCTCCTTCAAGGGTGTCGAAAACTGTTTACCAGGCTGAGACCAGCACTGGTAGGCCAAAACTCCACGAGGGTGTTGATGCTGTGGCTGTGTTGCTGGGCACTATCTTTACAGTTCCCTCCCTCTGTATTTACTCAGTTCCAGCAGGGAATCAGTTAGTTGGTGATTTTGCTTAGGTCACTATGTGGCGCAAGACACCTGTGCTTGCTGACCTGTGCTTTTCCCCTGTAGTTCTCTGAGAAACGAAGTGGGAGAGGGGAGCACCTCTACATAGGGACTGTTTGTTGCTCATGCTGGGTGCTGTGCGCTAGTTCTCAATCTCAGGGTCTCAGATCCAAAACGAAGGCTGTCACCCTGCGCAGTGCCTACTGTTATGACGTGTTCCACGCCCCAAATCCTATGCCTAGCACTCAGTTCCAGAATGGGGTCTTGCTCCATGACTTGTTTCCCTTCTTACGCCTGTTTGCGTGGCCCACCCCCTCTCAGAGCCTGAGGATGGTTTTGGAAACCCTGGCTTCCAACTATTAGGAAATTGGTGATTTTGTTTTGATCACTAGTGGCACCACAGAGCTTTCCTAGTATCCTTCAGAGCTCTGTGTTTTCCCTGTGGGTCTCCTGGGAACTGAGTGGGGGTGGCGTGGAATGGCTCAATGGCGTGGGGGTGCTGTGTCTGCCCTGTGCCACGCATCATGGGGATCCCACACCCCGAATTTCATGCCCTGGGTCTCCATTCTGAAGCCCTCAGATCCAGGATGCGGGTGGTAGCCCAAGTCATTGTCCACAAAAATGGCACCTTCCCCCCCCCCCATGCCCAAGCACCTGGTTTTTGATTACTCAGTGAGGGTCTTTCACCTCAATGACAGTTCCCACGCGTCTCCCCACAAACCTAGGTCTTGGGAGTGGGGACCTGGGCAGCTGCGATCCGTATGGGTATGCTTTTCGAGCGGGCATGTGCTTTTCAGCACAAGCTTAGTGGCAGGCCTTGGGCTATTTGCAGGTCTCTCCCTGAGTCCTTATCTTCCTCCAGTGGTGCCTGGAGCCATTCGCTTACCTCTGTGGTGATTCCCCCACAATTCTCCACAGTTCCCATTTGCAGGGTGCAGTGCCTGCAATAGTTCTTTTCCACTCACAGTTCTTTGATCTTTAGTTTGTTCTCGTTGTTGTTTTTCTTTCTGTTGGTCAGAGTGTACCAGCTTTGTGGGTGTGGGTGGAGGAGGGTGGGGGAAGGCTCTGAGCTTTCCTCTCTTTTGGTCCTCTTCTATGGCAACTTTACTCTTTGGGCAGTTTACCAGAGTCACCTGTGTCCTGGTTTTCACAGGGAGCTGCCACTTTTCCTCCCTATTAACTTTTTTTTAATGGGAAGAGTTACTCGTAGTGCGTCCCCACCACCGTGTTGATTCGAATTCCCATCTTAGAGAGAAATCTTACGTTGTCAAAAAATTAACAAGGTAACAATGGTACTTCATTAATAAATAAATATATATATACATATATATATATAAGAAATAGGTATCTCGCTTCATAATGGTCAGAATTATTCTTAGCACTATCTTTCTGCATATTAAAACTTAATAATATTAAAACTTAAAAGAGAAATATATAGATAATAGTTTATAGATTCATTGACTCCAGAATATATTTAGTTGTGAAAGTGCTAACATTTTTTCCTACTTAAAAATATTCTGAGGATATTAATGATTATTTTACTTTTTTTCAAGTTTATTGAAAAATATTTATTGATTTCTTGGTGATAGAACTGTTGAATGTTGACTGTAGTAGAATGCATATGTTTTGGATGATTTTTGTGACTATAACTGAAAGAACATATATTAACAGTTAAAGAACACCTCTGTGAAACAGCTTATAATTCTATATGGGCTTTAACCACATGTCATGGTTACTGAGGACTGTAACTAGGTATTTGACAGAACAGAATATTTTTTTCTATGCATACATTTTATGCCTGGAGCTAGTTGCCTATTTATATTTTATTATTTATCTATCATTGGTATTCTAATCCTCTTTTTAAAAGGAATTAAAATTTTCTGGTTCTGTGACTTTTGGATAGAGTGTGAACAGAGCTTTGTTTTTTCCGGGGGCTTTAAGAAAACTGTTTCCAGTCTAATGACTTTTGTTGTTCTTATCTTAAGGAAGAAGACTATCCAGGAGCTATTCAATTGTGCCTGGAATGTCAGAAAGCTGCCAGCACTTTTAAACATTACAGTTGTATAAGGTAAGGTAGACTTCTTAAAGCTGATTCTATTGTCAAATTTTTGTGGAGTTGTGAAACTTACAAAGTTAGTAGATATTGAAAGTTAATATTAAGTGCTGTATTTTAGTTCATCGTTCTTGTTCATAAATGGGCAGTACAATGCAATTATAAATAATATTTCTTAAGGTGTGAAATGTTAGATACTTTTTAACCATTTTCTTTTTTGTCACCTCATTGAAATGCTTTTTTCCATATTCTTTCCATTCTGATTGGTTTCATTTTTGTAACATAGTAAAAAGGAATAAATTCATCTTTTCATTTCTCCATCATATCTCTTGGGCATTCTTCCTCCTTAGCTTTGCTGGCTTATAAATATTGAGAGTATTATTGCTGTTTGTTTTTCAGATCTATACGTTTCAAATATTTGGCACATCATAATAAGAATTCTTTCAGAAAATTTGTGATTTCATTTTATATACTAATCCTCTGTATACAATATTTAAGTGATTATGTACTTGACAGGTTGCATCTTTTGTTTAAAAAAAATCACTTATAAAACATACAATGTGAAATGACTACTTTATCTCTTCCTATTAGCTCTAACTTTATTAATGAGTTTTTGGTCTACTGATAATGAAGGCTTTGCATTACTTTTCTGTACCTTGGGAGACCATAATCCTGAGGTGTAATTTCCTTTGTTTCTCTAAAACCATCACAAATAAACATACAGTCTAGGTAAAATAGTATGATTGCCTGGCAAACCCAGTTTCAATTTCTTGCCCATCCTAGAATATAGTCTCTTAGTCTCTCCTGTATGGAAAGAAATTCTGGCAGTCAGTGAACATGATTACTGATGTTACAGATGTTTATTTCTAGTATTTGAGGAGCAATTATTAGCGATGTCTATCTACTGGATATAGGAGCAAAACATTAATACAGGTTTGTTTTAAATTTTTTTTAAAATATACTCTGACATCGTAGGTCTCTGCTGAGTTTAGAATGAGGACTAGATATTTTTCCCCCTAAAATTGCTATTTAAATATCTATGGAATCTTTTTCTTTAGGGTCATGAATATTGAAGTACACATTGTTTATTTGATTAGGAGATAACATAGTTGGGCAGTGTCAGTGATATCATTGTTTTATTCATTTGATGGAAAATTGTCACTATTAAAAACTTGATTATGTCATTGACAAATTTTAATTTGAGTGACTAGAGAATTAGCTCTAGTATGTTGAATGTATTTGAAAATTTCTAACCTGGTTTTCTGAATCCTGAGAAAACATAGTAATACCTGTTTATATCATTTGTGGTGATAAAGCTGTTAGAGTAAGCACAACTTATTTATGATTGGGTGAACATAATTCAGGCAGTTATTTATTTACTGGGTATTTGTTATAGCTAGGTGTTTTGCTTTGAAATTGCCTGTGTAGTAACATACCAAACATAATCAACATCAAGGAGAACAGGGATTAAAGTAGGCACAAATCGGATGGGACTTTCGAGAGAAGGAACTTGATTGAGCTAAGTGTCAACATTGGAGTCTAAATCTCTTTAAGGGATCATGGCTAAGGATGCCCCTGAAGGAGGGGCAGGAAGGGATAGCTAAGTGAAGGTATAAGGGGGTATGGATAAGAGATTGTGGGTATATGATGAAGTCTTGTTGCTGAAATGCCAAGCAACACAAGAACTGAAAATGTCTATCTACTGGATATAGTAACAAAAAAGTTGGAGTTGATCTTGTTGGGGACAGATTTAGTTAAATGTTATTATTGGATAAAGAAATTTTATAAAGTGGGAAGATGTGAAATTGAGAGGAAGAAACCAAAATATTTGAAAATTAATGGGAAAATGTAAAGTTGAAAGCAAAATATGGAACATATACTATATAAAGGCTTTGAAGGAATTATAGCAGGTATTGATTTTGAAATGGTCACACTCTATTTTGAAATGGTAATAGGAAGAAGAATGAGTATGGACATTGCTGATAGGAGCTTGAGGGAATAGGTAATATGGTTTGAAACTTTATTTTTTTCCCATTAATTTCTGTTTTTAATCTTATCTATGCTAAAGTAAATACCTTACTTGATGAACATTAACTGTAACAATGTTTCTGAAAGAAATTCTTTAGACTATTAAAAGTTAGCATGAAATGGCATCTGAGTATTTTTCATTAATGTAAGTAGAGGTACATGGAAGAGGCATGATTACAATTATCTGATCTTGTAAAAAGTTTGAAATTGAAATGCTCTATAATGTTGATTTAAAGTAATGTTTTGTTAGGCAGTACAGTGTGTATGAAGCATACTATGTTTACCTATATGATTCATGCATGGAATAATAGAAAAAGTTTGTGTTCTTCTCTGAAAATACATGTATATACACAAGAAATACATTATTTCTTGTGTAAAGTTTTACCTTACATTTCCCAGGAAAACTTTTTCATTTGGTGATTTAGTGCAGTGTCGGGTGATTCAGAGAGCAGATCTGTTGTTTGAAATTGTTTGGTGGTGATGACAGTCCTTCCAACAGCAGTTCTACCCTGTATTACAAGAACTGTTTCCTCTGCTAGCTATTTATCCTGCATAACCCAATCCTCTTTTCACTTCTCCTGTTTGCTCTAGTTGTGAGAAGAAAGGAGTTTGTTCACTTCTTGTAGATAATAGGATAGGACAGTAAGTTAGTTGATATGTGTGACAGAGTCCACAAAAATGACTCACAAGTATTGTTACTACCTTTAATTTTTGTCTTTATTAATTAGATAAACCTTTTTTACTGTGTGCATTGATTTTTTCTTTCTTTTGCTCTTCTCTCAACTTCTAAATACAACTCTGTATTTGAAAGTGCCCAGATTCACCAACAGCTTAAAAAAATTCATTTAATTTACCTGGAGTTGTAGAATTTAGCCAAAGGAAAAAAAATAATTTTTCCTTGGCTCTGAGTAAATCAGAGTGAAAAATCATTGACACTCTGGTAATCATAGGAATAGTAATTAACTTCCAGCTGAATTTACACTCTCATTTTCTTTAACATTAGAAGAATGTTCTTAGGAGTAGATTACATAGGGCAACTGTAGGCTGACTCTTAGGATATGGAAAGTAGGAAAAATGGGAGTCACATGTTTGCTTCTTCATAAAGAAGCATTAACTGTATACTTAGAAATCTCAGGTTCTGTCACTTGAAGTACCAAGAAACATGGTACACCAAGTTGGTTGAAAATGAGAGAAAACTGGTACCTTCTCAGTGCTTGTATCTTCATTGAGATGTACTGTGTTTCAGTTTCTTTAATAAAAGATATTGTAATATCGGTTTTATTCACTTTTTATAATTGACAGGGAACATTCTTACATTATTTGATATTTCCTGAATGATTGACAGAGTCATATAGTTGGGATTTATTGAGAATAAGAATCAGAGTGTGTTTATATTAAAGTAAGTCTGTGAATGAAGATTTAACTTCTTTCTCTACTTCAAATTTATCTAACTTAGTTTTCAGAAAAGTTTTTTTTAACATCAAAACTGCTTGATTAAATTTTGTTCACTTGAGAGAGCATTCTGGATTAGACTCTGAAAAGTGTGTATGCCATCAGGACTAGTTTATTGAGCATTGCATTTAAACATAAATATGTTTAATTTTTCATAATCTAAAATATTCTTTATTTTTTCATAATCTAAAATAGCCTTTATTTTTTCTCAGAATGTCTTGGTAGTTGAATGAAGACTGTGGTTTGCAGAACTTCAAATCATGGAGAAATGAATACCGTTTTTATTTACAAATATAGTAGTACCAGGGACTGTTCTTCCTCTATTGACCTTAATTCCTTTCTAGCAAGTTACATCTGCTTGTTCTTGATCTAGGCTAAATAAGGGGGCCCAGGAATCCCGTCTGGCATAGTGTTTGAGCAATAGCTCCTCAGACCTACTAGCTAAACCTAGATTCCCAGTTCATGTTGCTCTGTCTGCTTGGGCAGCATTGTTGATGCCATGGTATTCTGACATTACTTGTATTCCTTATCTTGATGTTTCTTTTATTTATATATATATTTATATATTATATATCTTTATATATATATATATTTTGAAGATTTGTTTATTTATGCTAGGGTGTAGGCCAGAGGTGCAAGGGGGTAAAAGAATTCACCAGAGACAGAGTGGGGAGCAGAACAGGCAGATCTACTGAAATACACTGCTGAGGGGACAGCTGGCAAGACAGGAGAGGTCTGCGGCGCCTTTTGGATGTGCTCACTGGCTGGGGATTGAACTCATGCTGCAGTGGCTGGTGATAGCTTGATATTCTGAGACTTAAGCCCTAGGCCACCAGGGAGGCCCTATCCTTGATGTTTCTTCTGCCCCTCTCCCTCATGCCATACCATTTAAAAATAACAAAGTAAAATCTACACATGACAAAATTATAGTATTTAAATAAACAGTAGAGGTTTTTCTTTCTGCCTTTTTCTACTTTTCGGAGTAAACTGCTTTGGCAGCTTATTTTTTCATAGATAATATTGTAATTTAAAGTACTATATTAAAATATCTTTTTTCTGAAATATCACCTTATTTAGGAAGGTAATTGTTTCTTGGTTCCCCATCTGTTTATTCCCCATATAAAATGTTATTAAAAGATGGGACTGGTATACTTTCTTTTGTTTGCTTCCCTTTTCTATTTAGGTTTTGTTAGTGAAACTATTATTTTTACTTGGTCAAGTTTATAACATTTTTTTATGCAACAATTTAAATCTTCTTTGCCTTTATTAATGTGTTACTTCTAAAAAATTAACCTAGTAGAAATCATATTTACTATATTATGATTATATAAATAATATTATCTGAACTAAGTAGAGTGATTGTACTTATAGAGAAGCAAAGTAATCCTTTACCTCTAAATGAAAATCAAGGTCCATAAATGTTTTTTCAATTTCTGTTGAATATTTTTCACTTTATTAAGGTCTTACTCAGTTGCTATCATTCCTTATACAATATTCCTTTTTTGTATATTCCTTTGTCTTATTTTTTTTAAAAGATTTTATTTATTTATGCATACAAGAGCTGGGATACAGGCCAGAGAAGCAGGGGGTGAGAGGATTCACCAGAGACAGAGTGCGGAACAGGACAGGCAGATTGACCGAAGTATGCTCCTGAGGGAAGCAGCGGGCAAGTCAGGAGAGGTCTGCTGCACCATGCAGGTTGCTCCCTGACCAGCCAGGGATGGAACTCATGCTGCAGAAGCTGCGGATTGCTTCATGGTGCCATACTTAACCCCTTATGCCACCAGGGAGGCCCTCCTTTGTCTTATTTTGTTATAGTTATCTTTTGAAAACAATTTTTTTGGATATGGGATACATGAGAGTTAAAATTTGAGATTTTGAAATGTTCTTAATTTAGTCTATATATATTGAAACAGAATTATTTTATTCTTAGAAATGGGAGACAGTGCTCAGTTGCCTTTTAGCCTCCTATTTTCTAATGCAGAGTCAGATGCTTTTTTCAGTCTCAGGCCACTATAAATGGTGTTTTTTCTTTAGAAATTTTGAGGATTTTTCTTTTTACCCGATGTTCTGAAATTTCACCACTAATCTAGAAAAGTTGCCCATGTCAAATTCTTTATTCCCGGGTGAGACAGGAATGAAGTATTATTTAATACTTATCTGCTTGAGATAAAATAAGAGATTTTGAAATTTATTGGTTCTCTAGGAGTTTGTAATAATAGGCAACTAATATAGAATGGTGGGATAACATGTCAGTGAAGAGAACAGAGTGCATAAAATAAAGACCACCAGATGTGTCCATGAATGAATGGCTCACTTCTTATACCCCTGCAAATATGGGAAATACTGACCTTTATAGGTCAGGAATAGAAGCTAAGCACCATTTGCTAAACAGTATTGATTATACAGTAATTCTAAATTTGATTTTAGTAATATTTTCTCACTAAGGCTTATGTTTTAGCTTTTGAAAATTGAATCATGATGATGGTGACAGTGACGATGGTTGTGATACTATGTTTGAAATGTTTTGTCCTTTTTTAAAAAATTAATTTATTTGTATATATTTTACATCAGCTGTAGTCCCCATAGAATTTCCACCACCAGCTCACCTGTGCACCATCACCTTTTCCCTTGTGCTGTTTTGTCCTTTCCATATGCCACGCACTGTACTGTAATTTTCTTTATCTTATTTAGTATTCACAGAATATTCCCAGAGGTGTAGTTATTGTCTCCATTTTATAGATGAAAAAATTGATGCTTTTTAAAAATAAGTTGTAAAGCCAGGATTTAAACTTAGGTCTGCAAGAATGTAGAGTTGTTGCTCTTAACCACTACTACACTCTACTGTCTCTTAATATTAGCTGTTATATACAGTGGAATCTTATTGCAAGTATGCCAATTTTTAATATTCCACTCTAGTAACCGAGTTGTGTACTACTAGAGTTAATTACATTTTTTTCCTAGATCTCTTTCTGTCAGTGTGTTTGTTCTGAATTTATGTTGCTTACATGAAAAAAACTAATAAAGTGAAATAAATTTTTGAAGATAAGCTGAATGCATTGGAAAAATAAAACATTGTTAAAAATAAATTTCCTTTGAGTTTATTGTAGCTGAGGCAATTTATAAAAATTGCGGGATATTAGGTAACTTTAATGTGAGTTGGCATTTGGATTGTTTTACATTTGTCTTTGAGTTTGTACACATCAGAGAAATTGAAACTTGAAATTGCAATTTATCTGTGATTTGGCTCATATGAAACTAAGACGTTAAAATTCCAATCAAATGGAAAGACAACACATTGACTCTAAATCAAGAGTGAATGAAACATATTTATACAATTTTAATTAAAATTCTCAATATACATGTGAACACACACACACCCATACAAACACTTATCAGTGTTCTTGTTTTAATTTTGATCAGTTGACTAAACGATTTGCTGAACTCTAGCACAGAGTTGGCAACTTTATTTTTATTATTTTTAGCTATATATTTTCAGTTTTGCAGGCTATGAGGTGTTTGTTACAACTATTCAGATTTGTCGTTACAGACCAAAAGCATCCATAGCCATTTTGTGAAAAAACGAATATGCCGGGCCTCCCCGGTGGCGCAGAGGTTGAGCGCTCGGTTGCGGAGCTGCCCGCGGCCTCTGCGGCGCCAGTTAGATCCCTGGCTGCTCCCTGGCCACCAGAGGAGGGTCCCACATGGCGCGCAGACCTCTCCTGCCGCCCGCTGCTCCCCCCAGCAGTGTACTTCAGTCCTTCTGCCTGCTCTGCTCTCCGCTCTGGCTCTGGTGAATTCTCTCACCCTCCCGCGCTTCTGACTGTACCCAGTGCATGTATAAACAAAACAAACAAACAAACAAATAAATAAATAAATAAATAAAAACATGCCTCTATAAAAAAAAAAACGAATATGCCTATGTTCTAGTGAAACTATTTAGAAACATAGGCTGCTGGCTGGATTTTAGTTCCTGATCTCTGCTTTTGAATTACAGTTTAGGAGGTTTGGCAATGTTTAGAATATCTTTATAGTCTGTAATAGAATCTTTAAACCTAAAGGTGGAAGCAGTCCATTAGATCTAGTCCACTTTTGTCTGAGAAGCTGATGTCTGTGTTAAACCTGGACATAAATCACATGGTCTTATTAATAACAGACCAGGGAGATCATTAAGACACTCATTAGTTGCTATATCACCTTGTCTTTTTTTATAGTCAGATTTGTACTGAATATTGATTTATATGGAATTTTTCTTGGATTCTTCTTTTATTTTTAAAGATTTTATTTATTTATGCATACAAGGGCTGGGTTGTAGTCCAGAGATTCTAGGGGGGGTGAGAGGATTCACCAGAGACAGAGTGGGGAGCAGAACAGGTGAACTGACTGAAATACACTGCTGAGGGGAGCAGGGAATGAGGTAGGAGAGTCTGTTGCACCATGTGGGTTAGCTCCTTGGGTGGGGATTTAACGAGCACTGTGCTGTAGTGTCTATGGATCAGATTGCTCCACAGTGCTGAGATAACCCCTTGCACCACCAGGGAGGCCCCTCTAGGATTCTTCTTGCATGGTGGTCTTAGATCAGCTATTTGAACAAACACTACTAGGGGCCTCCCCGGTGGCGCAGCGGGTTGAGCACAGCGCTGTGAAGCTGTCTGCAGCCTCTGTAGCGCTTGTTCAATTCCTGGCCGGCCAGGGAGATTACTACATGGCGGGGCAGACCTCTCCTGTCTTGCCCGCTGCTCCCCTCAGCAGTGCCTTTGGTCTGTCTGCCTCTTCTCCCCACTCTGTCTGGTGAATCCTCTCACCCTCCCACACCTGTGGCCTATACCCCAGCTATTGTATAAATAAAAAAAAAATCTGTAAACAAACGCTACTAATTAGTTATTTATGAATATATTATCTTTAATATTTTCTGTGGTGATGGCAAAAACGCACTACAGAATTGTTTGATTCATTACATTCAACTTGCAAATAGCCTTTAATAGCTTTTAGCTTTTCATTTTAGTATATTTTTTGACCATAATGTAGCTTTTATTTATTCCACATGTTTATGAATAGATCCTTTTAACATACTTTGATTAATTGACTGAAATGGCTTGAATTCATGTTCCTAAATGATGACTAGGGATTTCTTAAAGGCTGTATAGTTAATATGTCCACTCCTTAATCACATAATTTTTATATGTGTATTTTAACTAGTAATAAATTATTGTCAAGCTTCAGTTGTAGATTTTGAAAGCATTTTTAATAAACTCAAATTTTGATTTATAGACTTTATACAAAATCAACATGCTGTTTATATTACTATGTTTGCATCAGTCTTACTACATAGGATATAGAGTCATTTTAGCCATAAATATAGCAGCAATAAAAACATCTAGATTTATGAAAATATAAATAAAGACTAAAGGCCGTTTTTTTTGTAGTGAAGCTGAAATCATTACTCTCACCTGTGAATGAGTTTAGATTTCCTTTTTCTCCAAACTCAAAATAGTCCCTGTAAATTTTATATGTAGATATTTTATATATATAATGTGAATATTTATATCTAGTTTTATTGAGATGATATTTAAAAATTTTTGATTGTCTCATTCTTTGTTCTTTATATGTAGAAATTTTATTTTTGAAATTTTGCTTTTTATCTAAATTATGGTCTTTAAAATGCTGTCAATTTTTAATTCTTATATTCTTACTCTTATCTGTAGATTCTTTAGCATCTTTTGCCCATACAATCCTATTGATGCTAGTAATGACTTATTTCTTTTTTAAATTCCTTTCCTTTTATTTATTTAGTTTTTGCCTTATTGTACTTTCTGCAGAGTCAGTAACATGACTTACTGCTTGTGCCATTATTATGTAGTTATATGTATTTGTTTAGCACTTAGTTTGTCTCTTTTAATAATAAGCACATCTCTTTAATAGTGAACTGAATTCAAAGCTGCAAGATACTTTAGAACAAATCGAGGTAAGAAGCATCACATTATATTTCAATTGCATTTTCTTCTTAGAGGTTTTTATGTAGCATAGGTACTACTTATCTTTTTATTTTGTGTTATCAGCATATCTAGATCACTACAGTTTTTGTTTCTCAGAAACTTTGGAATATCTGTGCATGGTCAAGTTAATGTTAAACTGCTTGTAATTTCAACCATACCTCTGGAACTAAGGACCTGAAAATAGTGTTTGAGAACATCACCATTTTCAGAAAGATCACCAATTGTTAGTCACACTCTGTTCTCATTAAAACTATAGCCAAATTACTTACCATCTGTAACTTTTTGATTGTATCAGCTACTTCTTTTTAGTGTCAGTGAGTTAATTTATTTACTTAAAATTATTGATTCGATGAAACACTTCTAAATTTCTAAAACTTATAATATGGCTCATATAATTAATAAAAAATGTAGAAATTGAAAGAAAAGATATGTCCTTGTAGCATGAAGTCTTGGTTTTCCTCCACTATGTGTTCACAGTTCATCACTTTTCTAGGTAATCTTTGCAAAGAAGGATATTCATTTCAGTAAATGTGATAATTATTATTTGGTTTCTCCTGGTATTTTATTTTAACTTTTTCCTGATAAGAGTACCAATAAAAGTTGAGGCTGTACTTTAAAATGATCTTGTGTGAAAGTAGTGTTTGATTGTTAATATAATTATTTATTAATTTTAAGAATGCTCATTTATTTGATAAACATAAAAACAACTACTTTTAAAATCCCTTTCACAATTTCCTGAATATTTTAATAAGGACTGCCTTTGGAAAACAGTATTTCATTGCTTCTTGGCCTTTTGGCTAAGAGCAAGTGGAAAACTCAGTATTTCTTCACTGTTGGAAAATTATAATATTAAAATGAAATCACTGACGTACAGATCCATAAACATTTAGATATAAAGCCATACCTTGAGGTATGTACTTTTAAGGTCAATGTAGTTTTGTTGAGAATTACCTTTTAGTGAATATAGAAAGATTATTTTATCATTTTTTAATAGTCATGCAAATGCAGGTCATATAATTACAAGATTTTAGCAGATGCTTGAAGAAACAAAGTTAAGTAAAAAATAAAATTCCTTTGAAACTATTATACTTATTTTGTGTCCATTGAAATACTTGGCAAAGAATTTTAGAAATTTAAATATTAGTTAATATCTTAGTAAACTTGATTATAGTTAGTAATAAATGAGAGTTGTAATTTGTTTCTAATTTTATTGAAATTTGTTTTTGATTGTTAATTTCAATATAATGCTTAATTATTAATTAAAAATGAAAACTTAGTTTTAATATTTTCTTTTCATTACTTTGAAAATATAATTCTTTAGCCAGCTCTTGTCTCCTTTTTTAATTACGTAGGAACAGTTGGATGTAGCTCTTTCCAAAATCTGCAAGAATTTTGACATTAACCATTATACCAAGGTTCAGCAAGCTTATCGACTTCTTGGAAAAACACAGGTTAGTTCTGAAAATATGCTTTTTTTTCTTAATTAAGAATTTTGTTAACTGTCATGATTGCTTGAGTCTGAATATTATAAATGTAGTAGCGTTCAAAATGTCTTTTGCAGAATCAATTTTTATGCTTTATTAAGTTATAACATGGTTGTTCACATAGGCTTAGAGGTTATATAGGGTGGTAAAACATTACAGATACTGGTTTTGAACCATGAAGTGTTTGTCAGGTTTAATGTTTTCATAATTTTATGTAGGTTTTGAAAAAAGTATTCACTGTATTATGAGATAGTTTAGTGGGAGAGGATATAATTTCTTTTCCCTTAGTTCTTGGTCTGAATGAAAAGTCCTTAATTTAGAGCTTCATAATTCTTAGTGGGCCAGCATGACTTCCTTGAAGTACATAAACTTTTGTCATTAGTACATTTGTCTGGAAAACAGCTTCATTACATGTATTACATTTTGTGAAGGATTCTCTTTGTCTCGACCCGTGGGATTCGTAGGCACGAAAAGAGAAGGGCTGAGGATTGAAATGAGGGGCTTGAGACAACTTGACGCTAGCGTTTGCTTCTTTATTTTTCCTTTACCTTTCTTTTACTTTTCCCTGTCTTTCTACCTTCCCTGACCTTCTCTCCGCTCCTCTCGCGGTAACCTCTTGCAATAATAACCTCCTGACCTTCTCATGGTTCTCTTCTTATATCCTGGTAGCTCCTCCCATCGTACCTCCCAGTCTCATTTGATTAATAGGAAACACCTGTGGTTTCTCAGCAGGCGAAATGGTAAAGCGAAAACTAATTAATGGCACATGTGTTGCGCAACATGGCGCATGTTCCAGGCGGCTCCGGACACTCTTATCCCCATAATGTTCTAACTACCTCATTGCTGCATGGCTTTACATACTGTTTTTGTTCAAAGGCTTCTTTGAAAAACTTGAAACAAGGGTCCATAAATTGTGTCTTCTGTGTGTACAGGATTATGCATTTAGCTATAAAACATATAAAATGATAGATATAAATGTTTTCTTCCCCTCGATGGTCCCCTCTCTGTCTTAGAAGGAAATGTAAGAGTTTATCAAATCATTGAAACTATACATTTTAATATCTGAATAGAGAAATTTGGTTGTTCATTATGCTTTATTAATTTTCTTGACTTCAATTATACATATAAAATCATACAAGAAGGAAGACATGTGTTAATTTTGAGAACATGTTTAAGGACCTTTGAAAACATGATTGTAACTTCTAATTTCCCCTATAAGATGAATTCTTTCTCTCACTAAGTACTTATTGGTTACCTCTTATATGTATTGCTCCTGGCCCTTGGATAAAGTCATTAAGTATCTTCATTTCTAGTGAGGGAAACAGACATTAAAGAAATAAATGAGTGTGATGTCAGGTGGTTTTAAATGCTATAAAAAATATATATCAGTGTAAGTAGATAGTGATGGAAAAATCCAAGTACTGATTTATGTAGGATTGTCAGGGAGGGCTTCTCTGAGACAGTGATCATTGAGTAATGTTCTGAGCAATGTAAGCGAATGAATAGCTAATGGCAGAAGGGAGCATGACATGTTTGAGAAAGAGGAGAATGGGTGCCAGTCATAAATACAGAGCAACAGATTAGTGCTCACAGTTTAATAGTATGATATTTTGGTTTTTTAAAGGGTTATTTGCAAATAACCAATGCTAAAATTTATAATTCTGTGAGTAATAGTTATCATATGCTATAGCTATAATTGGTAAAGACTTTTTTCAATTTGATGAAATTTATTATAATACCAAGAAATCATACTGTATTATTTTTCTTTCCATAGACAGCAATGGATCAACTACATATGCATTTCACCCAAGCCATTCACAATACTGTGTTTCAAGTTGTTCTTGGTTATGTGGAGCTATGTGCAGGAAATACAGACACAAAATTCCAAAAGCTGCAATATAAGGACCTCTGCACAGTATGTAATAACATAATTGCTGTTCATTTGTCTCTCTTTTAGTTCTAAATTCCTATTTTACTTTCTTAACACTTGCTATTTGAAGATTCAATTAAAAAAACAAATAATGTTGTCAAGTTTTTTTTTCTCCCATGTTATTATTTTCCTCATGGAGATATGGTACAGAATTGTGGAGTGCAGTTTGCTTCGAAATGGACTCTCTACCTTCTTGTAACATCATTTACACGTCCCTCTCAATATCTTAATTCTCTTCTGTGATTGTATGTAAAGTGCTTCTAAGTAATCATCTTTGCTGGTTTTCCAGACTTTTAGTCAGTGTTTCTGTGTGTGTGTAAATACTGTCCTTCAGCATCTGTAACCAGCTTTTTCTTTTCATTCTTAAAGAAATTTAAAGCCAAAGGTTAATTAACATAGAGGTGAGAAGCTCTGAGTTGAGCTCTTTTTTAGAATTGGTCCTGCTGATAGATTGATGTACTGTGTAAGGAAGAGATTGATAAACAACTGGGATAATGGTGGAATCTTTTGCTTTTACAAGGGAAACTGGTTTGCACTGAAAAATCCTAAGTTCTGTTTCATATGTATTAATATTCAAGTATACTTGTCAAGGAAGCATTTGGGTTAAAGAACCAAAGGAGATCACAGCTGAAGTTACAGATTTAGGAGTCACTACCTTCTAATTGTATTTAAAGCAGTGGTACTGGATACGAAGGTTGGAGAAAAGGGTGTAGAAAAAGGGCCCTAAGCCTTGTTACATTCAGGGGTTGCCTCAGGGAGAACAGACCTGTAGAAGAATCTGGGAAAGAGCAACTAGCTAGGTAGGAGGAAAACTCAAAAGGTGGTTTCACAGTAGCCTATAGAAGGCAGTGTTTCAAGAGGGATCAACTATAAACTGATGTCACATGCTTCTGAGAGTCTGCATAAGTTGGTATCACAGTACTGACCACTTAATTTGATAATATGGAGGTTTTTGTTGACCTTGTTCTCTTAATTATAGCCTATCTCTCACTGGAAACTTTCTTGAATTTTCTCTAATGTCAACTCATTACTGTTCTAGGAAGTAGCTATCTTTTCTCTACTGTAATTATGTTCAGCAATCATTGTGAAATTGAGCTAATCTTCAGTGAGTTTGTCAAAATCTCTTATTGCTTACTAATTTTATTCCTGTGCTCATTGAATTGCTTTTAAGAGTTTTCTTGTATCAAGTTTCTTCATGATAACTATTTTGAATTCTCTCTCTGTTAAGGTCATAAATTTCCATGTCTTTATGTTTGTTTTCTGGAGAATTATCATTCTCTCCTTGTGATGTCATATTGCCTTGAAGTCTCAAGTTGCTTATTGGTATATTTCTCAGGCTGCACCTTTAGCCTATCTACCAACTTTCTGAAATTATTGCTTTTTGGCTTTTTAAAACCTACATTGACATCTTAGTTATTAACTGCTTGTCTTTTTTCTAGCAGGTGATACTGTGACTATATTTTGATAACCGCTGGCTAATATAGTTATCTTAGGTAACATGGAGGTGGTGAATAGGTTGCTTCTGTGTCATTGGGGAGAGCAAGGGTATGGAGGGGCCAGCAGCTGTTGTGAACATGCTGAGGGTTTATGTTTATGGCTCCACTATTTTTTCTCTTCTTTGGGGTTCTAGATCTGAGACTCAACTGTCTTACATCTGGTAGAATACTTCAATGTGTCTGTACGGATCCCTTGGAGGGACTGCTATATGGAGTTGGAATCAAGATTGCTTTATCTGTTTTCCTCCTTGCTGGGGTCCCTGCCCTCATGGAGCACCTCCACTCTACTGCTTTGGTATTCACCAAAGGTATAGGCCTCTACATAGTCTCTAATCATCCCTCCCCAGGGTCTTTGAGGAGACTGGCAGTCTTGCCATCTGTATACATACACACCTCCATGAATCCCTCTCCACCCATCTTTTGTCACATAAATGCGTGGATCTCTACAGTGTACTGGAATAATGAGCTTATTTGTTGATCTTATTGTTGCTTCATTGATTTAGATTTAAGGGGAGAAAGGGAGGAAACATCTTCTGCCACCATAATGCTGACACAGAAGTAGAAGTTCTTTGTTTAATGACCTGGTACAAAAAACTCTTTCTGGTTATTTGAAAATTTGTGATCAGCATTGTTGTTGCTGTTTTAGCATTTCTTTTATAGGCTGATGGTTTTCCTTGGGGAGCTTATTTTAAGATGTTAATTATTAATTTTATGATAATAGAATGGGCTAAGGTAGCTGAAGTTTTCCCAGCCATTTTTCAGTTGATCAGTTCCAAATGATCTTCTTGAATCTCAAGTTCTGTTTTTGAAATGAGCTTGATAATGTATTAATATTTGGGGGAAAAATTTAGTGTCTCTCTTAGAAAAAATATTGTGAAGTAATTTCAGTATGTATTTTCTCAGTGTCTGGTACATTGAAGATGTTCAATGAATGTTTTCTGGCTATGTCAGGTTGCGCTCAGTAATTGGTGTGGTATTGATACACTGTAAATCTAACATAGAGCACTTATAATGTGCCATGGTCTTCTCTTGTTGTTTTATATGCTTACATCTGAATGTCAAAGTAAAGTCTAGCCTGATATTCCATCTTTTAGGCTTTTAAATTTTCATTCCTATGAAAACCACTTAATAGTGAATTACAATTCAATGACAGTTTTGGTTTTTTTTTTTTTTTAGGGTTATTAACTGTCCTTAGTAAGGTCTCTGTTGAAGATACAGTTTTTTGGTGTTCCTATAGAAACCTAAAGACAAGTTTATTTTTGCAGTCAACTCATATTTCTGTTCCTAAATTCTCAGGGTACTTTGTTGTGAAGAATTAATATATATTTTCTGTTATCAAATCATATGAGAGTATACAAACTCTCTTTACCATAGATTCTAAGCTGTCAGGAAGTTCATGTAGTAATTATCTTGTTTTGGGGCTCTTCATAGAATTAATTCTGTTTTCTGACTTCTTTACCAAGTCCATTTATATGTTTTTACATCGCTTACAGTCTTTATCTTAAAATAGAGATTATATAAGTAATCAGTTATTAATTAATGTTTCCCCTTAAAGCATACATATTGCAAATAATATAAAATATTAACTATAGAAAA
This sequence comes from Talpa occidentalis, assembly GCF_014898055.3. Taxonomy (NCBI): domain Eukaryota; kingdom Metazoa; phylum Chordata; class Mammalia; order Eulipotyphla; family Talpidae; genus Talpa; species Talpa occidentalis. The sequence goes on from NW_026555331.1 coordinate 84,319,807, forward strand.
ATGCAGATAACAAAAAGGATATAAAAGTTCTTATTTCTGCATGCAAAACTGATTCTTTTATATATCTTATTTTTAAGAGGAGATAGCAAGTAACTTTTAAAAGTAGGATTTTGTAAACTGTTTTACAACATTTTTCCCACTTGCTCTGTTATAAACAACTCTCCATGTCAGTAAATATGCTACCTGCATAACTTTCAGTAGCTTGATAGTTTCTATAGATGAGTCAGTCTATAGATCAATATAAACTAGCTCCCTGTTTTTAGAAATATGTTTTTAGTTTTTTCTTTATGAAAAACACTGTAGTAAATATTCTTAAAGCCAAATCTTTGCACACATCTTTAATTATAATTTAGAATAAATGGTGAGAAATAAGTTGCACTGTCAAAGGCTTTGGTTCATATTTCCAAGATTTCTTCTAAAAAGTGCATTTCAATTTGTACTCTTCATCAGCAGTGCCTGCATTCATCTTTTTCTCTTTACACATGAGCACTGATTATTATTATAATTTTTTATTAGATTGATTGTTAGTTATTAGAAGGTTGCATGTCGAGAGTAATTTATGTTATTTATCACTCAGGCATATTTGGGATGTGAAGAAAATTAAACTGGAACATTCCTTGATTGTTGAGGTTAGTTTTGTTGATTTGGTTGGAGAGGTGCATGTCCAGACCTTTCCTTTCCTGCTGAAATATAAAAAATTAGAATATTTGATTGAAGAGAAGAAGAATATTTACTGTAGGGCTTTCTCAGGAATACTCTTAGTATTTAGCTATCAGATTTATTCTTATTACATGTATTTAGTGTGTAGCTTATTTTCTTATATATGAGTTATGCCTTAGTTTCTAAATATTTAAGGTAAAATGAAAGGTAGCCTTTGGTAACTTTTATTTTTTGAATTTTTTAACTTTTTTTTTCCTTAAAACTTTGTTAATTTTTGGACAATGAGTGATTTCTCTGCTCAAGTGTGGTCACCATAGTTCTCCCACCAGGCTTTGGTAATTTTTAAAATTCAGAACTTAATAATCAAAAGATTGGCTAGAGAATTTATCGACCTTTTCCTTTTCCCCTGCCATTTATTCTCTAGATTGCCAAGAACTGTGAAAGACCTGAAATTTTATCCTACTTGTAAACTAACAAACCAGTCTTTCACTGTATCATAGATGCTGGTAGACGGCACGAAACTCCATTTTCTTAGTACTCTGACTTGCTAAGTGTCCATGTTACTACTCAGCTTCTGTTAATCAAGTAATCAGTTCAGCTCAGTCAGGGTATATACTCTTAAAGAGTTTATCAGTAAGGCAAGTTTCTTATGAATAGAGATAGAGTTAGCAAAGTTCAAATGGCATGAAGTGTCAAGGGTTCAACACAGTTCTTTAAGAGATCTAAGGAAGGCAAAACTGTATCTTAACAGGATCCTGCAACTTTTGAATATGGCTTTTTAACAGGTCTGATGCATGTAACTGGGTCTATGGTGAAAGAGTAAATATCCTGAGCACAAGAAGAGGTGAACATCTAGCAGGTGAAAAGAGCAATAGGTTGTCTGGCTTGGTGTAAATGGATTTCAGTATAATAATTTGGTGGTTTCTAATGTATACTGGTACTGTGAGTGCTTATGGAGCACATGCTTTGGGTCCTAGTTATCTGGCTCACCAGCCTTTCCTCTCTTGGCAAGTTGACGGGTTTTCTAGTCACTTGAAACTAACTCAGTTGTGGTGAGGCTTCCCGACTAAATCTTAAGTACGCTTAAAGCTATCAATGTAATTTAGACTGTTGGGTGAATTTTTTTTTTTTTTTTTTTTTTTGTAGAAAGGGCAGGGGCGGGGGGTAAAAGTTAAAGAGCCAATCTACTTTTAGAGTGTGGCATACAGCTACCAGCAAAAAGAGAAAATAATTTGCTGATATAAAACCATTCTTGAAACTTGCCAAGAAACCCTATTCTTAATTTGATAGTGTTTTCACATGTAAATACTATCCTTTTTGGGGTGGGTGATAATCTCAGCAAAGGGTTTCACAGCATTTTATCACTGAAAACTTTTAAGTATAATTACATATTCTGATTACATATGCTTTTCTTTTTTTATAGTGTTAAGGTAAATATTTCATTAAATCCATTTAACAAATATAAAAACCTGAAAATGGTACTGAGGATTCCTTCTATTCACAACTTAGAAGGTGTCACTTTGCTGTAAGTTGCCATCATTTGTATCATACATAACATATGTCTTTATGTGTAGATACATATTTAGTATTAATGATAAAACACCTGTAGATAAAAAAGGACTCCCCTCCCCCACAATAGGTTTATGTTTTTAAATCATGAATCATTCTAGTCTGGTATATGTAAACTTTTGCTGCAAGCATGTGTATATATTTTTAATCTATGGAGAATCATAGTTTAAAGCTTTAGAGACACTGGATTATTTGCTTTATTCTCTGGGGTTTATAGATTCCTTGCTTTAGAACCTTGAGGGAGATACATGGAGTAATGTGATGAGTCATGACCAAGTAAATTGCAAAGTTGGGACCCAAGGCTGTTTTGCCATCAGGTTCACAGTACTGTGCACCTCTCTGCTTTCCAATAGTTAGAAGATACTTTAGACTTCATGTTTTGGACAGTTTGACCTTTCCAGAAGTAACTAGAGACTGGAGAGAGCCTGTGATTGATTTACTCAGACACTTATTTGGATCCATATTTCACCCTCTAGACTGTTTTTAAGCTCCCTGGTTTAGGGCTATTTTGACCTGCAATATTATTTTCAGCAGCTTCCCTGATAAGCAGTTTTCCGTTCCCATTTGCTTCTGGTGATGTGAACTCACAGTGCTAACAGCTTTCATCAAAAGATGTTTTTGAAATCCATCTATCAATATTTGTAGGTGGTGGAGAGGGGAGGCTGGGTAAATGTAGTAGCTGTTTTAGGAATTTTGGATCTCTATGAGGATGCCAAAACATCTGTTCTCTTTATTTGTCAGAATGTGAAATAAGAATGCTAAATCAAAGTGAAATAAGAACAAGATACTACTTTAAGGATCCCCCTAAGTATCTGTATTTTGATGTTTTGACATAAAGAACATCCTCTTGAAATTTTTCTGATAGGTGTAAAAGGTTTCTGATAGGTTTGAACATAAATTAGTAAGAATTAAAAGACTAACTCTAGCAATCTTTTTCATATTTACCACTTAGGTTTGCATTTACACAATAAGATGAATTTTTTCATCTTGTTGCTTCATTAATTCAAAAGGTGAATTTTTTCATTGTTTGCTTCCACTAGGAAAGAGTTCTTTAGTCATGTCTGGGTTTGCACTATTTTTGGAAAATGACTTCTAGATTTTTTATTAAATTAGTTGTTTATAATCAATGCTGAGAAGTTGCTTGTTTTAAGAGGCTATTTTTTTAAATTGTGCATTTATTTTAATGAGTACCATTACTTTATATCCTTGTTAATATTTTGACAGTGTAGGATTTCTCCCCTCAAGTGTGGTCATCATAGCTTATACCGTGAAAGCACCCATGGTTCTCTACCATAGCCCTTTGTGTCCTCCTACTTCTCACTCTTCTCATTCCCCCTCCCCCTACCCACTTGGATGCCTATGAGGCTAACTTAATCATTTTTATTTTGACTAGGTGGGTTGGTGGAGATGGCTAATAGTAGAAATGGAAGGTGCAAAGTATTAATTCTGAACTGACAAGGATGAGATGGGAAGTAAGATCTGTGTATTTTATGAAAGCATTTATTAAGATTTGATCGCTGAGTAATATTTGATTGTGTATATGTACCACATCTTCTTGATCCACTCATTTGTTATAGGGCATTTAGGTTGTTTCCATATCTTGGCTATTGTAAATAGTGCTGCTATAAACAGGAGTGCAGGTTTCTTTTCAAATTAGTATTTTTGTTCTCTTTGCATAGATATCTGAAAGTGGAATTTCTGGGTCATAAGGTAAGTCCATTTTTAGTCTTTTGAGGTACCTCTACACCTCTTTCCATAGCAGCTGGACAGGTCTACATTCCCACTAACAATGTAAGCGGGTTCCTTCTTCCCCATAACCTGGCCAGCACTTGTTTGTGTGGTTTTTTTTTTTTTTTAATTATGTTATATATTTTTTACATCATTTTTCATTTTTGTACAATGTATGCATTTTCATTTTTGATTATAGTCCCCATGAAGATGGGGGTCATTCTCACAGGTGTGAGGTGGTATCTCATTGTGGTATTAATTTACAAATAAAAAAAAGATTGGTTAAGGAGCCAGTTTTGATGTTTGAAGCGTGATGGAAATGCTGTGCTGAGTTTTTGCATTGTAATACCTGGATTTGTGAATCTTCTCTAAATCCTGTCTCCCAGATATTTGTTACCTTTTATGGTCACCATAAAAGATAGACCTATATATTATCTGCATAGAGATTGTGAATTAAAAAAAACAAACCAGCTTACTGAAATATTCCTTCTCTTTTGTGTATTTTTTGACATATTTCTAAAGGACTATATCTTTTTGTCTTTTATATCATAACTTTCATTGAATAAATTGATGGTATAAGCCATCATTTTTTCAGTGAAAAAGTGGCAGTGGAAAAATAGCTGTAGAGTAGAACACAGAAATATTTGCTAAATTTCTATTTCCCATATATATTCTTTTTTTAAAAAAAGATTTATTTATTTATGCATACAAGAGCTGGTGTGCAGGCCAGAGATGCGGGGGCAGGGGAGTGCGTGAGAGGATTCACCAGAGACAGAGTGGGGAGCAGTACAGGCAGATTACTGAAATATACTGCCGAGGGGAACAGTGGGCGAGATAGGAAGAGGTCTGCTGCGCCATGTGGGTCACCTCCCTGGCTGGGGATCAAACTCGTGCTTCAGTGGTGGCTGCTGATAGCTTCATAGTGCAACATTTTAACCCCTTGCGCCACCAGGGAGGCCTCCCCATATGTATTCTTTAACTTTAAAATTGTAATTTCACACTGTGACATTTTTCTAAATTGATTAATTCAAGACTTTCATTGTTATTATCTATAGGTAAAAAGATTGTAGAATTGGAATTACAATGTGATGCTCCTCTTTCTTGGTGATCTTGATCTTATACTAAATGAATTCCCCCTCAATTGATATTTGAATTTCTTTGCAGTGAGAGACAGATGCCGAGATTGCTAACAGTATTGTATGAAAGGTGAAACTGAGATCCAGAGTGATTTGCTGTTAAAGGGCATGAGACTGGTGGTTGTGGAACTCTTGTGGGCCAAGGTTTCCAATCTTTGTTAAACTGTTTCTGTTCCGTTCAGCAGATGTGAAGAAATGATTCTAAGTGAAATTTTCATAAGCTTTTAATTCACAAACTTAGTTTTTCTCCTTGGCCTACCTTTTTATATTTTGATTACATATGCAATTATTTGCTCATTTGCTGATTGCCTTAAATCTCTTTGGTTGGTTATAGTTATGGTTCAGCCATGTCTATATAATAAAATTCTGTTTGAAACTTAAAGGTAATTTTTATAAATTATCAAGGGAACATTGTCATGAATGATTTTATTTATAAGGTGTTAAAAGCATGATAAATGTTTGTTGTTGTGAGAGTTGACAAGTTGGTTACATGTTTCAGTGAGAAGTAGTCTCTAGAGTCCAATTTGAAGTGAGGTGAAACTTTCAATTGATCACCAAGATGATCTTCAAGTATAGAGAAGATCATTACCATGTTTGAACTTGAAACATAATTTTTAACCTATTGAAACGTATTTTTAACCTATCCCACCTTGTTTTTTTTCCTTTGACTATTTACTGTATAAATACATCTATATTTAACACAAGGAATCTCAGCATTTGTTTCTATTGTAGAATATAAATTTAGGCAAGAATTATCTTGTCTTGTGCTCAGTATATCATAATCTTACATTTCTATGTATAACCACATTTGGGGATAATACAATTCATATTCTTTTGGAATACTTTTAGGCATGTGCAGTAGTTTAGCTAGATCTGTGAATTATTTACACTCTAAGAATTAGTTTAGTGAAAAAAGCTTGCTATGAATTCACAATTTCCACTTTTTTTGGGAGAAAATTCACATATACATCTCTGTGTGTATATATCATACCAAACCATTAAATTCAGCAAATTCTCAATGTACTAATTAAAAAAACTCCCTTTCTTTGAACAAAAGGCAAATAATGTAGCTAGACAGTTGTTGGGTGGAGAATAGAAGGTAGTGGTTCTAAGCTTCAATTTTCTGGTTTGTTAAACTGTGACAAGTATAATAAAAATTAATTGGTGGACTATAACACAATTATTTGTACAGTCGTCATTTTTCTTTGGGAAAAAATAAGACTAACATTGCCTTCCTTTTATCTACCAGAGAGAATGTTAGGATGTAATTACATTAAATTTATTTGCATAAATAAAAATAAATTTATGCAAAGTTAAGTTTATGAAGTTAGAAAAATTGACTTGTAAGGAGCATTTATTCTGGTGAAGGATTCTGAGTTACAGTCCAGAACTTTTTGGTAATTTTTGCTTTTCATTGCATTCTGGTTTTATTTAGCTTTTTCCTATTTTGTGCATCTGTATTGTTTTTCATTATGTATGTGGCATGGGATATGTCAGGTGTACTGAATGATGTGGTAAAGTAAACTGAGGAAAAAAAAATCAAGAATGGTTATTGTAGAAGTAAACAGAAAAAATTACTCCAAATTTTGGCATAAGTATGCAAAAATATTGAACATTGATCTCTGCAAGCCATTTGGATAGCCATTATCTGGCTATCCATGGCTATCTGGATAGCCATTTCAATTCTTCTGTTTATAGTTAGTTATAACCAGTTTGGTACAACTACTTTCTCACATAAAGTCATAGATAAATTCATGGGAACTGTGACTTTCAGTGAAATGACATAGAAGAAACCAATTCTGCCATAGACTAATTTACATAAACAAGAATTCACTTCCTATGTCATATGTTTGGTCCCCAAAGCATCACAGAATTTTGTATAAAGATCCCAAATATAGTCATTTATATTCATTCATTCATTCATTCATTCATTTTTTTTTTTTTAAAGATTTATTTATTTATACAAGCACTGGGTACAGTCAGAAGCGGGGGAGGGTGACAGAATTCACCAGAGCCAGAGCAGGGAACAGAATAGGTAGACTGACGAAATACACTGCTGAGGGGAGCAGCGGGCATGGCAGGTGAGGTCTGCGCGCCATGTGGGACCCTCCCCGGTGGCCGGGGATCGAACTGGCGCTGCAGAGGCAACGGGCAGCTTCGCAGCCCAGCGCTTAACCACTGAGCCACCAGGGAGGCCCTCATTTATTCATTTTTTAACTACCTATTCTAATTCAAGGACATGGTTGGCTGGAGACTAAGCTGGCAGCTCAGTGTACAAGGTAGGCACCAACACAGGACAGGACTACCCTTCCATTGCAGAGTACACTCACTCACACTTACACTGTGGCAACTTAGATATGCTAATGAACCTAATGGGCACATCTTTTGGAAGAGGGATGAAACTGGTACCAGTAGAAAAGCCCACACAGACAGTAACCCCAACCAGGAATCATTTTATTTTTCTTACCAATGTTATAAATGAAACAATGTTAAATGAGAGGGCCTTATTCAAGGACCTGCTATACTCAGAGAATTATCATTCCCTCCTAAATTTCTTCCATTTCATCTCCCCCCTTCTTCTTGTAGGTAACTAACTTCAGTGCTTTCTTGTGGTTTTTTTTTTTTTGTGATATGCAGATTGATGCATTAAAATATTTCTGTTTCTAATAGCATATATATATAATTTAAGGAACTTATATATGAAATTTTCATATAGAAAATCTTAAAGATATATCTGCTTATCATTTTTCACAGTTGCATATTGCTTTTATATATATGAACAATATTAAACCAGTGTCATGTTTGTACATTTAGATAGATTCCAGTGTTTTTGCAATTACAAATAATCTTAACAAATACCCTCATATATATGTATTTTCATGTTATTTGGTGTATATCTTGTGGATAAATTCCTAGAGGGGTCTATGTCAAAATGAGAGAAGAATTAAGTATGTTTTCTTCTAGTAGAATACGTTTTATTTTTCATATTTAGAGCTCATCCATTTGGAGTTTGTTTTGTGTTTGGTGTGAGGACTGCATCTAATTTTGTCCTTTTTCAATTGACTGTAATTGTCCTAACAGTATCTATGAAAAAGACTGTCTTTGCCTAAGTTATGTAAGATTCCATCTTTATCATAGACTATATTTTTATAGGAAACTGGATCTATTTCTGGGCCTTTACATTAGTATTTTAGTAAATTTATAAATTAGGGAGAACTAACATCTTGATGGTATTAAGACATTCTAACTAAGACTAGGGATATCTTTCCTTTTGTTCAAGTCTACTTTTGTATCTTTCCATTTTCTTCGCAGAATTTTGAATCATTTTTTGTTAACTTTTTTCCATATTTTAAAAATAATTTTGTTACTTTAAATGGGAATTCCACATTCAGTGTATTTTTTTTTAGTTTTTTTAATTTTTAGTTTTTTAATTTTATATATTTGTTACATCATTTTTCATTTTTGTACAATGTATGCATTTTCATCTTGGTTATAGTCCCCATACAATTCCTGGCACCCTTGTTTTGATCCTACTGCTTTCTCCCCCCACCCCTGTAATGTGTCTCTGGTTTATAGTTGCTTGTTGATTTTGATTTTTACTTTATTATAATTAGTTTTTTATCCTGATCCCTTTTTAGGTTTTCTAAATTCCTGCAATGAGTGAGACATCCAGTATTTTTCTTTTTCTTTCTGGCTTATTTCTCTGAGCTTGATCCCTTCCAGCTCCATCCATGTTGCTGCAAGTGACATGAGTTTATCTTTTTTGATTGCTGAGTAATATTCCATTGTGTCTATATACCACAACTTCTTGATCCAGTCATCTATTTTTGGGCATTTGGGTTGTTTCCATAGCTTACCTATGTAAATAGTGCTGCAATAAACATAGGGGTGCCAGTGTCCTTTTGAATTAATGTTTCTGTGTCCTTTGGGTAAATACCTAGGAGTGGAATTGCTGGATCATATGGAAACTCCATCTTTAGCAGATTGAGGAACCTCCACACAGTTCTCCATAGTGGATGGACCATTTTGCATTCCCACCAGCAGTGCAGGAGAGTTCATTTTTCTCCTCATCCTCGCCAATATTTGTTGTTGCTAGTTTTTTTTAATATATGCCATTCTCATTGGTGTAAGATGGTATCTCATTGTAGTTTTGATTTGCATTTCCCTGATGACAAGTGATGTTGAACAGTTTTTCATATGCCTATTATCCATTTGCATTTCCTCCCAGGAGAATTTTCTTTTTTAGCTCTTCTACCCATTTTTGGACTGGATTATTTACTTTGTTTTTGTTGAGTCTCATCAGGTCTTTGTAAATTTTTATGATTAGTCCTTTATCATTAATGTTGTGTGCAAATATTTTCTCCCAATCAATGGAATGTCTCTTTGTTTTGGTTACTGTCTCTTTTGCTGTACAGAATCTTTAATTTGATGTAATCCCATCTGTTTATTTTTCCCTTCACTATCACTGCTTTGAGTGATGTGTCTTTAAAGATGTTACTGAGGTGTATGTCATAAAGTGTTTTACCTATATTTCCTTCTATATATTTTATGGTTTCAGGTCTTATGTCTACTTCTTTAATCCATTTTGAGTTGGTTTTTGTGCATGGTGTGAGGTAGTAGTCAAGCTTCATTCTTTTGCATGTAGCTACCCAATTTCCCCAGTACCATTTATTGATCAAACTTTCTTTGCTCCATTGCATATTCTTTGCTCCTTTGTCAAAGATTAGTTGACTGTAAATTTGTGGGTTTATTTCTGGATTTTCTATTCTGTTCCATTGGTCTGTGTGTATGTTTTTATTCCAATACTATGCAGTTTTGATTATTATGGCTGTTTAGTACAATTTGAAGTTCGGGAGTGTGATTCAGTGTATTTCTTAAGTGGGTATTATTTGTGTCCATGAGTGCTGACTTCTTTGTTAGTTTTACAACTTGCTTCCCTGTTGAATTCTTTTTTTTTTTTTTTTTATATAGAGGCATTTATTTATTTATTTGTTTGTTTGTTTGTTCATTTATACATGCACTGGGTACAGTCAGAAGTGCGGGAGGGTGAGAGAATTCACCAGAGTCAGAGCGGGGAACAGAATAGACAGACTGAAGAAGTACACTGCTGAGGGGAGCAGTGGGTGGCAGGAGAGGTCTGCGCGCCATGTGGGACCCTCCTCCGGTGGCCGGGGAGCAGCCGGGGATCGAACCAGTGCCGCAGAGGCCGCGGGCAGCTTCGCAACCCAGCACTCAACCACCGGGGAGCTTGGGGAGGCCCCCTGTTGAATTCTTTTACCATTTGAATTAGTTTTAAAATTGATTGTCTAGGAATTATATTCTAAGAATATTATCATGTCATTTGATTGAAATAGTTTTGTCTTTTTTTCAACTGTTTTGTTCTTTTCTCTGGTTATGTGCATTGACTAGTACCTCCAGCATTGTTAAATATCAACAGTAGTGGAGATAAGTGATTTTTCCCTGCCTTGTTCCTGACCACAGTGGGTATACATTAGAAGTTTTTTCATCTTGAATAATATCAATTAGTTTTTATTTTCTCATCTAAGTTGTTATTTGAAATGGCTGTTCAACTTTGTGAGTTTTTTTTCCAGCATCTATTGGAATAATCATTTGGTTTTTCTCTTTAGATCTATTAATATGGTAAATTGTATTAATAGATTTTATCAGATTGAACCATCTTAACCATTCTTGTCATAAACCCCACTTGGAAAGACTGACTCCAGAGCTTAACAGTTCCTTTGTTTTACTACCCCAGTTGAGTTTCGCAGGTTTGACATGCTTACTACACAAAACTGCCCTGAGCCACACAGTTTAATATTTTTATTAATTGTTGATGAATATTTTAGGAAATGAGTTTAAAGAAGGGATAGAAAAAATTTTAGATCAATTTATGATATGAGTATCAGTCACACCATAGCTACACGTGCTGCACAGATTATTTCTATCAATTACTTTGAAGGAAATTATCCCACAGTCTTAGTTTGGCACTGTTTTATCCACATCATCAGTTGTGATGAATTGAGTATGAACTGAAAAAATGCCAGGTGATCTCACATGATGGAGCAAAGGTGGCATTGTGATAGATGGAAGTCTACAAAATAGAATGGAAATTCACTCCATCTGTGGAAAAAGAGGCAGAAATGACACTGATTTTTTTTTTTAAAGATTTATTTATTTGTTTGTTTGTTTGTTTGTACAAGCACTGGGTACAGTCAGAAGCGCGGGAGGGTGAGAGAATTCACCAGAGCCAGAGTGGGGAGCAGAGCAGGCAGAAGGACCGAAGTACACTGCTGAGGGGAGCAGTGGGCGGCAGGAGAGTTCTGCGCACCATGCGGGACCCTCCTCCGGTGGCCGGGGAGCAGCCGGGGATCGAACTGGTGCTGCAGAGGCTGCGGGCATCTTCGCAACCCAGCGCTCAAGCGCTGCGCCCCCGGGGAGGCCTGACACTGATTTTTTTTTTTAACAAAGAGAAGAAGGAAATCCATGCATTTCCATTAGGGAGAAGATTTGAGATAATGTGTTGTTTCATAACCATGTTATGTAAAATGTTATAGTGTTATTGTCAGATATGGAATATTTTTAAGGAATGTAGAGATTGCCTAAGGTATTTACTTACTTTACATAGATGAAATGATTGAGTTATAAATCTGATCTCCCTCTGCAAGTTGTGACTTAGGTTCAAAAAGAATATGCAGCCCCGTTTGCATGCTAAGAAACCTGTCTTTGAAAAAATACATTTGGGGAAGTTTGTACTGCTGTTTATGAGAACACTTGCCAACTCAATAAATTTTTTGTGTATATTTTGATTCTGTGCTTATAATGTGACTTGTAGTAGCTGATATTCCTAATGAATATTAAAATCCATATTGATATGGAAATTACTTGAATAAAATTTTCTTGCTACTAAATGTTCTCTTTAGATATGTCAGTATGAAATTTCTTCAGTTATCTCTAATTCCTGAAAAACTTGATTAATAACATTAAATGATGATTAACTTTAAGTGTTAAAATAAATATGGTAATTTGAAATTTGGCTCTTCTTACTTTCTTCAGCATGTTACACCAGATAGCTATATTCCTTGCCTTGCTGACTTGTGCAAAGCACTGTGGGAAGTTATGCTCAGCTATTACAGAACTATGGAATGGCATGAAAAGCATGACAATGAGGATACTACTTCTGCTTCTGGTAGGAAATTATTTTCTTTTTATTTAAAAGCAGAACTATAAACATGCCAAATCTCTGAAGAATGGGGAAAGAAAAGAAACAGTTATGATTTTAGAATTTCAGGACTATAGGTGATGGTGATTCAGGTACTGTAAAAACTCCATTATCTTTGGTAGTTAGCTGGGCTAAAGAACTTCATTAGTAATAGGTAATACCAGTTCCCAGGAGTATGTAGTGATGGCCTTAAGACTAAGTTATTGAGAAAGGAATGTAAAAAATATATTAGTTGCAAAGGAGGTAAGATACCGGTCTGTCCAAATTTACTGTTAATATTAATGCTAAATGTTTAATATTAAATCTATTTTGCTAATTTTCAAGATGTACTAATAAAGTTGGATTCTGAGATTAATTGTTATACTGTACTTTTAATTCTGAAAATAGCAGTGCTTAAAATTTCATAAAAACTGCATTTTAAAATACTCATCTTTGAATGTAAAGGAAACTTTCAGGCCTCCCTGGTGGCCTAGGGGTTAAGTCTCAGCACTATCACCACTTACCTGTGTTTGATACTTGGCCAGGGAGATAACCCACATATGGTGCAACAGACCTCTCCTGTTTATCCCCCTTCTCCCTTTAGCAATGTATTTCAGTAAATTCGCCTGTTCTGCTCCCAACTCTGTCTCTGGTGAATCCTCTCACCCCTCGTATCTCTGGCCTACACCCCAGTTCTGTGCAAAAAACCCCCCAAACTTTAAATGATTATGGTACAGTCAGCTAAATGAAGGACAAATCTGTGAGAAATTATATTGTCTAGATGTTATATTAAAACAGTTAATTTGCTTAGCTAAATATCTTAAGTGATTATACTTGAACAACTAAAACAGCTAAGATTAAGTATTCAAAAGACTTACAGAAGTAATAAATGGTTTTTATCATCATTTCATTTAAAAGGGCAAAGTAAATTTACTGTACACAAGTTTTTTGTATTACATATCATTTAATGTAGCTAATCAGTTAAGTTATTTTAGTTAGTACCTTCTAATTTTTGAAGAACTTGGTTTCTGTGCTTGGGTCGATGGAGGAACACCCAAGTCCTACTGTTTGATTTAAACATAGGATTTTGGTAGTATGGAAGACAGAGACTTAATATTCATCTTGATTCATTAGAAGCTCTTAAATATAGAGAGTTAAAAATAACAGGAAAATTCTGTGGAGGATATTCATCCTTTTACAAATATTGTTTGGAAGAGCAAAGGATGGAAGAGAAAAGGAAAAAGTGGGGTAGGTATTGAACCAATTCTACAGAATATTTTTACTTAACTCCTATGCTCTCCTCATCCCTGAATCACCTTCCCTACTGTGAAATTTGCAATTAGAAATAATTAACTTCAGATTTTAACTGCCAAAAACCAAAAGGAAGAGAATATGGAGAGGTTACTTCTTCAGGTCAGTTTGCTCCTCAAAATGGCAGGCTAAAAACTGCAGGTTAAAAGCAAAACAAAATTTTCATAGGATGGTAACACATCTACTTATAGATGGGATTACTGTAAAGTTTAGAGAAAACACAATAGTATTTACAAAGGTGGTTGTTAATTTCATCAAAGGAAATGGATGAAGAGGTAATTATAACAATGAAATGTCCATTATGCCTTTTTAAAAAAAAAAATTTAAGATTTATTTATGTAAGAACTGGGGTACAGGCCAGAGGTGTGGAGGGAGAGTGGGGAACAGAACAGGCAGATTGACCGAAATACACTGCTGAGGGGAGCAGCGGGTGAGACAAGAGAGTTCTGCTGTGCCATGTGGGTATCTCCCTGGCCAGGGATCTAACTCATGCTGCAGTCACTGCAGATAGCCTCATAGGCTGCTTCTTAACCCGTTGTGCCACCAGAGAGACTCAGGCCTTTTTTTTTTTTCCCAAGTTCCAACTTGTATAGGGAATTACTAGACTCTCTTTTCAACAAAGTTTATCCTGTTTTGGCAACCTTTATTTTTTTCTAGATTTGGAAAGTGTTTGAACATTCAAGCAACTTGTTTTCCTTTTCTAACACATTTTTAAAAGAGATATCAAAGGAATAGTTTGCAACAAATTAACACATACTTTAGGTATGGTTAAGCTTTCTTCGGGCTGATAGTTTAGATGGATTTTGTATGTGTGTATATATGTTTATGTGTGTGTATTTTCACTGGGATATAGAAACAAATTGTTTTTGAGCCTTTATAAAGTCGTCTTTATTAACTCCTGCTCTAATTAATTTCTATATTAAGAATATACCATGGAATATTACTCAGCATTCAAAAAAGATAAACACATGCAATTTGCAGCAACATGGATGGCGCTGGAAGGGATCATGCTCAGCGAAATAAGCCAAAAAGAAAAAGAAAAATACCGGATGGTCTCACTCATAGCAGGAATCTAGAAAACTTAAATAAGGGACCAGGAAAATGAATATAAGAAAGTGAAAATCAAAATCAACAAAAAACTATGAACCAGAGACACTTTTTGGGGGGTGGGGGCGGAAGGGGAAGGATTGGGGTCAGAATGGGGCGTTTGCAATTGTATGGGGGAATATAAAAATAAAATTTATTATAAAAAAAATAAAATAAATAAATATCAGGCAAAAGACAGAACAATATTTCTGAAATGAAGTAATTTTTAGTTAATAAATTATGAATATGAAAATTATTCAAATCATCCTAGTATAGTACAAAGTGTGCTTGTAGGGCATAATTCTAATCTCTTTGATCAATAGCTAATTATCTGAAGTTTTATTTTCATCTTTTTAGGTAGCCCTTCTCAGATGAAAAGACTAAAATAATCGACTGTGGTTAAAAAAAAAAAAAAAGAATATCTTGGACTCTGAATAGTAGTCTAGCAATTAGTTGACAATCTCTAGGACTCTAAAAAATTGTTTGCCTGAATTTTCCTTTCATGTTCACAGTAAGGAATACAATTGTGGGAATCAGTGAATTGAAAAGTTACTTTTTACTGAACTTCATAAAGGTAAAAGAGACTCAAGAGTTTCAGGAGTTTATCTGTTGTTCATCATCTGTAGTGATGTTACTGGTATCTTAACACTTTACTATTATAAACTCAAACTTGTAAAGTTGTAATTGAGGTGCACTACCCTGAGCTGCTGAGTCCCTAAGCCAGATTATACAGATCATAAGGCTTACTGAGCTGTAAGAGTGGTCAAACTTAAATTAGGCATGGATTTGACTTCTTATTTAAGCAGGGGCCTTTTATTGGTTATCAGTGGATATCCTGCTAGCCTAAATGAGAGAAAATCTGCTGTTGCTTAACACACTTTAGTCACACAAAAGCATAATCTTTTTTGCTATACATGTATAAGTGTATTTTCAGTTTTTTAAGAGGAGATTTGTTTTGAGATGGGTCATTGAATTTACCTTTGAACCTGGACATTGTTAGACTGTTTATCTATGGTGGAATAAAACTGTCCTGGATCTTGAAAAATATAAAATGTATACATTGTTACTTCACTGCATGATAAGTTCTATATCTGTACTATGATTAACATATACATAATTTTCAATAATTGGTTTAATTGGCTCTGTAATGCCTTGGCAGTAGGCAATATATGGATATTGAGAACCTCATCTCTGGAATCACACTTCCCAGCTTCAATCACATAGGAACTGAGAGTGTACTAATTAACATTTCACGGTTTATCTTATCAAGTGGGTTTAATCCTAATACCTGTTTTTTGACATTGTTTTGGTTGTACAAATGTTAAACACATCTTCTGTAGTTTATATAAGCTAATCATATATGAGATGCCATTCTAGTTTTTTTTTTTTTTTAAACAGAACATTGTAAGCAAATCTAAAAATGTGTACCATCTTTTATTTTAGAAGGGAGTAATATGACTGAAGAAACTAATTTTGATCGTGGCTACATAAAGAAGAAATTGGAACATGGACTTACACGAATATGGCAGGTTTGGCTTTTTTAAAATTGTTTTTTATAAGTGCAATAGAAACTTTCACATAAAAGTTCCTGAGTTACTCTGCTTCTTTTTATTATTTGTGTTTTCATACTTTCCTTTTCTATTAATTTTAGAAAATAGGTTAACTAAATAGGTGACTTACTTGGGTTGGAATCTAGCTGAAGAGTAAAGAATTGTTTTCCAAACCAGTGATTTTTGTGCCTTGCAGGAAAATTTTACCTGTTTATTGGGCAAAATTTTAAAAATTTAGCTTCTTAAACTTTTCTTTTGAGGTGTAGTAGCTCAGTTGTTGTTAACACATAAATTTTTTGTTAAAGTTTTTACTTTCTAGATAAAAGTAAAATTTCTTTGATTATAAATTCTTTCCGGTTTTTTTTTTTTTTCCCACTTCTTGGAAGGTTGGAAGATTATAGACCCTTTGATCATATTTTGATGTTAAAACATGTTTTTGATTGATTAGTCTTATTTTCAGTTCGGTAATCTTTTGTAGGGATTCTTTTCAAAGAAATGTTTAGGAAAATATATACTGAAAACAAATTTCCTCAAGAATAAATTAACAGTTATGCTTTAAGTATTCTTCTAATTTGATAACTTTATATTGGATATGGTATTTGAACTTATATTTTAATGTTTAAAATGTATGTAATAGTTGTAAGAGTTTTGACTTCTATATTTCTTGATCTGACCATGTTAAACTAATTTTTAACTTACCATTAATTGTGGGTTTGGGTGTGACTTTTTATAGAATGTTAGATAAAATGGAAAAGGAAATCTTTTATTCATTGAATATACATTCAGGATCAGGTATGTTTCTTACTTAATCTCCTAGTAGACTTTCGCAGTACTTAGTTGAAATTGTAGAATCCTTGTTTGAATTTCTGTTAATTCAGTGTACTTTGAAATATTCACCTGGCATTTTATATGACTAATTTCCATTCAGTCTGGCAGGCTGATGTCATTTCTCATGTAAGAAAATCTATTAAGTTTAGATTTAGTAAAACTATTCTCAATCATTTGACCAGTTTAATGGAAGTTTTCATGGTTTTGACTATGTATTGTATTATAGGTTTCAAGCTTTAGAACATTTTCATCTTCACTTTTTGCACCCCTAACCCAAATTCTCAAAAAGTTCTAGAATAGGACTATGTGTATTTTTGGAACTCATGGAGTGTTTGTTTAATTGAAATTGCAAGGCTCAGTGCAATTGAAAAAAGCAAAGCTCTGCAAAACAAATGTTTTTTTTTAATACTACATTTAGCAGGCAAATTTGACCTGAATTAAATTCAGATTGGCAATTCATTTGGCAACAGAACCTGACCAGTATTGTTATTGTGCTTTCAGAAGTATTTATTTTACCCATTGAAGTGAACATCCATATGTTGCAGGAATATTAATAATGTATTTTATTTTGAGATAAGCCCCAGACCTCACTGGGGATATTATATATACTATACATATCATAATGTATTTCTAACAATAAAAATCCCAAATTCCAAAGCATAGGTGACATGTGACAATTTTTAGACATTTATCAAAAATTCATTAGTAAGAGATAATGAAAAATGAAGATTCAAAATCATAAGAAGATATTGAGCCTTTCTGGCATAAAAGTAAACTCAAAATGTAATCATCTTGCTTTTGATATGAAAAAATTTTACTACTGTGACAAATTTCCAGTGTATTTTACCTGAATCACAGTCTTAAAGAAAAAAAAAACAAAACCATTAATCATAGTATGTGGCAGAGACTGTAGGTTTGAGACTAATGGTGGTAAATCCATGGTCCTCAACTCATGAAATTTGTACATCTAATGATGAATTTCTTGGTTTTCCAGGATTTTCTTTCATTGTTAAATACTTGGTATGTAGGAAATGGCATTTTAAAAATACTAACCATTTCTTTTTATTGGCGAGAATTAGGCTTTTTTGTGAATTAAGATTTTATTTACATTCTAGTATGTCAACCACTTTTAAAATTCTTTGGACTTTTAAAAAATAGTCATATTTCTTAGTTGTGTTGGGAATTAGATTCTATTAAATTCTATTAAATTCTAAATTCTATTAAGCTTTATATTAAATAAAGCTTATAACTAGCATTATTCTAATCTATGTTATTATTTGTTGTTTTCTTGGTTTATGCATTTCTGAGGGAGGATTTTTCATTTTCTGCAGCAATTACAGTTTTGTCAGGATTTTCTTTTATTTTTAACAACTTTTGATTTTTCTACTTGGATGCTATGTTGATTGATGCTGCAATGCTAGTAAGCATATTACCTTCTCGGTACATAATTCCCTTCATTAATTACAAAAATAGCTCTTTTGTTCTGAGCCACTTTGTCATGAATTCCAATTTGCTTGATCCTATTACCACTTTTGTGTCTATTTTGTTCATATTTCCCTGGTAAATCCTTGACTATCTCTTTATTTTAAATGTTTTTGAATCATGGTTTAGGTGTGTCTCCTATAAATATAAAAAATATTCGAGAATGAATTTATCTTTTAATAGTGCAGTTCAATCTGTTCATATTCTTATTAGTGTTTTAAGTCATACCTCTTTATTATTATTTTTTAAAGATTTTACTTATTTATACAAGAACTGGGGTACAGGTCAGAAGTACGGGAGACAGAGCAGGGAGCAGAACAGGCAGACGGAGTGAAAGACACTGCTGAGGGGAGCAGCGGGAGAGACAGGAAAGGTCTGCCATGCCATGTGGGTAGCTCCCTGGCCGGACGGGAACCGAACGTGCGCTGTAGAGGCAGTGGCAGCTTCACAGCTCAGTGCTCAATCTGCTGCACCACAGGGGAGGCCCCAAAAATCTTTAATTACTAGAGAAATTAAACATTTAAAAATCTGTTAATTATTGTTTTGTGAATTATTTGTTCATGTTCTTTGGTGATAGAATCTAAATGATTTATGTAATAATTAGTAATCCTCTGTATATCATTTGTCTGTTTTCACTTAATTTACTTTTGATATGCAGATGGTTAACATTTTTATGAGGTTGAACTTAATAAACCATTGTCCTCTATGACTTATATTACATTTGTTCTTAAAATGTTCTTTCCTATGTAAAGCTTGGGTTAATATCCGTCTGGTAATTACAAATACTTACCTAAATTTCATGTTAATTGCTATATCCCTAATACCTAGAATACTGCCTGGAGCCCCTAATAAGTTATTCAGAAAATATTTTTGCTTGGTTAAATTAATTTTTTTAATATTTTGAAAACTTATTTGTTTTATATTTATTTTGATAATTATTATGTGGTATAAAGTGAGGATTTCTTCCTTCCCTCAAGTCTTACCGGTTTTTGCTCTGCTTTCTGGATAATCATTTTTATTCCTTTGTGATATCTCCTGTAACATGGCATGGTGAAAAGTGGAGGTTTTCAATCCAGATAGACTTGAATTCAAGTCTTAGCATGTCATTCACTGGGCATGTGAATTTTAGGAGTTACTTGACTTCTTTTTTAAAGGGGTTAAGGTAATAAATGCCTGCTCAATAGGACTGTCCTAGGATTAAAGACAATATGTAAAGTTCTTAATATAAAAATTATAAACATAATTAGGAAGCAGGAGTTTTTTATTAAGTTAATTAATATGTATGTATATATTAGCACTATTCTGGGTTATTTGTCATATTTCATTAATTTTTATATTGCTAATATTCTTTTTTTTAAAGATTTTGCTATATTTAATAAAGGTAGTACAAGTCCTCTAACATCACTTACAACTTTAACTCCATCTTTTGAAAGCTTTATTTTTCAAAAAGTTGTTTCTGCTTGTTGATGAATTTTAGAATAATTGTTCAGAAGAAAAGTTTTTGTTGTGAGTTTGGTCATAGTTTCATTGAACCTACATTAATTTGGAAAAATTGACATCTTTATTTCGTCACCAGTCCTTTGCCTCTTAACTTATTCAAATTTCTTTTGTACTCCATTAGAATTGGTTTTTTTTTTGTTCTGATATTTCTTATTAAAGTTATCCCTAACTTTAATTTTTAATATTTATTTTAAATAGTATTTATTTATTTTAAGCTGCTATGCAGTTGTATATGAAAACTATTATTTTTATAAATTGTGTATAATCATTTCACAAAATTAGCTTTATTAATTCTAATTTTATTTGAATGTTTCTAGCCCACCAAGCCATGCATTAATAATAACTTTTTTATTCATATCTAATAAACATGAGGATATTCACATCTCTTACGTGTATGTATCTGTATTAGTAGTAATGATTGTGGCCATTATTTTTATATCCGATATCATGGAAATGTATTATATCACCATAAAGATGTTGACTTTGGCATAAATATATTTTCTTTATCAAGAATATATTCCTTTCTCATGCTAATGTGTAGCTATATAATTACTGGTTCAAAGAACTATTTTTTAATGTAATTTGGATATACTTGAAATATTTTTCTTTTTGTTTCATAGGATGTTCAGCTAAAAGTGAAAACTTACTTGCTTGGAACTGATTTATCTATATTCAAATATGATGATTTCATCTTTGTTCTGGATATAATCAGCAGGTACTGTTTGAGATCTTATATTTTAGTTTGATTTATTCAGTTATAATAAAACCATGAATATGTTAGTTATCATTTATAACTTCTTCATGGAAATGAAGATAATTGAACATTCATGTTTAATTTTTGCTGTGTTTCTGTATGTTAAATATTTGCACTCTTTAGATGTTTGTGATAGATTGGTGTAATAGATTGGTGATTTTTAGAATTTTTCCAGACATTGAATTTTTTATGATTTGTCATCTTTGAAGAAAGGTAATCTGTACTTTTCTTTTCCTATAATAAGAATGTTGCTAAAATATGTATAAACTTTTTTATCCAACTAGGTTGATGCAGGTTGGAGAAGAATTTTGTGGTAGCAAATCTGAAGTTTTGCAAGAGTCTATTAGAAAACAAAGTGTCAATTATTTCAAGAACTATCATAGGTAAGAACTCTAATAAAATATGAATTGACTAGTTTGGGTAATGAGAATACCTTTGCCTAATACTTAATCCTGTAACAGTATTGTTTTATTAAAAAAATCTATTTTTGAATTTGAAAGACTATGTTCTTTGTGTTTCTGTTTAGGATTGTTAAGATTATTTTTTTACCAAAAATATTTTGAAAAATTGTCATTACTTATTGGGAATTTTAATTTTTGTTGTTGTTGTTGCTTTTGTTTGTTTGTTTGTTTGTTTGTTTTTGGAAGGGGTTCTACATTAAACTAAATATTAAGTTGATTTCTTTATGGGTGAAAGGTGATTTTAGATCAGGGTTACCAAAAGAATTGGGCCATGTAGAGGCCTACATATATGCTGTGAACTAGTAAGGAAGTTAAATTAGTAGAGTCAGCGCTTGGTGATGCATGCTGAAAATCATCTGCTTTTTAGGAGTAAGAAAGTTTTTATAGATGAGGGTAAGATGTTTAGAATCTAGGCACAAACCAATATTATGTACTATATTATTTTGCAAAACAATTGCTACTGACTTTGAAAAGGGATTTCTAGGAAGTGTTGGGAATGAACGAAGGTGGGATAGAATTTTCACAGCATTGTGATTGTGCTTAGAGTAACATTAAATTACAAAGAACTACTGTTTATTAGATCTTTTGTGATATAAGCAACACCCTGTGCTATATTCCTTACATGTATCTTATTGTTGAATTGAGATATAGCTTATTTTTTACTTTGCATTTTTACTTTTTAAAATTAAGTTTTGATTTTATTGTCATTTGATGCAGTTAGGTTTTAACTTCTAATTTCTCTCCATGTTCAGAGTTAATCCCTGGTCATGATATGTGTAATGTTAGAAGAGAGATTATTAAACACCATAGCATTGATTAATTAATTACTAAATATTTGAGTACAAGTTTTCTGTATTAATTGTAAACTATTAAATATGTTATTTTGAAAGAAGCTTTAAATTGAACCTATTCCACGGCAGATCTTTGAGTTTTATAATTTAATGGACAAAGCTTAAAACATTTTTTAAAAATGTAGTTGGTTAAACTTTGGAGAAACAATGGTAAGGGGCAGCATGATGTCCTAACACTGCATTTTATTTATAACTTCATTTACTGCTAAAATTTAAGTCCTGCTAAAACAGAAGAGCTGACTTGTACACATTATTGTATAAAAGGAGTGGTGCCTTTTAATCACAGATGGGAAAGGATAAAGGACTTATAAAGGAGCCAAAAACTTCACTTGCCTATCAAAATGACCTGCCAGATATCCACTTCCCAGTGATTACTTTATATCCCCTAAGACTACTGGGAGATCTTTTGGTCTTCCCAGTGACTACAAGACACATGCAGTATGTAAGCACTGGTTTATTTAATGACCTGCATTTTGCATTTTACTCCATTTATTGTCACCTACGGCAAACGTGGTGGACAGTCTTAACAAAAGTAACCTTGATGAAATTAAAGAATATAGAAATAAGTTATTTGAATACTTTGAAAACACTCAACATTTTAAAGGATAGTATTTAGAAACATTTATGAAACTTGTTTCCCATTGAAGAGACTATTATATTGTTAGAAGGAGAGCTATAGTGGGAGCTACAGTAGATTAAAAATCCTATATAATCTGCTAGCTCTGACATTGGACAGATCATTTAACCTCTCTAGACGATGTCCTATTAACTGTAAAATGAGGTAGCTGGACAAAATGTCTCCTTAAGTGTTGCCTGAAGATCTTTCCCTTTTTCTTGCTGTTTTTTGTATTATAAAAATTGGGATAGGTTAAAAGTAAAGATTTAATTTCTTTTTTAGTATTTTTCTCTTTCCCCAGGGTTTAAATGGAATTTTTAAGCCAATCTCATTTCTATGCTGCTGTAGTCATTATCTCTTTAACAACTGCCATTTGGAAAAATAATGAAAGTCATTTGGTAAAATTGGTGCCAACCATCAGTATGCTCTGAAGTACATCTGTTTCTTTATAAAGCAAGATAAAGTTGACAGGCAATTTAGAAATGATGCCAATGTATATGTATTGGATTGACTAAGTCATTATATTAGCCAGTGATGAATCTAAGTCTACTAAATTTCAATTTAGTATATCTGTCATTAACTCATACTGCATAATACTGAAAAACAGTATGAAACATGGTAACTACAGATTAGTGGGGGTTTTTGGTTAAAAAAATTGTTAAATACACTTAATTTTTTTTTTTTTTCTTCATGATCCTCTACTGCCAAATTGAGCTCTTGAGAATGAAGAAATTCTTGAGCCAGGTTATTCTGACTTTGAATCCATTTAGGCTGATGGTTTGAAGATGTATGCTTAATAAAAATTGATCATTTTGTTGAAATCAGAACCAATTTACTCTTTGGTGGAACATCTTTCATAACTTGTACTCTCAAGTTACTTGTGGTAGCTATATAAAAGCTTTCTTGCCATTATCTTTTTCTAGGACAAACTTACATGAGTTTATGTGAGAACCTAGTCTATATCAACGTGAATTCTTATCTTTCAAAAGTGAAAATTTGATTTTCCCCAATTCCTTTATATTTAAGTACTAAATTTTTATACATCCAGACCTATCATTCTTCCAAATGTTGCAGATTTCTCGAAAGCACAAATAATCTAATTTAAAAAGTAATGACATAAAAATTATGTAGCAATGTATAATTGCCCAAACATTCTTTGTAGCAAGTACATTTTATTTTTTAATTACGCTATAATAACATTTATAAAATGTTTCCAGGTATCCTAAAATGTATTTTTAGGTATCCTAAAAATACTTCAACTGATGTTAGGGTAGAGGTGACCATTTGTTTTAGGGGGAAACAATTTTTCCTAGTTTGGATAAGAAGGCTTATTCTTTTAAGTATCTTTAAAATGTTAGTTTTTAAGATCAAGTTTATTGTCTTTCTCTTCTGCCTAGACCCAGTCCCAGTGATTTAATTATCACTTCTTTTTTGAATATTGGGCCTCATATCTTCTAGGACTAGCCTGCTTATTTCCCACTCTCCTCCCTCATTCTCTGCCAAATAAGCTGATTTGGTCAAGGCTTCAGAGAGAGTAATATAAGTTATCAATACTTTTAGTTGTTTTATAGCATATCTTAGAAAAAATTTTAAGAAGCGAAAAAGGCTAGCAGTTATACATGCTTTAATTAAAGTGTCCAAGCATTTGTTCTAGCTACTATTGGCAGTATAAAACTGTTGTGAAACTTACTGGATTTAAAGCACCTACCATTTTATCATTTCATATATCTGCTTGTCAGAAATGTAAACAAGGATCAACAGAGAGATTCTTTTCCTCATATCATTGACTGATGTCACTAAGTAGGATTCAGCTGATGGAAGAGTTTTATTTGGAGGATCATGATGGTTTCATTTGCACTGTGGTGGAGATGGCTAGAAAGATATTCACAGCTGGATTGGTTAGCCAGAATGCCTACAAGTGACCTTTTAAGTATGGTGTTTGCGGGTTATTTGACTTTTTTATATGGTAGCGGCTTCCCATAGAACTAGTTTTCCAAAAGAAATAGGCAGAGGTTTTATGGCCTTTTCTGATGTAGGCTCAGAAGTCATGTAGTTCTTTTACCATACATACAAGTCGTCAGACTGGCTAAGATTCAAGAGAAGGATAATTAGACAGTATCTGTTGATGGAGGAATATTAAGGTCATGTGGTAGAAGAGTGTGTGTGTGTGTGTGTGTGTGTGTGTGTGTGTGTGTGTTTGTGTGTGATAGGATATATTGTTGCAACTTTCTTTGCTAGGAGAATAAAAATGATTTTAGAAAACAAAAATTTTCTTGAATTTACTGATAAGGGTGCCAATAAATTTTATTCGTTGAAATACAATTTATAAATTTATTTAAATATTTAAAATATTTTATTGAAAATTAGATTTTATAAAAAGTGATACTATTTTCCATCTCTAAACTACATAAGAGGGCTTAAGATCTGGATTTAAAATGATAACAAAAGAGACAGTTTTTTTACAGTGTATATCATATTTAGGCCACTGCCTCTACAGTATATAGACAATAATAGTGGGTAGGTCACTATTAAACTTGTCTTAGTTTATACTGTTGTTATTGATTTATAGTTTTCTTCCTGCTGGTACAGTGTTTGGGACAGCATGGTGTCACTAATTTCCTTGGGTTCACCATCTTCACAATTTGTGTGATTTTAACCAATTTCCTATTTCTCTGAACATCAACTTTTCTTCTCTTAAGTAGGTAAAAGGCTCATACCAGATACTCTACCTTCTTTAAAGCCTGTGATTTTATCATTCATTTTTGGAACTTACCTTCCATTGTTTCCAGCCTTTTATCAGGTTAAGAAGAAAACCTAGGTTTCACATAATTCTAATTCATTGACATTTCCTGTTATTCTGTAAATCAACATATTTGAGATACTTTATAGATCACTTATACTTTTTCACTGTATTTGCCCATTAAAATCTCTTTAATTTTATTTTAACTGTACCTGTTTTGTATATCAAAGAAAGTCTTTGTATCCTGTTCATATCTTGTTTCTTAAAGAAATAGGTGGCACCTGAAATGCTTAAATAGCAGTAATCAGGATTGCTTTTCTGTGATTTTATGACTGTTGTCAATTCTGTTATTCAACCTCTGATTACATTTTGTATTTGAAATTTTCATCACAACTGATTTTCTTTTAGTATATTAGTAAAATAGAAGAAAAGAAGTAAAATGTAAATCTTTTAATTTGCGTGAAATGTTCGTGGGAAAAGAGATGTAAAGGAAGTTTTCTGTGGCTCTAATGAATCAGTTTGGATAAAATTAACCAACTAATCATTCATAGTCAAAAAATAAGTAGATGTTTGCCTTTGAATAAACCATATTGCAGTGAATAAATCATATTGCAGTGAAAAGAACAAGATTTGGAAATCAGGGCCTCTCTGCTATCTCAACTCTGCTAGTTGTGACCTTGTGACTGCTCACAATTGTGTTGACATTTTCTTGGGGGCTCTGTGGCCTTATCTTTAAAATGGGCCTGTCATCTGTTGCAGTTGCAGAAAATAAACAGAGGGGAATGAACAGAATATTAAAATTTTCCCTTTTGAAAAAAATTTGTTCAAGTATAACACATAAATTTACACACATCTTAATGTACAACTGCATAAGTTTGGCCGTGTATGTGCACCACATAAATGACCCAGATCTGGTATAGAGTTTTTTTCAGTTCTCTAAAAGGATCCCTTGTGCCCTTAGTCAGTACTCTTCTTAGATTCACTAATGACTAAAATGCATCTTTTTGTGTGTTTATTGGTCTATCTGCTTTGCAAAATATCTAAAGTCTTTTGCCCATTTTAAAAATTGGATTATTTTTCTTTTTATTGTGGATTGTCAAAATGGTAAACCTACAGTTCTAGTTCTTGCCTTAGGTCTGTCATCCATTTTAGTTCATTTTTGAATATGGTGTAAGTAAGTTACGGACATAATCACTTTTGGGGTCAAATATTACTGCTCATTCTCCGACTTTTCCATCAAACTGCATGCATATTAAATATTTTGACTGTGTCTCATATATCTCTTATGATCTTTTCTGTTCCATTTCTTTTTCAATTTATGCTTCAGTTTGGATATATTTTGTTGATCTGTCTTCCAGTTCACTAATCCCACCTTCTGCTCTTTGGGGATCCTATCAGTTTTTAATTTGAATATTGCATTTTCAGTTATACAATGTCTGATTCCTTTCATTTATTATTGCAGTTCTTTGAAATTGTCCTTCTATACAATTTGCACATATTTTCTCTAGCTCATTTATAATCATTATCTTAAAGTCTTTGTTAATGACAACATTTGGAGCAATTTCTGCTTTTCACAGATTTATACACTTATTGCCTCTTATTTTATAAGCTGTGGATTTTAAAAAATGTTCTGTTTAGCATGGTAGTAACAATGAAGCTTGTTGCAGAATGGGAAGATAAGGATAGGTGTTGGCCCATTGTGTCCTAGAGTAAATGGAAGGAAATATTTGTTTTTCTGGAACTGCCACTTACTCAGGATAGACAGAGCAATAACATTCAAGAAAGAAAAGATCATTGTGACATAGTAATTGTTAGAGTGTTGATTTATAAGTGTCATACTTGCTAGTTTAATTCATAAATGCTGTGTGGAGCTAGGCACTGAGCTAAATATATTTGGAAGGTGATAATCATCTTGCTATGATAGCTTAGTAAGTATTATTAAGAAAGATCTATGCTGTTTAACATAAAACATTTGCTCGTATCTGTGATCTCATAAACCCTGTAAAATATTTCTGTGTTTTGGCATTGATATGTTACTACCTAAGGATATTTTAAATATGTGAGTTGATGAGTAGCTTTTAGTTTCGCTCCTTAATAAAAATGTTATTTCCTATGCATTCCTTATTTTTGAAGATAGTAAAAAAATCCTGAATTTAGTAAATATTTGAGAGTGTTTTATCTCTTGAGGACAATAAAATATTAACAAATAAATGTTTGTGTTTACTGTGTTGATCTGAATGGGTTCTCAGTGTTGATTGCAATCATGATGGCAATCTTATAATTGTATTTTATTTCCTTAATTCTTGTCTGTGGTATACTTTTTATTTTTTGGAACATTAACTTTTACTTTATTTTTTAAGAACACGGCTTGATGAATTGAGAATGTTCTTAGAGAATGAGACCTGGGAACTTTGTCCTGTTAAGTCAAATTTCAGCATCTTGCAACTTCATGTAAGTGTTTCTTAAGAACAAATAAGTCTTTTATTTTGTTCCCTTAAAAAATGCATTTACTAGATTTTTTAATAAGTGCCATTCTCACTGGTGTAAGATGGTATCTCACTGTGGTTTTGATTTGCAATCTGGTGCAACCACTATGGAAAACTGTGTGGCTGTTCCTCAATCTGCTAAAAATGGAGCTTCTATATGATTCAGCAATTCCACTCCCAGGGGGCTACCCAAAGGACACCAAAACTTTAATTCAAAAGAACACCTGCACCCCAATGTTTATTGCAGCACTATTTACAATAGCTAAGCTATAGAAATAAACCAAATGCCCAAAAATAGATGACTGGATCAAGAAGATGTGGTACATATATACAATGGAATATTACTCAGCATTCAAAAAGGATAAACTCATACCATTTGCAGCAACATGAATGGAGCTGAAAGGGATCATGCTAAGTGAAATAAGCCAGAAAGAAATGAAAAATACTGGATGGTCTCACTTAGAGCAGGAATATAGAGGATCCAAATAAGGGATCAGGAAAGAAAACTATTTATAATAAAGTAAAAATCAAAATCAATAGGCAACTATAAGTCAGAGACATACTACAAGGGGGGAGAAGGGAGTAAGATCAAAACAAGGGTGGGAAGACCACAAGGGCCCATGGTGATAGTTCAGGGTGAATGGGTGGTGGGAATTTTATGGGGACTATAACCAAGGTGAAAATGCATACATTGTACAAAAATGAAAAATGATGTAAAAATACATAAAATAATTATAAATAAATTTATAAAAATGCATGTACATGAAATGCACATGTGAAAGCATTTATAAAATAATTAAGAAATAGTACCTTTACTTTCTGTCTGAAAGGTAATTAATAAATAGCTTCTTTTGTAAAGTGAATGTTAAAATATGTTTTTTTAAAGATTAAAAAATCTGTGTCTCTGGGGTACAGGCCAGAGGTGTGGGTGGTGAGAGGATTCACCAGAGACAGAGTGGGGAACAGACAGGCAGATTGACTGAAATACACTGCTGAAGGGAGCAGCGGGCAAGTCAGGAGAGGTCTGCTGCGCCATGTGGGCAGCTCTCTGGCCGGCTGGGGATTGAACTCATGCTGCAGTGGCTGCAGATAGCTTCTTAAGTTTCGTCCTAACCCCTTGTGCCACCAGGGAGGCCCTAAAATCTGTTTCTTTTTACAAAATTAGTTTATGTAAGTTATTTACATAAGGATAATCTTTATGTTTCTATCATATAGTAGCTTACTTCTTAATCCTCTTCTATCATTTCTTTCCTAGTGCAGAAATATTTGTCTGAAACATATTTATTAATAAAAGTTTTAAAGAGTTATGTTAACATTAATTTATACATTAATTTTGCACCTTTAAACCAATTTCTTAGTATTATGTATAATTCTGACATTCATTCTAGAATGCCTATTTATTTTTTTAATTATCATGTCATTGGGAAATTTTATTTTTTGTTTTAAAAATTTATTTATTTATACAAGAACTGGGATACAGGTCAGCAGTGCAGGAGGGTAAGAGAATTCACCAGAGACAGAGTGGGGAGCAGAACAGGCAGACGGACTAAAGACACTGCTGAGGGGAGCAGTGGGCGAGGCAGGAGAGGTCTGCCAGCACCATGTGGGTTTCTCCCTGGCTGGCCGGGAATTGAACCTGCACTGCAGAGGCTGTGGACAGCTTCACAGCACGGCACTCAACCTGCTGCGCCACCAGGGAGGCCCCCTAGAATGCCTATTTAAATCATTTGACTTGAATTTCTATTTAATGATCAAAATTGTGCGTGTGCACATGCACACACACACACACACACACACATATTTGGTGTAATTCTAAAAAATATGTTTATGTAAGGTATACTGAAATATTTTCATCCAAGTCAGCATTACTGTATCCTTTAAAGTTGTCTTGGAGTTTCAATTGTACAAATGAATAAGTTCTGCAGCTCTACTATATAGTTAACAGTTATGTATTGTGCAATTCAAAACATTTTCTAAGAGGGTAGATCTCATTAAATGTTCTAACTACCATAAAAATAAATAAAATAGTTACCTTGAAAATTGATGTAATGGATTAATTAAACTAGAGCTGAAAGATTCATTCTCTGACTTCACCATGTGTTTGTGTTGTCTGCTTCTTGGTATATGAAGAAAAATAAATGAAAATTTATGGAGATTAATATGGTTAAGATATATCCCTATTGCTTAGTTTTTTATGTATTTGTATAAAATATCTTAAATAATCATACAATTATGCAAGGCATTTGACTTAGCACTTAGATTTTTATAAATGGCTGTATTAAAACCATATGCTGGTTTTAATACCAAAAAGTACCAAAGCTGGTACTTTTGCTGCTATGTTGAAGTTTTTATCAGTCAGATTTCTTAGTTTCAAGAATTTCCTGTGTAGCAATTGTTGTTGCTGAAAAGTCTCATTTTTTTTTCAATGCTCAGGAATTTAAATTTATGGAACAGACTCGTTCCCCATCAGTTTCACCAAGTAAACAGCCAGTCTCAACTTCCTCAAAAACAGTGACCTTGTTTGAGCAATACTGCAATGGTGGGAATCCATTTGAAATACAGGCCAACCAGAAAGATGAAGAAACAGAAGATGTTCTTGCTTCTAATGGGGTATGTGATACATAGTGAGATTTTTCTCATTATAAATTGCCTTACCCAATGAGCAAATCCTACATTTATCCATTCACCACTGCTTTCCTAACTATAGCAATATACTTATGTACTATTACATGTAGAAGTAATGACTTCACAATAGCTTTGTTGACATTTGTTCTCTTGAAAGATAAATTTTGCCTTTATATTTGCTTTATGTTCTACTAGATTACTGATTGAGTAGTAGTATGATTTATTTACTGCTTATTCATATGATTTATTGAATATAGATAAATGAGGGACTAGATCTTCTGCACTTTTTTGTCAACTTCACTGCTGGGTAACTGAGTCATCTTGTTCCATCTCTTTTTTTTTTAATTTGGACACAAATATTTATAAATATTATTCATAAGGGTATGAATAATATAAATGACCATCAGTAGATGAATGGATAAATAAAATGTAAATGTTTAATGATTATTACCCATCTTCTTTTATCTGTGAGAGTGTACTATTACATAGCAGGGGTGTTTTTAGGATTTGAAATCACATTGTTTCAACAATACTTTGAGAAGCTCAAAACCAATGAACTAGAGGTAATGTGAGTTAATGGAAAGGGCTTGAAGGCAGATGAATGAATATCACCTTTATTGTTTACTAGTTGTGTTGGCAATATGGCCCTCAGTTTCCCTGCATTTACAATGAGAACAATGTTTATACAATGTTATATACAACGTCTTTTCACATTATTTAATTTGGATAGGGTATTGTATATGAGTCATTATGATCTTAATTTCCAAGATACCCAGCATCATTTTTATTTTATATTTGATGAAGTTGACATGAAATGTTCAGATTTGACAAAAATCTGTTGAATTTATCTCTGTATTTTAGTTTTGAGATTTTCTTTTTTGTTTAGTGAAGATATATTTTGACATATATTGCTGTTGTCCTGCTTTATTATGAAATAGAAATTATTTCATAGTAAACTATATTTAAATATATAGTTCAGTGATCCTTTGTGACATTTCTGCAAAGCAGAATAAACTAAAAGGAGTTAAAAGTCATCCCAGTTTATAAAAATTATATTCCTTTATATGGTGACTTGTTCATTTAAATCTCACATAACCTTCAATTCTCATTACTTTTGTCAGTTGTATTCTATGAAGTTACCATGAACACTGAATTAGCAAGCACTAAACCATTGTTCTAGGCAAAATGTGGAATTGGGTTCCTTTGAGACCCTGATTAGAATGTTTTCATCAGCTGGTCAATGTCCTTGTTTTATGTGTACTTAAAGACACCTAATTTAATATTTAATGTTGACTCATTAACTTTGAATTCATTGCCAACAACAGTATAACTCATGTTTGAATAAAGCTCATCTAACATGTATTTTTACCCCAAGGCACATTTCTAGTTTTCTTTCACTTAGGAGTTCTAGATAGCACTTTATTTATTTGTTTATTTTTTAAAGCTTAAGATTTTTTTTTAAAGATTTATTTATTTTATACAAGAACCAGGGTACAGGCCAGATGTGCGGGAGGATGAGAGGATTCACTAGAGACAGAGCGGGGAACAGAACAGAATCCCATGTGGGATTCTTGCAGGCTGGCCGGGATCGAACTGTGCTGCAGAGACTGTGGACAGCTTCACAGTGCGGCGCTCAACCACTTGCGCCACCAGGGAGACCCTAGATAGCACTTTAGTACTATATTTAGAGTCCTGCCTAAACAGTGAAATTACCAACAGAGAGAACAAAAGTTCAAAGACTGTGGCACTAAATGGAGAAGCTCACTTGTTTTCAGTGTGAGAAGAGAAGCAGGAAAGCAGAGTGTCCCTTGTGTGCCTGCAGGTGGAATGTGCATGCTGGATGACTCAAATGTTTTTTGTCTTTCTGCACATATCTATGAATGTCCATGAAAGTATTGTAAAGTATTAGTTTGGAGGGTACAAATTTAGTGAGTAGGGAAATTTTGCAAACAGCATCTTCAAAAATGAGGATCTTTTATACTGTGGAATCATAATGTTCTGTTGTTATAACTGGGAGACTCTAAGTTATATAGAACAGCTTCCTGACTCTCATCAGGACCATATTGTGTACAAGTGGGAGAGAATGCTTCTTGAGCTTGTTCGTGTTAATTGAAGTGTGATCTAATCTTTCCAGGCCCAGCACAAGTCCTTGAGAGGGTCCTTTTCCTAATATGGCTGTCATAATACTTGAGTCTCTAAAAATCATTGTTGAATTAGGAGATTCTTTCCATGTTGTCATCATACTGGTCTCTTCAACTGGCATGTTGAAAGTAAAACATCCTTATGTTTTCCTCAAAACATCCAGTGAGATAATTCATGACAGCATTTACTACAGTACTAGGTTACCTCAGCAAATGTTAGCCATTATTTTAATATTAAATCTATTAATATTAATTGATGATGGTGATGATGACTCTACACTGCCATTTCTTACTTGGCCCTACATGGACTCCACTGTCCTCTTCTATGCTGGCATTGAGTCATGGTGTCACAAAGATGATGAAAATATTTGGAAGGCACCCTTCTTCTTAAGAGTAAATTCACCATTTTTGACCTTGTTCTTAGTTGTTCGTCAGTGCTAAGCCTAATTTTGCAAGTTTCCCTTGGAATTAAATCTCATCAGAATGAGTTAGAGCATCATCATATGTGTTGCATGTGTTTATTTAAGCTGAATTAACACTGCCAGAGTGCCAGAATTAGGTACTCTGCCTCTTTATAATCAATTAACAAATTGGAAATAAACCACCTGGAGGAAAAATAATTTTTTTAGTCAAATGTACACTCTTCCTTTTCGAAGACTAGCAGTGTGTTTGCTAATTTTCTTTGTATGGGAATTTTGTTTTCTAACATTTACAAGCTTTCATAGGTATGATGTTTGTATTTTATTTTCCTTTTGAGTGGGTTATGGTTAGATGATGAAGAAAATGGAAAGGCAGTGTTTCTCTATGACAAAATTAAGGTTATTAGGTTAGTAAGAACTTCCCTCTATAATCTATTTCTTATGAAATTGAATGCTTTAATTATGTTGAAAGACTTCAAGAAAGTTTGGCTCTTCAATTTGTTGTTGAATATACTGTTTTTTTCTTCAGTATGAATCTGATGAACAAGAAAAAAGTGCCTATCAGGAGTATGACAGTGACAGTGATGTACCTGAGGAACTAAAACGAGATTATGTGGATGAGCAGACAGGTGATGCTCCTGTGAAAAGGTAATTGTTCTTAGATTGGATGGTCTTTTATATTTTATGTCGCATGCTAGACATATATTAATATTAATGCATAGGATGTGAGATATATATATATATATATATATATATATATATATATAAAACATTCAACATACAGGATTTTCTTCAAAGGTTAAGAAAAAACAAAATTCAAAATTCTTTCTGTTGATTTTAATGTCATGTGACAGAAGTTAATATGTTTGAGACGAATGATTACTGAAAGGCAAAAATGTAGTCTTTTTGATATTTAGTATAGTTAAATAATTCTTACTTCAGGGAGCAGTGATTTTTGCAGAAAAGCAGACTCAACTTAAAAAATCATTGCCACCTTTCAGGGACAGTTTGTTTCACATAGACCAGAAAACCTCAAGGAAAAAATAGTTACTTATTTTGTATGTGGAGTTTTTGCCTCAATCTAGTTAACACAGAACAGTTTCACTTATCTCCCCAAGGTTATTTTTTTTTTTTTCGATTTGAGCTTTCTATTAAGGTTCCTTTTTTTTTTTTTATAGTTGGCTTCTTTTGTTTTATGATAAACTGTCCTCTTCGAAGAAAACTATGATAATTATACAAGAATTTTTTGTCACCTGCCAGTTGAGTAGGCCTAATCCTGATATGTGAGTGAGTTAATTTCTGACCATCAGATATTTAGTAACTACAAATATGTTTTTAAGATAGATTTAAATATACTTTCCCCTATTATTTTCCCTATAGTACCTATTTAATACTTGATTTGAAACAATGATTGATACAATTCTCTTCCTCGAAGTGAGCAGTTCATATAGCTGCAGATATGATTTTAAATACCTACATCTGAGTTCCATTAGAACTGAGTAAAACTGCTTTATTGGACTTCTTCATTAGATATGTCTTGGGTATATTTTGGCTGAAAGTTAAGTTCTCATTGAGTTGAAATGAACAAGTAAGATAGTGCCTGCCAGTATATGTGATTATAGTTGGATTTTGGGTAGAGTTATATAGATTTCTGAATAGCCTTAACTTGCTCCTAAAAGTATGAATAATGTGAATTACTGAGTACAGCCAATGGTTACCATTAAATCAAATTTCTAAATGCCTTGTGAAGAAATCAAAGTTTCTTTATTTTGCTACTACCTGCCTCCCCTCCCCCGCCCCCATGATCATGCTAAAATAATTTCTGTGCCAAATTATTGAATCAGACCCCTAACCTTGGCTTCCCATTTCCAGTCTTGCCCCCAGCCAAACCATTTTTAAATAGAAATTTAAATGTTTTTTCAACATGAAAATTTCATGTTGTTTTACTGGATAAAGTCGTTAAAGGTCACCTCTGCATTCAAGGTAAGGTTCATACTCCCTAGGTTTGATTGCTCACAGTGATTTGGTCTTACCTACGTTCTTGTCACATTTCCCTCTTCCTATTTATTCATTCTATATGCTAGTATTGTGAACTACTTCAATTACTCTGAATATACTTGTTCTCTCTCAACTCTATTGATTTGCTACTTCGACAACCCTAATTGGAATTGTGTTTTTTTTTCCTTGTATAAAGCGTTTCTCGAGAAACTCTAAAAAGCAGGAAGAAATCAGATTACAGTCTAAATAAAGTGAATGCACCCATCTTAACAAATACAACATTGAATGTAGTAAGACTTGTTGGTAAGTAGGTATGGTACACCTTTTTCAAACAACAGCAGTTGAATTAGACTGCTCCTCTGTTGCCAAATGATTTTTACTTGTACTCTTCATTGTACACCTCAGTGAGAGATTAAAAATTGTCATATATCAATGCTTTTTCATCTTAATTGTTCTAAATAGTATAATACCAATATTGTCAGTGTCTATAATTAACAATTTAGTATTTGTATCTTCCAGCTTTTCCAAAATATTTCAATTAACTGAAATGAAATGAAAAATTCTCTGTGTTAGTTAGAGATATATGTAGGGTGATGATAGTACCAGTTTTACATTTACACAGTATTTTTGTACTTAATTGTTTCACTGATCATCACAATCTTCCTGTCAGATATGGAGAGTGAATAGTAGTTTGCTGGCGGTTTCAGACACAAGAGTTTTACAAGTTCTAAATATTCACACCATAAGAGGGTTGTTCTTATTACAGACCTTCATTGATGATTTTGTAGAAATACCATTTAAAATATTTAGGTTTGAAGATGATGTGAATTTTTTACTGTCAGTATTTCATCATCTTATATTGCTTACTTAGCCTTTATACCTCACAAATATATTTGTGACATTTGACAAGTAAGTTATAGAGCTGTCTTCTCACATTAATTAAGTCATTACTAACAGGTCAGGAATGCTAGTGATTTTGTATGACAAATCTCTGTTCTGTTATGGAGATGATAATTTCCTATTGCCTAGTTTGATTACTCTTAATTCCAGTGAAATGATCTGTGTTCTTGAAGGCAATTTCTAAATTTCATTTAATGAATAATATAAAGTGGACAAAATGCATTTTAGGATTCCTACTTTTGTTAGGGGAAATAGTAGAACAGTAATATTGAATTGATGGGGGAAAAAAAGCACATTTTTATGAAAAACAGAAAATGACAGATTTAAAAAGCTACTTTGTGACTAATTATTGCCAGAAAAATGAGCTTTTCTTCTTTATCTCAGAGTTATGTGATTCTTTATCCAGTCACAGCATTATGTGCTACTCTCTAGAATTTACAGAATTAGAATTGCAAGGGTTCTGTGAGCTCAACCAGTTTACAATTCCATAAAATAATGACTTTTTAATAATGCCCCTAATACATGGTGGATATCCAGCTTTTGCTTCATGTCTCACAATTACTGGAAGCATAATGTAGTATAAGAGTACTTGTTCTATGATTAGACTAATTTAGTTGGTAGAGATCTCTTCCTTATGGTAGACCAAAATCTGTCTCTATGATTTTATCTGTTGATATCAGTTCTGTCTTTATAATTAAAAGGAGTCAGTCTGTACATGTAGTCTTCCATGTGGTCAGGTATGTGGTGGTAATAATACAGTCCTTCCTTTTCTCATACCCATCACCCTTCAGTCCATTCTTCAGTGTCAAGTGTGCTCAAATGAGGTCCTAACATCATTTGTGAGGGCCTCACTGATAGGTAATCTAGATTCCTCATCACCCTTCTTGACCTTCTGGACCCATTGTAGTTTTGAGTGTCTGAACACATTGCTTGAGATACAGTTAAAAAAGTTAGCTTTTGCTCAATTATGTTGACATTCCAAACTACCCAAACATATCAATAGCTTTCAGCCACAAAGGTTTATTATTATGTCTACTAAGTTCTGTATTCTTGAATTTCTAAATTTCATTTAATGAATAATATAAAGTGGACAAAAGTTTGCTCCATGTGTATCATTCTGAAGTTCAGTCTGAAGGAATAGCTTTCCCCAGTCTGGGATCGGGGGAAAAAGCAAGAGCTGAACCATGTTAGGACTCTTAAATCTTTTTCTTTTTTTTTTTTAAGTTTTCTTTTTATTTATTTTATACATACAAGCACTAGGGTGTAGGCCAGAGGTGCAGGGGGTAAGAGGATTCACCAGAAACAGAATGGGGAGCAAAACAGACAGGTCTACTGAAATACATTGCTAAGGGGAAAGGAGAGGTCTTCTACGTCATATGTGGATTAGCATCCTGGCCAGTGATCAAATTCATGTTGCAGTGGCTGGGATAGCTTGATAGCGCTGAGACAACCCCTGTGCCACCAGGGAGAGGTCCTTTAAAGCTTTTTTTCCTATGTGACACCCTTGGCTTCCTCTAGCATGTCACCAGCCAAAGAAAGTCAGGTTGGTAGGAATTCTATGGGGATTACACCTGAGAAAAGAAAGCAAACATTGTTTAAAAAAAAATATATATATAATAAATAATTAAAAACAACAACACGAAAGTGAGGGTTGATTGAATAAGAGAGACGTATACTTGTCCCAGAAAGGCACGGCAAGTCCAGAGCAGGGGCCAGCATGCATAATCCTGTGACAGCAAATGAGGAGGGAGGGCAAATAATGAGAAATAATAATAGTTTTATTAACTACATGTAAGGAGTTGTTTAAATTTTTATCTTTCATAGTTCAAAAAGTACTAAAGGTGGTGATGTGCTTTTTGCTCTAAAAGACAGATGTTCAGTAGAATTAAATAGAAGGCTAAAACAAAATTGAGGAGGGGGAAATTAGTTTTCATTTAATTCAATGCAAACATCAAATGCAACTCTTCAGTGTAACTCTACTTCTTGGTATCCTACAGAAATGAAGAAGCAGTATACTCTGCTATTCTCCTTAAGAAAGGCATGTAGTAACAATAGAAATGTGCTCCTGGCTAGATTCAGAAGATGGTAACAATAAATTCTTATATGAAGATTACTGCCCAACAAAATGGACATGGTTTTCTAATAGGACTTATGGAAACTGACAAAAACCACATTCTTATGGGCCTCTGGTATATCAGCCCTAACAAGCAAAACAATCCTAAATAAAATCTTACTTAGTGAAGAGATTCTGACCATTGTAATTTCAGCCTTCACCCCTACCAGATCTTTTACTGGAGTTGCAATTAGGAAACAATACCTAGATAATAATTGAACTTTCCTATCTTTCCATTTAGGGCTGGGATTAGGTGCTGCCATTCTTCCCCCTAGTAGATTTTTATGTTTACTACTTCAGTCTCCCTGGGATGTCTTTATCTTCAGTTTGTACGTATTTATAAAATAGGACTTTAAGGGAACCACTCACCAAGGAGTCTC
The DNA here is from genome assembly GCF_014898055.3 of Talpa occidentalis. Taxonomy (NCBI): domain Eukaryota; kingdom Metazoa; phylum Chordata; class Mammalia; order Eulipotyphla; family Talpidae; genus Talpa; species Talpa occidentalis. The sequence goes on from NW_026555331.1 coordinate 84,358,339, forward strand.
CAGCTAGTAAATGCACTATCCTATCCCCTGTTGTTATTGCATGGAGGTGCTTGAAGATTATAAACTGGCAAAAGCAATGTCTCTTCTTACAAGCAAGAAGTACAGTTGTGAAAATAAGACAGATTAATTTTTTGTGCCTGGGAAGATGAAGGAACTAATTAATTACTTGGTAGTTTGGAGACACATTTTTGAACATTAAAGGCATATTGAAAGAGTCTTTTTCAAGTAGTATTTACTTGGCAGATAATTAGGAGAGATTAAACAAAAGAGTGTTAATGGGGCTTCCCAACCCCAGGAGGTACCTAAATCTCAGGAGCCTTTCACTAGTGCAGCAGACTAATCAGAATACATGCCTGTGTAAAGAGAAGATCCTGTCAGCCTGGCAATTTCTTGTAGACAGAGACAGAGAAATTTTTTTTTTTTATAATAAATTTTATTTTTATATTCCCCATACAATTGCAACCCCCCCATTCTGATCCCAATCCCTCCCCTCCTGCCCCCCACCCCCACCCCCTCAAAAGTGTCTCTGTTTCATAATTTTTTGTTGATTTTGATTTTCACTTTCTTATAGTTATTCATTTTCCTGGTCCCTTATTTAAGTTTTCTAGATTCCTGCTATGAGTGAGACCATCCGGTATTTTTCTTTTTCTTTTTGGCTTATTTCGCTGAGCATGATCCCTTCCAGCGCCATCCATGTTGATGCAAATTGCATGTGTTTATCTTTTTTGAATGCTGAATAATATTCCATGGTATATATGTACCACATCTTCTTGATCCAGTCATCTATTTTTGGGCATTTGGGCTGTTTCCAAAGCTTAGCTATTGTAAATAGTGCTGCTATAAACATAGGGGTGCAGGTGTTCTTTGGAATTGATGTTTCTGTGTCCTTTGGGTAAATACCTAGGAGTGGAATTGCTGGATCATATGGAAGCTCTGTGTTTAGTAGGTCCAGAAATCTCCACACAGCTCTCCATAGTGGCTGGACCAGTTTGCACTCCCACCAACAGTGCAGAAGAGTTCCTTTTTCTCCACACCCTCGCCAACATTTGTTGTTGCTAGTTTTTTTAATATGTGCCATTCTCACTGGTGTAAGATGGTATCTCATGGTAGTTTTGATTTGCATTTCCCTGATGGCAAGTGATGTTGAACATTTTTTCATATGCCTGTTGGCCATTTGCATTTCCTCTTGAGAGAAGTTTCTTTTTAGCTCTTCTGCCCATTTTTTGACTGGATTATTTTCTTTGTTGTTGTTAAGTCTCATCAGCTCTTTGCAGATTTTTGTGATCAGTCCTTTATCATTAGTGTTGTGTGCAAAAATGTTCTCCCAGTTGGTGGGGTTTCTCTTTGTTTTTGTTATTGTCTCTTTTGCTGTGCAGAAGCTCTTTAATTTGATGTAGTCCCAGCTGTTTATCTTTGCCTTCACTATCACTGCTTTGGGTGATGTGTCTGTAAAGATGTCTTTGATGTGCAAATCACGTAGTGTTTCGCCTATATTTCCTTCTATATATTTTATGGTTTCAGGTCTTATGTCTAGTTCTTTAATCCATTTTGAGTTGATTTTTGTGTATGGTGTGAGGTAGTGGTCAAGCTTCATTCTTTTGCATGTAGCGACCCAGTTTTCCCAGCACCATTTATTGAACAAACTTTCTTTGCTCCAATGCATAGTCTTTGCTCCTTTGTCAAAGATTAGTTGACCATAAATCTGTGGGTTTATTTCTGGATTTTCTATTCGATTCCATTGGTCTGTATGTCTGTTCTTGTTCCAATACCATGCAGTTTTGATGATTATGGCTTTGTAGTATAGTTTGAAGTCTGGGAGTGTGATGCCTCCATTCCCTTCTTTTTTTTTCAGGAAAGCTTTGGCTATTCGGGGTTTTTTGTGATTCCATATGAATTTCATCAATAATTGTTCTATTTCTTTGAAGAATGACATTGAAATTTTGATTGGAATAGCATTGAATCTGTATATTGCTTTTGGTAGGATGGCCATTTTAATAATGTTTATTCTTCCAATCCATGAGCAGGGGATGTCTTTCCATTTCTTTGTGTCTTCTTCTATTTCTTTTAACAGTGTTTTATAGTTTTCTTTGTATAGGTCCTTTACCTCTTTTGTTAGATTTATTCCCAAATATTTGATTTTTTTTGTTTCAATAAAAAAAGGAATGGTTTTTTTTTATTTCTTCTTCTTCAGATTTATTGTTTGTGTATAGGAAGGCTACTTACTTTTGCGTGTTGATTTTGTATCCTGCCACTTTACTGAACTGATTGATTAGTTGAATTATTTTTTCTGTGGACTTTTTGGGGTTCTCTATGTATATTATCATATCATCTGCAAATAGTGATAGTTTGACTTCTTCTTTTCCTATTTGGATTCCTTGGATGTCTTTCTCTTGTCTTATTGCTCTGGCTAGGACTTCCAGTATTATATTGAAAAGCAGTGGTGAGAGTGGACATCCTTGTCTTGTTCCAGATCTTTTTTTTTTTTTTTTTTTTTTTTTTAATAATAAATTTTATTGTTGTATTCCCCATACAATTGCAGCCCCCCATTCTGACCCCAATCCCTCCCTCCCGCCCCCACCCCCTAAAAGTGTCTCTGGTTCATAGTTTTTTGTTGATTTTGATTTTCACTTTCTTATAGTTACTCGTTTTCCTGGTCCCTTATTTAAGTTTTCTAGATTCCTGCTATGAGTGAGACCATCCGGTATTTTTCTTTTTCTTTTTGTCTTATTTCGCTGAGCATGATCCCTTCCAGCGCCATCCATGTTGCTGCAAATTGCATGTGTTTATCTTTTTTGAATGCTGAGTAATATTCCATGGTATATATGGACCACATCTTCTTGATCCAGTCATCTATTTTGGGGCATTTGGGTTGTTTCCAAAGCTTAGCTATTGTAAACAGTGCTGCTATAAACATAGGGGTGCAGGTGTTCTTTGGAATGGATGTTTCTGTGTCCTTTGGGTAAATACCTAGGAGTGGAATTGCTGGATCATATGGAAGCTCTATGTTTAGTAGGTCCAGAAATCTCCACACAGCTTTCCACAGTGGTTGGACCAGTTTGCACTCCCACCAACAGTGTAGAAGAGTTCCTTTTTCTCCACACCCTCGCCAGCATTTGTTGTTGCTAGTTTTTTTAATATGTGCCATTCTCACTGGTGTAAGATGGTATCTCATGGTAGTTTTGATTTGCATTTCCCTGATGGCAAGTGATGTTGAACATTTTTTCATATGCCTGTTGGCCATTTGCATTTCCTCTTGAGAGAAGTTTCTTTTTAGCTCTTCTGCCCATTTTTTGACTGGATTATTTTCTTTGTTGTTGTTGAGTCTCATCAGCTCTTTGCAGATTTTTGTGATCAGTCCTTTATCATTAGTGTTGGGTGCAAAAATGTTCTCCCAGTTGGTGGGGTTTCTCTTTGTTTTTGTTATTGTCTCTTTTGCTGTGCAGAAGCTCTTTAATTTGATGTAGTCCCAGCTGTTTATCTTTGCCTTCACTATCACTGCTTTGGGTGATGTGTTTGTAAAGATGTCTTTGATGTGCAAATCATGTAGTGTTTCGCCTATATTTCCTTCTATATATTTTATGGTTTCAGGTCTTATGTCTAGTTCTTTAATCCATTTTGAGTTGATTTTTGTGTATGGTGTGAGGATCTTAATGGAATTGCTTTCAGCTTTTCACCATTGAGAATGATACTGGCTGTTGGCTTGAGACAGAGAAATTTTTAAGGCATGTGTCTCATCACTGAAGTAGCCTTGGTATTCAGGGTTTTCTCTCCTGGAAGCAGCTCTCACTTGAATTGTATAACAAGTTTGAGGGGCAGAAGATAGGTGGCCAAAATCCATGCTTGTAAAAACTATGAAACTTGCAACAAAGTGAAATTTTTAGCATGGAAGAAATATACAATATCATGTCAGCATTAATGACATGTCAGGTCATAATGTATATAATAACTACTATATATACAAATATGTAAGATCATGTCATGAAACCAGAATATGTACACGTGGAGGATATTTCCCCATAGTGTGTGACTGAGATACAGTCTCTTTGGTGGAAAGAACACAGAAATCAGAGGGAAGGGAGCATTCCTTCATTGGTACCTTCTTCTAGGTGGAGCATTAATATTACTTTATCATTGAGTATTTTAAATTGAAAAGTAGTGAAGAAAATGGTTAAAAATTACAATGCTACAAAGTGTAAACAGCCCCCTGACTTCCAAATTGCCTTCTTCAGAGAAAAACAGTCATTTTTTCTGTCTTCTTTGGAAATATTAATATGTCATATGTGGAACACCTCTTTATTTTTGTTGTTTTTGTTTCAAAAATTGGATTACTTTATATATACTGTGCTTTACCTCACTTTTTTCCTCACTTCAACTATCTTAAGATTACACTTAAAATACCTTAAACTATTACCCTTAGTATGTTTAATTTGATACTTTTTTATGATCCTGTTACATAGATGTAGCACAATTTATAAGTCCTCTGGTATTTTTCAACATTTAGGTTGTCTCAAGTTGTTTGATGCTACAGACAAAGCCACAGCAATATCCTCAAGGAAATAGCTTTGTCTATATTCAAATATAGCTGCAGGATGAATTCCTCCCAGTGTTTCTTCCTATTGGATCAATGAGTATATGTGTTTTCAGTTTTGATGGACATTCTGAATTTATTAAAGAACCACTAAAGAGATTATGTTAGTGTACCCCAAAATGTATTTTTTCAGTAGTGAATTTCTTTTTATTTTACTTTTTAAATTATTTTTTACATCATTGTTCCTTTTTAAACAATATTTGCTTCCCCCCCTCAGGTGTAGTGCCCATAGAATTTCCTTTACCAGTGTACCCGTGCACCATCACCATAGTATGCTTTGCTCCCTCCCTCCCTCCCTCTGATAGTATGGGAATATTTTTTCCCAATCTCTTAGTTACTGTGTGTCACCCAACTTCAGATGTTTGCCAGTCTGATGGATTAAAAATGGCATCTTATTAAAAATTATTAAATAGTGATTGAGTTTAGGCTTCTTTTAATATGCTAAAAAAGATTTATATTTATGATCTACTTATTCAGTTATCACCCACTTTTGTAATAAGGAAATTAGTATTTTAATTTTTATGTTAAAGAATTTAGTATTTTTCTGCCACATCCATTATATTTATTCATTTTCAACTCAACAGCTATTTTTTGAGCTATTTTTTTTTTGTAGGAAATACCATGTAGACTGTTTAGTTAAGGAGTCCAACATGGGAAATAATATACAAGAGAAAAACATCTACAAGTTGTAAAGAGGCAGAGAGAAAAATGATTAACTTTCTTTTTCAGGTAGCAAATACTAAAAGGTCTCACTCACTGGAGGACTGACACCCTAGCAGACTTTGAAAGATGAAGAGGTTCTAATAGATAAAGATATTGGTAAAGGCATTCTACCCAGAGTGCAGAGAAGAACATGTGCAAGCATGGTATATACAGAAAATACACCAGTTTAGTTTGTTGTGTGTGGGAAACATGAGGGAAGATGTGACAAGAAGGGTGGGAAAGAACTAAAGAACTGGATTTCAAAGGGCCTTATATAATGTGCTGTGGAGCTTGGGCTTGAACTCATCAAAAGTTTTAAAGGGAAGTGATACAAGGTGATTTGATTTTTAAAAATGATTATTCTGGCCACAGTGTGGATGACAGATTGACTTGGGAGGCTGGAGGTGATCAAAGACTAACTGGGAGGCTGTTGAAGTTTCCCAGGCAAGAGCTGATGAGGAATTGGGCCTGTTGAAGGTAATGGCCTTTATTTATAAAGAGAAGCAGATTTGAGAGATTTGGGAAATTCAAGCATAGGATTGGTAAACTTCATACTAGAGACCACAATTAAATTTTAGGTTTGTGTGACTATGTTAGTTATAATGCCACCACTGAAATAGGGAAGATGAAAAAACCAAGTTTGAAGAACTGATGATAGGCTTGGTTTTGGACATGTTGAGATTACCTATGGAACATTAATATTATTTTTTATTGAGTTAACAGTATATAACACTGTGTATGATATAGGGTCATGGAGCAGTTAAATAAAAGATAATAAATATGATCAGGATTCATACTTGAAGTCGGTAGTATAAATGTAGTTAAACCATCGTAGTGGGTGAATTTTTCTTGGCAGAGGTTCTTAACCTTATTAAGTTCACAGAGAATCCAAATGAACCCATATCTGTTGGATCCATTGGAGTAACAGAGAGCAAGAGAAGCAAGTGAAGAAGGTCTTGAGTGAATGGTAGAGGCAAGAGAAAAATGAGGAGCTAAAGGGGAGATCTTGAAAACCAAGGGATTTAAAACCTGTCTTTTGTGATGATCTAAACTGGCAATTCTTAAATTTTAGCATGCACCAGCATCACCTGCAGGGATTGTTCACACACAGATTGTTAAACTCAGCTTTTAGAATAGTAAATTCAGTAGGTCTGTGATATAACCTAAAAATGCACACGTTTTCAAGTGATGTGACAGTTGCCAATTCAGGTACCAAACTGAGAATCATTGTTTCCTTTCTATGTTGTCCTAATTGAAATGTAAAAGAATGTGTTTAAATAACAGGAAATTATTTGTTATGTAACAGGCAATTCAAAGAGTAGATTGTTGTGTTTTTTATAAATATAAGTAATTATGTCAGTGGTTTCCAAAATATCCATATTTCAGGTGTGGATTATTGGAATGCAGCCATGTTCATCAGTTTATATGTTGTCTCTGACTGCATTTGTGCTTAAAAAGCAAAATTGGATAGTTAAGACAGACCAGCAGAGCTGAGAAGTTGCCACAAGAGACTGTCTTGCATGCAGATCCTAAACTATCTCCTCTTTGGTCCTTTACAGGAAAGGTGTGCTTACCCCAGTCTAGAAATATTTTTAGATTTCTTATTTTCAGGTGATCATACCTGCCTGGTCTTAACTTCTCACCCCATCTTCTTCATAGATATGGCCTTAATTCTTTGTAAAATTCTCTTTAGTTCACTAAGTCTGAGGAAGTATATCACCTTTTCAGGCCTCCAAAGGCCTACTCAGTATCCATGAACTGAAAGACTAGTTCTCACTTTTACACATTTAAATGTATTAATATTTTAATGTGCCTATTGAGCACTGTCTTCCACATATGACCATTTAAGGTGTGAAAAAGGGACTGTTGTGTAATTCTTTGTGCCTTAACATAACGCCGAGTATATGATAAGCCTTGGAAAAGTATTTGGTGAATGTAAAGGAAAGAGTACAGGAAGGTGGAAGGGAGTGAAGGAAAGAATATAATTAAGTTTAAAAAAAATTTTTTTTTTTCCAGAATGATGGGTAACATCAATGGTTTTTCCCTTTGAATACACACTTCAGATAACTTACTAGTCATCCATTTTGTTTCCTTCCTTAAGATTAAGAATATGAACAGTGCTTATCTTTATTATTAGGAACTTTGTATTCTGGATATATCACCCTAGATATTTGTATTCTACATTATTCTACTTAGTCATCTCTCTTTTTTTCTTTACAGATTAAAGTAGTGTAAGATACTCCATTTTTTTCTTCATAGTGTCACATTTTTTATGTCTATAGTTACTACTTAAATATTGTGTGTTTCTAGTTGATGAAATAACTGCATAGTGATTCCAGAACTGAGAATGTTCTAGGAGCATGTTTTTCAATGATTGATTTTAAAATGTGTATAGGAAATAATTGCAAAAGCTAATTCTAAAACAAGACTTGTAAATAGGAGTACGTATAGAATCTGATGTGAATGGTTTTTGCTTTTTTACTTTATTTTGATGTTTATATGTGTTGTATGTGAGTTTCTTTTCCTGACAATCTATTATTTAAAAATCATCTCATATAAATGAAACAGCTATACTGAGTTTTCAAGATAATAAAGAAATAGTTTTTGATAGAGATATTTTTATTAGAGTAAATTTGTCATTTTGCGTAGCGCAGTAAGTATTTTCTCTTGAGTCATGATGTATTCAATAGTACTAATTTAAAATTTTATCATTTGCATGAAGTAGAGCTAGTACCTAAATTATTTGCTCATTTGGAAATCAATCAAATGGCCTGTTAATATTTTGTAGAGAGCATTTCTTAGAAATATTCTTCTTTCCCTATTATTTCCAATATAAAAAGATACACAATTAGGGATTTGTAGTTATTGTTACTTGAATCAGCTCATCTTCCTTCAAAAACACTATAAATGGAGAGTTTTTTTTTAATTTTTTTTTTATATAACTGGATCACATGTTTAGAGGAAAGGAAACATCCCAAAGGAATATTTTTGGGGGGACATATTCTAAAGAAAGAGATGAAGTTCTTGGCACTTTGAGAGAATTAATCTCCTGAGTGATGTAGTGATAAAGAAATGTGCTTGAAAGGATGGAAAACAATCCTACAAGCAAATGGACCAAAAAAGAAAGCAGGAACAGCTATACTTATATCAGATAAAACAGATTTCAAACTCAAAAAGATAAAAAGAGACCCCAATGGTCACTACATTATGATCAAGGGGACAATACTTCAAGAAGAAATAACACTCATTAACATATACTCACCAAACGAAGGAGCACCAAAATATATCAGACAACTGTTGTCCTCTCTGAAAACAGACATCAGAGAAAACACATACGTAGTGGGAGACTTCAACACACCGCTATCAACAATGGATAGATCAACAAGACAAAAAATAAGTAAAGAAACCAAAGCTCTAAATAAGGACCTAGAGCAATTGGGCTTAACAGACATCTATAGAACACTAAACCCCAAAAAAACGGAGTACACATTTTTCTCAAGCGCACACGGATCATTCTCCAGGATCGATCACATACTGGGGCACAAGACAAACATCAACAGATACACCAAGATTGAAATCATATCAACCATCTTTTCTGACCATGAAGGCATCAAACTAGAAATAAACCATAAAAAGAAGGCAAGGAACTTTCCTACCTCATGGAGATTAAAAACCACACTACTGGAAGACCACTGGACTAATGAGGAGATCAAAGAAGAAATTAAAAAATTCTTTGAATTGAACGACAAGGAGGACACCAATATCCTAAATGTATGGGATGCAGCAAAAGCAGTAATAAGAGGAAAATATATAGCAATAGAAGCTCACATCAAGAAACAAGAAAGAACTCAAAGAAACAACCTAATCTCGAAGCTCAAAGATCTAGAAAAAGAACAACAAAAAAACCCCAAAACCAGTAGAAGAAAAGAAATAATAAAAACCAAAGCAGAAATAAATGAAATTGAAACTAAAAAAACAATCCAAAAGATCAATGAAACCAAGAGCTGGTTCTTTGAAAAAATCAATAAAATAGACAAACCCCTAGCCAGGCTCACAAAGGAAAAAAGGGAGAAAGCACAAATAAACAGGATCATCAATGAAAGAGGAGAAATCACAACGGACACAGCAGAAATCAAAAGAATAATCAGTAACTACTATGAACAGTTATATGGAAACAAGTTTAACAATCTAGAGGAGATGGACAAATTCCTACAACTCTACAATCACCCAAAGCTAGATAAAGAAGAAATAGAACACCTAAACAGACCAATTACAAGCAGCGAAATTGAAATGGTAATCAAAAACCTCCCCAAAAACAAAAGCCCAGGACCTGATGGATTTACAAATGAATTCTACCAAACATTCAGAGACGAATTAGTGCCTATCCTTCACAAACTCTTCCAAAAAATTGAGAAGGAAGGGACAATACCAAACACGTTCTATGAAGCCAACATTACACTAATACCAAAACCGAACAAGGACAACACAAAAAAGGAAAACTACAGGCCAATCTCCCTAATGAACACTGATGCAAAAATCCTCAATAAAATTTTAGCTATCAGAATCCAACAATGCATCCATAAGATAATTCACCACGACCAAGTAGGATTCATTCCAGGGACACAAGGATGGTTTAACATCCGAAAATCAATCAACGTTATCCAACACATCAACAAAAAGAAATATAAAAACCATATGATAATATCAATAGATGCTGAGAAAGCTTTCGACAAAGTGCAACACCCATTCATGATAAAAGCCCTTGAAATTCTTGGGATACAAGGAACATACCTCAACATCATAAAGGCCATCTATGACAAGCCAACAGCCAGTATCATTCTCAATGGTGAAAAGCTGAAAGCAATTCCATTAAGATCTGGAACAAGACAAGGATGTCCACTCTCACCACTGCTTTTCAATATAATACTGGAAGTCCTAGCCAGAGCAATAAGACAAGAGAAAGACATCCAAGGAATCCAAATAGGAAAAGAAGAAGTCAAACTATCACTATTTGCAGATGATATGATAATATACATAGAGAACCCCAAAAAGTCCACAGAAAAACTAATTCAACTCATCAATCAGTTCAGTAAAGTGGCAGGATACAAAATCAACACGCAAAAGTCAGTAGCCTTCCTATACACAAACAATAAATCTGAAGAAGAAGAAATCAAAAAAACCATTCCTTTTTTTATTGAAACAAAAAAAATCAAATATTTGGGAATAAATCTAACAAAAGAGGTAAAGGACCTATACAAAGAAAACTATAAAACACTGTTAAAAGAAATAGAAGAAGACACAAAGAAATGGAAAGACATCCCCTGCTCATGGATTGGAAGAATAAACATTATTAAAATGGCCATCCTTCCAAAAGCAATATACAGATTCAATGCTATTCCAATCAAAATTTCAATGTCATTCTTCAAAGAAATAGAACAATTATTGATGAAATTCATATGGAATCACAAAAAACCCCGAATAGCCAAAGCTCTCCTGAAAAAAAAAGAAGGGAATGGAGGCATCACACTCCCAGACTTCAAACTCTACTACAAAGCCATAATCATCAAAACTGCATGGTATTGGAACAAGAACAGACATACAGACCAATGGAACCGAATAGAAAATCCAGAAATAAACCCACAGATTTATGGTCAACTAATCTTTGACAAAGGAGCAAAGACTATGCATTGGAGCAAAGAAAGTTTGTTCAATAAATGGTGCTGGGAAAACTGGGTCGCTACATGCAAAAGAATGAAGCTTGACCACTACCTCACACCATACACAAAAATCAACTCAAAATGGATTAAAGAACTAGACATAAGACCTGAAACCATAAAATACATAGAAGGAAATATAGGCGAAACACTACGGGATTTGCACATCAAAGACATCTTTACAGACACATCACCCAAAGCAGTGATAGTGAAGGCGAAGATAAACAACTGGGACTACATCAAATTAAAGAGCTTCTGCACAGCAAAAGAGACAATAACAAAAACAAAGAGAAACCCCACCAACTGGGAGAACATTTTTGCACCCAACACTAATGATAAAGGACTGATCACAAAAATCTGCAAAGAGCTGATGAGACTTAACAACAACAAAGAAAATAATCCAGTCAAAAAATGGGCAGAAGAGCTAAAAAGAAACTTCTCTGAAGAGGAAATGCAAATGGCCAACAGGCATATGAAAAAATGTTCAACATCACTTGTCATCAGGGAAATGCAAATCAAAACTACCATGAGATACCATCTTACACCAGTGAGAATGGCACATATTAAAAAAACTAGCAACAACAAATGTTGGCGAGGGTGTGGAGAAAAAGGAACTCTTCTGCACTGTTGGTGGGAGTGCAAACTGGTCCAACCACTGTGAAGAGCTGTGTGGAGATTTCTGGACCTACTAAACATAGAGCTTCCATATGATCCAGCAATTCCACTCCTAGGTATTTACCCAAAGGACACAGAAACATCCATTCCAAAGAACACCTGCACCCCTATGTTTATAGCAGCACTATTTACAATAGCTAAGCTTTGGAAACAGCCCAAATGCCCAAAAATAGATGACTGGATCAAGAAGATGTGGTACATATATACCATGGAATATTACTCAGCATTCAAAAAAGATAAACACATGCAATTTGCAGCAACATGGATGGCACTGGAAGGGATCATGCTCAGCGAAATAAGCCAAAAAGAAAAAGAAAAATACCGGATGGTCTCACTCATAGCAGGAATCTAGAAAACTTAAATAAGGGACCAGGAAAACGAATAACTGTAAGAAAGTGAAAAGCAAAATCAACAAAAAACTACGAACCAGAGACACTTTTAGGGGGGGGGGTGGGAGGGGAGGGATTGGGGTCAGAATGGGGGGGCTGCAATTGTATGGGGAATATAAAAATAAAATTTATTATTAAAAAAATAAATAAATAAATAAACCCAGTAAAAAAAAAAAAAAAAAAAAAAAGAAATGTGCTTGGCCTGACACAAGGTTTCAGAGGTTTGGGATTCAGCAGAATGGGAAGTACCTTCCATATCCTGCTTGCTTTTTAAATTCTGTTATGTGTGTATAAGCTTATGGAAAAAACTTGCCCTAGGGCCTCCCTGGTGGCGCATGGGGTTAAGCACCACACTGTGAAGCAATCCGCAGCCTCTGCAGCACAAGTTCCATCCCCTGCTGCCCAGGGAGCAACCCACATGGTGAAGCAGATCTCTCCTGTCTCGCCCTCTGCTCCCCTCAGCAGTATGTTTTAGTCAGTCTGCCTGTTCTTTTCCCCACTCTGTCTCTGATGAATCCTCTCACCCCCTGCATCTCTGGCCTGTACCCCAGCTCTTGTATGCACAAATAAATAAATCTTTAAAAAAAAAAAAACTTTCCCTACACATTGCCTTGAGATTGTTTAGGGTTTAAGTTAAGCATTTCTGAAGTAATTAACTTAGATGGGATATGCAAGAAATGAGGGACTGTGTCATGTGTTAGTACAGTGTCATTTGTTGAAGAGTATAGGGGTTTCAGTGCTTTTCAATAGTGCCTTCCAGGGTGATTTAACTGTTCCTATCTATACTGTCTACTACAGTAGCCCTTAGCCACATAGGAATATCAAGCACTTGAAATGTTCCTGGTGTGATTGAGGAATGTAAATTTTCATTTAAAAATGTTTTGGTAAAGCATTTTTATTGTCTAGTTATAGAATAACAGATTTTAATTTCATTTTACTAAATTTTGTCTTTCTTTTTTCAGGTAAATACATGCAGATGATGAACATTCTTAAGCCAATTGCCTTTGATGTCATCCATTTCATGTCTCAACTATTTGATTATTACTTGTATGCAATATATACCTTCTTTGGTCGGAATGATTCAGTAAGTTAAAACTTTTGGAGAAAAAGTCTTTTTCTTTTTAAATTTTTTTTTAAATAGGTTTTCATTCCCTCTATATGAAATACACAAATAATATTATTTTGAAAATTATCCATCAAGAATTCAACAAAATTATTGATTGTCTATTTGCCTTATTTATATATTATTCTTTAAGCTTTGCTATGATAAGCATACTGTATGTTATTCAATTTTTTGGCAGAAAAAGAACACCATCTGTTTCTAACTTTCATGTATTTTGGCAATGTTAAATGTGCAGGTTGCCTTTTTCAAACTAGCCCAGTGTTTAATTACTGAGACATTTTAAGTATTGGCTAACAACCTTAGCAGGCACTACCATGTTTGGAAGATAGTGGCTAATATTTATTAAAATAATTGAATGTCTTTGAACTAAACTAAGTGCCTGCCAGAATTTGTTTTCTGTATTTCCTTTTTATGTTTCCAAAGCTCTTACTAAGTATCTTTTTCTACTACTATGGAAAACATTATATTGGGCAGGTAACTGGTCTGATATTTGGAGATTATTATGTGATTTTTATACATGTTTGACATTTTTCTGTGTGACAGCATACTGCTGAATCCTGTGAGTATATCATAATATTGACTTTTAATATACGTTATTTCCTGCCTTTTTAAACTGAATTTTCTAGGTAGCTATATTCATCATAGGAGAACTTATGTGAATGGCTAGTAAGCACATGAAAAGATGTTTTTCATCACTATTATCAGAAAAATGCACATTAAAAGTACATTGACTATATTATCAACTAGAATGGCTAGTTAAGAGAACTGACAATAGTGAGTTTTATCCTAGTCTCCTTGTCTGCTATAACGAAATACTATAGACTGGGTAGCTCAAACAACATGAATTTATTTCTCATGGTTTTGGAAACTGGGAGGTCCAAGAGCAAGGACCTGGCCAGTTGAGTTTCTGGTTAGGGTTCTTTTCCTGACTTGCAGATAGCTGCCTTTTAGCTGCATCCTAACGTAACCTTTCCCCCTGGAGGGTCAGAGCAGCTCCCTGTGTTCTCACACGGTATAAGTCCCATAGTTAGGAGTTTACCCTCACAACATCATTAACCCTAATTACCCACCACATGCATTATTTCCAGAAACCATTACATTAGGGGTTAGGGCTTCTTCATATGTACTTTTGGAGTTAGGAAGACTGGAGGAGAACAGACTATTGTCTTGTCAGTCTTTGACATGAAGCAAGTGGAATATGTGTGGTTTACTTACAGGAGTGCAAAATGGTACAGCCACCTTGGAAAACAGTATGGTTGCACCTTATAAAGTTAAAAATACATGAGTCAGAAACTCCACTTCTGGTTATTTACCCAGGAGAACTGACGGTGTACGTACATACAAGGACATGTATGTGATTGTTCCTAGTGGCATTGTTCACGTATTCCAAAACAGAAACCCAAATGTTCAGTAATAGTGACAGAAAGTAGATCAGGGGTTAAGGGTGGGAGAATAGAAGCAAGTGCAAAGGGCATGAGAACATTGTTAAAGGAAAGGGAACTCTTCTCTCTTGATGGTGTTGGTTACAATATTGTGTATAATTAGTAAAATTCAACCAAATGCTTAAAAATGGCTGAATTTAACTATATAGAAATGTCTTAATGAAAAAAGAAGAAAATGAATGAAGTTTTTAAAACCTAGAGAAATAAAATGTATTATAAAATTACCATACAAAATTTGTTCATGTTTTACTGTTTCATAATATCACATAACTATTTTAACTTGATATTTTCTAACATGTCTAAAAACTTTTCATTATTGTATTTCAGATGAGATAAAAATAAATATGTACATATGTGCTTGCTTATGTGCATATGAATCTATGCACATAATTTCTATGAATAAATTAGTGAAGCTATGTTTTATAATTTACTGTTAATAAATAGCACATACAGAATATTTTGTCTTTCCAGATATCTGAAATTTCAATGATTACCTCTATATTAAATTTATATTCATCAATTGAATCATCACACAAGGAGCCAACCTTCTTTGAAGGTTTTTATAAAAACTGTGGTTTTGTTGTGGTACCAAAAAAATCCTATATTATGAAATGTTTATTAAATTAAGCCTTATGAAAAAACTTCATTAATTTTTGGTTGAGGATTTACACTAATTTGTGTGAGAAAGTAGATTAGCAACACTACATTGTTATCAACATAGTATACTATCTTTAGCCCTCTTAAGTCTCAAGTTTTTTTACCTAAAAATAATAATTTGTGGAAATGAAATTCAGGTGAACACTCTTCTAATAACTCATCAGATTGGTAGGTTGGTGAGATCTGTGAGTGTACAATTATAAGTAATTCTCTTGTTCTCTTGAAAGCTTATGTTTGACTTTTTTGTTTGATGTTTTTGGATTTTTAAATACAGTTTGAAATCCCTTCTGAAGACAGTGTATCTGAGTGACAACTTATGAGATACATAACTGGTTAATATGAAGCTGTACTATTTGCAAGATTACCACCAGGGAGATTTCCCATTCCCCCTCCCTATTACCAGGAAGATTTAACATGCCTTTCTTTTAATTTTTTAGTTGGAATCAACAGGATTAGGCCTTAGTAGTAGTAGACTAAGAACAACTCTAAACAGAATACAAGAAAGCCTTATTGATATGGTAAGTAATAAATTAGAATCAATTATTTTTGGTTATAAAAAAATGGAAATTAGTAATGTAATCAACTGCATATAAATGTGTGTCATGTATCCTGAGTGAATGACTGCTTATTATAACATTAAGTGCTTATTGGAGGTAAAAATGGAAATTTCTTATAATCAGATTGTAGAGAGAAAAAAATTTATATATATGAAAGATGATATTGGCTAAAACCTGGTACAAGTTCAAAAAGGGGAACGTTTATGTGAAAAACTGATGTCAGAGAGTGATTGAAGGAGGAAGTGAGACTTACACTAGACTTTGAAGAGCAGGCATGAGTTTAACAGGATAAAGAGGAAAGGACAGCATTCAAATTAAGGTATAGAGGTTAAGCAAAGATTTTGAGGTATGACTGAGCCTGGCCCAAAATTTGGTAGATCATTGTGAATGGGGTATTTGTGATATATGCTAAAGAGCTGTTTCTAGGACCACTTTATAAATGGCCTTAGGATTAAAAGAAGAAGTTTGGGTTTAGTTGGCTATGTAGTAAGGGGTCCAGATTCTTGGCTGTTACTACATGATATAATGGATTTAAGAAGGTAGTAGAGGTAGCAAAACAGGATTGATCCTCTATTGTGATTCAGCTAACATAAGCATTTAAAATTAAAAAAAATTTTTTTTTTGTCATTGATCACTGTAACAAGAGTTTTTGGTTGTTCAGTATCTCTGCATCTACATTAATCCCAGGATTTTTCAAATTTTCCTTCATTCCTTCATATACTCAAGCAAACAATTTTCCTCCTTTCTCATAAGCTCTATACTATGTGCATAGTTTTCTTACTGAAGTTTTTATAAAACAATGCAAATCACACTCTTTTTTTTTTTTAAAGATTTTTATTTTTTATTTATACAATACCTGGGGTACAGGCTAGAGGCGTGGGAGGGTGAGAGGATTCACCAGAGACAGAGTAGGGAACAGAACAGGCAGATAGACCAAAAGCACTGCTGAGGAGAGCCGCGGGTGTGGCAGGAGAGATCTCTTCCTGGCGAGCTGTGAATTGTACCCGCACAGCAGACAGCTTTACAGCGCTGCACTCAACCCACTGTGCCACTGGAGAGGCCCAGTAATCACTCTTAAGAAGTACTGAAATAGGGCCTCCCCAGTGGTGCTGCAGTTGAGCGCTGGGCTGCGAAGCTGCCCCGCAGCCTCTGCAGCACCGGTTAGATCCCTGACCGCCGGGTGTGGGTCCCACATGGCGCGCAGACCTCTCCTGCCGCCCACTGCTCCCCTCAGCAGTGTGTTTCGTCAGTCTGCCTGTTCTGTTCCCCGCTCTGTCTCTGGTGAATTCTCTCACCCTTCCACGCTTCTGACTGTACCCAGTGCATGTATAAATAAATAAATAAATCTTAAAAAAAAATGACTGAAATAATTATTATCTGTTGGGCATATATATAGTTCTGGAAAATTTGCAGTGCACAGGAGAGGTAATCCCTGTTTTCTTGGAATTTCTATTTTGTTGGAACAGAGAGACAAATATATAACATAGTGTCAGATACTGGTAAGTGCTAAGAAGAAAGTGAGTCAGTCATAGGATGGTGATCTTTAATCAGAGTGGCAAAATATAAATAAAGAAGTCTGCTGTTAGTTTGAGTGAGTGCTGTTTCAGCAGAGAAAATAGCCTGTACCCATCTCATTTTGCCTAGCACATACACACATACAAACACATATCATATATGTTCATAGCACTTACCTTATTAGTACACAGCATTTTTTCCATGAATATAGAGAATAGATCATAAAGTCCAGTTCCTGAGTTCCTTTGTCCTGGCTTAACCTGCCTTGTTTTCTTGGCTTTGCTTTCCATTTAATCCTTGATCTTCATTTTCAGTGTCAGGATCCCTTGTTTGACCCAGCCATCTTTTCTTGTTGTTGTTTTCTCTTTTGTAAAATGCTTTAACTTTTCACCTCCTTGGCAATTACCTGTATTTTGATTTTGCTTCTCCTTTTTCGATACTTAGTATAATTTTGACCATCAGATGCTGTTCTCCAGATCCTAAGTGACAGGTGATGTTTTTCTTTTTTTCTGCTTGAAAGCCTCAAGATTGCTGGGCCAGAATTTATCACTAAAGCCGTTCACTCAGACCTGTCTCTGTTATCTCTGCTAGTTATTAGTTTATGGTTGTCAAACCACAATTCCAGATTTGACCCTCAAATAATGGATTTTATGCAGTATGATGTGTAATGATAGAGAATGACGAGGTAAAAAATGGGACCAAACTGGCTTTTCTTTGAGACATGCTGCTAACCATCTACTGATGATGGTGTATCTGTGGCATCTTCTGCCCTGTTCTATGTTCATTGAATGAGATTTTTCCTACACTTGCATACTAGTTGGATTTAGAAATATGTTTAAAAAACCAATTGTATTCCTCTTCCCAATATAAATAGATCTGTTTTTCCTCTGGTACTTGGGTTTTAAAAGAGGAGGGTGAGGGATTGGAGGGAGGAGGGGAGAAGCACAGGGGACTGTGCATGGGTGAATTGGTGACATTCTATGGGGACTACACCTGAGGAGGAGGGGAAGCAACCATTGTTTAAAAATGAACAATGATGGAAAATATATGTAAATTTAAAAATAAATAAAAGTATCCTTTTTTTTTAAACTCCTTATCCTTATCCTCTTAAATCAAACACTATACTCTGGATCTTAAGACCCTGTGAGGGTGACAGGGGATTAACACTCCTCTGGAGGATAAGTTTCTACAGCAATATAGAGGTTTTTCTGAAATTTCCCACTAATTTCCAATGCTGTATGTTAAATTATTACACTAATAAACATTAGTTAGTATTTTAGAAAATACATTTTTCATTTACTAGTCCTTGATCTCAGATTTTTATAGGGCACTATATTCATTAATTTGCATCTACATTGACAGAGAACATTAACAGATTTTTTGTTATTCAATACATTCCTTGGTTATTAAAATAATTTTTAGTCTAATCAATCTGGAACCAACTACACAGAAGTTATTTTTTCCCTTATATTTCTCCTTCATGTCAGTTAAAGTTTTAATAAGCACCTTTTTGGTGACTTTATTTTCCCCATATATATCTTCTTAATTTTGCTTCTCTTTATTTTTTTTTTCAAAGAAAGATTTTATTTATTTATTTATACATCACTGGGTACAGTCAGAAGCGCGGAGGGTAAGAGAATTCACCAGAGCCAGAGCAGGGGGGGTGGGGGGAGGGCTGAACAGGCAGAAGGACCGAAGTACACTGCTTAAGGGGAGCAGTGGGCGGCAGGAGAGGTCTGCGCGCCATGTGGGACCCTCACTGGAGGCCGGGGATTCTACCGGGGCGCTGCAGAGGCTGCGGGCAGCTTCGCAGCCCAGCGCTCAACCACTGTGCCACCAGGGGAGGCCCAATTTTGCTTCTCTTTAAACTGTAAAAAGCAAAATTAGAATCATTACAATCTTAAAAACGTCACTTGAAATTGTATCATATAGGTTAGTGTAAACTAACAAAATTTGTTTGACACATCAAATAAAAGTCTAAGAAAAGCATCTAATAGAAGAGTAGATAAAGAAACTGGTGTAGGTAATAAGGGCTCCAGAAATGTAAATATGTAGTTTATATATTTGGTGATGCCAAATTGTTGGCTTTATGACCTTTAACCAACTTTAACTCTTTGATAATAAAAATGTCTTTTAAATTGGCCCAGAAAAATTCATAAATAAAAATTCTTTTTTGTAAGAGCATATTAGTGATAGGAAAGGCCAAAAAAAGGGACTTCCACTGTGAAAATAAAGACTGATTAAGGTTTAGTTTCTTGAAGTCTTCAAAAGGTTTCATATCCTTTCCATATTATATTGGTAGAAGCTGAAATACTAATTTTATTTAGGAACTTTTCCATTTAAGTACAGAATAAGTACATAATCTTTATTTATATCAGCTTGGCATTTTGTGACTCTGTCTCTTTAAGCCTATTTTTAAAATGTAAACACAAAACTTTAGCTTTTAGGGCCTCCCCGGTGGCGCAGCGCTTGAGCGCTGGGTTGCGAAGCTGCCCACAGCCTCTGCAGCACCGGTCGGATCCCTGGCCGCGGGCAAGGGTCCCACATGGCTCGCAGACCTCTCCTGCCGCCCGCTGCTCCCCTCAGCAGTGTACTTCGGTTCTTCTGCCTGCTCTGCTCCCCGCTCTGGCTCTGGTGAATTCTCTCACCCTCCCGCGCTTCTGACTGTACCCAGTGCTTGTATGTATGTATGTATAAATAAATAAATAAATAACGCCAAAAAAGAAAATAGACATAAAAAAAATATGTTAGTCTCAGAACATCATTGTTAACTAGGAAAAAAGGAAAACATCTGAATGAAAATATTTTGAGGTGGGGCACCAATTCTAGTGATTTCTGTAAAAATGTTTTTTGTGAAAAAGCTTTGTCAGTAGAGGGGGTAGCTCAAAGCATTTGTATAGGAGGTAGGTAAGGAAGTAGTTAAATAAATACTTTCAGTCTCTCTTGTCATACCCAGAGATAAACCTCCCCCTTTTCTTCTACTAGTATCTAAATATTAAGATGCTTTTCACTTTATAAATATGTTGTATATGTTGTGATAGCTAATAATGAAAGAATGAAATTCAAATGTAACTCTCCAATTAAAATATGTGGTTATTTGTGGTAACCCTTTGGGCTATTCCAGTTTGAGGTTGTATAATACTGGCAAAAAGTACATGTCAGTTTTTGTTTAATTACAAAATATTTAATTATTTGTTTTCTTTCATTGTATTTCTGTTGAGGTTTACCATTGGCTAACAGCACTGCATATGATTTAGGGATATAGGTTCAAGCCTCTCCTCTTCATAAGTATGTTGCTATGCCATTTACAATAAGTCTAAGCTCCTATATACACACATGTCTGTATGTGGCATAAAGTACACTTTATCAGTGTTGTTTCCTGACACTAACACTTCATGAGTTTTTGGAGGGTAGTTCATCATCATTGTACCTCAAGACTTTGACATGTCTCCTGACATCAGTAGGCTGTCAATCAGTTTCTTTGGGGAAATGAGGACAACAATGGTGATGGTAAAAAGTTTTTACTTCCTCTTCTCTTTCAGGCATATTCCAATTAATTGCTTTTATCAACCCCACTTCAAAAAAAGTTATCAAGATCCCCAAAGTCCTCCAATTGCAAATTCTGAATTCCATTTTACTGAACTGACCTGCGCCATCCTACAAGGCTGACCTTGAAAAACTTTCTTCACTTAATTTGCAGAATACCACACCTCTTGGTTTTTCACCTGTTCCAATGACCACCTCTCTGTCTCCTTCACTAGACTGTCTTCCTCTCCTTCACCTTGAAACACCAAGGGCCCTAAATTTCAGCCCCAGCTAGAGCAATTAAGCAGGAAAAATACATGAAAGGTATCTAAGTTGGAAAAGAAGTAAACTATCATTACTTGCAGATAAGATAACATACATAGAAAATCCTAAAGATTAATAAATTATTGGAAACAATACATCATTACAGTGAAGTGGCAGGCTACAAATCAATATAAAAAAACTGTTACTTTCTTATACACAAACAACAAAGTAGAAGAGAAAGAAATGAAGAAAACAATCCTACTTACAATTGCATCAAAAAGAATTACCTATCTAGAAATAAACTTAACAAAGAAGATGAAGGACTTGTACAGTAAAAACTATAAGACACTATTAAAAGGAATAGAAGACACAAAGAAATGGAAAAATCTGTTCTCAACGGTATGGTTAGTTTTGTTTCAGTCCTACTTCGGGACATTCTAATTATGCCTTGAGATCATTCAAAGGTTGCCTTGATTAAGGTTTGAGTGTGAAATAATTAATCACACCATAATTTTGGATTTTACCAGCTTGGTTCTCATAGGGCAATCCCATTTTCCTTGTCTACCTGCCGCGGACCAGCACAGCGATGGACGATGAGGCCGTCTCAGGGTTGAGAGATTGCGCAGGGTGGTCAGGGATTCGATGAATAAATGACACACAGACACACTTCAAGAGAGTGAAAATCTGAGTGCGCTTTTATTAAGTTAGTGGTCAGTATATATATGTTTTTTCTAAAGGCATAGGAACAGTGAACATCAAAGAGATCAG
Source organism: Talpa occidentalis (assembly GCF_014898055.3). Classification (NCBI taxonomy): domain Eukaryota; kingdom Metazoa; phylum Chordata; class Mammalia; order Eulipotyphla; family Talpidae; genus Talpa; species Talpa occidentalis. Next base: position 84,380,258 of record NW_026555331.1, read on the forward strand.
TTTGCTCATAGGCTTAGCTTAATTGACAGGGCAGTGATTTATGTCCGAAGTTACACCTGGACCTAGCCTCATTCCTAATTGGACAGGTTATTAACTCTTTCTATATTCTTGTACTAACTACTACTACTACTATTACTTACTTATGTTTACTCATAATTAATTGTCATAGGTAAATTTATATTATAATGCAGTTAATATCAAAGGTACTAAGGTTAAGCACATAATAGAAAGATTATTAAACCAACAATTCTATTATAACACAGTGTTTAGTAATGTTTCATTTGCATTAGTCTAATTAATAAATTACGTATGTTTTTTAATTAGCAATCAATGACCAGAAAAAGGAAAGATTTTAGAGAGACAGTTGTAGCAGAATAAAGTTTGTGGGCCTTGAGAAAGCGAGATAAGGTTCCAGGTGGTCAGCATTTCTTTTAATCATCTTTGTGGCAGCTTCTGGTGGTCATTATTTCTTGGCAGGCATTCGGCTTCTCTGCATCTTAGGGAGTTTGCTGTACTCCCCCTGCGCGCATGGTTCCTTGCCCACGCCGGACCTCAGGGACCATGGCAACAGCCATTAGCCCTGAAGGTCACTGCAGGGGGGAGTGCAGCATCTACCAGTTCTTGAAGGACATTTTCTCTGTTTTCTCTATGAAACATCTGCCATTTCATAAAGATTCCTTATAATGTTAATTTTGTTTAGGTCTTGTAAGATGAAAGTATGTAGAGTTGGGTGATACTGTACAGGATCATTTTCACTTAGTATAAAAAATTAAGTTCCATGCTTATGCAAAAACCCTCAATAAAATCCTAGACAACAGAATCCAACAATGCATGAATAGGATGATGCACCACGACCAAGTGGGATTTATTCCAGGGGCACAAGGATGCTTCAGCATCCAAAAATCAATTAATGTTATCCAACACCTCAACAAAAAGAAAAAGAAAAACTTTATGATCATATCAGTAGATGCTGGGAAAGCATTTGACAAAGTTCAACATCCATTTGTAATGAAGGCCCTCGAATTCTCAGGAAAGAAGGACCATACCTTAACATCATAAAAGCCAAATACGACAAACCCACAGCCAATATTATTCTCAATGATGGAAAGCTGAAAGCCTTACTTTTAAGATCAGGAACAAGACAAGAATCTCCATTTTTGCCACTACTTTCAGTATAAAACTGGAAGTCCTAGCCAGAAAAATAAGACAAGAGAAAGGCATACAAAGAGTCCAAATAGGGAAAAAATAAGTAAAACTATCACTATTTGCAGATGATGTTATACATAGAGAACCCTAAAAACTCCACAGAAACTAATTAAAATAATAAACCAGTTTAGTAAAGTAGCAGGATACAAAATCAACACAGAAAAATCAGTAGCCTTTGCCTTCCTATATGCACACAATCAGTCTGAAGAAAAAGAAATTAAGAAAACCAATTTACAATTGAAACAAAAAAATCAAATACCTGGGAATAAACCTAACCAAGGAGGTTAGTGACCTATACAAAGAAAATTATAAAACATTCTTACAAGAAATAGGACTCACAAAGAAATGAAAAGACATCCCCTGCTCATGGATTGGAAAAATCAACATTATTAAAATGGCCATCCTACTGAAAACAATTTACATATTTAACACAATCCCAATAAAAATTGACATTCTTCAAAGAAATAGAACAAATATTGATGAAATTCATATGGAGCCACAAAAATCCTTGAATAGCCAAAGCTTTCTTGACTGAAGAAAGGAGAATGGAGCTATCACACTGCCAGACTACAAGCTATACTGCAAAGCCATAATAATTAGAACATTATGGTATTGAAATAAAAACAGACACATAGACCAATGGAATCAAATAGAAAACCCAGAAATAAAGCCACGCATATGTGGACAACTAATCTTTGACAAAGGAGGAAAGAATATGCGATGGAACAAGGACAGTTTGTTCAATAAATGCTGCTAGGAAAACTGGACTACCACATGCAAAAGAATGAAACTAGACTACTACCTCACAACTTGCACAAAACCCAACTCAAAAAGATAAAAGAATTGAACATAAGACCTGAAGCCATAAAATATGTAGAAGAAAATATAGGCAAAACACTACATGACATACATCTCAGTAACAGCTTTAAAAACTCATCCCCCAGAGGGGGTTGAGAGGGATGGAGGGAGAAGCACAGAGGACTGTGGTGAAGGTGCATGGGTGCCTTGGGGAAAGAGATTCTATGGGGACTCAATCTGAGAGGGTGGGGGGAAGCAAATATTGTCTTAACAAATGTATAAAATGATAAATGTTAAAAGGAAAAAAAGGAAAAAGAAAAAAAACAAAACCAACTCATCCCCCAAAGCAAAGAAAGTGAAGGAAAAGATAAACAGCTGGGATTACGTCAAACTAAAAAGCTTCTGTAGCGCAAAAGAGACTTAACCAGACATTACCCAAAACACAAAGACACCCTACTTACTGGGAGAACATTTTTTTTTTATTTTAACATTTATCATTTTTAAAAATTTTTAAATAATATTTGCTTCCCCCCACCCCCTCAGATTTGGGAGAACATTTTTGTCCTCCATACAGGTGATAAGGCGCTGATTACAAAGATCTACACAGATCTCACATGACTCAACAAAGTAAACAATCCAGTAAAAAAAAAAAAGAAAAAGAAAAAGGGCAGAAAAGCTAAACAGACACTTCTCCAAAGAGGAAATACAAATGGCCAACAAATATATGAAAAAATGTTCAACATCACTTATAATCAGGGAAATGCAAATCAAAACCACAATGAGATACCACCTTACACCAGAGAGAATGGCACATATTAAAAAAAAAACAAAAAACTGGCAACAACAAATGTTGGTGAGGATGTGTAGAAAAAGGAACTCTCCTACTCTGCTGGTGGGAATGCATACCGATCCAACCACTGTGGAAACCTGTCCGTAAGTGCCTCAAAATACTAATAATGGAGCTACCATATGACCCAGCAATTCCACTCCTAGGAATCATCCCAAAGAACACAAAAACTAATTCAAAAGGACACCTGCACCCCTATGTTTATTGCAGCACTATTTACAATAGGTAAGCTATGGAAACAACCCAAATGCCCAAAAACATACACTGGAATACTATTCAGCAATCAAAAAAGATGAACTCATGCCCTTTGCAGCAACTTGGATGGAGCTGGAAGGGTTTATGCTCAGTGAAATAAGTCAGAAGGAAAAAGAAAAGTATTGGATGGTTTCACTGATAAGAGGAATATAGGGGAACCAAATAAGGGATCAGGAAAATAATAATAAAAAAACAAAATTAATAGAGACATTCTGTAAATCAGAGACATTCTGCAGGGGAGGGGGTGGGAAAGGGATCAAAATGGGAGAGAAGAGCACATGGCACTGTGGCAATGGTGCACGGGTGAGTTTGTGTTGAGAATTTTGCGGGACTACATCTAAGAGGAGAAAGCAAACGTACAAAAATGAACAATGATGCAAAATATAAATAAAGAAAAATAAAGTTCCAGTAATTGGGAAATCTCTAAAAGGAAGAAAATTATGTAATGTATGCCTAAGAATATTTTAATTGTAGTTGCAGTTTTGTCAATATCATGTTTATTGCTATTAGATTTGTAATTTCAGGTTGTGTGTGTATTTTCAGGAAGTTTCTGCTGATCCTACTGCCACACTCACAGCAGCAGAAGAGAGAAAGGAGAAAATACCAAGTCCACACCTCAGTCACTTAGTGGTTTTGACATCTGGGGATACGTTGTATGGGTTGGCGGAAAGGGTAGTGGCCACAGAATCTTTGTAAGTTGTTCAAAGCTGTTTTTATAAAACAATCATTGCATATTTTAAAAGGTTTTAAAAACATTTTATATTAGATTTCTAGTTTCATATGTCTCCTGTTTATGCTAAAATAGATTACCAGTCAATTTTTACAACTGTGGACAGAGGGAAATTTAAGTTTCCATGCAACATGTTCCTTGCTGTGAGCAAAACTTCAGAGAATAGTTGTGGTATACTTTTATTTCCTCTCTTTGAATTGTGATTCTTAAGAAACTGGTTACATTGTTGGCTTAATGTTAAATATGGTTGACCCTTGACATCAGCAAGAATGCTCCCTCACCTATATAAATCCCCCAATTTAAAAAATATGTTTAAAGTATGTAATTTTTCTATAAAATGCTGTCTAGTGTAAACTTAAATATTTTTGTGTACATAATGAAAAGTAGAGACATAGTGCAACTGTCTGTTGGTGATCTTCCAGCTAAACGATTCCCACTCCTCACCCCAGCCTCTTGACCTGAAGTTCACATGTGTCTCAGCCAAGTTATGAATGTTTGGGTTACTCCTGGAATGTGTCAGATATTAAATCTGTGAATTCAAGGATTTTCTGTGTATAATTAAATGAGATCTTTAAAAGAAATTTAAAAATACTGTTACATTCTTTTATCATTTGTGTCATCTGTGCTTGTATCTTACATGCACAGCAGCATATCTCTTTACCTTGTGATATCCAGATAGTTCCTTAGCAACTATCCCTTGCACCTGAACTCACATTCAGTGATGAACCCAGCTTTAATTTTTGTGTAGGTTGTAAATGAGTGTGTCAAGTGGTAGTACAGGTAATTCAATAACATGGAAAATAATTTCAGTTGCTGAATTTTGCTCTGAAGCTCTTAAAGATTACTTATATGAAACTAATCAAACAGCTCTAATCCTGTATTTTTGTTTACATGGTGGGTTATGTATTCCATTTTAGGGTATTCTTAGCAGAACAATTTGAGTTTCTTCAGCCACATCTGGATGCTGTGATGCCTGCGGTCAAAAAGCCCTTTCTTCAGCAGTTTTATTCTCAGGTCAGAGATGGTCTTATATTGTGTATCATTTCAACTGTGAGCAAGATAGGGTTGTCATATATTTTCTAGGTTTTTTCTTTGTTTTTAAATCTAGGGGTCCATTTCCAAACCCCAAAATGCCAGATTAAGACATTTGTTTATTTACTCATGAATTCCTATATTAACTAAGGACATATAGAATACTTTAGATAATAAACTTTCAGTCTTGCATAAGAGAGATATAGTTACAACTATTTACAATCAAGTATGATAAGGGGAAAGAAACAGTGATAGGGTATTTAACCTGACTGTATGGGGAAAGGTAGGGTTGTGGTTGGGAGGTAGTTGTTTAGAAAGGTTGGCTGCAGGGAGTGCTATTTAGACTAGACCAGCTGGGTGAGTCTATGACGTATGTGAACACTAGCAGATAAGAGAGAGTGTGATTCGAGTGAGCAGCTGAGGACCACTCACACTATCAGAGCAGGGGAAGGGGTTAGTAATGAGAAGGATGGCTGGAGTGACAGAAGGAGCCTCATGATGTATTGTGTTCTATACATACAGAGAAGTTAAAGAATTTGAGAAATATTTGCCAATATCCATGAAAATCTGTAGTTTTTTTAATAATTGTAATGTCTATGGCTTCAAGTTTTTTGAATGTCTCCAAATCTTTTGAGTAAGACGTTTGCTCATGAGTTAAAGTATGATCATAATTTAAGTCTCCAGGCATACAGTGTTTTATTTTCAAATATGATGTATACTAGAAACAGGAGCAAAATAGTCTCTGTAATTTTGACACTTTCAGAAAATATTTGATTTCTTTTTTGTGAAATTTATTTCAGACAGTCTCAACTGCCAGTGAACTACGCAAACCAATTTACTGGATTGTAGCTGGAAAAGCCATTGATTATGAACAGATGCTGCTCCTAATGGCTAATGTGAAATGGGATGTAAAAGAAATTATGTCACAACACAACATATATGTAGATGCACTGTTAAAGGCAAGTACTCTGGGAAGCAATTTGTTAAAGATGATTCTAGGAAAACTATCCCTGTTACTGCTGTGACTCTGAAATACTGAGATTTTTTTTTTTTTTTTTTATAGAGGCATTTTTTTTTAATTTATTTGTTTGTTTGCTTGTTTGTTTATACATGCACTGGGTACAGTCAGAAGCGCGGGAGGGTGAGAGAATTCACCAGAGCCAGAGCGGGGAGCAGAGCAGGCAGAAGGACCGAAGGACACTGCTGAGGGGAGCAGCGGGCGGCAGGAGAGGTCTGCGCGCCATGTGGGACCCTCCTCCGGTGGCCGGGGAGCAGCCGGGGATCGAACCGGCGCCGCAGAGGCTGCGGGCAGCCTCGCAACCCAGCGCTCAACGAAATACTGAGATTTTAGTCATTACCACATTTCTAGCTTTGTGATATGAAAGTTCCTGAATTGGAATGGGCTTAATTTCCAAATTTGTGGTGTTTTCTACTCAGCAGTACTTTGTAGATTTTTTCTTTTTGCTCACTGTCCATTTTGAGTTAGATTATTACCTGTCATGACTGATTTTGACATAATGTATCTCAAGTCATGACTGTAGTGAAGATATTTCTATTTAATGGAAGCATTTTTATAGTTTAATGGCTATTCATTAGCAAGACCTTGCCCTTGATTATTCTAAGTTGTTTTTTCTGGAAGTCATATTACTTTTACAATGTGTCATGTAAACACCTTTGCATTTAATTATTAATATTTGTAAGTTTTCTGGAAAGAAGTATTTTTTTTCATTTATGTATCAAGAACTGCTTGTTGATTACCTGACATGTGCCACATACTGATGTAGGAGCTGACAGTGAGGTTGTGAATTAAAGAACCTAAATCCCCTCAAGGAATTTACATGCTAGTAGGGGACAATAGTTCAGAGATAAATTAAGATACAGGACTAGATACAAAGACTTCCATGTCTCTCTCCTATAAAACTGGACCCATCAGCTCTTAGGGTGCCACACCATGATCTCTAGGTGTTATTGGTACGACAAGACGAGAACATGGAAGAAATTCAGAAGCACAGCTGCTCCCATTTTATGGATCCCTTCCGAGAAATGTCGTGTTTTGCTATGACCTTTGCCTAACTTGGAGAGAAGACTGCTTGAATGAGACAGCGCAGAGCCATTCGGCATACCTGTCAGAGCAGTGTATGCTGCTATGCTGTGGCGTTTATTTCCTGACACATGTTCCTCACAGTAGATTCTGGGATATCTTTAAAAGACTGTAAACTTTTATTGATACTAATAAAAATTGTTCCTGATTAAAAAAAAAAAAAGATATAACATTTCAGGTGATGCATACAGTGCTGTGAAAAAGTAACCAGCAGAAGAGAGAGTAGCAGGGTGTGGTAGGGGAGGACTGTCATTTATTTATTTGTGGTCAGAAAAAGACAAGTGAGAAGTGAGGAGAAGTCTGACTAAAGTGAGGAAATGAGGCGAGGAAAGAGCAGGTTGAGAAAATGAAAAGAGCTGTGAGAAAAATTTTGTTTTATATTTGCCAGTGAAAAGAAAATTGCTCTTTCCTAAGTTCCTAACTTTTATCTCATTTATACAAATGTTTTTACCTGCTTAGTTCATGTTTTACCTGCTTGCCCTAGAACACTAGAGAACAAGTAAGCAAAGCCAGAGATCAAAACAGAGATAGTGGCTGAATTCTATAGCCGTAGTATGTGAACTCCCAGCATAGTATCTTTATGGGGAGTGAGGCTGAAGATTGTAAGGCAGTCCCCACACTCAAAGAACTAAGGGTACCAAGATCAATTAGCACTGCTAATTGTGGAGATCTAAGGGGTGAATGGCAGCAAGGGTGCTCTTTATTTACCACCCTGGAAATACTTTGATTTCTAGAACTCACAAGAGACTTCAGTTGGCAATTTTAATTTGGGATGTGAATGATAAATATAATTTAAAAATAATGACATCCCCGCTTTTTTGAGCAGTTGTTTTTTTAACAGTTGTTACTGTTTTCTGTGATACGCTAACTATGGTATTCATAGAGACACAAGAGAAGAGAGACTTCTGTACTCAGTGAATATGTATACTAGAAGTAGTCTACTTGCTTCAGTTATTTTTTATTCCAAGAAACATGAATATAAGAAAAATAAGTTGTTACTCAGATTATAAATCTCAACCCAATTTTTAATATAAGACCTTTCATAAAGAACTTTTTTTTTTTTTTTTTTTTTTTTTTGTGGGACCCTTGCCGGAGGCGGCGGGGGAACGAAATGGCACTGCAGAGGCTGCAGGCAGCCTTGCAGCCCAGCGCTCAACCGCTGCACCACCAGGGGAGGCCCCATAAAGAACTTTTTGATAATGTTTGCTCTTTTTACTACCTTTAGGTAAATGTCCACAAACCTTTAGGTAAAAGCAGTTTTTAGTTGTTGCCCCAAAAGAATCACAGTTAAATGAAATGGGTTTATTTATTTATTACTCATTTGGCAAGCATTCTTGATCAGTGAATTTGATGTTAGCAATGAGTGCAATGGCATTTTATGCAGTAAGCATCTTCTCTTTTATCTTTAAAATAAATTGTTAATGAAAAGTACTGAGTCATCTTTTGAAATCCAGAGCAGTTAACTGTGCACAGCATAAACACGGTACAAAAACTACTGCTCTGCTACATTCATAAAATGAAAAAGAAGAGCATTTATTTATTTAACTTCAATTTTTACAGTTAAGCTCAGTGAATTGAAAATATACTCATTTTTCATAAATAATCAAAAGTAATTACTGTCCAAAATAAATGAAGAAAAATTATAATTTAGGAAGTAGCAAAAGAGAAAAGGGTAGCCCAGTAATCATTTTGTGGTAAGACCTTTCCCTTCTGTGTGCTGTTAGGAAATTTGAACATGTCAGTTTGTTAAGCATTGCATAGCTTCTCTGTTAAAGAAACTACAGAGAAAATTTTAATGCTTCCTAAATTTATCTGAAATAATATTGTCAAGAAATAGATATTTGTTTATATATATATATATATATATATATATATTTGTACCATTTGTTTTTGCAAATGGACATATGCAGATGATAATAGTTCAAAGAAACCAGAAGTACATTTACTGAAGGATAAACCATATGCCACTTTCATGTAATTGTTGGAATTGTCTAAAGTTAGTTATATATGTATATATATATATTTATTTTTAGTGTAATGTTGTCATAAAAGTAACTAATAGGCAATAAAAATGTTCACTTTCTCTGAAGGTAATAGAAAATATTTTGTTTCTTTTTGCAGCTAGACTTTGCAATAATTCAGTATATACTAATTTATTTACTTTTAAATAATATTTAGGAAAGAAAAATTTTCAGATTACTTTCTAAGGAATATAATCACAAATTACAAATAGTTCATTTGAGAGCAAATCTTAACTTCTTAAATATATTTTAATGCTATTATGTGTTATTAAGCTTTTAATCCATGCAGTTGTGGAAAAGTTGAGATGTAGAAACATTTAGACATTGTTAGCAATGTTTAATCAGCTGATGACACTTATTTCCTTTAAAATAAAATCTTGTATACTCCGTACTACAACATAATTTATTTAATTTGATATACTTAGAAAAATCCTTCACTTTAAGTGCAAATGATATTGGCATTCTTCTTGTTTTACTTGGTTTGATTTTGAGTCTTTCTGAATCTCCTGTTTTGCCACTAAGATGGGAAAGTAATATGGTATGATTATATTCACATATGGATTTGTGTCTTCTTAGGAATTTGAGCAGTTTAACAGAAGGTTAAATGAGGTTTCCAAGAGAGTTCGGATACCCTTGCCTGTCTCTAATATACTCTGGGAACATTGTATACGACTGGCTAATAGAACTATTGTTGAAGGGTAAGTTGTTTTTTTTTTTTTTTTAAAGCGTGAAGTGTGAATAACATTGTTTATTATCACTAATGATGAAGTAAATAGAGATAATGATAAATAGCAGATAATCCCATAATAATTGGTTTGACTTTGGAATGTAGTTGGAGAAGAAACCTCAACCCCACAGTGACTGTCTCTGTCTTTGCTTTCCTTTCTTGTTGGTGACCTACAATCAACTAATAGAGGAGTGCAAAATACAGCATGTAATGGTTATCTGAAAGTTAAACTGTTACAGAGATAACTATACTTGCAATTTATTGAAAACTCCATGCCATTTACTGAACCAAACATTTCAGGGGGTTCTATCACCAAATCCTATCATAAGCTCTCTTTTTTAAGTGTTATTGTTCTATTTTGTCAGTGAGAAAATTTAGCCTTAGAAAACTAAGGCTTTAAGAGTGAAATAACTTTGCAAGTTCACATAGTTTTTTAATGCAGAGTGAATGTATGAACTGATTTATGATAGCAAAATCAACATAACCATACGTCACTGTTCCCAATATCAGTGTTAAAACTTTGTAAGCCCTTCATATGTTGAGTTTACAAATCTATGGATCAATAGTCATTTCCCCCACGTAATCACAGATCATGTTTACTTCACCCATAACATGTCGAACACAAATAAGAATCAGTAGTATATTTAAAATAATCCCTGGAAAGCAAACTGCTATTTTAAAGACCATTCACAGTAATCTAGAATTGCACATCAGTTGAATTTTCACACTATTATTTGTCTGTTTTCTTTTCAACTCTAATTTGTTATTTAGAAAATAAATGTACTAGCAACTGGGAAGTTGACTGTGACAAGCTGAGAATAATCTTGGCATTTTGTATTTTAACCAGCAGTGCAATAAATCAAAATAGCTCTGCATCAACAAACATTATTGAAAATCATTTTTAACAAATTTGTTCAATAAATGGAAGAGTTAATAATGGGTGTTGTCTTTGTGTAAAACATTTTATTTTTTATTTATTTTATTTTTATTTAGGTAACTTTGGTTTGCAATGCTGCTTGTGTTTTAGAGGTGTAGTACCTCCCCCTTACAAATGTTCATATTAATTGAGTGGGGAAACTGGTCTTATAAAGCTACAAAGAACCTTAAAGTTACTCAATTTATTCAGTCCTTTTGCTTTGCAAATTATGAAACTGAGGCCCAGGTAGGTAAAACGTCTGCTAAATGACGGGAACATAGCCCAGTCCTTCTAACTCAAGTTCATGTGCTCTTTTTTTCTATAATTCTCTCCTTTCTGAAGAATCTCTTCAAGTAGGGGCTAGAGAAAAGTTTAAATACCTAAAGTTTTCTTTTCTGACTATCCTGTTGTTTGTTTTTTTATTGTGTCTTAGATATGCCAATGTCAAAAAGTGTAGTAATGAAGGTCGTGCCTTGATGCAATTGGATTTTCAACAGTTTTTAATGAAACTTGAAAAACTCACAGATATTAGACCCATTCCTGATAAAGAATTTGTGGAAACCTATATTAAAGCCTACTATCTAACCGAGAATGACATGGAGCGCTGGATCAAAGAGCACAGGGTGAGAACTGGAAAACAATTAATTAAGTTTTTATTCCTTTTCCTTCATGCTGTTTTTGTCTAGTGTACTATATAATTCAAAATCATAAGAGTGAAATATAAAGAAGCATTTGTTATTAGCATGAACCATGTAGGCCAATTCTTTACCACAGGCAGACACTGTCTGTGAAGTGCTCTTTGCCTAATCAAATCCTTTTGATACCTTTGTGAAGTGTAACTCTAATTATCTGGAAATACAGCTAGAGTCTGAACATTAGCTGTGTTTATACTGCAACTGAAAGCTGTGTGTTGCTGAAGTTGGGTAACATCAAGGCAAATTGAATACAGCAACAGTGAGATGAGTCACAAGCTAAAGTCTGTTATATAACCTAAAATTAATATAGCCCTCAGCAGTGAATTATTGACATCCTGAACACATTGACAAGTAGTAGTGATGATTAAATATATAGTAATATTTTAATAACAAATTTTAACTTTATTCTATATTAGATTTTACCTGAAGTATAGATGTGATTATTTTTCTCTCATGTGTGGAAATACAAGTAGAGAAAATTACTATTTATTGAGTATTATTTAATGTCAATGTATGATATGGTTCAGCTGAACATGTCACCAGAGCATGTTCAATATGGGAAATATTTCTATGCTATTGTCATATCATTTGTCTAGGCAGCAGTCAGTATGTGGCGATAGATTTAATGAAAATGTGGGAAGTGTTATAATTGTCATTAAAATCTCACCTTTTGATGATGTCAGTGCTCACATTTGTTTGAGCTATACACATCTTGTGTAAAAGCTAAGTAAAATTGTATTTCATTTCACTGGGTAAGGAAGTGAGAAATTATTTATATTTACTTTATCAGATTCATGCTTTTTGGTTTCAGCATTCTAGAAAAGTGAAATGAACCTGAATCATTAGTTTGAGTTTTGTGTAAATGTGCCCACTTTAGCTCAGTTTCAGATCTTTGGGCACGTAGTAGAAACTCATATACTGTTTTCAGTGATTTTGATAAGCACACTAGAATTGAGAATTGAGAAGATTTCACCAGTGTAGTCCCACTGACTTTAGACATTTGGAAACCAAAAATGCTAAAACCAGGTGCAGATGGACTGCCCAAGATTGCTAGAACGTAAACTATGAACACTTCGTGCTGAGGAAGAGGGTTGGGGAAAGAGCACAACTGAGGAGAAGAAGCATGGCTCTTAGATGTGTGTTACTTGATGCAACAACAATGATCATTTTAGGGTTTGTTTTTTTTTTATATATATAATGGACTAAAATTTTTGACTTAGTAATTTTGGAAGAGTTTTAATGATCTGATATTTTTTATTCAGTGAAATTTTGCTAGCTGTAGCAACTGTCATGTCTTCTAGAGAACTCACAGTAACTTGTCCAGTTCTTGATGATAGTAGATACTCACTAAGTGTGTATCACATGTGATTCTCTACATAAGAGAATTTACCAAATCCTTCCATGTGCTGTCAGAGGGCAGTTACGCAAACTGAGCAGTTTGCTGAGTTTTTAAAATGAACTCTTTCTCATATTTTGAAATTATAGTTTCTTTTGTGGTTATCTCCAGTGAAGACAGATTTTCTTCCCTTATTAGATGATAGTGCACAACTGTCTGTCCCTGTCAGGACTCTTACTATTCCACCCCCAGGGCCAAATCAGTATGCAAAACACTTGTGTCCCTGTTCATTCTCATCCTGGAAACTTGTTTTCTGAAATTCAAGAACCAAATAGATTTGGATAGTGAAAGATAGTCATTAACTGTATATACTAGCTACCAGGTATAATATAAGGGTTTAAAAACCAATGGCTTTATGATCCTTGTTTCCTTATTTATTTATGTTAAATAAATAAAGAGTTGTTTTTCTGTAGTGGGAAATTCTTTTTTGCCCAAAATTTTTACAAAATGTAGTGTCAGAAAATACTTATTCAAAAGCATTGAAAAGGTTTGAAAAGTCAGTGTATTTTGATAAATTGAATGACAAAGACTATCACAAGTAACAAGCATAAAGTGTGTGATCTTCAAATACAAAGCTTAAGCATATCAGATTACTTACTATGACCCATTAAAAAGATTCTAGTGCTTCCTGTTTCAAATGTGTGTAACGGTACCCTTATTCACTGTTACCAAAGGTCAGTAAGCAGTTGTCTTTTGTGTCTCAATTATGATTTCCACTGCTTTTCGCTAATTTGCGGTGCTCAAGCACTAACCACTTAGAACTGAATATTGTCTGGTTTTATGTTGCATTGATAAAACACATGTACTACTGTGTTTCAGTGTACTAATTTTGCATCTTTTTTTGAGCAGGAGTATTCAACGAAGCAGCTGACCAATCTGGTGAATGTTTGCCTCGGATCCCATATCAATAAGAAAGCAAGACAAAAACTTCTAGCAGCCATAGATGATATAGACAGACCTAAAAGATAATGAGCACACTCTCTCCCCTCAGTGGCATTGATCTTCTGTTGACATGTATGACATGACAGCCAATTTTTCATGCACTCATGACAAAACTAAGAAAAGTTTGCGCATGTTATTTATAACTGGAAAGTGGAAAACAGTGAAGTTTCTGTGATGTTCTCAAATGACTTTTATATCCTCTGGTCTCATCAATTACTAGTTTCATTTGTTGTCATCCTCTCCCAAAATGGTATTATTGCTTCATCATAACTATTATGTGATTACAGTTGCACATTTTATAGAAGAATGTACTATAAGTATATATTTAGAAGAAGCAGTGACCAGGTATCCATTGGCAGTGTTTGGAAAATGATTTTATGTTGGCATTTTTCTCCCCTCTGAACTTAGTTCTTGATAAGCATAACAAGAGAGGGTTAATGTACAGTATCTCCTAATTATGAGGACTGCATGAGAAGTGAAAAAATGTACATGTACACAAAATAGTTGAAAAATCAGTATGTTCTCTGTGTTTTTAAATGTTGACGTTTATGTCAGGGTTAATTTGGTTATGACGAAGTGATCATAAATGGTGAATTTAATAAATAATATGCTCTAACATGATCAGCCTGTGTGAAAGTGCTTGTGATATTTTTCCATGGCAGAATCCATGAATGCTGGTGCATTTTTTTCATGTGTTACAGTATGACTGATCATTATCCTAAAATCTGTGGTGAAAAATGATTTCATTGGGTATTCCTTTGTAGTGCTCTAGAAGCATACTGAAAGGAAATTATGGGGTTTTCTTAATTTTTAAAAACATGAGACATTTTTTCATATTAGCTTTACACTCTTTAAATTCAACTTTAGTCTTCGAACAGCAAAATCTGCAAGGAAAGGACTGTGTTAGAAAGTCAAGCATAATGTTCATCTTTTCTTAAATATTTTATACCAGGTGTAAATTAATGGGAGTTTAATTTATGACAAAATTGCAACTCAGTTAATTAGTCTTTAGTAACTGTGTACTGTTCATATAAACTTTGCTTTGAAGCCAGGGATCTTCTACCAAGACACAATCATAACATCAGTTTCCCATGCACTCCTGTCAACTGTCCAATAAGGGATTTTTTTGTATGTTCTTTCTCACTGGCAAGTAGAAGAAATCTAAATGTGTGTGGTGTTGGTCTAGAATTTTGTGCATGACCTGTAACCTTAACAGCTCACAAAATGCTGAAACATCTTACAAAAAACATGCTTGTGTCTGGGAGCTAAAGTACTGAAGTAGGGGGGCAAGAGGAAAAAGGGGCAAGGGATCAGAAGACAGTTGCCATTCAGTGTCCACCGTAACCAGTACGGTATAATGGGAAGCACTTTTAGAATATGTGCATGGGTGGGGTTTTGTGTACCTGTGATGAGTTTTTTTTTATTTCACCCCTCCCTTTGCAGTTCCTTTACTATTGATTTCCTATTGACATTAAAGCTTTCCTTGTGGTGCCATTACCACCTACTTGGGGTGCTAGAGTGTGTACTTGTAAGGTAGAGTCTGCCGGTAGCCGTTACCTATCTGCTGCCACTTGAAGAAAACAAACATGAAATAAACTTGGCCCTTGTGTTTAAAATGATGCATTCAGCTGGGTACATAAAGAGCTAATCAATCTCATTTGTTTCTCAGTTGATTAAGAACTACTTATTTCTTCTTTTTTTATGCAGATTTTATAGTGGACTCTTTAATTTCTACGTTAGTTTGCTCTAGATAGTATTAACAGGATTCACCTGTCTGGTAGAGTGTTTTCTAGGGTGGTAAGAATTGATAGAAATGAGTTACTCATCTTGTTAAAGACTCACCCATGCAGTGGTGTAGTAGGCCTTTTTAATTTATCCATGCCTTGCTTTCTCCATCTTCAAAATAAAAATGGCAAATCTTTTCAGTGCTTTTTGGAAAAGCCTCTTTTTTTTTTTTGCATTAAAAGATAGTTCATCCACAGCCTCTGCATTGCGGGTTCAATCCTGGCTGGCCAGGGAGCAACCCACATGACGGAGCAGACCTCTCCTGTCTCGCCCGCTGCTCCCCTTAGCAGTGTATTTCGTCAATCTGCCTGCTCTGTCTCTGGTGAATCCTCTCACCCTCCCGCACATCTGGCCTGTACCCCGGTTCTTGTATAAAAAAAAATCTTTAAAAAAAATAAAAGATAGTTCAATAAGTGCTAATTAATATCAAAATAATTGAATCATGAAATTGCCTAGTATCAGGAGTTACCAAATATTTCTCAGTGATATTGAATTATAACCATGTAATATTTTTTGAAACTAATTTTAAGATAGATAGAATGAAAAAGGTTGAGAATGTAAATGGAATCATACATGTTCCCAAAACTCAATATTATATAAAAAGTTCTTTTTGTGTCTAAACTTTCCTTAACTTTGATATTTTATATAAAAATGTCATGTAGAATTTAAGACTCTAAGTTGCTATGAGAACATAGTACATTACCCCCTGAGAAAAAAATTGTTCTACAACTACATTAAAACATGCTAGGGAGACACATAGCGATGTAAGTGAACTAGTTTGCTTCAGGCAATAAATCCTAAAAAGATCTTATATGTTCACTTTGACTAATAAGTTCATTTGCTCAACTTATAAAATGAAGGAGAATTTCTCTTGAAGCCAAAACCATGTGGTGGTTTATCATA
The DNA here is from genome assembly GCF_014898055.3 of Talpa occidentalis. Taxonomy (NCBI): domain Eukaryota; kingdom Metazoa; phylum Chordata; class Mammalia; order Eulipotyphla; family Talpidae; genus Talpa; species Talpa occidentalis. Next base: position 84,396,612 of record NW_026555331.1, read on the forward strand.
TCTTTAAGGAGAATTTTCTTTTAAAATTTCTTTTTAGCTGAGTGCTAAGGTGAAACTTAAAGTTAGATGAATAGCTTTTCCTTTGCCTATTCGCTGAAATGTAGTCATAAAAAAGGCTTGTAATAAACTCACTTTGAAGGCATAGTTATCTTTTGTAATGAAAAATTGGACTTTAAATATAAGTTGTGCACAAAGCAAAAACAAATTGGTCCAGGAGGAAAATATTTATATTTATACATTTAATCTTTGGAGTAATTTTAATGTAGACTTAGTAGTTAACAAAGTGATATTTAACTCTTGACAATGATTAACGACAAGAGAATTATTTTTATCCTGTTGTAATCTTTGTAAATGTTAAGATCTGTGCAGCTTTCAACAGATTAGTTTTTACTACAATGGAAAATATTTGCTCAATTTTTATCATCCACAGGTTTTTAAAGGCCATCAAAAAGTTTAAGCTGCATGGTTCTCTCAAGGATAAAACTGTGTCAGATTTTATACATGACATTTTTTAGCTGATTAAAAATGAATGGTGTAAATAATTTATTGGTGGGCCTCCCCGGTGGCTCAATGGTTGAGTGCTGGGTTGCGAAGCTGCCCAAAGCCTCTGCGGCGCCGGTTCGATCCCCGGCTGCTCCCTGGCCACCGGAGGAAGGTCCCACATGGCGCGCAGACATCTCCTGCCGCCCGCTGCTCCCCTCAGCAGTTTACTTCGGTCCTTCTGCCTGCTCTGCTCCCCGCTCTGGCTCTGGTGAATTCTCTCACTCTCCCGTGCTTCTGACTGTACCCAGTGCTTGTATAAATAAATAAATAAATACTTAAAAATAAATAAATAATTTATTGGTTTTGATAATATTTTTCTTGATTAGCAAACGGTTTTATAAAATTTCTAAGTGTACCTTGTCATATTTTTTTTAATTGAAAACAAAACCACAACTAAGAATTCTTCACTTGGTGGGGATCTTGGGGAGTGGTAAGAACTTGGGGAATAAGAATAACTTTCTGGGATTTTGGTACTTTAAAGATATGATTTATTTTTGTTTTGTTTTTGATGAAGAACCATTTTTGTAAGGACTCTACTGATCACATTATCAAAACTAAAAAGACTGCGGAGAATTTCCAAATTTACTTTTTTTACTTCTGCTTTTTTCTTTTTTTAAGTAATTTTTTACACTGAACTGAGTCTTTTAATCTAGAAGTGATCATTTTCTTGATCAACAATATTTTATTCTTTTTCTCCCTAGTTCCTGATCTCCTAATTCTGCCTATCGGTAATCAAAAGGATTTCTGTCTTTAAAAAAAACAACAAAACACATATCCAGACCGTGGGGATTTTTATTCAGCTACTATAATCAGCAAACCAATATTTGCCTTAGATGGAGACAACATTTTAGTCAGGGTTTCTATTTCAACAGGGCTCAGTTCTGGAACCTACACAAAAGTGTGTCAGATAACCACTGAAAGACATTTTTTTTGCTGATTACCTTACCTTCCTTCTGTTGCACCTAGTAATAATACCTAGTCACTAGTCCACCTTGAAGGACCCAACCAAGACGGTATCTTTTCCACGAGACTTATCTTAGGAGTATATACGATGAAGAAAAATAGGGAATGGTGGTAACACTATTTTACCAAGTTGATAGCAAAACTCCCCACTTGACACATAGTGGGGAGGCTAGCCAGGCAATTTTCTGGGGCAGAGTTGTAGGCTGAAGTAATAGTGAGTGCAAAGGCCCTAAGGTGAAGGCTGCTCTTCTGATAACCGGGAGGCCCGCCAGTGTAGCTGGCACAGGAAATGGGAGAGCATAGGAGGGGTCACACAGAGTGAAGGCCTATGAACCATGGAAAGGACTTTGCTTTCAGATGGAAAGCATTTGGAGGGTTGTGGGCAGAGTGGTGACTTGGATTTCTGCCTTAGGTTTTAGCAAAATTACTGTTTTTGAAAAACATTCACAGGAGGATGAAAATTAAAGCACAGAGACAAAGAAGCTAATAGACTAACCCAAAGGAGACATGATGGTGGCTTTAAAGCAGTAGTGTTGGTAGATGAGGTGAGAGGTGGTCATATTCTGGACATTTCACAGGTAGAGAATAGGATTTGTTGATTGGCTGATGTGATGTTTGAGAAAAGAATTAAAGATGATTTTAGGACTTTTGGTTGAACTAGAAATCTGGGAGAGCTGGATTTGTGAAGGTGATCAAAAGAACAGTTTGGGGTAGGTAAAATACCTTGAAATGTATTGTTGAAGGTGTGGAAAAGGCAACTGTGCATATGAATCTGGAGTTCAGAGAACATCAGGCTTTGTGTAAATGTGAGAATCATCACCATGTAGCAGAAAACCAATGCTTCCATTAGAGGCAAGAAATTCATACTTGGTCTATGAATTTAGTTTTGCTCTTTTAGAAGTTCATTTTTTACATTGAAATGTACATTTATTTATTCCTCAGTTTGGGGGAAACTATTTTTAAGAAGTGTGTTTTTTTAATCAAGGAGACACTGGTTTACAATACTGTATATGATTCAGTGGTATAGGTTCAACCTCTTAGGGAATAGGCTCCCACACCATACCCATCACTAAAGTATCAATAATCCTCAACCGTAGTCCACTGGGCTCCTTTCCCCTGCTCCCCACATCTACCCTTTCCCTGTGGTAGCCCCAATAATGCAGTCAGATTTCAAGGGTTTGTTTTGAAATACCACCTCATATCCATATTAAAAAGACCAGAAACAACAAGCATTGGCAAGGATGTGGAGAAAAAGGAACCCTCCTACTCTCTTGGTAAGAATGTAGACTCGCTCAGCCCCTATGGAAAACAGTATGGAGGTCTCCCAAAATATAAAAAATTGATCTGCCATATGACCCAGCAATCCCAGACCCGGGTATCTGTCCAACGATACAAAAACACTAATTTGAATAGATATGTATAGTATGTTCATAGCAGCACTATTTATAATAGTTTATATACAATGTGGCATACAAACATGATGGTATACTATTCAGCTAAAGAAAACCCCATGCATTCTTGTTACAAGTGTGTAACAATATGGATGGAACTGGAAGGGCTTATGCTAAGCGAAATCAAGTCTGAAAGAGAAAGACAAAGCAGATGGTTTCAGATGTGGAGTATAAAGAAACAAAGGAGGGGCCTCCCTGGTGGCCCAGAGGTTAAAGACAGCGCTCTCAAGCTATCACCAGCTGCTACAGCAAAGCACGGGTTCAATATCCTGGCCAGCTAGGAAAGTGACCCACATGGCACAGCAGACCTCTCCTGTCTGGCCCGCTGCTCCCCTCAGCAGTGTATTTCAGTAGATCCCCCTGTTCTGCTCCCCACTCTGTCTCTGGTGAATCCCCTCACCACTCCCCACCCCACCTCCTGACCCCACACCTCTGGCCTACACCCTAGCTCTTGTATGCATAAATAAATAAATAAATAAATCTTTTAAAAATATGTAAAGAAACAAAGGGACAGACAAAATTCTTGACCCATGAATATTAATGCTAGTATTGGTCCCCTTCGGAGCTGCCATTTATCTTGCAATTGGGCTTAGGACAACTTTCACCTTTCACATCACACAGAATGGGCTAAGAACTAGACTCCTGAAGGAACTTACCAGCTCAAAAAAAAAAAAAAAAAAAGACCTAGAGAGAGACATTGCCACATTGCCCCCTACCCCTTTGCCCTTGTCATCATGAGAGGTGGACAAGGCCAGGAGAGTACAGGGACTGTCCTGGGGGAGGGTTACATTTCAAAAATTTCAGTAACATTTCAATTTCTGAAATTTTTCTTAACTCCTGCAGGCAGTCTGAGATGAAGTTTGACTTGTTTTAATAGATTGACCTAGACCAGTGGTTCTCAAAGTGTAGGTCCCAGACAAGCCTCAGTGTCACCTGGTATAAAGGCAGGACTGGACCACAGTGCAGGTTTTCGGATCCCATGCAGACCGGGTAAAGGAGGAGTCAGAGTCCTCAGTAGTTTTGCAGGTTTTTTATTTGGGGTTCACCAGGCATATGGCAGGCAGGGGTGCTGGCTGGGGGGCTGGGAGGCTGGCAGGCCTCCCAGCCCCCAGCAAGTCCTCACTCTATCTGGGCTCTCTGGTGATCTCGGCTTCTCTTTCGGCTTCTGCTTCGGCTTCTACTGCTGCTGCTGGCGTCCCCGTGACGCCGCCCTTAAAAGCACAGTCTTAGCTCAGCTGAATCCCATCTACCTATGCCCACACCCTACTCCAGGTGCCCGCCATCAGGCATGCACTCAGGACAAGGATCCATCATCTATCCTGATGGCGGAAGGGCAGAAAAGCCTGATATTTTCTTTACCCTACACCTGGGAACTTGTTAGACTAGTAATTTCTCAGGCTCTATCCAATACCTCTGGAGCAGAAACTCTAGGGGTAGGGCCAGGCAATAGTAATTTAGCGGTGTAGGGTAAAGAAAATACCAGGCTTTTCTGCCCTTCCGCCATCAGGATAGATGATGGATCTTTGTCCTGAATGCATGCCTGATGGCGGGCACCTGGAGTAGGGTGTGGGCATAGGTAGATGGGATTCAGCTGAGCTAAGACTGTGCTTTTAAGGGCGGCATCACGGGGACGCCAGGAGCAGTAGAAGCAGCAGCAGCAGCAGTAGCAGCAGTAGAAGCCGAAGCGGAAGCGGAGAAGCAGCAGAAAGAACGCCAGAGAGCCCAGATAGAGTGAAGACTTGCTGGGGGCTGGGAGGCCTGCCAGCCTCCCAGCCCCCCAGCCAGCACCCCTGCCTGCCATATACCTGGTGAACCCCAAATAAAAAACCTGCAAAACTACTGAGGACTCTGACTCCTCCTTTACCCGGTCTGCATGGGATCAGAGAACCTGCACTGTGCCCGGTCCGGCCTTTACAAGCGGGTCCTGATGCATGCTAATGTCTGAGAACAATTCCCTTCAGCTTCCTTGTTCCACACACACAATAGCTTCAAAATTATTCTGTAGAGTTGTTTATCTGGAACTCTCCCCCCACAGAAGGGATAATAATATAGCTAATTTAGCTATCGGGCTAAAGAGGTCTTTTTGCCCTGTTAAATTTTTTTTTTTTTTTGCTCAATTTAGTTCAAGAATTACTACCTTTCCATGAAATATTTCCTAGAGCGTTGCCTTCCCCCAAATGAGTGCCAGTGTTTAAATGGGCCACCAAACATGGGTGACTCCTTTACACTGAGAGCAGATGAGATTCTCCCAGGGGATTTTTAATTGGTACATTAGTCACAAGAAGGGAGACAAGAGACTCTCCAGGAATAACTAACAGTTTATTATATTACGAGATTTGGTCCTTCTTTCAGCAATTAATTAGATCGGGGGAGAGTGAAGCTAGTTGACAAGCTAGTAAGGGACGCAGGCCTCAAATGGTTATTATTGGTGAATCACCTGTTGTCAATTTTACTTTGCTTGCAGTCATTACCCAAATCTAGGAAGTGCTGCAACATCGAACAACTCTGGTTGCAAATACTGCAGGGTTTTGTGGAGCCTCTGTTTTATTACAAAGCCACAGCTGGACTCCATAAAGAAGGTGTCGGAGACATCCCTTTTAGCTCTTAAAATGAAAAATAGAGTTATTAAACTGTAGTTATTCTGAGAGTTCCATCCAGCTCTGCACAAAAGAGATTATTATTATCCTTTTCCTAATGGAATATATCAGTATGATCATTGTGACCAGTCAGAATTACTGGGGGAGAGGATAATGGGGACAAAGTGCAGACCTTCTTTTGTATGTTTCTTATGAGACGAATTCTAAGAGCTGTGCTTTCTGAGAACTTTTAAAGATCTACCCTTTCCTCAAAAAATATTGTACAACTTATTTTTGTCTTGTTTGCAGCCTACACAGCAAACCTGTTCTGACCTGCTCCCGCTGTGTGGACATCCTTTACCAGCAACTCCAGCAGCCTTCTGTCTTCACCGCTTGTCTAGCACTCCCGATTTCCCTGGCCACATGCAGTCATCTCAGGCATGCCTTCCTGGCTACTTTATCCATCGTCATTCCTTCGCATACAACCTGTACCACATTCTGTGCTCTTTGTGCTTCATTGCTTTGGTTGTGTTGTCTTGGCTTGATCTCCTGCAGGAGGGGGCTGTCAACTGTGTTTGCACATCTCTTATAACACTCAGACCAACACTGAGCAATCTTAAGAGATAATATTCCTGAAGTATATTTTCTCAGCTTTACAGAGATATAATTGACACATAACAATATATAAGGATAATGTGTCCAATGTATAGATTTACTACACTTAGATATTGCAAAATGGTCTCACCACAGCATTAGTTAACAACTCCATCCTCTTACTTAATTACCATTTTTTTTGGTGGTGAGATTTATTTAAGATAAATGCTCTCAACAATTTTCAAGAATATGAAACAGTACTAATAGCACTTCAGTACTGTTAGCATAATCACCATGCTAACCTTTGGATCCTCAGAACTTGTTAATCTTGTAACTGGAAGTATGTATCCTTTGACCAACATCCTAGTGCCCTCACTCACCAGGTGCTGGTAATCACCATTCTTGTCTCTGTTTCTCTGAGTTCAGCTTTTTAAAATTCCACATAGAGTGATATTGTACAGTATTTGTCCTTTTTTGTCTGAGTTATTTCACCTTAGCATAATGTCCTTAAGATTTATCCAAGCTGAATGGATCAAGAAGATGTGGCATATATACACAATGGAATATTATTCAGCAATCAAAAAGATAAACTCATGCCTTTCACCGCAACATAGATGGAGCTATCAATAGAAGGGATTATGCACAGTGAAATTAAGTCAGAAGGAAAAAAAAATGGTATCACATATTGGAGGAATACAGGGAAACTGAATATAGGGAAAAAGGCAAAACTTGCAGGCAAACTATAAGGGAGGGGGGAGTAGGGTCAGCAAAGGAGAGGGAAGAATACAGGGGACTATGGTGATGTTTCATAGTGATATGGTGTTGGGAGATTTATGGGCACTACACCTGAGGGAGAAATCAAATAATGTCCAAAAATGACAACAATGTAAGAAAATAAAAAAGTTTAATAAATTAAAAATAAGACTGATCCAAGTTGTTGCAAAGAGCAGGGCTATATTTTCTTCTTTAACCATTATGTTGCAATGTATGATATCACATCCATTCATTCATTGATAGATATTTTAAGTTTTTTCCATTGCTTTGCCAAGGCATAAATGCTCTGTCTGTATCCATTTAATCCCAACAGATCTATGTGGTAGCTACCATTATTCTCATTCTCATTCTATAGATCAGGAAATTTGGTAATTCACTTAATTGCTATGTATTACTCAGCCAGTAAAAGGAGGAGGTGAATTTAACTCAGACATGCAGACATCTGTTGTGAATGCATGGCTCACACATTACTATACATTCCAAGCCGTGTCATGCAAATATTTTTTAATTGGTTCATTTAAAAAAAGTATATCTTACTCTATACAGAGATAATAAATAGAGGGCTTTCCCTTCCTATTTGGTCCTAGCCAGGTTACATGAGCTGGATGTATGTTGATGACTGGGGCTTCTGTTGAGTTCATAAATCTTTCATCCTCACCTTCAGCTCAAGTTATCCTGGTGTGCCATAATTTTAAATAACAGTTCTGTTCCTTTAAGATGGAATAATACTAGCGCCTGCTTTTTAGGTTATTGTAATCAGAAAAAGAAATGTGAACACATTCTCAGAATAGTGCCTAGCAGATATTAAGAATTCAATAAATATGGGTCATTACTGTTAACCTTGTTTATTTTTTTAAAGATTTATTTATTCATGCATACAAGAACCTGGGTACAGGCCAGATGTGTGAGAGGGTGAGAGGATTCACCAGAGACAGAGCGGGGAACAGAACAGGCAGACTGACGAAATACACTGCTGAGGGGAGCAGCGGGCGAGATAGGAGAGGTCTGCCTCGCCATATGGGTATCTCCCCGGCAGGCCCTAATGGAACTGGCTCTGCAGAGGTCAGGATTGAACCGGCACTGCAGAGGTTGCGGACCGCTTCATAGTGCTGTGCTCAACCACCTGCGCCACCAGGGAGGCCCTATTAACCTTGTTTAATGAAGGTTGTGACTAGGGCTTAGGACGCTGAAGCAATTTTTTCAAAGTGACGCAGCAAGGGATGGAAATAGAGCTTGAATCCAGGGCTCTCCCCATCACTGCTTCTGGCAGCCGGCTGATCCACGTATTGGCCCCCACGAGGACCTCTCAAATTTCTTCAGAGTGCTGGTCTGCCTGAACTGCATCCCAGTAGTAACTCCTTGAATGTGCATGTGCCTCCTTCCCTAGGGGCTTACTGGCAGACTGCAGAATGCATGCTTGACCTTAGTGGGTCTCCTTCAGTTTTAACTGCTTCCAGATGAAGTAACAGAAACTCTGCGGGTGAGTCCTCATTTGGGGAAGGGAGAATTAGCGTTTATGCCAGGCATAGGCAGATGCTCAAGAAAGTTTCCCCTTATGCACTCTTTGGGTAAATCACCTAAGGGATCCTCTTCTGACTCAAGAAATTCGAGTCTGATGCACATGGCTGTGGCAGTGTCTCTGCTGTCCCCTCAATGTCTAAGGAAATTCCAAATGTTGTGCTCAGTGCCACTTCAGGTGTGAGGGAGGTTTCATCTTTATCTCCTCTTCATAAAAAGATGTGCAACTTTCCCAATTTTTCTTCAGGGAGTTTATGTCTCAGGCTGTTAATTGGTAGGTAGGTGGCCCTTAGGTAATAAAAATGTCCACATTCAAGGCTGGTTAGCACTGAGTTCCTTATACTTTCTTCCATGTGGTAGAATCTCATTTCCCCTCTCTCTCGCTTCATTGTCTCCACGCCTTCCTCTCTCATTCCAGTCACCCCACTGCAGACCCTTTCTTGGGGAACAGAAGAAATTGTTCTGCAAATGAGCATGTTTTTATCGACAAAGGTCAACTGTTTCAGCTTCTCTGAGGGTTGAAGCAAGAAATATGGTGCTTGGATGCTAGCTAAGCAAAGGAAAGAAAAAATACACAGAAAACCCACCTGAAGCATTAATGAGGATATACTACTGCCATTTATCATTATCTTAAGATTGTCAGGAGAGTATTCTCAATTCTTTTAATAGGATCCTTTGTCGTCTATAAATTTAAAAATACAAGGACCTAATACTTTTCACTCCAGACTCATGTGCTCGCGCGCGCGCGCACACACACACACGCACGTGTGCGCACATTCCCCCTCACCCCCATCTTCATTGACTAAGTAAACAAATGTACTGCCTAGTATCTGTTCCTTCAGATAATGGGATGGTTATTTTAAAATTTATTTGGGCTGAGGTCTATCGCTTACCTCTTCTGAGTCATTAATCTTTGAGACAAGGCTGGTTGCAAGCAAACTAACTGCAGTTTTGTACCTGAGATTTAAGTGTATGTCAATAATAAAATTCTAAATGAGATTATAATTAGCACTCACCGAGGGACTGAGACTTGGCAGTACCTGATATACTTTTCTCAGTAGCTACTTTGTCTTCATCTTCAAAAACTCATTTGTTTAAAGTTGGTTTAAGTGCTTTTCTAACCATCTTGTGCAGGAAAATCAAGTTAATCTTTGCGATTGACGTTCCATTGGTTACTAGAGACATATTAGAAGAGTTTTCAACATATCCCCAATGTAAAAGTGTTCTTTGGCACTTAACCATCATGTAATGAGAGGAGCTTGGTGCATGTGTTTTTTGGGCACCTTGATGGTTTTCTTTTCAATTTTAAACCAAAATAGATGTTTGCCTTTCCATGATAAAGGTCAAATTCTTCCTCATTTTTCTTGACTTTTCTTGCGCTCTTGTAGGTGTTAGATTTCATCGTCCGGAGAATATGAAAAGAGTGTTTGAGAAAAGATCATGATATAATAAAAATGATGGTGGCATAGGACACTTGGTGCAGGGACTGAGATGGGCAAGGATTGATCATTTGCTGCAATAAGAAACTGACCCTCAATCTTCAGGGACAATGTGTAAGTGACACAATTGTCTTTGAAGCAGGAAGCTTTAACAATGATGGACCACACTAGAATAGTCTACCTGACAAGGTAGAGTTGGAGGATAAAGATTATATTAATAAAATAGTTAAGGATTGAGCTTGCAGATGAAAGGCAAGCATTATCTCTTTGCTGTGATTTCCATGATGGATCTGCATGGAGGCAGCAGTAATGTCAGGAGTCTTGTGCACCTGAAGTCCAGAAACATACTATTCACTCAGAACCCAGTGAATACTGTGCTGTGGGAGGCAGCACACAGGTTGCTGGAGGGATCTCTTTCAATATTTGTACACTGGATTATTTTAAATGTCAATTTAAGAACTTATATAAATTTCTTCTAAATATTTTATTTCTTTTGACCTAGTTAGCCTATCTAGAAGTTCTTTTGTTGCATATTTTGTCATTTGGAATATGAGGCATGGCCGATTTTGCTTGCCCCAGTGGTAAGGAAGTATTTCTTGAAGATCCTCATCAAGTGAATAAAATTGCGAGTTGGTCAGAACCGAAGACAGAGCTCTCAGGCCTGGTAAAGGACAGCTCCAGTAACCAGAATTCTTTGAACAGGTGCATTAGAGCCAGGAATGTATTACCTTTCATCACTTTCCCCATGTTTTTCTAGTTTCATCTTAAAAGTGATATTCTTTGCTGTAAATAAAATATTAGCAACATTGTCAAAATGGAAAATACAGTATTTTTGTGACTTTGTCCTCCTTTGACGCCAAGCTTTTTTTTTTTTTGTAGTGTCTTTTTATTTTTATACAAACTATAAGATACTTGCAAACTATTTTTTGATATTTTATTCTTGAATTCAGTATTTTGTGATATGCTTACTATATCTGTACACTTACTATATTTGTGTGAAAAGCCTAATCCCTCTCAATAAATTAGAATGTTATTCACCTAATTCACCTAATTCATACACCTCCCCTTCATTTGCACAATTGTGTGGAAATTTCTGCTAGTTCTCAATTCTATTTCCTTTATAGTCACAGGAAGAAAACATAAACTCATGTAAAGTTTCTAGGTGTTTGTTTACTTTCTGGAGTATTATCAATCTCTGACTTCTATTTATCTTAGTCATTTTTGTCTCCTCTTTTTATTTGTAAAGAGTCTTTAAAAAAACTGATTATTATTACTGCACATGCTTCAATTGCTCAAATTTTTCTTTCCTTCTCTCACATTTGTCCAAACCCTTAAAGTTGTCTGAGACTTCCCATATCTCAGATCATATTATGCTTTAATCTCCTGGAAGGTCCCTGGTTACTTCTTGTATTTGATTCTGGTCATGCACCTACTTCTTTTTTTTATCTTTTGTCTCTTTTTTTTTTTAACCATGAGATGAGCAGAATATTCCTTATGTAAGCAGGCATACTTTAAACAATGCTTCTCTATCAAAATGATTGCTTGGAGCTCCACAGTCAGAATTTCTTTTTATTTCATACCTTTTCATTTAAAAGTGTTTACTAAAGCTAAATTAACTTTTAGCTTCTGACTCAGGACTGTGATATCATTTCCTGGTCATTCTCTGAAGTCTGCCCTCCTAGGTGAGACCACATAGAACACATCGGTAACACGACTCAGCTTCAGAGTCTAATGTATTTGGTGAACTTGGGCAAGCTATGTAACAAATTAGTGCTTCTGTTTCATCACCCATAAAGTTGAAATGATAGAATAATATGTCATAGTGGAGTATTAAATGAAGTAAAATATGTAAAAGTCTTAATAAAGTGCCTGGCACAAGATGGTGTAAATTAGCATTATGGTTTGAGAACCATTTTGGGCAATACTATAGTGAATCTTTGGAATTTGCTTCTGTTTTTCCAAAGTTCTCATTGCCTTATTAATCTGTTTCCCCCTATTTGAAGAAGAGTTTAAAAATCTGCCTCCCAGAGGCCTCCCTGGTGGCGCAGGGGTTAAGACGCAACCTATGAAGCTAGCTGCAGCCACGGCAGCAGGAGTTCGATCTCTGGCCAGGGAGCTACCCACATGGCACAGCAGACCTCTCCTGACTCGCCCGCTGCTCCCCTCGGCAGTGTATTTCAGTCAATCTGCTCCCCACTCTGTCTCTGGTGAATCCTCTCACACTGCCCCCCCCACATACTTCTGACCTGTACCCCAGCTCTTGTATACATAACCAAATAAATCTTTAAAAAAAAAAATCTGCCTTCCAGGCTGCATATTGTGTACTGCACAACTTCAAGGCAATGTTCACGTCGATGGTAGTGAGGCTTAAAGAATCGTCTTAGAATTGTGTAACCGGCATTGTTCCTTCTACTAGTTCCTGAATGATGAAACCAGGAAAAAGGCAAGACAAGACTTTCTCAGTCCCCCTGCCTTAGGCAGTATAAACTTTTTATAAAGTTGTCTTCACACTCAAGGTCTACTTCGATGGAGGAAGTAGAAGCCAAATTGGAATTAGCCCTAAAGGGAAGGAGGAAGGGAGTGGCTGATGCACGAATTGGGAGGTGGTGAGGATTTATGTGTAAGTAACACCTAGAGTTGGTTCGAGATTCTTCACCTTCCTGTGTGCTTAATTACCACTCTTGTCATTTCAACCTGTCACACTCAGGCTGTGTGAGACTAATGGATTCTGTAGATTCCAGTCCTGCAGATGGATAATAATGAGTCTAGCTGGTTTTGCTTCAATTTCTTAGGATCCTCTAATGATATGTCTATATAGGAAATGAGTAAACTGCTCTATCTCTCAGATGTGTTATATTTTTCTGGGTTTCATAATAAACTCTTTTAACATTAACCCTGTGGAGGCTTACTTTGCTTTAGGTAGTCTCTGAGTTTTCCACAGCCACGGACAAGCGTAAGTTTCCATGAAGGGTAAGGGTTCTCAGAGCTGCACAGTTCACCAGTTCAGAGAGATGGCAGCTTTGAAGAGCTGACCATGTTTGCTTTACAGCTGTCACTGTGCAGTTTGATAAGAATGGTATTTTGAGATTTTTTTTGAAAGCAAGCCTTATTGGGGGCACAGAGGGTTAAGATGCAACCTATGAAGCTATCTGCAGCCACTGCAATGCGAGTTTGATCCCCGGCCAGGGAGCTACCCACATGGCGCAGCAGACCTCTCCTGACTCAACTGCTGCTCCCCTTAGCAGTGTATTTCAGTAGATCTGCCTGTTCTGTTCCCCGCTATGTCTCTGGTGAATCCTCTGACCCCCCACACCTATGGATTGTACCCCACTTCTTTATGAATAAATAAATCTTAAAAAAAAGAGAAAGCCTTATCAACTAATGAGTTGGTGCATTATTTTTATTAACTCTTAACAAGGTGCTGGTTTTCCTGTTTTCCCTTGCTTTGCTTTCTATGTCCAGTAAAGTGGAAAATGGACTCAGTCTCTAAATAAGATGGTAATTTCAAACTACAATAGAGCAAACAGGTGTTACAAGTCTCCAATCCTTGACCACTTATGATATCTTAAGATTTTAATAATGAGACCAAAACCAGTCCTAAGGGGCCTATGTTGACATGTTCCTAGAGCCTGTCCAGGTTGGTAAGAGAGTTGTACCTCTGGCTAGTGATGGAAATATAATCCACATATAATTTCTTTTCAGTCCACTGATGTATGAATTACATTGATTGCTTTTTGAAATACAGACCCAACGTTATTTCCTTGGAATAAACCCTACTTGGTCATGGTGTGGAATTCTTTTTGTAGATCACTGAATTCTATTTATTAATATTTTTAAGGATTTTTGTGGTTATATTCATGAGGAATATTGGTCTGTAATTTTCTTTTTTGAACTCTCTTATAGGGTTTTACTATGGGTAATAATAGCTTCATAGAATGAATTGGAAAATGTTCTCTCCTCTTCTATTTTCTGAAAGAGATTGCTTAGAATTAGTGTTTATTCTTTGGTGAATAAATATGGGACTGAAGATTTTTTTGGGGGGGGGAGATTTTAAATTACACATGCAATTTCCCTAATAAATATATGGCTACTCATAGGATCTGTTTTATAGTGAATGAGTTGAAATTGTTTTTTTGAGCATTTGCATAATTTCACATAAATTTTGTGCATGTAGAATTCCTTGTAACATTCCTGCATTAGCCCTATGGGTGACTACAGGGTCTGTAGTGGGACCAAGTGATTTGTTCCACATATTCACTCTTAATTAGTTTGTCTTTCTTTTTTTTTTTTTACTTTTAAGTCTTCCTAAAGATTTGCCCATCTTATTTTTTAAAAACTCTTTATTTATTGACTTTGATGGTTTTTCTGTTTTCAATTTCATTGGTTTCTGCTCTTCTTTTATTATTTCTCCCAGCTTTGGCTTCTTTTGATCTTCTTTGCTTGGTAGGCACTTAGGCTACAGATTTGAGACTTTTCCTCCTTTCTAATGTAAGGATTTAGTGCTATAAGTTTCATTCTCAGCTCTTAGTCCTCCTCTCCTCACCCCCTCCGCACCCCTCCCCAGTTTGGATAGGGTGGGTTTTCGTTTCCTTCAATTTCTCTTTTGATTTTCCTTTCGGTTTCCTCTTTGACTCATAGATTACTTGGATGTGTGTGACTCAGTTTCTAAGAGTTTGGAGATTTTCCTATTATTTTTTTGCTGTTGATTAGCATTTGACTAATGCTAGAGTCAATCTGAGCATTAGAGTCAATCTGAGCATTAGAGTCAATCTGAGCGCCAGAGTCAATCTGATAGTGAAAGAATAATGAAGAAAAATCATTTGCTAAAAATTATAATCCATTCACAATAAGAAGTCTCAGTGAAAGCGAGGGAACCTTATTTAGCTTGATAAAGAGGACCTACAGGGCCTCCCCTGGTGGCGCAGCGGTTAAGCGCTGGGCTGCGAAGCTGACTGCAACCTCTACAGCGCCGGTTCGATTCCATGCTGCTCCGGGTCCCACAAGGCGCGCAGACCTCTCCTGCCGCCCACTGCTCCCCTCAGCAATGTACCTCGTCAGACTGCCTGTTCTGCTCTCTGTTCTGGCTCTGGTGAATTCTCTCACCCTCCCATGCTTCTGACTGTACCCAGTGCTTGTATAAATAAATCTTAAAAAAAAAAAAAAAAGAGGATCTGCAAATATGCTACCAGTACACTATAATGTTAACAGTGAATTTTTCTCCCTAAAATTGGGAATAAAGCAAGTTTTCTCTCAGCAGTTTTATTCCCTTTAATTTCAAGACATTATAAAATTACAGTAATCAAGATGTTTTGGTAGTGCTGTCAAGATAGATATATTGGCCAAGGGAACAGAGTGGAAATTTTAGAACTAGACCAGCATATTTATGATATTTATTTTCAACAAAACACAAAGGCAAATTATTGGTGATAGTTTTTTCCACAAATGGTGCTTGAATTTCAGTTATCCCTCTGCACACACACACACACACACACAAAGACAAAAAAAAAAAAAACAGGCCTCTGGCCGCTCCCGGCCGCCCCCTCCACTCAGGCTCCTCCTGAGGGAGGAGGGCGGGGTTCTGGGTGCTGTTTCGCTGCTTCTCGGTCACCTCTCCCGCCGGATTTACAACCTCACCTCACTCTCCACTTTCTCCTGTAGGGGCGGGTTGCCCCAGAACTTACCTAAGCTCACCCCGTTATTTAGTCAGGGAAAATGAGGCCCAGAGAGGAGCCATTGTATAAAGATTGAGCCTGAAAGGAAAACCTTGGGTCTCCAGACTCCAGGAAACAGGAAGGTCCATCTGTACTGTGGGCCCCGGCCTGAACATGCGTGCCAGGCACTGCTCAACTTAACAACCATGCTTTTGTTGGATCTTCACCACAACCCTTATGAGTACAAGTGAAGATATAGACGCTGTCAGCATACTGGAAAACTGAAGGAGGCATTCGTGTTCCATTTTACAGATTGGATAAACTCAGCAAGCTAATAGCAAGATGTCTTCAGGAAATGCCAAAATTGGGCACCCTGCCCCCAACTTCAAAGCCACATCTGTAATGCCAGATGATCAATTCAAAGATGTCAGCTTGTTTGACTACACAGGAAAATACATTGTGTTCTTCTTGTACCCTCTTGATTTCACCTTTGTGTGCCCCACAGAGATCATTGCTTTCAGTGACAGAGCAGAAGAATTTAAGAAACTCAACTGCCAAGTGATTGGTGCTTCTGTGGATTCTCACTTCTGTCACTTGGCATGGATCAATACACCTAAGAAACAAGGAGGACTAGGACCCATGAACATTCCCTTGGTGTCAGACCCCAAGCGCACCATTGCTCAGGACTGTGGGGTTTTAAAGGCTGATGAAGGCATCTCATTCAGGGGCCTTTTTATCATTGATGATAAGGGTATCCTGTAAATGACCTCCCTGTTGGCCGCTCTGTGGATGAGACTCTGAGACTAGTTCAGGCCTTCCAATTCACTGACAAACATGGTGAAGTGTGTCCAGCCAGCTGGAAACCTGGTAGTGATACCATCAAGCCTGTAGTCCAGAAGAGCAAAGACTATTTCTCTAAACAGAAGTGAGCCCTGGACCATTTTTAGGGCCAGGCTGCAGTGAGCAGTCCTAAGAACCAAACTTCCTGTTATTGTCATGCTTAAAACACACCTTAGACTCAGCTCAGATATGGTATGGGACAGGACAGGTCTTTCCTACAGGGGTTGGGAGGGCCTGCCTTTCTTCCCTTGGAGAGATTGGTCTTAGTTGTGCTGTGGGGTAGGCCAACTGATGTGTATAGTAGAGTCATCACTTTTGATCTTTTGTAGTTTTATTAAACTTAAACTGAGAAAAAATAAAAAACAAAAACAAAACAGAGTTGATCCATAACTTGTATCATATATGAAAATTAGCTCAAAATGGATCCTTGATATAAATAGAAAATCTAAAACTTCTAGAAAGAAATATAGAAAAAAAAATCTTTGTGATTTTGGATTAGACAGAGATTTTTTAAATCAAATCAATATTAACTCAAAGAAAAATTAAAAAAAATAGATAATAAGCTCACCTAGGGTAATAAATTCTCACATGGATACCAAAAAAAGAAAACAAAAAGAAAAGAAAAAGAAAATCCCCAAAATTCAATACCAAAAGCACAATCCATAAAAGAAATATTTTAAAATTGGACTTCACAAAAATTAGAAACTTCTCTTTGAAAGACATTGTTTAAGAGAAAAGAGAGAATATATTTTTACATATATTTGCATTATTCCTGATTAAGGTATGCATCTAGAATATATAAAGAACCCCCAATAACTAGGGAACAAAAATCCAATTAAAAATGAACAAAATATGTGAACAGAGAGATCACCAGGAAAGATGTATTGTCAATCAGCATAAGGAAATATGCTCAATATGTTCATTAGCCATCAAGGAATTAGAAATGTAACATATTGTATGTCAGTTTTGCCTCAATAAAGCTGTTAACAAAATAAGATATATTTATATTCTTACTTGCCAAGATTTGAAATCACTTATGTTTTCAGGAGACTTCCTCTTTACTAAGGTCATGTAGGAATTGTAAGGACTGCTATGGTGAGGGAACCTTTCACCCCCACCTCCTTGCTCCTGCTCTTGAGCTCTCACACTTGGGCTTACCTCAGAGACAACCTAATCACTCTTCTCTCCTACAAATCGGATTTTGCCCCAGAGACAAGCGAAACACCTTAGGGCTCTGTAATCACCTTTCAAAAGCACCTTGTCTTTATATTCCCATCTGGAATGCTGCCCAAAATTGGGACATAAAAAGAAATGCCTAGCTTTGACGTGGAAGGACATTTCTGCTTTTATCAGTGCTGGGAGTCCTTTCCCCTCTTGGAAATTCACCTTTATTCCTCAACTTGAGGACCAATCAAAAACCTGCTGAGAATTTGCCCTTTAAGAGCCAATAAAACACAAAGACCCTTTCAAATAATTTGTCCTACTCTTGGGCATGATCACATTTCAGAACTTTGAGGCCTATCTGAATCTAAAATTCAAACTGCAGGGCCTCCCTGGTGGCGCAAATGGTTTAACGCAGCATTGTGAAGCTGTCTGCAGCCTCTGCAGTGTAGATTCAATTCCCAGCCGGCCAGGGAGATACCCACATGGCATGGCAGACCTCTCCTGTCTCGCCCGCTGCTCCCCTCAGCAGTGTTTTTGGTCTGCCTGTTCTCCCCTCTCTGTCTCTGGCCTGTATACCCCAGTTCTTGTATAAATAAATAAATCTTTAAAAAAATTAAAAAAATAAAATTCAAACTCCATCCCTAAATCCTTTTGGGTATAATATTTATTGATAAAATATTTCTAAATTTCTGTCTGGTGAAGGTACAGTAATTGGTAGATAATTGAGGGTTTATTGTGGTTACTCATTTGGGTTTGTTTTGTTTTCTTTTGACAATGATTAAAGAGCTGGTAGGAATTCAGAGCCATCACTTCAGAATTAATTCTCATTATTCAGTTGAGAAAGAATCCATGTCAGTATCTGCAGAAGAGATCAACTACAGCTATCCTCTCAGGTGCTGGCATTTTGACAGTCTTTGGATTTG
The DNA here is from genome assembly GCF_014898055.3 of Talpa occidentalis. Lineage (NCBI taxonomy): Eukaryota > Metazoa > Chordata > Mammalia > Eulipotyphla > Talpidae > Talpa > Talpa occidentalis. Next base: position 84,415,048 of record NW_026555331.1, read on the forward strand.
TGCTTCAACTATTTTGTTTCTCTCAAAAGCAGTGCTGGAAAATGTTATTTAATAAAGTTCCCAGTTACTTGAGACTTCACTATATCTTTATCCTGAATCTTTATTCTTAGATAACAGCAAATAGGTAAACTGTTTGGCTCTTCATGAAGAAAGTTTACAAGTTTCTCAATGTCAGGGACAATGTAAAGAGAATTCACAAGTAAACTAAAAAAAAAAAAAAAAAAGAACATTAATAATCTCAATACATCTCAGCTGCACAAAATTTCATAAGGTATAATCTAGATTGTACAAAAATGTTATAGAAATTCCAGTATTTCTTATCAGATCTCTTAACTTTCTGAAAACATTCCGAGTGAAGTGGCATTAGTTTTTGGATGAAAAGGGCTATCCTCTGGCTCTATAACCTTCATCAAATAGTTAATTTGGGAGTGTGACTTAACTTATTTGTGTGGTGGTTAAGTTTACTTATGTAGAGTAAGGAAAAATGTCAGGCTTTTCTGCCCTCCCGCCATCAGGATAGATGATGGATCCTTGCGGTCCTGAATACATGCCTGATGGCGGGCACCTGGAATAGGGTGTGGGCATAGGTAGATGGGATTCACCTGGGCTAAGACTGGGCTTTGAAGGGCGGTGTCACGGGGACGCCAGGAGAAGCCAAAAGAGAAGCTGAGAAAGAAGCAGCAGAAGCTGAGAGAGAAGCAGAGAAGGCCGGAGAGATCAGATAGAGTGAAGACTTGCTGGGGGCTGGGAGGCCTGCCAGCACCCTGCCTGCTGTGTACTGGGTAAATCCCAATAAAAGCCTGCAAAAAGCCACTGAGGACTCTGACTCCTCCTTTACCCGGTCAGCTGGACCAGAAAACCTGCATTGTGACTCTTCCCGCCCCTACAACGTGTCAACATGATGGGTCATATTATCCCTAGATATTTTGTCAATAATGATTCTGGATCTGTCTGGGAGAGTGTTTCTGGATGAGATTTCATTTGAATCAGTAGAGTAAATAAAACGTATTGCTATCTCCCTATTGTGGCCTGAAGTTGAAGGTCTGAACAGAACAAAAATGCTCAGCGTCCTTTAAGTAAGAGAGATTTCCTTCTGCCATTAAAACTGGGACATCAGCTTTTTTCTGCCTTCAGATTCAAACTGAAATATCAGTTCTCCTTGGTCACAGGCCTCAGACTATACCATCTACTCTCCTGGTGTACGGTCAGGACACAATGCAGGTTTTTTGATCCAGTAGACCAGGAAAAGGAGGAGTCACAGTCCTCAGTGGCTTTTTTTTTTTTAAAGATTTATTTTATTTATTTATACAAGCACTGGGTACAGTCAGAAGCGCGGGAGGGTGAGAGAATTCACCAGAGCCAGAGCGGGGAGCAGAGCAGGCAGGCTGACAAGGTACACTGCTGAGGGGAGCAGCGGGCGGCAGGAGAGGTCTGTGCGCCATGTGGGACCCTCCTCCGGTGGCCGGGGAGCAGTCGGGGATTGAACTGGCGCTGCAGAGGCTGCGGGCAGCTTCGCAACCCAGAGCTCAACCGCTGCGCCACCGGGGAGGCCCCCTCAGTGGCTTTTGCAGGTTTTTTATTTAGATTACCAGGTACACGGCAGGCAGGGGTGCTGGGGGGCCGGGAGGCTGGCAGGCCTCCCAGCCCCCAGCAAGTCTTCCCTCTTTCTGGGCTCTCCGTCCTTCTTTCTGTTTCTCTGCTTGGCTTCTGCTGCTTCTTTCTCGGCTTCTTTTTCGGCTGCTGTTGGCGTCCCTGTGATGCCGCCCTTATAAGCCCGGTCTCAGCCCAGGTGAATCCCATCTACCTATGCCCACACCCTACTCCAGGTGCCCGCCATCAGGCATGCATTCAGGACCGCAGGGTTCCCTCATCTATCCTGATGGCGGGAGGGCAGAAAAGCCTGACATTTTTCCTTACCTGGGTCCCCAACTTCCTGTCTCATCCTGTATGTCTTGGGCTTGTCAGTCTCCGTAATCATGAGTCAGTATCCTGTAATAAATGTCTTCATGTTTATATACAATCCCTATTGCCTCTGTTTCTCTGGTGGTCCCTGATAGATTAAGTTTTCCTCATATCCTCTTGGAGCTTGTAGGGCAGGATGGGTCACAGAGCAGGTTTTCTAATGATCCCAGCAGACAGGGGTAAAGGAGGAGTCAGAATCCTGGAGCCCTCAGTGGCTTTTGCAGGCTTTTATTGGGATTTACCGGGTACATGGCAGGTAGGGGTGTGTAGGGTAAAGAAAATATCAGGCTTTTCTGCCCTTCCGCCATCAGGATAGATGATGGATCTTTGTCCTGAATGCATGCCTGATGGCGGGCACCTGGAGTAGGGTGTGGGCATAGGTAGATGGGATTCAGCTGAGCTAAGACTGTGCTTTTTTAAGGGCGGCATCACGGGGACGCCAGCAGCAGCAGCAGAAGCCGAAGCAGAAGCTGAAAGAGAAGCCGAGAAGCAGCAGAACGAACGCTAGAGAGCCCAGATAGAGTGAAGACTTGCTGGGGGCCTCCAGACTGGCTGGCAGGCCTCCCAGCCACCCCCAGCCAGCACCCCTGCCTGCCATATACCTGGTGAACCCCAATAAAAAAACCTGCAAAACTACTGAGGACTCTGACTCCTCCTTTACCCGGTCTGCATGGGATCAGAAAACCTGCACTGTGGCCTGTCCTGCCTCTACAGGGTGCTCGGGGGCCGGGAGGCTGGCAGGCGTCCCAGCCCCCAGCAAGTCTTCACTCTTTCTGGACTCTCTGGTGGTCTCTGCTGCTCTCATGGTTCTGCTTCTCTTCTCTTCCATTCATTTTGTTTCTCCTTCTCTGCTTCTGCTGGTGTCCCTGTGACAGCGTCCTTAAAAGCCCAGTCTCAGCCTAGATGAATCCCATCTATCTAGGCCCACACCCTACTCCAGGTGCCTGCCATCAGACATGTGTTTAGGACCGCAGGATTCCGTCTTCTATCATGATGGTGGGAGGGCAAAAAAGCCTGATACTTTTTTTTTTTTTTTTAAAGCCTGATAGTTTTTACCTTACCCTACAGAGCTTACGAAATCATGAGTATTTATTAGTTTCTCTGATCTTGTTTCTCCTATCTCACTCAACAATATAGCATGTGGAATAGGCCGTTTCAGGAGAAGACCAATGATTCCAGAAGGCCTTGCTCTGGCAAAAGCCACTTCTCCTGCATTAGCTCCAGGAAAAAGTTCCTATTCAGAGTAAAACCAAAAACCTCACGTGGGACCTGGAAAACAGCCCATTTTTCCAGTGCCAAAGGGAGTAGAGTTGTACGCTTGTCAGTTTAAACTGACAGAAAAATTCATTTGTGTTTTAGACCAATGTCATTGTGTAATCAGTTTATAGGTGAAAAAACATGAACTAAAGCATTGTTGGAAGCTCCTTGGTTGACAGAAAAATCAGATCCAGTTCACCACACCAGAGATGCAACATACACCAAATCAGGTTTGTAAGTTTAAGGAGAAGAGTGCTTTGTCCTGTTTTGCTAAATTTCCTAGAAGATTCCACTGCTGATTAGTGCTTAGGGGAAGTCTTGATGTTTGTTGGGGGTGGGAGGTTGCCATGGTGAGCATCAGGGGCCTAAAGAGGGAAAGAGGAGGCAAAGAGAGAAACCACAGCAGTTCCTGAAAGTAGCTCCTTTGAAGTTCACTCACAGTTTAGAGTTAGGGTATCTGTCCCTTTCTGGAGAAATAGGGTTCAGGACTTCCTTTATGTCTCCCAGGCTGTGAAGTGAGTACCTTTTTTTTTTGCATGAAAACCAAAGTGATCAGAAGAGAACTTACAAAGACATCTGTCATGCTGACTCTCAGGGCAGCCTGTGGTGAGACTTCCTTTCCCCACCTGACTTCGCTTCAGTTGGTGCTCAGTTTATCCCCATTACGGGAGACCCCCACCTGAGTTAAAGACCATTCACTGCTAAATGGGGCATGCCTCTTTCCCCTGCTCCATTTGACCACTTTCACACATGTTATTGTTCAAGATGATTATGTGCGAATGGGTTGAGTTCCAGAGAGCTACAAAATGGTCAGGAAAGTATATTATCTTCAGCAAGGGAATGATCACCTTCGAATATCCAAAGAAAACTGCCTCATACCATGATAAATTGAGCCAAAGAGCTGGTTTATTTGTTGTGTGTGTGTGGGGGGCGGTAGGTGTGTTTAAATCAAACCAGTGTTTTTTGTTGTTTTATTTACTACTCTACTTACATAGTCTTTCTTATTCATAAAGAAATCACTATAACACATAATGTAACAGCATGATCTCCACTGAAAGGGGAGGTTCCATGTTCCTTGCCCCACCTAAAGAAGGGTGGAATTGAGTGGTGGGGGGAAGCTAAAAAGGACTTGGGGACCTTCCTGGTGGTGCAAGAGTTTAAGCACAGCAGTGTGAAGCTATCTGCAGCCTCTGCAGTAGGAGTTTGATCCCTGGCCAAGCAGGGAGCTACCCACATGGAGCAGCAGACTTCTCCTGTCTCACCCGCTACTCCCCTCAGCAGTGTATTTCACTCAGTCTGCTTGTTCTGTTCCCCACTCTGTCTCTGGTGAATCCTCTCACCCCCTGCACCTCTGGCCTGTACCCCAGTTCTTATATGCATAAATAAATAAATCTTTAAAAAATAAAATAAAAGGATTTGGGAGAGAGGACTTAGTCGCGAATACTTGAAGGAGGCACATGAAGCAGAGACATGAAGTGGCACTTGCTTCTCAAACATGGCCTTGCACCAGGGATTTGGGGGGACATGGAAGGAGTCTCTTGGAAGAGATGTGGGTGAGACATGGGGGGAGGTGACATTTGCAGCTTATCTTGACCTGTACTTTGATTTTGTTTCTTTCCTTCCAGATTTGCTTGGTTGTTTTTGCCCTTTCCCTGTTGCTTTTGCTGGATGTTGCCTTAGACTTGTGGCAAACTTTTGGGCTTCAGTGGCCCTGCTTTGGGCCAACCCTGTTTGGTTGGGCATTTACCCACGAGGGCAGGGTAACTTTGGGTATTTAATTGGGAAATTATTATTCTTTCTTTGCTTAAAGTTCTTTTCTATTAAAGGTCTCACACACTTACACTATGCTTTGTCTTTATGCAGCAGATGGCAGAACCCATTTAGAGCCTGCAAGTTTGGGGATCTCGGGGTGCCTCTCATTCTACCCACTAACAGTAATAGTCTCTGCAAAATTTCTTTTATTGATTACTTGACATTGCCTAAAGATTCTAAAATTATATGAATTTTTATAGTTTAAATTACCAGAAATAGAATTACCACTCTTAGAGCTGATACACTTGAGAGCATCTTTCCTCTGACAAAGAAATTGAAGACTATGTAAATTGCAAAGCACTTTGTTATTTTGATGCTGTGTCTAAGCAAAAGGTTAATTATAATGCCTTTTATCCTGTTTTTAAAAACTGATCTGTAGGAATTTGGTATTTAAATAGATTTAGTTTGGCACTCTCCAAACAAGATGATTTCTAATGGTGTTGTTCTGAAAGATTTTACTTTTTGAAAAGTGCCTTTTGATTTTTCACTTATGCAAAGCTTTAGTCATATTCTTATTAAAAATAGTTTTTTAATTGAAAATTAAAAAATCAAGACTAATGACATGATACTAATAATATGATACTCTCTAAGAACTGAAGCTAATCTATCCAGAAAAATGCTTTCATACATAACTTTTGAACTAGAAGAATGAACCCAGGGATTAGAAATGCAACTGAAGTTATTAGTAGACCGAAAATTATGTTGAAGTCTTAACTGGGAGATGGATTTTAAAAAATTATTAGAAAAGCGTAGACCAAAGAATTCCATCATAAATTTGGAAAGCAGTATCTCCTTCTATCCTACTTTGGGGAGGAATGTATTCAGTCTCATTACCTAAAAAAGGTATTCAGGGGTAAGTGGATTAAATAACCAAAGGCCTTGAAAATCTTATTTGTGGGGGAAGATACAGCAAACACTGGCAGCTTGCATGGAAGGACTGGGGATGTTTGCCAGACACCGAGGAGATGGCCAGGATCAGAGAACGCAGAAAGCCCGAGAGGAAACAGCAGCTTCATTAACAAGCTCAGAATGGGAGCTCACTGGCATTGTGACAAATGGCCAAGACTGTACAATTAAACCGGACAAATGAACTATGAGCACATGTGAAGATGTGCTTTAAAAGACAAATTGAGGCATAATACAAAATTTAAGAGTTTATTTGAGCAAAGATCCATTTGAGCAGGGTAGCACTGAAACTGGAAGTGGTAGGAGGACTCTGCAGACAGAAGCCAGGGTAAGACTTCTGCTGAAAAAGTGCAGAAGTAGAAGAATAGAAATATTTGATTGGCTATTGCTTAAAGCCTAGCTTGCTGTTTGGATTTCTAATGTTGAGATATTTATAGTCTTAGCATTTGGTTTGCTTACATAAAGCCTTCACGGCATTAGCATCCCATCAGTCTGCTGGCATTCTGGTTTCATTAATTTATCAGAAGTATTTGAAGTCCTGATATTTGATGCTTTGTGAACATCCTCAAAATGTTCCTGGGATTAGAATCTTTAAGAGTCTATCATTTGTGACTCTCACAAGATGGAAAGAAAGACTTGCTTTCTTGTACCTGCCACATAGAAATGAAAACACATAGTAGTATTTGTCTTCCTGGATCTGGCTTATTTCACTTAGCATAATGTCTTCTAGGTTCATCCATGTTGTCACAAATGGCAGAATTTATTTCTTTTGCAAGGTTGAATAATATTCTATTATATAGGTATATGCCACATTTCCTTTGTCCATTTGTCTGTCAGCAGACATTTAGGTTTCTGCCTCTTGGATATTGTGAATGTGCAGCAATAAGGGTAGACACAGATACCTCTTTGTGACCAGATTTAATTTACACTAATCATAGCAAGAAATAGGCTTGCTGTTTCCTAAGACAGGTCTTACTTTTACTTTTTGAGGAGCCTCCATGCTGTTTTCCCTGACCACACTGATTTACATCCCAGCCAACAACGTACAAGGATTCCCTTTTCTTCATAGCCTCACCAACATTTCTTATTTTTTTGTCTGTTAATAGTTATTCTAACAAGTATGAGGTGATATGAGCTAGTATAAGTGAGATTTTATAGGCTGGAAACCAGGGACTCTACTAATTTGGAATGAAAACTTTGGTAACATTAAATTTTTGAAAAGAAGACAAATGAACAATTTGTAATTCTCATCACTGTCTTCCCTCCTCTGGTTGATGTAATATAATATGACTGTTAATGTAATTTTGTTGAATGTGAGAAACAGTGCTGTGGAAATATTTTCTAAAAGAATATCATCTCCAACTGAACTCTGTTGAATGAGTGTATAATTATGAAAAGAAGATATAAATACAAATAGCAACTGGGCATAAGTAAAATCTTAGAGTTGAGGCAAAATTTCAAATATTATAAAATGTTGAAAATCATAAGCAATCCCAGTCTTTTCTTGTGAAAATATGTTTTATTTTTTAATTTTTGAGGGGAAAAAAGGATAACCAATCAAAATCTATGGAAAGACTGGATAGAATTTGGAAAGCGCTGATTGCATCTTTGAGCAGTATACAGTTTGCTTGCCCCTGGAATAGAACATTCTATAATTTGAAATTTCCTACTGTTTCACAGGACCTGGAAGTGTCAAAATGGTAAAGTGAGAATGAAATTATTTTCTGAGCTTAATAGTGGTTTGGCTACAGTCCACCCACATCATGGCAGAATAGCGAAGTTGGGAGCACATTTTCCCCCAAAACCAACTTAAAAAAAATTGCTCAAAGAAGATTCAAATTTCCCTGACAGAGTCCCAGAACTTTTCCGTGGAGGACTTGCACTGAAGTAGGTGGCTTTTGGGGAAGGGAGGGCAGTCATGTGTAGGCACAGTTCAGCCTAGGTCGCTGGGAGTTCTGTGGCCCAAGTAGGCAAGAAAATCTCCCGCAGCCCCTGTGGGAAGGTAAGAGAATGGTCTTCAGGCAGAGCCGTGTTGGGCTTAGCAAATTCCTTCTTATTGTCTTGGAAGGAATCAAGTAGGCACACTGCTCAAAACCTGGGTCCCTGGAGCTTGGGGCAAACTTGGGGTGGCTATGGTGGTGGCCGGGCATTGTGGGACCGCGGGACATAAAGCCTGCTCGGGTATCTCCTGCCTGCCAGGGCCAACTGAGTCCTGGAGCTTGAGCCCTGTGAACCTCACCTACCCACTCTCACCAGGAGATACAAGTTTGGTAGACTGTGAACCATGGCTGTGGAGAGAGAGGTGAGGAGGAGGAGGTGACCACTTCACTGCTCACCAAGACTTATATAGGCCTCTCCTGTTTGCCCCGCTGCTCCCCTCAGCAGTGTATTTCAGTAGATCTGACTGTCCTGCTCCCTACTCTGTCTCAGTGAATCCTCCACACCTCTGGCCTATACACCAGTACTTCTATAAATAAATAAATAAATAAATAAATTTTAAAAATCTTTTTTTTTTTTTTTAAAGAAAAGACTGACATGGGGTATTTAAGCCCCATTCTCCCAGGCTCTCCCCACCCCCTGCCAAGGTGAACAAAGGAGAGAAACAAAACCAAACCCTGAGTGCGTCAATTGCAAAAAAAGCAAGAATGGGGGCCTCTCCTGGTGGCGCAGTTGAGGGCCATTCTGTGAAGCTGTCTGCAGCCTCTGCAGCGCCGGTTCCATCCCCGCCAGCCGGCTGGGCGAGGGTCCCACATGGCGCTGCAGACCTCTCCTGTCTCGCCCGCTACTCTCCTCAGCAGTGTATTTCATCAGTCTGTTCTGCTCCCCACTCTGTCTCTGGTGAATCCTCTCACCCTCTGGCACCTCTGACTGTACCCAGTTCTTTTATAAATAAATAAATAAATCTTTAAAAAAATAAAAAGAAGAAGGGAACACATGCCTGAGAAGCAAAGAATAGCAAAGCACAAGATGGAAAAGCAAATGGAGAAAAATAGATATTTACTCTCCCTGAAATCACTTTCTTATTTGGGATTAGTAGTAGACCCATGGAAATATTTGTTTCTTTGTTGTGAGTCAGTTTTTTACAGCATCATCTATTAAATAACTCATTCTTTTCCCCTGTTTTCCCCTAATATCACCTTCATTAGATATTATGGAAAATCTCATATCTGGAAACTATCTTAAGGTAGGAATTAATTATTCCTCAATAAATTTGATAGAAATGATCTATAAAACCATTGTGGGGGCCTCCCCAGTGGCACAGCGGTTGAGCTCTGGGTTGCGAAGCTGCCCAAAGCCTCTGTGGCGCCGGTTCAATCCCCCGCTGCTCCCCGGCCACCGGCAGAGGGTCCCACATGGCACGCAGACCTCTCCTGCCGCCCGCTGCTCCCCTCAGCAGTGTACTTCGGTCCTTCTGCCTGCTCTGCTCCCCGCTCTGGCTCTGGTGAATTCTCTCACCATCCCGTGCTTCTGACTGTACCCAGTGCATGTATGAACAAAAAAACAAACAAACAAACAAATAAATAAATAAAACATGCCTCTAAAAAAAAAAAACAAACCATTGTGGACTGGTTTTTGACTAATTAGTTTTGCAACAGGGTGGTCCCCAGGAAAGGGGGAGGTTCCCTGCCCCACCCAAGGGAGGGTGGAGCTGAGCAGGAAGAGGAGAAGCTGCAGAAGAGACTGAGGAAGGAAGCAGGATGGAGCCAGAAGGAGACCTGGAGGAGGCGCATGGAGCCTAGAGACACGTGAAGAAACTGCGCTTGTCTTTTGGTCGTGGACTGGGTGACACAGATGTGGGTGAGACCCATGGGGAGGGGACAATGGCAGCTTTTATCTTGATGTTGATTTTGCTCTTTCCTTCCGGGCTTGTCCGGTTGTTTGTGACCCTTTTCTGTGGGTCCCCACTGGAAGATGCTTTAGACTTGTGGCAGGCTTTGGGGCCTTGTTCTGGGCCGATCCCATATGGATGGACTTTTACCCACGAGGGGACGGGTAACTTTGGGTGCTTCATTTAGAAACTAGACTCTTTGCCTTACCTGTATTGTTTCCTAGTTTTATTAAAGTTCCTTTTCATTAAAGTCTCCTATGTTTTGTGTTGATGCGGCGGATGGCAGAACCCATTTAAAATAGGCAGGTTTGCGGGGTTTGGGCTGCCCCTCTCCCTGTCCTATAACAGTTTCAGTTATCTATTTTTTGTGACCATTTTATATATTCTTTTAGAATTATTGAGCATATACATAAGGGCATCATAATTATTATTATCTTTGTTGTATCTTATTCACCTTTTTGGTATGTATTTTTGTTTATTTAGTGAGGTAACATTGGTTTATAACATTGTGTATGATTTAGAGGTACAGACTCACACCCTTCGGATGTATGTTACCACACCACACCCACCACCAAGGCTCTGAAAATCTTCCACCATTGTGCCCCCTCACTCTGTATCTTCCCCACTCTCTTTTTCCTCTGGTCACCTTGATTCTAGGGTTTCTTGGGTCTGTTATTGGTTTGGTTTTATCTGACCCTTTTTTTCTTTATATTCCACATGTAAATGACACCATTCACTATCTGTCTTTCTCTTTCTGACTTATTTTGCTCAGCATAATCCACTCCAGTTACATCTATGTTGCTGAAAAATGACAAGAGTTTATCTTTTCTTTAAAGCTGAGTAATATTCCATTGTGTATATAGACCACATCTTCCTAGTCTACTCATTTATCTTTGGGCACTTAGATTGTTTCTACAGCTTGGGTATTGTAAATAGTGCTGCCATGAATGGAGGGATACATAGGAACCTTCAAACTAGTGTTTTTGCATTCCTTGGTAGATACCTAGGAGTGGATTTGCTGGATCATATGGTAGTTCTATTTGTAATATTTCTTGGAACCTCCATATTGTTTTCCTAAGGGGTTGGACCGATCTACATTCCCACCAACAGTGTAAGAGATTTCTTGTTTTTGAATATTCTTGCCAACTGTAGAGTAAGGAAAAATTTCAGGCTTTTCTGCCCTCCCGCCATCAGGATAGATGATGGATCCTTGCGGTCCTGAATGCATGCCTGATGGCGGGCACCTGGAGTAGGGTGTGGGCATAGGTAGATGGGATTCACCTGGGCTGAGACTGGGCTTTTAAGGGTAGCGTCACGGGGACCCCAGGAGAAGCCGAAAGAGAAACCGAGCAGAAGCCGAGAGAAGGCCAGAGAGCCCACAGAGTGAAGACCTGCTGGGGGCTGGGAAGACTGCCAGCTTCCCGCCCCCCCAGCACCCCTGCCTGCCATATGCCTGGTGAACCCCAATAAAAGACCTGCAAAAGCCACTAAGGACTCTGACTCCTCCTTTATCCAGTCTGCTGGATCAGAAAACCTGCCCTGTGTCCATTCCTGCCCCTACACCAGCATATGTTATTTCTGGTATTTTTGATATGGGTCATTGTTACAGGTGTGAGTTGATATCGCAATGTACCATTGTAGGTTTTTTTTTAGGTAATGTTGGTTTACATTGTTGTACTTCAGAAGTGTAGGATTCCCCCACCTACCCTGCCTTCAGGTGTAGCTACTGTAGTTCCCCTTCCACCAAAGCACCCCTTGTCCACTGTGCTCTCTCTCCACTTTGTTCTTGCCTCCAACCCCAAGAGTTTTCAAGTTTATCTGAATTTTTGTTTGGTTTCTCTATATTCCACATATAAGTGATACCATCTGGTATTTGTCTTTCTCCTCCTGATTTATTTCCCTTAGCATTATCCCCTCCGGCTCCATCCCATTTGCTACAAATGGCCTGATGATAAGTGATGATGAGGGTTTTTTCATGTGCCTGTTGGCCAGTATGGCTGTTTCTATAAACATTCTGTGTGTATGCAGAAAGAATATAAGTTTCTTATTTGTTGAGCATATAGTTTGATATATTCTTAACAGTTTGAGTTTGGTAGTTATATTTTCATGACCTCCTTACTCCTATAGGGAGTATCCTGTGGGCATTGTGGCCAACAATAAGACCCGTTGCTGCAGGAGATGTCTCAAAGCAATGGAGATGGCAAAGAGCAGAACACAATAAAATTCTTCCTCTCACCTTCTTATAACCTGAGGCTATTCTTTAACTCTGCCACCCCTCCTCCTCAAAATAAACACTGGTTTGAGAAAATTAGCATTTCTCATTTTTTATTTCATTTTTTCTTTTCCCCATCAAATTAAATGCATCTGTCCCCTCTGCTTCTATAGCTCCTTCAGCTTGATATCTGGAGAGGCAAAGGTAGCCCTTATGAGTTTGCCATCTTGGCAGGCCCTACAGTTCCTCAATGCCTCTTCTTTCCCCACTCTCTACCTCTCTTCACCATCTGGCACACAGTGGAATGGGTGAATGAATATTCATGGACTTCACCATCTTATCTATTTAAGCCTTAGTTCTTGAAAACCAATTAGTGGAAGTGGAAGTCTTACTACATACAGTGGCAAGAGCAGCCACGCCTACCCTTACTCAACTCTTCAGCAGGCATCAAATTAGGGCTGATATATCCATTGAGAGACCATGGAAAATTTCCCAAACATGTTTTGTTTCTCAACTATCCACACAAAGACCACATTTGAAGTGGAGGAATTGCAAACCAGCACTGTATGTGAAAAACCTTCTTGCTGGAAAAAGAAGTCATCACTACAGAAAGGAATCTATCAAACTCTAGAAAGATGAATTTCATTTGAAGACCTTACATATTTTCAGTCCTGTTTTGAGAGACAGGATGGGGTAATAGGAACAACCAAGATGCCAATTTAAAAGGCAGAGGCATAGGGCACTCAATTCAAATCAGAGCTCAGCTGCTTAGTAATTGTGTTTGTGGTGGAGAAGTTATTTAAGATGGGCTTTAAAAACAGGTTTAGTTGTTAAAAAGAGTAGGTGATCTACTGCCTATAATTCTGTTTTGCTTACGGGATTTTGATGATGGCATTCCTTTCTTTTTTCTTCTTGTCATCTCTATTTAAGGGATTCCCCCCGCCCCCGTAATTTTAGACCCTGCAATACCCCTCTTATGATGACAGCTTACAGAAGTAGATATCATGAGTACGGTGGAGAAGTGCTATATTAAGAGAAATATTTGCTTCCCTGAGGCTAATGCCTTCCCCTGCTGTGCAAAGATTTTAAGTTTGCAGCCCTGAATGCGTGCCTGATGGCAGACACCTCGAGTAAGGTGTGGTCATGCGTAGGTGGGTACACCTGGGCTGAGAGACTGGGTTTATAAGGGTGGCGCAGTAGAGTGCAGTGTGGTGGTGTGATGTCGAGGATAGAGGAGTGCGGCAGAGAGTGACAGAGCGCGATGGAGTATGGCAACTACAGAGGGAAAAGAGCATGAAGACAGCAGGCCTGCTAGAACCATTAATGAACCTACCTGGTATGGGTTGGTTGCATTACATGGATGTTTACATGGAGGGTCCCTATATGAGAGACTGTTGTGCTAACTTTGATTGGCCAGTCTGGCAGGTTTGGGTGGAGACCAGTTCCCTCATCCATTCTAAAGATTTTCTTTGTTTTAACTGAAATCTCAAATGGTTTCATTGAGTTCCTATTTAGCACCTTACTAGTATACTCTGAGATTTTATTTAGAGGCAATTTCTCCCAATTAAAATAAGCTAATAGGTCTCTTAAATAAAGGGAACTAGAGTGACATGCAAAGCATTGCTGGTCCCTTGGCAAAGACTGAGCGCACAGCTGGAGGGTCCATGGAAGAGTTTCTGGGAAAGTGGGATAGAAGATATAGAATTTCTGTAAATAGAAAACGGACACTGATCAGTGACCTAAGAGAATGACTGGTTGATACTTCAGATAACAGAAAATCTCTAAAATCTTTCAGAGATGTTTGCTAATTCAAAAGGAGGAAAGTATAGTTCCAGTGGCTGTGTTTTCTCTCCTTCAATGCTTCATATTCAACGATTTTGAACAGTTGTTAATTCTATGCCCAAGAGAACAAAAATTGTCAGGACTGTAGTAAGTTCTTAATTTTCAAATGTGGCTTCTCTATCTTCCTATTCCTTCACATGCTCATGTGCTTCTAGTAATTATCTCCCCTTCCCCTAGCCCCTACAAGTTATCTATGGATTAGTTCACTAAAGTCAATTTTACTGAACTTAGGAGGGAGGCATCTTGCTGCAAAATAGTTTCCTTCTGAATTTACCTCGTTACTTTTTAAAATATGACTTCTCATCTTCCCTCTTCATGAATAATCTTATTTTCAACCTTTAAGTATTAACTCCTATGGCAAATGGTTGAACTGTAATCTAGCCAGTGGTAGAACCAGTTTTTTAGACCTTGTCAAGAAATGAGTCCTTACTTAGCCTGAGTGTAGCAATCTTGTGCTGAAGGTGTTTCACTTGAGTTTTCTTACCCAATTTCTCTTCCCAATGAGGAAAGATCACACTTATCTACCACCTCTGACCACATCTGTCAGTTGTCCCTTTGTTTTTCCACCCCAAAGAGATCAGTGGTTATGTTTTAGAGTAATGATTCACCTGGTGGATTCTGAGTTGTACCATTGACAAGGAGTCACCCCTGCAAAGAAACTTTGCTGTGAAAACTATTAATAAATATTTGTTGTATAGCTGAGTGAAAGGTGTATAACATCTGTTGAATAATGATTATGAATGAAGGGATGAATGATAAGAGCTGAAGCTCCAAAATAATAGTGTTTTTGTCACTTCTTTTCCTACATCCTTCCCTCCTTCTGGAAGGAATAGTCTGGTTTCTATGTGTACTCAAAGTCCTATTTTGGATCACTTTGTAGTAGGGATCAAAGTAAGTGAGCAAGTGACCATCTGAATTCAAGTTTTCCTCTTAGAAGTTACATTTTTATGGTTTCAGTGGGAAATTACTTCTGTTCCTCAAGATCACAAGGGTAATAATGTCAATTTGTATTGCCCACTGGAACACAAAGGGAACAATGTAGACCTTTCTGAAAAAGCTCTCAGATCTCATGAGGCCAACAATTTTGGATGTCATCGCTTAGTGTGAAGAACCTACAAATTGCTCTTGTTCCCCTTTATTAGTTTATCATTTAATCCTCATTTTTTCCATTTCATGCTTTTCAGATTTGAAAATTTCCAATAGTGGCTTTTATGCATTCTAATGATATTTAATTAGTGATCATTTATCCATCCTTAGTCTCTCTCCTAAACTATATTAAAAATCAACGATTGTAACAATTCTAATGACCGGGTAAGATATTGGACAGTTCAAGTCTGGTCCCAGAATAATGAAAAATCAAAAAACCTCAAAGAACAATATAAGGAGATGATACTTTTTTGTCCTTGGTTTCTTTGCTGTGCTTCCCAACCTTATGGATATAAGTTGACATTTGTGTGTGGGTTTGGCTTTATCAAGACTACAAGAACTATGCCACAATTTATATCAAATTGAAGACTGAAGACGGTTATGTTGACAGAAATAATAACCTTGATATTTTGCACATGGTTTTCTAGTCTATACTTTTGGCTTCTCTTTCTTGCTGCTGAAGTACAAGCCAGATGGGATGTTAGCAGTCCATGGCTGAAATGGAATGAAAAAGAGGACATGGAATGAACAGGAGGCAAGATGAATGAATGGACAGATGAAGAATATATTTTTTTAGAAAAATAGGCAAATGTACATCTTTTTGCTTGTAACACACTCTGTATTAATTTATACATATACATAGCATAAGCATTTCACATAATTTTGACACTATGTGCAATTCTACGGCAAGCTGTTTGGATTTTTTCAGCCCCTACTATATTAGCACAATAACATCTAGAATATCTTAGCAATATATTATCACATTTGTACTAGAGCTGCCTATAATACTCTGTTTTTCCATGTTGTAAACAAAAATAGGAATACCACTACATAAATACTATGACTGGAAAAATACCTTCTTTTCAACACCTCCCTTACATTCAGTAAAGGAGACTTAAACTACTTAGTATCCAAAATGCATTTTCACTGAAGAAATATAATTTTCTTTGGGTGCACAAAATATGTAACCAGAATAAGTCAATATTTTTTTGTCCTTCCACAACTAAATCATTTCTGAAAGGTAGTGGGATAGGATGACACAGATAAGATTTGAGATTTGGAGGCTTTCAATGTATCTCCTCATTTAGCATGCAAATTATATAATGGTAACTGATTATGTTGCAAATTCACAAATTAATTTCAGGTGCCAGCAATGATACTGGTTCATTCAGGGATTTTCAAAGATTTTTAAGGGAGGAAGTAAAGAGTGATGTGGGAATATAATACTGGGTTTTAATGAGAAACTCTACTATTATCTTAAATGAATTGGTATATGGTCAAACCTGTAGCAGTTACATTTTTTTCCTCTTGTTTTGCTAATAGCAGCAAACAAGAGGTCAACTAGAAACTGATTTCTAACTAGCCCTAGTGAATCTTTCTGGAAAAGACTAAGATCTTATTAAGCTTTAAGCTGGGTGGAAGGCAGTTAATGGACTTATATGGAGTCTTTTAATTACCAGTCTTAAGCAAATTTATCTTTTACTGCTAGATAGCACCCAAGGGCAAGAGGTAATCTGCTTTATAAACCTTGAAGTGTTTTGCTTTATAAATCCTAGAGCTTAGGAAACTCTCTTTAAAGAGAGTTTTCTCTTCCACTAGGAATTATATTTTTGGCAGTTTTGTGAGAAATTTAGTGATGGATTCTTTGTGACCTCCCAACTTATAAACATTAGCCACCAAAGCACATTCAATGTGAAAGTCACTTCCTCAAAGCAGTTAGAAGCTGCCCATTGGACAGGATTATCCAAAACCAAGCTGAGCATACAATGTTAATACACCAATTAATAAATTGGTCCATCTAATGATTCAAGCAAATTGTCTCTAAATTTCATTGTCATTCAAAACATTACATCTTCCTACCAAAGGCAGTTCTTTTTCCACACGTGCTTAGTCATCTCTGTATTAGAAAGTCATTTCATCTTGCAGAGGTCATGTAATTTATACAGCTTACAATTGTGTGGATGGTAAAACATCTGAGTAACATCAGAATTGACTGAAATTAAAAAAATTAAAAATCTGATCTATAGCCAAATACAGAAATATTCTAATTCAAAGTCCAGTTAAAAAGAAAACTATTGACAGCAATTTTAATTTTTCAAAGGTATAAATGGCTCAAGGTTAACAAGGAGCACCCTGTATCTGAACAAGATCAATTTAATTGTGTTTTTGTTGGACACTTTGCTTGCACTACTATGACATCTGCATCTCAGTACTGGATGAAAGATGGAGTTCACAAGTTGCAGTGGGAGACTCCATTCCTAGCCTGTCTCCCACAGCAATAGTACCAAGTATAACTTTCTTCAGATTCACTATGGACAAATTTGCTTAATAATTCTTCACAAATGATATGTTCAGCTCCTGGGAGGATGGGGATCACTTGGAATGCATGGTCTGTCTTTTTCCCAGGAAATGAAGGCTCAGTGATCACGATGCTGCATTTGCTTCACATTCAAGCGGATGACTCTTGCTCAATGATTTCCAGAGCGATGACTTCAGCACCCTCGTTGCCCAGGTTGTTGATGGGCCCATTCCTTGGCTCCTGGTGGCAGATGTAAACAGGGAGGTTGTCTGCCTCGGCAGCAGCTGCAGCAGCGGCAGCAGCAGCAGCAGCAGCAGCAGCGTTGGAGACATGGCGGCTGTTGCCGCTCATCCAAGGCAGACCCCATTGGGTCTTGAGTTGGGCCCATTGACGCTTCAGGGTAGTTTGCACCTGGAAGGGAAAAGGGAATCTTGTTTTCATATAATTGTCAGAAATGACTGGAGTTAAGTTTTTGAACACAATTCTTGGAGTTTATCAGAGGTGAGAGGGGACTGAGTGGTAATTCTGCTCTAAAAGGCTGAGCAATGTATGTTCTGGAAGAAGAATTTGCAAATTGGAGAAGTGAGTTACTTGCCTGAACTATTGTTGACAGGATGGTGGTGTTGGATCATTTGGGAAAAGAAATGAAAGCACCATCAATGGGAGGACCATCCTTCAGAATATGTTTTCAAATACACAAACATTTATTAAGGGTATTAATAAGTACTTGGTATAAGTACTTGGTACTCTCTACTATCGCTGCTCCCTTCATCCCTTACACCACACTCCCTGAAAGAGCCCAGGCTTCCTCTCTATTTTCTGGGCTTTTGCTTTACATTTTGCAGTAGGGAGAGCTACAGAATTCAAGAAGAGAGTAGACCGATGATATCTGAAAGGATTTATATGTAACCACAAGCTGAATATGCGTAGGGAGAGCATCCCATTGAGTAATCTTTCAGATAAAACATGAGAATATTTAGCTTTTTGCCATGTAATGGAATTCCTCCTTTAGCACCTCTTCAAGAACCAAGTAAATATTGAAATGCCTGGAGTAATGGGTTGCAGTGGGCTCTCTGGATTAGCAGCATCAGTATCAGCTGGGAACAAATTCCCTGGCCCCATCCTGCCTATTGCATGGGAAACTTTACTGGTAGGAACCCAGCAGTTTGTATTTAAATAAACTTTCCAGGTGATTCTGATGCACATTCAAGTTTGGGATTCCGATCTAGAGCAAATAAATTTTTAGTTTTGAGTCCTAAAGCTGGTTTTCCTGAGTCTCTACAAAGATAATAGTTTTGAAAACCAGGCTTTATTGAATGGAATAATGAAGTTCTAAATAGAAAAGTGTTCTCTTTGCATAAATAGTAAAAACATTACTGCTTTTAAAATAGAGTTTTACTAAAAGCTGTAATATGTACAATATACCTATTAATCCTCTAGAGCGCTGCCAAAACAACATTCAGCTCTGCCAAAACAACATTCAGGCAAAACCCTATCACAATGTTATCTCAGATGCAGCTGGAAACTAACTTCCTGCAGCTAAGAATGTCCTACCTGAGTTTAATGTTGTAAGACAATACATTCACAGAAGGCCCAGCTGAGACCCAGATTCCTAAAATCCATGTAGCTGTGATATTACTTTTGGCACATAACACAATCTCTAGGTTATTAGAAATGTCACATTTGTACCTTCCCCAGTAACAGGATCCTAATTAAAATGGAGATGGTTTCTTTATTTCAAAAAGACTCCAATGGACTAGAAACATTCAATTGTTGAGAGTACCTCTAGGTGTGCTTTCTTGCCTGTCACTTCAAACATAGCATTATAGTACAGACACAATAAATATTGAGATATTTTTATAAATGCAGGTGATCCCCTCTTGTTTTCAAGTTAGCCCTATTTTGGTATTATTTTAGATGAAAAAATTTATTTTGTATGCCACCTGAAGCAACTCAAAAGGCAAGAACATATATTCACAGAAATTGGAATAAAGATGGGGTGACCTAAGTCTTATTTGTTTTTACTATTTTTTTTTTATATATAGCAAGAGACACTTCAATATCTGGTAACAAAAGGATGTGATTCATTTCTATCTCAGGTTTCTCGTCTAACCCCTATCAATAGTGAACACATGATATATTCTTGCTGAATGAAAGAGAACGTTGATGGTAAATGGATGAAAGAAGGAATAAAAATGTACCAATTAAAAGGGAGAACAGGAGCAACAAATCTTGGGAAGTTGGGGATAGGTCACAGAGTAGCAAAATAGTCTAGAGGCTCACTAAAAATAGATGCTAACTAAAGAAATAAAGAATAGAGACCATATTAAGTACCAGTTGATAACAGTTAGAAAATGTTTCTAATTACTTACAGGAAAATGATATGTTGATCCCTTAATGAAGTGTGGTTTAACTTAGTATAGAACGATTCTTAACAGTTAATTTAAAATATCAAAAATACTTTTATATTCAAAGTTGCTGTGTAACTCAAAGTGTATTAACAAAAAGTCATGGAGGAATTATAGACACAATGCCATGGAAGATTTACTTCGTTGAGAATCAGGAAATTTGGATTCTAGTCCTGATTATACAGCTGTTATTGTGACACTGGGCAAGTCATTTGTTTTCTGCAGCTTAGATTTCTCACCTGAAAAATGTGGGAGCTCTCAAATCATGTTCCCTGAAGCCCTGGAAGTTCTCTGTATGAATTTAAGCAGATCCCCTTTTATGTTTTATAAATTGGGCTCCCAGGGAAAATTTCTTTGGAAGAAAGGGCAATCTGGCTAAAAAATCCTGGAAACACTGGTCATATAGCTCTTCAGATTTTACTCATGTAAATATTCAGAGCATAATTATTTATTGGAATATCCTTCCTTTCTGACTCTTGAGAGTGATTTTCAACATGTTGAGTAAGTGCTATGGCACCAACCAGCAAGTGAAAAAGAAGGCAGTGAGGCAGCTAGATAGTGGCTGTGCCTTAGTGAAGGGCTGGGTCTTCCAAAGGGAATGAGGACAGAATTTCTTTTTCAATGGGCATTCACAATAGCTTTCACTATTCTGCACAGGGTGGGGACAGTCTTAAGGTACAATCCAAGGAAATTAGAATTTTAGCTGCCTCTCTAGATAACACCTGCAAATGTACCATCCAAATGGGGCAAGATACAGTTTGGAGTAGGGTAAAAGACATGAGATCCGGGGAGGTCTACTGTATGGGACCCTTGGAAAACTGGAAAGGGCTGGCTTTATATAAATGAGTGATTGCATCACATGAAATGCATGCTTACCTCATTGTTGCATAAGCAGTAGATAATCGAGACAAAGAATCCCTGAAAAAGAAGAAAAAAAAAAAAGGAGTTATTTTTGTGTGCATTTTGTTGTTCAGTAATCAATATAAACAGACCCTAGAGAGGAGCATTTCACAATTTCAATAGCAAGTCACTCGATGAACAACAATGCAACTCATATGCAGTGTTACTGCAAGAACATTCCATTAGAAATGCATTTTTTCTTATTAAGATCCTATTGTTTGGTTAAATGGATAGCTCAAGTCAATCTGGTTAATATGTTACTGTGTTTAACATGGAGATTTATAGCAGGAAATGCTGATTTTACTGAATTGAAAAAAATTTTGTACTCAAATTTTTTTAAATTGAGGTCTTATAGAGTTTAGTAGAGAAATCTTTTGTAAGTACAAGCATCAGAGTGTACAGCTGTGGGTTTGTCCAAATGTCTCATGGTGAACTAACACAGTATCCGAGGTACAGCTACTCCTCTCTCAAATAAGGAAATGGGCTAAGTAACTTCTGAGGTGCTGGTCACCACTCAGGGGATCTCTTGTATCCAAGCTTTAATTATCTATAGAGAGAGTCAAAGCAGTAGTTCAGATTACTAACATAATCCCTGAGCTTTATTTTCAGCCCTATAAATTCTTCACATTAAACCTCAGCAGTAGAAACTAGAACTACTTTGAAATGTGTAATTCAGAGGGCCAAACTCTGTCCTAAAACTGTGGCAGACTCATTGCATCCTAAGGATTGCCATGTCCCAACCTCCCGAGACAGCCAAGAGACCCCCATTCTCTCCCACACAAAACCTGGATATGCTTCCCTTTATTGTAACAGAACTGTCACATGTGAGTTCCTGATATCCTCCTGAGCTATGGATGCTCTGTGCAAATGCTTTGCACCTCATGAAAAACAATTTAATGTTTATTACTGAAAGGAGGGCCTGAAAATAACTATATGGATGACCAGGGAGAGTATGTCTGGCTGGGACCTGCTGAGAGCCATGGGGGGATGCAAAGGCAGAAGAAAGAAAGTACCTCAAAAAAAAAAAAAAACCCAAAAACAAAAAACTGGTTCCTTTCACAGTTTTAGCTGGGTCCATTGATTTAATTATGAGATTCAGAATGAGATTTCCTGATTTTGTCACTAACCAGAAAAGTCTATTTCTGCACTTTAAGGTAGTCATAATGATATTTACCTAACACACAAAGAGCTTAATAAATGGAAGCCATAATTTTTTAAAAAAAAATTCTGGATTAGACAATGTGAGGATATCAGTCATACCTGTTCTCTTGGGTCTTCCTGACATTGTAGGAATGGTTATATTGGTAGACATTGGAAGGGTATATTTAAAGAGTCGTCTAAGATATTCTGACCTTTCTAATCAGGTGAAGGTAGTGAAATGCAGTAACTAAAAACTGGGCTCCAGCAGGAGGGAAGAATTTCCCAGCTCACGATCAAATGGAGGCAATTTATACTGATGCAAACATCTGCTCCTTTCCCCTTTCATGACAATAGCGGCTATGGGACAGGCATCCACATTTGGGAATCGATAAGCATTGGTTATGTTGACCTTCGAAACAGTCCTCAAAAGCAAACACAAATGTGACCCTCAAGGTACTGGAGAGAGGAAGGAAAGGTTAATGGATGGACCATGAGAACGGAAGTCTTCTCCTTAGTGCTGTGATGGGTTAGTCCCTGGACAAATATTTGTCTTCATAAAGGTATGTTCTCATAGTTCATACTTTCCTTGTTTCTTTTTTAGTGTAATGATTTAAAAAATGGGAAAACAAGCAATGTGAAAGAGAGGAACTACATCCCTTTCAGTTTACATGTATTCTAAAGGGTCTTTCTAATCACAGTTGAGCCTAAGAAAATAGTCACTCTCCATCTACTAGCTGAGCAAATAGTTGAATAAATGCACAACTGGCTTCCTTACCTGGAAATGAATCAGAGAGTGCATCAGGTAATCATAAATTTTCGCAAGTGTCTTGTTGGAAGGTCTCCAGGGAAAGACAACGAACTGGATCCCCAGCAGGGGCACCAGGACCAGAGTGGCCCTCACCGCCTTCAGGTACATGTGCGATTCAGCATGTTGGTTTTCTCTTATTTTTTTCACGAGCACCCGGACAATGTTGAGCAAAAAGAAGAAATTGACCTGCAAAGATAGCATGTTATGAGCAAATCACGTCTGTCACTACCACCTAAGGACACCCACTTTCCTCAGTTATGTTTATCCAGTGTGAGGAGCAGATGCTGCCTATGAGGGAGTAAGAGACTGTCTAGAGATAAAACAATTTAGTTGCAGAAATGTTTATAAAATACTGTTGGGACACCGAGCATCAGTGTGTATAGCCAAAGACTGTTTCCAGAGCTGAATTAACATTTTCGGGTTTTTTTTCCTAAAGGGGAAAATATTTTCCATATGCATGTAGATGTATCAAGTTTGACTCTACTGAGGCTGTTTATTCTTTATTTTCACTTATAATTTTTTAAAGAGAAGTCATAAACGACATATTAGATGTTGCTTTATTGTCTTTTCTTTATGAAGATTTCACCCTTAGCCAGGACTACTGAAAGTAAAATGAAGACAGAAAAATGTATTTGTAAAGTGTGTGTAGTGGAGACAGCTAACTCAGCCTTTTTAAAAATAACACTTTAAAAATATTTAGCATATTCATCAGTAATTTTTTTAATTGAGGCAACATTGGTTTACAACACTGTATATGATTTGGGGGGACAGGATCACATCTCCTGAGATGTGTGTCAATTCACCATCCCAACCACCAAGTTACCCATAGTCCTTTACCCTAGTAGTAATACTTAAAGAAAGAAAATAACTTAATTGGGGTATAATGTACATTAAATAAAATGGATTTTAAGTTTACATTAGAGAATTTTAGAGAAATGGATGCATGTGTTTAACAATCATACCAAACAAAAAAGTATTTCTATCATTCCAGAAATTTCTTTCCTACCTTTGCAGATGAACATCTCTACCCCCAACACACATACTTTAAGCAACCACTAATTTCTGTTAACATAGAAATGGAGTATTATATAGTATGTACTCTTTTGTGTCAGTATTCTTTGGTTTAACATATTATCTGTGAGAGTCATCTATGTTGTATATATTGGCATTCCACTCATTTTTATTTATTACATGAATAATTATATATAATTTGTGTATTCATTCTTCTGTTGATGGAAATTGAATTGATTTCTACAATTTGATTATTATGATGGAATAGGCTATATTTGTAAATAAGTCTTTGTATGAACATGTTTTCATTTCTCTTGAATAAGTTATCTAGGTATGGAATTATTCTTTCATTATATTAAGTGTATGCTTAACTTTATGGAAAGCTGTCAAGCCATTTTCCATAGAGGTAGCCCATTTTATATGTCTAGCATTATATATGAGAATTCCAATTGCTCTCCACCTTTCCAACACTTGATATGGTCACTCTTTTTTAAGATTAACCATTTTTGGTTGGTCATAAACTATTTTTTATCTGTAAAGATAAGTTTGGAAATGGAAGTTGTTTTAAATTTTTAATTGATAATTTATTTTTAAATGATTAGAATGACCTTTCTACTTGGAATAGACGTAAACGTGATTGCCAAAAAAAAAAAAAAGAAGAAGAAAGGAAAGAAGAGAACTTCAGTTATAATAAAACTCTTATGAGGTATTATAAATGTTCAAGACCTGAGTCTGTGGGGCCTTGTGAGGACAGTAGGCTACTAAGTATGACACATGTCTTTGGAGAAGGAAAAAAAAACCTGAATTTGCATTAAAAAGACCAGGAAATTTAGAGCAGTATGAATGATAACCCAATGTGATCAGCTGCTAATGGATGCTTTTTCAACGCAAGAACACAATCTAGACTCAGACGGTTTTTATTTTCCATACGCTTATCCAAGTTAAACAATGACTTTGAGACCAATGGGAAAAATGGCTAAATATTAAATTTGATGGCTCTGATATGTCCAACGTAGAGTAAGCCATTGGTAGAGATATGGAACTTAAAGATTCAGATAGTCAAATTCTTCCCTTGACAATTTTTACTAGTTATGATTTTGGGTGACTTTAGTGGAGTCTTTGGGTCTAGTTTTCCACATGTGTAACACAATCTGTTTTGAAGGATTGGTGTTAGGAATAGTATGTGTGTAAAGTGCCTTTGAGTGATCAGTGGTAGTTGTGAAGATGGTTCATGTAACAAAAATGAAATAAGAAATGGTTTTGCTTTGCAGAGCCCTGGGGAAAAGGTACAGGGGGATTTTGTGGTCTTTTTTACTTTCTTTATTGAAAAGCAATACCTATTTACCATCCCTTAACCCACTGGTATTTGCTTTTAACTAGGAGCATTTAGTTATAGATTTTTTTAAAAATAATATTGTTGTTAATACATGTACAGAAATGAATTTTCACCTCCAATTATATTAATGTCATTTTTTTTTAATTTGAAGACTATTACATCAAATTGTTATCATAGATTATCATTACATTAGCTTCATTTTGAAGCTATGAAACATATGCTGCATTTAGCAATCTGTACAGGGATTCTCACAAAGAGATAACACTGTTAATAATGGATTTAAAAACCAATTCTTACCACTAATGCTGCCATGACAGGGCCGTGGATGATGTAAAGCAACTGGGTCTCCACACTCAGCCAGCAGCTGGAGAAAAAGGGGGGAGGAACACATGAATACAAATGGATTTTCATACAAAAATGTTAACTTAAAATCTACCATAACACTTACTTGTCATTGAAGTACAGCGCCCTAGTAACGGCATGGATAGTGGTTGGCACCAATGGGAACCCTGAAAATGTGAAGAAATACAGATCACACCTGGTTTCTTAGTCTCAGACGTAACTACGGTTACATGGAAAATGGTAGTTTATTTCAAAAATAGTGGCAAGTGTAATGTCTCTGTCAAGATATTTCCCTGATGTTTTTGCACAAATGATCTCTGGTGAAATCAGGTAAAAATGCTCTTGGTTAGAATATCATTTGCTTTCAGAAAGTTTGGTTAAGAGCATTCAGGTAATTAAAAGCCTTTCATAAATTATCCAGTAGGGTAAGCATGTTACTACTCTCATTATGAGTATTATACCATTTTTATGTCAGTGATGATGATGATGATGATGATGGTGTTAATAACTACTAATTGAAACCAGAAAGCTTTTCATTTTGTGTGAGCTGTACTCTTTTTTGGGGGAGGAGATGGGTCAATGTATAGGGAGTGCCCTGGGAAGCAATAGTTGGATTGTTTAGAAAGCAATGCTGTTCATAGTATTTCTTCTAGGCTCCTCCCCCCCACCTGTTTATATTACATACATTGATTCTGTTTTCTTTCAATAAGAACACTTCAGAGTAGCTAACATGTTGCCTACGTTCTGACTGCAGAAACTTTATTAAGGTAACTTAATATCTATCTACTTCCCTGATTAAACTTGAAGAGTTGGTAGAAAAAACAACTTTGAAATTACAAGCAGATCAGTGGAGATAGTTTTTGGCAATGCATTATCTCAGGCTATATCTTTTTATGTAGATGAGGAACAATCACCATAACATTATATTCATTTCAGGTGTACAACATAAGGATTGATATTGTATATACTGTCAAAATGATCACCAAAATAAGTCTAGTTAACATCCATCACCACAAATAGTTAAATAATTTTTGTGATGAGAATGCTTAATATTTGCTCTCCTGGGAACTTTTAAATTGGCAATGTAGTATTATTAACGACAGTTACCATGTGATATAGGTTCTATCTTTTTAAAATGAATTTTCATTTTATAAATGTAATTTAGAGTTGGGTTGTGATTCATGTAGAAAAAAGATTTTCTCTTTTCTCAGATGTACCCATGAACAGTAGAAACTTACTTGATTTAGTTTTGAGGTTTATAGCATTTTTAGAAATTAGCATCAGATTAAGAAATGGGTCTCAAAAGTGAATTTTTTTCTGTGAATGATATGCAAAAAGAAAATGCCTCAAAATAATGAGGTTTCATCTATGAAGGACCTCAACTTCTAAATTCATGAAACATGTAATTCACTAGTAACACTGATTAAATGTTTCAATTGAAGGAATTCTGAGTGTGCCTATTTACACAAAATATAATTGTGTTTTGTTCAGTGTAGTTCTAACATCTTTCCCCTCTTGGTTTTAAGAACAATAACTCATTCTCTGGATTTATTTTGAAATACACATTTTAGAATTAGATAGCGAGAGGGCCATATGGAGATTTCACTCCCATCTCATCGTTTTGTAGTATGGAAAATGTATGTATGATCATTAATATGAAGAGGCAGGTAGATCTGTATCTGCTCATTTCTAGGGCACTTCACCTTCCTCCAGTCACGATGCCTCTTTTCATGCAGTCTGTCTTTTCTTTCTTCTTCCACTTCTCTCTCTGACCCTCAAGAGTCAGAATAACCCTTCTGTCCTACTAACTATGGTGTGGGTTAAAGTACTCTTCTCTCCCTAGGATTCTTTTTTGAAAGGGACTGAATAAATTCTATTTGTTTATTGTAAATGCCCATGGGGAGAATTTCCTTCTTTGATTTCTAAAAAGGAAGAACTAACAAGGCAACAAATCAATCTGAAGAAGGTTTTAAAATAAATGATTTTTTTCTAAGAACTAAACTTCAGCATGTGAAGTTGCTTTGATTTGAGAGAAATCGATCAATTATCAGTCCTGTACAGAATAGGATGGAAGATCCTATTTAAAGAAGTAAATGTTCACTTTCTTTTGAGTAAAATGTCACTACCAGACACTTTTCACTCAGATAGTGATGTCTCTTACAATCTTTGAGATCCTTTCTAGGTCCTGGGGTTGGTAAAATTATTCACAGCTGAAATGAATGCATGAGAGTAGCATCATCTGCAAAGTTAGATCTTAGCACATAGGTTTCTTGGACCAAATCTTCTGCTCCTCAATTTCATACTCCTTTCAAAGTTTATGCCTTACTACTTGATATTGTAAAATTTAATATCATAGTGTTTTAATGTGAAAGTAACCTCAAAAGGACAATAAAGAGGTTATTAAGTAGAATATTATTTTTTGTTCCATTAAATTCTTTTAAAACTTTCTGTGAAACTTTCTTCAGAAGTTATTTTGGTTGTGTTTTTAATTGTTTTCTCCTATTCAAAGATAGTGCTTTAAGTTCAAAGAGAGGGCTATTGCTTTAAAATATGTTATCACAGTTGTCTTTCAAATTTGCTCTCAGAGTTGAGATTGGGTGGTGTGAATTATAAATCTTAACATTCAGTGGCATGGTGTGCACGTGTGTATGTGCATATGCAAAAATAGAGAAAAACAGATTTAGCTCTGGTATGCTAAAAAAAGGGTTTTTCCCAAACATTTGTGAAAATACTTCCAATTCTTTTAAATTGACAATCCTGTTTACCTCACCGATTGCAATGTTTTTTAGGATTTTACTTGACTCATCCTGATAAAGTTTTAAGTATTTTGTGATTAAATACTTAGATCCCATAATTATTTTACTTGTATTCATTACCTTCTTTTTGATGCAGCTGAACAGCTTGTCCCTTTTTTTCCTTTGAATTGTTTATGTGTGTTAAGCAGATGTCTTCATCGAGTTGTCTATGATGATGCCAAAAAGTTTTGTAACTAATTCACAATGCATCATTTGGAAAGAGACATATAAATTGTTCCTTCCATGATGCCCTCATCTCTGCTGAATGTCACAGGCAAGAATAAATTTGCAGTATTTTTCTCCCATGGAAAATTTTCTCAGTGTGGTAGAAAAAAGTTTTTGAATAATCGAAACTGGTACAAAAAGTAAGTTGTACACTTTATTTCAAAGGAAATAATTAAAATGGAATCAGAAATGCTGTGTGTGTGTGTGTGTGTATGTGTGTGTGTGTTTTGTGGTGTGTGTTTTTGTGTCTTCAACTGGAAGACATGTGACCAAGAACTACTGCTATTGTCATGATCAGAATTGCAATTGGAGGCTTTAAAATACACCCAGATGAGTCCTGGCAAGACAAACTTTGGAAGACCAAATCATTGTGACAGTATTATGAGCCTGAGAAGGGCAGGGAAAGAAAAGTTTAGCTTCTGTGGATGGCTGGAGCTAAAAGAAATGAAAAAAAAAAAAAAAAAAAAAGACCACTTTGAATGCACTGTGGCCTATGTTGGAGACAGGGAAGAGCAGGAAAAACTAGTATCTGTTGTGGGTTGAGGAGCATAGTCACAAGACTGATTTCTAATTTCACTGGACTGTTAAAGAAACAGGATGCTGGGCTTGCTCCCTACTCTTGCGGGGCAACAATCTACAGATGAGGTGATTTGGGGTGTCTTCTAGATGGCTGTCTAGTTCACTCCTCTCCCATTTGTTTTGGGTGGGTTACTCATACTCAGACGTGTTTGCATTATATGACAGTGTCCTCCCCCTCAATGTCCTTGAACCATAGTCAGCCCCTGATTTCAGTTAGGTCAATCAGATGTTCTTGGCCTGATATTCAAAATTGGGACTTACAGACAGACATTTAATTTTCTCTGTGTACCTAGAACAGAAAAATATGAACTCAGGAAGCTTTGGGGTAGGCTGTATTTACCATTAGGATTAGGGGAGTAGAGACCCTGTAGTCTATTGCCTGTAGAGAAAGAGAAGAGTTAAAGCATATACTTGGAGAAAAGCAGAGACAAAAGACAGAGGGAGAGTGCTTCTGGCTGGTGCCAAGGTACACCTTTTAGTAGCCTAGTGACATTTTGGACCTTGACTTCTATGAAATACCCTAGATTCTGATCACTTCTCTTTTGGCTTAAATTAGAACATCATATTCTCTGTTACAAGCAACCAAAGAATTGTGGCATCGTTGCTCACCTCTGAGGCACCCAAAATATCTGTCTTATTAATCCACGATTATAAGATTATCGCGTTGTGTTTGAACAATGTATTTGACTAAAATCCATATATTCCTATTAAGGAGGGCTGTTATGGGAATACATACTGCATGGAATCAACCACAATATAGACTGGAAAAGACATTGGGTTCCTTGTATGACTTCCCAGACACAATTCTATAAAGTAAGTAACTGTGCTTTTCAGACAGGGGTTTAAACACAAAGGTTGATGTTTTTAGAAAACCTTTTGGTTAGCTTTCCTCCTCATTAAATCCTTCCTTTCTTATCAATATTTTTAGGGTTCTCCAAAATGCTGCATTAAAGGGCATACTTAGTTGAAGGCAAGCCATATAGGCTTTGCTCCAAGAGTCTTAATTACCCTTTTATGGATAGTGTGGGCAATTTTTGGCTCATCAGTCCGTGTGGAATGGCCCACAGCTTCCTTCTCTGGTATGGGAGTTTCAAGGATGTGTTTTTATTTATTTATTTCATAAGGCAACATGTTTTTGTTCCTAAGCTTTTTCTGTCTGTTTGCCTTACTGTCTATCTGTTCCCCTTCAACCAGAGGGAGCTGGACTTTAGCAGCTATGGGAGATTGCAAAGAGTCATCAGAGACCTCAGCACCTCACCTTAGCAAGTCGTTACAGATGGTACTTCTTAAACAATCTAAATGTAAATTTTCAAAGTCACTACTATGTGCTATGATGTCAGGTAGGTTCTAACTGGGAGGTTGAGGTGATGATGTCTAATGCTCAGCTGGAGTCCACTTCCTGAAATTTCACTGGAGGAAAACTGCTGATGGGTTGACCAGAAGGAATGTTCTTGAAGGTTAGTGGGGTCAGGGTAGAGGAGGTACAGAAGACAATATATGAAATTCTCCTTAATTCTACAAACAGGTGATTAAAAAACTGATGAAGGTCTAATCACAATCAGGACATGTTTTTGTTCATCCATTAGCTGGGTTTGCTTCCTAAGGACATTCTCTTAATCACTCCCTCCTCTGCACTTCCCTCCATGTTCACCATAGTCTGTATGAGCTTAGTAAAGGACTTCCACCAAGTTCTCTTGGAAACTGAGCTCTTTCCACCACCTGTGTCCCACCATGCCTAAAGATGCAAGTTGTTCTGTGGCTGAGACTAGAAGAAGACTGTAAATATTCAAAAATACTCAGCTGAAGAAAATACATACCCCAGCCCAAGAGATAATACCACCGCATTTGATGTTTGTCAGTAAACACAGACACCACAATGAGTGTGTGAAGATAGATCCCTTCGCAGAGCATCCAGAAATAATTGCATGCCATCATGTACTGGTGAAAGAAATGCAAAATCTTGCAGCTCACCTGTCAGAAAGAAATGGAAATACTCAGTGGAAGACATTGGTAAGGGTCTGGCAGTGGAAGAAAGAAATTGTGAAAATGAGCCAAAGGATCTGCTTTCAGCTCACAAGGCAATTTCCCTAAGCATTTGTCAACACATGCCACCCTTATGTCCACAAATCCAAGTGACAGTGATATTACAAGTACCTGGTATTACATATAAACAGCCTACCAGGGCGATGGGGCCATGTTCCCCAAATGTTCTTTTCTTGTTACATTCTGGTGACTTGCACAGTTAGGTTCATTTTCCTGTAATGTGTCTGTAGCTTATAATTTTTGATAGTATTCAAGGAGTCATCAGTGACTTTTATGGCCCTTTTTCTATGGCCAGGGAGGCAAATAATCCGGAGATTGTTAATGCTGCTCCTGAAGTTCACTGATCTATCGATGAGGATTATGTTCCTGCAAGCCTCTGGTTACATTTACTAACCAATCACTGTATAACTTTGTTTTATGGTTTTTTGTTTTTTTTTTTGCTTAAAGACATCTTATATAATACATATTATCGATTTGTTAACATTAAATTCATGGTCAATAGTACTAACCTCTGCCTCAAGGAAGTATCTCTCTGTAAGTCATATCACAATTTATTTGTGCCTCAGAAAACTAGACCACATTTCTGCACTATTTTATTTTTTTATTATTATTTTTCTCTCTGCACTATTTTAAACAGTGAAATCACCAACAGAAAGCCCACAATGAGAAAATATACCACTAAATGGACCATGAAAAGGGCCTGTTTACAGTATGAGAACTGAAACAGGAAGACAGAACATCGCCTTCTTTGACCTCAGCAGGGATTGTGAGTGTGTCAAATGACTCAATTTTTTTGCCTCTGCCCTTGTCTGTGAATGACCATGAAAGCATTGGGGGTATTGATTTTGGAGTTACAAATAATTAGCAAATCAGCACATTTGCAAATATGGAATCTGTGTATAATGAGGATCAACTACATTTGGGTCCAGCGTAAAACACTGCAGTAATAAAGGGCTTGAATATTCACAAAAATTGTGAAAATCACATCTATGAAGTTTTTTCCATATCTCCTGAACATAATTAGATAAGTCTAGAATGTTTACAAGATTGGTCACCACTTAGATCAGTGGTTCCTAACTAGGGCTGCTTATCAGTGTCATTTGGGGAGCACTTACAAAAAATATATAAACAGACCTCATCTCCTTTCTGTGTTTTCAAAATATCTTTAAGGATTTCTAATGTAAATGCCTAACTAAAAACCCTGTACTCAAGATATTCAAGGTCATTTAAGTACATTTAGCACATATTTATGGAGCAACCACTATGAGGCAGAACTGTGTGAACTCTCAGAATATCAAGATGAATAATATATAGTCACATAGTCCCTGACTGAATTATGACCCTTCTATCAATGCTGTTTCTCTTTCATAAAAAAATACTTGCAACATCTCTCTCAATGGTAAAACAGAATATCAGGTGAATATTTTCAAGGTTTTTTTTTTTTTTTTTTACATGGTTAGATAGAGTAGAATACTAAGGAAATTTTAAGATGTTTCGGCTTTGCTTTGCTTTTAAAACAGGCAAAGAAGAATTCAAAATAATAACTACATAATTCTTAAAGGACTTATTCTTTTAGAGTTAGATTAAAATGCATATTTTATCACTTTTTACAGTTTATTTGTGCCTCAGAACACTAGACCACATTTCAAAATAGCGGATAAGTCTATGCAGAAGGTATGCTTGTGTTTTTATCTTGATTCCTGGACTAGGTCCTGGGGTTGCAAAGATAAAGTTTAGTGCTGCAACTAAGAAAGTCACCTTCGGTGAGGAGATAAATGCAGAAACAAATATATGCAACCATACATGATTTCTTAAAAAGGTAATTTCTGCATCCAGCTTTAAGATTTAAGAATTCTTTCTTAGGTACATAACAAAGCCCACTACCTCAATCAGAGGGGATAAATAAATTGGATTGATGGGGTCTGCATTATTAACATTAAATAATCCATTCACTTTGAATTTGTAGATACTTCCAGAGTTGAACGCATTAATGAAGATTATCATGCACTCTGTTCTTCCTCCAATTTTTGCATCATTTGAGGACTGCAATGCAGACTTCTAGCAAAACGTGTGACCTGCTATAAATTCACTTCTCACAATTTCATGGACAATACTGAAGAAAATGGAGCACATGCAAAGAATCTCTCTCCTTTTCCTTTTGTTACTGGAGGCTATCACAAGTTTGGAAACTTATGGAAATTAAATCAATTTCATCACTTTACACATAATTAATAAATAACTCAAAATAGTGAAAAATTAGTTTGAAATGGTATGAATAATACTAATTCCAGACAACTTTTGTACTGAATCAAAACTGCCAAAGTTATTCTGCCAATTCTTTTAAAAAGCAGAAATAAACTTTGCTACGGGTTCAGAGTGATCTCTGGTGATTAAACATGTTTATTTTAACATCTCCTGAAGCGTCTAAAAATGTTTTCTCATGAGTTCATTTCAACACAAAAAGAAGGATACAAAAACTCTATTTACTTGAGCAGGGGAAGAAGAATCGATTTTTTAGATATTTTACTCAGAGCTGAAGACATTTTAAAAGACCCTGAATAAAATAAAGAATTGTGGTTTATGTTGGCTCAATTTACCAGGTTAATTTTTTTGTTAAATTTCACTTAATGAGCATCTAGATTACATATTGAGTGAATATGTAATTGCTGTTAAAAATGTGTTTGCCAAATTTATCTCTCTGTCTCATTGTTTCGCCCACCTTCTCCCTCAGAATTCAAATCCAATAATATATTCACAGAAGGTGAATAATAGATGCTTTCTAAACCTGAATGAATATGACTTTGAGCAGTGTATATAATATTGCGCATTGAAAGTATTTTAAATCCTAATTTGATTTTTCATCAAGTACCCACACAAGAGGTACTTAACCAAGATTTAACAAATAAATTCCAGGGTCCTTTTGCCTTAATAGTTCTATTGTTCTTGCAAATGTCTGCAAAGATCAGTACATATTTGAAGGGGTCAGACTACTGGTAGCAATAGAAAATGTACAACAGCTGAAGGATCCCTGTGGGCACATACTGAGGCTTTGTCATGTTCTTCTAAATATTCAGCAAGGTATCTTTAGAAAGTAACATCCCTAAGGTCTACTACAACCTGTCACTTATACCCGGTGGCCTTGGTAAATAGCTCTTTTGTACAGTGGTCTTCAAACTGGGCATATGAATTCTTTGCAAACACTCCAGTCTTCATGATTTGAAGTTATTCTTAATATAGTCCCAGTTTTGAGATAATGTTCAAATAAAATATTTTAAAAAATAGAGTTTCCTAAGAACTTGATAGTTTAATTTTGATAATACACTGGCTTTTCAGTTGGTAACAATGGTCTACCTTTCGCAATCATTTACACTGCACGCAAATCATCCAGAACTTTTCAAGCCCCCTAGTAAATGAAAAATCCATAATTACTTTTATTTACTCATAAAGGGGTGATAGAAGAATTACATTTCAACTGAATCCAATTACATGTAACATTAAGATGGATGTTCTCCACTGAAATACCATTTATGTATGTGACTGAAACATTTTTTCACAGTGGCCATCTTTACAGGAAACCTGTTCAGAAGTATGTATTTTTGCTGGTCCCCTTATCATTTCAAGTAAAGGAGAACAAACTTTCGTCACTTTCAAATTTACTCAGTGTCCCTTCTCCTCACCTCCAAACTCTGGTTCATTAGGAAGTAAAAATTCCAGCAAAAATACACAAATGACAGTAAAAAGTCCTGCTTTATAACTCTTGATCAATCTGCCGTCATCCATGAGAAGGAATTTTAATTTTGGGCTTTTTCTTTTTAAATTGAGATATAGTTGACCAGAATAGTTTTAAAGTAATGTTACTGAAGAAGAGATTTTAGAATTAGCTTTTAGTTTCATAAGAAAAATATTTACAAATAACCTCATTCTTCAGGCGTGATTGGAAGTCTGAGTATTTTTTTCTTTTTCTTTTTTACATTTTAAAAAGGACAGGTTTATTAGGAAAAGGAGAAAGGAGAGCAGAGAGCTGCTTGTGCTTTTGACAGAAAGAAGTTTGTGAAAAGAAACCTTTTTCATAGACACATGCATAGACATGAGCAGGCAGTCTTGGAATAGAGCAGCCCAGAAATGTGAGTTTATTTCTCATTCCTGGTAAACATTCTTGAACAAAATAGGAGATAGCAGATCTGATGAGATGAGGGATGTTGAAGAGTTTTATTTCCCTTACTTAATTTTTTGAAGTTGTGAATTGTGATTTGAGATATATCATGTGAGAATGAGATATCTGAATATTTTAGAATGTAGTTAAAGAAAGTTGAATTATTTTATATTTTGTAAAGTCAAGGACTCCTTTTTCTCATCTTTTCTATTGCTTTTAATTCTGAAACACCGGTTTTATAAAATTTCCAATAAGATGCAACAAAAGATTAATGATGTTATTTATCACTGCTGCTTCCTCCTTATACCTGGTCCTTATCATTTTGGAAGCTATTTTAAAGCAAGAAATTGAGTGTTCCCATCAGAAAAAGATGCCCAGAAAACAGTATTCTCACACTTTAGTGTGCCTAAGAATCTCTGTACAGCATCATAAACTATACTTACTGGATGATTTGAGGGATTTTGGAGAATAAAATTGATTATACGAAGATTTAATTTTATACACTTAATACCCATCACACCTAGTAGGCAACCACTCTACTGTACTGCTTT
Source organism: Talpa occidentalis (assembly GCF_014898055.3). Classification (NCBI taxonomy): domain Eukaryota; kingdom Metazoa; phylum Chordata; class Mammalia; order Eulipotyphla; family Talpidae; genus Talpa; species Talpa occidentalis. Next base: position 84,450,604 of record NW_026555331.1, read on the forward strand.
TCTCTTTAGACCTTTCTCATCAAGCAGAATAATTTATAAACTTTCAAACAAAGCTTTATAATTTCCAAGTTCAATTTCTTTACTAGGTATTGGAATATTTCAGACTTTTAGGAAAGCTATCTGTTCCACTGAACTGCATTCCAAATGTAGAGAGTTTATGGGGTGAAATAAGAGTGTTTCTCTGGAATGTGAAACATTTCAAAGGTACATCAGACCTGATCTCTCATGCCCTAAATTTTTCCAGATGTCAGTGGAGATTTTTACTTCGTTTTCATCCTTGGTTTTCCTGCTGATAATATGTTTGCCTTTCAGATTAGTCAGAGTAGTGTAAAAATTTTTTCCAAAGCATTTTTAATTTTTAGATGACATTCAAACTATCAAGGATTGTTTATCTTCAGAGGGATACTTTTTGATCCTTTTTTTTTCCTCCAGGGCAACTTCTCTTCGAACTTTTTAGGGGAGTTAAGATAGCACTGCTCCAGAGAAGTGTTTTGTGTGAGTGAAGCGTTTCAGGAAAAAATAGAAAGGGCTTCTTCCAACTCCCAAGGGAAATATGCCAGGCAATGCTCAAAGAATTTTATACTTTCAGAGTCAATGTGGAGTTTTGCTTTAGAAAAAGTAATCAGGATACAAAAGCAATGCAGTCTCCACTGAATGACTGTCTGAGTTAGGACTTTATCCATGTTCTAGTCACTTCTACAAAGACTACCAGATTCAGACAGAAGCATACGTCAACATATGCTTCACTGAAATCATCCAAAAGAACCAGGAAACAGCAAGAAGTCATTGACAAAAATACAGAGTAGCAAATTCTTGTGAAAAGGAGAGAGAGGTTTGTAATGACTAAAAGTCAAAACAAAAGTTCTGACTTATTACTCAATTTTGTTGGAGTCTGATATATTTCTAAAAAAATCACAATTTCATTCATTTCTGAATGTTCTAGAAATTGCTGACCAAGAGATATATCTCAACAATGTATCAGCTAGCACTGCAGCCACTTGTTGTTCTGCCTCTTCTATCTCTGTAGCCCGTGCATTATTCTATTTCTTGTGGGCACAAAATCTTGGGGAATTAAGGTTGTATTTCTGTTATCTGTCCTCAGTTGTTCAAAACTGGAGTGGGCAATGCTGTGGTAAGGTATTACTTTTGTTTGCCTACCAGAGAGGACAGTTCAAATGAGATTAATATTCTCATTTGATTAGGTTGGTAAATTTCCCAGCTTTCCTCTCTTAAAGTGAGAGGGTGATTTTGATACACAGAGAACCAAAATGCACATATGGTTTACCTATTCTCCATCCCTTTCATACATCATGAAAGCTTGAAATATTTTTAAACTACTCCTTGGTATTAAAATGTAAAGGGGGGCCTCCCCTGGTGGCGCAGGCGGTTGAGCGCCTAGCTGTGAAGCTGTCCACAGCCTCTGCAGCGCCGGTTCGATCCCGGCCAGCTGGCAAGGGTCCCACATGGCGCAGCAGACCTCTCCTGTCTCCCTACTGCTCCCTTCAGCAGTGTATTTTGTCAGTCTACCTGTTCTGTTCCCAGCTCTGTCTTTGGTGAATCCTCTCACCCTCCTGCAAATCTGGCCTGTACCCTGGTTCTTGTATGAATAAATCTTTTTAAAAGAAATGTAAAGGGGGGCCTCCCTGGTGGCCTAAGGGTTAAGTCTCAGCACTATAACTGCTATGGGCTGAGTTGGATCCCAATCCAGGAGCTAACCCACATAGGGTGCAGCAGACCTCTCCTGTCTTGCCTGCTGCTCCCCTCAGCAGTGTATTTTAGTAGATCGGTCTGTTCTGCTCCCCACTTCATCTCCGGTGAATCTTCTCACACCCTGCACCTCTGACCTATTCCCCAGTTCTTCTATGCCAATAAAAAAACATAAACAGCTTACTTATTAGTGTATGAAATACTGAAAGCCATGTTATTACGAATTCCTCAAAATATATTCAATTCAAATGTAAATAATAAAAGTCTATAGCAGTTTCTGAATTTTAGCATGCATCAGAATCAGTGGAAGTACTTGTTAAAACACAAATTCTTGGGCCCCAGTATTAAAAGATTCTGACTCAGAAGACCTGATATGGGGCATGAGAGTCTGCATTTCTAACAAGTACAGTGCTAATAATCCTAACTACCAAAAAGCACATGTTTTCTCTTCTAATGGGGTCACAATGCAGTGGGAAATGTCCTGACCTTGATTCACATATATACTAAAACCTCATGAGAGGAAGGATTACAGAGCTTTTTGTCAAGATGACAGTGCAATTGATAAACTAAAGAGCAAAAAGTCTCTCATATTAACTTGAATACTATTGGTCTTTAAAACTAGTTGAAGTCAGAATAAAAATCTTCCAGTCAGAAAGTAAACTTTAACTATGAGAAAGTACTACAGTCTTTTTAAAGAGGAAATTAAAGATGTAACATTTTCAATTAAATGTGAGTCTCATGTAATTCTGAGCTGACAGAGAAAATGAGTTTGAATCTGCAATTGTAGTGATGATTTGGTGTGTTCAGAAGGAAAAAAAATGCCATAGAGAAAAAAAGTCCCTTTAAGATAAATACATTGGAAGATGATCCAGAAACTGGCAAACAAAACACTCTGGAAGTGTTCAGAAAACAAAATCAAAGTAAACCGAAAACAGGGTGCAGAGAAAGTCTGCTAGAATGCAGCATGGGAATAAAATTAACAGCTTGTTGTGCTCAAGGGCCTTTCTCTATATGGTGTAATGAGGATATTCTAACACTCCTCACTGGGGATTCTCCAGTCATGAGTGATTTAGTTTTAAATTCCCAGGCCACAGCCCTTTTGGTTATTTGTGATTTACAAACCTCTGCATATGTGCATTCTGCTTTTACACTTAGTCCCTTAGGATTTAAGCAGTATTTTACAAATGCCACGTTAACATCTCCCATTCCATATAGCACAGACATGAAACCGGGTGCCATGGTTAGAAAATGACAAGTGCTTAAGGCCTAACAACAATGGTAACAACTATAATATAAATAATAACAGCTAATATTTGAGAATTATGTGCTAAGATCCTGTTTTGTGGATTTTGGTTGTATCAGTTCATTCAACGCTCACAAATAACCCACTATTATTACCTTAATTTTAAATATTAGGAAAGGGAGGCAGAATGATGTTATTTTTTAAAGACTGAAAAGTAATCTGTAATAAATAATTGAGATCCTGATGTTCACCAAGAATCCAGCTAAGTACAGCAAATACCAAATTGACTATTGTCAACTGTTTTATAGCAATAAACTGACATACCTCCAAAAATGTGTGGTACTGCTAGTTGTTCAACTGCAAGTTTTTTGAGAATGAAAACAACCTATAATAAGGTATGCATTAAATTCATGACAGTCTTTTCAAAGCAGGGAAACTAGCTGCAAATGCGGGTTTGAAGACTCAGTATATAAACCATGTCACAAGATAGCATTTGTAAGTCACTGATTTTCTGCATAGAGGTTTCTCCTAGATTGGCCAGATGAAGGAAACTGGAGATTGGGTGAGATTGGGTTGATGAGTTTATGTTTATAGTCATTTTAGGAATAAATTCTTCAAGTCCATATGAGAAAGAAGTTGAATATAAATATTACATTTTATTATTTTTTATTTAAAAAAACTATTTTTGCATACAAGAACTGGGGTGTAAGCCAAAGGTACGGGGGTGGGGGGGGTGAGAGGATTCACCAGAGAGAGAGTAGGGAGCAGAACAGGCAGATCTACTGAAATACACCGCTGAGTGGAGAAGCGGGCAAGGAGTAGAGGTCTGCTGCGCCATGTGAGTTGCCCCCTGGCTGGCTGGGGATTGAACTCATGCTGCAAAGGCTGGTGATAGCCTGATAGTGCTGTCTTTAACCCCTGTGCCACCAGGGAGGCCCTAAATAATATATTTTAAAAGGCATAAAAACCCTCTATGTTTTTCTTTGCCATAAGATATTGGTGAAAAAACCATTTATTATGTTTTGAGATAGAAGCAAAATGAAATAGCATAAATGGTCAGGGTAGGTGGGATACTTTATTCCATTGCCACATCTTGGCATTATTTTCTAATTTTTAAAATTTATATCTTTTACATCATTGTCCATTCCCCATAAAATTCCCACCACCGGTTCTTGCATGAAACTTCACCATTGTCCCATGTGCATCATACTTTTTCATTTCCAAACAAATTTCATAGGTTACAGAAATGAATAACTTCAATCTAGTTTTATCTGTCATTGATCCCTTATCTCAAAAAATGTGCTGTCCCTGTCACTTCCCTCACATTTATATCCCTTACTTTGTACCAGCCTCGATAGGGCTGGGTAGGAGAGGTCCAGTTTCTACAGTGGGTTTCATCAGTTTCTAGTGCTTCTGTTCTGAGCATCCATTTTCCTAAGCTGGTCTTGGGACCAGGATGAAGTTCAAATATGGTCTGTGGGCTCAGAGTCTCCTAATGAGACTTAGGAAAATTCACTTTGTTTTTCAGAACTTGGGACTCATTTGACTTTACTTATATTAGAGACTTAAAAGCAAATGTGACTTGATTGTTTTAGCTTTTGAGGTGCAAAGTGTTCAGGTTCTCAGTAAAACTAATCTTCCTATATTGTCCTTTTCAGACCCAGATAAAAGTTCACAGAGACATTTCTTTCTAGAAAATGACAAGTATCCTGCCAACTTCCTTTAGATGCAGCAAGTACAATGCTTTTAATTCTGCCTCCTGACTTGACATGAAGATCATCGAATAAGCAGAAAGAACAAGAAAATGAAATTTTAGATATTATGGAAATGAAATGCTAAATGACACAAATGACAATGGGCAATTTTCACATCACTCAATAAACTGAGGATCTATTCAGCCCTTATTTATGCCATGATTTATTTTGACTTTAGGTTTGTTTTTTTTTTTTTGAGTATGTGAAGGAGCAAGATTCTCACCCTTGGTTTTACAAAAGAGATTCTGCCTAACCAAAAACTTTCAACAGAAGAAATGGACTACAGGATTCCCTAAGGAAGAGCAAGAACATTGTGTTTTCTTTTGCCCCCAACAAAATAAAATAAATTCTTCCAGAAGTAGTGAAACAGCATTTGGGATGATGCCGACTCTTTTATTTATTTATTTTTTATAAGACATAACTTTCTTTTTAATATATCCCCTTGGGCGCAGGGAAGGAAAAAATTTTTCCCTCCTAAGCTGAGTCAGTGACCTGAGAACTGGGTCAAAATGAAACAATAACCCACAACTCTCTTAAGTTTGCTTAAGAGAGAAAGTATCTTTAAAAATTGTGTATTCTTTTTGTTTTAAAGGAGACATGCGCCTGAATCACAGATAGATGAAGTATATTGATGGTTGGACTTTAACTTATGATTGTGGTTATGTTTCTGGTGTTAGTTACAATTTTCACCAATGTTTATAGATTCACAAGATCTGATAACTTCCTATAACAAATTTTTTTTGCTGCTGTGTTTTCTTTGTCTCTTCTCTCTTGGATTTTTCTTTATTATCTCTATTCTACTTGGCTAGGGGTGATCTTTAGTTTTCTGGAATATAAGTTTTTGAGAAAAAAAGCAATATTTTAAATTATTAATTTAAAGAGTAAATTTTAAATATATGATTTGCTGGTGACAGTCATTATTGATGACATCATCTTCAGTGTTTAGGTATTATATTGTTGATCTCTTTAGAGGCCGAGAACTTCACCCTTAGGAAAACCTCCTTTTCCTAAATAGTAGTTAAACCTTCCTAGTTCTTGTTTATATCCTCTCTACCCAAATATATCACAACAGGGAAATTTTCTTCTTTCTTGATGTTTGACTTTATTTCAGCTTCAATTCACTTTAATAGTCTTTTGGATGGGGAAAGTCTTTTGCATAATTTTCTTTGAAAAGAGAATATTCAAGATGTATTTTATTTCCCTAGTTATCATATAGTTGCTCCAATACCAAGTGTGGAATAGGCTCTGTTTCTCCCATTAATTTGTACTAGCCTCTGTAAAATACAACAATTTCCTTTATATATAATAATAATAATATGTTTAATATGTTATATATAATACTTTTATATAATTACATACATTATATAATACTTAGGAAATTGTGTTTCTATTAGTAAATTTATGGCAGATGATGTATTTTCAAGGTGAGATATAACACAAATTTCAAGAATTGTGTCTCTCGTGGAAGGTAGAAAATAAGCAGTTTCAAGGGTGAATAATGCAATGCACCAAAGCATGGCTTGAGAGGTTTTTTCCCCTGCTCTTTTTCTAGCTAATTTTGTTTTACCTAAAGAAAACAGTCCAAGAGACTGTGGTGCCATACCTTTGGGAGAACTACAGGGACTACACCAGAGGGGAGAAATCAAATACTGTGCAAAAATTGACAAAGATCTAAGAAAAAAAAATACATTAATTAAAAATCAATCAATCAAAGAGTCCTTTACTGTTTGAATATAGAAAGTAAATAAGAGATTTAACACATTCTCATTGGAAAACAATGGATGTATTCAAATGGAGAAAGTGCTTAGAAACAAATGACCTAATTTTTTTCATTTTGGTAGAGTGTTTGCTTCACAATATACTAACAAGAATTAATTTTTGTCATGGTGGTTATTTAGTTTTAGCCTATACTGTTTATATGTATTTGGTAAGAGATACAATTTTCCAAAGTTTGTCTACTGTCATTTGGAAATGTGAAATAGGACGAGGTGTGTTCACACATTATGGCAATCCTCATTCGCCATTTTATTTGGCGACTTGTTTTTATTTTGCCTAACCTCAGAGGAAAAGAGGCTTCTAATTTAGACACATGGAGTAAAATATCCACACTTTTTGCTCTTTTGTTTTCCATTAATTCACACACTTACACACCCTGAAATAGGCAAACAAATGACTGAACCCCATATGCATGGTTGCAAGACACAGGAAACTATTTCCATCGGGGGCTGGGCACATACATTCCTAGGGACTGTGAAGGGAATGTCATAAATAGATATTTTCTCCACATAATAAGAATTTAGTTCAGGCAAAAGACTAAAATTTGAGTTTTGGATGCTCAATAAACAATTAATTGACTGGAAAAAATTCTCTCTTCAAGTGTTCTATTGTTTTTTCCCTAGGAAGTTTGCTCTTACAAAAATAACAAGTATTTTAGGTTAAAAATATATTGGCTAAGATAACCAGGTGCTGGTCATGACATAAAAGCTTCTTTTATGGTTTCTTTCCTGCTTTTCAAACTTGTGCCACCTTGAGAATGTCTAATGTATGTGAGCGCCACCCTCTCTCTTCCATATCCAGAGGAAGTTTCCTGGTAATTTCTTTGGCTCTCCCATGCTCACACGCACATTCTCCCAGGAAATCAGCTGCATAGAGACTAAGCCAGGTCCCTGGACACATGCTCACGGACTCTATTAAAGGTTTCTAGGCAATAGGGAGCTATGAGGCAGAGCAGGGCTGGCTTGTTGGCTAGGAGACCGTCTGTGAGCTGACTGGCAGAGTACGCAAGCATGTCTGCCCCTAAAGTATCCCATGAAAGTGTAATTCCCCAATGACAACAGCTCATGAGGCCATTAAGAACAATGAATAGAGTAACAACTTGGTTGGAAAAGTCAAGACCAGAGACCGAGGGAATTAGCTATAAAACAAGAGCTAGCAGCAGTCTTGTACGAGTGATCACTTGCAACATTATACCTTTGGAAGTTTTTAAAAAGCTTTATGCTTCTTTGCGACTCTGAGAAACCCCCTTGAAAGTAAGGCAGTTCTTCCTTATTTTCCTTTGATAGATATGGTTAAATGGCTTCTATAATTTGATAGCCAAGTCAGAAAAATCCTGAATTTAGACTCCTTTGAGAAGATAACAGGTTTAGTGTGATCTTACAAGGGATAAGAAACCCCTTCTGCCTAAAAGTCGGAGAGTGAGCTGGAGGTATGAATTGTGGGTCTGAAACCCCACTCCCCACAAGAGATATGGGTTAGAGTCTATTCAGGAATTTACAATACTGTATAGTTTGACTTAGCACTGCTCCCAGGTTGGTGGGTGGATTTTTTAATAACCAAAGTGCCATTTTCAGTCTACTCTGTACAGATGGTAACTTTCTCAGGGTTTCCACACTTTATGGGAAATGGAAAGCCAAAAATTTGAGTCTTTTCTACTGAGAGATGTATAACAGCTTATACAATTAGTTTAAACTTAGTGGGGATCAGTGTCCCTAATTAAACATACTCTGTATGTGTAAGTATTGAACAGTTGTCACTTTGGAATGGCTGCCATTCTTTAAGAACATATCTTCTTAAAAGTACAAATCAAGCAGTCTAGAGCACCATATTCTATAGAGGAGAGAGGATGGGCTTCTATGTGCGACAGGTCTGGATCTGCGTTCCAACTCTGATTATCCACAACATGGAGGGCATGTGTTTTCTGACACACTGAGACTTAGTTTATCCCATTAATACTATCCATCCTTCCCTGGGCCCTTTTGAGGATTAAGTGAAATGAGATGACACTTATTAAATGTAGTTGACATTAAAAAAGAAAACTCATCAAGGTAAGCCAATTGGGTCACATTCTGTAATGAGTGAGATGGGAGCCTGTCTCAGCTAACAGATGCCACGTTTTTAAAAGATGGCTCATAATGCCCTTCTGGATATATTCACACTGCAAAAATTATTAGCACTGTGGATCCATTAGAAGCCAAATTAAGCTGCTTTCCCATGTCATGCCACCGTCACGCAGGAGGCATGCTCTGGGCAGATTTCACGCATTTTTGTCATTGGGTTGGCAGAGCTGTCAAATGCCAGTTTTGAAAGATGAGGCTATCTACAGATGCTTACATAGCACAGCTTAGCAGAGAAACAAAAAGGAAAATATCCTTCAGTCATTTATTTTGTGCTGGATAGTTCTGTTTGTGTGCTCAAGTGCACTCTCTACCCGGTTCCCAGGGGCCCAGAGACATGGATCTCTACATCTGCCTTGGGGCTTCCTCACCCTCTAGTTTCTGGACAAGCTCAGTTAATAGACCCATTAACAGAGATTGGGAGATAAGAGTGGAGCGAGTGGACTAGGGGTATTTAACCTTTTTCAGATCATGCAGATATAAGACATGGTAATATTTACATGACTCACTAGAGTAAATGCATAGCTACTCGTAGCTGAGGTGACCAGTCCATGCCCAGCCTGGTGCCAGAATGCTGATGGGAATAACACTACACTTGTAAACCCATTAGTAACACGCTGGGCCTTTGGGAAGCATGGCCTTAGTCTACCTGTTCTCATTTATGTTTACAGGTTACACTCAGTAAACTTCCTATAGGCATTAATAAATTATTAATTAGTCATAAAAACTCATGATATGTTGTATGATTCCTATTTGGTTATGATTTAGTTATTCCCAGGCTTTTATTGTAATACATTACTTCCAATAGTTACAAATGAATGATATACCTTGCTTAATACAACATTCATTTGTCACAATCAAATATCATTACACATATGAACAGCTACTTTAGTCAAACAACTCCATGTTCACTCTTCAGGGATACCATATCCTTAAAAATAAAACTAGAAACAAATCATGCAGCACTTACCGGGTCCCTTCTCACGAGCTCTCCATTGGGGACTACTTCAACCAGGTGGATGATGATAATCATAGAATTCAGAATATAAGTCAGAAACATGTTCTTGTGCAGAGTCACCCTTTGGCAGCTAAGGTTCCTGGAAGAAAATAAAACAGAAATATTACACAGTGCTGAAAGGTTGAAGTATCTGGAAAAAGTTTTTTGGTGCTATTTTAAATATTTCCTCAGCAACAAATGAGAGAACATATAGAAATAAGTGAGAATGATTCAATCCTTAGGGCTCATTACTACTTTTCTTTCTAATTTTTAAAACCAATTTTCTAGTCACGGTACCTCATAGTTTTCAGTCCTCAAGGTGACTCCATACAATAATTGAAAAAGTGAGTGATAAAATCACTTTTAATTATAACAAATGTTGTGAAATTAATTAAGAGGACTCTAACAAGAGAAACCATTAGGATTTGTAGTGTGCTTCAGATGAAAAAAAAAAAAAATCTAACATTCATTTATGTACCCAGGCAGAAACCGTGTGGCAAATGGGATATCAGTGCATGAAGTTAGAGCCAACGCTGCCTGGACAAAGGATTGAATCCATGTCCTTGGTCCATCACACACATGGGCTTATTAAATCCCCTGTCATCTTTCTCTTTCCCCATTTCTTTTAACATTTTTTTATTTCTCCAATCCAAATGGGATTGCCTATGTGATTCCTCCTTTCCACATTCTCCTGATGGTGGAGCTCAGACACAAGCAGAGAATTCAAATAAGTTCAAAACTATGATCTCATTATGAGGCATATTGTGGTCTGGAATTGACAAGTCCTGTCCAAGTGCTGCTGCTGGTTGGCAAATCCCATCTTTTGGGTAATAAGCGATTTGCTGGATTTTTCATTCCTTTTTCCGTCACTTTGTGAACCTGTACACATGTGTTTGTGTGATTGTTCACATAAATAAACATTAGTTTGAATAGCCTGTTTCACTTTTTGATGCAAATATAGCCTGTAGTATGGCTATAACAAATGTGAAAGATTATTCTAGATGAAAAAAAGTACATTTATCATATCTGATCCTTCAAAAATAGCTAACATAATGTCATTTGCCATGTAAAATCTTAAAACATTAGTTTATGATATCCAATGACTGGTCATAGTAACTATTCCTAAAATATCATCATGAAATTAAGTTATAATAGTGGGAAATCTGAAAAGGAAATATTGGCAAAAGATGAAATATGAGAATTGTCTACGTTTATAGACAATGCTTTCTTATACTTCCCAATCAAAGAAAAATGAATTTTTTAAATTATCTGTGGCACAAAGAATATTGAAGTAATGAAAGTAATGAGAGTTACATATTTTGATTACTGTTGTTACATTTTCAACTTTTCAGGAAGCAGAAACATTAGCAAATTAGCAAACATAATTCTTTAAAATTCTCAACTTGTTGAGTAGGAGTGGACTGTAAAACTTTAAGTCCAGGAGGGAATCAATGGTAAAAATATAAACACGGAGTCTGAAGAAGAGCTCTCTCTCTCTCATACACACACACTATCATGCTATTTTGCTTAGCAGCAGAAAAAGATGTTACATAAATGGAGCCTAATTGGTTTTACAATAATATTATAAACTTAGATTGCAAATTTAAAGCTTTAAGAAGAAAAAAAATTATGTGAAACACCATACCCATTTATATTGCATAAACTCTTCCACAGCATTGCAACTGCTGCATTTAGCATTATTATAGCTATGACCTGCAATTTTCATACAGTCACAATAGCATTTTATAATTCTTCTCACTGGGAGGCAAATATCTGTGGTCTCATTACTGGATTCAACCTGGCTTAACATGATAGGTGACATTAACAGAAATAAGGAATGTGGATGAATGCATTATACAGCATTGCTATTCTCATGCCTGATTTTCTTTTGATCGGGTAGAGTTCAACAATCTGCTGATGAACTACATTAGCTTAAAGGACTGGTTACTGTATAAACCTGTATAAACCAGAACCACCTGGAACAAAATATATTTCCTATACCTCCTTGGTTTATTTTTCTTCTTAAAACTTACCTTGTGATATATATTTATGCATTGACTATTATTTTCTCCTTTCCTCTTGTCAGAATGGAAGTGTTAAAGGAATTTATTTTGCATACCTACAAAAGGTGTGTCGCATGTATTTACACAAAGTCTTTATATAGAACAAATTTCTTCTTTGAGCTGTGACCACTAAACAGTTATCCCGAATATTATAGAATTACATTAAATGCTCGATCATTTCATATCTTATGCTTAGTGTGGTATTGAGTATTTGCCAAATTCTTAAGTTACATATTAACTAACTAATATTGGACATTATCTTATTGTTCAACCCTAGCTTAAATCTATATACAGGTTTGTATTATGCATATAATGAGAAAATTATGGTTTCAAGCTAAACTGCCAGACTCCAAAGGAAGAATATGATTAATAAATAATATGAGTTTCTGTTTCTTGAGGGTTTCAATATAATTTCTGCTTATTGAGTTCTAAAAATTTTATTACACTCACTTGATGACATTTACACTCAGCTTTTGAAGTGAGTTAAAGATACTTTGAATTTATTAAAATTCATTCAATATTCCTACACCTATTGCTGTTTACTCACTATGATTCAGACCTTCTGGTAAATGCTAGGGATACATGGATGAACAAAACAGACAACTTCTTCCTTCAAGGACTTTATATAATTGTTTATTTACTCTTATTATGATAACTGTTCTGAGGAAGAAGCATAGGATGATAAAAAGGATTAACTGAACTTAACATAAGTGATTTATGTGTTTCATTATTCTCAACACAAATATCCTATTGCTTAAATAAAATGAGAGAACCTGACATTTTCCCATCAGATCTGAAATGTCTAAAATAGAAATAAAACAATCCGATGTTAGCTATATTTTATTTCACTTGATTTTAAAAGGTATATTAATGTACAGAATATCTCACACTCTGAGTGGTTGGGAGCAATAAGTACTTCAGATTCTCCAATAGTGGGAATATAAGATAACATAATTTACTTCTTGGTCCAACCAAAATGTCACTCCAGTGTAAGGAGGAGATAATGATTTACCTGAGTATGAATCTCAAGATATCATATTTGAAGACTAAAGCTAAATGCAGTTTTCATGATTTTAGTTTACCTGGCATAAATCTTTCACATTAGAGGTTTTGTTTCAAATTATTTGTATCCTATGTATGTATGTATGTACTTTGGGGAACTCATCATAGTATGAAAAGACATTTAATATTTGCCTTGAGTTTTCCAGATTGTATAAATCAGTTTGCTGTCCTTAGATAAGGAAGAGTAATCTTTACTGTTTATAAGACAGTGTAATTATAGTCACATTGAAAGCAAACAAGAAAAGTAGCAGATGATGAAACAAGAAAAAGTTATTATGAATTTGCTAATCCATGAGAAAGTCTGTATTCAGAAAAATGTGGGACTGGTACAAAGTCCTATATTTTAGAGTAATTCTTACTTTCTTTTTATGTTTAGGCCTTATTCACAAAGGAAGAGAGGTAACATGGAATGAAAAAATGTGGAATGGAAAAAATTCTAAACACAATATAGTAGTATATACAGTATACATTTTTCCTATTGGACAGGGGACTTTATATCTTCAGATTTAGCACAAAATCTTTATTTTAAGGAACTTTCTTTCCATCATAATTCTTGCTCCTGTTCCTATTACCACTGTTCTGAGTCAACAGTCTGCCAAGATCTGACAAGCAATTATCTTTGGTGTCCTGTTGTATCAAGAGTGGGATGGGAGAAAGGAGGCTATTTTTGGTGGCATTGATTTAATGATTTCTCTGGAGAATAGGAGAACTGCCAGGGATGTGTAAAAGTGGATACTGTACAAGAAAAAGAGTTATCTATCCACTCACTATGTAGATATGACAGTGAATAATAGGAAAGATCAAGTGAATTGTATAAAAATTAATGTTTCTTTTGGAGGTCTTACTGGAAAGCCTCTTTTTTTTGTGGTCAATGTACTATAATGTAGACAATGTAACACAATGAAGACCCACCCCACCTTCCAAAACATACCCCTTAATTTTCAGGCAAGTGTAATTAATACTTAAAATATATAACAATCAGTGAGGTATGTGAATAAGACATCAAAATGAATGTTGATGAATGTTCTGTTACTGCATTCTCTTGAGCAAAAACAAGGAGATGTTTCAACATTTAGGATTATCCCACAGAAATGTGAATTGATAAATTGTAAGAGAAACTGATGGGGTAAGTGACTTTATTACAAACTTACTTAAAATGCTCAGAAAACAGACACAAATAAATCCACTTATGTGACTTTCTCAAGCCAGTCTTTGCTAAGGGCACCTTCATCTTAACTCTTGTTGACATTTACTATTGGCATCTAGTAATGAAGAATCTTACTGAACTAATTTGATGTATTTATTTAATCTCTCTCCATATTATCAGTCCTAACAATTTTTCCTGCAAAAGTCCTAAACCAAATTTCATCTTGAAGAGTCTGTCTTTAGTCTTAAATTGGTAAACCAGAAATAACCTATAAATCAGTCTTCCCGAACATTATTTTAACTCTGTCACTTTTGTACAGTTAAGATCTTTAGTATTGCCTTTGCTATAATTTAAAGTACTGAAATTTTTTTTCTCTATCTTGAAATTTTTTTCCTCTGTCTTGAAGAGGGCATAGAAGTTCAATTTTCTTCTTTTACAATAACAAAGACTTTATATACATTTTACATTCATTTTCAGTAGTATGGGGAGCATGATTCTTATTTGTCTCAGGGTTACACTGATCTGCCATTTACCTTCCCCTGAATGCTCAGAATAAGATCACATTAAGATTAGAGGCATGGCTTAATGATCTTATTCTGAGTAATATCCCAGGATTTTAAGCAAACCATCAGCAGTTCCTCAGCTTCCAGTACCTTCAGAAAATTTAAATTCCTCTGCAGACCTTCTTAGCCTACTGATTTAAGGAGGACACTTGCAAGGTTACTCCTTTAAAAAACCCTACAAGGCACATTTTAGAGGCTGACAATGAGATTTCAATGGGATGAGTATGAATGAAGGTCTCAGAAGTGGAGATGTGTGTAACTTACAATTTTGGTTTCATGAAGGTTTTATAAAACTGATTATTTGGATTTTGCAAAATAATTCTGGGAATATAGAATTTACAAAGGAGTGATGACTGTTTTTTGCTCAGGTTTCACACAGATTATGCTACTTAAGTGCATAAATCATTTCTAAAACCTTCTATTGTAAAAAGCAGTAAAGACCTTAATGGTGATGTTGAGTGGAAAAGTTTCTGGGGTTAATGTTGCTAATTGAAAGATAAATTCCAGTGATACATCAGAATTAATGCTTTATTTTCACAATGACTTTCATATTTCTGAAATCCAAATGCAAAATAAAACATATCAAAAATCAGAAACATAATTTGATCTTATGAAAACAGATAGACTTGATATTTTTAGTTTGGGCAGGTTTAAGATAAGATTAATAATAAGTATGAAAATCAGACATTTGTGGATTCGAATATTTATTGTCAAATATTCTATATTCTATCCATCTCTTATTTGTGCTCTGGAGAATCAGCTATTTCAGTGTATGTTTTTCCATTATAAAGCAATAAGACTTTTCTTTTTAAAAAATATTTTTACTTATTTGAGGTATCATTAGTTTATATTATAGTACTACAGAAGAATAGGTTTATGACTCCTCAGATTTGCATTGCCACACCCCATAAAACCTTTTTTACCCCAAGGTCTAAGTTGCTATGTAGTAGGTCATTGGAATTGACAGACAGTAAGACAAAATCATGTGTTCCCTAGACAATCCGTTGCACACACTTTCACTGACTAGACCAGATTAACTGTTTTGGGACAGTGAAATGGAGAAATATTTTACTTTCCTACGTGCTACACTTTTAAGCAACCATCTTTAGTGGCTTCCTGGTAGGCATGACTGTTGAAAGGACAGTTTTATTTTCTTTGCTGATTTGACTTTCATACCTAATCTCTTAACAAAGTGATTGGAGAAATTAAGAGCAAGGAAATGTCCTTTTGACATTTTTCTATCTTTAAAATCCTGAACACACTTATTAGTTTCATAATGACAAGTTGGGAACTTTTTTCTTTCAACTTTCTCATGGTTATATTAAAAAAATTTAAAGTAGACTTAGTGAAAGACTTTGAAATAAAAGTTGCATGAGAATCACGTGATGTATTTACTGTGGCAAAATGCAGTTGACAAATGAACAAACATTCCAAGATTAATCATGCTGTGTGTTTACTTGGCTGTATTCTGATTGCTATAATTGAAAACACTCTTCTATTTTAATTCTAGTAATTAATCCCTCACGTCTTGTCTCGTTTATCAGTCTTTCTCATGTTAACCCTATTTGGATGGTGTTCATTCTCAGTTTATTTTTGTTATTCTCTGCTACTCAATTACCAAAATTTGCTAGTTGGTTATACTGCTTGATCAATATAAGAATCTTGATTGTATAAGAGAAAGACATATTATATATTATTAAGATATAAGATATCAAAAATTAAATCAATATGAAAGATTAAAAAACCATCAAGAGAAAAATAATAATGGTGGCTGTGTTAATGATGTGTTTAAAGATGATTATCCCCTTGTCTTAATTTTCTTTAGTAATATCATGTTAGCATTTTAACAAAAATGAAATTAAGATTTTATTACTCTATATATGAATCACTGCATGCTTAATTGAATATCACATTGTTTAAGTGTGGAGAATTACTAGTAGTTTGGACCTAGGAAGGCACTTTGCTTCATCATTTATATAAGACCACTGCCTCTAAAAAAGGAATCAGACACAGGAGTTATCATGGTAGAGTGGAGTTAGAATGTAGAGAATATAGAGACTCCTGCCTTTGATTAAAGAAATACACGAAATGTAGGATGTGTTTTTAGGACCAAATGTAACTTTTTATGATCTCACATATGTCCTGAAGTCATTCATTAAAGTATAGATTCAACATTTTAAATTCTCCACCATTGTGAAATTAATCTCTCAACTAAATTAGTTGGCCATAGATAATGCAAGCAAATATATAGTTACAGACTCAGAACAGAAACCCTCCCTATAATTCTATTCCTAATGGTGTTTCTAAAGATAACTATGTTAACACAATTTAACAAAATGCAGATGTGCAAGGGCAAAACATTGACATTTGACAACAGGCCATCTTTCAGAGATTTTCCTTGAGAATTTATCTTTCTTTTCTGGCTAAACACTATCACGTCTCATGAGACCCTAACTGTGATATAGCTCGCAATTAGGCAAGATGCATTTGAATTTGTGATTATAATATCTTCTAATTTTATAGTGGGGGGTAAAAGAATGTAGATACTTTCCTCTGTATTTCATGGAATCATAGCCACAGTAAAAGTAAACTCTGCATGTTAATACAGTATACTTCTAGTCTCACAGGATTGTTTCATTTTGGGAAAGAGTCATATTGCCTTTGGAAAGTAAAGGAATTTATCCTATTTTCTTCAAAGATAGGGTGCAAAAACATACTTGAATTAATTTCATTTTTCTTTCTATTTCATGATTCCTTAAGATACATAACTCTTGTGATTTGCAGAAGATCCCCCTCACACACTCTTGAAGAAGTCACCATTTATTTCAGTGTCTTAAAGAAGAAAATAAAAAGCAGATGCTCTAAGTGTACTTACTTGAAAAAGACGAAAATCCCCAGCGAAATCACTAAGGTGAAAATCGACATAGAATGACCCACGATAGCCAAGTAGTACAGATTGTATGCATCCTGGAACAGCAACAACAGAACCAGTTACAAATAAAAGTAGGTGAATAAGTGATTGTAGAGGAAGGAAAATACTTTCTACTCTTAAATATTATAAGTAAAAAAAACTACTTTTTTAAAACTTAACATTATAACACATTTCATAGAACTGAATTATACAAAAAAATAACAAGCTGTATTAACATATTAAATATGACAAGGTTAGCAGTTACACTAGAATAAGTGTGGCCAGGTAGGAAGAAGACTGGATTTATCAGGGCTGGGCTCTACTCTGAGTATTGTCACTAGACCTTTGTGGAACCTTCATAAATCAGTCAGTTAGTTCACCTATTTCGACCTCAGTAGTCCTCATCTATCATGTACTTTGGTTGGACTAGATGATTTCTGAAACAAGTATCTACTGCTTATAAGAAACACCATTAAATACAGGGACACAAAAATATTGGATGTGAAAGGAAAGTAACTAAAAGAAAATAGGTGTAACAGACAGATTCAGATGTTAAGTCAGGAAAATAAAACAATTCTAAATTTCTATGCACCTAATAACATAAAGGTCAAAGCACATAAATGATAAAACAAAAAGTGACAACTCCTAGTAATTTATAGAAAACACAGACAAGAAAAACAACCTACAGTATAATTATGAAATTTTACTAATTAACATGTAATAAGCACTGTATCCAACAACTACAAGATACTCATCTTTGGGCATGTACAAGAATGTTTATCTAATCTGATATTTTATAGCCAGTAAAGCAAATCTCAACACATTTCAAAAATGTAATCTTAAAGAAATCTTAAATGGCAACAATTGTCTATTATTAGTAAAAAGGTTTTTTTTTAAAAAAACCTTCATATTATTGAGAATTAAGCAATACATTTCCAAATGGCGATTAGATGAAAGAACTCCTTAGGAGGTATTTAGAAATCTTTATGAGAAAACAAACACTCAGTTCTTTTTTTTTTCCTAGGAATTAATTTTCTAATTATTTTTCTAAATTCAATACTAGACAAAACTATGAGTGTTGTTTTTGTTAAGTTCTTCCTTTTAAATAGTTTACCATATAGAATCCCTTGCCATTTAAACTATGTTTTTAATTTGGATATATATCCATTCCCCTATCACCTTCAAGCATTTTATTTTTATCTCTGCATAATTTATTTCTAAGAAAATTTCATGTAACTTAATTCTTTTTCAGTGTCTCCAGTATATTCTTTTAAAAAATATATATTCTTTGGAATTAGAGACTTCTAAATGTGTAAGATTAAGCCAACAGCTAGCTCATAATTTAGTTGCCATTCTTGTATCATTTGTAAGACTGAGAGGTGTGTGTGAGTGAATGTGTGTGTGCATGTGTGTTTTAATAAATTCTACCTTGGTTTCTGCACATTTTTTGTATTTATGTTAG
Organism: Talpa occidentalis; assembly: GCF_014898055.3. Taxonomy (NCBI): domain Eukaryota; kingdom Metazoa; phylum Chordata; class Mammalia; order Eulipotyphla; family Talpidae; genus Talpa; species Talpa occidentalis. The sequence goes on from NW_026555331.1 coordinate 84,469,406, forward strand.
AATATTTGTGCAATGAATATCAATCATTATATTAGGTACCTAGAGGGGAGCATTTATTGCTTAAATTGTTTATTTCCCTTTCACATGTGGCCACGATGTGTGAGCAGGTCAAACATGGGAGCATTCAGAAATAATTTTTGGACCTGCACTATTTATAACAATTCAGTTAACGGAGTTACAATTATTTCCTTGTAAAATGATAATCAGCACTCATTCAGGAAATTCCTCACTCAGTGACATGTCATTTCAATCAGACCTTATTAAGTAAATAGCTCTCCATTAGGATGTAGACAGGAGTCTGAATCTCAGGGGTGACTAAGCAATTTACAGAGAGGTGCAGGGCTTTGATGCCCTCAGCCTGTGACTGTGATGAGGTGTCCTTAGTCCCTGGTCTCTTATACTATCTATCCTTGTTTGTCTTGTTGCTGTTGTTTGTTTTATTTTTAACAAAAGGAAAAATTTCTATATCCCTAAAGTTTCTCTACAAGAAGCAAAAGTAATAATGTGTTTTACTTTCCAACGTAGTAACTGTTTTGCACACAAGTCTATCCTTGAAGGAAACAGTACATTTCCACTAGAGCCACCAGGTTGCTCAGAGGGGCCCTGTGTGGCTAAGAATGATCAACTTTTTTCCCAGTTCTGTGGGGAGAGGTTGTAGACTTAGTAATCTTCATAGATTTCTGATATACTGAAGGATAGGATAGGTAGCTGTTTCATTCCCTCCCACATAGGTTTAAAAGTTTCTAAGCAGAGATGATAATAAAAATATTTAACAGCCCATAAGGCCCATATACCAACAAATCAGAATGGATTTCACTGAAAATAATCTAAACAACCACACCTAAAGCTGATTCAATGAACTGATGAGAACTTTCTAAAGGTCCCTCCAAGGTCTGATAGTAAAACTGTGATGAACATCATGGGTGGTGGAGGCAGGACAACTGTTAGCTTTTGACTTGTGGAAAATCTGTACTTTTGAAACTCTTGCAGGAGGTGAGAGATTAAAGTCCCTGGAAATGTTGCCTGATATCGGGCATCATAGAATCCCATTGTCTGTCCCATGGACACTGTTCCCCTTGTCAAAAATAGTGTGATTCCATTTGCTTATGGAACTCTCACTGATACTGAGTACCAATCAAGAAGTGAAATGTTTTCTCCAATGTATCTTCATAGGAGCCATAGGACTTAAAGGTCAGTATCTAATTTCCTTCTATGAAATAGATTGGCTTCTTCATAGCAGGCATTTTATAGTTCTGTATTCATTTCTATGTATACATTCTCACTCAATACTGAAAGTTGAAACAGAACCTACCTGTAGTTTCTCCGGAGTGAAAGCGTTGCACATGGTATAGTTGGACCAGGTTTCATTGTCTTCAGGATGTTTATACCAAAACCCTTTTTCATCACAGTATCTAGTAACCCTTTCTGTTAACGAAACACAGTAGTTACTAACTTTATTAATCTTACCCCTTAGCGGGGACTTAGATGGTGTGTCCACAGACCCCCTGTAACTGAACCTGCTTCGTTTCAACATCTGGGCCACCTAAGTCTTTACAGTTATATTTAAAACACTCCTTTTTGCGCCTCCCCTGGTGTCGCAGCGGTTGAGCGCTGGGCTGCGAAGCTGCCCGCAGCCTCTGCAGTGCCGGTTCGATCCCCGGCTGCCAGGTGAGGGTCCCACATGGCGCGCAGACCTCTCCTGCCGTGCCCAATTTCATTAGTCTGCCTGTTCTGTTCCCCACTCTGGCTCTGGTGAATTCTCTCACCCTCCCGTGCTTCTGACTGTACCCAGTGCTTGTATAAATAAATCTTAAAAAAAAAAAAAAAAAACACTCCTTTTCCATTATTTTAATCTCAGATTTGTTTAATATCAGATTTGTTTAATCTCAGATTTGTTTCTATCTGGTTTTTTAAAACATCTTTTCTGGTCCTGATACCTGTATCTCTTAGAGCTAGGAAGCTGCACCCTTTTATCCCCCTGAGATCCACATTCCTCCATCCCCTACTTTAGTTTCATCTACTGCTGTGCTCTGCCTCCTACTGGCATTTCCTTAGTGCACTGGGTTGAGGTCCCTCATTCTAGTCATTTTCTTGTGGGGATTTCATTGTTGATCAGTATCATCTGAGCTGCACTTTTAGTCACAACAGAACTTAAAAAATATCCTAAAGTCCAAGGTGTGCTTCAAATTCATTAAATCGGAATGCCAAGGGTAGCACCAGGCATGAGGATTTCTAAAAGTTCCTCAGTTCCTAAGTCATGTTGAGAATCACCTACTACAACTAGCACCTACCCCACCCTACTCCCACACCCGCCGTCTAGTCTCTGGATTGAGGCTGTTAAACAACTTCACACATACTTCTTTCCCATTCATTCCTCTGCACTTATTTCCACCATAGAGCATTGAGCATTTTGGGTTCTAAGTCTCCAGTCTATTTGCATGCGAAAATATTAAGATAGGTAACTTCAGCCCCCTAATTTTTCATTCTACTTGATGTTCTGGACTTTTATCCTGACTAAGCAGAATAATCCCAGCCTAACTTATTTTTTTTTAAAGATTTATTTATTTATGCATACAAGAGCTGGGGTACAGGCCAGAGATGCGGGAGGTGAGAGGATTCACCAGAGATAGAGTGGGGAACAGAACAGGCAGACTGACTGAAACACATTGCTGAGGGGAGCAGCGGATGAGACAAGGGACGTCTGCCTTGCCATGTGGGTTGCTCCCTGGTCGCCCAGGGATTGAACTCGTGCTGCAGAGGCTGCGGATTGCCTCATAGTGTGGTGCTTAACCCCTTGCCACACCAGGGAGGCCTATCCCAGCCTAACTTTTAGCCACATGGAGTATGATGTCCTACGGGTCCAAAGAAAACATGTCCTTCCTTGAAAGTTCTAAAAGGAACTCAGTTTGTAGACATTTGTAAGGAGATTTAGATACACTATTTGTCAAATGCTTTTTTAAAGACTGTTTTGCTTACTTACAGAGGGTTAGGTAAGAGCTTGGGAGACTTGGGTTCACTTATGGTTTTGTGTCAAAGATTATGTGAGTATAAATGAGATAATACATCATAAAATATTTTGAAAAAGTGATATTCATAGAAAAGTATTGCTATGTCACTTTTTATAACTATAGTAAACTTGGTATCTTTTATTAAAACAGAAAACTGGTGGGTGTCTAGAGTTACTACCTTGTGATTTATTTTTCCTTACACATGACAGTTTTATATAAACTCCAAGGTTGTACAATATTTTCATCATTCATGTTATGTCAGCCCCATTTCTGCTATTTCTTGATTAAATATTTTCATAAGTCACCAAATAAATGTTAACTGAAAATTTAAAAACATGTCAAATAAAACTGGTTATAGAAATCTAGTTTATTTAATTTGTTGTTAAAATATTATTAATACTTTATTTTAAATTTGTTATAATATTCTATTATACAAATCTCATTTTAATTTAAAATTTAATGGAATTTAAGACCAATGTGCACCACTGACTAGTAATATGACTTAAAAATATGGACAGCTTACAGTATTTATATAAATGGATAATATTTTAATTTAGGAAATGTTTCAGAGATCTCAAAATGTGTATAATTAGATAAGCATATTTATATTTGATATTCTTTTCAGAATATCAAAGCATCATGGCAAGATAGAAAATGAAAATAAATACTCTACCTGTTGGATCAAAATCTGGAAAATAATCGGGGCAGTACTGATAGGACAACACTCCAGCCGGTGTGTCATCCCAGCAAGTCCATCCATCCCAGGAACGATTGCAGTATGGACCTGGCCATTAGAAATTTATATTGCAATTGTCAGAACTCAGTATCCTCAGCAGGATTAAACATTCTACAGACAGTAATTTGGGGGTTCTTCACTTGGATGTGGAAATATTAGAAGAAGCAACAGCAGTAAAATACCACCTAGTAATGCAATTTGCATTTTAGTGCTTTCTCCATTTACTCCTCAAAAGACATACATGTCATCTCTATAGAATCTTTCCTCCAAAATCCTTCCTTTAAAATATATCTTCAGAATTGCTACAAGAGTACTCTTTTATATATCTGTAAAATCATCATTGGATGAAAGGCTTATCTTGAATTATATAATTATTTGACATTGGAATATATGTATTTTACTAACCATTAACCTTTCAAGGTGTTGCTTGGGTAGGGCTCAGTCTTACTTCAAGGATGATGTAATAATTGTTCATTTGGAGGTGTATTTTCAGCTAGCTCGTGGACTACATATAAAGCAGCCTTATTCCATTAGAATAACACTTGTCACTGGCTAAATAATGCTCAGTTTAATCACATTATGTGGTCAATATTGGCTTCAAGTGGTTTCTCACTGATTTCAAAAATCAAATCTAATATAAAACACTAAAAATGATATTCACAAGAATGAATCTCAAGCTTGAAGGCAGTTCTCAAAAAATAAAAAAGCTTTAAATAATTATCATAGCACAAAAGTTCAACCTCTCAAGATAATTAAGATGCAAGTCCTTTCTGAAAATAACAATTTCATGTTTCTATTGTCTCATTTGTTTCAGAGAAATAGTTTCTTCTAGGGGCAGAGTTGCATTTAATGCCTTTTCAAATTTGTTAAAAATACTGAAATTACTGAAGGTAGAAGAATAACATACATCTATCTTTCAACTGACTTGTGTTTAAAGGAAAATGTTACAAATAGGAATGACTATTATAACTTTTAACTACTTGAAGGCAAACCAATGTTTTCCTTCCACCAAGCACTGTTGTCTTATAATATACAAGGATGTACAAGATCTTGGTGGATCTTTCAAAATGTTATAGAGGACAGGAAAGACAATTTAAATGGATGTATAACAATGGGTGGCCATCATATCCTCCCTTTTGTTTTCTTCTGGGGCCTTTAAATTAACAGAATTTGTTAGGTCCTGAAAACAACTGGGCAGACAGAATATTCTAGAGGCGAGAGGAGAAACAGTCTTTAAGTGATATCTTTTTCTATTTTCTCTGTGAACTAGGGGTAGAAAGGAGAAAGGAATATCATGAGTTGTCAACCAATTGACAGTTAAGGGAAAGATACTGCCTAATTAATCCAAACCAGATGGGGTTTTGACAGGTTCTTCTTAGACAAACTCTGCCCACCATTTTCCAACTTCCTTCCTAGAATTTTCCAATTTCTCTTTTTATTTAACCCTGTATTATTCCTGCTTGCCAGGTGTGAATATGGAATTATTGTAGTAATAATGTGATCAAAGCAGATGTTAGCCAGAAACTTTTCTGATGAACTTAAAAGGCAAAAACTAAGCCCATTTGCCATATGAAATACACGAACATACCGTAGTATGAAAACCATTGCTAAAACTGTGGTATATTAAATACTAAACACAGTAGTATATTAAATATTAAATATAATATACTGTAGTATATTAAATTAAAATCAGTCAACATATTTGCCCCTGGAAGAAAATAAGCCTTTAATGATGTTTGAAATGCGTGTTTACACAGATCCTCTTTTTACCTTCTCCTTGGTAGGGGGGTAACTTTGCCATTCGATCATAGCATTGGAACTGTGCATCCATCATCTTCTTTCGTCCTAGGACGTACAGGAATGGCTCAGGCTCAATTGTTGGAGAAAAGGTGGTGTTTGAATCGGAAGGAAGAACGGGGGTTGGGTGCTGTATTAAAAGAAAAATTGGTTACATATAGAGAGTAACTGATTATGTACACATAATTTCATTATATTTTTATACATTTATACCTACAATACATTTAAAACATTACACAGATTATGCTTATAAAAGTATGAAAAATTTTATTTTTCCTTCTATAAGCAACAGTTACTTATGGTCTCCCTGCAGAATATTTTTTATTCTATAACCTGAGTGTATTTATAGTTCATCTACAAATTCTAACTACAAATTTCATATTTACATTCAGTCCTTTACTATTGAAAATGTATAGCACCCACACACATTCATGTACTTCTTTATCGAATAATTTTCAGAAATTTTTTTATTAGTGTACAGAACTAAGCAAAACAAATAACCTGATCCCCCCCCCAAATAGTAATATTAATTAACTTTGCCTTATTTGGAACTCTTAAGATCATGAATCACATTATTAAAAATAGGTAAGGCAGTGCCAGAGATAAACTTTATTTTTATTTAATTCTTTCAGCTGATTTTTGTTTGTGCTTAGATTAAGCACATTGCCAAAATTTTACCCAGTTTATCCCACAGAACAAATAATGTTTTTCTGAGATTCTAGCTTGGATAACTGGGCTTAATTTCTTTAAACTGGTTTCATCAGCAGATGATCATACAGGGTAATGAATTTTTCACTGCTGAAAATCAGTGTAAATTTTACATGTTTCTGTCAGTACAAGCTGCTAATGTCAGCCTCAGTCCTACTTATTATAACTAATGTGTGTGTGTGTGTGTGTGTTTGAAAAATATCTTTGTGCCAGTAAGCTGAAGGCAGGGACTAGATCACCCCATGATGGAAAAAGGAGCAGTTCCTAACCTTCTTAACAAAAATACAAAGGCATAATTGAATATGAGGAAAGAAAAATAGTAATAGTCAAACACCCCAGATACTTTATCCTATATAACTGGGAAAAATGGTAGTGCCCTGAGAAAGGGGAAAAGTTGGGAAAGAAACTCTTCATTGGGGGAAGAACGTAACTTCTCTTCTGGATTTGTATTGGAAGTGCCAGCACGTCATCTGAGTAGAAATCATTTCAGAGGGTAGATATATACTACTGTTATAACATTGCTGTTATGACTCTACATGGACAGTTACTTGAACACAGTTGACACCATACTTTAAGCGTTAGGGTTATTTCTGCTTTTAATGACTCTTGAATTTACAAGAGAAGAAAGACAAGCCAATGAAACAACAAAATGATTAAAAATGTGCAAATCCCTTATTAATGTAGTTGAACAACATTCTGTTGTCATATCACCCTTTTCCAATGGATTTTAAGATCAGTCATCAAATATGCATTGAGCTTGGTGAGCTAAGTATTGTTGAAGATACATTGATGAATAAAACTAGTATAGATTTTTCCTCATGGAGCTTACAGTCTAGCAAAAAAACCCACAACACTATAAAATATTTCTTGACACCAATTATCTTGAAAGGTAAAGAGTCATTAAATGCTCAGATATTTCATTAGAAATTGGGATGTGTTTGGGAACACACACACACAAAAGATGTTAAGTCTTCATTTTGGATTTTAGTAGCTTATATTTGTATGAATGTGTGTATGAGTGCACATGTGTGCGTAATTCCACTCAAAATCATGTAACCATGATCTTTAACCATGTCTAATGGTGTCCTCGCAATAAAAGATAGCAATAGATGGTTCAGCTGATGCATATATATTAGGTTCTTTATGGTTCTATACTTAGAGTGTTTACTTGGTAAGAGAATTATCATTTAAGATATTTAGTTTTGGGCCACTTTATCACCATCTTCAAATCAGCTTAGAAGATGGAACATGATGTCATACAAAAATATTTTCTGTTTACTATATCAGGGACTATTTTCTGTCATTTATGTACAGGGACATTAGTGACTAATTTGTTTAAGCTTAGTGTCATTTCCAAAAATAAAATTCTGAATTCTGTCTTTAAATGGACAGGACAACTAGCTAAGGAATGTTCCTGTGTAGTTGGAAATTCATGGAAGCCCTGGGGGAACGGTATGGACAAGTATATCAAATGGAAAACCCTATACTTATGTTTTCATTACAGTATTATTTGATTGAATGCAGTTAAAATAACATCAATAACAGTGGCGATAAGACCATCTGAAAGAGTAGGTGTAGTTGAGGCAGATGATAGCGGTATCAATCTTATCATTCTTGCAATATTGAAACAAACTCCAGTGAACTTGATTTGGAGTCTGGTTCAGCAGAGATTGTTTCAACACTGAAGGAATGAGGAATTAGAACTTCTGTCGTTAGTTGAGCCAAAATAATCTGAGTCCGATCCTGGTCTGGTTCATTGCACATTGACGATGGAATTTTCCCACTGGAAGCTGAATGTTTCAGTGATTTTCTTCTGAAGATAGGCATTGAGACATTCTGTTACATACACATATATATGAGACATTCTGTTACATGTACACACACATATATATACATATAACAGATATTTATATAACATATATACATATGTGTATACATATAACAGATAGGTAGGTATAGATATACAAAGACAGTGATATAAAACATATAAAGTTCAAGTTGTGGAATAACTATTTCATAAAATACCATATATACAAATTTCATAACACACATTAAACATAAACTTTTTGCTGATGATTTTATACAAATAAAAATTATTAGAGGAGGTGGTAGAATTTTCAGCAATAAAGAGGCAAAGTAGAAGCAGTAATGATTAGATGAAAGTATCAGGTCATGTGAAAGATTTAAAAATGTTTACTTATCATAAGTATTATGTTTATACTACATATTGGGGGGGGTCAGCAAATATATGATTCGATGTTCACATGAAGATAGAAATGAGTTGTTAAGGGCATTAATATTTTTCTGAGTAAAGATCATTGTTCGAAGTTTTGCAGACAAGAGCTCACAAAATTCTTGGAAAACAAAACAAAAAACAATCTCTTAGGTATCCTATGTAGCAGTTTAGTTGCCATATATGTGATGTCACTCCTAAAGGTTCAAGTAAATGGTGCCACACATACGACCACCGAGCTGCCACCAAAGCTGTAGTCCACAGCTTGAGTACCTCCCATGTGCCAGTCACTGTTATAGGTTTTGGAGGCTCAGCAGCAAGGTTGCTGCCCTTGTGGAGCTTCCGTTACACAAGGTTTCATCCACACTAGTCATGGAGTACATAGGAAAGCATTCTGATTTGAGTGGTCTAAAATCAGCCTACTTTGGAGTTACAGGCAGTTTTGGTTGTATTTTTTTTTTAAAGATTTATTTATTTGTTTGTTTGTTTGTTTGTTTATACATACAAGCACTGGGTACATTCAGAAGCTCAGGAGGGTGAGAGAATTCACCAGAGCCAGAGCGGGGAGCAGAGCAGGCAGAAGGACCAAAGTACACTGCTGAGGGGAGCAGCGGGCGGCAGGAGAGGTCTGCGCGCCATGCGGGACCCTCCTCCAGTGGCTGGGGAGCAGCTGGGGATCGAACCTGCGCCGCATAGGCTGCGGGCAGCTTCGCAACCCAGCGCTCAACCGCCGTGCCACCGGGGAGGCCCTACAGGCAGTTTTTGAAAGTAAGGAGACAGAATGAGGATATAGAGCTGTTCTGTGCAGAACTTTGAGAAATGGTCTATCTTTGCAGTGGCTGAAACCCGCTGAATGCAGGGGTCCATGCCCCTTGCTGAAAGGAGAGATTCATACTGATTGCCACAGACAGAAATCCTCTAAAAGGAAAATGAATTCAGAATCCACAAATCAATAGACCCAAAATTGATAATGCATATGTTAGAATTATTTGTAGTTTTCAATTACTTATATTTTTTAGATGAGCAAAGAATGAAATAGAACTTTGCAAAGTGTTAGTGCTGGTTCTTCCAGGCAAAATCAGATGCCTGGTTGATGTCCTATGTACTTTCTACTTATATATAAATGCATAAACAACACAATTGCTGGAAATATTCAGTGCAAATAAGGGAATACAGTTGACAACCACAACAACATGCTATCAGAAAAATCTAGTTTTTCAATTTTTCATCATTTTCATCATCATTAGCACTTTTTGAGAGCTCCCTATGTGCCGAGGACTGTTTAAGTCATTTTCATTACAGGAAATAGGAAGGAAGTGAAGGGGTGATTTTGATTAGAGTAGATATGGTGAATGGAATGTGGTGACCTACACCAATGCTTTCAAAGCAATTTGGAAATCAGGTTGGTAGAGTTCAATAAATATATTGGTAGTGGTTGTTTACGATATGGTAATATCTAAGAAGTGATATTCTGAGGTAATTAAAATCACTGTCACTTTTTAAAAAAGTTCCCCTTTTTTCTGAGGAGTATCAGTGTGGGGTATAGTGTATTTTAGAAGGAGATTGATATATCAAATGAATTTTTATGGACAAATCTTCTGAATCAAAAACATAATCCAAGCATAGATAGAGAATCAAATTTGTTGGTCACAGCAAAGAGAGCACAAAGCCATTTAAGTGCTTAGTGCAGTTATGTTTGCTAGGAAAGAGGTGTCCACAAAGCATAAAACATTTCTGTTCATGAAAATAAATGGAATTCTTTCAATCTCTGAATTTTAAAATATATCAGATAAAATATATCTGAACTTTGAATAAAAGTGATCTGCTACAGTTTTTAACACACTAGAGATTATCTGAAGTCTTTGTAGTAAAAGGTTAGATAATCCCCAAATTATCTTGTTAGGATTTAGTAGTGCCTTTAGCTCTTCTATCAATGAACAATATAATTAATCATATGTTTTATGAAATGAAATTAGTTAGAAATATTCACATGTACTTGACCACACAGAATTTTATTTGAGCTATAAAAAGTAACTATCAATTTATAAACAGAATATACCAATATTTCTGCATCTCCAGAATACTGCACAGGCTTTGGCACATTATAGAGAACATTACATATTTTACTGGTAATAGTTTCTACAATAGTCCTGCTTAATTATTTTGAAAATCGTATTTCCAATGGCATGAATTTACCTGCATTTCCAAATACTGGATTACTTTTAGAAAATTATACAGAACTTTCTTTAAAGCTTAAAATAATATGGACAGTCTTACATAATAAAATAACTTATTATCTAAATAGGTATAAAGGGGTTACATTAACAATCATTCCCATAAACCATTTATTTTATACATTAACATTACAAAATAAAAATCCCTTTAAAATTAACTCAACATTTATAGGACATTAACAATATTTTCCCCTTGAATAATGTAAAGAGAAATAGTTTATGTAGACTTGTAAGCCCATAATTACACATGAACACACACTAGAAATCCTAGAACTGGAACCCTAGACAAGATTTGTTTGGGTGAGAATCAGATCCTGAGTGACTGACATGTATAATTCATTGGTCAGTGTTGTTCATATATGTTAAAGCTGATGTGATGGTGGGTTAACAATGTGGACACAAAAATAAGCATTGATAATGTTTTCTAAGAGGTAGTTCTGACTACTAACTAAATTGTTCAGGAATAAAATAATATAAAAAATAAATTCAGCATGATTTAATAGACTAGAGAGTTATGGAATAACTCTCGGTAACATGTTAAGACATAAAAATTTTACTTTTAGATAAAAATATATTTAAAATCAATAACCATACTGAAAGAATTCATATGCTTTAAAAAGACAGTAACCCCAAAATTGTGATTCAAAGAAAGTCACATGTCTATCATGAAAACAGTTTATCCAAGAACATTATTAACTTTCAACATTAATTTCCAGGATAATGTGGAGATGTCTCAAATTATTGCTGAATTTTTGTAAATAATCAAAGCTCATATTTCTGTATTAAAAATACCACTCTAAATCAATGAAATTTTACTGGGAAGATTTTGTCAGCAAAATACTAAGAAAATGATAGTTTTGAGGAACTATGTTTTGACTCCTGGAGAAAAATATCTACTCCTGCTAATACCCATTCAGTCATACTCAAACATTCCTTCTTGTTTTAACATTCTATATTAACATAGCTTAGAATAAATTTTGTTTCACTCACATGTAGAAAGATGAACAGGGCAAAAACCCAGCGTGTAAAGGTGAGCTTCATTTTCGCTTTTTGAAGATGATCTCCTCTCTAAGGTCTGAAAAAATGGGAAAGTAACAAAGACATTTAAATTAATATAGCTTTAATATTAAATACATCCTTTCTTTTTTTCTTGTCTTTCTGTATGAATTGAAGAGGATCAATGTCCCAAGACATCCTAAATAAAACGCATGTAAGTGAAAACAGCATGTTTACAACACAAACGCAACTTTCTTTTGTCCAGGAAGGACTGTTATCCGATTATTGCCTGAAGTCCTCCTGTTAAGAAATTCTGGAGTCACTTTACATATCAGGACCAAATTAAAGGATTCAGAAGAATTGAAAGCAACCAATAAAGACTTCAATTAACACGTGACATCACTAAGAACTGCTAAAAAATTTCAATGGAAATGTCACTAAATCACCTTGTTGGACACAAACAAATGAAATCTGTCGTTTGAGAAGGATTAATAGTCAGCCCTTTAGGTATTCTAGGACCAACATTTATTTAGTCATATTTGGAGACTTGTGTATTTTCCTCACCTACAAATTTTTCTTCAAACTTTGAGTTGTTATTAAGAATCCTTTAGAAAAAAAAAAAGAATCCTTTAGAGGATTATGTTAAGTGAAAAGAGTTAGAAGGAGAAAGACAAATAGTGCACGATTTCACTCATTTGTGGAATATAAAGAAACAAAGCAAAGTAACAAACAAAACAAAACAAAAACAGAGCTTTTGACTCAGACAACAAAAAGAAAGAAGAAAAAGAGGTGTGGAACTGCTAAAGGGGAGGAGAGAGTGCCAATGCCCTAGTGGTGGATGCCCTAGTGGTGGATGATAATTGGATATTTGATTGTGGCAGTGGCTGGGGTGAGATTTGTATATACAAGAGGTGTGAATGTGAGTAAATTGAATGAGAAATGGTTCCATTATAAGAAACTAAGCTTTGGAGTAGACATGAAGGACATAACACATGTGCTGAAGAAACCATAATAAACACTGAGTAAAAAGTTAAAAAAAATGGTACAAATACAAAGCCTCATAAAAGAGAGATGATTTCTGATTGCAGGGTCCAGGGCAGAATATATATTTTGAATATCATTTGAAAATTAGATAGGATTTAGAAAGCAAAGATACTAGACAGAGACTGCAGATGAAAAAAACAAGATTAAGGAGATAGGAAAACTTAGGGGTAGCCAAAGAATAAGAAATACAATAGCTTAATTTATCTGGAGCTTCGAATCGCTCAGTTTTACGTCATTCAAGAAGTAGAAATAAATGTAGAAAAGTAGATTTTGAGTGCCCAGAAAATTGATAACTAAAACCATCCTTTTGGAATTTTGTGTATCTGTCATACATTTTCATCTATGTATATATACATGCCAACAACCTCATTTGATGCTAAACCTCTCTCAGATAAAATCATGTTTCAGCTATCTATAATTCTTTGGCACTTTGCAAATCACTTATACACAATGATTATTATTTATATGATGGTAGTTGTGATCTACTGTATTTGTTCTCTATATTAGCACATTAACAAAGTTGAATGTATTTATTTTCCTTCTTTACATTCCCATGTCAGTGACATGCACAATTACCCATGAATTTTATCTGTATGAGAAACTAGGGATCATCCCAACCTCTAGTCTCCACTAGTCTGATTCTATTTGTTTGATGTTGTTTCAAATACGCCTACCCCTCTTCACTACCATAACGTAGCTTAAGGTCCTTCTCAGCAGTACCATGGAAATAGCTTCACGACCAGTTTCCCTGCTTCTGATTTTGATCCCTCTAACACATTTTCTATACCAAAGTGAGTCCAATTTTATCCTTATTCAGTAACCCCATACACACTTTAAATAAATGTATAAAGTACTTGGTTAGGAAGATAATATAGGCCCCTCTCCTAGAGCAACAAACACCAATATGATTATAGAGAAAAACAAAAAGTTAGAAATTAAAACTGTCTCCTAGATTGTAGCTTGGTTGGCAAAGGACAGATAATGAAAGGAAAGCAAAGTTGGTAGGAGGGAAGATTTTAATTTGTCTTCTCTCTTAATCAGGATTGTTACCACCTGACTATATTGGCTGAGAAGTATTTCTTGGTGTGAAAGTTATTTTGAAATGTATGATTACTTGTAAAATTGACATGGCTTTCCTTGATCATTTTGGGAAGAACTCACAGATATACATTGAATTTCTAAAGATCTGTTGCTTATGATAGGTCTATGATTTAGCCCGAAAGCAGGATGCGTGGAACAACAGTTGTCAGAATTAAAAGTCAGATCCTTCTTGACATGAAAGACTTGCTCATTAATTATAAATGTGCGCACTAAGCACAGCGAGAAGTCAGTTTCGCTATGAAGGTGACTATGGGGCCATTAGGTAGTTAATTGGCTTATTCTATCTATGTCATCTATTTGATGTCATTTGATATATATATATATAAAGCAACTTATGTTGCTCAATTTTGACTCAACAGAATCATTAAAATGAAGACTGGTAGAGACGTGTCACCCTGAAGGCAAATGGAGCTAAACAGTCATCTTGCTGTAGGAAAGGGGAGTCCCATGGTTTCAAAGCCCCCTCCCCTACTGCTTTTACAATTGTACCATGAACAGCTAAGTTGAATGAAAATAGCAGGAAAATAGATCTGAGAGTGAACATTTGGATATGACAGGAGAGGTTAGCTAAGAAAAAGTCCCCTTCTTTTATTTCCTATTAATTGAGAGGTTTAAAATTTAAAAAAAGATTTAAAATTTTATAAATTTCAAAATTTATTTTGAACTATAATAAATTACTTATGCACAAATCTATAGTAGATCTGGACATACTGTCTCTAGTCAGAAAACCTGAATTGTAATTGTTCCAGGTTAAGTAGTGCCCTATAGATATGCCTATCTTTGAAAAGAGCACTTTGTGGGGATACATGATGAGGGGAGAAAAGACATATAGGTAGAACAGTGAAAAAAGACAGGACTTTATGAAATTCAGGGAAGAAAACAAGGCAAGGAAGAGTAGAACCAGAATGGAGAATGACGTCATTCACCCTCTATAAGAATCTATAAAAGAAAGAGGCAAAGGGCAAAGGTATGGAGAAAGGGAGTTAACAAAAGTGACAGTGGAAGAAAATGCCAAATGAACAAACGGAGATCTAAAACTTTAGTTGAGTGAATGAGAGGCTAGACAAAATGCAGGATGGGATCTAAGGAATCACTAATATGGACTTTTCAATAGGCAGGGTTGAAGTGTATTGATTGTGTTCAGAATTCAAAGGCCATGAGGATAATAGTTTTGACTTAAGAGTTTGTGAGTTAACATGGACCCAGGTCAGGAAGGGCAAAATCAGGCAAACAGCACCTTGTGGAGATAGAAATGGAACTCAGAGACTTTCAAGTTAAAATGGGAACAGGTAAGAATGATCATCTGTGATTAGATGGTCATTTGATATATCTGGATAAGGACTCAGAGAAAACCAGAACAAAGCTTAACTTCAATGTCAGATTATTTGTTTACTTGCTTCTTAACGTTTTCCCTGTACCTATTCTACAGCAAAGACTTTGTCTATTCTCATAACCCTAGAACCTAGAAAAGAGTCTGGAGCATAGTAAATGCATAGTAAATGTTGGTAGCTCAATGTCAGGGATGATTTGTGTCAGAATCTAGGGAATGCCAATGTGGGAATTTGGCAAGAGAGAAAGCATTAGTCTTTGCCCAAAGAGTTGTAAATCTGGAGCCAAAAATTCTAATTCAAGCTAACACTTTTATCATTTCTTTACTTTTGGGCAAGGAGCTTCACTTCTATGAAGTTTCCAATCTATTTATTAAAAGATCCTTTAGTCTCATTCTCCTTGAATAGAAGAAACCCCAGTAGGTGAAGCATATTGATCTTTCTGGCTCTGTCTCAGTAGCCTCGTTACTTTAGAGCAGTGGTTTCTAAAATGTTTCAACTATAGGTTTTTTTTTTTAAACAAAGGCACTTTTGTGGGAGCCTGTAGATAAGGTAGATGAGTATGGGACCTGAAAAGCTGATCGTTGAGTTTGACTTAGAAAATAGAAATGAAATAACCATGGACAGTGGTTCAATTAGTGGGCAACAGAATCTGCACTGCCCTAAATCCACAAATGAACACTAATCCTTTATCTAGAAAATTGTATTCCTGTGCTGCAGGATGAGTTAGTCAGTAGGAATCACTACTGAGAATAAATAAGAGTCTGAGTCACTAACTCAATGATGATGATTGAATAATCTTTGGTTAAGGAGAACTAATTTCCTTGAAAAGTAAGTTACATTATTTTTACTTTTTGAGAAAAAAGTATAAAATGTCAATGACTGAAAATAATGTCTATTCTCATAAATCAGCATTTCCAAAAGTATATTCCATAGAATGGCAGTAATCCCATGAGAAGCAGCATAAAATAAAGTTTCCATGGCCAAAAAAAGTTTAGGAAAGTAAGCATTTCCTATATTCCTCTTACAGAATTACCTTATACATTAATATTTAAAGTTCTATAACAAAATACTAGTTTAAATTGTCATTCTCCAAACGTGTTTGACGACGAAATTTTTTTATGATAACAATGATTAACCTAGCTACATAATATACTTTGGAAAATGCTCTTTGCACTCAATGACATTGCCAATTAAGCTTGCAAGTCATGAGAAAGAGTTGCCCTTTACTTAAAATTTTCTTTTTTTCTTCTCCATGGAGCAAAAGTGCAATTTCTGAAGTCTTAAATATTCCCTAGTCTTGGTACAAAGCCCAAAGATGTAACAAGCATTTCAGAGGCAATAGCTCCTTTGGAGTACTGTTTACTGAGAATCTATCTCCCCTTTAGTGTCCTGACTATGAGAACAAGGGGTAGGCTGAGGGGAATGGGTAGAGTAGAAAAGAGAAGAGTCAGGAACAGCTTTTCTGAAAACAGTTGTGGGCTTTTGCCATCCAAGGCCTAGATCTGTTTCAAAAGTAGAACTTAGAGTTTCTTTGACGATTCTTCTATTTCATACACTTTTGCATATATGGTCCAAATAAGCAGGTAAATGAATTTACCTCTGCTGGTATGTTGCCTTAGCAATGTCTTCTGTGGGGATAACTCCTTGGTTATATTACATATTAGAAAATCATTCTTCATTACTCTGCAACTAAGGTGCCAAGGCATTATGGTCATAAACCCAACTTATGTTGCCACATTCAGCAAAACAGAGTGCCTTCCTGACCCTCATTATGAGTTTAAAATGCCCATTTAAGCCAGACTCCAAATGTAGCTGATGAAAACTGGCACTCTTGGCAGTGGGAGCTGTTTATAATAAGCAGGTTGGCACACATTGTAAAAGAAAGAATTTAGATAAGAAGTGAAGCAGACTAAAAAAAATGTCATATTGAAAAATGTAAGATTTTTTTCATTGACTCATGTCAATGGCCTGACATAGTAAGTGTTCTATCAACAGTTTTTGAGTGAAAAAGATAGATTGCCTCTATGCAGTTGGCTAGACAACATTTAATAAATGGGGAGATCTTGGAGAAATGATTCAGAATCATGTGTAGTTCAAAAGTTTTGCACTAAAGTGACTATTATTAATTAGATAAAGTTTGGCTATTTAAAACTAACTTGAGCAAAGTGCACTGCAATTTCATGGATAGTTTCTAGTATTGGATCTTGAGTAGTAGCCAAGTTAGGGAAAGGGGAGATAGAAAAGGTTTAGTTCAAATAAATTTTATTAAAGGGCCTCCCTGGTGGCACAAGGGGTTAAGCACCACACTATGAAGCACTGCACTTTGCAGCACAAGTTCAATCCCTGGCCAGGAAGAAACCCACATGGCGCAGCGACCTCTCCTGTCTCACCGCTGCTCCCCTCAGCAGTGTGTTTCAGTCAGTCTGCCTGTTCTGTTCCCCACTCTGTCTCTGGTGGGTCCTCTCACTCCCTGCATCTCTGGCCTGTGCCCCAGCTCTTGTATACATAAATGGATAGATCTTAAAAAAAATAAAAATAAAATAAAAATACATCATGTACTTATGTGATTTTTAATGCCATTTCAAGATAGAGTTTAACTTCAATATGTGAGTGGTTGGGAGAAAAAAAATAATCCTGGTATAAAGAATCAGCATGTAAAGAACTAGACATAAGACCTGAAACCATAAAATACATAGAAGGAAATACAGGCGAAACACTACGTGATTTGCACATCAAAGACATCTTTACAGACACATCACCCAAAGCAGTGATAGTGAAGGCAAAGATAAACAGCTGGGACTACATCAAATTAAAGAGCTTCTGCACAGCAAAAGAGACAATAACAAAAACAAAGAGAAACCCCACCAACTGGGAGAATATTTTTGCACACAACACTAATGATAAAGGACTGATCACAAAAATCTGCAAAGGGCTGATGAGACTCAACAACAACAAAGAAAATAATCCAGTCAAAAAATGGGCAGAAGAGCTAAAAAGAAACTTCTCTGAAAGGAAATGCGAATGGCCAACAGGCATATGAAAAAATGTTCAACATCACTTGCAATCAGGGAAATGCAAATCAAAACTACCAAGAGATACCATCTTACACCAATAAGAATGGCACATATTAAAAAAACTAGCAACAACAAATGTTGGCGAGGGTGTGGAGAAAAAGGAACTCTCCTGCACTGTTGGTGGGAGTGCAAACTGGTCCAACCACTATGGAGAGCTGTGTGGAGATTTCTGGACCTACTAAACATAGAGCTTCCATATGATCCAGCAAGTCCACTCCTAGGTATTTACCCAAAGGACACAGAAACATCCATTCCAAAGAACACCTGCACCCCTATGTTTATAGCAGCACTGTTTACAATAGCTAAGCTATGGAAACAACCCAAATGCCCAAAAATAGATGACTGGATCAAGAAGATGTGGTACATATATACCATGGAATATTACTCAGCATTCAAAAAAGATAAACACATGCAATTTGCAGCAACATGGATGGCGCTGGAAGGGATCATGCTCAGGGAAATAAGCCAGAAAGAAAAAGAAAAATACCAGATGGTCTCACTCATAGCAGGAATCTAGAAAACTTAAATAAGGGACCAGGAAAATGAATAACTATAAGAAAGTGAAAATCAAAATCAACAAAAAACTATGAACCAGAGACACTTTTTGGGGTGTGGGGGGCGGGAGGGGAGGGATTGGGGTCAGAATGGGGGGGTTGCAATTGTATGGGGAATATAAAAATAAAATTTATTATTTAAAAAAAAAAGAATCAGCATGAGAAAAAGATGAGGAAATGGGACCCACCGAATATATTAAAGAAACTCTAAGTGGGCAGATTCCAAAGTTCATGCTCTTAATTTCTATATATATACTGCCACATAATATGAACTAAGAAGGCTCAGAGTTTTAACAAAAGGAATTTCAGTTGTCAACAAGGTCTTCTATTTGGAAAACCGAAAATAAATCTGAAATTAGTATGCTCACAAGTGCATTAGTTAATTAATTATTTTAGTAGTACTTCTGTTGAGATCAAATATGGTGAATATGGGGGCCAATATAGTGTAATAGGAAGTATATAGTGTAATAGGAAGCTATAGTGTATAGCTGAGGAATGAGGGATCATAGTTTAATGCTAGGACAACCTCAAAGTCACCACGTGACTCTTCAGTATGTTACTGTATCTTTATGGATGCTAAATTCATTATCTATAAGATTCAACAACTGAATTGAAGGTTCCTTTTCCCTCCAACACCAGCTCAAATAAAATACAAAAAATATATTTTTGCAGTCTGAGAGAGCATAGCAATTAGATAAATATTGGGCCTACTTGACCCTTCAAAAGAAAATAAATAAAAACAGTATTTTCCACATTGTGTTCTTCAAAATATGACCCCTATGAACATTCATTTAATAATGGAACAGAGGCTAGGACAAAATTTGAGAAGATAGGAATATGGTATGCTCTTTTCTGTAAATTCATAATTTGCTAAGATATTAATGGTTTTCAGGAGGTTTGAAAAAATGGATCCTTTAAGTAAATTCATTTAAATTAGTTTTTGTTACTAATAATATTTACTATGAATAATGTGCAATCAACATTCAAGGCAAACTTGGTTTTATTCAAAGTATGTTGGTCTTACTCAGAGTATTTAATAATCTTTGCTATTTAAGCATCCACCAGTCAGAACAATTGTTTGCTGCTAACCACAAGAACTATTACACCAGTGAGCAGTAGCTTTAAGCCAGACCTTGAGTTCTCTACTTTTCTCCTCTCTCCTGCTGCCCTGCTGTTCAATGTATAGGTATTTCTGTATGATTGTGTTTGTAGAAATGGAGGTGGGTAAAATTTGGCAAAAAGCACTTACTGTATTTATAAATTCATTCATCAAATATTTACTGAGTCAGATGCACTCCCTTCATGTATAACAGGGAATTTTCACCCTGAATCTCATGAAGGACAAACTTGCCCCTGTATTTCCAATTCCAGTGGCATATATTTTCAAAAAGTGAAAAGTATCATCAAATGTAATTTAATGATTACAAAGCTTTCCTTTTCTTTCTATTAAATTATAGATCCATTTCCCTGAAATTTGAATGCCTTAGAAATTATCCTTTTTTGAACAACTGTGTAAGCAGTTCAAAAGGTTCTGTAAAATTAGCTAGATTCCTTTGAAAAACAGAGTGATTAAGTGATGCTAGTGACATCAGGGATGTTCAGCCAAGCTGAAGCCCTAAATGTCAGCCATGATGATGCAAGTAGTTTTCATCATAGCAGCTATTTCTTACCACAAGTCTAACAGCTAATATTCAACTCTCTAATCTAAGGGATTTCTACCTCAAATGATGCTGCCAAAATCAGTTTCTTTGTGGCAATTTAATATTCAGGTGAAGTGAACATCTTATAACCTGTTTGATTAAAGAAAACTTGGTCCTTGTGAGGAACTTATATATAACTTGCTTACCAGTTGACTTTTTAGAAATTAGTACATGAAGAAACTATGGGGCCTTCCTGGTGGTGCAAGTGGTTAAGATGTGACCTATGAAACTATCCGCAGCCACTGCAGCACGAGTTTGATCCCTGGCCGGCCAGGGAGCTACCCACATGGCGCAGCAGACCTCTCCTGACTCACCCGCTGCTCCCCTCAGCAGGGCATTTCAGTCAGTATGCCTGTTCTGTTCCCCATTCTGTCTCTGGTGAATCCTCTCACCCCCCTGCACGTCTGAACTGTACCCCAATTCTTGTATGCATAAATAAAAATTCTTTTTTAAAAAAGAAACTATGACACATGAAAAAAGTTAGCAATCATACATACAGTTAGGAATACTAGAAAAGTAATCTTAAAGAATGTGATTTGGTTTGGGAAGTAAGTGTAATAAATAACTGAGAAAGACAAACAGTTCACTTAATTCAGGATGTATCTGGGGGGCATTTAGTAAATCTTGATTCATTAGTAATCCCTATTCATATTTTTCCAACATCTGAACAAATCCCAGTATCTGACATCTGTGTACCTCCCCTGCCTCCCTCTGGCGGCATTCAGTGATAGAAACTAATGGAAATAATGGAGAAGTAAGAGTTAGAATTGGCACAAAGTCAATGAACTAAATTGGAATAAATGAACTGACCAAGAGTTAACAAAATCTGGAACAGGATCTGTGACTCTTCTCTAAGGAAATCTGAAATACAACTTGTCTTGAATGTAAGTTCATTGCTTTTCTGTTATTGCTAATGGGAAAGTCTTCCTGGGACCTGAACTACCTTCTGGCAGGAAGGTGATAAATAAAAGAGCTCTTTTCTTTGCCTCTGTTTTCAGCTGCAGGAATAAAACTTGTACATCCTTTCAGAACTTTAGCCTAAGAAAGTGTTGATATTCTTTGGAAAGTTATAGGTAGAACTTGATATCTATCAAGACCTATGTATAATATTAGTTGATTGATACACAAGAATATATGGTATCTTTAGCCAAATTAAAACACATATAAAATGGACTCTTTTCTTTTTTCTTCTTTTTGGGGGATGGGAGGGAGAAATGGAGGAAAGGGAAGAACAGAAACTACTATGAACTAAATACTAACAGCCAGGTAATTCTATACATTACATTATTCCCACATCAAATACAAGGTCAACTGCATTGACTGTATTGACCAGGGATAATCTTTCTCAGGATATAATAATAAATTGGCTCAGATATCACAGAAATACTCATTGTAACATTATCTACTATGGTGGAATTTAGATGCAACGAAATGCTCAAAATAATGGATTTGTTAAATAAACTTTGGTACCTCTATACTATGGAATACTCTAGTCATTAAAATTATGCATGAAAATATTTAATTACCTAGATGAATGTTCATGGTACCGTATTACTTTAAAAATGTCTACAAACTGAATGCAAAGTATAATCTCATTTTTGTAAATATTATATTTGTGTGTGCATAGAAAAAGGGCTTGGAGCATTAACCAAAATTTATTTTTTGAGTTATTATGCAGCACCCACCATCAATAGAGTATCTCCCTTAAACATTTTCATAGCTTTTTAATACCATCGGTTTTGTAATTATGCAGCTGCGGACACTGAGTCTTAGAGGGGTTAGTTAAAATATTAGCCCGTGGTTTGAAAGAACAGATACTTATGTTTTTTTGAAAGATTTATATATTTATACATATAAGAACTGGGGTAGAAGCCAGATGTGCAATGGGGCAGGGGGCGGGTGAGAGGATTCACCAGAGACAGAGTGGGGAACAGAACAGGCAGATGTACTGAAATACACTGCTGAGGGAAGCAGCATACAAGACAGGAGAGGTCTGCTGTGCCATGTGGGTAACTCCTTGGCTGGGTATTGAACTTGTGTTGCAGAGGCTACAGATAGTTTTATAGGTTGCGTTTTAACCCCTTGCACCACTAGGGAGGCCCCAGATAATTTTTTTGTGTTCAAATTACATGGGAGTTATGGGGCAACTGAAGCTCCCCCTGTGGATTTGCTTCATATCATTTTCAATCTGTGACCAAGGTTGAAGAGTTAGCGCCACTCTGGAACATGTTATTCTCATAGCAGAAGGTGGTCATTTAGAGGAGTCAAACACAAAACAGTATTTCAAGTTTTGCTCAAATGGGGTAGGGCAGAACTACTCACACCCCATTGATCTTAGCAAGTCACAATGTCAAGACCAAAGCCAGGGTATCAGAAATGAGTAATTCTTTTCTGAGGAAGGAGAAAGTGAATAATTTGACACACTCATACCAGTAGGAAAATCGCAAAGTTTTCACAGCAGGGTAAATGGTACTAAAACCTCTCCAGGAGATGGGAGTGCAGGTGATTTTCTTTCGCTGGCCTGCATTTTAAAATTTTATAATATACAGAAATTGCTTTCGAAATAAAGAAAGCAGTGGAAAAAGAAGAGACAAAATGAACTCATTCTTGTTCAGGGTTTTATTCACTATTGCTAATGGGATTGTTCTCTGTAGTATAGTTTTGGAGTACAGAAGAAGAAAACTGTAGAAGGGAGGAGGGAGAGTTATATTCATCTCACCTGAATTGCTTGACCATCCCTTTAATTTGTCTTCTGGTAACCAGAAGTATACTTTTAAAAATGTTTGATGATAATCTATAATAAGGAATATTCCACAGATTAAAGAAAGTTCTTAAGCCAATGGTAATGCCATTTCAGTGAGGACCATTCTGTTTAATTAAAGCTTCGTTCTTAATACCAATAACAACTTGTAATAAAAAAAAAGAGTTAGTACTAAATTAGCAATACATCTAAAACAGAATGTCTGATGGTCTTTTTAATTACATCCTAAGAGTGTGCCCTGATGGTGATTAGGTGTTAAAAATATATTTCACAAATGTAATTACTAAACTGTAAAAGGAAATGATTCTCAGGGGCCAATGAAGAATAGCCATAATATACCCATGAAAATAACTCCCAACAAACACAAACAAAGGCAATATAAGGTTGCTGATGTTTTTCATTTCACTTCTTTTTTAAAAATATTTATTTATTTATTTATACAAGAACTGGGGTACAGGCCAGATGCGAGGGAGGGTGAGAGGACTCACCAGAGACAGAGCAGGAAACAGAACAGGCAGACTGACGAAATACACAGCTGAGGGGAGCAGTGGGGGAGACAGGAGAGGTCTGCCACGCCATATGGGACACTCACCCGGCCGGCTGGGATTGAACCGGGTCTGCAGAGACTGGGGGCAGCTTCACAGTGGGGTGCTCAACCACCTGTGCCACCAGGGAAGGCCCTCATTTCACTTCTTTTTTTTTTTTTTTTTTTAGAAAGAGAACCCTTGTTTCTTTTTTTCTTTTTTTTTTTTTTTTTAATAGAGGCATGCTTTATTTATTTGTTTGCTGGTTTGTTTGTTTGTTTTGTTTATACATGCACTGGGTACAGTCAGAAGCGCGGGAGGGTGAGAGAATTCACCAGAGCCAGAGTGGGGAGCAGAGCAGGCAGAAGGACCGAAGTACACTGCTGAGGGGAGCAGCGGGCGGCAGGAGAGGTCTGCGCGCCATGTGGGACCCTCCTCGGGTGGCCGGGGAGCAGCCGGGGATCGAACCGGCGCCGCAGAGGCCGCGGACAACTTCGCAACCCAGCGCTCAACCGCTGCGCCACGGGGGAGGCCCTCATTTCACTTCTTAATACTGTTTTGCTTCCTTGGAAATCCCCACCAACAGGGGAAGAAAATAACATCCTAGTTTACACTTCACATTAGCCTTCCTCCATATACACTATGGTAACATTTAAAGATAGCTAAAAATAGCTAAATTTGCAGCATTTATGCTTGAAATAAAGGCAACCCCTGATTGCAAAATAACAGACTATATGACAGTTATAAAAACTAACCTCTGCACTATCTGGTACTCAAAGACTATCAACAGGAATTCTTTAACTACATATTATTGTCACTGTTCAACAACCTTTTTTCTTTCTCCCACTGCATACAATCTGGATTTCACCTTGAGTAGATATTCAAATAGTACTTGTAAATAAGATTGGTTCCATGTCTACCATAACCCTTAAGGTTTTTTAAATTATTTTTTAAAAGATTTATTTATTTATGCATACAAGAGCTGGGGTACAGGGCAGAGGTGTGGGGGTTGATAGGATTCACCAGAGACAGAGTGGGGAACAGTACAGGCAGACTGACTGAAGTACACTGCTGAGGGGAGCAGCGGGAGAGACAGGAGAAGTTTGCTGCTCCATGTGGGTTGCTCCCTGGCTGGCCGGGGATTGAACTCATGCTGCAGAGGCTGGGTTTGCTTCATAGTGCGGTGCTTAACCCTTGCGCCACCAGGGAGGCTCCTTAAGTTTTTTTAATTGAAGTAACACTGCATTAGAAAATTCTATGGGGGCCTCCCTGGTGGTGCAGGCAGTTGAATGCTGCACTGTGAAGTGTTCCGCAGCCTCTGCAGCACGGGTTCCATCCCAGCCGGCAGGCGAGAATCCCACATGGCAAAGCAGACCTCTCCTGTCTCGCCCGCTGCTCCCCTCAGCAGTGTATTTCATCAGTCTGCCTGTTCTGTTCCCCCCTCTGTCTCTAGTGAATCCTCTCACCCTCCCGCTCATCTGGCCTGTACCCCGGTTCTTGTATAAAAATAAAAATAAATCTTTAAAAAAAATTCTATGTTTCAAGTGTGCATTACTGAGAATCAACATGTGCATATACTACATTAAGTTCACTGCCAATGTCCAGTTCTAGCCTTCACCATTATCATTCCCCAAGAGATAAATGTTTAAAATGTACAATGACTAGACTTGTGATCTATCTTTGACAAAAGATACCAGATTGGCAACTCTATACAAATCACAACATGGGTGTGAAATGATATTTGAAATGATATTTTTTTAGTACGACATTCCTCAGGAAGTGACTAGCTTTATAAAAACTATCAAAACAAGTTCTCAAGAACAAGAAAACATTAAAAATGGGCATTAAAACCCCATTAAAAATTGGCAAAGGGCTTGAGTAGATGTTTCTCTGAAGACGATATGCAAAGGGTTAATAAGTACATGAAAGCTGCCCAGTCATGAGGAAAATGAAAATCAAGACTAGGAGATACCTCCCAATTGGGGATGGGAGTGTTACTTGTAATTGGTACCTAGTTTAAGTTTTGAAAAATGAAAATGTTCTAGAGATGGATGGTAGTTTTACACCACAGTGTAAATGCACTTAATACCACTGAACTGTATACTTAAGAATGATTAAGATAGGGCCTCCCCTGGTGACGCAGCAGTTGAGCGCTGGGCTGAGAAGCTGCCTGCAGCCTCTGCAGCGCCGGTTGGATCCCCGGCCACCAGGGAGGGTCCCACATGGCGCACAGACCTCTCCTGCCATGCCCGCTGCTCCCCTCAGCAGTGTATTTCATCAGTCTGCCTGTTCTGTTCCCCACTCTGGCTCTGGTGAATTCTCTCACCCTCCCATGCTTTTGACTATACCCAGTGCTTGTATAAATAAATAAATAAATAAATAAATAAATAAATAAATCTTTAAAA
Source organism: Talpa occidentalis (assembly GCF_014898055.3). Lineage (NCBI taxonomy): Eukaryota > Metazoa > Chordata > Mammalia > Eulipotyphla > Talpidae > Talpa > Talpa occidentalis. The sequence continues at coordinate 84,495,612 of NW_026555331.1, forward strand.
AAAAAGATTAAGATAGTATATCTTGTGTTATGCATATTTTACAATTAAAAATAAAGACATAATAATAGGAAATATAACATCTGAAAAAATAACCTGCATGCGACTGAGATCACTTAAAATTTGTTACTGACACAGCAGGAAAGGACAAGCTAACATGTTGGGGTAAGCCTGAGGGGGCGGGAAATAACTTGAATGGAGTCTGAAGCTATGGATTTAAGTTCCAGCCCTGCTATTAGCTAGTTGGGGGAATGTGGCCAACACGAGTACTACAGATGTGTAAAGTAAGAAACTGCACCAAAAAAATAGCTTCTAACTTTTGTTAATTCAACAACTCTATGACGATGAATAGAGAATTGAGTATTAAGCACTGCAATTTAATATTCTAGGATGAAAGGAGACAGAGGAGACTTTTTTTGTGGGAAGAATCTGCTAACAGACTGATCCTGTGTTCCAAACAGTAGTCAGGATCTTAGGACCACGAGGACACATTTTGTCCTCTTCAGATTCCCTGTGTGTGTGTGTGTGTGTGTAGTTTTTTGGGGGCGGGGAGGGGGCAAGATCACTTTTCTCTTCTGGATGTCAATGTGTCAGACAACAAAATCTCATGGACGCTTTTTAGAGAGGTGCAGATCCCTTACTTCATTAGAAAACTGCTTGGAAAGAAGCATAAGGACATCTATTACTGATTAACTTAAGAGTGTGGCCAGGAAAGAGAAAACATTGAATCAGAGCGATGAGCTATTTTCAAAGCTCTTTTTTCCTTGTGGACATTGTCTGCACAATTTCTCGTGAAAGAGCAATAAGAACAGCTGTCTTTATACCATCAACAACAGAGGGCTGCATCATTAAAATGCTTCACTAGGGTGGTTTTGCCCAGTTAATAAGCATATCAGTGGTGAGTGCTGAAATCATCATTAAAAAGCAAAGAAAAAAAGCACAAAACAAAATTGAATCATAAATTAAGACAAATGAACAAATAATAAGATTTCAATAGAAATGAGTCATTAACAATTATAGATGTATTGCCTGTGTGGATGTCAAATAATGGTGAAAAGTATAGCATTTGGGGGCACATAATAGATTTTTATCACAACTAGAGATTCCTATGTTTTTTTGTTTCATTTTTGTTACACAGTGTTGTAGAAACTTCAAATGTAAACCATTCCCTAAAGGTATACAAAAAAACTTTTAGAGTACACTCATTTATTCAAACAAAAAATGTTTATTGAATTTCTACTTTGTGCAAATTTGTGCCAGATAGGCCCTGAAAATAAAATAGTATACAAAAGCATATAAGCTCCCCCCAACATAACATTTAAAGTTAGGGAGACATAATAAAAAATTTGGAGAATACATGCAAAATCATAATTATGATAAATGCTGAAGGGGGGAGGGTCTGCGAATTCTGAGAGTCTCTAATAAGGGACTTTATCTAAGCAGGGTGAACAGGTAGCTTCCTGACAGTTCACACTGAATTAGCTGTGATGAAAGAATTGGAGCTGATGAAGTAGAGGAACAAAGTTCTCTGTATTTGAAATAATATATAACGGCCTATCGTGTGTGGGAAGTATGATGAATTTGCACTTTCTATGAGCTAAAGTGAGGCTTGGGGGTGGAAAGATGATTTGGGGTCAGAATATACAAAATCCCTATGCTGTGTATGGGCTAAAATGTGTCTCCTAAAATGTATATATTGAAGGTCTATCTCTTATTACCACAAAATGTGACTATATCTGAAGTGAGGCATTTTTAAAAAAATATTAAAATTTAATGAGGCCTTTAAGGTGGGTCCTAATCTAATGTGACTGGTATCCTTAGAAGTGGTAGTTAGGATATAGACACATACAAAGGGATGAGCACTAGCAGACCACCAGAGAAGACGGTCATCTACAGGCCAAGGAGAGAGGTCTCAGGAAATCAAACTAGTCAAAACTTTGATCTTGTTGGGGCCTCCCTGGTGGCGCAAAGGGTTAAGTCTCAACACTATGAAGCTATCCGCAGCCACTGCAGCAAGAGTTCGATCCCCAGCCAGGGAGCTAACCCACATGGTGCAGCAGACTTCTCCTGTCTCACCTGCTGATCCCCTCAATAGTGTATTTCAGTGGATCCGCCTGTTCTGCTCCCCACTCCATCTCTGGTGAATCCTCTCACCCCTGCCCCATACCTTTGGTCTACACCCCAGCTCTTGCATGCATAAATAAATAAAATAAATCTTAAAAAAAATTGATCTTGGATAGCAAGCCTCTGGAACTCATTCAAATAAATTTCTGTTGTTTAAGCTTCCTACCCTATCACACTTCGTTATTGTGGTCCTAGGAAAACAATATGCCAGTTAAGCCTGTGAAGGCTTTGGATCTGTAACCTAAGGTCCATGGAAAAGCCTTTAAATTATTTTAAAGGAAGCAGAGGAAGGGATGATGACATGATACATAGATAACTTGGAGGAAAATTTGGAAGAGGGTGGGAATAGAAGCTAAAGGTCCAGCTAAGGAGGTGACCGCAATCATCTATGGGAGAGACATTTAGAAGTGACTTGAGGTAAAATTGATAGTGACTTAATGGTGGATGAATCATGAGGAGAGTGAGGACGAGGAAGATATGGAGGAAAATGTTTAGGTTTCTGACTTTTATACCATGCCCTGTGGGTATGATTTACTGAGATGGGGACACTGGAGGAAGACCAGGTTTCATCAGGAGGCTGCTAAGTTTAGTTGAGTGTATGGAGTGGCTTTTATTAGAGACCAAGTTCACAGTTTCTCATGCAATTCTTAGGCACAAGGCTACCTCACCAATTCTTCATTACTTTTAGAGCAAAGTGATGGTTGTTTAATGTTCTTTAGTATGCTAACTTAATGCACTAAAAAAACAACACACAGCAAAAAATAAACAATGATCTCTACCCTGTAGATGAAAGTTGGTAAATCGCCCTGTAAAAATTAAACAGAACTCTGTTGTTGTTTCTCCATGCTACCAAATATCCAGACAGCTCAGTTATTTTCAGTTATTTGTTGACTCATTTGACCAAACAATTGTCCACGGTGATTTTTTTTCCATTCCAGTTGGTGTTAAAGAATAAGATCTAGAGACTCTCAGCTTCCTAACTTATTTCTTAAGTAAGAACTTTCTCAGGAAGTGGCTAATAATCAGAAAAGAATAAAGTTCCAAAGAGACAAATTAGGGTTAGTGTAGAAGAGTAAGCAATCTTAGTGTAATTACAGGGACACTGGGACACTTAATATTCAACATTGTTTAACTCCCTTTTCACACACACTAAGAGTAAGTATACTTATGCGGTGAGGAGGCAGTGCAAGGGGGAAACATTAAGCTGTTATAAATTTATAATCAAATAAACATTCATTCAACAGAAGTATTTCAAAAGAATAACCAGCCAGCATGGCAATGAAGAAAAGGGAAGATGGGGAGCCAGGACTGAAAAGGCAGGGGGAACTGTCAGGAAGGACAGGCTCCCATGGAACTTTAAAATGTTGGGGTTCTTGGGACAGCATGGAAGTTGAACCAGGTCCCAAGGAAAGGAAAGACAACTGAGAAAGAAAAGCAAAAGAAATAAGAGAAATTATTCCCTACACTGTTTTAATGTAGGATTGGAATCAAGCTGAAGTCTGCATTTTCTTGAGCAATTATTCACACAGACAAGATGAAGAGAATTGCCTCTTCTCCATGCTCCCAACTTCACAAATTTAGAAACTCTAATTAACTTAAGAGTTTTAGATCAAGTCTACATTAAGTTGTAGATATTCTCTGAGAATTTTATGAAAACACAGACATAAAATACAATGCAAACATCTATTGCCATTTGATATATAAACTCAGAGAAACTTAAACATACACTTACTATACAAGTATCAACATAAAATAATTCTAACGCATAAATTCAATGAATCCAGTCAACAGAAGAGATGAATGAGTCAAAGCAAACTATAATGTTTTCCAGTTGGGTATACCACATTCCTGGAAGTGTGACTATCAAAAGGTATGTGGGCTCAAAAGAAGGGTGGGCTTTTCCCACATACACTCTAATTGAAGCTTTAATTAGGGTTGGTTTTTGATGCAATTTAAATGAATTTAAACTTTAAATCTGCCTCTGTTTACTCTGAACTCTTATGTGCAATAAATGAAAGTTATCAGTGGAAATTGTAGTGGGGAGGGTCACTGAAATATTTTTAATTAACCTGTTTGAACTGCAGGTCTAGTCAGGGCCATGGTAGGTACTGTGTGACCCTAGTCTATCAGCATGACAGTAGCTATGTGCCTAGAACAGTGCGCAAGCCCTTTGCTTTCATCACCTAAATTCATTCCTTCATCAACTTTTGGAAGATTTTCAGATAAGAAAGTGGCAAAGCTGGGATTCAATGCCAGCTTATTTATTTTTTTAAGAAACAAAATAATTGATTGAAATATGAGAAATGTTTTAGGGGAAGAAATTTATATGTTCCTCTTTCTTCTCTTTCCTATCAAAATATTTCAATTTATTTGCTTATTCTTTTAATTGAGGTAACATTAGGATCCTCCCCATTAGGCATTGCCATGTAGTGCACCCACCACCAAATAACCCATAATCCATCACCATCATCCATTGTGCTTCCTTCCTCTTTCTTGATCATAGAAGATCCAACCTCCATGTAAAAAGTCTTGTGTGGTAAAAATGAACTATGGCATAAAGGAAAATACTGAGCATCCTTGACTGCACTATTCTGAAGCTTTGAATCATACTACATTATAATTTGTAATTAATTTCTACATATATTATATCTCAATTGCACAAGTTTATGGTGCAGAACTATAAGTTCATAGCATTGAAAGTTGAAAGGGACTGGTATCCAGAGCATGAGAGTCAGTCCAAGGACAGGCTTGGGTAGGACATTGGAGTGCTTTCTGCCCATTGGCGCCATGAGAGAATGAAAAGGATGTTGTTTGAGAAGAGAATATTATAAAGTTCCTGAGAGGATATGAAGACAAAAGAGTACTTCAATTTTGTCTCTGCCTATAAGGGGATACCAGAGATGACTCCGTCTTAATACAGGGAGTGTGGACTGAGTAGTTTCCCTCTTACCATCACTGCCTATCATAGAACCAGAGGCAAAACTCAAATTTTGTTTCTAACCTTAGGAAATCTGAAGTACTAGAAAGAACTTTGGGTTATTGTCAAAAGATCTGAATTGATTCGAGATCTCTTTTTGTCATTTGCTAGCCATGTGAACCTGGGCTAATGACTTTATCTGTGAGACATACATCCATGTTGTAAAATTTAGATGTTAATAATTGGAATGCCTTTTTACATACTTGGGAAGACATTATAATACAAGCTCTGAATGATTTAGTGCACACAACTAATTATTTCTATTCTTAAAAAAGACCTCTTAAATATAGCATTATAATACTAATTCATACCAATGCTGCCATCTTCTCGGTTTTCTTAAAGAATTCATGACTAAGAAGTAATAGCAGATAAAGGCATATAAAAAGAAAACTTTAAATTATTTTTACATCCAAGCTTCTAAAACTTAAGGATTTGATATATTACACACACACACCAGGTTTCTTTCTGTATTGTTACCATGAAGATAGCCTGATTCATTGATCCCTTAGGATTATTCCTATCTCACAGTTATAATGTAGATATATTTTCTATCCAAGATAAGGAAACCTTGTTGAGTAAAATATTGACCCAAGAAAAACTTTAAAAAGGGATTAGTTCAATCTAACTATATAGAAAATCCAGAAATAAGTTCAGCTCATCATGAGAATTTATTATAGGGGAAAGGTGGCATTTCATCTTGGTAAGGAAAGATGGATTACTTAATAAATGGTATTGGAACAACTGCAAAATTATATGGTGGAAAATTGGGTTTCTTCTTCATTCCCTAAATCTAAGTAAATTTCATAAGGATAAAATATATATCAAAACATGAAACATTAAAAATAGTACCTAAAAATATACCAAAAGAAGTCTCCAAGCACTGTATCAAACTCAGGAGGCATAAAAAATAAGATTGATAATTATGATAAGATAGAAATATAAATTTTTATAATACCACATATACACACAATACATTCAAAATATAAATTAAACATAAATCAAAAACTGAAAAGTATCCTGACAAAATGTAGTCTGATTTTTTTTTTCTTTTTTTCCAAATTATATTTATTGATGTAAAGTGGATTTACATCTTTGTATCTGCTCCTGGGGTTGTAGTTTCAAACCTCTACAAATATATGCTTTGTTATCAAAAAAGCAAATAAGATCAAATGGATAAAAAACTCAACAAAAAATGGACAAAATAAAATATAATTAATTCAAATATGAGAAAACTCCACTCATAATTTAAAAATACTTAACTCTTTGCATTCAGTGCAATTTATGATTAGATAAATGTAAATTAATGTAAGGAATTTTCTCACAATTTAGTTCACAAAGACTATAATGTTTTTTTATTATGCAGCATAGGTAATTATGTGAAGAAAAGGGCACTTCTGCATTGTTGGTAGGAAGTAGTACAATATTTTTAAAGGGCAATAGCTATGAAAAATTACCCAAACAAAGATTTTAAGGAATTTGTAGTAGAAATAGGATAGCAAGTGTAAAGCATGCATAGTATGTTTGTTGCGGCAATGTCTGAAAAAGCAAAAAGTTAGAAACAATCTAGAATAGTTAGTTTTCATCAATGAAATAGAACATTAACTGTTAGAAATCTGTCTGTATGGAATGACAAAAAAAAATCTTCAGATGTTATCTTTTATATTTAACTTTTATATAATGAGTATGTTAGCTTTAGAGTAAAAAGCTTAAACCATACTAAGTAAATACTGAGTTATGGTCATTAACTACCCTGCTATACCTATCTCCTATGTGTTTCAGAGTCTTATAGGAAGATCTTTTTAAAGTTTTTGACTTCAAAGACTTCTAGTCCTACACATGTCAATCATTGTTTTCCTCTGTTCAATCTGTACCATGAAGTTGTATATTATAGGGCACTGATTCCAGAGTTAGACTTTCTTTTATTTTTTAAAGATTTATTTATTTATGCATACAAGAGCTGGGTATAGAGGTACAGGGGGTGAGAGGATTTACCAAAGACAGAGTGAGGAACCAAACAGGCAGACAGACTGAAATACACTGCTGAGGGGAGCAGCGGGCCAGACAGGAGAGGTCTGCTGTGCCATGTGGGTTGCTCCCTGGCTGGCTGGGGATCAAGCTCATGCTGCAGAGGCTGCAGATAGTTTCAGTGTTGTGCTTAACTCCTTGTGCCACCATGGAGGTCCCAGGATTAGCCTTTCTTGATTGATTTCCTGGCTCTTTATTACTAGTGTGACCCTAGAAAGTCTACATAATTGTTCAGTCCTTTTTCTTATTTGTATGATGAGGAAAATGATATGATAATCCTTATATAGGACAGCTGGGGTTAGATAAATACCTACAGAATGTTTAACGGTTTGGCCCACAGTAAACATTCAATTAACTATTGAGTATTATCATAATTTATATTGTTATCAAAATGTTATGAAAGACATTTTCAAATTTAATTTATATAATATAATCTGGTTTTTAAATATGAACAACCTCTAAAATGTGTATATAAAAATAGAATAAATCATTATTATTGCAGAAGATGAAATATCTTTCTCATTTATTGAAATATACTACAGCTGCAAATATTACCTTAAATTTCTGAAGCAGAAATGATTAAATAAGCAAAAAAGTGAATATAGAAAAATGAGATGAAGATTAATCCTGAATCAAAATTGCAAGAGGGAAATAAATGTCATTCAACCTGATGTGGTAGTGAAATTACAGATCTATATGAGGATTTAATTCAATTAGATAATTCTTACTTTATTTAATATTATAAGTAAACAACATACATGTCATTTACCCAAGTATTTCTTCACATTTCATTGAGATAAGATGGATTATATTGTCTAACTCAAAAAAAAAAAAATCACCAGTAACTGAGAAAGAGAAAAAAAGTTAGCTAAAAATTTATTTATTTTTCTTGAAGAGAGCTGACTATGGCTATAAATGTTGGACAAAAAATGCAGGCTTTCTTTCAGAAGATGCCCAGTATTTATTTATTTTTTAAATGGTATGTGCTGTACTTTCAACTATACAAAGTGCCTGGCCACTTTTTGGAGAGCCCTTTTACTTCTAAGGTCCATTGAATTTAAAGCAGCAAAGGTCAAAATTGCTGGGTGTTTTTATGTGTATATATTTTTTATGTGGCCACTTTAAACTGTGCTGGGGCCCATTAGCAACGAATACTTGCAATTTCAGAAAGGTCACTGGGACTTTCTGAGGCATAGGGATTTATTAAGATGCCAGGGCTCTAAAGCATTTCTATTTCTCAGTTGCCCTTCCATGTGTCAGAATATTTCCTCTCTCCTTCTTCACAACCAGTGAAAGATCCAAACACAATGCTGTAGATGTAAGCATGTTCAAGGACCCCAACAACTTGCCGCATTTAACACTAATTAAGTAAAATGCTCCAGGACCTATAAATCCTAGCACTTCAGAGTTCCAAATGGACTTATTTATTGCCGATAAGGTTCCAGTTGTGACCAGTGTGGGTGGCCCGATAGCTTTACACAGTTACAAGAGGTTACAAGTATCCACCTAGCCAGGTAGCTTAGGCCATCAGACACAAGAACATCTGGTGAGATGTATCTGGCATAGCAGCAATTGGCCTCCTCTTCTGTACGTGAGAATTAGTAGATTGTTTGGATCTTAGTGGTAAGTAGGAGAAGCTTTATTTTTATTTATATAAAAAGGAACAGGACATTATCAAAGTGCATATACATTTCTCAATTTTTTTTACCTAGTCACAAAAAGCTAAGGCATTAACAAAGTAAATCCCCTAATCAGAAAGCTAGGGGTATTCTGCTGTTAAGTCAAAATTATAGGGCTATATGTTCCCTTTTATTTTTCATTATCCTGGATTCTAGACATTTTTCCCAATCTATTCATTATGTATCCACACAAATACACTGCTAGGGACGTTTTGCCATTCAGAACTATGTAGATCACTGATATGAAGATACACAGATATTGCCATATCTATTACATATCAATAATACTATTGAGGGTATTAGTAATCAACTGTTCTGTTGCCTATGACTACACACATATATATTACATATTTTAGTTTAGAATCATCTCAAACCTACATCATCACTACTTTCTTTTTATAAAAATTTCTCAGGGTAGTCTGATTGCCAAATTTTGCATCTATGCTGTGACTTTGTAGTATCATCTTGAAGAAATTAGCATTTTACAAATACATTTCTGGAGTTTATCTGCCCCCTCTTCCCCTGACAGTTTTCCTTTTATTTTTTAAATACTAACTCAAATATAATATCTCAAGTATCATGTGTTAATGAAGCATGTGAGTGTTTGTGTATCTGAGGGGAATATGTTTGAAGCAATGTGAAGCATATCACTCATGTTATGGAGGAAACCAGACACCTTGTCAACTTAAAAATTGAGTGCTCAATTCTCTAGATGGTAAATCTAGCATAATAAAAAGGAAATAATTTTAAATCTCCTAATGCTGCTACTCATTTGCTAATTTGAGATTGATGGCGGAGAAAGAGATATAGATGTGTGTGTGTGTGTGTGTGTGTGTGAGAGAGAGAGAGCGAGAGAGAGAGAGAGAGAGAGAGAGAGAGAGAGAGAGAGAGAGAGAGAGAGAATTGCTGTTTGAAATAAATTTCCAGGAGTCAAGGGGTCATTTATGAAAGTGAAACTTTCAGATTTATCAGCCTATCTTAATTTATATAGTTTTCTCATGTTAGTATGAAGATGCAAATAACTAAGAAAAAAGACTAGTGTTTAAGTAAGAATCACCAATATTTTGAAAAGTATGTTTTCTTATGCCAGAGGCAAAACTTCTGAAAGTAAAAACCAAAGGATGAAGCATAATCGACTATTTTTTTTTAAGATTTATTTTATTTATTTATATAAGAACCAGGGTACAGGCCAGATGTGAGGGAGGGTGAGAGGATTCACCAGAGACAGAGCGGAGAATAGAACAGGCAGAGTGATGAAATACACTGCTGAGGGGAGCAGCGGGTGAGGCAGGAGAGGTCTGCTGCACCATGTGGGACCCTCCCCGGCCAGCTGGGATCGAACTGGCGCTGCAGAGGCTGTGGACAGCTTCACAGCGCAGCACTCAACAGCCTGTGCCACCAGGGGAGGCCCCATAATCGACTAATTTTTATTAGCTTATTACTTCCTGCTTTTTCCAGTGTCTATAAAATAGATTAAGAAAATTGAGATGACTCTGCCACTATTATTGTTAATTTTTAAATTAACATTACTAAAAATGTTGCTTCACAAAACTGATCACTCTGAAATGTAATAGAATATAGCACTTTAAAAGCAATTTGTTAAAATGAGTGCTCAAGAATACTTCACTCATGAATGTGTTCTCAGCTTAATCAGACTTTAAATTTATTTTCTTTCCCACCACTTAAAACCTAGAATAATTGCTTTAAATTTTCTCTCCAAGAGTTGAAATACAAACATTTGCTAACTTCATTCTACATAGTAATTCCTCTCCATAAGGACTTCATTTTGACATACTTATGTAGCCCTCATTTTATTTTTGGGCAGATACACAGAGGGTACTTAATCTTACAAATGAATTAGAGATAAAAGAATGGATCAAGGAATATATTTCTTTCTGATCACTGGATTCCTTATGGCGTTCCTCTACTATACTGATTTTTTTTCTAGGTCCTCCCAACTGCCATGTTCCCACCCATTTACTGGGTATTCAATAATGTTTGCCAAAAGAACCACTGAATCAAGTCTATACCTTTATATCTCAGCTTTTCTCCCCAACTTTTACTTGGGCATATGTATCATGTCTTCAAGATTGGGAGCTCTTTGAAGATAGTATCCATATTCTATTGATCTTGGTGAATGCAAATTAGTGCTTGGCAGAATGCCTTGAATAAAACAGCACTCAAAAATAATAGTAAATGAGCAAAAAACTTCTTTTGAATGCTCCTTATACCTAGATATTGTACCAATACTTTAAAGTCTAAACCACAGCAGTGAAATAAAATTTAGGCCAATATAAAAAAGAATTTTTAATAAATAGTATTAAAAAATCCAGTATCTAGGTCCAATATCTAATATTTTAATAATGAAGCAGGTTTCCTTTTTGAAGTGGTGAGTTTCTAAGGTCCTAAATCTAATACATATGCATATTAATGGCTAGAAACTCCATAATGGACACCTACACCTTATAGACATTTATTCTAAATAATAAATTTGTAACTCTGAGACTTTGATTATAGCACTCTATAATTACATTTTCTATTTCCATGTTTAAAAATATTTTTAATAATAAGTGTAACAACAACTCATTATATACAGTGAAAAATATATGTGGAAGAACAAGAAAATTTTCTAGAGTCCTACCACCCTAACACAACTACTTCCAATATTTTGGTCTATTTTTTTAATTTGTTTTTCCTGTACATATATATATATATATATATATATAATTACATATATATGTTATTTTTTCTTCTAAGTTATAATCTTATATCTCTTCTAAATTATAATCCTATATCTAGTGTACTTTATGTATTAATTTTATTTGTGCTTAGGGAAAAAGGGCTTTTTTTGTACTAAGCAAATTTAATTCCAAGTTTTCCATAAACTTACTGATTTTGTTCTCTCTTAGAAAACTCACATATTCAATTGATCTCACAGCATTATGAAAATACTAGACTTAGAAGCAAGTTAAATAAAAATAAAAATAATATGTGTGTATAATCTTTAACCCTTTGTTCCTGAGTGGATAATAAGACACTAAACCTTTTTCAGAAAATCAATTCCAAAGTATATTCTGTGTCTCAATTGGTTTCTCCTGTAAAACTCAAATTTTCAGGGCAAGTCATATTACCTCTGCAAGATCAGTCTCTGCATCTTTAAAAATAGAAGGCTAATGTAAATATTTACCTAATAGGTTTTTGGAGAGTTAAGTGTGCTGACTGTACTTAGAGAACTGTACGTAGAGAAATACCAGAACACATATATAAAATGTTTCATCAGTGTCAATTCCAATGACATGACTGGAAAAATCTTACGGTCAAGTAATAATACTAATAGTGAGATTTAAATTTTTTTTTTTCTGGGCTCACTTAATGGAAGATGGAAATCATGTTTTTGGTAATAGTAATCTCTTTAGGAATCACTTAAACATTTCTATTTTCCCTGTTTTACACATTCCTATATTCCCATTTGACCAATTCCAAAAATATTGAAAAAACATGACCTTTTAACTCTTGTTGTACTTGTCTCCAATTATTTGAATTTCTTACAGAATCTGGGTTAGTACAACAGAAGTTGCCAGACTACTAGGGCCCTGCAGCCTATGTCAGAGGTACATGGGTGCAATTACCAAGACCATGTGCAGACTAATAGTGTGAAATAACTACCCATTAGAGGTAGAGAGCCTTTCAGGTTAAGGTTGAAAGCAGAACATGATATAGGAAAAAACAATGGATCAGAATAAAATAGTTATTGGGGGTAAGTGTATTTTCTTCATGATTGCTCTCTTTCTCCTAAATTTGGATTTATATTATGAAATGCATTTCTTTTTAGAAGGAGGATTATATACAGAAGTATCTTTAGCTTTTATAGATTTTCAGATTCACTCAACACTATATATTTTTCTTTCTCTGTCGAATGGATGCCTTGATAAATGAGTAGATTTCAGAGGATATATGTATATGCATATATAATATCTATATACCATATTGACATAGCTTCATATTAAGAAATACTAAAATAATCATATAAATACATACTTATACAGATACTTATATAAAATAAAAACTTTTAAAGTTAATACATTTTATTATTGCTGAAACGCATAAATGAAATTTTTTTAAAGGCTTATTTTTATTTATACAAGAACTGGGGTAGAAGCCAGAGGCACAGGAGGGTAAGAGAATGCACCAGAGAAAGAGCGGGAGCAGAACAGGCAGACGACGGAAAACACTGCTGAGGGGAGCAGCAGGGAAGACAGGAGAGGTCTGCTGTGCATTGTGGGCATCTCCCTGGCCGGCTAGGAATTGAACCCACACTGCAGAGGCTGCAGATAGCCTCACAGTGCTGCGCCCAACCTGCTGCGCCACCGGGGAGGCCCAGCATAAATTAAATTTTATATGTACATCTTTTCTATTTCTCTATATATTGTTCCAAAAGTATGCATCCACTTTCAATCTTTAATCACTTCCAAAATAGATATGATACAAACTTAAAAAGATACTATTTAAAATTTTTATTAAATTTATTTTAATCTAGTTTTGTAAACTAGATTTGAACATGTTTTGAAACATGTTTTGAAAACGTTGTCTAGATTCTCTTACTGAAGATGACAAATAACTGAAATTGGCAGACATCTTCAGAAAATGATTGAATGGTTCTGGAATGAAGGGATCCAAAACAAATTTTGCCTACTTCAAAATGCTGTCTAGGGAGAGCTCCATGTGTCAATTTCTGAGACAAAACATTGGTGCATGGCTATTATAAAAGACAAACATAAACAACACAAGCACTTCACTAAACAGAGGCCCATTTCATGGGGACAAAATTCTGTGGTACTTCAAGCAGGTTTTGCTCTAGTGGGAAAGGAAATGCTATCTTCAGGGTTAAAATGATTAAAGCTGAGGCATCTTTGGAGAAAACATGCCTGCTCAGTTTTAATTACAGGGATGGAGTTTTTGTTATTCATGCCCCGAAGTGTGAACAGTTTAAAATTAGTTTAGTGAGCTTATCAAAGGAGCATAGTAATCTAATGGCTTATTTGAGGTTCCAGGGTAGAAGATACCATTGTCTGTTGCTCTGAAATATTACTCTTTTTCCTTAGAAGCCTAAAACTGTTCAGTAAATTCTCTGATACGCTAATTAGTGCAAAAATTAAACATGTTCAAATAAATTCTGCACACTACTAAAAAATGATTAACATTAGTCTGAACACTTTCAGGTCTATCTCCAGAATACTAATTTCTGCATTACCAAAGCCTCACAGTGTCTGGTCCAAATATATGATAGTTTGGAAATTGCTATGAAATTTAAAATTTTATGATGTAAGATAAATAAGTTCTAAAACATTATTCTTAATTTAAATATATCAAAATTGATCATTTTATTTGAAAGTGTGATATTTTAAGACTTTCATGGGAAAAGAATTAGAGATATGTTTTACTCATATTTAGCATTTAAGGAACCAATTAAACACAAAGGAAAAGGCACAGTGAAATTTCCTATTGTCAGAGTGCCACAATATTCATGTTCTGTTTTATACAAACACTTGGCCTGATTAAGGCTCTGGTTTACCCTCAACCTGGCTGCTTAGTCTGAAACTGATATATATATATATATATATATATATATATTTTTTTTTTTTTTAAATCAACTATACTGGAGATTTTGTGAAAGTGGAACAATTGGTTTTATTTTGTGGGAAACCTTGGTCTCTAATTTCTCAGAGTAATGATGTTAGCAATGGCCTGAGATACAATTATAAGATAATCACTTTATCTTAATGCCTGTTGCATGCAAGCACGAATGAAGTAAGGGAAGAAATTTGGGACAGTAGAAATATGATAAAGTGCCTTTTCATTGTTCTTCATTATTTCTTCTAACTTCATGTTAGAATAGCTTGTATCTGGGACTTACTTACATGATTGATTAAATTGTAGAGTTAAAGCAGTTCAACCATGGTTCAAATAGTACACTAGGTATTAGTAATATTCATAGTTGTTCAATGACTGAATAGATGACGGATAGAAAGGTGACCAAGGTTTGGGCAAAGTTAGGGATAACCATTCTAAAATACTTAGAACAGTCATTAGAAATATACAATAAAATTAGGGCCTCCCCAGTGGCACAGTGGTTCAGCGCTGAGTTGCGAAGCTGCCCGAAGCCTCTGCGGCGCCAGTTTGATCCCCGGCTGCTCCCCGGCCACTGGAGGAGGGTCCCGCATGGTGCACAGACCTCTCCTGCCGCCCGCTGCTCCCCTCAGCAGTGCACTTTGTCAGTCTGCCTGTTCTGCTCCCCGCTCTGGCTCTGGTGAATTCTCTTACCCTCCCACGCTTCTGACTCTACCTAGTGCTTGTATAAATAAATAAATAAATCTAAAAAAAAAAAAAAAGAAATATACAATAAAGTTAATGCTAATATATCCAAAGGCAGACTTTTTCTCTGTGTTTAGATTAAAAGTTCAATTTATAATCTCCTTATAATAGCCATAAGTTCACAAACATAACTCTTGTAACATTTGTACATGTAAGACAAATTTTTTTATTTTTCTGTTTTCTATTACCACTCATGTTTTATAGCCTGAACTCTCAGGAAATTGGTTAATCAAATTAATCAAAGACACTGTGATAAGTGCTTTGACCATATTTATATTCTAAAAAGTTAAGTTCTGAAAAGAGCTCTTTTCCACTACTTGTGTTCTCACAAAATTATGGGCAGGTCAACATATAATTGTCCTTTTCTACAGAACTGAGAAATACAGTGCTTGAGAAGTAAAGTGGTCCTCTTGGAAATCAGTGGTGGAGAGAATTAGTAAATTTATAAATCAAAATATTGACTTTTACCTGGTCTAAGTTATGACCAGTTCTGTTATTTTTATAGGAAATTTAGGTACGCGCTCTCCTGACAGAGGAAAAAACTCCCTTGTCCCATTTGGGGGCTCAGCAGATGACCCAGGTTTATTTTAGTTTTGTCATTCCAGAAGCTGTATAGGTTATGTAACTATAGATCCACATGATTCTCACCTTTTGCTTTATTTTAATGCCCTATCACACAAAATCATTGGCTTAATTTCATTTGTTTGGATTAATATAATATATTAGCTTATAATTTCCTTTACATAAAAAGAGCTAAAGATCATCCATAATTGGTGTCTTTTAAAATTCACTGGAGATCTTTGACATGCTCTCCCATTAAGAACGTTCCAGAGAGCACAGATGGCAATTAGTCACATAGGTATTGGTGTTTAACTTCTTTGGCTGAGAAGAGCAGCACCATTCATAAAAAGAAACTAAGTTTCCAGAAACAGTAATATATTAGATGTTATTTAAGCACATATAATCAATATTTCAATTTCTGTAGCTCCTTATATAGATCCTTGGCTCCATTAACATTTTAAATCTACATATTATATGTCAATTACATCTAAATTAAGTTTGGGAAAAAATAAATTATTTATTTATTTTAGAGCTTTCAAATGGCCAATAGATGGAAAGTCTAATTCTAGCAGGATGGATTGTCCTCAAGCTGCTTTTCCTCAGTGAAGTGCCTGTACCAACAGCATCCACATCACTTGAGAATGTGTTAGAAATACAAATTCTTTGGCTCTACCTTACTGAGTCAGAAACTCAGGCAGTGAAGCCCAAAGGTCAGTGTTTTTATAAGCTCTCCAGGTGGTAACCGTGCAAGGTGAAATTTGAATACTCTGTTGAAAGCTACTTGGAGGTACCTGGAAAAGACTCATCAGAAAGCAGACAGTGGAATGTGAATGTTAAATTATTATAATTTTTTATATTTAAATTATGAAGTATTATTTGGTCATGTACAGGATATTTAATTTCATTTTAAATTCATTAGAAATATACACTTGAATAATAATTCATTGACATAACACTATCTGGATGCTAAATGTGATTTCATCTTATGAAGAAGAGTTTATTTTAAGCAATAGAGGAAACAAAATTATTAAGAGTGGGAACCTTGGCTGAGTTGCTGTTTAATCTTGATGCTAGCAGGGACCTGAGACACTAAATTATTACCATCAGTAGTCCATATTTCTGTATGCTCCACAATTTCAGGAATATTTCCTTAATCATACATATATTTATATATCACAAAATAGAACTAAGAATCATGAACTTTCTTGTTGGATGGAGAAATTTGCTAACAACCAATCTAGAGAACCAATATAAAAATTATCACTTTTTCTTGAATTTATTTTACATTTACTTCAAAGTAACTCCAGAATTTCATGGGAATATGATATATGTGGGCATATTTACATTGTTTTAATCCTTCTTTCACTGTCTTCATTTTTCATACTGGTTTCCATCTCAACAGTGCCAAATGAGAAAGGTATTGTTAATAGAAGCTTAAAAACAAATAAAAAGGAATCCTATCACATTAGAATTAATTAAAACAACCCAAGATGTGGTGACCAAAATTAATCAAAATCAATGTGTAGGTAAAATTTTAATATGATGAATCATCAAAGAATTATCACAGATGTTTAAAAATTATTTCATATATTGAACCATCAGCAAAGCACCTAGTGTAATAAACATTCACACCAAATTAAAAATATTTTTCTGAGATAAAAAAAAAACTTATAAAAACTGGGCCTCCCTGGTGGCACAAGGTGTTAAATTGCAGCACTATGATGCTACCCACAGCCACTGCAGCATGAGTTCGATCCAGGGCCAGGGAGGTGACCCACATAGTGCCGCAGATCTCTCCTGTCTCCCCTGTTACTCCCTTCAGCAAAGTGTATTTCAGTCAATCTGCCTGTTCTGCTCCCCACTCTGTCTCTGGTGAGTCCTCTCACCTCCCGTACCTCTAACCTGTACCTCTGTTCTTGTATGTAAATAAATAAATCTTTACTTGTTTAAGAAAAGATAAACTTTCCCCTTCAATTTAAGAAAGATTATGCATGATGAAGTTTATTTACAGAAAAGTTCAGGTTCTATAATAAATAGCTATACCCACAAGCCCAAAAGAGATTACATCTGGTGTTAGAAGGGGGTAGTTCTAAGAGTGGGGCAGTGTTGAAGACAAAGAAGGGAACACCTGCTTTTCTTTCACAGTCTCCTCCACTATCCACTAGTCAGTAATATATGTAAGACCTTCTATTATATATGCTGATGTTTGTTCCACCCGCTTTTGCCTTAGGCAGAGTAGAATAATAGGAAATTAGGTGAAAAAAGATCCCATGCAGCAAAGAATGTAGTTTATTGACAGGCTGCTTTACAGATGGATAATGACAGTAATGAGAAAGTGGCATAATTGCCCAACATGGTGGGCCAAAATGTCGGTCAACGGCTGATACACATGGAACAAAATTATTAAGTCACTTTATTTCAGAACTGGAATAATTCCCAAAATAGTACAGAACTGCTAACAGTCCATCTGGTTAGGTTTTGGAATGGTGGGGCAGATTGTACCCAATGGATGCAATTCTTTACAATAAAAACAGCAAGAGCACTCTTTTGCCAAAAAGTCCAGAGGACTTTGTAGGAATTCAGCAGACATTACATCCTAGAACCTTGACTGCTTATGTCCAAAGCATAAAAATTTCATAAAAGACGTAAGTATTCAAAATCATTGTTGTGAAAGTTAATTTCCCATTTCCTGGGCAATGCAGAAGTACTTGGCAAGCTAGATACAGAATCAATACATTTGAGTGGTATGTTTTGCAAAAGATCAATGTACTACTAAGCCAGTGGGGACATGGTAATTGGGCTTTCCTTCACATGTCTTTGGTGTAGAAGAGTGAGGAGAACTAAGACTTCTTCAGGTTATGGTTAAAATCAGGATTGACCTTAAATTTGGGAAGAAAATGATCATATTCTTCAGTTGGTTGACAATCAACTTCTTTAGTTTTGTTAATTTCAAAAAACTATTTTTTCTCAAAGAAAATAATGACATTTACTGATTTACATAGTATTAGGTATTTCATGTTTAGTGTCCCAATTTATACAAAAGCTAGGAGAGAATGATTACTACCTTCATCTTACAGATGGGAAAAGTGAGATTCAGAGATTAAAAATTTGCCCAACATTACTAAATTAGTCAATGACAGTGTTGCGATGTTATCTTCCTAACTCAGTAAGCCATATTGCCTCTCACTATTACTTACAGACTATTTTATGGTTATTGATAAAAACTCTCCTATAATTCTTCATGTGAATATATAGAAAAACATTCATAATTTCATTGTCATTGAATGCTGCTGACCTATGATTTTAATTCTATGCCCTATTTTTTCAAGTACAACCTGCATTTCTACTTGTAATATATGATGACCTGCATGAGACATTGGTAAGCACACAAATAAAGTACATTATACCTAACAAGCTGAAATGCAAAGTTTCTTTTTTATATTGAAAAACAAAATTAAAAGTTTAACCTTCTTAAATGAATGGGTACAAAAATGATATCTTATTCTTCTTAGCACTTAAGAGGGGTTTCTTATAAAATGGAGATATTGAGAACTTCTGTCTTATAGGACATAAGTATGGAGGATTACATGATATTATGTATGCTAAGGCCTTGTATAAACTAAAAACTAATAAATAGATAGTGATTATCTTCATGCTGCTTCCTCTGTCAATAAACAAGAGTTCACACCTTTTTTAATGAATAAATGAATGAATGAATCAGAGAAAAGATAGCTCTTCCTGGCTCCAGAGTTTTCATTTGGGATATACAGAAAATTGTCAAAGAATTTCTAAACTGAAGGAATTTCATATTGAAAGCTAGAAGTAAGTAACTCTGGCAACTCATGACTGCATAAGCTCCTTGAACACTTGTCCTTGGCCTCAGGGACAGCTGATCATTTCTCTAACTAATTATGAAGTTAGGTCCAGACTGAGCCACAATATAGGACTTTTGGAAATACCAAACCAAATAATTCTGTCAGCTAATACTAAGATATTTAAAGTTCTCTCGTTAAAGATATGCAAACAACCTAAGTGCCCCATATCAGATGAGTGGATCAAGAAGATGTACATCTACACAATGGAATACTACTCAGCAATCAAAAATATAAACTCATGTCATTTGCAGCAACGTGGAAGGAACTGGAAGGGATTATGTTAAGTGAAATAAAGCAGAAAGAGCAAGATGGTGTCACTTATAGGTGGAATATAGAGAAACCAAACAAAGTGTCAGACAAAGACAAACTTTAAAATGAACCCTTGAAAGGTGACCATAGATCTCCAGCTCTAAGAAGGGCAGGAAGAGGGGGGAGAATGAGAGGAGAGGGGAGAACAATGAAAACTTTGGTGGAAAACTATAGGTGCTTCACTGGTGGGAATGCTACCATGACTACAGCCAGGGATGGAGGGATCCTATACTGACAAAACACTGGCAACCATGTGGAACAGTGGTACTTCAATAACAATAAATACATTAAAAAATAAAAAAGAACAATAAATATTATTGTAACAATAATAAGTTACATTATTACATAATTATATTATAGCCATAATTAATGTTATAAAACAATAAATATTATAAGATAAACCTCAAAAAATAGTTCTGTGGTTGGAAACAGAATTTTCTTTTCTTTACCTTTAAAATATTAGTTATTTGCACCATAGTCTATTGGTCAGGACTATGGGTGCCATGGTGGTGGGTGTGGTGTGGTGACATACACCTGAATGGCTTGAAGAGGTGGGACCCTGTATTTCTGAATCACACATGTTATAAAATAATGTTACCTTAATTAAAAAAAAACTATTAAAAATAGTTATTTGCATCCTTTCAAATCCGAGCCATCTTAACCGTTAACAAGTCAAACAATTTTACCTATTGATTTAATATCAGATGGATTTATGTGTGTACCAAGATCGAAAAATGCATTCAGGTTAGTATTTTGCTATTTTGTCTGAGAAGAAATAATAAGTAAACTAGTGAGGCTGTCCGGAAGTTCCTACTGGCTTCTAGTCACTGATATTAAGCTGAGAGTTTATGGAGATAGTATAATCAATTCTAACACGCAAAAAAAAAAAAAAAAAAAAAAAAGAAAGAAAAAATCCTGATATCTGATTTCTATACCAAATGCTTTTTGCCCTCGAACATGGAAGAGAGTGGTGCACATTGTCACTAGTTCTGGGCATTAATTTTGTTCCTACTTTACTAGTAGCTTAAAGAGATCTGTCTTATTGTGCCCCCTGTTGCTATTTAAGAAATGTTAATGATTTCCTTTTTTTTAAATAAAGATTTATTTACTTATTTATTTATACAAGCACTGGGTACAGTCAGAAGCGCGGGAGGGTGAGAGAATTCACCAGAGCCAGAGCGGGAAACAACAGGCAGACTGACGAAGTACACTGCTGAGGGGAGCAGCGGGCGGCAGGAGAGGTTTGCTCGCCATGTGGGACCCCCGCCCGGTGGCCGGGGATTGAACCGGCACTGCAGAGGCTGCGGGCAGCTTCACAACCCAGCGCTCAACATTATGGGAACAAAGAAATCTCTGACACTATAAAGGATAGTAGAGAGTGTCATCTTTTTTTCTCCTCAAAAGGAAAGCTTTTTGTTTCTTTTACATATTTAGTGAATTCTTGATTTCCTTGTATTTTTTCATGAAGTTATTTTAGGTCATTTTTAAATGTAAAAACAACTGGTAGAATTTAAATATGGACTGTGAATTAAGTAAGAGTATCATATCATTGCTAAATGATTTTCAGATTCATCTGTGGCTATATAAGAGGATATTCTTACTGAAAAAAAAAATGCACTGAAGTATTTTAGAGTAAAGGGGTACAATGATTCTGACTTAATTGTAAATGGTATAAAAATAATTAAACAAATGATAAAGCAAATGGATTGATAAATCTGGGTAAAGGATTTATAACAATTCCTTATACTATTCGTGTGACTTATTTTTGGGTAAATTTGAAGTTCTATAAATACAAGTTAAAGAAACAAACTAATATTAAGAAAGAGTAGTGAAACAATTTTCATTTCAATGAGCATTCATGAAACATTTATTAAATTGTGAAGCAATGAAAATATTTTTTCTCTTAAACTCCGTTCTAGGCTTCAGGTTAAAGTGGAATTCCTTCATTGATAACCTTTTCTAATACTCTTAGAAGAATATTATTAATCACTTTGAGTGAGAAAGTGTTCATTTGTTAGGTACTCCACAGAACCACAGTGTATTAGAACAGATTAAGGGGAAAGCTGATGGTGAAAGCAGGAACAGAATCCAGGTTTTCAAAAAGGCTTTATCCCCTTTAGCAGGCTGCACTGGACAATGTCCTGCATATTTGTGGAAATCATCTCTGTAAAGGGTTTTATTAGTCTAGTTCTACATGACACAATTTTCACATTTCAGTTTCTCTGACATTAATGTCATGAAATATTTATTCAATTTAAAACATAAAGGCTTATAAATATAACTATACATTGCTTCTCCATTTCTTAAACTTTGTGTAATTCCATAGGTTTCCAATTTAACAGTGAAAATATTTCCTTCAGTTTTCACTACTGTTATTGGTTCAGTAATTAGTCTCTCATTTGATCATTTTGAAATTTTATTTTTAAAGTTAACAAAAAAATTTCATTATCAACCATGAAACTAGCTTGTTAAATTCTTTCCATGAATCACTTTCTGCAAACTTCCTATCCTGTCCTTTTTACAAAATTCCTAAGTCATCTAAAATGAAGTCAACATTTTTATTCTCTCACGTAATGTCAAACAACATGTTTGACAGTTTTTTTCCTTTCTAAATTAATGAAGTCAACTTGTTATGTCACTGTTTTGGTCAGAGCCCAATAACAATTCATAAACATAATTTATATTATTTAGAATGTGTACTATGAAACATAAAACATTTCAAATCTTTTCATAGTAGAAAATTAGCCATGTGTGCTTAACACGTACCTTTTAAAAAGTCATTAACTGAACCACTAAATTGTAACAGTGAGCATTTTGCTGTGACGGTAAATAATTGGTAAAGGACAAGGTAGACATAGTAAGGGACTAACTTAAAATTTAATTTTTAATAAACCTAAATATTCAAAATATCTTAAATGCCATAAAGCTTCTTCCTTTATAAAACCGTTGTGGTCACTGTAACAACAGAAACAGCCAAGAATGCATAATTACATTTTCTGCTGAAAAAGCAGACAGACCTGGAAAATCTATCTTTCAATGTGTCTGACTTTCCGGATAGGTGATTATCTAGTTTATTACCAGCCCCTGGGGTATTAGCAGCATTTTTAGTCTGAAGAAGTATTTATTTCCTGTCTCAATTCCTTCTGCTACAGTTTTATGATAGTTATTCTTCTTTCGCCTACAGTAGAGGAAGCAAACTCTGGGTGGGCATTATCATTCATCATTTACCATCATTGTCTGCTGAGATCCACCCTCAGGTTAGTGCTGCTATCCTGGAGTAGAGAATTCTAGCCCCTTAACATCAAAAACATTCTGTTTTTCTGTCTTTAAAATACCTGTCCTTTTTACCTATATTCCAATAATTTTTAACTTTTTTTTTTGGATCTTTTGGGACTCTGATGGAAGCCATGGAGCCTGTCTTCATGCAGACAGACATACGTGCACAATGTCGTATACCTTTTAAGGATATTCTTTACCTCAAAACATGTACCTATGCCCTCCAGTATGGCAGTGATTGCAATTAGAATCTTCTTGGATAGTTAAATAGTGGATTCCTGAGACCAATTCCCTAGGTATTAATTGAAGATAACTGAAGATTAATCAAGGAAGGACCTAGAACGTGCATTTTAACATAGTCTATGTGACATTGATATATGGGGACTGCACCACACCCTGAGAGAGTATTCTAGACTCTAAGGGTCTCAGATGAAGAAGTTCCATTTTATGCTCTCCTCGGGTTTTGTGTTTCTTAGCTCCTAGGAGCATCTGAAACTAGAGACTGTAAATGCGTTATTTAGTATTTGTGTTATAATATGTTGATATGTTACAAAAGCTACCAAGACAATTTTCTTCTACATATAAAAAGCCAAGCCAAATCCCCAGTGAAAGAACTTGTGACATCCCAATCACTGTGTAATGAAAGCCCCATCTCCTCTCTGAAGTTTTCTGTTAACTTTCTAGTTCATAATTGTCTGTATTTATTGAGTATACCATGTTTGGAAAACGTCTCTTTTCATGTATTCAGGGTCTTGGTTGCTATAGGGGAGATTAATGACTATTTTATTTCTCCCATTTTGATCATGAGCTTTTGAGGACAAGAATCTAGTACAGATCTGTGAAATCACAAATTCCTCAGTCCCATGTCCCAGGAAAAGTTAAGAAATAAATCTTTGTTGTTTGAATAAATGCATTTTTTAAAAGATTTACCAATTTTATTTATGCATACAAGAACCAGGGTACAGAGGTGGGGAGGGGTGGGGAGGATTCACCAGAGACAGAGTGGGGAGCAGAACAGGCAGATTAAATGAAATGCACTGCTGAGGGGAGCAGCAGGCGAGACAGGAGAGCTCTGCTGTTCCATGTGGGTATCTCCCGGGCCCGCCGGGATCGAACCTGCTCTGCAGAAGCTGCAGAGTTTCACAGCTCTGCGCTCAACCCACTGCACCACCAGGGAGGCCCAACAAATGCGTTATTAAATTAAAAGAAATGTTTCTCTGAAATCATTTTCCTTAAGAGTCTACGACACTGCTAATGACATCCAACACACCATTTCCACATGGCACAGGTCTCTGGAATGAGACAGATCTGACACAGGATTATATTCTGACTCTGATACTTGCTTGTGTATGTTTTGACAAAGTTATTGAATGCCTCCAAAAGTCTTGTGAAACAAGGATAATAAGTACATTTCTGTCATAAGATTGTTGAAGCAAATAATCAGCAGAAGCAAAATGCCTAGCAAAATGCTTATACAATAGCAAGTACTCAGTAAGAGCAAACTGTTACTTGATTTCATGGTGATGCTGACCTCGTACAGCATGTGATAGGCAAAATCCTATGATGATCCCCAAGATTCCTGTTCCTAGGCATTCTGTTCCAAGGTAACCCTCCCCTTGAGTGTGGGCAGGACTGTGAATATATCTAAATTCACTCTCTTCATTAGTTATGTGATAAAAGTGAAGCATGTTAACAAATGAATTAAAGTGCCATATTTGCTGACTTTGAGTTAATCAGATGGGAACTTTTCCTGTTGGGGGGCTAATCAGGTGAGTCTTAAAAGGCATTACCCTTCTAAAGGTCAGAAATTGGAAGAATGAAAGGGTTTATGGCACAGACCAATGACAAGGCAATCTCTAGGAGCTAAAAGCAGTCCCTGGCCAATAGCTACCAAGAAAATGAGGCTTCAGCCCTATTTTACAACTACAAGAAACTAAATTCTACCAACCACCTTAAAACATCTTTGTAGATGATATTCAACCATGTTGAGATCAGAGCAGGACTGATACCATGAATCAACCTAGGGACCTTTGGTGGAGTACCCAGAACAGCAATGGAAAACAACGTATTGCTACATTAATAAGAAAGCTTATTAATATAGATTGATGTCTGATAAGCCACAATCATACCTAAAGTTTTCAAATCTGAAAACAACTGTCACTTGCAAATAAGAGAAAGAACAGGTAAGAGAACCATTTTCTGTTTCTATGTGCTTCCTTTAAATTTCTGTTATGATTTGGTATTAACAGCTGCCATAGCTAAGTATAAATCATTGTACGTACAAACATCACCATGTTCCACTAGGTCATCTTTTTCTGTATCACCTAATAAACTTTGAAGCATTTTGGTATGTATAATATGTATTTACAATTTTCAGAAAGGGATATATTACTGAAAGCACTTATATAAAGGGGGTCATCACAGAATACATTTTTTTAGCTGTGTGTAAGAACTAAAAAGATTCTATTCTTTTTCAAAATAATACAGTTACAGATTCCATTCTTTTTCATAATAATATAGCTAATAAAATGTCAAAGTATAGATCATTACAAATTTTATTAACCATGAAAATCAAATGCAGAGTTAAATTCTTGGTTTGCTGTTTCAGTGATTTGCACTTGTAAATTAAAAAGGGAAAAACAATCAGTCAAACAGAGATAGCTAGAGTTTGTCTTCCATATTAAACTGAAATAGACTGAAGTTGGAAAGTGTTGTTTAAGCTTCTACCAGCTTTTATGAAGCTTTCTGAGAAGCCATTATCTTTAAGAACAGGGACAAGAAGCAAGAGAATTACAAGGGAGCGTAAGAATTTATAGCAAAATGCCTGTTATTTAGTGGACTGTCTCCAGGTCCTCTGCCTGTGTAAATTAAGATATGTATTATTGGGCCTCCCCGGTGGCGCAGCGGTTGAGCGCTGGGTTGCGAAGCCGCCTGCGGCCTCAGCGGCACCGGTTCGATCCCCGGCTGCTCCCTGGCCACCAGAGGAGGGTCCCACATGGCGCGCAGACCTCTCCTGCCGCCCGCTGCTCCCCTCAGCAGTGTACTTCGGTCCTTCTGCCTGCTCTGCTCCCTGCTCTGGCTCTGGTGAATTCTCTCACCCTCCCGCGCTTCTGACTGTACCCAGTGCATGTATGAACAAAA
The DNA here is from genome assembly GCF_014898055.3 of Talpa occidentalis. Classification (NCBI taxonomy): domain Eukaryota; kingdom Metazoa; phylum Chordata; class Mammalia; order Eulipotyphla; family Talpidae; genus Talpa; species Talpa occidentalis. The sequence goes on from NW_026555331.1 coordinate 84,521,948, forward strand.
CAAACAAACAAACAAACAAATAAATAAATAAATAAAACATGCCTCTATAAAATTAAAAAAAAAAAAAAGATATGTATTATTCCCAAAGTAGAATAGTTGCTATTCTAACCATGCCCTTTGAAAAGATAAAGTAGATAGGTGTAATTTAGAGCTGTGAATACATACTTTGGCCATTACAAACATAAAATCCTTGGGTGTAGTGATTTCATAAAGAAACATATTTACCATGTTGGACTTCACTCAAGTTCTTCAGCATGGCAGTGGAGAAGTACTTCTCCAAGAATCTAATGTATATTTAAGTTATAACTTGGTTGTAAAGTTGGACATTCACTTCACTTTCTCTCACCATATCAGATATTGAACACTAACCACAATAAATGTGAATGCATGGACTGCCATTAAAAAAAGACTTGGTGGCGCACTATGAGTTGAGCGTCAGCACTATGAAGCAATCTGCAGCTACTGCAGCAAGAGTTCAATTCCTGGCCAGGAAGTGATCCACATGGTGCAGCAGACTTCTCCTGTCTTGCCCGCTGCTCCCCTCAGCAATGCATTTCATTCAATCAGCCTATTCTGCTCCCCACTCTGTCTCTGGTGAATCCTCTCACTTCGCCCCCCACCTCTGGCCTGTACTCCAGTTCTTGTATGGATAAATAAATCTTAAAAAAAAAAAAAGACCATAGAAGACCTAAACAATTTCACTATGTTCTTCACTCCTAATTGAAGGAAAAAATCCAAAATAAGGGTACCGATGTCCTTTAATTAGAACCATTAAGCTAAAATTAGTTTTGCACAGGTCAAATTGAGCTTCCAGTTTTGCTCAGTTTTGATTTTACAGTTTTAAGTGTCTGATGGGTGTCTTTTTTCTTGTTTATTTTCTCTTCATAATTGTTAACTGTCATTTCAGGACATTTCCAAACAATGTTTTCTAAGATATAATTATTAGGTATAGCAAAACAATGTGGGCTATTTTTTCTTTATATCATTAAGAAACTTTTTTTCCCTGGGCCTCCCCGGTGGCGCAGCGTTGGGTGCTGGGTTACAAAGCTGCCCGCAGCCTCCGCAGCGCCAGTTCAATCCCCAGACTCCAGGCAAGGGTCCCACATGGCGCGCAGACCTCTCCTGCCGCCCGCTGCTCCCCTCAGCAGTGCACTTCGTCGGTCTGCCTGTTCTGTTTCCCACTCTGGCTCTGGAGAATTCTCTCACCCTCCTGTGCTTCTGACTGTACCCAGTGCTTGTATAAATAAATAATAAATAAATAAAAAAAAAGTTTAAAAAAATATAAAAATAATAAAAGAAAAGAAAAAAAGAGACTTTTTTCCCAAAGATGTAACTGATCATTGATAGATGGTCAACATTTTAAATAAATGGAATCATATGACAAAATTTTGTTGGACTGAGATCCAGTAAAAAGTTTATCTGTGTTGACACATTTTATAATTACTTTGATCTTTTTGTAACTCTATGTATTTCTTTATTGTTACTTATAGGAAAACTGGAGGCAAATTTAGTGCCCAATGGTAATCAATTCATTTTAAATGCCTAGAAAATGCTATTTTTTTCTTGTTCCTTTCAACAATTTTTATTCTGCTCTATCCCCAATTATCATATATTTAAAATATGCTCAAACTGTGCCTCCCCTGGTGGCGCAGTGGTTGAGTGCTGGGCTGTGAAGCTGCCCGCAGCCTCTGCGGTGCCGGTTCAATCCCCGGCCACCGGCAAGGGTCCCACATGGCGCACAGACCTCTCCTGCCGCCCGCTGCCCCCCTCAGCAGTGTACTTCGTCGGTCTGCCTGTTCTGTTTCCCACTCTGGCTCTGGTGAATTCTCTCACCCTCCAGTGCTTCTGACTGTACCCAGTGCTTGTATAAATAAATAAAATAAATCTTAAAAAAAATAAAATAAAATATGCTTAAACTTTCAGACAACTCTAAAGACATACATCTTCTTTATATTTAAGTGGTAGAACAGAGAATGGGAGTCATAAATATTAGCCTTTTATAAATAACAATTCAACATTTCTCTTTCCCTATTTATAATCAATCAGGAAAGATTCAATAAAAAATAGTTCAATATTGGTAACAAAAAATTCTTTTCATTAAGAAAAATGACAAGTGATTTGGCATTAAGGCATTAAAACTCACTGTTGTCTTAAAATTTCAAATGTATTTTGAGTTCATAATTTATAACCTATGATTACCATGTAAATTCACTCCACTTGGCTGAACAATAGATACATACTGGATTATAAACTACAAACTAACAAAACCAAGTTATGGCTTTGTTAATGAAACAGGAAACTGAGCACTGAATGCTTTTTAAATAAAAAAGCTAAAGAATTGAAAAAAAGTGGCAGAAACCAGGGAAGATACATTTATTGCTGTGTTTGCATTAAATATTGACTTCAAAACAATACATCAAATAGTTTTATAATGAAATATCAATTGTGAGTGTTTTGTTTTATGTTCTTTTAATATGTTAGACAATCTACAGGCTAGAAGGCATCCTAAGATTGTGACTTGTCTGCTAACATATAAAAATTGTTCAGCACAGTGTAAATCAAGTGTCACTCTATCCACTTGTCTAACCATTTATTTTGAGTTTACTTTTTTAATTTATTTTTCATTATTTTTTAAATTTTATATATTTTTTACAACATTTTTCATTTTTGCACAATGTATGCATTTTCATCTTGGTTATAGTCCCCAAACAATTCCCACGCCCCCCCTTGTTTTGATCCCTCTCCCTCCCCAACTACCCCCGTAGTGTGTCTCTGGTTTATAGTTACTTGTTGATTTTGATTTTCACCTTCTTATAATTAGTCTTTTTCCTGGTCCCTTATTGAGTTTACTTTTTGGCTGGAATTAGGCATCCTTCTTAAAGGGCTTGTCTGTGATCATCCACTATAAACTGGCTTTCTAGACTTTGAAGAATCGATAAATTCTGCTACAAGGTATAAGGGGAGCTTCTGATATTTTTGCTTTCTGAGAAACTTATTGCTCTCTGAAGAGTTTATTGATAAGCATTATATTAAAATTCACTTTAGTGGTTGGTTTTGTATAATAAAAGCAGTCTAAAATTATTACATAAAATTTTAAAAAGTATAATAGAGAAAAACTGATAAATAGGGGGCACTCATTGCCATTTTGATGTATTTACCTTTCAGTCTTTTTTTTCTATGAATATAAATACATAATATGTGCACATATTTGAAATATGCAATCATACTATACTAGATTTTTGTCAAGTTTTTATAATATTGTGAGATTCTTTTCCACGGCAAAATTTTTAACAAGAATTTCTATAACTACAAAATGGTCTATCAAATTTATAAACCTATAATTTTTTGTTCGTTATTTATATTTTTTCCTGTTAACGGTCTTTTCGTAAATTTTATAATTAGCAATTAGGGTATATTTGTATGTGAAAATAACTGCTACAGGACTTCCACCATTTAAATCTCAATAGAAATTAAAAGTTAACTAAACAGCCTGCAAAACAAATAAAAAGAAATAGAAGAATAAGGGGAAACTGAAAATTTACAGCAAAACTTAAGACTAGTTGTGCCAATAATGTCAACAAACACAGTTGGAATGCATTTCCTTATTAAAAGATAATAACTTAATTTGTTTTAAAAATCCAACTATATCATGTCTACATTGAACCTCCCTTTCCACATCCTAGCTAAGGCTGAATGTTATAATAATAATAATAATAATAATAATAATAATAATACCTTAAGTTCTACAAGCAATGTGGTATATTTATTACATGAATGTATATATCTCTCATTATTGATGAATTTAAACATTTTTATATTATTTTGTTAGCAATTTCCCCCTTTTGATGTTTTGTTTTTCATTTTCTTTGCATATTTTCATATATCTAAATCATTTTAAAAGAATTTTAAAGCATTTTATGTAGTTGTATCTTTAATATTTTATCTATCAGCCAGATTGCAATTTTGCCTTTTATTTGTCTTTGTAAATTTTGTCTATGGAGACTATTTTTTTAAAGATTTATTTTTATTTATTTATGCATATGACCTGGGGGTAGGCCAGAGGTGTGGGGGCTGAGAGGATTCACCAAAGACAGAGTGGGGAGTAGAACATGCAGAGCTACTGAAATATACTGCTGAGGGGAGCAACAGGGAAGGCAGGAGAGGTCTGCTGCACCATGTGGGTTAGCTCCCTGGCGGAGGATTGAACTCAGGCAGTAGCTGTGGTAGCACTGAACCTAACCCTTGAGCCACCAGGGAGGATCCCTATGGAGCCCTTCTGACACAGGAAAGATTTTAGGTGTTTGTTATCAAACATACCAATTTTGGATTTTATGATTTGTTCTTATCCTTTTTTCCTTAGAATGGACTGAGATAAGGATTCACCTACATCTTCCTTTAATTTTTCTTTATGAGTCTTTTCATTGCAAATTGATGAGAGTCCCCAAGTTCCCTAGCAACAGTGTGGCCTAAATGAATATTCTTTACAAAGGCAGACTTGGCTGGGAGGAGCTGGTGGCAAGTCTTCCCACAGCCTTTCTCCAACTGCTAAGCAGCAAAGATATTTATGTCACTGTGAATCTCTACACCTGTGGTCAGTGATTTCATGCTGCTCATGCCTCATTTCATGCCGAGCAGCAGGAAAGGCAGCTCTGCAGCTTTCCCAGGCTGAACATGAACTCATCTCTTCTCGGGCTGTCCCACACTTGCCCAGAACTGCTAGACAAGGACCGAAAACACACCGCTTGGTAGTACTGCTTGGACTGTCTCTTTAGGACGTTTTGTGCATGAGGTTAAACCTGTGCGTGTTAAATTGGTGGAACTGGAACAATAAATATCCATGGGATAATGGCTTACTATGTAAACCAAAAGGCCCAATGTAAATGCTATCCTCGTTGATGTTATTATTATCAGGAGTAAAGAAACTATTAGACTCTTCCATAAAACATGATCTTCATGTGTGCCATTGCTTTTCAAATTATGGAGATGAAATATCCTGTCTTCTTGCCAAGTGTAGAGTACTGGTTTTATTCAATTTAGATTAGAAAGGCAAGAAGATTTTGATGGTCAGAATTTAAAGAATTTAGCGAGGCAATGTAAATTAAAACAATTGACCTATGCTGCTTCTACATGCACAGGTTCACAAGAAACAAATTTTGGCTACAAAATTGCATTTAATAGAAACTTAATGCAGTTTCTTTTAGTCCTGGGCTTATATTGGACTGAGAAATCCAGGTCAGAAAACTTTGCCTGCTGACTCTGATGATGTTTTGCCAAAGAAATGATGAAGCCCCATCTTTGGGGCAGCTGATGCAAGGCTGGCCAGGACCCTGAGAACATGTTTTTAAGAGACCATATGCTGGCAAGAGGTATAGAAATGACTTCATGGGACTTCTGAGTCTGGAATTTCTTTGCTTCTATTACCAATTATTTTTGCTGGATTTTTGACACAGTGCTTTTAAATTTTTAAAAATCTAAACAAAAATAACTGTCAATTTCTTGAAGTTTAGCTTTAGTCCTGCTGCTACCGTGGGACTGACCTCATATTACCCACTTTCATCATCAGACAAGGGTGGGGATTGCAACCAAAGCAAGGAGCCTCCTTGTTACACTCCATGCTTGCAGTGTTCTTGCACTAAGAGAGGGCAGAGGCTAAATAAGTGAAACGGTGGTATGGAACTTTCTGAAACAGATTTATCGGAGGATACTCTTTGCCCCTTTATTTAAGAAAAATGTCTGCAAATCAACAAACTCTGAAAATACTAATATTGAAAAGAATACCATAGTCTCCAAAATTCTTCTGACTATAATGTCTCAGGTGATATTAATACTGTATTGATAGGATGTTACATAGCTCATTCTAACAAGGGAACAGGCATCATGCTATGTGTTTTACGAGCCAACCCTACATTATCCTGGATTTCCCAGGAAAGCCCTGTCTTATTTCTGATGTAATTATTAATAATATCCCTGTTCACTCACAAAGTGCACCAGTCTGAATGATCATTTATTATCTGGTCATGTCATATAGGTGATTGATATTTCCTTATCATAATAAGAATGATGCGATAGCTACTATTATTTTGACCTCTATTTTACAGATGAATAAACGATTTATAGAAACATTAGGTAATTTATGTGAGGTCACAGCGAGGCTGTAAGTCAATGTGGCAATCTGGCCACAGAACCTGTCTTGGTGGGTGACCAAAATTGTCCTGAAGCTGGGTCCATGAGTGACCTATAATTTATAGTATATTCTTGGACTATATCTGAATTCAGAACCTGGATTCAGATGTGGATTCTCTTCAGGATAACCTGCTGTGTGTGTTTTCATTTTCATCTCTCTTGTCTCACAGAATGAATGGTAGAGATTCTGCAAGAGGACAAGTTCTCAGAAAGAGAACTAGTAGCCCCCAGAGAAGAATGTGCAGATTGAGGATGGAAATACTCCCTTTGACTCCAGAAACTTCTGGGAAGTAGGAAGAAAGACTCTTGATTTCATGATACGGACCTCTCAGGAATGGCTTTGTGGCTTGCGGAATGTCTACTTTTGAGGTACCTGCAGGCACACCTGGAGTAAAAGATTAGAGCTTGCATTTCTAGCTGGAAATTAGGGTGCCCAGCTAGTGTGACATGAAGACAATGTGTGTTAATGTCTAAGAACATGCTTTACTTTGAAGTTTATGTTATACACAGTGTTGTAGACAGCTTATTATTGATCTTTAACTCAAATGCAAAGAACACTTTTGGGTAAAGAAATAAATGGAGATGCTAAAAAATTGTATTTTAAAAATGTTAATCATTATGTCAACTAATTTATGTTTTGATACTGCTCAATCAACAAAGAATTTGAAGTAGGCTATGATTAATTAATTCTGTATGATGGAAAAATGGAGAAATTTAGTGATTGACTGAAAGTCAGATAGATCAGTCATGTGGAGTTTGAATTAGAAAGCAGATGCTTCTGTCCTAATGATACCACAGTAATTCCAGGCCATTAGGCTTCATCACATTGGAGAGTCACACCTGAGCATTCGAAACAAGGAACTGGTTGAATATCAATGTATTTTCAAGTAAAAAGAAAGTGTTGCATTGACTTTAAATATTTCCTTATTTTCAAAAAGTAAAATGGAAATAGGAGTTAAATGATGTAGGATTTCCAGTTATCTAATGAATGCTGTCTAGCTGATCATTTAGTCTTTTTGCCCCTTCATATTCTCATGTTTACAATGAAGGGGTTGAAAGAAATCCATTTATTATTTTAGCTGCTGACCTCTTTATTCAGATGGAACCTTAGGTGGAGAAGAGAAAGCTGAGTTGCTCTGGTGGAATATGGTTGTGTGCATAGCCTGGTCCACTTTCTCATTGTCAAGGTGATATTGAAAGAAACATTGAAAAATTAATATGAAAGTTTGCTTTAGGTGTAACAGTAAATGTCCTCAGTATATGTTCTAAAAGTTGACATTTACTGGCGTTTTGAACTTATGTCCAGGGAACAGAGAACTTGGTAGTGGTAAGTTTTATTGGATTTATCAGTGATTTCTTTTATCACAAGAATGTGTAATCTGAGGTCACTGATTAAATTTGCCTAGAATATTTACAATGATATGGTCTAGTCAAAAAATTAATCTTAATAGTCTTTAATTAAAGTGAGAAAAGACCACACAACACAAGGGTACAATGTTCATCTGGAGGTTTAATGTCAGTGTTAGAGATTAAATAATTATAAAATATTCTTATATGTCCTGGCTTTTATATTTAGGCACAATAGCTCTTCTTTCAGGTGATTGTCTTAATTCCTAATCATAGACTCAGGAAAGGAAGAGAAGAAGCAAAAGTCTGGTAGAAAAGAATCAGAGTTTTTCAATTACAGAATTTTCTAGTTCATTTCTCGAGCATTTTCAGTTTGTAGACTATTTGGAATAACTAGCTTAGGAAGTTGACATTAGATAATATAAAGACAATTACTCTGGAGGCTGCAGTTCATGGTTTTTCATAGAATGTTTTCTAGGAAAATAAGTTTAGGTTGATATTTGTGGTTAGGGTTTCTAGATAAAGAGATCAAAGCAAAAATTAAGAGGTCGATCGTAGAATTCATTCAGACCATCTGATTTGATAAACCCTCCTTAGATTGAAGGCTTGCTGCAGACCTAATTAAGAAGAGTTAATGGGAAATGCAAACTAATGCAGTTTTATATCTTTGTAACTCTGCTGGGATGTAAAGACCATGAGCAGTGTTTAAATATTTTACAATGAAAAGAACATTCAAGAGAGCCTATGCAGGAACTAATCTATCCCACATGGTGCGGATGGAGTGTGCGCTCAACAATACAAGGGCGAGTCACTTTTCAATCATTAAAAAGTCTTATCTTCTGGAGAGATCAGACTGACAAGATAATTAAACACAATGATTTGCTTCAGAACACAATGATAGAGTTCATCATTTGTTGCACTTTAGCTAAATACAATATGTCAAAATGTAAGGTGGAATCTTTTTTATCAGTATTGAACATTTTGCCATATTTGTTTCTCAAAATAAAATACCTGGTTAGACCTTGTTTACTACTTGGTCTAACGTGTGGTCTTGTTTTCTCTTTAAGGAAACATTAGTGGAGAAATTCATCAGCTTGATGAAGGCTGGCATATTTTAGCATCTTTAGAATTTACATCTTTTGTATGCTCTAAACACATAAACACAGAGAAGTGAATGAGATGCAGGTGCAGGGACAATATCTGAATGCACTAAAGAGGGCAAAACACGTACTTAATATATTCATATAACTGGGATACATTAGTGCTTTTGTCTGAATTATCTGCAGAATTGTCAGATGTGACCTTCCTGCTCATTGTTCAATTACTACTCCAGCTCAGGTGCAAAGTGTGAGACAGTGATATCAGCTAACTATATACAAGTAATCTTGATTCTGCAAATTTTCATTTAAAAAAAAACCTGTTAATAAGTATAATATAGGAAAATCCACTTTAAATCTACATCTACATCTATTGATTTTCAAGAAAAAATTAATTGTAAGAGTGTTATATAAATATTTGTAGGAAGACCTAATGAATGAGTATAAAGCTAACAAACACACTGAAAAAGATATAAAAACAAAAAATTCCTAATAGCAAATTGTAAATTCCAAAAATAAAATAAATATGCTACACATATGTTTCAACACCTGACATATAAGGTAACTTCTTTCTAGGATTCTTTTTCAACCAAGTTGAGAATTCTTTCTAAACAGGAAAAGCCATTAACAGAGTGTTAACACTGTGCCACCTACTGGACAACTTGTCAACTACTAAGATAGAGCTCTTTATACTAACCATATGAATACATTCTCATATGCATAACAATGATTTTCCAGTTTAACACATTGTTCACAGTAAATATTAGGTGTAGAATTTTTAAATATGTTTGTGTCCAAGCACATTATTTTTTCCTTTTTTTTCTTAAGAAATATCTTTGCCAATTCTGGGTGAGATACATATATATTTTAACGTTTACTGTAATTGTCAAAGATTAAGTTTTTATGTTAAAATTTTAACTTTGTATATACATTTTAAGTACCATGTGTGCCAGTTATTTACTAATTCTCTTAAAGTTGTTTGATAGCTTACCAAATTATGTCTAAAAATAAGTTTAATGCAACAAATTATAAAAAAAAAAGATGTTTTTTAAAAAAAAGAACTTGAAATGTGAGGGGATAAAACTCTGGGAAACATGCAGGCAAAATTTTACTCATTTATTACTAAAGATTTTTTTTTTGCTAATATGATTCATGTGCTCAAATCAATTCTTTAATATTTAAGCGATAACTTTACAACAAAACAACATAACTGCAACAAGAAATTCCTTCAACAGATTATTATTTAGTGCCAGCTATTTTTTTAGAGGAGCTATTTTAGAGTTCATTACCACATATAAAAGATTGAGTTTAATTTTAGGCACCAGGTCAAACATGGCAGCAAAAATGAAGAGGATTTTGGCTAAAAGTCATAGGCCTTGAAGGTTGTATACCCCTACTATTTTGGGGGGACCATCCTTGTGGGGTGACATTTTCCGGATCAAGGGGACAAAAGGTGTCAGCACCTCTACTCTCACCAGATGTCAAACAATGTAATATATTACTTTATTTTATAAATATTACTAATGTAAAATTAAATCATAATAATATGGATATTAAACCAACACTAGTAGAGATTTCATATTCAGCAAGTCTGATTAAAATATTCAATACAGATAACATAAATTCAGAAAAAGGTTGACCTGCAGTCAGTGGTATAGATAATAATGATGATAATAATAATAGAACAGTACAGTATCTAAAAAAATTCCACTGAAATCCAAAAAATGTTAAAGTTTCAAAGGAAATAGAGAATAGGTAGATATTACATCTACAAAGAAATTAACTATGACTAAGGAGGTTAAGTGATAGAAAAAGTTTAACACAGTGAAAACTTGCATCAAACCCTAGCTCTGTCATTTACCAGCTAAGTGATTTTGATCTTTGTTAATTAGTTTTTCAGACTCTAATTTCTTCACCTGTACAAGAACAATGTATTATCTAACTTATAACGTGGCTATTTAGATAAAATACTAACAAGTGCTCAATAAATATGATCTTACCCAAGTCACAGCACACATTGTCAGAGTTAGAACTGTGACAGATATCCTGACTGTCCTGACTAACAGTGTTTTGCCCTTTCCAAGGTGTACTATTTCAGGGCTTATATTTATCTTTTATTAATTATTTATCTTATATTTATCTTATATTAATCTTTTTAAAACTAAGATTCAGTTCCATTGGTATGTACATGTAGCCGAGGTCTAAACCGAGGTCAAGGCCTGACCTTACTGTATCAATTGATTGACCATATTTCATTCAGCCTCATTCTTAGAAATTCACTTCCATAGCCTGGATTATGGGTGAATCAGGTTTGATATCAAATCCTTATATTAAACCAAATCTCGATAATTATCTCTCTTTGTTCTATTTCTATTCTCTCTGGAAGAAATAACTAGATTAATTTCAAAGATAATCTTTGCTAATTGGCATTATCTTTATACATGAAACATAACAAATTAATAGGCTGTTATGTCAAAGAGAATTTGTGAATCTCAAACAAGCAGTTGAGGGAGATAATAAGAAATGCTCAAGTAGATCCCCCTTCCTCTGCAGGGGCCAGATTATGACAGTTACATCAGTGTATTTTCTTGTGTCACTTGGCAAGTTACTGATATTTTCAGTGTCTCAATGTTCCAATTTGTACATTAGGTTAGTGATAGTATGTACTTTATAGGGTTATTTTAGTGATTCAATGAGTGAACACATGTAAAGTGCTTTAAATGGTGCTTGGTTCAGTATAGTCCTTCCACCTCTTCCCAAATGACAGGTTATTTTCCTTTTATATAAAATGCATGCCATACTTTGATTACACAAAGGGAATGTATGTGTGATGGAAAAAAAGAAGCAGGGATGATAACTGGCAAAAATCCCATCACTTCCCACAGCTGTAGCCATCTTTCACTATTACCAGGCCTACCTAGATATGACCTCAGTGTCCTTCTCAAGAGCAGACAAGTGAGAAAAAAACCTATTCCTCATGCTTTTGTTAATTTGTTCAACATATTTGGATTTAAACTTAACTCAAACTTGTCAGGATCAAATAAATCTCAGATTGACATACCACTCCACTTTTTGTTTCAGTCTGTGATATTTTCATGATGGCTTTGATTAACTGCCACATGACTTTAGTTTTATCTTTTTTTTAATTTAAGAAGTTGTACCCTTTTAATAAAATTGGTCATGAAAATTGGTGTATAAAATGTGCTTTTGTGCTTTTTTAGAGGCACCATTTCAATTAGAAATTATCTGTTTGACTGCATATATCTTTTCATGATACCCTATTTTTTAGAGATTTTAGAGAGATTGGCAAGAAAGATTTTCAATATTTGCTAGAAAAGATCTGTTCCTATTCCTCATAGATTAAGAACTATCTTACAAATGCAAACTTTTTTCACAGAAAGGAAATCTACATGGGAAAAGATCAAAGAAGGTATAGAATAGGATGTGTCCTCAATTATTAAAGATCACCTTGTAACAATGTTTCCAAAAAGGGATTGATAGTCATCATCAACTTTTTCTAAGAACAAGATAGCTTAATCTAGGGGAATGAGGAGTGTAAGAGAACTAGAAGGATACTAGAATCTAGCAATAGTCTATTAGATAGAGCAGAAAGTTTAAGATCAAGCTGCAGCTGGATATTTTTAGTTTAGCTAAGCACTGTTTTCTAAAGGGAAGTTTCAGTTGCAGAGATAGGACAAAGCAGAATTCCGAAGGCAGAGACAGTGGACATTCCAGCTGCCAGGTCAGATATTTTATAATATAAAAGCATGTCATTTTATAAGTACATTAGTATTTCAGCACTTATTTCACACCAGGGGCTGTGTGAAAAGACTTATTCATTCTTTATTGACACAGCATCTGAGAAGTAGGAAGTAATACCTTATCAAATATTTGGGTGAAAAAATTAAGGGATAGGGTAGTTAAATTGTTTGCCCAAGTTCATGTTGCTGGTAATTGGCAAGTTTGGGACTAGATCTTAAAATTTCTCACTCCAGAGATGCTTGCTGGCCTTTACTACTACCGTGGAGGTCTTTGTGATGCTGGCTATGGCTAAGCTGCCAGGCACCATCTTCCTTGGGCTCAAGGGCTGGTAGAAGTGTCTGTGCAGGCAGGTCCTATCCAGATGACCAAGAATGCTAACAGGACTGCTACACAGGTGGTGGCACTGTGTGCAGGGCTGGAGAAACCCCGAGGACCAAAAGGTCAGGAACTTGAGAGTCAGAGGGGAATCTAATCTGATCAGACTTCAGCAATGACTCGTCACTTTCGTGCTCTAAACCGGTGAAGGCCTAGTTAACTTAGGGTCCTTAGGGACTGTGGGTGGGCTAGAGAAAGACTGAGTTATTATCCTCAAATTGGCTGTGATGAAGAAATGGCAGGCTGCATACTCCTGGGGTCATTTGGAACAGCCGGGTGGGACTAGGGCTGGTCACCCCAAATTAATTTGATAGTGGTTTAAACAGCAGAAAAGTCATTTACAGAGCATATTAAATGCAAGCACTTGGAATAATGTCTCCCTTGGAGTTGTTTTGAAGGGCTAGCCATTTATCAAAGGGGAGACACAGGATTTCATACTTGTTAAATAGTGTATTGATGCAGGTCAATGACTACAGCACAGATTAAGCCCAGCACTGAGTTTATCAAGGCTTTATTAAAACAGATAAAACATCAGGCTAATAGCTAATCTGAAATCATATTTTGAAAAATAGATATGATTCGATAAACAAGGATTTGACAGAGAGGACATAAAACTAGAGACTGAGTGGTGGATAGGGGAAGTTTATTATATTTATGAATGAGCATGTATTATTGCTCAATTTTTAATCTAATTAAAGCATCCTATATCTACTGAGGTCCTTATAACCAACTGTGAGAAGAATAAAATTAATATGTAATATGGGGGTGAGTAACCCATGCAGCCAAGTGCTTGGCGCAGGTCCTTCACATTACATGGCTTACTTTGACCAAATACTACATCTCGCAAACAACTCAAGAACGCTCAGAGGCATGTAATCTTTTCTGAAGCCATTAAGGTAATCATTAAGTTACAAGATAGTTGGAGACACTGGAATTCATATCTACAAGACCAGTTTTTACTTTGAAACTGCAGAATAGGGATGGAGAATGAAAACAGAAATGGAATTTGGATAACTTATTATTAGCGGCCCAGAAGAGTATGAAAGGCTGGCACTCAAGGACACTGATACTCTTGTGTCAGATACAAATGAGAAGTCTTTTCCTCGCATTCAGACAGCTTGCTGAAGAAATGGGCTGTGCTCTTTGTCTTGGAATAGCCTTGATATGTTCTTTACTCTTCCATTAAATTTTGTTTTTATATTTTCCTTTGCATTTTTTCTTATTGCTATCAACAAAATACAGTTTTAACTACAAAATGTAAACTGGTGAGACCTTTTATTTTATACTTTATATATATTATATAAATTATTTTATACTTTGTTATATAAATTAAAGTTTTCACTCCTATCTATACCAATATCTATTCTCCAGTATAATTCCTTAGAAGTAGAAACAATACCAATGGGAAGTTTATGATTCTAGTTTTATGGTGCACACAGACATGTTTAGAATGCATAAATTTACAAACAAAATCTATTAATCAATCTAGAGATGTTCTCATGAAGCTTTCTTCTTAATATATAATGAACATTTTCCCATGTCAGTACATATAGATCTACCTCGTCTTTTTTTGATGGCTATATAGTATTGCAAAACAGGGGATGTCATAATACAATTAACTATTCCCCTTATGATTGGTGTTTTGGCATCATTCATTTTTGAAGTATGAATAATATTGAAATTACACCTTATAGAGGTATGGAAGCATATATTCAGAAAACCCCTCATTTCTGTAGGGTGGATAATAAATAGAAATGCTGGGCCAAAGCATATGAACATTTATAATTTTGACAAGTAATACTAAACAGCCTCCTTTTCCTCCAGCGTTAGTGAGGCTGAATGTCTTATTATAAAGACCTTGGCCATTTGGTTTATCCTCAGTGGATTTATAACCTCTTCCAATTAAAGAAAAATGGGTTTACTTTTTCTTTTTGATTTATAGAAGTTCTTTGTACTTCAGTGTTTAATAACTTAAACTCTGGAGTCAGGGAAATATGAGTTAAAATCCCTGTTTTGCCTTTTTCTTGCTTGATGATTATGTTACTTTATGTAGAGTCCCAAATCTCAGACTACTTAAATATAAAATGAGAATAATAAGAGTATATGCCTCATTATTCTTTTGACTTAAAAATACCATGTAAATTTTTAGAAAGGTGTTTGGTACAGAATGTGTGTTCAATAATATTTATTCTATATTTTGTAAACAATTTTTTCATACTGTTAGTTAACTTTTTATTTTCAGAATAAAAATTTTAGACAGTCAAATCTTTTATTGAAATTTTAGACAGTCAAATCTTTTATTGAAATTTTAGACAGTCAAATCTTTTATAAGCCTCACCTTTTTTTGGCTTAAGATTTTATATGATGTGTAGAACTGTAATATCTAATAATAAATACATCTTGTTATGTACCTCCTAGTAATTCACTGTTTTATTTTTATACTTAGACTTTAAATACTTAAGTATTTGTTTCTGAATATGGCACAAAGTAGATATTGTTTTGAATTTCCCATTGTTGCACCACCAATTTGGGCTGATGTTACCATGTACTAAATTCCTTCAGAATAAAACAGAATAAAGAAGCCAGAGCTAACTGTCAGTACTTACCAGGCTATTTTATTTAGTTTAGCTTCATGATATGTTTGTGCCGGGACAAGGCACGACACTCTCTTTTAATTTTTTTTATATATTTTTGTATTTGTTTGTTTATCATCTATCTTCTGCATTAGAATGTTTCCAAGGAGGCAAGGTCTTATCTGTTTTTCATTCCTGTATCTCATTGGTCTACAGCAATGCCCTAGTCCAAAGTAGATACTCAATATATGTGATTTGAATAAACAAACCTAAATCTATTAGTCTTTTTACACCCTTTTTCATGATTAAAACTTTTAATCATGAAAAGAAACAAATACCAATATAAAATAAAAATAGCAACACCCTGTAACTACTGCCCTAAATCAAATTTTTTAAAGAAATAAATAAAGCAATTCTTGCCTCCCACATTATTCTGCTAACAAGTAGTTGGTAGTTTTAAAGGTTTTAATTTTTACTAGTTGGATTTTTTATTTCCTTATATGCTATGGTGTCACAATGCTTATCTATTTGTACTATTTTAAAGTGTATGAATACTCTGCCATTTGTTTTAGGAAGAAAAAATAACTACTTCCTGGAACTTATACCTTTAGAGAAGTAGAAGAATGCCATGTGAAAGAACAGAGCTTCAGTTTTTTTCTGTATCTCTCCAAGACTCAGTAGAGAATGTTGAGAGTTGAGAGCAGGTTTCAAGTCTTAGGGTTTTGATAGTCTTTTAAATTAAAATAATTCTATTGTTATATTACCCAATATATAACTCAAATGAAGAAAAATAAGAAAAGCAATGCAATTTTTTTCCTGTTTACCTATTTCTCACACGAATTGGGAAATACTAGAAAGTGCTGATATTCTTGAAAAGAAAGAAAATACCAGAAACATGGGCATTGCCTGTAATGTATACTTGAAACTTGCTAAAGTAGTGGATCACAGACATTCTTGTCATCCCCCCAAAAAAAATGTTAAAAAAAAAATGCAGGAAAGTGATGAGAATAGAAACAAATGAAAAAGAATTGCCTTCCACGCTCTGCTCTCATGGATTATATAGCAGAGTCTCTGCCCTTCTGAAGTTTAGCAAATTATTTATTTGTATTATAAGTCAATTATTTCACTAAATGCTATGACTGTTTTCTTTTTACCTTTAAGAAAGGTGATGAGTTAGTTGCTGGCAAGACACTCACATACATAAAAAAGAAACATTGAATATTTCTACTTACTACTTTTAATGGAGCAAATGTAATTGTTGAAGGAATATTTTGGTCTTTGAACATAAATATTTTCAAGTCAGTCATAAATCAGTGCAGAAAGTGAGACCTCTTAAACATTATCTCCCACTTTCTCATACTCTCACTGGAGTCTCTGCCTCTTGTGTAACTTTGACTTCCCTTTGGAGATCCAGTCTTGCTATCTTTCCTGTCTGGGAGCTGACACACTACATGACAAGCTTTGCTGCAAATCTGCCTTAAATCACAGGAAGGTATGAAATTTAATAAACTTAAATTCTTTAAGTTCAAGATATTCATTCTCACTACATAGTATATATTCAGTATACATTTGTCTCTGAATATATTAGAAGTAAATATTTAAGATTCAGGTCTTTGGTGAACTCAAAACAAGAGGTAAAACTCTAAATTAGAATGTGCTATATTAAGAGAAAGCCCCTTTGAGAGAAAAGGATTTGGCTTTCCTTCCTCATTTGCTCCCTCTAAGGACTGACATATGTCATACTTCTCCTTTCTCTTTAAAAAGACATACACTTTATTTTTTAGGATTATTATGAAAACAAAGTTGTTGTTTTTTTTAACCAAGGAATCAATGAGGTTTCCACTTTTCCTAATCTTCCATTAACAATGAAAACCCAAGTTGTGTCCTAGAAAGATGAAGGCACTATCCAGGTAATGTAAATAAAAAAAGATGCAACAAAGTGATCAACAATGTCTGTAATTTAGGGAAGTATACTTGCTAGAATGCAATAGTAACATAACAAGGTCTCCCTTTACAGAGAGAAAAGTTATGGATTACATTCAAATTTTATCTTCCCATTAAAGGGATGACCTTCAGCTTTTGCTTCATTTATGTACTGAAAGATCTTTTCATATCATTTGGTGATCTTTCCAATTTCTTTTCTTTCTCATATTTATTTTAAGGTTACTTTTATTGATTTGATACATAATTTCTTTTCATCTTCCTACTGAAAAGTTTATGTCCTGTGCCCATATACATACTGTCATCTAAACCACACTTTTACAGAATGGTGGAGGCACATTTACATTAAAGGCATTTCTTAGGTTCTTGCCATTATCAGAATTGTGGTACAAGATAGCAAAGGCAAGATCTGGAATTCACATGGAATTGTGGATGAGGGATAACCAGGAAAACTGTGGCTATGGATAGAATTGAGCTCAAGCCACATCTTCATCATTTAACTAGATGAGTTACTTTAGCTGAGTCTTAACCTGAGTTGTAGCTTCCTCATCAGGTAAAATGAGAATCATAAGAAGTAAAATAGAGGGCAGTTGTTTTTTTAATTATATTTTTTAAAGATTTATTTATGCATACAAGAACTGGTGTACAGGTCAGAGGCGCTGGAGGGTGAGAGGCTTCACCAGAGACAGAGTGGAGAACAGAACAGGCAGAAGGACCAAAGACACTGCTGAGGGGTGCAGCGGGTGAAGCAGGAGAGGTCTGCCGCGCCATGTGGGTATCTCCCTGGCCAGCCGGGAATTGAACCCCGCTCTGCAGAGGCTGCGGACAGCTTCACAGTGTGGCGTTCGTTCAACCTGCTGCGCCACCCGGGAGGCCCTACAGGGCAGTTATTGACTTGCTATCTGACTTGTACCATATTTGATATTTTTCCTATTTTACTAAAATTCATGAAATAATCCTTCTAAAGTAGAGATAATTTATTTCTTAAAGGAAGTGAAGCTAGAAGAGGCCAGACAATACAAATAAGTAGTATATTCTGTTGTACTTGAAAAACAACAGGAAATGCTGGGCACAGACCAGATGAGACAGTGATTGTGAAAGCACTTCCTAGACTGGGTGTATACTACTCAGCCAAAACTTAGGTATTTTATTTAAATAGATACTTATTCACCTTCTTTCAAGTATTATCTGCTTCCTTGAATATTCTTTTACAACTATAAAGTTGTATTTACTAGTATAAAGACTAATCTTAGGCACTCTTTTCTTTTTCCAGAGCAGCCCAGATTTTTTGCATTAATAAAAACAGCTCCACCCATTGTTCCTGACGTGGGATAGTGGGAATAAGGTTGACATTTTTGTAATTTTCAAATAAAGATTATTTTTTAAAATACAATCATCAGAGATCACCTTTATTATATAAAAAGAAGGGATAAATTTACTTCAGAAAAGGAAGATTGTCATCTCAAAACAAAGTACAATCCTTTAAACTGAACATACTTAGCAACAGGAGGAACTCTGTATATTGTCTTTGATTTTTTATTTTGGTGCCAGACAGTGACACTCTGTCAGGGATCAGCATGGGTCATGAGACCATTTGAGAACCACTATTTTAAACTAAATACAATGTGGAATCCTGAAAAATCACGGACTAAACAGCAAATAGACCTGCGTGGTAATACATGCAGTGCTTTCAGTAACACAGGACAGCGATTCAAACCATGGTCTCTGTAGTCAGGCTGTTTATTTTTAAATACTGCCTTTGTTTCTACTTAAAACATTTTTTTTTGTAACTCTCAAAGCCTCCCATTTCCTAAAGGTAAAAGAGGTATATAATAATCCCTGTAATTATTACGAGAATGAAATGGGATATTTCATTCAAGAACCAGTATCATAAACCCTCAAAAGTTAACTTTTAAATTAGCATACTACTAAATAGTATTTATAACCATCATAACTATTTTTATTCTTGCCTTCTTATCATTAATTCAACTTATTTGATTCTCAGTTTTCTCATCTGTAAAATGGAGATAAAATTGCCTAGCTTGCAAGGTTGTAGAGTCTAAATGAGATAAGGCATGTTTGTAGATGAACTGGCACACATGAGGGCTGATAATGGCAGCCATTACTGTTTTTTGTTACCTTTCCCTTCCTCTTCCTTAGTAAAAATCAGGGATGTCAGACTCTCTGTGTCCTGACCCAACTCCTCTTTTGTGCTCTACAGGTAACTTTGTCCCAGGCTTTAGCCAATACCTCTATCAATTATCTAAAAACTTACCTGTTGCATTTATTCTTCCCTTAAGGTCCCAAATGCATCTGAAAGCAATTCCATCAACAAATTGCCTTGGGAAAAATTTGAATGCTATTTAAACAAGTATACTGATAAATCTTAAGAGCAAAAACACATTCATCATTATAATTGAAAAACTTAGCAATATCTATTTTGGAGCTCTACTTAAATGAACTGTGGGAAAAAAGAAAAAAAAATAAGGTGAGACTTTACAACGAACAAATCTCCAACTTGGAAATGATGTGTAATGGCAAGACAAGATAAATTTGTTTCTCTCCTATATTTTCAGGTGTCAATCAGTCTGAAAAACTCAGGGAATCACCTAAGGTGTCAATTATTTCCCACACACACCTACTGTCCACTAATGACCATGATGGCTATGTCTAAATTTCAACCCCTCCTTTTTATTTAATGTGGAATGGGTTCTGGCCAGCTAGAAGATTCTAGACATTCTTGAGTCAAGAGCAGAGATAAGCTCAGCCTATATTGCTATCGATATAATCTTGGTTCCTCAATAAAGAATGTCTTATTTTCTTTTTTTTGTCTTTCTGTTTCTTTTTTTAATATTTTATTTTATATAATTTTTACATCATTTTTCATTTTTGCACAATGTATGCATTTTCATTTTGGTTATATTCCCCATACAATTGCACCCCCCCTTATTTTGACCCTAATCCTTCCTCTTCCCACTACCGCTCCCTATCATAGTGTGTCTCTAGTTTGTAGTTGCTTGTTGATTTTGATTTTTACTTTGTATTAATTAGTCTTTTCCTGGTCCCTTATTTAGGTTTTCTAAATTCCTTCTATGAGTGAGACCATCCAGTATTTTTCTTTTTTCTTTCTGACTTATTTCGCTGAGCATGATCCCTTCTAGCTTCATCCATGTTGCTGCAAATTGCATGTGTTTATCTTTTTTGATTGCTGAGTAATATTCCATTGTGTATATGTACCACATCTTCTTGATCCAGACATCTATTTTGGGGCATTTGGGTTGTTTCCATAGCCTAGTTATTGTAAATAGTGCTGCTGTAAACATAGGGGTGCAGGTGCCCTTTGGAATTAATGTTTCTTTCTGTTTCTTTCAAACCACACCTCTCTACCCAAATCTAAAACTGTCATCTGCACCATGGGATGGAACTGGGATAGCTCTTCCCTCCTGCTTTTTATTGACAGGAAAAGGGGAAACATCTGACATTGAAGAAGTCATATTTTTCCAGCTATAAACTGAATGATTTGGATTAGGGTCTCTCAAACATTCTCTAACAATCTAAAAATACTTAGTGTGGACTAAGGAGTGGGGAAAAGGTAAAAAGTTATTTTTGAAGACTTACAAGTGACTAATGAGAGGGAATATACTATAAAGGTGCTACATTCTTTAGGAAATTCCTGAAATATATAAGTGGAATATAGACTAATGTAAACTAACATCATTAGGATTTAAGAATCTGAATGAAGACGGGCATGAGTGTGCACGTATAAAATTGATGGTGAGAGAAAACTCTCATTGATATAATCAATTTATTAAGACTAGGGGCTTTATCCTGAATCATGTAGTTGGGAAATTGTAACAAATAGGAGAAGAGTTCAAATGCATTTTTCTTGTTATGCTAAAAGGCAGTACAGATTACAAATATAAATGACAATCAGGGACTTAGAAAAATCCATGAAGTTAAATCAATAGGAAAGTATCAAAAACAGTAAATGCGATCTCATCTTTCCAGGTTCAAAATGTTATTGCCAGTCGAATCTGAATCACTACTTCCCTAAATTAGTTAATCAAATTGTTATTTGACTCTCTAGCAAAGAAAAATTCAGCCAGGGATTAAGAGAACTCTGCAATGCAAGGCTTATGAAAATTTAGGCTTCTGCTAAATTGACTTGACTAATTTACCTATTTGAAGGTTACCTTATCTGAATAGAATAACTGTTCCTCTTCTATTAGGGACACAGATCAATTTTAAAAAGCATTAAAGTTGAGTTTCTATGTTAAAGATCAAGTGATTTTTCCCCAAAGAGTATATTATTCATTACACAGGATAATATGAATGTTATCCTGCAATATTTGGGGATTAATAAAGGGCAAAAAAGTCCTGAACTATTTTTTCTTTAATATTTAGAAGAACGTCATTTCAAATTGATAGAGAAATGATTTTCTTTTCCAACTACTTTGAAATAAAATCAATAAAATAGTTTTTCCTTGATCCTTACACACATGTTCCTCATGAGTTTGTTATACTTTCATGTAAATTTGAAGGATAAAAATCTTCATTCTGGTGTATTCATTTTCTTGCCTTTAAAATGATAACTTATTGCTGGAAAAATGACCTGATTCAAAAGGAAATTGGACAATCTGATGTAAAGCAGTGAGGTTCTAGATCAATATTCTGTGAAATATCTTTGAAACATGTTTTCCATTCATCCGTTCATTATTCTTAAAATGTGCTGTAACACTGGAGGGAAAAAATCTTTAGACATAAACATATTACACAATGGAATGCATGAAAAATTTTAAAATAGTAAATAAAAGAACTAAAATTAATATTAGTAAAGAAAATAACTTCAGATATGGTAAACAAATTAAAAATGCATCAGAGGAGGTAAATAAAAATCACTTGAAAAGGCTGAGCAGCCTGAACATGGAAGTACACGCAGATTTTCCCTCGGGTATGTGAACAGATTTCTCCTGTTGCGCAAGTGCAGAGAATGCCACCGCAGTCTTCACACAGGGAAATGAGACCACTTAGAACCCGCGGAAAAGAGTTGCCATGCTCCAAAATAGATCTTGGGAAGTTTATCATCTCCAAGTGAGTGAATCGGAAACTTGTCCATTTTTAGAATAATTAAAATCCAGTGTATTTTTACTTACCATTTTTAGATCATTTTTTTCTTCACATCAGTAAAGCCACATATATCATGGGTTTCTGACTAATTTGCATGTAAGTAATCAAAGCATAGTTTTGAATTGTGAATTTAAATCCATGTTTTGTTAAGAGTTGTGTTTTGCTTTTTTCAGTAGAAATTCCAACTTTTAAATTTATAAAACAAATTAAGATTTCGCATTTGCCTTTTTTTTTTTTATGAATGAGGAATCAAGTTGGCAAAGCACAATTTCTCCTTCTTGTAAACCACAAGGCAGAGTGGAATACTATTAGCACGGCTACATCCCATGACAGCTGCAGAGATTAATATTTACAACAAACTAAGAGAACATATAATTTTCTAACAAAAAGAAGAAATTCACTGATTTGCTGCTGAAAGACATGCAAAAATGCAAAACTGGAAAACATTTTACATCATACTAACAAAACTTTTTACTTCTTTTTTTTTTTAATCGAGGTAATATCAGTTTACAACACGGTCTGTGATTCAGAGGTAAACAGGATCACACCTCTTCAGATGTATGTTTCCACACCACAGCCACCATCAAGGCATTCATAGTCTTTCTCCCTAGTCTGCCAGACCCATTCCACGTACTGCTAAATTTATTAATTTAAAATTTTAAATTTGTCAATTTATTATAAGAACAATTTTCTTTTAGGATTTACTTACTCTCTGGAACCAGACCTTCTTGATTTCATTTCCAAATAAGTTGTGGACTAGCTGTGTGGACTTCCGTAGGTTACTTACCTTTCGATAATCTTGTTTTCTTGCGTGTAAATGGGATAGTAATAGTACTTACCTCATATGGTCACTGTGAAAATTAAATACATTAATATCTACAAAAGGTTTAAAACATTACTGGCTCATAGTAAGTGCTATGTAAGTGTTGGCTACTATTATCATTACTGTTGAAATATTTCAATCAATTTTATACTCAGGTTTCCTTTAGTTTTTAAAGCATATTTTCTTAAAAATTGGAATTTACTGCTTTACTGGGAATTTAATATTGATCAAAGTTTCAGATCTGATTCTGTGCAGATTATGATTGGGTCAGGCTCAACACCATAACCTAATTTCTAAAAATCTAAACATGTAAATGATTATGATAACAGGGTGCCCTTATTCTTTCAGCTAGTTTTGCATATTGCCACTTGACATGCTTATTAAGAAGCCCCAATTAAACCAAAAAATTTGTGGGAATTCTTTAGCATTACACTTATCAATGCCTACCTTTATATATAGGCGATAAGACGACTAGGTGACAACTGTGGTTGATGAAAACTAGAGATTTAACCAAGGTCATGAGCAGCAATTATTATGTTAAGGTGATTGAGTTAAAAAAAAAATCCATATCCTCTGAGGTATGGACTAATAAATATGGATATAGATTAAAATTAGTTTTTATGATCTTGGCTAAGGTTTTACCTAGGTAGATATTAGACCCATTTAGTTTACACTCGTGGATATGACACAAGACTGTCAGTCACACTGTGAACAAACTACGGGGAGATCTGAAAATTATGAAAAGGGCACCAGTACTTAAAATCCCTGTTATTATTATAACTTTCTTTCAGTAAAGGCAGATTTTGAAAAGTTTTTCAGTAAGGTATTGAGTTGGATTAGCAAAAAAGGGGTTTATCATCCCATAAATTGAGAAGTACTCTGGGTAGGACAGTATTAAATGGATAGAGTCCTTAAGTATGAATTTACTGAATGTTTTAAATTAAAAATCAGGTTCCTAAGGGGATTCACATTCTAATGCAGTGACAGACAATAAAAGAAACAGACACACACACACACAATGATTACAAATTGCATTAAACATTAGGAAGGAAATAAACAAGAAGCTGAAATAGAAATTAACAGAATGACACATACATTAGGAAGTGTGAGTGACTATGGGAGATCTCTTTTGAGGTAGCGAAACTTAAGCTATCGCTGAAGAAAAAAAAGCAACTAGAACATATGAAAATGAATGAAAGAACATCCCAGAAGGAGAGAACATGTGTGAAGGGGGTGAGGAGGAAAGAGCATGGTGTGTGCCAGTCAATGAATGGATTAAGACCTGCATGCTTGCTGATGAAAATGATTGGGGGGAGATGAGTTTGGAGCAACAGGTTGTGGCAATCAGGTCACAGAGGAACTTGAGGTCACAGTATGTGAGCACTGGTTCATGTGTGCTTGGAAGCCATTAGATGGTTGTGATTAAATTTTAGGAGTTCACTTTTGGTGCTGAGTAGAGGTTATGTAGAGGAAGAGTGTAGGGAACACAGGAGGCTGTTACAATGGCACGGGAGAGACTTGAGAGTGGTTGGGCTACATTGCAGGTGATGGGTAAGCCGTGAGGCGGACTTCTCACGGCTTTTAATATGTTTATAGATAGCATAAAGCTTCAAGTTTGGGAATAAAGACCCAAACTTATTTGATCAAAGCACACACACTAGAAAGTGCCAGGTTCAAGAATTAACTCCTGAATTATTGACAATGCATATATATTTCCCAGGAGGGAAGTAGGGTTTATTCCACTACTGCATTACCTACAGAAGGCAAGTCTTGTAGGAATAGGGTAAAAGAGAATTAATTGCCTGAGGTGGGGGAGGACAACAGGAAGATGGAGGGGAGACTGTGGAAAGAATCAAGCAACAGCAACAGAATCTGTTAAAGAAGCTTCTGTAATCAAAGCGAATTCTGACTGCTAGGTGTTGGCTAACTAGGAGGAGGCAGCTGTGCTCCTTAAAGTGACACTTATTTATGTGTTTAATGCTTCTAATGGTCATCTATAAGTAAAATGATGCAGATATTTTTCTACAAATGTCATGGCTCCCTGAAACTGTATAGCCCTTTCAAGGACAGCATTGAACTCAGAGTTAGTAGGCTAGAGTTCTCATGTCATGCTATCACTCACCGGTGGGAAAATATCTCATTTCTGCCTTGCTCTACTCTTTGGCAAAAGCACTGGATGTTTGATCAATAAAAAGGGTAAAATATGAATTACCAAGAAATGTATGTATCCCTTCAAATGCTAGGGATACCTCTTTCACAAAATACACTTCAATGAGACTTCCGGTTTTGATATTTCATGGCTCCAAGTTGCTACTCCTCAAATATGCTAAGATATTACTATTTAGTAGCTAAGAAGAAATGCCAAGCATCTCATTGACCTTCTCCTTGCTAAAATAATATATTTAATTTGCAAGGTTATGTGTTTTCTTCATTGGATGCAATGCAATTATAACCATTTTAAATGGGGGAAAAAAGCAACACAGTAAATTCTTATTTTTCCTGAATTGGCCCTCAAGTAACAGGTCTTTCACCACATTGCTGGGATTTTACCTTAATGCCATCTTCACAGTCCACATGATGTTAGGAATGAAAAAGTGTTCTAATATTGTCCTGACCTTTTAGCCTTGTAGTAGGCCCAGGGAATGAGGTAATAAAGCAATTTGCATTATTGTGCTCTCTGTGCCATGAACTTGTTTGAATCTTGAGCTATAGAGATTCCCATCTCCAAGTCCATTTTCTATAATAGACCCTCACACTCGTAAGAATTTTGTCATCAGACTTAAGGTTAGAATCAAATAATTATGCTGAAATTTGGGTTAATTAATGTGTGAGTCAAGTTATTTTAAATTTAAATCTGGCAGCAGTGCAATTTGCCTTTTCTTTTCCCTGGTTGCCTGAGTTGACTTTATGAATACTCCACTAGAGAGGAAATTTCCTCAAACAGCAGAGCTCCTCTTTAAAAGTTATTATTACCAAAGATATATTTTTTTCCTAATATAGTCCTGGGATAAGAGTGACTACTTTTGGGTCCCAGGAAAGGATAAATATAGTTTTTATATTTGACTAACATCAAATTCATATCTGTTCACAATAAATTCATGTAATGTCTGTTTAATAAAAATAGACTTGGGTCAGACACAAAAGCCTAAAATTCTAGAAAATTTTATGCCATTTCAGTTTTATTGCTGTACAGAAAGCTTCTGCTTTTTATACTTAGTTACCAAGAATGTTCACCTGACATATAGCATAGACCTGGGTTATTTGCTCCAGGATATTCCAAAAGGCTTGGGTTTGATTTAAATTATAGCCACAGCTACCACAGCCCCACTCATTGGAGAGCTGAGCTTAATGTCTCCAGAGAGACTAATATAAATGTTTATGGAGAGACGCTCCTAACTCCATGTTACTTAAAGCTCTGATCAATTATGTAACAGTTATATTAAAAAGATCACTAAGACATCATCAAAACGACATTTGACTGCAACACCGGAATGGGCCTAATCTTTAGGTGTCAGACAAATTTAGGCTCGAGTTCTAGCTTTCCCACTTAGCTCAGTGAACCATGATGAGCCACATAAGCTTTCCGAGTCTCTATTTCCTCACCTCCGGGATGGGTTGATACTGGCCCATAGGATTGTCATGAGAAGTGACTGTTCATTGCACATGGTAGGGGTTCAGTAAATTGTAGCTCTTTTTGCTATTATTATAATTATATTCCTAAAGCCTAGGAAGTATTAACTTGATAAAGATGAGTTATTCAAATAATTTCAGATTAATTGTTCCCAAGACTCTGATCTGCATTGGGAAAAAGAGAAGGAAAGTCCTGGATATTTTTCCCTGCTAATAGACTTATAAATATCACCTAAAATAAGTTCATCCTGATGCAAAAGGCTGGAGAGAAGCAGTATATATGTTATGATTTTAGAAGTGTAAAGGAGCCAGTGGCAAACAGTTCTGCATGCTTAAATGAATACCGTGTTTTCAATATGTGTTATGTTTTAAATGTTCACTGAAGAAAATAAAGTAAGTTCCTTGTCTCCTTAAGTCAACACAGACTCAAGTCAGAAATATGAGCATGGGATTAAGAAGGTTCAAAATGTGAACTGAGGCTCGATTTGCTGAGTCAGAGAAGGCACTGAAATCTTTGGGCCGACAGCTAATTGATAACTTAATAGCAGAAAAATTTAAGCCTCAGTATGACAAAAAATAATTTCATGGGAAAAGGACACCATATAGAGGCCATGTTTAGATAGGCTTTCATTTATCTTGGTAAGAAGAGAGGTCTCTTATGAGTGCTGGGAAATGCAGGTAAATGGATGACTCTATCCTATTTAACCTAGTAGGGAAATAAAATATAACAGATAAACCACCACAGAAGCAGGAGAATAAAGTGCCATAAGACAAATATAAAATGGTGCAATGTGTGATCCAAAATTGCTATATTTCACCTGAAAAATTCACCAGTATAGCTTCGGAGTGTACAAACATTTTGGGAAATATTTGAATGCTGAAATATTGGGATTTCTAGGTTGAGAATGGAGGGCTACAAACCATATTTTTTCCCAATATGCTATTCTAACAGAAATTAGAGAGTTTATTTAAATGAATGAATGATAAAATGGAAGCGAGGAGACTACTTTAATACACATAGTATCTCCGGAAGCTTTAAGGAAAGAGATATCAGACGACTTTTCATCTGGTGGAGTAGGGTGGGGTGGGCTGGGGTGAGCTGGGGCAGGTGAGGGGGAGGGTTGAGGGGGTGTTACTGTAATACCCCCTTACTGCGTATACAGTAAGGCTATAAGAAAAGTAAAATTTAAGTTAAACTTTCGGGGTTTTAAGATTTCAAAACGGGGAGATAAAGAAGTGTATAACAATCTGATTAAAATTGTGGTATGCACTCAGTGTCTCTATTTCTTTATTTATTCCTCAAGCCTTACCTACCCCTCTACTAAAACTGCTCTTAGTTAAGTCCAGGTAGGATCTCGCACTCCTTATCCCACTTGATTTACCGGTAACATCCTGCTTAGGTGCCTACTTTCTTCTCCCTAGTTTTCATAATGCCACCTTCTCTTGTGTTTCTTCCTTTCATGTAGCTTTTCATCTCTGTCTCTTTTGCAGACTCATTTTCCACATGTCCTTAAAAAAAATTGGTGTTCCTTGGGGTTTTGTCCTAGATTTTTCTTTTCTTTTTAATTTTCTTCCCTTTTCTTCTTTTCTTTACCTTTTCTTTTCTTTTCTGATTCCCCATGGGAGCAAAATAGATACGCCATCAGCTAAAACAGGTACATTTATGTCTCCCCATCCTTTATTCCTAGGACAGAATTCTCTTTTAAATTGTAAAATTTTGTATTTACTTCTACTGGACATCACCATATTGAGAAGCCAAATGCACCATGTTTCAAATCAAATCCATTCTCTTCCTTCCCCGAATATCCCTTGTCTGACGGACTATACGAATTGCATCCATCTCTCCTTTTAAGTGTGAAAGAAATCTGGAATTGATAATTTGCTGGACCCATTCTCTCTCTCATCCCACCTCAAATTTCTGTCATTCACTATATCTCACAAAGGTTACCTTTACAAAATCTCCTGATTGTTTTCTTTTCTATCTCCATCAAGGTGACCTTAATTATTCTCCCTGCAGTTACTGCCGCAGTAACTGCCGCAGTGCGGTAAGGTCCTAGGCTTCCTGTTCATTGGCATCCATTTCCCTTTGGATGGACTATTCCTCATACTTTTCTATCAGCGTGATATTAGAATGGCATATCTGATTATTTCTGTCCCCTACTTTAATTTTTTTAAGCACCCATTGTATTCAAGATAAAATGCAAACCCTTTAGCTAGCCAGTCACAGGGTCACTTTGCAAGAGACCCCGCAGAACTGGCCTGGGGCAAGCAAAATACAAAAGACTTCCTTAAATCACCAAGCTATTTCAAGCCCCCAAGACTTTTACAGCCTGGTGCTGCCTGTAACAAATTTCAGTTCTCCTCCTTCTTTTCAGACTCATTCTGTCTTGTCATTTCAATGCTGAATCATGTCCTCTGTAGAGTTGCCTCTCTCAGAAAGCTTCCCCGATGTTGCATTCAGTGCTGTTCCTCCGCTTCCATATGCTTCGGACATGTCTCTACCGGGGTGCATAGCACACCGGTGTGTAACTGTTCTTGATTTGTGTGTCCCCTCCAGTATTCATGAAGCCAGGAAATATAAATTGTCACAAAATCCCCTGACTAAAAGGTATTTAGTAAATAATGAGGATTTTTTGGTTTTGTTTTTAATGAGGAAAACTATAGGATAGAAATTTGATGGACGTATTGCGGCAGAATGGTTAATACATTTTGAAGGACAGAGGAAGATTTGAAACATGGGATTCTGAACTACCAGAAACATCAAAGGCAGGGGCTGAGAGTCGGGTTTCGAGAAAACAAAGCCAAGTCAAAGCAGCTCCACAACTGAACCACTGATATAAAGGGCTTCCCAATCACACACCCCAGTACTGAGGCAATAGATTCTAAATAAAGGGAGGTTGATAGTCAAGGGCACAAGGTTGAAAGTGAAGGATAGACTCCAAAACTGGAGTCAATCTTGTGGCATCACTACGGCTTTAGGACTGGCATTAGGGAACTGTTGTAGTTGTTTACCTGACTTGGATAGAAAAGATAAAATGGGATTATATCATGAAACATCTTAAATGTTGAATTGAAGAGGTTCTGAGTCTTGTGGTGCCAGGACAATCACCGAATAATTACGAATTGTGGGTGACAAAACAGAAGTTTTGAAACAATTTGGATGGTGTTGAACAGCACTGAATGCAGCATAGAGAGAATTAAATTGAATAATAGGAGAATATTTAAGGATTCTGTTAAAGGTAACAAAAAGTTTAAAGTAATAGGGGTGGCAATGAAATTGTGAGGAAGAAAATGCAGCATCTGTGGGAAAAATTGGGAGCAGTCTTGAGACTTGGTAAGAGAAAGATATATTTACAAACATAATCCCATTTCATTAAAATGGGATTAAATATTGATTAAATATTGATTACAAAGACCAAAAAATATGTCATCAAATTGGGTACTTCGTTTTTTTTAGAAATATAGCTCCTTAGTTTTGGAGTATCTATATTATTTTATAGAAAATAAAACCTCATATGCTATTTGTAATAAAGAGAGGCTTTCATTTGAATAGAGACAGACTTTTATGCCTCGGTATCTGCAGGTACCCCGAAGGTATCATAAGGTACCGGGTAGTCAGCAGAAGGAAACGCGGGCTCAGCGAAGCATCATTGCCAGTTCCGAGAAGAAAGATTCTTGTTGAGCCCGTCTGGTATTAGAACTCTTTATCTATATGTGCTTCTTGACACACTCTTCCTTGAAAATTTATTTTTCTTGGGAAAAAAAAAATACATTCCAATCAGATTCTTTGGAAAACCAAGTCAAGAAAATTGCACTTAGAAGTATTAATAATAGGGTCTGATGATATTTTCTAATAATATTTTCTCTGTAAATTCTTTCCTCTAAAATAAAATTTTAAAGATTTGAAAACTTCCCATACTACCAGTTTCTGAAGCTCATAAACTGAAGCCAGAAACATGTTAAATATTATTTTCTGTGTTTTGCTGGTGGAATTGAAAACAAGTTAATAGGATCGAGACTACACAAAATATTATCACTCTGTTTTATAAAATTCTCAAATAGATGAATCTCTAAAGGTTTTATTCACATTGAAAAACACACAGTTGTCACACAAAATAACACTTTTCATGAGAATTAAAATGGAAGAAAATCTCATACCTGTGTGGAAGGATTACTTTATTTTGGTCATTCCTTATTAGACAAAAAAATCCTTGAGAATAGGGACGCGTCTTATTTGTTTGTTTCTTCAGGCTTGATGCAATACGTGGCATATAATAAATAATTAAAAATATCTTTTGAATTAATGACGCTTAAAAAAACAACACTTACATAGGACCTACTATGTACCGGGCACTTACCCAAAATACCTTACAAATATGAACTCATTTAATTCTCATTAGGAAAATCTTATTTTACAAAGGAAATTAAGACAAGGAGGTTAGATTGCTTGCCCAAATCACACAGCTCCTTAGGAAGTACACCGGGGATGAAACCTGAGCTGAGTCATACCAGAATCTGTGCTTTTTACCAATATAATGTTTTTAAAATGTTGAATTTAAATTTAAATATGTGTATATAAACATACCATTTAGGGTATTGAATTTAGAAAAAGAATATACCTCGGATCAAATGTATATGAAATTTACTTGATTTGTGATTTTGAGCAAGTTTATTCACCTTAATAAAGGTTAGTGGGTCCTTAATTTCCTCATACATAAAATCAAAATAACAGCACCTCACAAGGATATTGTATTTTAAATAAATTAAGTAGGTGTGCCAAGGAGAATGGTGTTATTTTCCTTCTTCTCCCCTTTCAAAAGGGTCCATGTTTGTACATTACGCATCATGTAATGACTTAGCAAAAGCAGATCAAACCCTGTGTTTCATAAAGCATTATTTCCCAAAGCCTCTTAAAGCTAGAGTTCATTTGCTAAAGGATTTTTTGGATGATCAGATAAGTTTCAAACCCAATAGCTTGTTTTCTTAAAAAAGAAAATATTTCTTCCCACCCCCCCCCCCCACCAGTAGCTGTTATGGTTTAAACATCTACCATCAAGGGTGGGGGGGGGAGGGAATCTCTGTATTCTAATTGGGAAATCAAGTTACATACATTTTTCTTTAAAAAAAACAAACAAACAAAGATTATACCAACAAATAGAACATGTGGCATTTTTTTTTTCTACCAAGATACCAAATAATAATGAATCTACCAAATCTGATGGAAACCATCTCGGTCAGTGGTTTCCATCGTGGTAACACATTACAATCATGTTAAAAAAAAACTATATTGCAGACCCTTTCCTTAGATATTCTAATTTAATTTGTTTGGGGTAGGGTCTGGGCATCCATATTTTTGAAAGCACTCTTACTGATTCCAGTTTGCAACCCAAGTTGGGAACACCGGCTTAGGTTATCATTGAAAATATCACCAGTCTCCGACTTCCTTTTAATTTTTACTCTAATAAAAAACAATAAAAGACAATATCTTCATTCATTTCAATACTGAGAGTCTAAGAATTTCACCAAGGGTTGTCGAAGCCTACGAAGCTAATATTTAGCACCGTTTTTTCAACTGACTGAAGCAAATGCTATCAAAGCCATCCATCGTCACTCATTATTTAGCGTTCCAAAACCACAAGAAAATAGGAAATAGAAGCTATATTTATATTAGCTAATTCTCTTCAATTCTGGGCTTTATGAAAAGGACAATTCTATGGTTATTTAAGTATTCTTGTCAATAAGTCATAAAGAGGATTGCATGTTTACTACATGATGTGTTGTATTGTTATGGTCAATAAATAATGTTGGAGCATTTTACAATATGACTGAATATTATTCTTGTGGCTATAGTTACTAAAATTAACTGTAGATTAGAGGCATTGAACCAAAACAAATCCCGGTTGACTGGTATTTTGAGGTATGTTAAAATATTGAGTAGAAATAAGTGCCCACTGAGATTACTGACTTAAACTGCAAAATGTTTTGCAAATCTAATCACCTTAGTTGCTCTCAAAATGCTAGTGTGAAAAACCAGCAATCTTAACTTTTAAAAATTTAATTATTTAACTGAATACATAGTAGGCTAGCAATATGTTATTAAATAAATTATACTTTATAAATCACACAACACTAAATGCAGCCCTACCTTTTTCTTTAGTGTTAAGACAAAATAGTTCTAATGTATAAAATATTTGTTTTCTACTCTCATTTAAGGCATAATAAAATGTGGGCACTTCTGTTTAAACATTAGTGTCAGGAACTACATGGTCTATGACTTAGGGTTATTTTTAACATTTCATTTTTAATCACACAAAAATTTCAACAAATAGCCTTGAATAGATAGATGACTTGGTTCAGGTTAAACACAGCCATGAAATTGAGAGGGTCTCCTGAATATTGGCACACGGAACCCTACCTTCTAGTCTTGCATATATCTTGCATTATTAGGTTAAAGCTTTCTGATAGAACTTTTCTTTAGCAGATTTGCAAAATAAAGCCTGAACAATAGACTAAAAATCTAATTGGACTGTTGATTTTTGACTTCGATTGAATTTCCTTGAACCTCAAGGAAAATGGACGTTTGGGGAAGAATTAATTTGTTAGAGCTTTTTTTTGATGTCTTTCACCCAGGCTTGGAAAGAGCATCATGAAAAAAGTGTACCCCTTTGGAAACTATGCACACAACATATTTTTCCTAATAGGTGTGAAGAATGGCTGCTATGCATAAATGATTGTTGGAAAATCATTCTCTGTAAAACATGACTTAACAAGCAACTCTATTCACCACTGTACTCATTTCCAATATCCAGAACAACCAAGACACATCACATAGATGCTCGTACTATCTGTTTGTTAGTTAATAAACACCTTTCGAGAAAGAAACACGACTTTCAGCCCCATAATTTTCATACCCGATAAGACGAAGAGTCAAACTTTTAAGAAAAAAAATGTTATTAGCAACACAGTAAAAGTCACAAGAAATCAGGATTCTTTACTAGGAAACTGTAAGGTGTAGCACCTTCCCAAGATCTTCTCTTTAATCAGGGTGAAGTGAAGCAAATGAGACTAACCCTCAGAACCTCAAAAACAGACATCAGAACCTCAGAACCTCAAAAACAGAAGACACCAGACCCTCAGAACCTCAAAAACAATTAAATTGCAATTTTGCAATCAACAAACAAGCTATCTGGCCCACCTCCACTGTCAACCATCCCAGGGAACAGCCCAAAGCTTTAAGTCCCACTCATTCCCAGATGCTTCTTACCTGGAATACTCTCTCTGGGCGCCTGGCACAGCTCAGAGGCAAAGGGCAGGTGGTGGTTCCCGAGACTCAGAAACTCAAGCTGCAGCGCCCATCTCCTGGACAGGAGATGTCAGCCGCAGGGTGAGGTGCAGACGGCGCGCACCTCTCCAATCCAGGAAGGTCCGCCGGCCGCGGCGTAGCCCACCCAGAGTCTGGGGGGCTGGCTTTCCTAGTTAAATGCGAGAGCAAATTGCGTTAGTCCTGAACCCTTCTTCTCCTGCCCACCTCCCGATTTCCTGACACTTTATTTCAGCCTCAAATGATGGCTCAAACCTAGTGCCAGCTAGTATTATAGGCTAAAAGGCAACTGCTCTTTCCCCAAGCTTTATTTCCACCTCCCCAAAGTCCGGGAGGCTCACCTTCCCTGCGCCTTCCTCCCTCGCCCAGCAGTGAGCTGTGCGCAAACTTCTCCTGACTTGAGAGTCTTATACTCGCCAGCGCTCCCGCCCCACCCACGACCGCCTCCCCCCAGGCAGAAGAGGAGGTGTCAACGGAATTGATGAGCGCCAGCCCCCCCACCTCCGCCCCCGCCCCCGGACCCTCCCGCCCTCGTCAGCCCCCTCCTGTCCCTGGAGAGGGAGGGGCGAGCAGGAGAGCTTCGAGCGCCTCTGCACCAGCCCCTCTAGCTCTGGCCCGCGAAGGGGGCTGCGCCCACCGCCGCTGCCTTGCTCCAAGCCCTGCTGGGGCTCACCCCACGAGTCCCGGAGACTAAAACGCAGCGTAAACACTGGAAGCAGGAGAGGGGTCCGAGTTAGACCCTGGGTTGGGAGGGCTGGGGTGGGGGGTGGGGGGCGCGACAGTCTGAGCTGGGAGATTCGTAGCCCATCCCCGGAGACAGCTTTCTGAGAGTCCTGTCCCCCCCCGTGGAGGATGCAAATTCTGGAGGGAGGTGAGTTTCAAAAATACCCACTCCCAAAGACCACTCTGGTTCCTTCGCCCGCCACTCTGGGGACCGCACCCCTAGGAGTATGTGGAGAGGGTCGGTAGTGGGGGAGTGGAAGGGAATGGGGATGATGAGAACATGGTTGGTTAGGAACTGGGGTGCTCAGAGGAGGCAAGATAAAGAGCCAGGTGGCAGGAGGGCAGAAAAGGGGCGGTGAGAGAGCGTCCAGAGTTGGGCAACTGTCCGGATATGGGGGAGCAGGCTGAATTGGAGGCAATATCGCCCACCTGGCAGGGGGCTGTTTGTGAGAACAGTAGACTAGGTTGTGGGAGCGCAATGAGTATGGCGGGGGAAGACCCGGGTCTGGAGCGCTCTAATTGGGGCAGAGACTATTCCTCTCCCTTCCCTCCTAAACTCCCCAATGCCAGGAGGAGCCTAGGAGCTCCCGCAACTGGGGCTGGCGGGAGCACTCAGGGGGACAGGCAAGTTGGTTGCAAGGATGCGCAGCCCTCCACTTCCTTTAAGTTCATCCCAGGGCAGAGAGAGGCAATAGCGGGCACTTTTTTCCTAACTCTGTTCAAGGGCACTGGGCTGAGAAAGCAGCATCCCGTTAGTCCCGGGACCACACGTATTCGGTGCACTGTTTAGATTACTAACGCTGTGTGCTCCGCAAAAAGAAATAATGATAACAACATAATAGAACGGCAAGAAAGCCAGGCAGCCACACAGCACATTTTCCCAGGCAGTCGGAGTTTCTCCTAAGCACTCAGGTGACAGAGGTGCTCTCTGAATGGGGCTGCAATCTGCACCTTCCTGTTCTAGGATCCCTCCCTTGAAGAGTATAATTAATTATAGGAAAAAAAGGTGCTTGTGTTTCTGTCTTATTTGAATCCCCACTCCATTCCAGGGGGACTTCAGAGATCCCAATTCTTGTCATTGGGGCTTTCTCAGGATTCAGCAGAAAACAGAATCCAGGGTTAGATCAATTCTCCCACCAGACCTTCCAGGTTTTGTTTTTCCAGACTGTCCCCTCCATAAGCCCCCCTTTTTCCCTGCCACCTCCAGTCTGGTGACCCAGAGGGCTGTGTGTGACTCACCATGCATTCAAACCCTTACAGCACCGCCCCATTGCAGGGAAATATTCTGAAGAATCTTTATTCTGGAGATATAAGTGGGAATGATGTTGGTTGCAGTAAAAAATGTGACAAGGAAAGGAAGCTGGGCAATTGGGAGAAGGATGAATACACACACACACACACACACACACTCAGAGTGACACAAACAAAACCTGTACAAGTGGCTTCTGAATTTAGAATTTAGACATGATCTTTACTCTCTGCTTTGACATCTGTGTCCTGAGTGCAAAAGTTTCTTGTTCCCCAGCTGTTGCTGAGGAGCTGACACCTGACCATATTCTCCTTTAAGAATTTGCTTTCAGGCCATTAATTACCCTTTTTCAATGCAAACAATCAGATAATTATTACAGTTGCTTGAGTATCTCCTATAATAAACTGCAGAGGGCCAAATATTGAGAATTTCCGGGGTGTAGCTCAAATCATGAAACTGAATCAGGGAGATTTTTGCTAAGCGGAGCATGCTGCTGTCCTCTGTGCTGTGTGATAAACAAGAACAGGGAGATTTTTCTGTTGGAGGTTAATCCTAGGGCATCCAACATCACTGTTATCAACAACCAATATTTCTGCAAGCAGGACTGGTGTGGTTCCTTAAAGCTACTGAATGTGTGGGTACAGCACTTAACCATAACTTAAAGAGACTAAACAGAAGTCAAAAAATGAGAAAAATGGCATGAATGTATTAAAAAGGTGTAAGTGGTGTGTGGTATGGGCTGATTAAAGTACTAACTGTGTACTAATTGTGCTAGAGGTAATTTGGGAGGAAAAAGGGAAAGTTCTCTGTTGACAGAAGATTTCAGGGAAGGAGACGCTGTAGACGTGGGATCAAGGATGGGGGGGGGTGTCTCTGGTTTCTAAGGGAATAAAATTGACTGTGTCAGCAACAGATGTTTATTAAACAATAAAGGGGTTTGCACTTGATAGAAGCACTTGGAATTTAGAGAAATTTAACTCTACTGCTATCTTAATATTATCAAAATATTTTTTATGTTGAGACAGTGTTATAGATCTTTATAGGGTGGATATTAACCTGCGGACAGTCTCGGAAGAGAAACTGGCAGTGATTTTGGAAAAGGTTTTAGACTCATTGTGAGTTTTAAAATGAAGAGGAGTAGAATAGAAAATCATTATGCTCATCTCCTGTGACAGTGTGAATATGGTTTCTTGAAATATGTGTCTGTTCTTTACATGTATATGTACTAAGATGCAATGTATAGTATATTTTATTGTGATTATCAAAAATATCTTAAAATATGTGGTTAAGAGTCATTCTTCAAATAGTATACCTTATATTTACAAACAAGCCTTCAAATGAAATCAGCTCATCACGGGCACATTCAGGAAATAATATCTTAAAATATGGGTTAATCACACATTTTTGGTATTTTTACTGATTACTTATGACTAAAATTCTCTGTTTTTTATGAGACTTCATGTCCTTCTTTAAAATGCTCTCCCTTTGGGCAGATATTAACTTAAGGAGAATTCTATTCTAAATCTTGTCTTATATGTTTAGATACTTAAGAGCAGCCTTAGGTGCAAACTCCAATCTTCAAAGCCTGCTTTCTCATTGTTGAGCAAGTACAGTGCTATTACTAATGATGGGGAGGTTTTGTGACCTCTCAATTCTGTCTCGCCTGAACAAGGTTTACTCATCTGGACCTCAGGGCTTAGGCTGTATCATTTTAATGCCATTTATGGCTTTAAGACCCAGTGACTTTTCAGTAAAATCATGAAATTTTTAATTGCATCAATGCAAGGAGGATGGCCCTTTATTA
This sequence comes from Talpa occidentalis, assembly GCF_014898055.3. NCBI lineage: Eukaryota > Metazoa > Chordata > Mammalia > Eulipotyphla > Talpidae > Talpa > Talpa occidentalis. The sequence goes on from NW_026555331.1 coordinate 84,559,903, forward strand.
AAATATAACTACTACAACTTGTTCTTGTTAAATTTGGTAATGTAAAGAAAGGTAACAGTTTGAAGGGACTGAGAAACACCAAATGCACTTTGTTATATTTGGAAGAAAAGTCATTTATCAGGACAAAGGGAATAGTTTGCTTTCTTTTGAAAAGAAATTTAGGGGGAAAATTCTGGCCTCCTTCAGGAATCCAATTCCTAATTTTAGTTAACTCCCCAATCAAAAGAATTTTCCGTACACGGAAATTTAGCTCAATCTCTCATAGCTCTGTGTTAATTAATGCATATTATTTTTACCTTCTGTCTCAACATATTAGGCTAGCCACCTATGGGGACCCCCCCAAAAATAATATGTAGCCCCTACCCTCAAGGATCTCACAATCGGAGGGATCCTTTTTGTTTGTTTCTTCCTGTAGTAGCCGACTTCCAAATAGACAACAGCTGGTGATTATCTTTTATATAATTATCTTTTACAGATTCACATACCTCATCATGGCAGAGAGAATAATAATTCACCTTGGTGAACAATAAATATTTTCCTATATAAAACAATAAATATTTTAACAATTTGAGCTTAAACCTGATAGATCAAGCTTTCTTGAAGATAGTCTGTTTGTTTTCCAGAAATAGGAGCTGATGGACTTATAAGTCTTTTTTCTCTCTTCCTTTTTCTATAACACAATTGTATTTCTCTATAGAATATGTATTCTGGCAGTGAAAAAAAAACATATTCCACTTAAACAGAAATGTCTTTCCAGATTGTACTCATATAAATTTCATTTGGGTGAACTGTTAGTTTAATGAACAAATAATGTAGGATAGGAGGGAATGAATAGGGCATACACCATTAAGAAGCAGTGTAAACTAATTGTTCCATCTCCAACGAAGTTGGGAAATACCTGGATATCTTCTGGATGGAATTCTAGAGGGAAACCCAGGAGCCAGGAGCCAGGAGAAACCTGCAATAAGCATGCATTAATTCATTTAATAAATATTGAATAATTGAGATCGAAAAATTTATATTCTGGTGGAATTATGGAGATAAGAAATAAAATATGTAAGAAGTGATTCATTTCAGCTACTGACAATGTTATGGAGATCATGGGCAGAGGACTGAGAGGCAGGCACGGGGTCGTTCTACCAGAGAATCCTCAGGGCAGGCCCGTCTACCTTGTAGTGAGAGGTGAATGAGAAGAAGCCACTCAGACTGAGCTCCTTAGTGAGATTCTTATATAGTGCCAGTTCACCCCCAATTAGATGAAAATAAAGACTGCATAGGTTCAGAATCTATACTCTTTTTTTTGCTAATTGTATGTGTGTGAACACGTGTATTTTTGTAAAGGTCTCTCTGTAATGTAATTGCATTTATGTAGGTCCATCCTCGAGAATCTGAGAAATTGGAGGTATTTGGCTAGAACTCAATGGGTTAGGCAGTGGTGACTTCCAGCACTGGTGATTTTCAGGCTGGTCCATATGAAGTTAAATTAAGATAGAAGCTTCATATGGAGCTACCTTTTGGCTTGGATTATCTTAGGATATGTTAACAGAGTGCTAAAATGCAAGAATGTAAAACTCTCAGAAGTAAAGTAACACTTCACTTGTCTTTAATATCTGTAAGTCTTAGCTTTCTGTTTTTTTAATTAAAAATCAGTAACTTTACTGAACACCTACTAGATGCCAGGCATTTCATTAAGCACTTTAATGCATTATATAATTTTTAACTCTATGAGGTAGAGTGAACAAATAATGTAAGATAGGAGGGAATGAATAGGTCATACACCATTAAGAAGCAGGGTAAACTAATTGTTCCATCTCCAATGAAGTTGGAAAATACCTAGATATCTTCTGATATTATTATCCTCATTGCACAGATACAGAGATTATCTTGTTTCATGGGTTAAATGATGTGACAGAGGAGGCCAGATGCTAACACAGGCAGTCTCATATATTTATACTAAAATATATTTGACTGACCTTAAGTCAGTACTCAGTATAGCCACTTATGGATTTAAAAAAAGATACTGAGGCATAAGATTATTTTAATAGGCAATTCTGTACATATTCACAGAATATGTGAATAACAACAATTAAAATAACAACAATTAAAAAAAAATGTTTTAGCCAACCACAAACTGAACACCTAGCCAACAGTGGATTTTTGTCTTCCAGGCACAGTGTAGTCTAATGGAAGACTCAAACAATTTAAACAATTAATAATAATTCAAAGATCTGCAGCACAAGTATGTTCCAGTGCCCTGGGAGCTCAGAAAAGAGGGGATTAATTCTGCCTGGGAAGAGATTTGTTTTTACTAGTTATTGTCTCCCTGAAATCTAATACTCTGGCACTAACAGACTCTGGTGTGGGTTGGCGGGTGTCAGAAACAGAGCTTTATGTGCCCTAGAAATAGAAATTTCCTTTAATATAAAATAAGATGTAACATTTTAAATGACTTGGTAAATATACATGAATGAAATCATGCAACAGTAGACTATACTGTCCGTGCAAATTTTCTCTATTATTATGTTTAAACTTTCATAACAAATCCTCTCATTTCATAGTTTAGGCAAAAAAGGTTATTTCAGTGATAATTTGCATGTCCTGGGGGAATTAAAGGGTAGAAAATAGAATGAAATCAGCATAAAATATGAGAAAGGATATTTTTAAAGGTAAAGTAAAATCCAGGAGAAAAACAATTAAGTCAAGTGCTAAACTGGGAACCTTAAATGTATGGAAAATGTTTTTATAGAACTTGAAATCTGTTGTCCCACCAGCACCAGTCCCAGCTGGCAAGAGGAGACAGAAGCAGCAAACAGAGATGTCAATTTTTAAGGGACACAGAATCAGATGGACCACTTTCTTTGAGGTAGGCCTCTTTAATTTCCTAATTTCCTAAAATTCTATAATTCTAAATGACAGAAGAATAGGCCCATGGTACACATCAATACATGCTTCAGAAATTGATTTTAATTGTATATATTACTCAGGAGGAAGATGACAAGGGTGCACACACGTTTCTGAGGCAGACACTGAAAAGAGACAGAGCATGTCTATGAACAAGGATTGAAAAGGAGGAAGGGACTATGAGAGTCAGGTATTTCACCCCTAGGGTGATTCTTAAATTAACCTCTGTTACTGAGATTGTCATTCTTAAAAATCAACTCTACATTATTAAACTGATTACAGATTACTGTATTCGTGGGGAGGGGGAGTGAAAAACACATCCTCAGAACTTCATTAACAGCCTCTGCCAGTCTAGCATCAGCTTTTACCAGCTTTCCCTTCTCTACTTCAAAGGGGGGCAGCATTTTCCCATGTCCTCTTTATTCCTGTTCTATTTAAAGAATGTTTTCTCTCTGTTATTTTTCTTTCAAATATCTGTTCAAATTTTACCTTGTTTTTTTTAACCCTTTTCTCATATCCTTTTCCTATACTCCTTATTGTAGCCTGTCTTTCCTTAAGAAAAAATATCTGTTTTCATTTTCATTACTCAGGGATGAGCCCGCTAGATTTCCAGTTTTTTTGAAAATAGCTCTTTACTAAAATGTGACTTAAAAAGGAAATGCTTTCTTGCTTCTGATGAATTTGAGTTGAGCGCTTCAAAAATAACAGACAAATAATGATTACCTATTACTGTATGCAGTGATAGATTGGAGTAAGGGATTTAAAATAGTGCTTCCTAAATTTTAAAGTGATTTTGTTAAAATGTATATTTTGAGTTTTCAGATCAGGGTAGGGTCTGAGATTCTGCTTTTCTAAAAACTCCCAAGTGATGATGCTGGTTTATGGATCATTTTCTAAGCAACCAAGCTTCAGAATCATTCCCCGAAATATGCACATTATCTTATAAATTTCATTCTTAAAAAATTTCAAAATATTATTTAATCTATAAAATATTTCACTGCATGACATTGGAAAACAGGGCTCATTCTACTTAATTTCAACTAGCTGGAATAGAAATATTGATATCAGTTGCTCTGGAGGAGTGTTTTATTCTTGGGATATTTTATGGGCATTAATTATTTTCCTGGAAGGTTATTTGGTTTTTTTTTTTTTATTTTTTATTTATTTGTTTGTTTGTTTGTTTGTTTTGTTTATACAAGCACTGGGTAGAGTCAGAAGCGCGGGAGGGTGAGAGAATTCACCAGAGCCAGAGCAGGGAACAGAACAGGCAGACTGATGGAGAAATACACTGCTGAGGGGAGCAGCGGGCGGCAGGAGAGGTCTGCGGGCCATGTGGGACCCTCCTCCGGTGGCCGGGGAGCAGCTGGGGATCGAACCGGCGCCGCAGAGGCCGCGGGCAGCTTCGCAACCCAGCGCTCAACCGCTGCGCCACCGGGGAGGCCCAGGAAGGTTATTTGGTTTTAAAGAAGTGTTCTCCACCAGAGATAGAAGGGAATGTTGTTGGTGGAGATGCTTGGTATTAGCCGTGGTATCAGTGGTGATGCTGGCTGTGATGTTAGTAGTGGGGACAGTGGTGTGATGGTGGCAGTGGGTATGATGGCAGTGATCTTGTGTTAGCATGATGGTGATGGTAGTGGTGGTGATGGAGGTGGTGGCTGGGATGGTGGTGGCAGTATTGGTGTTTGTGGTGATTTGGTGGTAGTGGTGATAGTGATGATAGTGGTAACAGTAAGGTGATTGTGCTGATCATACCAGTAACGGTGGTAGTGCTAATGGTTATGATGGTGGCAGTGACAGTTGAGGTGTGGGTAAAAGTGGAAGTGGTGGCGGTGTTATCAGTTATCAGTTTGTACCAAATAGTAAAGAAGCAAAGACTGATTTTCAATTCTAGTTCAAACCATTTAACATCTTTGTGTAATTTGGCAAATTACTTAATGTCTCTGAGTCTCAGATTTCTCATTTGAAAAATGGTAATAATAAAATAATAGCTATGAAAAAAAGGTATTAGAATGAAGTGAAAATCAAAATCAACTCTAAACCAGAGACATTCTGCGGTGGGGGAGAAGGGAGTAGAATCAAAACGGGTGGGAAGAGCATAAAGGATTATGGTGATGGTACACGGGTGAATTGGTGGTGGGAATTTCACAGGGACTATAACTGAGATGAGAAAGCATACATTGTAACAAAAAAAAAGAATGATGTAAAACACATATAAAAAATAAATAAAATTAAAAAAAATAATAGCTATGAGTATATTGTGGAGATTAGTCAAAATAAAGTATGTGAAATATGGTATAAGGGATAGAACCCATATTCAATAATGTGATGATCACTTATAGGTAAAATTGCCTGACTCCGCATTAATTCTTAATTTGTAAATATTTAACTAGGTTTAATTCAGATTTTTTTAAAAAATTAGTTCATAGTTTATTTCTGTCTGTTTATTTATTTTTCCTGATACATCCTCATGTTCTCAGAATAAGATGTCATAAATTTCAGATTAACATTTGGATGATAAGTGATAAAGGCAGTTCAACCATTTCCCATTTAAAACTTTCTTTTAGTAATTTCACCTTTTTAGAAATGGACATTCTAGAATACAAAAAATTATGTGTTTCTATTCAGGAACTTCAACATTCCTGTGAATTGTTAGTGCAGGTGTCCCTATATGTGGACTGGGATTATTACCCATACACTTTACTATTAAGCCCAGACTCCACCCTCAGTACCAACTCACTCCTTCCTCCAAGTCAGAACTCAGAAAACTCAAGCTTAATATTGACTATGGACATACAAAATTCCCTCCTTAAAAACTTTAAAAGACCTGGTGGCACAGGTGGTTGAGCGCCATGCTATGAAGCTGTCCTTAGTCCTCGCCGCGCTGGTTCGGTCCCCGCCGGCCTCGGAGCAACCCACACGGTGACCTGCACATCTGGCCTGTACCCCAGTGCTTGCATAAATAAATAAATAAATAAATAAATAAATAAATCTTAAAAAAAACTTTAAAAGATTCTGGGCCTCCCTGGTGTTGCAAGGGGTTAAGCACAGCATTATGAAGCAATCCAAAGGCTCTGCAGCACGAGTTCGATTCCCAGCCGGCCAGGGAGCTACCCACATGGCACAGCAGACCTCTCCTGTCTCACCTGCTGCTCCCCCCAGCAGTCTATTTCAGTCAGTCTGCCTGTTCTGTTCCCCTACTCTGTCGCTGGTGAATCCTCTTACCCCTCTAATCGCTGGCCAGTACCACAGCACTTGTATATATATATATATATATATATATATATATATATATATATATATACATAAATAAATCTTAAAAAAAACAACAACTTTAAAAGACCATAAAAATTCCAAACTGCTTGGCTAGCCACTCAATATCTTACAACATTGATTCCTAACTGCCTTTGTTACCAGTAATTGTTCTGCTCTCATCTCATCCTGACATTATTTGGCCAATTAGTTTATTTACCCTTTGGTAGTAACAACCTTAATTTATTAGGTATCCTCCATGTGCCAGAAATTGTGTTTAACATTTTACACATACAATCATAATTGGTCTGTATTTCAACCCAACAAGGAATATGTCACTATCCTAAATTTACATATGACTAAAGTGTAAGTACTTAAATAATTTGATCACAGTTATGAAATAAACAAATATTTCAACTTGCATACTAAAACCCCAAAACCTACTTTTTCCAGGATCATGTGCTGCTTTCCTAAAACTCTTGCTTGCCTACTCTGTGTCTTTGTTCATACTGAGCTCCATTCTGGAAACTACCTGAAACTGGAACATTGCTATTTGGCAGGTTATTTTGGGGGTCTGGGATCCTTCAAAAATATTTCCATATAAGTAAATGATAGCATTGTCAATAGGCTCAAAAAACAACCTACAAATTCTTGCTAAATAGGAATGTTTGACTTTCAAATAGCTGAGGAAACCTACACTTCATTTTTTATTGTTTCTTATAAAATCTAAAAGTCTTTCAAGGATTTTCTCAAATGCTACTGATTGATAAGTACCTGGACTTGAATCTTACTCATGTGACTTTAGTCAATTTGCTTTCTCTTTCTGTGCTTCAGCTCCTCAGCTGAAAATTGTATTTGTATTTTTAAGTTTCTATGAGGATTGAATATTTGTATGCCCTTAGATTACATCACACACACACACACACACACACACACTCAAACACACACACACCCATCTTTATATCTGTAGCTATAAAAAAGTTAGATCAATTCTTACACCAAACGCTATATCTGTGTTTGCTGTAAAAGCAGAAGTTATCCTAAAGATCATCTGGGAAAATCCTCCTAATTGGAAAAATGATGACTCTCAAACTCAGAAAGACCTTGTAACTCTGTCCTGGATCACTTAGTTGCTGGGAAAATCAGCTATAGAACTCAGGATTTTCATTCCCTTTACCAGAAGTGTCTCTATATCTTTACACCGAATACTCTGCCTGTGAAATCTTTCTTGCCTCTGAACTTCATGTATTGTTCCTTTCTTATGAGGAAACTAGCATTATAAATATTTGGGTATGAATCTTATCCCTCCTACTCAACTGTGATGTCCTTGGGTGTAGGGAGGTTTTCTCATTCATCTTTGTTTCCTACACAACACTGATGCTCATTGGGTGCATTCACGTAGTATTTTATGAATAAATTGAACACCTGTTAGTACAATGGTAGGAAATGGTTATTTATCTGTTAGAAATTGAAATCCAAGGCCTCTTTGGTGGCGCAAGGGGTTAAGAACAGCACCATGGAGCAATCTGCAGCCTCTGCAGCACAAGTTCGATCCCTAGCTGGTCAGGGAGCTACCCACATGGCACAGCAGACCTCTCCTGCTTTGCCAGCTGCTCCCCTCAGCAATGTGTTTCGGTCAGTCTGCCTGTTCTGTTCCCCACACTGTCTCTGGTGAATCCTCTCGCCTTCCTGCATTTCTGGCCTGTACCCAAGCTCTTGTATGCATAAATAAATAAATCTTAAAAAAAAGAAATTGAAATCCACTTACTCATATCAATTTTCAGTCCTCAGTTGCTCTGAGCAATAGGTACATTTCACAGAGGAGAAACTAAGGTTGAAAAACCTAGAAAAGAAGAGTCTAGAAGGTTAAATGCACAGATGTTCTAAAACCAACCAAAATGAAAGTGCACATTGGTTTATTTGCTCTTTGGGGGTAGCTGTATCTTTTTTGTCTTCTTTTCATGCACATAAATGAGAACTGTTGGTCTATTATTTGTTCTTAATGTTTACATTGTGTTGACTTTCCTCATAACTTTTCATTATATGATTTTATATTTAATCAAGTTTTTCAGGACCTTATTTATACTTTTTTTTCTGTTCAAAAGTAATAAATGTTTGTTGTAGAATATTTTAAAAATAAAAAGGAAGAAATAAATCACCTATAACTTCACTAGTCACAGATAAACAACATTAACATTCTGGTTCTTTTCTCAACAGTAGTTTTTCCAGGTAAGAAATATTAATTGTATCTGCTTATCTCTCTCTTATTTTAAATTGCATTTAAATTGCAATTTTAATTCCCTTTGCAACCTATCTCCTTCAGTCATCTTCTAGGATCTGATGAGTAAGAGTGCTTTACATGAAAACAGATGTAAAATAAATTACTATAAACCCAGGATGTTATATTTAGGGAGAGGGTATGATAAGCAATTCAAAGTGTAGATATCATGTTTTTCATGTATCATGGTAACTTTTTTTCAGGTGTTTCCCAGTCTCATATCTATTTTCCTCTATCCGCAATGATGGCAACACAAATAACATCAACTGCCATTATTGTGGTGCCTGGGTAGAGATGGCACTTGGCAGTGCAGCTAAAGAGAGTGCTTTAGCAGGACTAATAGGCACATACATTTAGAACAAAGCAATTTAAAAATTTCAGCATTTGCATGAATCTGTAATAGGTATTAGTATTAATCAAAAGTAGGTATATATTAGGAATAAAGTCTCTGCACAGCATTTTCGTTCTATGCTTTAGACAGTTATAGTGTGAAGAAAGATATTTTTTAATATTTTGTATAACTTCTGAATGGAAGAAAATATTACCAACAAACCAACAAGTTCCATGATGAAGAGAAGTGATCAGTGCAGAATCTGGAGGCTGTTAGGCAAGGATATTGATGTTGGGTGGGCCTGAGTTTTTCTAATTGTCTCTGAGATCTAAAAGTTATATCCATAGGAATTAGGTATGACTGAAAGAACCCCAAAAAACTATGGATTAATGGTATTAATGGTTATTTTTCTTGTCAAAAAGTATGTTGAGATGGTCATTTGAAGGCTAATAGGATCTTTTCCTATGAAGTTCCCAAAGACCTGGGTTCCTTCCACCTCATTGTTCTACCATTCCTAGGGTGAGGCTCATATTCTCATGCACTAAAATAGAATTCCTGTAACTGCAACCACATTTCAAGCAGCAGGATACAAAAAGCAAAGGAAAAGCACCAAAGGGTATGCATTGCTTTTTTAAAGAAGTTGTCATGTGACTCTTGTACTTATAGCTCATTGGACAGAACTTAGTCACATGGCCACAGACTTCAAAGGAGTATGGGAAAATCATATGGAAAAATCAATCTTTATTTCAGGCCACCATGGGCTAAAAATTATAGCATATAAAAGAAGGGGTGAATTGGAATGGGGACAATATTGATCTGTTTTAAAGAAGTTAATATGAGAACCACAGTGAATATTGTTTATAGCGTATTTGATACATTATTGTGTTCCAGGTAACAGCCTAATAATGCTTAATAGTTTGCTATATATTGTTAGTGAAAGGGGCAGCAAACAACAATCTATGGGCCAAATCCTGCCTAGCATGTTTTTGTAAGTAAACTTGCCCGGGAACACAGTCATACCCATTGGTTTGTGTACTGTCTGGCTGCTTTTGCACTACAAAAGCAGAGCTGAATAGTTGTAATAGAGATCTAAAATATTTACTATCTTCTTTTACCAAAAAAGCTTGCCAACTCCTGCTCCAGACTTTAGAACATTGTCTCACAACGTTTGAACAAATCCATTCTTTTTGTAGTTGTCAAGAACCTAGCATAAAAGTTATATTTTTATTACATTTAGAGGCATTCATAAATAAGGTATACTACTGCTTTGTGTGTAGTTATCACTTAATTGAGAGCAAGGGAGAAAGGATGGGGAGTTGGACTTTATTTGTAAGGAAAATTGTGACAAAATATTAATACCTGTCATGTCTAGGTGATGGGAATATGGAAGGTTAAGCTATTTCCTTTGGTATGTTTACAATATTCTGTAATTGAATAAAAATGTTTAAAATTATAGCAACTCTTAAAAAACAAACAGCTTCTAATCAAGTTTTGATGGCATTCCAATTTGATGTCCATGGGATGCCCATTACAGAACGATGCCTTGAGCAGATTCACTCCTATTGGGGTGTGATGTTTTTTGATTGAAGCTCCAGAATAATATCAGCAGCTCCAGAGATTGTGCATATCTGTAAAGTGTGTCTGCTTGTGTATTCCAAAAATAGCACCTGCATCCAGAAACAGAGAAGGCAGATGTCTCCTAGAAAAGGGACATACTGTGTTAGAATTGGTACATTTTTGAGATGAGAATGCCTGAAGTAATAAAAACTCTGCATTTTGTTGTTGTTGTTGGCATAAAATCCAGCTCATTTACTTGTAGTGGGAAGAATTATTTAGGAAGACCAAAAAATGGTGCTTATGGACCCTTTTAATATTTATTTTTTTGTTTTTAAAAAGGGTACTTTCAATATATATGCATGTGCATCTATAACAACATAAAACCCACAACTCTCTAAATTTTTTAAGTTGTACCCCTTAAGAGGCAATAGATTAATTCTCATTATTTCTCTGGGAGAGCCTCCCTATGTTAAGAAGTAATGATGCCATGTATTTAAGTAGGGAGAAAAATTTGAAAATATGTACTGCTCTAAAACTGTATCCAGTCAGTCTTTAACACATACACATACATACATACATGCATACATACATACATACATGCATGCATACATACAAAGAAAACTGCTTATGTGCCAAAATTGGTTAGCTCTACCAGATGCAATTTAATTAACTGGAAAAGAGTTAAATTTTAGTAAATAGTTAGGGTGATTATTAAACACTATGGTATACTTAAAATGTGCTGTATAAATGTGATAGTAGTACAAATATCTCCTGGGTTTGATTCTCATTTCAAGTCATTAACTTTTGAGAATAAGACTAAAGTAATGGATAATTTCTTTTTTCACAAAAGGTAAATGTATAGGGCCTCCCCTGGTGGCACAGTGGTTGAGCGCTGGGCTGCGAAGCTGCCCGCAGCCTCTACAGCGCTGGTTCCATCCCTGGTCACCGGTGAGGGTCCCATGTGGTGTGCAGATCTCTCCTGCTGCGCCCACTGCTCCCCTCAGCAGTGTATTTCATCAGTCTGCCTGTTGTGTTCCCTGCTCTGGCTCTGGTGAATTTACTCACCCTCCTGCACTTCTGACTGTACCCAGTGCTTGTATAAAAAAACAAATAAATAAATAAATAAATCTTTAAAAAAAAAGAAAGAAAAGGTAAATGTATAAAATGCAAATCAACCTTTATTTGGATAACATGACAGTACATTTTCTGTCAATGCAGAAAAATCAAAAGCAAGATAGAGCATTGTATATTAAGGATATATTGTAAAATGGAAAAAATCTGGTCACTTTACTCAAAGAATTTACAGTCTAATGGTAGAAAGGGAAGTAAAAAATTAACCACCAGACAAAGGATAAATGTTTTAATAAAGGTGTGTACTCAATGCTTTAATAAGACAAAATAGAAGAGAGAATAAGTCTTTCTGGCAGCGAAGGACAAAGAATGTGCCACAGGTACACACACAGGATCTGAGCAAGGAAAGAAGAAAAGTAAAGAGGGCATCTTGTGCAGAGGAGAGGGCATCAGATAAGTGATAAAAGCCCCAAGTGCATATCTTGTTTGAAGAAACATGAATTGCTTCATGTATCTGGGGTACAGGTGGGGGAAATAAATGACAGGAGGTGAAAATATGAAGGTGGTTAGGGACATATTGTCATTGAGGGCTTTTAAGAAGAGATGAAGTATGGTCAGATCCTGGTTTTAGAAAATAAATTGCTTCAGATAAAGGGGAAAGGGATAGGAAGGATGAAGACCAGTTATAAGACTGTCCAGTTAGGGCTTCTCTGGTGGTGCTGCAGTTGAGCGCTGGGCTGCCTCTGCAGCACCGGTTTAATCCCAGGCAGCCAGCGAGGGTCCCACATGGTGCGCACACCTCTCCTGCTGCCCGCTGCTCCCCTCAGCAGTGTATTTCCTCAGTCTGCCTGTTCTGTTCCCCGCTCTGGCTCTGGTGAATTCTCTCACACTCCCGCACTTCTGACTGTACCCAGTGCTTGTATAAATAAATAAATTAATTAATTAAAAAAAAAGAATGTCCAGTTATAGAGTGAGAGATGAGAGTGATCGTTGCTAATTTAGGTCATTAGCAGAGACAATGGAAGGAGGATGTAAAAGAAAACGTGCAGAAGTAAGTTCATTTGGAGATGAAAAAGATAAACTTAAGTAAAAATAGGTAGTAAAATTTATGACATTAAGGCAGAGAAGATATGAGTTGGTTGCAGAGCAGGGGAAAATACTTATTTTTCATCTTTAATGTCTTTGGATTACTAATACCTATTTGACATCCATCTGAGTATAAGAGTATCCATATCTAGAATTCAGGGCAGAGTGAGGCCTGAGACAGATATTGAGGATTCATCTATAATTAAGTGAAGATTGAGGTTATGGAGTTAGCTGAATTACTCAATAATAAAGCATGAAACAAGAAAAGATAAGGATGCAAATGACAGTTTCTAACTGATGTGACACTTCAAATGGATTTGTCCTTTTTTAAGCCAATAAAGTTCCTATCTGGAGTTCCCTTTTCTACCCTCTGGCAGAAATTGGTGATTATTTGCATTGTATTCCTCATTAACAATTATTTTTTACTCTTCCAATTAACAGGAAGATTTTTAAAGTATTCACACTGCTCCACTTAGCATAATTTCACAGTCCTTTTTTCCTCCTCTATTTCCTTCTGGAAGTATCCTATCCTGTGATCATTATCTCCTGGTGTCATCTCTCAGTTTGGAATTATCCAGTGAGGTGATGAACCACGCATGAATGATAAACATTAAAATCATTGTCAACTTTTAGCGAAATTTTGGGAAGAAGTTTTGGCAAGCATATTCATGGTTCCTCCCCAAGCCACTGTTTCTTCTCCTTTTAATTTAATTATAATGAATTATCATAAGATGTATATGTAACATAGTACCTTTAGAAACATCACATTTTCTTCAACAGTATAATTTACCCATAAAGTATAGCTACTTCAGTGAATATCAAAGATTAAAATAAATTTCTGCTGCATTTGAACATTGTCTGTTTATCATAAGAATATAAATTATATAGGGAAATCATCCAAACACTTTATTGGTCTTTGTTGCTTTTGCTCTGTGAGTGAAATACTAAAAAAGTAGACAAATTCAAGAGGAATTTAATGTGTTATCCCATAACTTTGACTCCCTCTGATATTAACTGAAATTATATTTTCTATCCATGAGCCAACCTCAGCTATAAAATCCAGGTATAAATTTTAAATTACTTGAATTATCTACTTAACTTTCTTTAATTCAATTTTAACTTGAGATTATTTAGAATTTAATAACAACCTTTGTCAATGATGATTCCATCTAATTAGTTCTCTATTGATTAGGATTAGCTTTGGCCATCTAAAATGGGAAAACCCAAAATAACAGAAGCTTAATACAAAAGAAAAGTTTAACTCACTGAGGATTCTATAGGTAGGCAGCCATTGACATTATGCTGACTGCAGGATATCGGGGGCCCAGTTTTCCTTTATCTTGCTGCTCTGACAAACTTAGAGTCTCAGAGGCAACCTACACTTTCTCAGAAGTTTTCCATAAGTCTTCTGCTTACAACTCATTGATTCATACAGTACCTTTTTTTACAAGAAAATACACAACATGTCATCTTTTAACCAGTAACCTTGTCACTCAAATAGGTTCTGTTACTAAAGGTGAATGGAGAGAATGGATTTAGGGAAAGACAATTAGCAACTCTCACATTCAGTATACTATCACACAGTTATTTTAATATAAAAATCTAAGAAAACTACTTATTACTTAATTTCCAAGCTAATGATGGAAAGCTGCTCTCCAACTCAACTAGGAGACTTTCTGTGAAGAGTATGCTCTTCATAAGTGGTTGCTGAATAAAGAATGCTCCTATCTTCACAGGTTACACATGTTCTTCTGGTACTTAGATGTAGATCTGGGGTTATGGTAGAAGTGACCCTGGTGTCTTGAAGCCCTGTAACTTGTAGCCTGTGTGATATAAGGCAAGTCATTACATCTATATGAACTGGAATAATAAAACTTGATCAAGTGTTGGGGGGCGCTGGGGAAGATACAATAATAATTTTGTATTTTACTATGGTGGTCAAGTATTCTGAAAAAGCATGTTAAAAAAAACCATGTAGTTCTTTATGACTAAATAGAAACATTAGCTTTATCTTTGGCAATTTTTTAATACTTCCTATACTTAGGCGATGATGATGATTCTTCCAGTGATGCAGCAATTCAATTAAGACTCACTGCCCCTATCAGACATTCACAATTAATATCCCCATATTACATGTGAGGAAACCAGAGTTTAGAAAGTTTAAGCTTCAAGTAACATCCGGCCAATGATGGAGAACAGATGAAAAGCCAGGCACTTTGACGGCAGTGTTTGCATTATTATCATTTTATATTGCCTTCCAGTTAAAATTATCTGTTATGTATCACTTAAATATTTACCTTCCTATCCACTTCTGCTACCACTATTTTAGTCCAAGGTCTCTTTTTTCCCTCACCCGAGATGCTGTGGTAGTTTTTTAACTTGCCTATACTTTGGAAAGATTGTAATAGATACAGAAATACTGAGCTTTTAGTATAATCTTAAATAAAACACTTAACACTATTATCACAAACTATTTGATCCCAAGCAAGACCATGCATTTTAAAAATGGACAATGGAATAGGTTTTAATATACTGGTCCTCCGAAGGCTGACTGATGATGGGTTTCTGACAACATATCCAGAATACCAGAATAAAAAACTAGCTGTTTCTTGCACATTCAGATTTCTCTTGCATGTTCTAAAGGTTGGCTAGTTGACCTGTATGGGCTATTTTCATGAGGAACCATAGAGAATGGAGGAGAGAAAACAAATACCCTTTGGGTGGCTGACAGCCAGCCCTGCTCAGCTCTCTCTGATTATCATAAGAGCTGGGGAAGAAATATCCTCATGACATTTCATTTATGACATGAGGCAAGCACACTTTCATTTCACCATGGTGAAATTTTATTCAGGTTGTCTAGCCTAGCTCCTCCCTCAGGCTCAGTGCCATTGTTCTCAAGCAAGGAAGAGAGAAGACAGAGTCAAACAGCAGATGTCGCTGATATTCCTGTACAAAGTTAAGGACTCCAAGTAATGTTATCTTTATGGATTCAGCACTAGAACTGTTGAAGTGGAGAGGAAAACCATCTGTTCAGTGATGTAGGTATGAGAAGAGCATTTTACAAGGGCTTCACGGGACAACAAATAGCGGTGCAATGTGAAGATTTTTCTCGAGGATGCTGGAAACTGTTGGTCGGAGCAGCGATGACAGTGACTGGAGACAGTGTTTTGAATGTGAGAAGTTAGCAATTTTGAGGTACATAAAGAATAGCTCCCAGATGCACACGTTTGAATCAGAGAGAAAGGATCGAAGTTTCTGTCATCCATGATGTTTGAATGAGAAAAACAGACAGACAGACTATAATATGATATTACCAGGCTGAGAGCCAGGAAAAGAAAGAGTAAATATCTTCATTTCTCTCCTTTGAGATCATCAACTGTTAAACATTTCTGTGAATGTAATCTCATAAATCTTGAGCAGCATTTGCTGTTGGTATTGATATTACCTCCCTGTTTTCAGGGGTTTTACTAGTAGAGCTCTTCTAGTAAAGCAGCTAACAATGAATATCCTGTGGTCAGCCTATCTAGATGGGGTCCTGATTCTTCATGATGATGAACAACACATTTAAATTATTTATGCCTCAGTTTCCTTATCTGTAAAATAGGAATGACAGTAGTGCTGTTCTCACAAGCATTTTAATGAAAGTTAAATCAGATAACCATATAATGAATGTGTAGTATACCAGACACCCAGTACATACTTTTAATACATAATGTTTATTTCTTTAATTGAAATCATGCTTTCAGAGTTCTTTTCAGGGGCCTCCCTGGTGGCACAGGGGTTAAAGTCTCAGCGCTATCAAGCTGTTGTAGCCACTGCAGCATGAGTTTGATCCCTGGCCAGGAAGCTGACACACATGGCGCCCCAGACCTCTCCTGTCTCACCTGCTGCTCCCCTCAGCAGTGTATTTTAGTAGATCTGCCTGTTCTGCTCCCCATCCTGTCTCTGGTGAATCCTCTTAGCCCCTGCCCCTCTGGCCTGTACAGTTCTTAAATGCATCAATAAATAAAAATAAATATTTAAAAAATAAAGTTCTTTTCACACCAAAGACTTTGTTAAGCTGTCATGACAGTGATAACTCTTGGGTGTGTTTTTAAAAAAATTCTTCTTTCTCCAAGTGGTTAAATTATTTCACAGCTTATCAGCTGTAATCCAATTCTACAGTTCATACTCAGGCAAAACTGCCTCCTTAAATAATAGGAGTGGGTACGGAAATGACAAAATCAGGACAAAGGATGTTAAATTGCTGTTTCCAACATGTTTGACTTTAAAATTGACATTACAGAATTTTTGCCTGCTTGGAATAATTTCTGCCAATTAATTCCTTCTTGGAATCAGTCTTCATTTCCTCATATTTTGTAGATAGTTAGCCTGATTGACAATTTGACAATCAGATATTCTAGGCTGATGACACTGTATTCATTTCTTAGCTTGGTCCCCCAATAAACACAAGCCAACAACTTCCACATTTCACTAAATAACTGTATATTTAAAAAAGGAACGTATCAATGGTCACTTAGAGCCAACTGTTTCTGCTCCCTTCTCTGAAAGTCCCAAAACAAAATGCATGCACAAGAAGCACAGAAAAGGAAAGCAGGATTTCCTTCTTCCCTGGGGTCTTCATTCTGGATCTCAGGTTAAAGCTCCTAGTAAGTAGGATGGGCCTTGTTGGAAAGTTCCTTTTCCCTATTGGTAGTAGACTACATCCCCTCAAGACCTGTGTCAGAATCTAGAATCTTACAAATGATGGTAACACCTGTGCCTATGTTTGAGGAAACCAGGTGGGGGAAGGGGAAAAAGAAGGGAGGGGAGGGAGAGAAGGAGGGAGGGAAAGGGAGAGGGAGGAGAAATTGGTAATTTGCCTCAACTGTCTAGAATACTGGGCTAAACAGTTCACTGTAAACAGTTTCCTGATGGGACAAGAGGCCAGGCCTAGTTTCCAGGAAGGAAAGGAGAGGGAAGAGAGAGAAAGATAGCTAGTATTTGTTTATAGAAAGTAGGCTCAGGGCTTCTCTCAGATGTGTGGATAGGGAGGAAGAGTAAAGACATGAGGCATGGGCAGTTGCCTCAGGCGTGTCACCCAGAGAATTCCAGCTGTTGACCACACCTCTCTCTGCCAGGTTTGTTAACCAGTGCTTCCTTCCCCAGAAACTCAGCGTAGTCCTTGTTCTTTCTCAATGGTAGAGTACTTCTAACTGGATTCTGATTCATCCTTGAGTCTTAGTAAGGGAGAAAGGGGTTGAGGAGAAGTTCTAGTTTCTTTCTCCAGAAGTCAAAACTGTCTCTTCATACTTGTCCTTCTGTTAGTTCTATGGAGTTAAAGGTCAAGTCAGTGACAGTCTCTCTTAGGGGGGAAGATGTCATCAAACCTCAGTAAGTCCTACCTGTATTACTGAGGTGATTTTTTAAGCATTTTGAGTACTCGATTTTGAACATCTGGTACTAACAACAAAGACAGTTCAGTTCTTTTGTACTCTACTGCTGTATAATCAATCACCCTAAAATTTAGCAACTTGAAACAACAACCATTTACTGCCTCACATAGTTTCTGAGACATAGGAAACTGAGAGTGGCTAAGGTTTGGATGGTTCTGGTTCAGAGTTTTTCATAAGGTTGCACTCAAGATGTCAGGTGACACTACAGTCATTTGCAGGTTATACTTGTGTTGGAGAATCCACGGTGATGTACTCACCATATAGATCTTTCTATAGAGCTCTCATCATCCTTATGACATGGTAGCCATTTCCTCCAAAGTATGTGATATCTGCAGAGAGACCAAAGAGAAAGCCAAAATGTCTCTTATGTTCAAATCTTTTAGGTCACAAACCATCACTTTTGTTACACCCTATTTATCCTAAGTAAGTCACTACATCCAGTCCATATGCAAAAGGAGGGAAATAAAACTCTCCCACTTGAAGGAAGGGCTATCAAAGAATTTGTGGACATATTTCAAAAGCATCATATCCTTATATTTTTGATAATCCCACCAGAAGATACTGTAATCACTCAAGGTAAAACATTAAATGAACTCTAGGGCCAAATCAAGGTGAGAATTTGCCTTCTTTTCTTTTTCTTCCCTTGAATAATTCTGCTTGTTTCCCAATCACACTCACCAGATTGTGATTTAACTATAAATATCCTCAGGATTCAAGAGATATTCAAATCTAAAGGTACTAACTTTACTCTAAATGCTGACTCTTCAATACAATAATAATTCCCAAGAGAAGCTCTTTCCCCAAATCACACATACTAAAGTCTAGGTCCAGATAACAGTTGATAGCTGAAGAGCATTAGCATTATTTGAGGAGGTAAAGAAGGTAGGAGATACGTAAAGCAAAAGAGAGAAACTCTTGGTTTAGGCTGTTCCAGGCTGTCACTTAATCTCCTAGATTTTAAGAGAAATCTCACAATGAGAGGCTACTTGTGCTATTTTCTACCCTTTCTTTTAATCTTTTCAAAACCTGAAAAAGCCTGTCTAGTCTCTGTTACCAAAAGCTATGCTCCCATGTGCTTCTCTCAGTAGACTGATTCCTTCAGACCAAATTCCTTCAGACCAGGGCAATATATCTTTTGCCCAGGTTTCATATTATAACACTATTCCTTCTCGTCTCCTGAACTCCTCTCTCTGCAATTCCTGAACTCATCTCAACTCTCTTTGATGACAAATAAACTCTACCATTTTGCACATATTACATATTCAATAAATACTTAAGAAATACATTTAAAATTTTTTGTTATAACCTGATATTCTTCTACTACATTTTTGGTAACTGGAACAGAACCTGACTCCCCATTCAGAAATATAACATTTACTAGTACTTTAAATATACCAATGAATATGGAAGGAAAAAATGAAAACAATTCAGGTCAGCAAAACCCAGACACCAACCAATGCCCATGTCCCTGTTTTGGATCAAGTTTTGTTTTGTTTTGTTTTGTTTTGTTTTTAAAGATTTATTTATACAAGCACTGGGTACAGTCAGAAGCGTGGGAGGGTGAGAGAATTCACCAGAGCCAGAGTGGGGAACAGAACAGGCAGACTGATGAAATACACTGCTGAGGGGAGCAGCGGGTGTGGCAGGAGAGGTCTGTCGCTCCATGTGGGACCCTCGCTGGCGGCCAGGGATCAAACCTCCGCTGCAGAGGCTGCGGGCAGCTTCACAGCCCAGCGCTCAACCGCTGTGCCACCAGGGGAGGCCCGATCAAGGTTTTCTTGACCCTAGAAGTGAACTCCAGTCTTTGATACCCACTGAGGATTTAGCAAGAGCTCTGCTGACTCCTTGTGGAATTCCAACCATAAGAACAACAGCTTCCCATTTGGTCTGAGATTTAAAAATAAGCTTGCCCTATTTTATCAATACCTTAAACAAATCTTAGTTCTGGCTATTGTCAGATTCCCTTTCCTTTCAGTGACTCTCATTCAGCAGTTTCTAAAATGGTATTATAACTTAAAATGCCAGAATTTTCTGGTCCCCAACCTTTTTAATAACAGAAAAGTATACTTTAATCTTGAGGTTTAAAAACAGGAAGCTGTTTTTGATACCAGAATCATGTTTTGTAACTTGTTTTCCATTCCTAGGCATCTACTTGCTGTTACTGAAACAAAGCCAGAAGGACAATGTTTGGACTGATTACTGAACAGATTACCTAGTCCAAACACCTCTATCCCCTTTGGCTCCCTAGAGGAACCTATGTACAAAGATGATTTTAACGATGGAAAATTTTGTATTAACTGGGCTTTTTTTCTTAAACTCCCAAAAATCCTTTTTGTGTGTGTAGGAGTCCTTTCTTTTGACCCTGGGGGACCAAATAACTCAAGTCAAAGTAGGTGAGGAACCCCATTCTGGTCATTTCCTTCATCTTTCCAGAACTTGCCACTCCACTGTACCAAAATACGTCTCTTGCTGCCCCAAAGACAGACAAACCAGGAAAAGTTGAATTTTAGATTTTACTTTATTACCTATTGACTTGGACTTGCCTATACAACAAATAAACCTTCTTAAACCACATGAAAGTGACTGAATAGAGTTCTCAACCATGGGTCATTTCTGGCAAATGTCATGTAAATATGAATGCTTCCTGTCCACTTAGGGGTTGCCTTTCACAATATTAATAAATATGGTTTATTAGTATTTATAAATGGTTTATTAGTATTTATAAATATGGGTTATTAGACTATGGTTTAAGTAGTCTGAAAAGATGAGCAAAATTTCAATAATTAAAAAACATTTTAGCAAACTCAGATATTCTATCAAACTCATGTCATAAATGTTTGCTAATGATTAAAGATTAAGGTTTGCAGCTGGGAGGTTTTAATTCTAATTTTTGGTCTGGCATTCAGAGATTAATAATATAGACCTATAGTATTTGGAACCAAGTTACACATGACTTGAAATGTCTTTGTGAGAAATGATGTAGGGTCTCTTTTAAGACTAAAGTAATTAAGTTTGTTATCAGTATAGAGTTAACTTTAAGACTCTCAATATTACTATTGGGGAAATTTAACTTTAGCAATATTACAATTGCTAAAGCTATCTTTAAAGATTGCCAATTTAGGGCCTCCCCTGGTGGCACAGCGGTTGAGCGCTGGGTTGCGAGGCTGCCCGCAGCCTCTGCAGCACCAGTTCGATCCCCGGCCACCGGCGAGGGTCCCACAAAAAAAAAAAAAAAAATTAATTAATTAAAAATAAGTAAATAAAGATTGCCAATTTGACATTAATAAAAAGGAATAGTGCCACTTTAAGAACACACACACAAAACCAAGGACACATTTTCTCTATGTATATATACACACCTATATATAACAAGTATGAAAACATATCAAATATGCATTTTGCTTATCCAGATTAATTTTGGTGCAATTTTTCTTTCTAGAAGCAGCACTTACACATCTCAAAAATTATGTTTATAATAGCAAATACATTCATTCATATGTATAATAAAAATGTGGATATGAGAGAATATAAAATAAAGTTACTTGTTGAATAAACAATATTTAAAATGTGCTTTAGGTTGATTTGGCCAAATTCGATCCTATTAAGTATGAAGTGTTAATCTCACATTAACACTTAATAGACTACTTTAGTAGTCTATTAAAAGATTTTTAAAAACTAGACAAATGAGCTACTTCTTTCTGTATCTTATTGAAAGATGAAGGTGTAGTCACAACATGTTTACATATACATGCCCTCTTTTTTATACTTGCATATTTTATGACAAAGAGAATGTGATACTATGTACCAAGATGGTGTTGGTATTTGCATAACTGATTTCAGTTGATCAAACTTTTCAGGTGTATAAAAATGTATTTGTTTGGAATGACTGGACATATTCATGTTAAATTCAATGATA
This sequence comes from Talpa occidentalis, assembly GCF_014898055.3. NCBI lineage: Eukaryota > Metazoa > Chordata > Mammalia > Eulipotyphla > Talpidae > Talpa > Talpa occidentalis. The sequence continues at coordinate 84,581,727 of NW_026555331.1, forward strand.
CGTGTATTATTGAAGTGCCTTGTCTCTGGTCTTTTCTTCTCTCCACATTAAGCCTATCTGGAGGAAAAGACTCTCTTCTTTATTTAATATGGGTGTATTAAACCTTTGAGGAACCAAAGCTTTCTCTTCAATATGCATGAACACTTCAAAAGCTTGAATACAATAATGTGGTTCTAAAAAGTAATCCTCTTTTTACTAGAATATAATGCAGTCAGATAATGCATAATTCCAGATAATGGACCATATCAAGCAAACTACGCCACTAAAGTCATACACTGACCCTAAATTAATATTTTTCCCAGAAAAAAATCTAATCTTACCAGATATTGTAATATTGAAAGCAAGATTGTTTTGCAGTGTTGAATAGTATAAGAGCTTTGGTGATGGGTGTGGTGTGGCATATACATTTATTGAGGGGTGACTCTATATTATTAAAACATAGTTTTGTAAAAAAAAACCACAATAAACAGATATATTTACAATCTTTTCAACAAAGCTTCTAGAGCCAATTTCAGAAATACATCGTCAAATTGTATTTCTAAATAGTTCTGCTCTCAGGAATGTTTTCAGGAAACAGACAAAAGAGACAATAGAATTAGATATCATCTCTAGGTAGATAACAGATAGATAGGTCCATAGAGTAATATTATCAATATAATGTAAATAAAAGAAGAATTTAATGACATCTGTGCCATATGTCATAAGAAAAACAGAATTATCACCCCTGAAAGTGATGAATAACATTAAAAAGTAAAACAATAGTATGAAGAATAACTAAGGAAGAACTAGAATTGACAGGAGCTCTGATTTCCCAGAAAAGTTTTCTCTCTGTAGGAAACTTTTAGTTGAACAAAACCTAAAATCTCATAGGTAAGTCAGTTAAAAATTATGTTTTCTGTCTGTCCCCATTAGTTTGTTTCAAAGATTTAATTCTCTTTTGATTAGAAGAATATCCTGAACCTGTCAGATTTTTGACTAATATTTCCACCTTCCCTTATTAAAGAAATATGCTATCTTATACTATATTTTGATGATTATTGCTATGCTAATGTGGAAACTGGTAATGTCCAGCTATTCACACAAAACCCAAAGTTGAATATGTTGATGTAAACTGTAATTATTACTACTAACTATGGTTTCTTTAAAGAATTGTTCCTCATCATTTTTTTTTAGCTTGGTTGAGAGTCAAAACTTTTATGTCAAATTTGAAATGACTTACAAATTTAGAAACCCTGTAAATATAAATAAAATCATGACCCAATGTGCAGAAAAACCAGTCACTTTCCTTTGAGATAATTTCAAAAAGGTGACTGAGACAAATATAATTACTTTGATTTCAACTGAGCAGGGCATTGGGATTAGCAATGTCAATCTCATGGAAAGTGTAATGAAATTTCCAATGATCACAGAAGGCCTGGATCTTAATTTTCATTTGAAAAATACTCTAGGAGTAGAGATGGAAATGAATTGAATTATTAGAAGCTTAACACATTTATTTCCTTGATATAATGCATTTACAGATATCTGGTATGGCATGGAAAGTGGAGCATTTCATTAACCAGATACACTGGTTAGCAGAAAGGCAGCAAATAACAGATGGCTTTCATCATTGTCTCATCTTTTCCAAGCACAATGGCTGGCTGGAAATTCCTTCACTATCACTGTCTCCATCTGTATCAGGGATGCACCCTTGGTTATAAAACATGGGTTTACTCATGGGATATTTCAGGCATTACTTCTGTAGGCAAGGTGAAGGCAACTGTGGATTAAAGGTCCTACAAGTTTGTGATAATGAGTGGACATGTGGCTTACCATGTGGGAGGCATATAATGAGTTCTAGGATGATTAAATTGTAGGTTTGGATCAGGCCTTCTTTGATTCACTATTAAAGGTGACAGAGAAATAGGGAAACCCTCATACTTCCTTTCAAGCCCTTTGACTTCCAATTTATACCTTATCATCCTCTTTCCCTGAGAACGGGTCCTCTAGGAGATTGTCATCTCTAATCTATCATCAAGGCCCTACTTTCTTTAGATTTAGACTTTGATTTTTAAGAGCTTTAATTGTTACCAGTTGTGTTCATCAATATCCAGTTGCCCTCTGGTTCAGGCAAATATTTCTCTTCTTGAAAATGGAAGAATTGTACTTCTTGCCATCCTGGTTTCTTTAAAGTTAGTTGAATCATTGGAATTGATGTTTCTGTGTCCTTTGGGTAAATACCTAGGAGTGGAATTGCTGGATCATATGGAAGCTCTATGTTTAGTAGGTCCAGAAATCTCCACACAGCTCTCCATAGTGTTTGACCTGTTTGCATTCCCACCAACAGTCCAGGAGAGTTCCTTTTTCTCCACAACCTCACCAACATTTGTTGTTGCTAATTTTTTTAATATGTGCCATTCTTACTGGTGTAAGATGGCATCTCATTGTAGTTTTGATTTGCATTTCCCTGATTACAAGTGATGTTGAACATTTTTTCATATGCCTGTTGGTCATTTGCATTTCCTTTTCAGAGAATTTTCTTTTAGCTCGTTTATAGCAGCACTATTTACAATAGCTAAGCTTTGAAAACAACCCAAATGCCCAAAAATAGATGACTGGATCAAGAAGATGTGGTACATATACACCATGGAATATTGCTCAGCATTCAAAAAAGATAAACACATGCAATTTGCAGCAACATGGATGGAGCTGGAAGAGATCATGCTCAGCGAAATAAGCCAGAAAGAAAAAGAAAAATACTGGATGGTCTCACTCATAGCAGGAATCTAGAAAACTTAAATAAGGAACCAGGAAAAAGAATAACTATAAGAAAGAAAATATCAAAATCAACAAACAGCTATGAACCAGAGACACTCTATGGGGGGGTGGGGGTGGGGAAAGGAGGGATTGGGGTCAAAATAAGGGGGTTGTAATTGTATGGGGAATATAAAAATTAAATTTAAATTAAAAAAATAAAATCATATCTACAAAAAAAATAAAGTTAGTTGAATCACTAACTATTTCTGGACAATTTTGAGGAAAAGTGATAGATGTCAACCAATCATCGATGGAAATTCTTATGTAAATACTCTGGTCTTTCATACCTTGGATAAGAAATCTCTGAGACCTGTTTTCCCAAGTTTCCCAGCAGTGTTACACTACACTTGCCTACAATGCTAATTTACTTTGTATCATACTTTTTCTTGGATGTCTTTGTCTCACTGTCCTTCTTTTGTGTTTCCGAGGATTGTCTTCCCACTAAACTATTTGCACTCAAATTCTTTTAAACATGGCTTCCAAAATATGGAGACAAATTCCCTGTCTAATTGGTCTGGACTTAGTGACTTATTTATAACCAGTAGGATATGTTGGAAATGCTGTTTTGTGCGAGGGCTAAAAGACATTATGGCTATTCCCTGTCTTTCTTGAATTACTTGCTCTGTAGTAAGTTAATTGCTTATGCTATGTTTAGTAATGTTCAAGTAACTTTATAGAGAGATCCATATGGCAAGAAACTGGGGCTTTTGGCCAAAAGCCATGTGAGTCTGCCTTCATAGAAGCAGATCCTTTGGCTCAAGTCACGCCTTCCATTGGTTCCAATACCAGTATTGATTATAAACTCATGAGAGACCTTAACACAGAATATTGTGCAGTAAGGTAATGTTACGTAAAGCAGAGAATTTTTTCCCACTCAAAAATCATTTCCTGATGTAGAACATTGAAAGAGACCATAATTCCCATCCATAACAACAAAACACCTTGTAAAAAGCTGGTACTCTTCATTGAGAAGTGATGTCTATTTTATACTTCCCCTTAAGTATAGACAATTTTTTGTCTACCTCAAACAGAAAGTTTAAACAGAATAAGGCAGAAGTGATGCTATGTGACTTCTGAGTCTAAATCAGAAAAGTAGTTTCTCTCTGGTCCTCCCAGAATACTTCCTCTGATGGAAGCCAGGTAAGCAGTTTGACTACACTTAGATTGTCATGCTGGAGAAGGCACTTATAGGCACTCAGGTCAATAGTTCTAACTGTGCAATCAGACAGCTTTAACATCAACTGTGTTCTGTGGGTTGAGACTTCTTTACACCAGTCCAACCAAGTCTTCAGATGCTGCAGTTTCAGGTGATTATTTACTAGAATCACGTGACAGACAACAAATACCTAGTCTTTCCTGAACTATCATAAAAGCATTAACAAACTAAAATGCTTATTTTCAACTGCTAAGTATGTAAGTAACTTACTGCATAGTAATAATAATAAGCAGGTAGAGAAAAAATGTCAACAGATGAAGAACTTCAGCAGATATATATATATATATCTCAGAAATGATGGGTTTGGTGACTGGACATGAGAAATGAGAGGATCCATTAACTTGAAATAAGTAAATGGATATTGTCCAAATAAAGAAGAAATGATTATATCTATTTATCTGTCTGTATTACTAAGTATATTCCTGAGGTATATATTCTATCTATATCATTCCTCAATCTCAGAGTTCCTCAGCAGGATTAAATCCCAGGAACCCAAGGTGGTGATTTGTCCAATAATGTACCTTTGTCTCATTTCCACACCTCCTATTAAGTTACTTCCACATGCATCCTTGTCTCAGAACCTGCATCTGAGGAAATACAATTTACACATATGTGTTATCTTACACATGCATACATGCATGAACAAAAATTCTAGGAAGTCAATTCTATTACTAAATTCTCATATAACTTTAAAGTTGAAGAAATGGGATTTTAAAGAACTTAAAGAATTTGGTCCAAGTCATATAGCAAGGAAGTATATGGAAGAGACACTAGAGCCTGCACTTAATTATGTTGTTCAATAACTCCCATTGTGGGCCTCCCTAGTGGCGCAAGGGGTTAAGCACCACACTATGAAGCAGTCCACAGCCTCTGCAGCACGAGTTCGATCTCCGGCTGGCCAGGGAGCAACCCATATGGCGAAGCAGACCTCGCCTGCTGCTCCCCTCAGCAGTGTATTTCAGTCAGTCTGCCTGCTCTGTTCCCCACTCTGTCTCTGGTGAATCCTCTCACCCCCTGCATCTCTGGCCTATAGCCAAGCTCTTGTATGCATAAATAAATAAATCTTTAAAAAAAGTAACTCCCATTGTGTAGTATTATACATAGCACTGTACAATTAACAGAGTGCTCTAAATATATTATTTCATTTTGTCTTTAGAACAAATCAATGAGGTAGTGAAAACCTTATTTTTGTTCATAATTTTAAAAAATCAGATGAAGAAGCTAATTTAACTTATTTAAACAAATGCAGAGATCTAGGAGTGGTACCAAGACCAGAGTTGAGTCTCGTAATTTCTACTTTAATTATGCTATCATGTTATAAGACTATAAATGAAAAATAATATTCAGTACCTCAACAATCTCCTTGATCTTTTCTCAAAAACTTTTTTAAAAAGATTTTTTATTTATTTATAAAAGAACCGGGGTACAGACCAGATGCGTGGGAGGGTAAGAGGATTCACCAGAGACAGAGTGGGCAAACAGAACAGGCAGACTGACGAAATACACTGATGAGGGGAGCAGAGGGCAAGACAGGAGAGGTCTGCCACATGATGTGGGATTCTTGCTGGCCAGCTGGGATTGAACCCACATGTAAAGGCTACCGACATCTTCACAGTGCAGTGCACAACCGCCTGTGCCACCAGGGAGGCCTCTTCTCAAATACTTCTAACGCTGAATTACAATTGTGAGAAATTCTTTCTAAGAACTCGAATATTGAAAATACAATGCTTATTTTTTTTTTTAGTCCAAGATTTTTTTTAAAGATTTATTTATTTATGCATACAAGAGCTGGGGTACAGGCCTGAGGTGTGGGGGGGGGTGAGAGGATTCACCAGAGACAGAGTGGGGAACAGAACAGGTGGAGCTACTGAATTACACTGCTGAGTGGAGCAGTGGAAGAGACAGGAGAGGTCTGCTGCACCATGTGGGTTGCTCCCTGGCTGGCCCGAGATCGAACTAGTGCTGCAGTGGCTGTGGATAGCTTCATAGGTTGTGTCTTAACCCCTTGCACCATCAGGAAGGTCCCAGCCTAAGATTTTTAGAAAATTCTAAATTAGCATTGCTTATTTTTATTTAACTGCTCTCAAATATGACTAAGTCAGAAAGTAAGGACAATGTTAATCATACAAAGAAATAGTTTGTGCAATGATTAAACCCACAGACTCAGAATTGCTTGCTTTGGGAAAATTGTCTAAAGTTTTTCTGCCCCAGTCCCCTTATTTGCAAAATAGGATTAATAATATATACATAAATGGTTTGCTGCAAATTAAAAAAAGTTATGTGTAAAGCAATCAGGATAGAGCTTATTTTTCCATGTTGTGTCTCTACTGGTTGAGTTTTGCATTGTTCAGAAGTGGAGATAAGATGCCTTTAAAATGGCTTATGTTAGTTACCAAAATCAGTTTATAATTTGTCTGAACAATTTTGAGAGGGTATATTTTTCTGTCATACAAGTTTTATTGATGTCATAAAGAATTCCAGTGGAACTTGGCATAAATCTAAAGAGGACTTAAAAAAGGGACCAGGAAAAATGAACACAATTGGGTAGGAAGATGGATGTTAACCAGTGGTGAAGACCTGTGCTAGGTTAGCTTCAATAATGGGAAAAGAGTTAAGTAAAATACGTTCAGAAAGAGGAGGAAATGAAAAGATGTACTCATAAATTTTGGGCAAAGATGCAAAGAGGTCTGATGAAAAATAACTTCCTTATATGACTGACAGATCCTGGAATGTCCACAATTCTATAACAGCTACTTAAAATTAATGTGGACAAGAACTTGAAGATGATGTAAATGACAAATTCAAGGATTGCTGATGAGATTGTGGAAGATTATTGTTTTTGTATGGTTTTCTAATGTGCTATAATGTCTCTGTAATTCAAATAGTAAACACTGCAAAGAGCACGTAAAACAAAACAGGATTTAATAAGATTAATTTATTTTAAGAACAAATACACTAAGAACTAATCAGATGTAAAAGAAAACAGAGTAATCAATTTCTCACCCTGCCTCCAAACCAAAAAAAATTAAATGTTCACAGATGATAGCAGGTAATAGTTACTTAAAAGACATCGTTAATATTACCCTAATACTATAATCGTTAAGCCTTATGGTAATTTATGAGGCTACTTGGAAAAAAAAAAAAAAAACTCCTAAGGAGGAGGTCCAATATCTTCTTACATCTCCAAAAGTGCTTAAATAAATCATTAAAAAGAGAGCATTTTGTTCAAAATATATTAATGTAAAGCTGTATTAATACAATATATTTGGCAGAGTTACAGAAAGAACTCCAAAAGATTAAACAGTGATTATAACTTGCAACAGTTTTGAGGGTAGAATTTATTATTTTTTTAAATAAAATGACCAGGTTTTGGTGAGTGTAGCCGTAATGAGGCAGATGGAGAGCACCAGAGAGCCTCCCAAGGGTTAGTGTTAAACCTGAAACATTGTGAGATCCAGGATCACAAGCCCCCGGAGCCACCAGAGCCAAGGGATCAAGAAGTGCTTTGGCCATGCAGAGACCTGAGCGCTGGGCATATTGTGGACACCAGGACACTACGCGTGTGAAAGCTCCCCTGAGGAGGTGCTAATGCACAGAGAAATGACGAAGATGGTGCCCACCGCCTGGAGTGAGGCAGAGGGAGAGCATGAGATGTCACCCACTCAGAAAGAAAAATTAGAGAAGGGGGAAAAAAAGCTTCAAGTTTTTGTTTCTTTTTTTTTCTTTTTTAAAGATTTATTTTTATGCAAGAGCTGAGGTACAGGCCAGAGGCGTGGGAGGGTGAGAGGATCCACCAGAGACAGAGCGGGAAGCAGAACAGGCAGACTGATGAAATACACTGCTGAGGGGAGCAGCGGGTGAGATAGGAGAGGTCTGCCGCACCAGGTGGGATTCTCGCCGGTCAGCCTGGATCGAACCAGTACTGAGGAGGCCGGGACAGCTTCACAGTACTGCGCTCAACCCGCTGCGCCACCGGGGAGGCCCATGGTTTTGTTTCTTTTAAAGAAAGATGGCGCCTCCCACTGTCCCTACAGGAGAGCAGCCCAGAAGCCTCCAAATGTGACCAGCTGTACCGGCCCCTCAGGCCCACTCTGCAAAACGAGCAAAGGAGCTGCTCCCACACAGCGTCCTGGTGCCCCTGTCCTGGTGCCCCTCCATCGGCGGCGCTTCTATGCTGGGACCCCTGCAGGTGAGGTCAGCGCCAAGGCGTTTTAAGAGTCAGTTCAGTTGGCTTATAAATTGTGGGTCTCGGGCCTCCCCTGGTGGCGCAGCGGTTGAGCGCTGGGCTGCGAGGCTGGCCGCAGCTTCTGCGACGCCGGTTCGTTCCCCGGCCGCCGGCGAGGGTCCCACAAATAAATAAAAATAAATAAATAAATAGCGGGTCTCCACATGAGTCCCATTGATTTTCTAAGCTAGGTGTTTTGGGCGCACCTATCTTAGGTGCAGGTCTTAAGAAATTGGGGTGCTTAATAGGAGGTTCAAACCCTTCATTTCTCCGAGAGAAACTCTGGGTTTTAGGTTTCCTCCCGATTCTGCGCCATCATTGATGGCGGTGGCGTGGGTGGAAACGGAGGGTTATGACGAGATTGTATCCCGGCCTCTCCTCCCTGCTTTGAGGTGGACCTTCTCGCTGACCTTCTCCTACACTACTCCGATGTGTAGGAGCTCTCAGTTTGTTTGTTTTCCGAGAAAGTTCCTTATGTAGCTATAGATTCAGAGTGTTTCTGGGAGAAGCTGAGTTCAGGTTCCTTTTCTGTCGCCATCTTGAATGGGAAACTAGTAAATTTTTTCGTTTAAGCCAGTCTCTACCTGAAATTAGCATATTGATATATTGATAAAAAGGATCGAGTTTAAACTCAGACTCTATTTTGAATGTCAGAACCTAGTTTTTAATCCCCCGACCTAGTCTCTTCAAATAGAGACCCCAAACAGTGCAGTGACTGACAATCCATTGACTTCCTCAGGTTCTGGCAAAACACCCAAGGTAGGCAGGGAAGTCATTGAAATGGTAACCCTGCTTTTAGATTCTCCTCAAATTAAAGAAAATAGGTCTACTGAAAGTTAATCAGCAGAGTTTCAGAGAATAGACTGTGGAGTTAGGCTTCAAATTATGACTCCACTACATGCTAGTTGTGACATTTCAAACAAGGTAATAAACTTCTTTGTGTTTTAGTTTCCCCCCTTTCAAAATAGGGCAACGACTACTGTAACTCCTTAGTGTTGTTGTAAGAATAAAATATGTTAATCTTTGTAGAACTCTTACAGGAGCATGGGACACATAGTAAGCACTATAAAAGTGTTTATTAAATAAAAGCCAAAGGGTGTGTCATGGTTTAATGTTGGTTTGTATACTTTTTCTTTGAATTGGACCTTCTAGGTATGGATTCCTCCTGTTGGGCATTTTGAACTAGGTTATACTCTGTGGTGGGAGCTGTCCTGAGTGTGGTAGGCACCCCTGATCCTACCCACCAGAGGTGGGTAGCACTCCCTGCCTCATTGTGAGGATTAAACATGGAGAAATTTCTCAGTTGGTGGTGGGGGCAACATTTTCCCCTTTGAGTATCATTGTTCTAGATATAGAATTAATCTATAAGTCTTGGATTTATGTGCAATTAGTAGTTACAAAGTTGTACTTGGAGTCAGTGTTATATGTCCCTACCACTATAGACTTTTATTTTTTAATGATATATATATATATATATATATATATATATATTACACCATTGTTCATTTTTGTGCAATGTATACTTTCTCCTCTCAGGTATAGTAAGATTCCTGTAAAATTCCCACCACCAATTCACCTGTGAACCACCACCATACTATAGACTTTTAAAAGTCACAACTCAAAAATTTGTTAGAAAACTTGTTGAAGCAATGATGTATTAATTACCAACTTGCTGTAACCTCTTCAATTTCATCACCCTTTTTAAAATCTCACATTTCAGTATGTGCTGATCCTTTGTGCATTTCCCTTTGTGCCCTTCTTTGTGCAGCAATGTTGCATGTCTACCAGCAGGTGGTATTCACGAATAATGTGATCTACATCTTTTTCTTATCAGACATGAAATTACCTCTCCCACATTACTCTACCCAGGCTAGATGCTGAAAGTTCTATAGGAATACTCTACTTCTTTTCTATAACTTGGGGGAAAATGCTTTCAAATTGAATTTGTCCTTCTTTATTCTGAAGGCTTCTTGCTCCACTCTATGTCTAGCAACAGCTATTATGCACTACCTTACTATGAGTAGAATGACCTTACTTGTAAGCAGAACATTAGAGGTTTTTGCTTTGAATATCCCCAATTCTGCTACTTTGAGTACCCACCTTGTGTTATTTCTTCTTAACTAATCGCTAATTACCACGTTCCACAATTCCATGTGTCAATATGGAGATTGGCTTAAGAATATAATAAAAGAAACCTGAATAGTATTATCTTTACCTACAGCATCTTAAATGCCCATAAAAACATACTGCATCTTTTATTCATATATCATAGTCAGAATGTTAATATCTTCTAATTCTAATAATGATCATAATTGTATGAAAGTACATCAACATTTTCATATGCCACTGGGTAGTAAAGATAGCTGTTCATTACAAAAGCTTTCAAAATTTAAAAGATATATATTATATCATAATATGCTTTATGTTATAAAATTTCAGTATTTTACAGTCTTGTCCTGTCTCATGCAAAATTATGTGAGTCTAACAAATTTTTCTTCTCTGGAAGCTTCAGCACAGGGGAAACTTTATCCCTTTAATGTATTGTCAGAGCAGATAAGACCTGTTCTTTAAAAAATGGGTGCAGACCCCTATGTTTATAGCAGCACTATTTACAATAGCTAAGCTTTGGAAACAACCCAAATGCCCAAAAATAGATGACTGGATCAAGAAGATGTGGTACATATATACCATGGAATATTACTCAGCATTCAAAAAAGATAAACACATGCAATTTGCAGCAACATGGATGGCGCTGGAAGGGATCATGCTCAGCAAAATAAGACAGAAAGAAAAAGAAAAATACCAGATGGTCTCACTCATAGCAGGAATCTAGAAGACTTAAATAAGGGACCAGGAAAATGAATAACTGTAAGAAAGTGAAAATCAAAATCAACAAAAAATTATGAACCAGAGACACTCTATGGGGGTTGGGGGTGGGATTGGGGTCAAAATAAGGGGGTTGCAATTGTATGGGGAATATAAAAATAAAATTTATTATTAAATAAATAAATAAATAAAAAATGGGTGCAGAAAATCTTCAAAAGTAATGTAGTGATTTCTAAGCTCAAAAGGTAAAATTAAAAGCAAAGCTTTTCTTTGTTTATTAATCCTCTATTTTACTTACTGGGAAAAGTTGAAGGGCAGGATCTAAGTTAATTTAATTCATCTGACATACTGAAAGTATTTTGCTGCTTCACTTGCCCTGCACCATTTCTGTACTGGCTGTAGAATCAGTTTGAGCCGATCATCTCCTCTCACTTCACAATCTATATCAGGTCTTGTATTCCAGTGAATATTGTATCAGTATTGATCTTGAAGGGAGTTGAAATGTCTGGTTCAACTGTTCCTTAGTTTCATCAATTGATAGTTATAGATCCAGTGTTGGAGTTCTGTTTTTATGAAATTATGATCAAACTAATGACTCCAAATAGAAATTTGACAGCTTAGTAATAATGTATTATTCTCAATTAGTAAAATAAAATAAAATTAGTAAAATAAAATAAGGCTTTATTAACTAATAGCCACCATATAGACATATGCCTATTCAAAAATTATTAGCAGAAGTTTAGAAAATATATTCTCATAATATTTCTGGATTTTTTTTATATTATGAAAAATTTGTACTGTCTCTTCCTACTTTTCTCCTCCCCCTTCTCCCTATTTATCTAGTTATCTGTCATCTATTATCATCAACATCATCACTCATCCTTTTCCTAGGTTTGGCAACATAACATTTTGATATTTGCATTTTGATTTTTAAAGAAACCTTTGCTGAAAATCCCTACATGTACCATCCTGATCTCATTCCTATTTTCCCTTCTTCAACCATTTTCCAGAATTTAGTGTTTATCTTTCCATGTAAGATTATTTTATTATTTTATATGTATGTTTTTCTGTCTGTTTTGTAAAAACACCTCTAACAACTTTTTTTATTTTAAATTAAATTTTGTGAGTTTCATCCATGTTGGTGCAACTCATACATAGATGAGTTGAGTGCAATTTATTTATTGATACTTTAATAAAGACCTTTAGGTTGTTTACGGTTTGTCTCTGTTAAAACAATGCTGCAAAGGCCAATTGTGCACATGTTTCTTTGTCTTTGTGTGAGAGGACCTTTAACAGGAAATGGCTAGATTATAAGAAATGCATCTAAACAAAGATAGTTGAATTTTATTTTCACACAGTAAAAGTTCCCATTTTATTCAGCATTAAATATATATCTCTACAATAAAAGTATTTAAATGGTACACACTAATACTGAAAATTAAGATCTCTTGAATCTCACTGTCTCTAAATAACTTTCACTGTCATTTTACTGAATTTTTTAATGTATCTTTTGTGTACTTATTCATACCCCCAGGCACATGCTTCTACATGCAATTAGATCCTATCATGTTCCTCTTTCCTTCTCCTTTTTTATCATCCCCTTTTCCATCTTCTATCCCTGTAGGTAGGGTATGTTAATAACATCAAACATGTGTCTCAGTATTTTACTGCCCACTAAAATAATCCCATAAGGTATTTTTTCATTAAATTTTATTCTTTAGTTATATATTTATTTTATTATATATTTGTTTATTATATTCAGTTTTTCTATATGTTACTGAGACGTGTGTACAATAAAATGTGTTCATTTTCAGGGTTGAGTTTGATGAGTTTTGACAAATGTAAGCATTTGTGTAACAATCACCAAAATTAGAGTGTACTACATTTCCTATACCCCAAATATTATCTGCATCCCCTTTCTGCTGCTGGTAGAATTATATCATTTTAGTTTTAATTTACATTCTCCTGATGAATAATGATGAGCATTGATTTAGGATCGTTTTAGCCAGTTAAATATTTTCTTTTGTACAGTGTCAGTTGAATCTCTGTACAATTTTAAATTGGGGTGTTTGATTTATTATTGTGTTTTATTAGTAGTTCATGTATTCTGATTCAGTTCCATTTTTCAGTGTACTTATTGATAATGATTTATTTCTCTTTGTGGACTGAGTTTTTATTTTCTTAATTTTGCCTCTATATAGCAAAAGTTTCTAATTATGATGAAGTTTACTTTATCACTTTTTTGTATGGTTTAAGCTATTCTACCTAAGAAATTTTTCTCTCAGGGTCATGAAAATTTTCTCTTATCTTTCCTTGAAAAGCATTTCAGTGCTAGTGTTTACATTTAAGTTAATGGACCGTTTCAAATTGACTTCTTGGTTGTGTTAATTAAAAGTTGAAATTTATTTTTTCTATATGTATATCCATCAAAATTTATTGAAAATAATTTTTCACTATTGAATTCCTTTGGCCTTTTTGTAAAAAATTAAAGTAACTGTATAGGTGTATGTTTATTTCTAAAATCTCTATTCTGATTCATTGATCTTATATCTTATATATTCATCCTTACACCAATTTCATACTCAATTGCTGTGTTTTTATTCTAAGATGTAAACTCAGGTAATGAAAGTCTTAGAGCTGTGTTCTGCTTTATCAGAATTGTTTCAGATGACTTTTTTTTGCCTATAAAAAATTTAGGATCAGTTTATCACTTTCCATGAAAAAATGCTGCTGGATGTTGACTTAGATTGTATTGAATATAAAGATCCATTTGGAGAATTACTATCTTGATAATATTTATTCCTTCAACACTTAAACATGGCATATTTTTTCACTTATTTAGTTTTTCTTTATTTTCACTCATAAGTGTTTTGTAGTTTCACTATATATTTCTTACACATAATTTAATTATTTTTCTAAGTATTTAATATTGTTCTTCTGTTTAATAAATTATTTACTTTAATTTGTTTCCCAGTTGTTGATTGCTATGCATACAGTTTATTTTTACATATTAATCTTGTATTTTACAACCTTGCTAAACTTATTTTTTAGTTTTAACAACTTCTTCCATGGCTTAGGATTTTGTACATATACAATTATATTGTCTGCAACTAAAGAGAGGTATATTCTTCCTTTTTAAATCTTTATTGTGTTCATTTCTTTTGCTTGTCCTGTCATACCATGTTCCATATGCGTGATAAGAGTGAAACTCTTATTCCAGATTTTAATGGAAAAACATTTTTGTTTTGCATCAAGTATGACATCGATTGTAGTTTTTTGTAGATACTTTTTATCACAGTAGAGAAGTTTATTTCAATTCCTTGTTTCCCAAAGATTTCTTGAAAGTAGTAAATACATGCTAAATTTTATCACTTAAAAAAATTATATTGAGATAATCATGTGGGTTTTTCCTTTAGTCTGTCATATGGGAAAATATATTGATTCATCTTTTCAAATATTAATCAAATATTGGATATGCAAGACAAACACTGCGTGGTTATGATATAATACCTTTTATTAGACATTTTGTGTAATACATATATTATCAAAGTTAATGTGCCAAAAAGTTTTAGGGATCTGGGTTAGTTTTCTGTGGGATTATATCTAAGTGCTACCAAATTAGTATCTTAAAACAACACCCATATATTATCTCACAGTTCTGTAGGTCAGAAGTGTGATATGCCTAAATTCTCTGCTCAGGGTATCACAAAGCAAAAAACCAGAGTTTCAGTTGGGTTGAGTTCTTATCTAGAAGCTCTGAGGGAAAAATCTACTTCAGAGTTCATTCATGTTGGCAGGGATTACTTTCTTACAGTTACAGAGCTGAGATCCTCATTTCCTTGATGACAGTCAGTGGAGAACTGCTGGGAGCAAATAGAGGCCACCTTCATTCCATTTCATATGGTCACCATGTCTTTGAGGTAGTAATGACATGTCAAATTCTTCTTTCTTTGATTGTGACCTGTGACCTGTTCAAGAAAATTCTCTATTTTTAAAGACTTAGGTTATCTGATCAGACCCACTTGATAATTTTCTATCTTCAGGTCATCTACCTATAACATGACATAATCACTAGAGTAAAATCCATCACATTCAAGGGCACAAGTATTGTGTAAAGCATGTAGCAGGAATGTTGTAATTCTTGTCATTCTAAACTACTTTAGAACTGGGCCTACCACAACTTGCCATCTGTACCCCAAAGATTCAAATCTCTATCAGAACATGCAACACATTTCATTCCCTCTCAAGTATCCCAAAGATTTACCTCATTACATCATTGGCTAAAATCCATCTAAACTCATTAACTCAAAAGTTCAAACTATCAGCGTTTAAGTCATCTAAGTCATACCCAGATGAGACTCTTGGGTTGTAATCCATAAAGTATAATTTCTCAGACATTATTACCTTCCTCTGTCAATCTGTGGAACTAGAGACAACATATGTTGTTTCCAGCACTCCCAACATAAAGCAGAGGAACAAGCACAGATTCACAGTTATAGGCATTCTAGTTCAGAAAGGAGGGGAAAAAAAAAAAAGGAAGGTAAAAGGGAATTATTGGTCCAAACCAGTTCTGAAATTTAGCCATGCAGACTCTAACCTGTATTCCTTAATTAGGTTTTGAGACTTGGGGATAATTCTCCATGACTCCACTGCTAAACTCTCATTTGTGTCTTGATGGGTCTTGACTCTGAGCTCTGTTTTGGTTTCACCCTTTTGGTTATATTTCCTTTTTTATGAAAGCTAGCGTGTGCAAGCATCTGAGTAATTTTATCATCCTACTTCCTTCCAGTAAATTATTGGACATCCAACAATCTCCTTTAATTTTGTTTTTCTCTGTTCCTTTCTGTTTCTCAAGAACCTTAATATGTATTTATTTTTAGCATTTATATTTTTGAGAGATATTATTCTGTAGTTATCTTTTCTTGTAATGTCTGCCATATTTTTTATATCATACTGAGACTCACCCCATAAAATAATTTGGGACATGTTTTCCCCTCTTCAGTGTTATGAAAAATTATGCATGAAGTTGGTCTTTCTTCCATAAATATTTTTTAAAATTCACAATGAAGCTACTTGTGCCTGAAATTTTCTTTGTGGTATTTTGAAATATGACTTTTATTTACTTTATGTGTTATATAGTCTGAGTGAGTTTTAGTAACTTGTATCTTTCAAGGGATTTGTTCATTTAATATGTTTTTAATTAAGTGTCATAAGGTTTTTCATAATGTCTAAGATCTGTAGTGACTTCCTTTTCTTCTCTTGTCTGGTACTGATAATTTGTTTGTTCTTTTATTCCCAACTAACCGTAATTGAAATCTTTAATATTATTATTGTTTTTAAAGAACAAACTTTGTTTCATTGATTTTCTTTTTTGGTCTTCTATTTTCAATTTCATTACTTTCTGCCTTTGTATTTATTACATCCTTCCTCTGCTTATTTTGGATATAATTGGATATTTTAGTTTCTAGTGGAAAAGTCTAGATCTATGACTTCAGAACTTTTTTTCTTATATAAGCATTTAATGATTAAAATTTCCTTCTGAGTGCTGTGTTAGCTGCATCCCAAAGATGTTGATGTGTTGTGCTTCTATTATCAACAACTAAAAAATTTTTCATTTTCTTCTTTGACCATGAGTTGGTTAATATAAGTTGTTTAATTTCCAGCTGCCTGGGACCTTTCTTAGATGTATTATTTTGGTCATTTATAACTTAATTACATTTTTGGTCAGGGAACATATTATATAACATTTCAGCCTTTAATGGCTTATCATATGGTCTATCTTTATGTACATTTGACAAACATTTGAAAAAGAATATGCTTCTTTATTGCTGGGTGTGGTTCTGTATACTTGGCAATTAGCTTCATGTGAGTTTTTTCCCAAGCTTTATTGAATTATAATTGCCACATAACATTATGTAAGTTTAAAGTGTGCAGTGTGATGATTAGATGTATGTATATATTGCAAAATGATTACCACAATAAAGTTAATAAATCCATCACCTCTCATCATTGCAATTTAATATGGTGTTTAGTGTCTTTTGATCTTCTATGTCTTCACTGATATATATTCACATCTTTACTGATTTTTAAAAATTTCTTTCCATAAATTCAAGTTGCCTTCTAGAGTATTTTATTTTAATAGTTCTTATAGTACAGGTCTGTGAGGGACAAATTCTCTCAATTTTTGTTTATATGAAATTTATTTCATTTTCATTTTTGGAGTTTATTTTCTTTGGATATAGAATTCTTAATTGACAACTTTTTCCCTTCAGCCCTATGAACATGTCATTTCAGTGTATTCTGACTTACAGAGTTTCTGGTGAGTCATCTATTATCCAATCCATTGTTATTCTCTATATGACATGCTACTTTCTTTTGGAAGTTTTCATGATTTTCTTTTTATCATTGACTTTCAGCAGTTTGTGTATGATGTGTCTAAAAGAACTTTTGTTTTTATCTTTAAGCCTTGCTTGAAATTGATTGAGGTTCTTGGATCTGGCACTCAGTAAAGAAAATAATCAAACTTACAGATCTGGCTTCACGCTACCTTTCAAGAGTAGATTTCTTTTTGGTCGCTTTTAGCCTTTCTTCTGTGTTTGCTGGAATTTCCCCCATCATTTATATTACAGTTGTTAGCAGTGATTTATGCAGTTTAAACTCTGAATTTTGGAATCAGTGTTCTTTGGTTCTTGCACTACTATGATTTTTCCTTTATTTTTCCAGCTTCTTTTCCAGATGTGAACTCTGATTTTTGAATTTTGACATGGTAAAGCTATATCCCTCTCCTTCCCCCAAACTGTCACTTTCCTATTTATTTCCTTGTGGAACCTCTACTAAATTATAATGGGTTTTGTCTTTTCACAATCTATAATCCCCAGCTCTTTATATTTTCTGCTCTTGAAATTGAATATTAGCTTCCAATTTAATAACTTTTTTCAGCTGTATCTATGGTTTAATTTTTTATTGTTTTTAATTTTTGTTATTTTTTCCAATTTGGCTGTTTCAGCTTATTTTATATTTTGTCTTATTTTAAATATTCATGTTTGTAGTCTTGATGTAATAGGTACAGTGTCTTATGGCTTTGGGAAGGAAGGTCTCATCCCTGTATTGTGACAAGTGTCTCATCTTTATCCAGAGCCCTCAGTTTTTGTTTATATGAAATTTATTTCACTTTCATCTTTGGAGTTTATTTTCTATGGATATAGAATTCTTAATTGACAACTTTTTCCCAGCTTCCTTCTTTGCATAATGCAAAATCCTTGACCTGCCAGGACTTTGAATTCCAAGCCCCTTAGCAACAAAATCCAGTATTGATTCATTCTGTGAAAGAATATGAGTACTCTTTAAAGAGGTGCAGTGTAGGACTTGTTTCCTTGTTTGAACCACACATAGACTTCAGGACAAACATATTGTATATGTTTGAGATTCTGTTACTGGTGGTGACAGGTGATTTTGATAAAAACAAGATTAAACAGTCACACTTAAGTGGTTATTATATTTAATCAGAGTTAAACAGAAGCAAATGACAATCTCACTTATAGTCAGAACACAGAAAGGAAATTAGATTCTCATCCAAGATTTTGGAAAATGAAGCCAAGTAATTATTTTAGGAATAGGGATGAAGTGACAGTCCCTGTATCTTCCATTATTTTTTTGCATAATTATTTTGACCTAGAATGCTTAATGAGCTATGGATATGAATCTTTCTTGTAGGAAACAAGCTTTAAGCTATTTGTGAATTGTTTGGGCTTCCCATTCTTGGAGAGAAAATTTTATCAATTTGTAGTCTCAAATTTTCAATCAAACTTATATGTCAACAAATTCCCATCAAGATAGGTGACATGTTCCTTAAAATTTCTAATTGACATTAAAATTGTCTTTACCTTGGTCAATAAAGCACAAATTAAGTTTTACATATATCTATTAGGAAAAATGTACTGCACAAAATCTTTGTGATCATTATGGCATTTTCCTTCAATGAGATGGATCGGATAAAACAATATATTCAAATTTAAGAGACTTGGGACAGACTTTTATTTATATTGCTTGGTAACTCTTAGCAGTATTTTAATTTCCCAGAGCTTCCACTTCTTCATTTTAAGATGAGAATGGTTGCAAGAAAATTGTTAATGCCCCTACTAATTTTGACATTTTGTATTATGATTGACACAGATTTGCTGAGTGTGAAACACCTTTGACTATTCTCTATTCTGTTGTAGCTTCCTACACATTTTCTATTCTTTCTCAGTGTTTCAGGATCCAAAGTGATCTTATTCTTTTTCTGAGCTATAGGCCACTTAGCCCAGTGCCTCTCAAATAATGTACTTCAGATTTCTCTGAGACGTAGAGTCAGTGAGGTTGTAAATTCAATGCATCAAATGTTTTCTATAGAATGAAAATGGCTCATATGTATGCATTTTAATTTTCCTAATATAGATGTTTATGTGATTAGAAAACTAAAGTAATAATTTCAATGTATTAAATTAAAGGAAAATAATGATTAAAAGATTTTATTGCAATATATTTTTTCTAATAGATATTTGTAAAATTTGAGAAATTTCAACCAAGCTAAAGTAAAAGTTGTTTTTTGTCATTCTGAATTTTCCAAATAATGCATAATTAAAATGAAACTACTCAAAAAGAAAGGGATATTTGGAAATTTTGTTTTTTGACAATAATATGAATAATGGATCTTACACTAGTTCCTTTTATTTCATTTATCTCAATATGGGTTGCTTCTGTAAATAAATCTAGTTGTCAGATTGTGGTAAGCCCCCTGGGAAACTACTATGGGAAGAAAAAGGGTGATAATTTGATCTCCACTTTATGTCCCAGAGCACTTTATATGTGCTTTCAGTTTTTCACTTTTGATGGTACATTTAAATTAATTATGTCTGTCTTCCTCATTGGATTATGGATTACTTGAGGATAGTAATAGTTGCTTGCTTACCATTAATTCCCCCACAATGTCTATGTCATGTTGCTTAGATAATAAATGCTTATACAACATGAGAGCAGGAGGGAAAGGAGTCAAAATTGGGAAGTTTCAAGAGATCAGATAGTTCTGTATTACTGAAAAAATGGAAGTAATCAAAAGCTTAGACTCCTGATTAGAATATTCTTCAATAAAGTTCAGTATTCTTGGCTACTTTAACAACCATCTTGATACTCTGGATACTTAATCTTACTCTGGATTTTGCTGTTAGTTGATCAAATGGGAGTGAGGGTGAATCTGCCTGAGAAGGATTAGGCATCTGGAATTTGTTACATTTATTCAATACAGTTTTCAAAACGCTTTAACTACTATACATTTTGTTTAGAATTTGTATGAAACATATTCTATTTACATATTTCATGGTTAGGTTGATATCTAAGAAATTAAGAGCAGAAGTGTTTCCGAAGATTACTTGGGTCTTTGATGATGTCAGTGTCCTAGCAACAGCTTAAATGCAGTTCTGAGAAGACTCTGTAAGTGAATACTTATTGAATGATTAGTGGCTGCTTAATGAAAAATCAGGATAACTGAGTTAAAATTTTATCAGATACCCAGATGTCTCTGGGATTAAGGGTTTTTTTTGTTCCCTCTCCCTCGCCCCCTGAAAGTCTGCTTTCTTCAGGGTCTGGCTTGTTTTATAGTTTTCTTAATGGTGCCTGTATCTCTTGTGTATGTTCTCTTATTAAATCCATCTCTCACTACTTGCTAGTTATCCTTTTAAATATTAACCTAATTATGTCTGTCATCAGTATGGAGGCCTCCAGTGGTTTTCCCACCCTAGAGAATAAAATATAGTTCTATTACTATGATATAGGGAGATATCAGGCTTTCTCCTAGGATGTATAACCTAGGATAATCTTTATGGTTTACCTGACTAAAGGACTAAAGTCTCCTGTTTACAGTGGAAGAGACTGTCAGTATTACTGGGTGGTAGTCTTCTGGCTTTTCTAGAAAATTTCTGAGCAACTGGCAATTAAGTTCAGACTTTTCAATGCTGAAAGAAGTTTATTTCCACATAAACTCCACAAAGACTAACTCAGCTTTCCCTGTAAAAAAAAAAAAAAAGAAGGAAAGCGACCTCCCCTGGTGGCACAGGCGGTTCAGCGCAGCGCTGTGAAGCTGTCTGCAGCCTCTGCAGTGCCAATTCGTTCCCTGCTGGCTGGCGAGGGTCCCACAGGGTGCAGCAGACCTCTCCTGTCATGCCCCCTGCTCTCCTCAGCAGTGTATTTCGTCAGTCTGCCTGTTCTGTTCCCCACTCTGTCTCTGGTGAATCCTCTCACCCTCCCGTGCATCTGGCCTATACCCCGGTTATTGTATAAATAAAAATAAATAAATAAATAAATCTTTTTTTTTAAAAAAATGAAAGTCAATGTGGAAATAGGGTAGGGAAGGAGTTTTATGGTAGGTAAGTAGGTAAGTCCTACTGTCCCCTGTCTTTGGAGAGCCTCACCAGGGGAGAATCTTTGAAACTACTGCATTTCTATCAACAACTTTCTCTTTCAGTCTATACCAAATCTTTTGTAATACTCAAAGGGAAATGATTCATTACCCTATACTTCAAATATGTTTCCAACTTCTCAATTTTCTTCCTTATTTTTCTATTTTATCTAAAAATGTTTACTGTTTCTCCCATGTTCTGTTTTTCAATTCTTTACTACTTCCATTCATAATATCTTTTCTAGCCTATTCATCAGGCAGGAGTACCACCATTAGTCACCATAATAATTAAATGGAGCTGTTCCACATAGCTATCAACTGTCTACAACACTAAAACACTATTTCAATTAATTTTCTTTCCAAGGAAGCAAACTCCGTATTTTCCTTATCTAAAAACATACTTATAAACATACCAATTGGTTGATGATTTACCAATAAAAATATGATTAACTTATACTGATATGGTAACTGTCATTAGTAGCAGAAACAAGTTTGCTGTATCATAAAGTTCACAAGCTTATGCACAGTGAAAGAAACTATCATTAAAACAATATCCATGTTTGAATTTTAATTTTTAGATAAAACTTAAGTTCTTTCTTTGGTTAGTAATTTTTAGTCATCAAGTTTCCATTCACCTTTTACTATGTTGAATATATAAACTATCCCCCAAGGACAGTCAAAGAAATCCTGACAAAAAAAATGGAAGTACTACATTCCCAGGCTTGAAATTATAGCACAAAGTGGTAATAAACAAAACAAAATGGTGTTGGACTGAAAATAGGCACACAGATCAATGGAATAAAGTTGAGAACTCAAAAATAAATCCACACTTTCATGAAAGGTAATTTATGACATACAATCCCAGAACATACAATGGAAAAAGGAAAGTGCATTTAACAAGTATTGTTGGGAAAATCAAACAGCCACCTGTTTCTCAATGAATAAAAGTTGATCATTATCTCATATTATAAATAAAAATTAATTCAGAATGTCTCAAAGATCTGGAAGACCCAAAACCATAAAATATATAGAAGAAAACATAGAGAAAATACTCTGCAACATTGACTTCAGTGGTGACTTTTGATGTTTGACTACGACAGCAAGTGAAACAAAAGCAAACATACAGAAATGGACTCATCAAATTAAAAAAACTTCCACACAGTGAAAGAAACTGTCATTAAAACAAAAAGATACACCACCAAATGGGAGGAAATATTTGAATATTATACCTCCAATAAGGGGCTAGCCTCCAAGATCCATAAGGAACTCAAACAAATCAACAAAAAGAAAGCAAGTAACTCAATTAAAAATGGACAGCTCTAAGTAGACACTTCTCCAAAGAAGACATGCAGGTAGTCATCAGGCACATGAAAAAATGCTCATCACCCCTTATCAGGGACACACAAATCAAAACCTCAGTGAACTACTGCCTCACATCAGTGAGACTGACCCATATCAAAAAAGGCAGAAATAGCAAGTATTGGTGAAGGGATGGCAAAAAAGAAATGCCCTACGTTGTTGGTGAGCATGTAGACTAATCCATGGGAAACAATGTGTAAGTTTATAAAACATTAAAGATAGATCTACCATGTGATCTAGCAATTGCTCTCTTAAATATCTACCCAGAGAATTCAAAAACACAAATTTGAAGAGATATATGCACTCCTATGTTCATTTCAGCAGTATTTATAATAGCCAAATGATGGAAATAACCTAAGTATCCAAGAACAAATGAGTGGATGAAGATGTGATGTTTAACAAAACACAATACTGTTCAACTAAATAAAAGATTAAATGAAATCTTGCCATTCAAAACAACATGAATGGAACTGGAGGGCTTTATGCTAAGTGAAATAAGTCAAAAGTAAATAAATGCTGGATGATGTTACTGACATAAAGAGTATAAAAAAATGAATCAAAGGTACAGACAAACATTTATCATTAGGGAAATGCAAATCAAGACCAGAATGAAATACCATCTCACACCTGTGAGAATGGCATGTATCGAAGAGATTAGAAACAATATGTGCTGGGGAGGATGTAGAGAAAAGGAGCCCTCCTACACTGCTGGTGAGAATTCAGACTGGTCCACCCCTTATGGACAGCAATATAGAGGTGTCTCAAAACATTGAAAAATGGATCTGCCATACAAACCATTAATTCCTCTTGTAGGCATTTACATGAAAAAATTGAAAACACTAATTCAAAAGGAAGCTTGCTCTCCCAAGGGTGTTGCAGTACTGTTTACTATAGCCAAATTATGGAAACAACCTAAGTGCCCCAAACAGATGAATGAATCAAGAAGATGTGATGTATATTCAGAATGGGATATTATTCAGCGATCAGAAATATAAGCTCATGCCATTTGTGGCAATATGGATGGAGCTGGAAAGGATAATGCTAAGTGAAATAAGTCAAAAGGAGAAAGATACCAGATTGTGTCACTAATGTGTTGACTGTAGAGTAATTAAACTAAGAGACAGATAAAAACAGATTTAAAAAATATTTTCCATTTTTTGCAGGTAAATATTAAATGAAGCATTACTATTATGGTAAATGTTAGACTGTTTTTCAAAATGGTGATCCTATTTTACAATCCAACCAATAATAGATGACTTTAAATTGTTTTTTATTCAAGTCAACACTTGTTATTGTCAATTTAATTTTATTCTGTTTTAATCATGTCTAACACTGTCTCATTGTGAATTTCCATGATGAGTAAAGATATTGAGAGTTTTTCCAGTATGGGGAATATAACCAAAATGAAAATGCATACATTGTGCAAAAATGAAAAATGATGTAAGAATTATATAAAATGAAATATATAAAAAAAAAAATAAAATCTGTCTTTAAAAAAAAGAGATTTTTCCAGGTGCTTGTTGGCCATTTATATGTCTTCTTCAGTGAATGTTTGTTAAATCTTTTTTTGCTATTTTTGTGATTTGTTTACCTTATATTGATTTTTAAGATTTATTCATATATTCTGGATCTAAGTTATGTGGAAATGGTTAATGCAGCAGACCTGAGTTGCTCATACTTTGTGTATTTCCATCAAGGCCTCTTTTCATTACTGGCCTTTGTCCTGGTTTTGTGAATCGAGTATTGTTGAAGGTACTGACTAGTAAGAGTGTTTTGCACACTTAGGACCTTGAGCCAGATTATCATAATTTGTCTATGTAGTTTACAAAAATAAAATGTTTTATGTTAAATACCCAAATTTTGGGGAATTAGGTAGAAATAATAGTTACACTACATTGCAAGTGTGATAAATGCCACTGGATTATACATTTAAATGGTTAATTTTCTTCTTTGATGAGTTTTATCTCAATTAAAAAACTAATAGCAATTTTTAAATAAAGTATTTAAATAGACTTTTCTCCAAAGAGAACTATATGTGGCTATTATATTGTATAAAAAAAAACTGTCATGATCAGTAATCATTAGGGTAATGCAATATCATATTTGTACCGTTTCACACCCATTACAATAGCTATAATTTAAAAAAAGGAAATAGTAAGGGTTAGCAAGGATGTGAAACTCATACAGTTGCTGGTGGGAACGTAAAGTGGTGCAGTTGCTGTGGAAGTCAGTTTGGAAGTCCCTCAAAAGTTAAAAATAGTATTACCATATAGCCCAGCAGTTCTGTTTCTAGAAATATACCCTAGAGAAATAAAAACCAATGCCCAATTGTACACATGTTCATTATAGTAAATTTAATGTAGTATATTCAATGGAATATTATTCTGTATTAAAAAGAAATTAGTTACTAATAAGTGTTACAATAGAGGCAAATCTTTATAGCCATACTCTCAGTTTAAAAAAAAAGGCAGTCACACACAGAATCATTAATTCAAAAGGACACCTGCACCCCTATGTTTATAGCAGCACTATTTACAATAGCTAGGCTATGGAAACAACCCAAATGCCCCAAAATAAATGACTGGATCAAGAAGATGTGGTACATATACACAGTGGAGTATTACTCAGCAATCAAAAAAGATAAACTCATGCAATTTGCAGCAACATGGATGGAGCTGGAAGGGATCATGCTCAGCGAAATAAGCCAGAAAGAAAAAGAAAAATACCAGATGGTCTCACTCATAGCAGGAATTTAGAAAACCTAAATAAGGGACCAGGAAAAAGACTAATTATAATAAAGTAAAAATCAACAAGCAACAAGCAATTATAAACCAGAGACACACTGTGGGGGTCAGGGGGACGGGAGGAGGGATTAGGGTCAAAATAAGGGGGGTAGGAATTGTATGGGGAATATAACCAAGATAAAAATGCATACATTGTGCAAAAATGGAAAATGATGTAAAAAAATACATAAAATTTTAAAAAGGCAGTCACAAAAGATTATGGATAATATAGGGAAATTTATAGAAACAGTGAATTAATTGTTCCTCATGACTGTTGGATATAGGTAAGAGGTTTAGAATAGAATGTATATTTATTAATGGACATGGGGTTTGTTTTAGGGAAGACAAAATAGACTAAATCATGAGCATATTCATTATATAAGTGATGAATATTTTTACTAAGACATACCCAGTATAACTCAAGCTCTGTAACAAAATCTAAATCCTTTTTACATAGAAATAGATTTATTTATGAGTTTATTTTATTTAACATCATGAGCACCTAAAGAAACTAATGAACCTTTCTATAATTATTGTCAATTTGCTTTATAGTCTCAAAATTTTCTTCAGAGAGACAGTATTAAACAAAATAATTTTTTAAATAATTGATAAAATATCTAGCATTTCTAGTGTGGAAGACTGAAGAAGAGCAAAGCGTGCCCATTAACTGTTTGATATATCTTCTCTCAGTCTTGACTTCCTCATTTATAAAATATGTACTTAATACCTACTTCAGAAAATTGTGAAAGTTAAATTCATTAATGCACGTTATTCCTCAAATATTAGATATTATGATGACCATTATTATCTATTTTTTTATTTTTGTATTTTATATGTATTTATATTTTTATAAATATAAAATATTTTAATATACATTTATGTTACTGATATTACAGATATGTAGTATTTTATATGTTATTTTGATTATTATGTCTAGGACTGGCAATCCCTCAACTCATGGGACTACCTATGTTAAACTTTTTGAAACAGAAAGGATCAAATACTTTCAATATTCAGGGTTAGTGGATTGGTCAAAAGATGGGGATGTTTGTAAGGGAGTATTAGAAATAATTTTGTATAGTGCCCCATGCTGAGAGTCACATTTTAGCACTGAAATCTGAAGCTCCACTTCTGATTTGGTCTTGAATTCTCCATTTATGAATGGAAGAACTAGAATAAATGTCCATTTTATGATGACAAGATAAAACCCAAACTCGTGGCAACCAATTCTGAGGACACACAAAAGACTTTAAACAATGAGCTGGTATTAGGGAATTTAGGAGCTGTTTCTCTTTTTCATCATAACACTCCTTGTAATTGTATGTATTAAATCATTTGTTCCTCACTATTGCAAAAGTGAATTCTTCTGCAAAACCAGACATATGTCTCTATGGAATGAAATTCTTCCAACCAAGTTATTTCTCAGTTTTCTAGATCAAGCTGTTTATAGGGTAACAATGCTCAAAGGAACCAACTTAATTTGACGAGCTGTTTTCTGGTTTTAAATAAAACTACATAAGAGATTGGATTTTCCTCCTGGTTAACTTTCAGTTACCTGGAAATGAGGTAATGTGAAAAATGAGGACAAAAGAGGTCAGAAATATTTTAGAGATTTACTCTGTCAGATGCTCAAACAATTTAGTTTTACTGGGCTGAAAGAAAAGAAAATGCTTTTTACCTAAGGGTATATACCCATTAAATAGGAAAAAGAGCTTGTCCCCATTGTTTATCCTACTGTGAGTTTTGTATTAAAATGATATCTTTGTGTGTTTGTTTGCAATTATCTCAGGAGACTGAATATGAAGTAGATAGCATTAATTTTTTCTGTTAGGATGTAGCAGTTTCTTCCTTTAGGGTTTTCATTAATAATAGTTCTGGCTTCCTTAAAATGCCCATAATTGTATTATCCCATATTACAGCTCTGCAGTGTTTTCCTATGCCTCCTAATGGCTATGCCTACTTGGATCACAGGACAAGGGAAAGAAAAACAAATGTAATTCCCTGTGATACTGAGAAGATCAAAAGTGTAGGTAATGGAGAAAACATGCAAAATGAGTGTTCACTGATACGTAAAATGAAACTCTGAGATATTCAGAAATGCTTAGTGTTTGGATTTGCATTACAGCATTTTTCACAGTTTTATTTTCCACCTGCCAGTGTCTTTATACTTTAAATTTGTTTCTTATAAGTAGCATATAGTGGGATCTTGTTTTTCATTTTTTATTCAGTGTAATATTTCTGTCTTTTCAGACAGATGGAATGGTCATTCCATTTATGTATAATATAAATACTGATATTGCTGGGTATAATATCTCATTGTGTACTACTTGTTTATCCCATTTGTAGTTTGTTTCTCCTTTTTCCCCCCTTTTTTTGGCAAGTAACATTTTGCCTAGAAGTATCCCACTTTTATCTTCTATTGACATTTTTACCTATATCTAAATAATGTTTTAACAGTTGCTATAGAAATCACAATAAGAACCATTAAGTTACCACATTGTATCTTTAAGTAATAATAATAATGTATCACTTAGCGCTACCCCTGGTGGCACAGCGGTTGAGCGCTGGGTTGTGAAGCTGCCCGCAGCCTTTGCAGCGCCTGTTCGATCCCCGGCCACTGGTGAGGGTCCCACATGGCGCGCAGACCTCTCCTGCCGCCCGCTGCTCCCCTCAGCAGTGTATTTTGTCAATCTGTCTGTTCTGCTCCCCGTTCTGGCTCTGGTGGGTTCTCTCACCCTCCCGTGCATCTGGCTGTACCCAGTGCTTATATAAATAAATAAATAAATCTTTAAAAAAATAATGTATCACTTAAAGATCTGAATAAACACCTTTTAAAAATTATAATAATATACCTTCATTTATGTTCCCTATTCTATTTTTTTTGTGGGGGAAGGTGTTAATTTTACATAGATACTAACTTCCAAAAATCTTCATTACTATTTTTGAATAATAGTCCCCAACCACTGCAGAGTGAGTTCTGACCCCCTGCTAGTGAGCTACCCACATGGCGCAGCAGACCTCTCCTGACTCGCCCGCTGTTCCCCTCAGCAGTGTATTTCACTCAGTCTACCTGTTCTGTTCCCCACTGTGTCTCTGGTGAATCCTCTCACCCCTCCACATCTCTGGCCTGCACCCCAGTTCTTCTACGTAAAAATAAATAAAATAAAAAAAACAGCTCAATACTGGATAATATGAACACATTTTCAAAAGCATTGAAAAGCAGTATTTAAAAGAAAAAATTGTTTTCTGTGCATAGTATAATAAAAAAGAAAAGCTACTAATTAAAGAACTGATATCTTCCTCAAGATACTAGAATAAGAACTAAAAAGAAGTAAAAGTGGGGAATTAAGAAATTAATAAAATATGTATGCAAATGAAAAAATGAAAAAACAAAAAAAAGAGGCATGATATTAGGAATAAAAATGTGACATCATTGTAAGTTACAGACATAAAAAATTTTAACAATGTAATTTTGAAAACTTTGTACTAATAAATCTGAAATTTTAGGCAGGATGGATAATTCCTAGTTAAATATATTACCATAAGCAACTATGAAGCAAATTGAATTAAAGATTGAATCTGAAATCAAAAATAGGTGAGTATTACCAAATTTTCAGGGAAAGAAGTATTTCAGTTTTACACAAAATCTTCTAAATAATATGAAAATGCTTCTCATGATATTTTTTGGTCTGATATAATATTGATGACACTGCTACCTGAAAATGAAAGAATAAAGAAGGAAAACTATAGGCCAATTTCATGAATTACAGCCCAATTAATCATGAAGATAGATGCAGAATCTTAAACAAAATATTAGTAAATATGCTGCAGAAAATGTAAAAGAATAAGAAATAAGGGCCATGTTGAAATTGTCTTAAAAGTCACTTTGGTTTAAAATTTAAAAATCAACTAATATAATTCACTACATTGAATTTAAAGAATAAATTCATTTTCAGTTCATTATATGCTGAGAATTTTAGCATTCATATCAGAGACAAATCTTAGAAAATAGAGGAAAACAAAATTTCTTAATATATGGTAACAGCTTCTATGTAAAATTACCTATACCAACATGATAGGAAAAGCAAAAGACTTTACTTTGAGATTGGCAATAAGATAGTAATTGCTTTTATTACTTTTATTAGATGTATTAGCAGGATTATTGAAGAAAAAAATTCTTAAGTAATGGAAAAGAAGACACAAAATTGTCAGTATTCACCATTGATGTGGTTGTATATATAAGCATTTCAAATGTATTGATAAATGATTAGAATTTGTAGGTGAGTTGTTCAAAGTTGTGGATATAAATTGAGTTTTAAAACTTGTCAGTGATTACAGCAGAAGTAGCAGTGCGGCGATCTGGGCAGCCATTTATTCAAGAAAAACATAAATTTGAGTAATAAGAGTTGAATTTTATGAAATTCTAATAACTTGTTTTATTTTCAGTGTAAGACTTTAACTACTACACATCAAGATTATACTAATTTTTAATCAGCAAAACAACATGTTTCAATGATAGGAATATAGAACAATGAGCAGAACAAATAAGCCAGAAAAAGTTAATATATGAATGGAAACTTTTATATTTGAATGATGGTATGACAAATCAGTTGAGAAATGCATACTTTTCAACAAATGGTGCTGATGCAATTGGACTCCATAGTGGAAAAAAAGGGAGAAATTGGATCACCTCCACCTCATCCTGTGTTTTTCCCAAATCCTTGGTGAATTAAAAACCAAATTGTTAAAAGCAAAACTACTATTTGCAAGAAATTAATAAAGAAGAATAGTATGTGATTTTTGAAGTAGGGAATAATTTAAAAAAAATAGAATAAGCATTTATCATAAAAATAATAGATAATTTTAATCATAATGAAAGACTTTGGTCTTTAAGTTATTCAAATAGAGCAACTTTAGATGTGAGAGAAGATATACACAAAACAAATGATAGATAATAACTTGATTTGGGAATATAAACATAACAGTACCTCATAGTTTAAAAAATAAAACATACCCAGCCATAAAACCCCTTGAAAATGTGTTTAATCTTTTTTAATAATCAAGGATAAATGATATGATACATAATAGGATAGCACTAGTTATAACAATTTTTAAACAACTGAAATTAGAAAATACCAATTGTGTAAGATAGAATTATTAGCTCCAACATTTCATTTCTCTGTAATACAATTACACATACACATCCTTTCCCTGTCTTCCTGGTGTGTAAAATTTTTCCTTGGCTTTGGGCTCATAATTAGGATTGCTTTGGCTAATGGGATATAAGTGTATTGACACAAACAGTAGTTTACATTAAGCTTATACTATAGTGCTTGTTCCTAAGCTCTTCCAGTAATTCCGTGCAATTTGTATGCATAGAGCATAAGGTATTAATAGAATTAATAATCTGTATTTTTTTATTTTGCTTTTATCAGTAAACCATCTGTGAATTATGTTTCATAAACACACACACACATACACCTTTTTGCCTTTATACATTGTTTCCAATTTCAGTTTCAGTTTTGGGTAATGATCACTTAATGGCCGTTTTCTTGAATAATGAAGAAATCTTTTGTATTATTCCAGAGTGAGCTAGCTTTCATCAGTGTCATTTTTGACCTCTTGCTTTTCAAAGGGCGATGACATTGGCCCAGAGGAATTTGCTTAGTAGTGTAGTAAATACCTTTTACTTTGATACTTTGGAGAAGGTGTGTATTGACTTCTATGATTCTCTCAGTTTTGGACATAATCAGTTCCATGACTTGTTTGCAAAACACTGTTTTGGGTGCTATAATATCCTTTCCTTTGTTACCCATTGGCCCTTATTGCACTATGGCCAATTTTGGTGAAGTGAAATTTCAACCAGTATTTATTGAGTACCTGATGTGTTCTAGGAATTGAGGATATACCATGAATGACTAAGCTCCTGCTCTCCTGCAGCTTACAGCCTTATGAGAAATATGAAACCTAACACTGTAACATCAAATCCCTCAACTCACAAATGTAGCTAGATCCTGATATCATATATTCCCCTTTGCAAAGTTCTCTGCTCATAATGGTATCTGGTGAGCTCATTCTCCTTGGGTTGCAGACCTTCTTGCTCTATACTTACATTGCCTTTCCTTGGTGTGGATGAAGAGAGAAGGAAGGAGAAATAGACAGACAAACAGAATGAGCCAGCAAAAGTGCCACAGCACTCTGATGTCTCTTCTTATAAAGACATTGATCCTATTGAATCAGAACCCCAACCTGTGATCTCATTTAACCTTAATTACTTCCTTATTTAAAAACTTTTTTAATTTTTTTAACATCATTTTTGCACAATGTGTGCATTTTCATCTTGGTTGTATTCACCATACAATTCCCACACCCCTTATTTTGACCTTAATTCCTCCTCCTCTCCCCCCTGCCCCCTACCTTATAGTGTATAGTTGCTTGTTGATTTTGATTTTTACTTTATTATAATTAGTCTTTTTCCTGGTCCCTTATTTAGGTTTTCTAAATTCCTGCTATGAGTGAGCCCATCCGGTATTTTTCTTTTTTTTTTTTTTTTCTGGCTTATTTTGCTGAGCATGATTCCTTCCAGCTCCATCCATGGTGCTGCAAATTGCATGTGTTTATCTTTTTTGATTGCTGCATAATATTCCTTTGTGTATGTGTACCACATATTCTTGATCTAGTCACCTATTTTTGGGCATTTGGGTTGTTTCCATAGCTTAGCTATTGTAAATAGTGCTGCTATAAACATAGGGGTGCAGGTGCTCTTTGGAATTGATGTTTCTGTGTTCTTTGGGTAAATACCTAGGAGTAGAATTGCTGGATCATATGGAAGCTCCATCTTTAGCAGGTTGAGGAATCTCCACACAGCTTTCCATAGTGGTTGGACGAGTTTGCACTCCCACCAGCAGTGCAGGAGAGTTCCTTTTTCTCCACATCCTTGCCAACATTTGTTGTTGCTAGTGTTTTTTAATATGTGTCATTCTCACTGGTGTTGGATGGTATCTCATTGTAGTTTTGATTTGCATTTCCCTGATTACAGGTGATGCTAAACATTTTTTCATATGCCTGTTGGCCATTTGCATTCCCTCTTTGGAGAAACACTACATGACATACACCTCAGTAACATCTTTAAAGATTCATCACCCAAAGCAGTGATAGCGAAGGCAAAAATAAACAGCTGGGCTACATCAAATTAAAGAGCTTCTGTATAGCAGAAGATACAGTAACCAAAACAAAGAGACACCCCACCGACTGGGAGAAAATTTTTGCACACAACACTAATGATAAAGGACTGAACACAAAAATCTACAAAGAGCTGGAGTCTCAACAAAAACAAAGTAAATAATCCAGTCCTTATTTTAAATACAACCACACTGTGAGGTGAAGCTTCAACATATGGATTTTTGAGGGTACACATACATTCAGTCTATAATACTTCTGACCTAGTTCTTCACCCTTCCCCTGACTCTGAGATTCCATTCCTGGGCCCTCAGCAATAGATGTAAAATGTCTATAAAAAACTTTTATCTGTACTTCCTAGCTCAGACTCTTGGCTAGTTTTATCTTCAAAGCTCCTTATCATCAATTAACACTGACTGTGTGTCTGCTTATTAAGTTCCCTTATTTGGGCACTATAACTATTCGTGAATGCCTAAAGTCAAACCTGTTTTTAATTCTTTTTTTTTAAGATTTATTTATTTATGCATACAAGAGCTGGGGTACAGGCCAGAGGCGTGGGGGGTGAGAGGATTCACCAGAGACAGAGTGGAGAACAGAACAGGTGGATTGACTGAAATACACTGCTGAGGGAAGCAACGGGCGAGTCAGGAGAGGTCTGCTGCGCCATGTGGGTTGCTCCCTGGCTGACGGGGAATCGAATTCATTCTGCAGTGGCTGTGCATAGCTTCATAGGTTGTGTCAACCCTTGCGCCACCAGGGAGGCCCAAACCTGTGTTTAATTCTTTCCTGCCTTTCTACCTGCCCTTTCTCAGACTTCCGCATTTCTGCCACCAGTATGCCCTGATGTTTACTCTTCACTATATGATGAATGGCCTGTCATTTCTAGAAATGCTGCCTAGTGATTTTGTACCACACATATTTCCCCACTAGGCTTTGAGGGACTATCCGTGACCTCACGGAAGCCTGCTCCAGTCTCATGCCCTATATTGTAGTAGATTTGTTAGCACTAAGGCCAGTGATTGTCTTGAGAATTTTGCCAAACTCAGGAAATCAAATAGATGAATTACTTACTGTTTATATTTCAGTGGTCTCGAGAAAAACAATTGGATAGGCTATTAAAAAGAAAAAAGTAGTATATACACCCATTTGGGCAAAGAAAATGATGATAATGAAAAAGCCTTTGTAGAACTGGGGATAACTATGCTGGGTCCTCTGAAGGGGCTCTTATATTGACAGAGCTGAATATTTTTAGTACTGAGTGCTTCAGGACTGGGCAGTTGTATGATAGCTATGGCTTATATTCCCATCACAAGATAAAAAAGACCCCTTGGGATCTGTGCTTGAAAGGAATAAATTTTTCAACAGACAGAGGAGATGAGAGTGCTTCATCAAGCAAAGCCTCATTTTCCTACCTAGAATGAGCCTTTTCAAAGAATTTTTTTGTAGATAGAGTCGTGTAAGGTGGATACTACCAGTATAGTTTGTTTTTTGAAAGCTGGTTCAATATTTCAGTCATGGAATCAGAAATCTCCGTGAGATCCTGGGTGATTATGGACATACTATATTTCATTGAAATATTTCTTTATGCAGAGAAAATAAAAAAGTAGATTCTTTCTGTGTATTCATTAAATTCTTAGCTTCTTGCTAATTATTTAGAATCTCAGTCCAGAGATTCTATAGGGATTTGTCACTCTGTGCTCAGCATGTTGTATTTCAGAAACATATAATTCAGTCTTTGTATTATTCTGCTTTAGGATCAAAGTGTTTTTCTCTTCTAATTCCCACCGTCATGATAGTGTGATAACTGGAGACATATTAAAGTCATCAGTTACATAATCGTAATTAATATCGATCATTTACACTTTCTTTTAAAAACTCTTATGGATAATAAAGGTAAAATATTTTTATTTACAATCAGGGTAGAGTAAACCCAGCTCCCATAAGATTTGTAAACTAAAATTCTGGTGGGAAGAATTTATGTATTATATAAAATCTGAAAGAAAACTGAAAGTTTAGATTTTAAAGCAATTCTCTTTATTTTATCATTTGTGTGCCTATTGCAGGATATCTATATATATTTATATGTATATCCCTATTATTTTGAACTGTAGTCATTTATTATGTTCATTGATGTTTACATTTTCCTGTCTCAAGTATACTGAACTAAAGACAAATCTTTTTCTTGATTGTATACAAGCACTTAGGAGAGACCCTAGCTTTCACCGAGCACTCAATATGAATGAATGGCTTACACACAAATTTCCTTCCTTCTGCTCCCCAAATAAAAAGAATAGTTAGAAAGGTTTTTCTATATTACCCTGAGTTAAGCAAAAAGGAACTCTGAAGCAAAATAACTGTAAGTCTGCCTTTAATGTATATGTTAAAAAAACCACAACCCACTAAATAGGTTGAAGATTTCTACAAAAGATGGTTAATGATGACTTTTCTCCTGAAACTCCAGGTATTTGAGTTTTCATATTCTAAGAATAAGACCATTATGTTAAGAAATGTATTTTAGCAATCTTGTTAGCTTCTACTTGTACCATTGAGTAAATCAAAGGTTTCATATTCTAGTCATAAAAATTTTAGGAAACCTATGTTCTTGTTTAGTTCTTTCCCCAACTATCTTCCAAGAAAATGATATTTTTACTCTCAGTACTTTTCTATAAAACAGAAATAATAATGATAGTTTTGCTTCTTGAAAATGGTGATTATAGTATAAACAAAATGACAATATGGAGAAGTATTTTGAAAAGTATAAATTGCCAATCAACTAGAGGGAACTGGTGGAGCATAAACAGATAAAGGAATATGATGATGAAAGTGCTTGAGTATATTAGTGCCTTTTATCCTTGGTTTTCAAGGCTCTTAAAAAACATCAGTTAGGTTTAATTGGGATGGACGTTGCTACCTTCCAGGTCTTGGAACATAGCAAAGTGATGTCTGCCTTTCCTGACTGATAGATTCATATATTTCTGAGCTCTTGGTCCCAGGCAGTTCATCCAAACTATTGGATAAAGTTTCCTTTTAGTGTGTGAAAGGTTCCTTTCCCATTCCTAATGTTCCCCTCCAGTGAATGAAACCCAATCAATATAGTCTAGATCTCCCTGTTAGGCTTTACTTATGAAGTATAATGGTTTATCTGCCACAGATTTTGGACAAATGGCTTAGTTCCACTTGTCTCTCTCTAGGCCAGCTGATAAGACAAGATTTCTAATTTTTCATACTGTGAGACCTCCTTGGGCAGAACTCCATGCTGCAGGGAGGCCTTTGCTGCTCCACCATTACTGGCAACTGGAAGCCTAATTCAGGTACTGGGGAATTCAGGGCTTCAGTACTGGTAATTATATTGTATTATTTCACTTAAAGGTCCTCCAGCTTAGCAGCTGGTTAGTAAAAATGATGCTTTGCCCTCCATAAACAGTAATTGTTCATTTTATTTTCATTTTTATTTAGAACTTGAACAGCGCAGAGAGGTGATATTTATTATTGCTTTATCCCATTCCCTACCATAGAGTTCTACACATATGCTGGCACTTTCTAAAAGTTCTATCACAAGCAATGACCCTTTAACTTCAGTATTTGTTCACATTCCTCACCTCTTTTCTCCACTTTAATCTAATAATTATTCTCTTTTCCTGTATGTTTGATTCTCTCATCCCCATTTTCTCCCTATATTTTGGCACCTCAGACTCATTTCAAGTTTCCTTTCCCATCATAATCCATTTTATAGCCCAATTCCATGTATTTTAGCTTTGTGGAAGAAAGCATCCAACACAGAATCAGCCCTAAGGAATCCTAGATGGTCAGTACACTTGCCCTAACCAAACCTTCTCCTTGATAAAAGAAGTCTGGCATGTTCTCTAACAAATGAAAGCCAGCACCACCTGCTCTGCTTTATTTCTGTTGCCCTTTTCTGTGTTTTGTTTTGTTTTGTTTTCCCCAACCTGTTACTCTGTTAGTCCAGAGGGATTTTCCTAACAATGTTGGAAACTATTTAAATCCTAGAGGAAATGTTTTGCTCTTGCCTGGCCAGTAAATGGCTTTTTCCTTTACTTGCTTATGAGGTTGAAATTACCTATGAGAAGTTTGTAACTACCAAAAATTTTTATTGGGATTCCAAATAGAAGACAGTGCAGGAGATTATTCAGTGTTATTGTTCTTTTTTTTTTTTTTTTCTCTTTTGGTTCAGTTTAAATATCTTGTTTTATGGTCTTGACAGCATTGTGATATGATTTTACTTTTCCAGCCAGTACAGTGGCACTATTTCAAAGGTCACTGAGATACTTAGTCTTTGTTATATCCCATTTCCTACTTAGAGTAGTACTGATTGACTTCACCAAGTTTCTGAGACTTTGGAAGACATCGTAGAAAGAAATTAAAAAAAGAAAAAAGAAAACTATGATACAGACTTAAAATATGAAAGGTAGAAGTAAATGTAAAGGTCCCTTAATATCTCAGTTTAAAAAGATAAACTGATATGCCACAGATTAATATGCCCATAGAAATAATACTAAAATGTGAAGATTTTAACAGTTTACAATATACCTGATTTAGAACTTTTCTCCACTTTGCATCTCTATCCTCTCATTAGCAGAGAATTATGAAAATATTTCATTGAACATTTTCTAATGCAAACACATTGTTCACTTTTTCTATATAATTGAGCACTTAGAAAATTTCATCTTGCTTTGAGTACTTAAATACTCTTCCACATTGAGCAAATTTAATTCTGTAAATTCTTGCTATGTGGAATTGATATCTATTTTAAGATATCAGTTAAGAGTAAAAGTAATTATCTAAGAATAACTATTCTGTTGGTAAAGACTAGTAGGGATTAAAGATATACAGGGTAGGTGATATTGCAAACTTTGATTTCAGATTATGAATATGTGATCCATAAAACCACTCTGGCTCCGGCAGTGGTTACCCATACCCTTTCATTTATTGAATTAACGTTAGTTTACCACACTACAAGTAATAGAAACACAAGCAAGGTTAGGTTCCAGGAGTATATTTTCCCATTTCAGCAATTACATTTATCTCACCATGCCCACCAGTTGGCCTATGCTTTTGAGGCATCTACTTTCATAAATGGGTGCAAAAGTTCACTCTTTGTAACTTGAGTCCTTGGGAAAGATATGACTTCACAGGTTTACCACAGGGGGATGAAGAATTGGGATAAATAAGGTGTGTCCTCCCTTCTGCACAGTAAAGTTAGTATATCCATCCAAGAGAAGTGCAGCCCAGTTAGAGAATTACATTTTCAGGGACCAGTTCTGTATCACATAGGAAATCATCAAGAAAAAGAGCAATGTCATAAAAACTTCTTGAAAATAGTTTTTAAAAAGTTTCTTACTAATATTCAGCTAAAACTAAAGAAAACCAATAAAGAACGGCAAAATACCCAAGAGAAAGTTATCATCACCTCAGTTTGAAAGAACAAAGGAAGCAAATATTTACTGGAAACTTCTGAGACCTACAACTATGTATATGAGAGACCCATCTGAAAGAAGCTGAATTTTTGGTCCAAAAAGACAGTGTCAGCCAATTCAAATCAGCATAGGAAAGAACTGCAGGGATTCATACCTTCAACTCTCTCCTCCTGCACTTTAAGTTTCAGACAGTGCTTATGTAGACCAAGAAATCAGAAGGTAGAGAACAAGGAAGCCCAGTTTATATATGAGTCAGTTCTGAAGGCATAAATCTGTGTGGCGGGGCAATTAGATATATGTGCTTTATCAAAATTTGTTCATTAAATGCATTTTTTCCTTACTTAAAATAACACCTTCAAATTTGACTTCCCTATTTGGTTCAACAGAAACTTATACTGGCTTATGATTATTTACCAATATTATTATTTTATTTTATTTTTAAATTTTTATTATTATTTTTTTCTTTTTTTTACATTGTTGTTCATTTTTTTTTTAAAATATTTATTTATTTATTTATTTATACAAGCACTGGGGACAGTCAGAAGCGTAGGAGGGTGAGAGAATTCACCAGAGCCAGAGAGGGGAGAAGAGCAGACAGAAGGACTTAAGTACACTGCTGAGGGGAGCAGCGGGCGGCAGGAGAGGTCTGCGCGCCATGTGGGACCCTCCTCCGGTGGCCGGGGAGCAGTTTTAAACAATATTTGCTTCCCCCCACCCCCTCAAGTGTAGTCCCCATGGAATGTCCTTCATCAGTGCACCTGTGCACCATCACCTCAGTCCCCTGTGCTCCTCCCTCCCTCCCTCTCATCCCTCTCCCTCCTCCCCTGCAGTATGTCTCTGATTTATAATTGTCTGTTTTAGCTTTGTTGTGTTTTATACTCTTACTATTTTTTACACTGATGTCTTATTTGGTTCCCCTATATTTCTGCTATAAGTGAAACCATCTGATATTTTTCTTTTTCCTTCTGGCTTATTTCACTGAGCATAATTCCTTCTAACTCCATCAACGTTGCTGCGAATAGCATGAGTTTATCTTTTTGGATTGCTGAATAATATTCCATTGTGTATATATGCCACATCTTCTTGATCCAGTCATCTATTTTTGGGCATTTGGGTTGTTTCCAGGTTTTTACCTATTGTAAATAGTGCTGCAATAAACATAGGGGTACAGGTATTCTTTTGAATCAGTGTTTTTGTGTCCTTTGGGTAGATCCCTAGGAGTGGAATTGCCAGGTCATATGGTAGCTCCATTTTTAGTAGACTGAGGAACCTCCAAACAGCTTTCCATAGTGGTTGGACTAGTTTGCACTCCCACCAGCAATGTAGGAGAGTTCCTTTTTCACCACATCCTCGCCAACATTTGTTATTGGACAGTTTGTTCTATAAATGGTGCTGGGAAAACTGGACCACCACATGCAAAATAATGAAACTAGACCACTACCTCTCACCATGCACAAAAATCAACTCAAAATGGATTTAAAAGACCTGGAAATAAGACCTGAAACCATAAAATATAGAGAAGAAAATATAGGTAAAACCCTACAAAGCATGCATCTCAGTAGCATCTTTAAAGACTCATCACCCAAAGCAAAGAAAGTCAAGGAAAAGATAAGCACCTGGGATTACATCAAACTGAAAATCTTCTGTACAGCAAAAGAGACATTAACCAAAACAGAAAAACACCCTACTGATTGAGAAAAAATTTTTGCACTCCATACAACTGATAAGGGACTCATCACAAAGATATACAAAGAACTCACAGGGCTCAACAAAAACAAAGTAAATAATCCAATAAAGAAATGTGGCCAACAGGCATATAAAAAAATGTTCAGCATCCCTTATCATGAGGGAAATGCAAATCAAAACCACATTGAGATACCACCTTACACCAGTAAGAATGGCACATATTAAAAAAAACTAGCAATATTTCCCAATATTAATGAATGTTCTCATATTCAGTTTTAGTCACAATATGAATTTTCTCTCTTTCCTAACATTCTCAATTCTAAAACCTAGCTCAAAAATTTTCCAGTTAAGAAAGCCAATAAATTATTTCTCTCTCTTTTTTTTTTTTTTTTTTTTTTTAGGAAAAGAACTTGATTCTGTTTCTATTACTTGCAGGTACAGGTCCTAATATGACCTTACATACTTTCTAGTCAAACTTTTATTCAGTTCCTTAAACATGTTCTTAAGACTTTTTAAAGAAATTATTGCAGAATAATAAGTAACTGAAGATGAAAGTGCCCTTCTGGCACGTCATGGGGAAAAAAAAGGGACAAATAAGCACAAAAGCCAAGGTGACATGCTTGCTTGCAGCCTCCTTAGTATGAGGTAAAAAAAAAAAATCATAAGACAATAATAATTTTACTTAACTATTTAAAAACCTTTGTATTCAGGGGCCTTCCCCGTGGCGCAGCAGTTGAGCGCTGGGTTGCCAAACTGTCTGCAGCCCCTGCAGTGCCCGTGGCTGCTCCCCGGCCACCGGAGGAGGGTCCCACATGGCTCGCAGACCTCTCCTGCCACCCGCTGCTCCTCTCAGCAGTGTACATCGTCGGTCTGCCTGTTCTGCTCCCCACTCTGGCTCTGGTGAATTCTCTCACCCTCCTGCACTTCTGACTGTACCCAGTGCTTGTATAAATAAAATAAATAAATCTTTAAAAAAAAAAACCTCAAAATTTAAGGTTTCAATAGAAGTAGTAATGATTAAAGATTAAAAATTTCCGGAGAGGGCGGAGCAACATGGCGGCGAGGAGACGCTGCGAGTAAGATCTCCCATTAAAAAAAAGTTAATAGGGAGGAAAAGCGGCAGGTCCCAGTGAGAACTGGGACACGGAAGATAAACGGACGACTCCAGCAAACTGCCCGAAGAAGAAAGTTGCCATAAAAGAGGACGAGAAGGGAGGGAAGCGCAGAACCCTGCTCCCCTCCCCCGCCCACAAAGTCGGCACTCTCCGACCGGCAGAGAGGAGGAAACAACAAACCAAAACGGCCAACAAGAAAAACGGACACAGCAAGCGGGACTGTGAGTGGAAAGGAACTATTGCAGCCACCACACCCCGTGAACGGGAGCTGAGGCGAACCCTGCAGGATCCGCCGTGGAGGTGAGCTCCAGGCGCCATTAAAGAGAGCCCCGCCCCCCAGGAGGAGACCAGCACCAGCACACAGCCCCGGCCGCCCGGTAAGCCTGCGCAGAAAGTGGCGCGGATCCAGACCGGATCGCAGCTGCCCAGGTCCCCGCGCCTGCGACCTAGGCTTGCGGGGAGACGGTGGAGGCCCTCCCTGAGTGAGCAGGAACAAGGCGCCCAGGCAAGGGAGCGGGATTCAAAAGGCGCCATTCCCGCGCCACTGATCTGGGCTACAGCCCGCGTCCTGGAACTGAGGGCTTTGGAACTGAGACCCGGGGCACGAAATTAGGGGCGTGGGTTCCCCATGACGGTGGGGCACAAGGCAGACACAGCACCCCAAAGCCGTTGAGGTGTACCCTACCATCCCCGCTCTGCTCCCTGTCCCACGGGGTGGAAAATCAGCTCCCCAAGGGCTCCAGGAGAGATCTCTGGCGCCACCTAGCGACTTGACCCCAGCACAGGCTACTGAAGGAGCTAGTGGCCAGCTGGGGAGTTAGCCCACACCTGGCTCCTTCCGA
This sequence comes from Talpa occidentalis, assembly GCF_014898055.3. Lineage (NCBI taxonomy): Eukaryota > Metazoa > Chordata > Mammalia > Eulipotyphla > Talpidae > Talpa > Talpa occidentalis. Next base: position 84,623,621 of record NW_026555331.1, read on the forward strand.
ACAAGTAGTCTGAGCCCACAGGGAGAGCGAGCACCCACAGCCGGGGCAGACCAGGCGCGCAGAAGAGTGTGCCTGAGACCAGACGCGCAGGGAGTGTGTCCCACATCACCATTTTAGAACAGGGACATTTCTTCAGTAAAGACTACCTGCAGAAGGCTTCCTCAGGAGCCAGAGGTGAGCGGGGGAAGTTCACCCACGCCAGACCCCCTCTGGCCTGCAGTCCAAGCCCAGAGGGGAGCAGGAACCCACCGCCGGGGCAGACCAGGCGCACAGGGGAGTGTGTCCCCACATCGGCATTTTAGAACAGGGACCTTTCTCCATTAAAGGCTGCTTGAAACTGACAGATGACTCCTGGAAGAACCAGAGGGGAACAGAGAAGCCCACCCAAGATGCCGGCAAGTCCCAACAACACAGTGTCCCAACGCATACGGCAAATTAGAAAACAGACAGTAGGGAGGAGAAGAACCACACGCAACCTAGCAACTCTCCAGAGAAAAAGCACACCACAAAAAGAAAGCCAGCCCCCAGATTGCAAAGACAATAACTTGGAAGAATTTCTGAGCCTTCCAGAAAGAGAATTTAAAATTGCCGTGATTAAAAAACTGACAGAAGTCATAAAGGAAAACAATGATAAGGGAAAAATAATCAACGATCAGAAGAATGCAATTGAGTCCCTAGAGAGGGAAAACAATGGTCAGAAGAAAGAAATTGAGTCCCTAAAGAGGGAAGTAAAAGAAATGCAGGAGATCAAAGAATTAATGGAAGAACTAAAGAATTCTGGGAAAAGCAATGAAAGCAGAATAGATGAAATGGAAGAACGAATAAGTAATCTTGAAGACACAGAAATAAAAAGAACCAAAACAGAAAAGGAAAGAGAAGTACGAAGGAAAAAGAACGAAGAAAGACTTCGGGAACTATCTGACTCCATGAGGAAAGGAAATATAAGAGTTATAGAAATACCAGAAGGAGAGGATAGAGATGTAGGAACAGAGAAAATATTCAAAGAGATAATTGAAGAGAACTTCCCAAATGTGAAGAAGGAGCTGAAAATTGATATACAAGAAGCAAGAAGAACACCAAACTTCCACGACGAAAGGAAAAATACAGCAAGACACATAATAGTAAAGCTCCCAAGAATCCAGGACAAGGAAAAAATAATGAAGCTGGCAAGAGGGAAGAAACAGATAACATTCAAAGGAAAACCAATCAGGCTGACATCAGACTTCTCCGAAGAAACACTACGGGCAAGGAGAGAGTGGAGGGACATAGTCAACAGACTCCAAGAAAACAGATGCCAACCAAGAATACTCTATCCCGCAAAGCTCTCCTTCCTCTTTGAAGAAAGAATATGGACCTTCCCAGACAAACAGAAACTCCGGAATTTCATTGCAACTAAACCCCCACTCCAAAAAATACTACAAGGAGTCCTAAAGCCAGAACCTCAGAGGGACGAATAACAATGAAAGAAGGCCAAAAAAAAAAAAAAAGTTATTAAAAGAATAAATAAATAAAATCAAAGGAAAGACAAACACAATGGCAAATACAGATGTTAACATATCAATATTAACTCTAAATGTAAATGGACTAAACTCTTCAATAAAAAGACACAGAGTGGCAGCCTGGATTAAGAAACAAAACCCAACCTTTTGCTGTCTCCAGGAAACACATTTAGCTACAAAAGATAAAAATAGGCTCAAAGTTAAAGGATGGAAAACAATCCTACAAGCAAATGGACCAAAAAAGAAAGCAGGAACAGCTATACTTATATCAGATAAAACAGATTTCAAACTCAAAAAGATAAAAAGAGACCCCAATGGTCACTACATTATGATCAAGGGGACAATACTTCAAGAAGAAATAACACTCATTAACATATACTCACCAAACGAAGGAGCACCAAAATATATCAGACAACTGTTGTCCTCTCTGAAAACAGACATCAGAGAAAACACATACGTAGTGGGAGACTTCAACACACCACTATCAACAATGGATAGATCAACAAGACAAAAAATAAGTAAAGAAACCAAAGCTCTAAATAAGGACCTAGAGCAATTAGGCTTAACAGACATCTATAGAACACTAAACCCAAAAAAAACGGAGTACACATTTTTCTCAAGCGCACACGGATCATTCTCCAGGATCGATCACATACTGGGGCACAAGACAAACATCAACAGATACACCAAGATTGAAATCATATCAACCATCTTTTCTGACCATGAAGGCATCAAACTAGAAATAAACCATAAAAAGAAGGCAAGGAACTTTCCTACCTCATGGAGATTAAAAACCACACTACTGGAAGACCATTGGACTAATGAGGAGATCAAAGAAGAAATTAAAAAATTTTTTGAATTGAACGACAAGGACACTAATATCCTAAATGTATGGGATGCAGCAAAAGCAGTAATAAGAGGAAAATATATAGCAATAGAAGCTCACATCAAGAAACAAGAAAGAACGCAAAGAAACAACCTCATCTCGAAGCTCAAAGATCTAGAAAAAGAACAACAAAAAAACCCCAAAACCAGTAGAAGAAAAGAAATAATAAAAACCAAAGCAGAAATAAATGAAATTGAAACTAAAAAAACAATCCAAAAGATCAATGAAACCAAGAGCTGGTTTTTTGAAAAAATCAATAAAATAGACAAACCCCTAGCCAGGCTCACAAAGGAAAAAAGGGAGAAAGCACAAATAAACAGGATCATCAATGAAAGAGGAGAAATCACAACGGACACAGCAGAAATCAAAAGAATAATCAGTAACTACTATGAACAGTTATATGGAAACAAGTTTAACAATCTAGAGGAGATGGACAAATTCCTACAACTCTACAATCACCCAAAGCTAGATAAAGAAGAAATAGAACACCTAAACAGACCAATTACAATTAGCGAAATTGAAATGGTAATCAAAAACCTCCCCAAAAACAAAAGCCCAGGACCTGATGGATTTACAAATGAATTCTACCAAACATTCAGAGACGAATTAGTGCCTATCCTTCACAAACTCTTCCAAAAAATTGAGAAGGAAGGGACAATACCAAACACGTTTTATGAAGCCAACATTACACTAATACCAAAACCGAACAAGGACAACACAAAAAAGGAAAACTACAGGCCAATCTCCCTAATGAACACTGATGCAAAAATCCTCAATAAAATTTTAGCTATCAGAATCCAACAATGTATCCATAAGATAATTCACCACGACCAAGTTGGATTCATTCCAGGGGCACAAGGATGGTTTAACATCCGAAAATCAATCAACGTTATCCAACACATCAACAAAAAGAAATATAAAAACCATATGATAATATCAATAGATGCTGAGAAAGCTTTCGACAAAGTGCAACACCCATTCATGATAAAAGCCTTGAAATTCTGGGGATACAAGGAACATACCTCAACATCATAAAGGCCATCTATGACAAGCCAACAGCCAGTATCATTCTCAATGGTGAAAAGCTGAAAGCAATTCCATTAAGATCTGGAACAAGACAAGGATGTCCACTCTCACCATTGCTTTTCAATATAATACTGGAAGTCCTAGCCAGGGCATAAGACAAGAGAAAGACATCCAAGGAATCCAAATAGGAAAGAAGAAGTCAAACTATCACTATTTGCAGATGATATGATATTATACATAGAGAACCCCAAAAACTCCACAGAAAAGCTAATTCAACTCATCAATCAGTTCAGTAAAGTGGCAGGATACAAAATCAACACGCAAAAGTCAGTAGCCTTCCTATACACAAACAATAAATCTGAAGAAGAAGAAATCAAAAAGACCATCCCTTTGTTATTGAAACAAAAAAATCAAATATTGGGAATAAATCTAACAAAAGAGGTAAAGGACCTATACAAAGAAAACTATAAAACACTGTTAAAAGAAATAGAAGAAGACACAAAGAAATGGAGAGACGTCCCCTGCTCATGGATTGGAAGAATAAACATTATTAAAATGGCCATCCTACAAAAGCAATATACAGATTCAATGCTATTCCAATCAAAATTTCAATGTCATTCTTCAAAGAAATAGAACAATTATTGATGAAATTCATATGGAATCACCAAAACCCCGAATAGCCAAAGCTCTCCTGAAAAAAAAAGAAGGGAATGGAGGCATCAGACTCCCAGACTTCAAACTATACTACAAAGCCATAATCATCAAAACTGCATGGTATTGGAACAAGAACAGACATACAGACCAATGGAATCGAATAGAAAATCCAGAAATAAACCCACAGATTTATGGTCAACTAATCTTTGACAAAGGAGCAAAGAATATGCATTGGAGCAAAGAAAGTTTGTTCAATAAATGGTGCTGGGAAAACTGGGTCGCTACATGCAAAAGAATGAAGCTTGACCACCACCTCACACCATACACAAAAATCAACTCAAAATGGATTAAAGAACTAGACATAAGACCTGAAACCATAAAATATATAGAAGGAAATATAGGCGAAACACTACGTGATTTGCACATCAAAGACATCTTTACAGACACATCACCCAAAGCAGTGATAGTGAAGGCAAAGATAAACAGCTGGGACTACATCAAATTAAAGAGCTTTTGCACAGCAAAAGAAACAATAACAAAAACAAAGAGAAACCCCACCAACTGGGAGAACATTTTTGCACCCAACACTAATGATAAAGGACTGATCACAAAAATCTGCAAAGAGCTGATGAGACTCAACAACAACAAAGAAAATAATCCAGTCAAAAAATGGGCAGAAGAGCTTAAAAGAAACTTCTCTGAAGAGGAAATGCAAATGGCCAACAGGCATATGAAAAAATGTTCAACATCACTTGTCATCAGGGAAATGCAAATCAAAACTACCATGAGATACCATCTTACACCAGTGAGAATGGCACATATTAAAAAAACTAGCAACAACAAATGTTGGCGAGGGTGTGGAGAAAAAGGAACTCTTCTGCACTGTTGGTGGGAGTGCAAACTGGTCCAACCACTGTGGAAAGCTGTATGGAGATTTCTGGACCTACTAAACATAGAGCTTCCATATGATCCAGCAATTCCACTCCTAGGTATTTACCCAAAGGACACAGAAACATCCATTCCAAAGAACACCTGCACCCCTATGTTTATAGCAGCACTGTTTACAATAGCTAAGCTTTGGAAACAACCCAAATGCCCAAAAATAGATGACTGGATCAAGAAGATGTGGTACATATATACCATGGAATATTACTCAGCATTCAAAAAAGATAAACACATGCAATTTGCAGCAACATGGATGGCGCTGGAAGAGATCATGCTCAGCGAAATAAGCCAAAAAGAAAAAGAAAAATACCGGATGGTCTCACTCATAGCAGGAATCTAGAAAACTTAAATAGGGACCAGGAAAATGAATAACTATAAGAAAGTGAAAATCAAAATCAACAAAAAACTATGAACCAGAGACACTTTTAGGGGGGCGGGGGTGGGAGGGGAGGGATTGGGGTCAGAATGGGGGGGCTGCAATTGTATGGGGAATATAACAATAAAATTTATTAAAAAAATAAATAAATAAAAATTTCCAATACTGTTAATGTTTAGAAAACGTTGGATATTGGTAAGTATTCTAACTGGAATACTTACTGCAAATGCTAAATATATGCAATATAATGCAACAAATTTTTCCAAAGGGACCATGAATGTGCATGCCACTTTTGAATCTAAATGTTAGATGCCTTTGTCCACATTTGATTATCCCAATCTTTGACAAATGTATACTTATACAAATGTACTGTTCTTAAGTTTGCTAAGATTCTTCTGTCTTTGCTGAATGGAATGCACATTTTGATTTCCAATAGTACATAGTATTTTTATTGATGCTTATCAATTAAAAAAAGTGATATTGAAATGAGAATGAATTAAATGCTTAAGTCCTGAACCATTTGATTTTACTTGATCTCTCCATTGCAAGACTGCTTAAGTGCTAGATGGAAGAGGTATAATTTGCTTTAAATCTGTTGGTTTTATATATGCTGATTTAATCCATATCTTCATGAGCAGTTGCACAGTGAAAACCCAAGAGTATTTTGTCTCCATTTGAAGTGCGCTCTCGTGCACACACTCACTCTCTCTCTCTCCCATCCTCCTTTCACCAACTCTTCTGTAATGATTCATCATTTTAATTTAGAAAAAAAAAATTCCCTCACTGAGACTAGCTACATGTAAAATTTGAGCAACCTCAGTTGAAATTAAACACAGGAAATTGAGTACAATTCTCCACAGTTCTCAAATCTGATTTAATAACTACCATTTTTATTTTTTAAGGCCATGAATTGAAGCAGAAAATCTACAATTTTGTAAAAATATAAGCATTTTTTCAAATGAAATATTTTTTAATTAAATGCCAGTTAACCAGAGTCATTCCAATTGCATTAAATTTTTTTCAAGTACATTTGTATTTTATTTTATTTCTATATGTATTTACATCATTCTTCCCTTTTGTACAATATTTGCTTTCTCCTCTCAGGTGTAGTCCCCATAAAATTCCCACCACCAATTCACCAGTGCACTATCACCATATTCCCTTGTGCTCTTCCCACCCCTGTTTGACCCCTCTCTCTCCCCCCTCCCCTGCAGAATGTCTCGGATTTATAGTTGCCTGTTAACTTTGTTTTTTATTTATTATAATTATTTTTTTCCTCATCCCTTATTTGGTTCCCCAACATTCCTCCTATAAGTGAAACCATCTGATATTTTTCTTTATCTTTTTGGTTATTTCACTAAGTATAATGCCTTCCAGCAACATAAATGTTGCTGGAAATGGCATGAATTTATCTTTTTGATTGCTGGGTAATTAGATCAATGAGGAGATCAAAGAAGAAATTAAAAAATACCTTGAGATGAATGGCAATGAGGACACAACTCTCCAGAAGGTATGGGACACAGCAAAAGTGGTAATAAGAGGAAAATATATAGCAATACAGGCTCACATCAAGAAAGAGGAAAGAACTCAAAGAAATAACCTAATCTCCCACCTTAAAGAACTGGAAAAAGAACAACAAAGAAACCCAAAAGCCATAAAAGAAAGGAAATAAAAAATCAAAGGAGAAATAAATGAAATAGAAATTTAAAAAACAATCCAAAAGATCAACAAAACCAAAAGTTGGTTTTTCAAAAAAATAAACAAAAACTCTAGCCAGGCTTACATAGAAAAAATGGGTGAAGACACAAATTAATAGGATCATAAATGAAAGAGGAGAAATTACAACAGACACAGCAGAAATCAAAAGAATTATCAGAGATTACTATGACCAGTTATATGCAAACAAGTTCAACAGTTTAGAAGAGATGGACAAATTCCTAGAATGATATAATCATGCAAAGCCAGATAAAGAAGAAATAGAATACCTAAACAGACTAATTACAAGCAGTGAAATTGAAACAATAATCAAAACTTTCCCCAAAAACAAAAGGCCAGGAGCAGACGGCTTCACAAATGAATTCTACCAAATGTTCAGAAACGAACTAATACCTATCCAACACAAACTCTTTCAAAAAATTGAGAAGGAAAGAATATTATCAAATTTATTTTATGAAGCCAGCATTACACTGCTCATGGATTGGAAGAATTAATATTATCAAAATGATCATCCTACCAAAATCAATTTACAAATTCAATGCTATTCCATTAAAAATTCCAATGACATTCTTCAAAGAAATAGAACAAATATTGATGAAATTCATATGGAACCACAAAAAACCTCAAATAGCCAAAAGCTCTCCTGACTAAAAAGAAGGGGAATAGAGGTATCATGCTCCCAGACTTCAAACTATACTACAAAGCCATAATAATTAAAGCTCTATGGTAGTGGAACAAAAACAGACACACAGACCCATTGGAATTGAATAGAAAACCCAGAAATGAACCCACATATTTATGAACAACTAATCTTTGACAAAGGAGCAAAGAATATGCAATGGAACAAGGGCAGTTCATTCAATAAATGATGCTAGAAAAACTGGACTGTTCCATGCAACTAATGAAGCTAGACTGCTACCTCACACCATGCACAAAAACCAGCTCAAAATGGATAAAAGAGTTGATCATGTACATTTTGAGCAACAGTAGGTAAACGTTATGAAATGGTGACTTTGCGAAGCATTATTAAGAATGACTAAGTTATCTTTGGAGGGGGGTGGCTTATCTATTTTGATGTATAGTAAAGGTCCAGCAATTGACTAAGTACTGGGGAAATGTATGGTGATGGTGTCAAATATATCACCCAAAAAATAAATCCTGGATATATATCATGAATTCTTTGGATTCAATATGCTTATGGTAGATAATAGTCCTCCAAACCTACTTATAGCCTAATCCCTGCAACCTGTGACTGCTTATTTCTATAGCAAAGCAACTTTGAAAATGTGATTAAGGATTTTGAGGTGATCTTGGATTATCTAGGTAGACCCTTGTTGTCAATAGGGTCCTTAAAAGGAAGATCTGGGAAGAGCAGAGTCAGAAAAAAGTGACATGGGAAGTAGAGGTTGGTTGATGAGTGTTAATGGAAGACTATTCCAAGGACTATAAATGGCCTTTGGTAACGGAAAAGGCAAGGAAATGAATCATCCTTTAGACCCTAAAACAGGAACACAGCACTTTGACATCTTTACCTAATCTATGAAACTGATTTAGGATTTCTGACCTCTGGAACTGTAAGAGAATACATGTGTATTGTTTGGAGCCACGAAGTTTGTACTAATTTGTTACAGCAGTCATGGGAAATGGATGCAATGTCTTGCCTTTGCATTTTAAAGCAAACATACACACACACACATTTGACTTTTAAAATGAACATTTTAACTCTTTGGTAGACATCTGAGGGTAATATAAGAAAATGGTTTTAGAAAAAGATTAATTTAAATAGCAGCAGAATTCAGAACACCATATGACATTAAACAACAGGACTGAGACAGCAAGAAATAAAATGAAGTACTTCCCATCTCTAGAAACCAGTAAAAAGGAAAGATATAAAAAGGAAAGGCCCAAGCAGATTATCTGAATTTATCTAGTGGTTACAATAAGCTGTCACCAATTTGAAATTTCTCTATTGTAGAACATGTACAGATGTTTTTGTAATTATTTCTGTCATAGTGTTGATCCCTCTTCAAATAAGGGTTGTTTTCTTGCTGTCTCTTCCCTCTGATTATGTTAAGTGCTTTAGAACAGAAATTGTCTTCTCTTTGTGTATTGGGATCTAGGACATGGTATTTAATAGGCACTCAGTAAATATGTCTTAAATGAACAAAGTAAAATCAACAAATATAATTGTTGTGCCTTTTATTTCACCCTACACTCCCCAAGTGCTTGGACTGAGAGGAGACTGTAATTTACCTAGTTATGTATATGAATGTAGAAATGTTTCCTGAAAAACCTCAGGTAACATTTATTTTTCTATCAAGAAAGTTTCTTTAATTAATTAAAAAACAAATTAAATCTAGCAATAAGTATAGACTTCCAAATTAGAAATAATTTTTGAAAATAGTATCCAAACTGAGTCATTTTAACATTTAGTCTTAGAATTATTGAATTATCGGTGATATAACTTGAAAACACATTTATATTTAAAGATTTTTAGATTTAACAATCTTTATTACTCTAATGATTACTGTACTAAATACTCCAGATTTTTTTTTTAATATTTATTCATTTATTTATACAAACACTGGGCACAGTCAGAAGTGCGGGAGGGTGAGAGAACTCACCAGAGCCAGAGCGGGGAACAGAACAGGCAGACCAACGAAATACACTGCTGAGGGGAACAGTGGACACGGCAGGAGAGGTCTGCGCGCCATGCGGGACCCTCGATGGCGGCCTGGGATCGAACCTGCGCTGCAGAGGCTGCAAGCAGCCTCGCAGTCCAGCGCTCAACTGCTGCGCCACCAGGAGAGGCCCTCCAGATTCTTGTTTTTATTTATTTTTTATTTATTTATTTTGTGGGACCCTGCCGGTGGCCAGGGATCGAACCGGTGCTGCAGAGGCTGCAGGCAGCCTCGCAGACCAGAGCTCAATCGCTGTGCCACCAAGGAGAGGCCCTCCAGATTCTTAATAAGAAATTATACCCCAGATAATATTTAAAGGAAGTAAATGCAAATTTCTCCAGGACTCTGCCAGAATCAGTCTTCACTGGTATTGAGAGCAAAGTGTAGCCCAAGACTCCAACAGTGAAGAAGTGCTGAATTCTCCCAGAAAGCAGCTTATTGAATTAAGTGAAATAAATGCTGGTATAAAATACTTTCTGACATGGAAGTTGGTAACTGTTAGATTTCTTGCAAACGTTACTGCTTTTGAAACAAACAGCATGACTTTGCCTCTATTATGTGAAAAAATTCAAAAAACAGCTCTTAGGTGCCCAAACTCATAGTGTTTGGCTAGATTTGAGCCCATCTGGAATGATACATTTCAAAATGGAATTTGAGTGAAAGTAAGAGACTCCTCACCTAATAATTTTCACCTGGTTTTCCTGGTGAGATGAGTTTTGTGTAAAATCCTTGGGAAGGATATAAGCAAGGAAGGGCTTTCTGCTTTGAGGATGCAACCAAGAGCAGGAACTAAGCTACTTACTTTGTTGCTCACATCTGTCCTGCCTTATACTAATTCAGGGCCACTTGCCTCTAGAAAACCTAAAACCCTTTACCAGCTGAAAATAAGTTGGAGCCAGGAATGCAGATTTTGTACTTAGTTTATGTGAAAGATATCATTTACCCAACAACAATCAGGTAGGCAACATTTTATTCACCATATGAAATCTTCCATAATGAGTCCATGTTCCAAATCCAATGAGTTATTTTTTTCCTTTTTTTAAGTTTTTTTTTTAATTTTTTATAACATTGTTCATTTTTAAACAATATTTGCTTCACCCCTTCCCTTCAGCTGTAGTCCCCATAGAGTTTCCTTCCCCAAGGCACCCATGCACCATCACCTCAGACCCCTGTGCTCCTCCCTCCCTCCCTCTGATCCCTCTCCTTCCTCCTACCCTGCAGGATGTCTCTGGTTTATAATTGTCCATTTTTGCTTTGTTGTGTTTTGTACTGTTGTTATTTTTTTACACTGATGTCTTATTTGGTTCCCCTACATTCCTGCAATGAGTTATTTTTAAGTGAACAAAGGTAATTAGGCTAAGTGGAGTGAACTTGCCCAAAGGTACATTAATAGGACCTTCAGTAGGTATTAGAATATATTGTTTTAAGTTCTTCCGTGCACATTCAAGTTTGCTACCTCTCTGTCCAGTCATTGTTTTTTTGTTTTTTGTTTTTTGTTTTTTTTTTATGTGGGACCCTCGCTGGCAGCTGGGGAACGAACCGGCGCTGCAGAGGCTGCGGGCAGCCTCGCAGCCCAGCGCTCAACCGCTGCGCCACCACCAGAGGAGGCCCGAGTCCAGTCATTGTTAAGACCACTTGTACTGATCAGGGAAACATTCAAAAATTTAGCCCATTGAATAGTAAACTAAGTGGCTCCTGTGTGGGTTAATGTGCCAAAAATCAGTAAAGTTGGGCAGCACCAATTTTTCCATTAGGCATAGTGTCCAGTGCCCAGGAAATTTTTTATTTATAATTTTTTAAAATAATAAATTATAATAATGAATCCAAATGGATTATAGTCATCTTTATACAGTGCAAATGTGAAAGATTATTTTTATATTTTTTTATTGAAGGAAAATGTCAATGACCTGAAGCTAGGATGATTAGAACCAGTGCATTTGAGGATACAAAAAATAAAACTTAATATTCAAATTATCCCATTCACATTTTAAAGAACATAGCTTACGCTGGTTTTGCTCACAGAGTATTATATAGAAATAACAAGGTAGGAGTTGGCTAGCTTCTGAATGAAAAAGGGGGTGTTTTATTCAGTAATAAGCTTATTGTGATACAAATTTAATTGCACATGTAATTGAACATGGAAAGTATTTGAAGCTAGACAACTGGATGGCCTTGAGTCAGATACACAGCAGAACCTCCCTCCTTCTTGGTAAACCTAGGCTCACAGGTAGGTATGCTGTGAATGAGTTATAATCTGAGAAAATGTCAGCTTAGCCTCTGAAGTATCCAGAGAGGGATGGGGATGGAGGAATTCCTTGGCCTGTGGAAGTTTCCAGGGAAGTAGTCTTTTCCTTAAAGCAGTCTCATCAATTACCTTAGTACACTACACAAATGTTAATATTTTCTGTGTGTCATGATGTGGAAAAAGTGAAGAAATACTGCCCAGTCTTGGGTTTGGTTTCTTTATCTATAAAATGTAGATGTTGAACAAGATGAGCTCTAATTCAATTCATTGCACCAAACATTTTGAGATTTCACCCCATTAACCTCTGAATTCAAAACGATTTACAGGATGTGGTTTGTTAAAAGTCATATATTTCAGGGCCTCCCCTGGTGGTGCAGCGGTTGAGCGCTGGGCTGCAAGGCTGCCCACAGCCTCTGCAGCGCCTGTTCGTTCCCCTGTGGCCGGCGAGGGTCCCACCAAAGGAAAAAAAAAAAAAGTCATATATTTCAGAGAATTTGTACCTTTACTGGAATTACAGGCATGAAACCATCTTACCATAATACAACTCATACTGTGATAAATTTGAAGGTGAATTATAATCAAAATGATATTAAAACTCAAAAGTGAATAATTCTGGTAGCAGAAAATAACATGGAGAATTTCAAGAAGAAGGTGACACAGCCTGGATATGAACTTGTATCTCCAGAGAAATTGGCTGGGATTCATTTTCCAAGATAAGAAGAGTATGGTCTAAGATTTTCCTAATCTTGGAACCACCTGGCTAGAGAAGTTAGATTACTACTTGCCTAAGGTCATAGAATATTGTTGGCAGAACAGAGATAAACCAGCTACTTCTTCACAGAAACTGCCAGTGTAGCAGCTGGGGAAATGGGATTAAATTAAAGAGCTTGAATTATTTATGGAAAAACAAAATAGTTTAGGGCATATTATAACTTCATAGGGAACTATTAATCAATAGTTAAAATAAGTGAAGAAGGACACTTGGAAGCAACATGAAAAGCAGCTTCTAGCCTTGCATTCCCTCTGCACTAGCTCAGAGTGTCCAGTGTCCAAACACTCAGTAATCTCAAAGTGTAGTGAATGAGATTGTTGAAATGTGGAGATGCATGAAAATCAGGCATTTAGCTGATTTATAATTGAAGAGAGGAATTAAATTGAAAGTGGCTCTCTAGACTTATTAACAATGATAAATGACTGAGATAGGAAATATTAAGAAGTTTAGGTCAACATAGTTACTAGTTAAAAATAAATGTGGGTGCTTAGAGAAATGAATAGCATGTGTCAATAATACATAGGTTAGATTGTATAAAACTGTTGCACAAGAGATCAGATGAATCATTTATACTTTTTCTGTTTTTAATTTATTATTCTGAAAATGTTCAAGCATATAGAAAAGTAAAAGAAGTTTCTTTCGGTTAATGTTAGTGGGGCATATCATTTTCCATTTTTTTAATTTAAACTGTTTTGTATTTTTGTATTAGTGTATTTTTCTTGTGGGCACCATATATTTGGGTCATAGTTTTTTAAATCCAATTCTATCATGTCTTTCTTTTAATTGAAATACTTAAACCATTTACATTTGATGTGATTGTTGATGTGTTATCTCTAAATCTATCATCTTATTATTTCTGTTCCACTTGTCTCAATACTTTTGTTTCCTTTTTCCGCCTTGTGAATTAATTGAGTATTTTTTAGGGATTCCATTTTTATCTCTTTGTTCACTTATCAATGAACATTTGTTGTTTTATTTTAGTGATTGCTTTAGGGGTTTTCTGTGTGTGTGTGTGTATATATACATCTTTAATTTACCTAAAATTTAACACAGCTTATCTTTAAGTTATAGCACCACTTTCTGCATAGTATAGGACTCTTACTGTAGTATTCTTTCATGTTTTTCTTCCTTATTTATACTATTTAAACCACCCATTTTACATATATATCATAAACTCCAGAACCCATTGTTATTTCTGTTTAAACAATAAATTATCTTTTTGTGTGATGTTAAAAATGAGAAATAACTTCATATATTTACTTATGTGGGTTCATTTTCTGGTGTTCTTTCCCCCTTTTAAGAGTTTCTTATTCTCCTCTATTGTCATGTTTCTTTCCTCTCTCAGGACTACCTTTAGTATTTCTTTCTTTTTTAAAAAGATTTATTTATTTATTTATACAAGTGCTGGGTACAGTCAGAAGTACTGGAGGATGAGAGAATTCACCAGAGCCAGAGCGGGGAACAGAACAGGTAGACTGATGAAATACACTACTGAGGGGAGCAGCAGGCGCGGCAGGAGAGGTCTATCGCGCCATGTGGGACCCTCGCTGGTGGCTGGGGATCAAACTGGCGCTGCAGAGGCTGTGTGCGGGCAGCTTCACAGCCCAGCACTCAACCTCTGTGCCACCAGGGGAGGCCCTAGTGTTTCTTATAGTGAAGTTCTGCTGATAATGAATTCTTTTTATTTTCATAGCTGAAAAAGTATATTGCTTTCATTGTTGAAAGATATGTTAACCAGGTGTAGGATTCTAGGTTGAAAGTGTTTTTTTTTTTTTTTTCCCCTCTTATACCCTGTCATACCCTGGTGTACATTGTTACCAATGAGAAATCAATTTTTATTTTTATCATTGTCCTCTTTACTGTTATTTTTTTCCTTCTATATCATTTTTAAGATTTGCTCTTCACCACTGGTTTTGAGTAATTTATTTATGATGTGCTTTGGCATAGTTTTCTTTATGTTTCTTGGAATTTGTTGATCTACATGGATAATGTGGGTTTATAATTTTCATTGAATTCAGTGCCCCATAATTTGACTGTTGCCATGATGGATGCTAGATAGTTTTATATTCCTGAAATTTTTATTAGAATTGTATTTTTGGATTGCAGTTAACAGTTTAATCATTTTCGGTTTTATTCCCAAACAAAATGTGGGGATCTTTTTTTCTTTTTTAAACATCAGAGATATAGGAGACAAATAATAAAAGGAGGAGAAAATATCTTGGAAATGACCAGAATTCTTAAAATTATATAACTGATAATTCATGTAAATATAAAATTCTGAAACTAATTAGTAATCATAAGCAATGGTATAGTATGTGAGAAAGAATATCAGCAACAAAGATTTCAGAATATATGTCATTGTCTGTAGTTAAATAATCACACATCATCTGATTTTCTTTTCTGCAATCAATGTGAAGAAATAAACTTACTCAGAATATTCCTCTTATAACCAAGTGGCATCCAATACATGTCACCAGTAGTGTGCTGATTGATTGAGATAATACCAGTGTGATCAGTACCAATTAAAGTGATAATATGATAAAAGCAAAAGGAACAGAGAACTCAGTTTTCTGGAGCCTTTCCTGTATAGAAAACAAAAATTAGGTCTTTTGTCGTTCCATCTGGCTGCAAGAGTTGATTAGACTGGCAGTGCTTTCAGACACTTCTAATTTCAGCGTTGTTTGATTGCTCTTCACTTAATCTTCATGAGTGAGGTCACTTCCTTCTCCATTTCCTCCCCTCCCCCATTTTCCCTCCCTTCTCCCTCTCTCCCTGTCCCAGGTTTAGTGGTTGAATTTGATGATTATCTTTTCTTTTCTTGCTATTCCACTATTCTTCACCATTCTCTGCCCTTGTCTTCTTCACTCAGATTGAGCACTGGGTTTTGCCAGTCAAAAGCAACAACAGAAGGTTAGAAGGAAGGAGAGGCAAGGCCGAAAGTAAAGTTGGGATTGTTAGATTAATTGATTGTCTGATTCCCTTAGCTTTTTCCTATGGAGTTTGTGAGGTTTGAATGTGTTCCTCCATCTAGAGCCTTACCTTCCCTAGTGGCGCAGGGGTTAAGATGCAACCTATGAAGCCAACTGCAGCCATGTAGCATGAATTTGATCCCCAGCCAGGGAGCTACCCACATGGCACAGCAGACCTCTCCTGATTCACTCGCTGCTCCCCTCAACAGTGTATTTCAGTCGATCTGCCTGTTCTGTTCCCTACTCTGTCTCTGGTGAATCCTCTTACCCTCCACACCTCTGGCCTGTACCCCTGTTCTTGTATGCATAAATAAATAATTTTTTTAAAAACAATTAAGTTTTACCTTCTTACAGGTGGCTCTCACTTATTAGTTCTGTCCTTCTGATTCTGAGAAGTGCTGCCTTTCTTTAGCCCCTGTCAGGTTTAGAGTGGTAATCTTGGGCCTACCCTGGTGGCACAGCGGTTAAGCCCTGGGCTACGAAGCTGCCTGCAGCCTCTGCAGCGCCGGATCGATCCCCGGCTGCCGGCGAGGGTCCCACATGGCATGCAGACCTCTCCTGCCGTGCTTGCTGCTCCCCTCAGCAGTGTATTTTATCAGTCTGCCTATTCTGTTCCCCATTCTGTCTCTGGTGAATCCTCTCACCCTCCTGCACTTCTGACTGTACCTAGTCTTGTATAAATAAATAAATAAATAAATAAATAAATAGAGTAGTAATCTCTCCATTCCTAGCACCATCCCTTTTGGTTTTCCTATATCCTCACCATACTTTTGTCAAAGGTTCCATTACTAATCTCTCATCATGTTATCTTGTGATATAAAATTCCATTATGCCATTTGTTTTCCCTTAGATCTATGAACGATAATATGAGTCCAAGAAAAATCAGCTGACCAATGTACATCTACCAATACTTATCCTTTCACCTTGACTCACATTAGTATCAAGAACATCAGCATTGGGCTACCCTCATGTAGCCTATGCGAGAAATTTTTTGATCCCAGCAGCTAGCTGAGTACCAAACCTTCCTTGGTGCCTGGAATGGAGCAGAAGTCTTGAGAGGGGCTAATTTTTGTGAGGATAAAAAACATGCTTTCTGCTAACTTGGTCCAAAGTTCAGTACCAGCACAAAATAGGCACATGAAGGAATATGCTTATATCACGTAAGTCTTCTTCAAAGCCAACTACAGCATCATCTCAGGGCAGAGAAAACTACTCAAAAATGATCTTTGGGTTTTTTGAGTTTAAAAACCATGACAACGCCTATCTGAAAAACAAAGAAAGTTAGAACCATACATTCCTTCTATTACAGCAATGTCCCCACTGTGCTTTTAAGATCCTGAGTATTTTCTTGGAGGGGCACACTAGGTGTTACTTCCATCCTCTCTATTCTCTGTGTGGTATGTCTACCTAGTAAGGTATCATCATGTATGGTATGTCTACTTAGTAAGGTATCATCTTGGCTCTGTCTTTGAGCCATCATACCACACATTGCCATTTTCAAGGCTAACAGGTAGCAATGAGATACCTAAAACTAAGATCAAACAAGCGGTCAGTAGGTCTTTTAGCAGGTCTAGTAAAAAGAAAATTTTTGTAAATGGTAAGTGCAGTTTGGAGACTGCATATATATTTTAATTATTTTAGTACTTCCATGATCCCATTACCAGATTTGGATGTGTCAGGTATCAAATAGTCTGTCCATTTGTATAGGATGTAGAGCTTTGCTTTGAAGTGAAAGAAGCTTGAAATTTTCTGGTGTGATGTAAGGAGAAAGTCTGTACAAAAATGACCCAGGTGCTCTGTCTGTGTTTCCTGAAAATGAATTGGCTGAGGTTTTTTACTTTGCAGTGGAGACTATAAAGCCCTCTAAATGTACTGGGCACAGAGCATACCTGGATAACTTTTGTAAATCATTGATATTCTACTTCATATGTCCTGAGAAAGTTGCTTTTACCAACTGGCCCTGGCTGCTTGTCCCACAAGAAATGAGAGCCATGGATAAGAAATAGCTTCAGTTCACTTTAACTTGAGTCTCAGTTTAGGTTCTTATTTGCTTCTCTGTAGAATGATTATGGATGGTGAAATACATGCAACCTTAGTTTTGTAAGTTCTCCTTTTCCTGGCTTAGGTCTCTTTCTTAATGAGTTATAAAACATTAAATAATTCATTCTAAATTTGCATGCATTGCAAATGGATATCTAGGTGAGAACTATCCTACACAATAGTGGTGTTCATTAAAGAGTTATAACTTATACAACTTATGACTAACAAACTACCAAACTTAGAGAGTTTGAAAGTCTTCTGGTGTTACTATGAGTAGTAAAAAAAAAAAAAGAGAGATTTTAGGATATTAATTACTTGATTTTTATTCTTAATTTTTTTTTTACCACTTGGGGTACAAACACAGTCATACTTAGTTTTTTTTAAAGATTTATTTTATTTATATAAGAGCTGGGGTACAGGCCAGAGGCACAGGAGGGTGAGAAATTCACCAGAGAGAGCAGGGAGCAGAACAGGCAGATGGACTGAAAGCACTGCTGAGGGGAGCAGCCAGCGAGACAGGAGAGGTCTGCTGTACCATGTGGGTTGCTCCCTGGTGGGCCGGGAATCGAACCCATGTTGCAGAGGCTGCAGACAGCTTCTCAGTGCTATGCTCAACCCACTGTGCCACTGGAGAGGCCCCATACTTAGTTTTAAAAGATTTTTTTAAGATCACCTCTTACTGTGGTAGTACAGCATTACTCTCTTGAGGATAACCACAATCCTCAATTTACCATGAATATGACAAGCTATAATGGTCTTCTTTTCAGAAAGAGAGCTTACTATTGCTGCTCCTTGTTACATCATAGCGTTGCTATTGAGCTTGGACCTATACA
This sequence comes from Talpa occidentalis, assembly GCF_014898055.3. NCBI lineage: Eukaryota > Metazoa > Chordata > Mammalia > Eulipotyphla > Talpidae > Talpa > Talpa occidentalis. The sequence continues at coordinate 84,642,263 of NW_026555331.1, forward strand.
ATCTAATGGGCATTTTGTTCACTCTGGCATGAGGCCCTGGCTGCTCTCAGCATGTGCAACCAAATTATAACCCCTGTGGTTATTACCTTCATGCTCAGTGGAGTTCTCTGAATTACAATATTGTATCAGTGTAGCTAAATACCCCAGAACCTTAGCCACTCAGTGTCAGAACTGGCCCTTCTCCATGAAAATGATGTCTAGCGCCAACAAAGCTGCAATCTGTGACCCATCCATCATAAAGCTGTCTGGAACAATATAATGAGATATTTACTCATATTTAATACACAAAATATTTTTCATTCTCTGGTTATCTACTTTTCTTGATACATTGGAAGATCTAGCAAAACTGTGACTACAATGGAATAGAACTGAATAGCCACTGCCCCTACGATCTACTTGTTTTCTACTGCCTTGTTTATGACACTTGCTGGGTCTCTGTGGCATTTGAGTTTTCAAGTTGGAGGAACTACAGAGACTAGAGAGGATGGAAGTAACTTCTTAGGGATTTCATAGACCCATAGTTCAATATGAAGGCAAAGTAACTTAAAAAAAAATTAGGCAGAAAGATCTTTATTTACTTTTCTATCAAGTATATAGAACCAGTCAGTGTCTGGGAAACTGAACAAACTTTTTTTTTTTGAAGAATTATTTATTTATACAAGAGCCGGGGTACAGTCCAGATGCACGGGAGGGTGAGAGGATTCACCAGAGACAGCGGGGAACAGAACAGGCAGACTGATGAAATACACTGCTGAGGGGAGCAACGGGCAAGACAGGAGAGGTCTATGTGCCATGTGGGACCCTCGCTGGCTGGTCAGGATCAAACCCGCACTGCAGAGGCTGCGGACAGCCTCACAGCTCTGCGCTCAACCACCTGCGCCACCAGGGAAGGTCACCTGAACAAACGTAGGAAGGAAGTAAGGTTGGAGTGAGCCATCAAAAAAAGAATGAAGAGGATCATTGGTATCTTGAACTGACCAGACACTGATATCCTGAGTAAAAGATATTTAGGAACCTAATTTAATCAACTAAACTTCATCAGGTTGAATCTAATAATGAAATACTGCTTGCCAGTTTAGTGCCTAATTCATTTCTGAGAATACTTCACAATATAGTAAGGTAGTTTAGATTTAAATGGACAGTGAAGGAAGAACTCCAGAAGGGAAAGGGAAAAGGAAAGTTTCATTGTCAAGTTATTGGAGACAAAAATCTCACCCTTACTCTTTTGAATGAAAATAGCAGAAAAGCCCTTAATGTTCAAAATATTTAGGAACTTTCTTTTTAGAAGGCACTCTAGGATTCCTATGTCAAAACCTATTATCCTTAAAGAAAATTCCTATTTTTATTACAGAAAATGATTTGATAATGAGATCATTGAAGATTTTTTGTTTGAAACATTGTTGTCAGTTATTTTGATATTGAAAAAAGGACATGAGTGTCTGATGAAATTCAAGTCAGTGCAGTTATCAAGGCCACTCCTGTGTTGGCACAACAGCTATGTCGTGGTGATTTTACTCTCAGCTTTCCTAAAATTAATGGGGTCATGATACTCTTCTGTATCCACTCCCTGTGAAATATCAATTTGTTTTAACATCTTTCATTCTTTCCATACCAAAGAAATAAATTTTTTTTAAGTTTCCCTCATAACATCTCTATCTCTAGTCAAGTTTTGAAAGGTACATATCTTTTAAATGCCAAAAGATATTGTTTTATAAAAGCTGCTATATGAAATAGACCTTCATATAGCCTTTGAGGCCAAGCTGTTTTGCTCTTAGGAGCAAACCTCTTTACACCTTTCACAGAGGATGACAGAGTCACATGAGTACTTCTATCTTTGTCAATTTGAAGAGCATTCTGTTTCTGTATAATAAACACCTCATAGAAGCTTTAACATGAATAAAGAAATTTAGAATTCTTTGAGTCCTGCTTTCTATTAATTTCCTAAGAATGCATTAGGAAAAGAGTCTCCTGATTTTTTTCAAAGAGGAAAGGGTGGGCATTAATATCTCTAGGGGACAAATTTAGACTTAATTCATAAGCTGTACTGATCTCATGCTGTTCATGTGAGGAAAATCCCACACATACACTCTGTGCCTTTCCTTTCCTTTCCTTTCCCTCTGATTCTTGCTGCCACACCTATCTTCTCCATCTGTCCTATTCTCTCTTTCTTAGGAGGCACCTTTCCTCCTACACAACTAAAACCATCGCTATTGCTCTCACTTGCATTAAGCTATCTGGTATCTCTTTTAATACTGTAATTTCAGCTCTTCCTGCTATATAGGCTCTTTCTCATGAGTATGAATATGCTCAAGTGTTTCCCATCTGAAAAAAAACAAGCCAGGCCTTCCTGAAATTTCTTCCTTTCTCTTTACAGTTCTCTAATCCTATGTGCTCCCATTGTCCATTTGTTACATATTATGAGATACAAAGATCCTTCACAGTCTTCAGCTAGTTCTAATTTAGTTTCCAACCCTACCACTTAACTCCCATTTGAGAATTTTCAAGAACCTCTATGTGGAAATATAAACTTCTACTTTAACTGACCTCAGCCATATTTAATGCTTTTTGCCTATTTTTCTAAAATATTTTCTAATTTTGTCTTCTGTGATACTACATTTTTCTAACTTCCCTCTGAATTCTTTCTATTCCTTAGAGAATACACCTATTTTATAGATTCTTTTCATCCAACTGACCTCTAAATGTCAGGGATTTCAAATCTGTATTCTAGGACCATTGCTTATTACAATCTCTACTCTCTCCTTATATAATGTCTCACACACACACACACACACACACACACACACACACACAAATTACCATTCCACATCAAATGACTACCAAATTTATGTGTCAGAGTTCTTTGAGTTTCAGATATGTGTATTTAGTTGCAAGCTTGCCGCTAGTTGGACACCTCAAATATATAGCCAACTAAACTTCCCCAAAATTGAACTTGTGATTTTCCAACCAAGCCTGATCCGTGTGCATTATTCCTTAACTCAGTGGATGATATCACATGCTCAATTCTGTAAGCAAAAATCTGAAAATTGTCCCTCATCTTCCTTTTCTTTATCTGTCAGATGCAGTACATCATATTGTCCTTTTGTTTTTCTCTATTAAATATCTTTCTTCCTCCCCACTGTTCTCCATAATCTGTTATCTTTTTTATGTGGACTATTCTAAGAGCCTCCTATTTGGAGATTATGCATGCATTCTTACCTGACTTGGTTCAATCTACCAAATGGTTCTCATAATAATCTTTAAGAACACAAATTGGATCATGCCTTTTCCTTGCTTAACACCATCATTGCTTTCAATTTATTCTTAAGATGAAGTCACAAACTCCAGTGCCCTCAAATGTTTTTGACCCTGCGGATGTGTCTATGTACACGCACACCCTTTACTTCCTTTATCTCTGTATCACCAGCCTTCTGAGCTCTTCAAACATAGTAAACTTGTATTGTTCCTCAACTTTCACTTTTACTGGCCTCTTGGAATACTCAGCTATTTCTATGTAAGTTCTGTTCATCTTTGCATCTCAGCACAAACGTCACTAGGTTGGGAAAGTCTTTTTGATTTCATTTGCCAGGATTCCTCTTATATTCTTTTCCTTCAAAGCAATTAATTCAGCTGTAATTTTAAAATTTAAATGTTACTTTGTCAACGTTCATGTAATCTACTAGACTATAAGCTGCATAAAGACAAGTATGATTTTCGAGACAACTACTTGTATAGAAATTTACCAAACAGAAGAAGCATTAGCAGTGGGTTTTACATATGATGGAGTGGATGACGGTCACAGGTAGACCCAAGACTAAGGTAAAAATATAGATATAGACATGCAAGAAAAGAACAATAAGGAATGGAAGTTATAAGAGATAAATGAATTAGATGAAAATTTAACAGGTATTTAAATCAGGGATTCCAACCAGATTTCAGCTCATAATTTTCTTTAATCTCTGCCTTCAAGAAGTGTTATATTGAGAAAATTCTGAGTTTATTAGAACTCGGGTGGGAAAGAAGTGTTGTCATTGATTAATGATGTCTTTTTTGGAATGAGAGAGTTAAATAATGGCATGTGTGCTATTGATATTGGCAAGTAATTATGATCCAAATCTCAGTCTGCCAAAAATACTGGGTAAAGTCTGCCCATTTTAAGAAAATCTGCCAAAGAAACATAAATTTATTAAAACCAAACCAAATAAATACCAAAACAATGCCCCAAGTGAACATAATATTGTAGATACACATTTTTCAGTGTACATGATTTTCAGTGATGCAATCCATTAGGAAAAACTTATTCGTGTAACAACTGATTTCACCAAGGAAATTTTACTTGTGATGAAACACCATAGATAGTCCCCTGTGCAGGTAACACAACTTTTTTTTTTGAGTATTTGCCCCTTTGTTAACATTTAATCCTTGTAATAACCTGTAAGTACTATCGTTATCCCCACTTTATAGATGAGAAATTTAAACTAAGGGATATCAAATAATTTAAATAATTACTTAAAACACAATGTGAGATCCAGTATTTTAATCTGTTTTTTTTTATTTAAAAAATGGACTGTATTCTTGACACATAACTAAAAGTCCTGTTTATATACAACCTTTCAGGATGACCTTAAGATATATGAGTAAAGTAAAAGTGTGCCCAGTAAAGTACAAATATACTAATATTTTTCTTGAAATACCAAAAGACATAATTGCTGCTCTAGAAGAACAGCTGAAAGGAATAGTTTGTCACAAAGCTATGATAATTTTTATCCCAGGGAGATTTTCTTATGTAATTGCAAAATGATTAATTGATGGTTTGACTAATTATTCTTTGAAGCATCCAAGTAAAACTAATCAGTATGATATTTCCAGAGTTATCACTTTCCAATTTTTGATAAATAGTGCTAACTGTGACTTTTCCAGTCTTAAAATGGTGCTAGACTTTTATATGAATCCTTGAAAGTGGTAAATTATAGTCACAATAAAATACTTAAGTTCTTGAAGTGCCTTTTATTTGGATTGAGTCAAGATCTCTTAAGGAAATATCTGTATAATGAGGCCTGCCTTGAGAAATAACTGTGGCTGATAAAAATGTGCCTTAAGGTGAATATTCTTTGAGTCTTTGTTAAGGAAAGCACTTTAATAATAGGAGCTCCATTGCCTCAACCAAGATTAGCTACTTTTGTAAAATAAAAATAGAGCAGCATCCAGGACTGCCAGTCTTAATCTTTCATAAGCATGAGATTTGCTGTAAAACAATTAGAGAAAACCATGGGCTAGATGTGATGGCTATATCTAACACCTTATTTTACCTCAATGGAAAGACTTACCTTTCTATATCAAACAGATATTCAGGTATTAACTCTTGCCAGTAGTTCTCTCTCAAAAAATTTTTCATATTGGGCCTCCCCTGGTGGCGCAGGTGGTTGAGTGCCATGCTGTGAGTCTGTCCGCAGTCTCTGCAGTGCCGGTTCAGTCCCGGCTGGTCGGCGAGGGTCCCACATGGTGCAGCAGACCTCTCCTGTCTCGCCCGCTGCTCCCCTCAGCAGTGTATTTCATCAGTCTGCCTGTTCTGTTCCCTGCTCTGTCTCTGGTGGGTCCTCTCACCCTCCAGTGCATATAGCCTGTACCTGCCAGCCCCCATCAACAAATATTTTGAAGTCCAAATAGGGTTAAGTGCTAGGGATACAATGGTGAACAAGATTGAGTTTCCTGACTTGCAGACACTTTTAGTCAATAAGGGCTGCAGAAAAAATAGAGATCATTTCAATAATTTGTTTTAGGAATTACATGGAGTTATGGTATAAATATTAAGTGAATAAACTGCTTCAGTTTTGGAAAAACTTAAAGTTTTCCAATTGAATGCAACAATTAAGCACAGATCAGAAAAAGACTAGTATTCTGGCCAATGTCAGCAAGTAGGGTTTCATAATAGGTCTGGACATACAGAAACCACGTGGTGTTCATTGAACTGCAAAAACACACAGAACATAGAATACTAGAAGGAACTAATAAAGATAAAGCTGTAGAGGCCACAAAGGACTTATGGGACACCTTAAATCTCAGGATAACACAGAGAACTAGCTTGTTTCTTGATCCCAAATGGTACCCCTCTTCAGTTTGTTCACCGTGTCTTTGCCAGAGTGATGACAGACTAATATAGGTCATATAGATCCCTACTTACAACCACTGAATAGGTAACCATTGCTCAGTCTAGAACATTTACTAGGTTGACAACACTCTCCTACTGGCAAATATTTCAAGGACAAATGCGGCAGGGAGTGGAATGGCCACCTCCCAGTGTTTTCATTCTCTCTAATCTTAGCTTCACCTCTGAGTGTCATTACTCCTTTCTGATCTGTTCAAACAGTTGTTTGTTCATTTTTATTAATAACAGCAGTTATTCTTGATGGAAATCTTGATTTTTCAGAAACTATTCTATCATAGAAAAGTAAAAATTCTCAATATTTTAATATAAGTTAATCAACTGACTAGTTTTAATTACTTAAAAATATTTTTGGTTTCAATTACAAGTGTCTTAGGTGCATTGTTATGATATGACTCAGTCTATTTTGCCCCCTTTTTTCTCCCTAATTTTTTTCTTTTGCATGTCAAGTAAATACAAGATATGTACACTATTTGTAATAGTTCAATGTTACCCTAGAAATTTTATTACTCATTTTTGACTAGTGACTACTCTAAAGTTATTATCTATTCCCACTTCTGAAACAAATAGCTAGAAGTGATCATGCTCAGCGAAGTAAGTCAGAAAGAAAAAGAAAAATACTTGATGGTCTCACTCATAGCAGGAATTGAGAAAACCTAAATAAGAGACCAGGAAAAAGACTAATCAATACAAAGTAAAAATCAAAATCAACAAGCAACTATAAACCAGAGACACACTGCGGGGAGGGTGGGTTGGGGAAAGGAAGGACTAGAGTCAAAATGGGGGGGGGTGCAATTGTATGGAGAATATAACCAAAACGAAAATGCATACATTGTACAAAGATGAAAAAAGATGTAAGAATTATATAAAATAAAATATCTAAATTAAAAAAAATAATTTCAAATAACAATTTGCCTTCTCTTTTGAGTTAGATTCTTTCATTGTTTACTGTGTTCCTTCCTACTTATTTAACCCCTCAGTGAATATATAATTATCATTATTTTATATTTTTTCCATCATCCCTTTTTGCATCTCACATTCTCATTCCTATATAATTTTCCTTCTTTGGGTGTGTTTTCTTTAGACTTTCTAAATTGAGTATATTGGTAGTAAATTTTCTAGGTTTGTGTTTATCTAAAACAAAAATATGAACAAAAATCAGCATTTAGAATGTCTGCATAGCTCAATGATCCAATATTTTCCATGATTGAAATGTTTTCTAAATATCACCAAAATTTTCATGGATTAAAAAATGTATTTAAATTCTAAACATGAAAGAGCATAGAAAGTCCATATATATAGCTTCAGATTCCACATTGCAACTAACACTTAGGAAATTTCCCATTTATTAAGTTTTGATGAGTATTACATTATCTTAAAAAGGTTACTTAAACACTCTTCTTTTTCCAAATGTGTGTATGTGTATTATATATATATATATATATATACGTGTGTGTGTGTGTGTGTTTGTGTGTGTATATATATATATATATATATATATAAAATCTCCGGATTTTTTCCAGTTGTCCTCCAATGAAATCAACATGTCATAATGAAAAGAGTATCTTATTTTCAAAAATTAAAGATACATTTCCAAGTCTAAAATAACTAGAGAAAATAAAAAAGAAGGTCAGAGCACAGTTACATTGTGCTCACAGGTCCAGCTGAGTGGACTCTCATTCTGATAACCTAGAGGTGGGGAACAGACCTTATGGTTAGGGAGGTGTGAACATCATGCTGTGCCTCATGGAAAGCATCATCTGTACAGTGTTTCACTAGGTTGCAAAAGAACGAATTGTGACCTTTCAGAACACTTTGGGGATGAACTCTCATATAATTCAATTTATTTTTGACTGATAAATACTTTTTATTTAATTTACATATTTCCTGGACTGCTGTGGCTGTTAGAATAACCTATATTTGATTTTAAGTTCCCAGGGGGAAGAGACTAGATTTTTTTAGTTCCTCTTAAATGAGTAAGCATAGACCACACCATTGATGGTGTTAATTTCCTCTTCTGGCTTATAGAACATCGTAGATACTTTATCTATCTTACTAATGGAATAGAAGTTTCAGTCTTATTCCTAGTGCTCCAAGACTGTAGTACTGAAGCAAGCTATGCAGATACAAACATTTTTACCTGAATTTATTATTAATTGATAGGTTCCAAAAGTTTGATTGTAAATCAGTTGTTCAGAAGTTGGAAGACATTTTTCTTTGGGGATGTGTGGATATTATGCAGTATATTTGTGTCTCTTGGTGATACCAAGTCTAAATATACCTGAGGGATAGCATTATGTAAATATAAAAATAGTACAGTATTTCTGTGAGAAATATGTATTAAAATTACCAAAGGAGCTCTACTCTAATACAGAAATAGCAATCCTTCCCATTAACATGGGTAATAGAACATTTCTGTGTGGTAAAAGCAGACACATCCTGAGATCTAAGCCACTGAAAATCTTTTGACTTAGGAACTTTAGCTAGTTAGGGCATGGGGACAAGATTATGGGGTAAGGGGAGGAGATAGTCATTCGGTTATAGGGGGAGGACTGGGGAGAATATAGTATGGACAGAAATTTCAGAGTTGGAGAAACAAAGCAATTACAGACATGAATTTTCTTTAGTGTCGCATTGTAGGAGACACTGAGTTGGTCTTTCACTCTTCTCGTTTTTCCCTAGGCCTAAAGGATTTACCTAGTTTCCCATTCTATGCTCATCACTTCTTATATTTCCCTCCTGTGCAGTCTACACATCATCTTTTCTTGATCTTTCAATCCTACATATTACCTTTCATCATAAACTTGAGTCAGTATGATATATTTGATGCACTTCTTAGTGATTCAGGGAGAAACAGAAATGGTATGCTGTTTAACTTTTAATAAATCCTCATATTCATTTATTAACACTAAATTTAGAGTTCAGTATTTGGATACTCATACAATTATTTGTTATTGTAATATTGTGTAATACTTGATGGTTTCTAGAGATGTTGTGTTAACAGAGAGTTTTGATATAAAGTAAAGAAATTAGGCACCTGTATATGCTTAAATAGAAAGTCTGTTTTAAGTCTTGTTCTTTGAATTTCTCTTATCCCTGTATTTTCATAGCCACAACAACAATATAACCTGGGTGTTGGAAAACAGTAATTGTAAGAGATTGAGAAGAGAAGATTAATTGTAGGGAAACAGCTGAATATGATTTTTATATGTCTACTTCGATGATTTTTCTGTTGACTACTTGGGATATCATTTAAGCTAGTATAGGCCCTGGTGCAGTTGCCTGTTTCATCTTTTGGGAGGAATTTGCAAAATCCATAACACATCTAAAATGAAAATATATCATTTTCTTCTACTGTAAAAAAGAAATAGAAACATATGGGAGTAAAGTATACAATGAAGATTTAGGAAAAGAAACACTGACAAGTGCATTTAATTACTTCACATGTTTATGGGACTGAATCATTCTGATCCCACAATGCTACCATCTCATTTCCCACACAATATTCAACAAACATATATTATTTAATCAGGTTTATTTTTCACCAGCATGCCTATATAATTAGGCTCCTGGGAATATTGAGCTAGAGTAAAGAAAATGTTTCTTTTGCTATGTTTATTTTTAAGATCTATACTACTTTTTCCACTGTTAATGAAGATAACAGCATTCTGTTTTTTCATGCACATTAATCAGCCAGTAGCTTCATTGATTCTTCCTGTTAGACAACTCTATTCAGAAAACTACCAAGATAGCAGACTCTTGCTTACAGAACAGCCATACATGTAGCAACAAAGGCTTATCAAAAAGCTCATAATCTCTTCTTTCTACCATCACTCCTTTGACAGAGTATTTAAGCAACACTGCTGAGTACATTAATGTCTTTATAACAGGAAGACAAAAATCTTACTCTTTTCTTTGTGTGATAAAATGTTAGAATAATAAAGAGGGTTAAAGATAGTGAATTTTTAATTTTCTTTTAAGAGAAAGCACTATATAATCTATATTCAGTTTTGTAACTCAATTAGATATTTTGGAAGATATTTTAATTTTTTTCAAATTTACTTTAAATTTGTTAACAACAAAATTCAATCTTTATGTTGCATAATTCTATGAGATTTGACAAATGTATTAAGTCATGTAACCATTACCATCATCAAGATACAGAACAATTTTATCAAGTCCATTACCCTCCCCCAAAAGTCCTCAGGCTGCCACCTTGTAGTCAGACCTACTTTCTTTTTATTCAGATAGTTTTACATTTTCCAGAAAATTTTACATTTTCCAGTGAAATAAAGAAGTTATATAGTATGTAGACTTTTGATTCTAATTTCTTCCAGTCATTTGGCATCTATTCATGTTTCATTAGGTATTAGTAAGTCATACTTTTTAATTCTTAACTAGTATTCCTTTCAGTAGATTTAACAAAATTTTATTATCTTTTATCCAGAAGAGACATGTATGGGTTGCTTCTAGTTTTTGGCAAATGTAGCTGCTGTAAACATTTGTCAACAGGTTTTCACATGAATTTATGCTTTATTCTATGAGGTAGATATTTTATTTTATATCTATGAGTGGGTATCTGAGTAGAAAATAACTTTTTAACTTTACAAGAAAATAGCTAATGTTTTCATTAATGGCTGTACCATTTTGTATTTCCACCAGTAAGTAATGTATGAAAGTCCTGGTTGTCCTTTTACATCCTTGCCAGAACTTAATATTGCCAAGTGCTTTTGCTACTGTTTCTTTGTTTTTTGGTCATTCTAGTAACTGGGTAGTAGAATCTTCTACTTTTAATTTTTATTTCCATCATATGAAATGATGTTGATTTTCTTTTCATGTGCCTTTTTCCCCTCTGTATATTTTCTCTGGTAAGTATTTGTTCGAATCTTCTGTTTCTTCCTAGTTTAGTCATAATAAACTATTGTTCTAGAAATTTGTCCATTCATTAAAGTTAATAAATTTTTTGGCATATAGTTGTTCATAGTGATCTGTTATGGCCCTTTATATTTCTGTGTTACCTGTGATAATTTTTCTTCTTTCATATCTAATTCTGTTTATTAATGTTTCTTCTTTCTTTTCTTAGACTTGTTATGGGTTTATCAATTTTATTTATCTTCTTGAAGAACCAGTCTAAGATTCACTGATATTTTGGATATTCTCCTATTGTGTTTCAGATGATTTCTAATTAATTTATTTCTACTCTTTATTATTTCCTTTCTTCTAACTTTAGGTCTTGTTTCTGTTTTTTAAATTGCTTCAAGTTTAATATTAAATTGCTCATTTGGGAATTTTTTCTTATTTCTTGCTAATTTCTAGCTTTATTGCATTATGGTTAGAAGACGTACTTGGGTATGATTTCAGTCTTAATAGTTGTATTGACAATTGACTTGTGTCCCAAGAGTTGAGCTATTCTTGAAAAAGTTTCATGTGCACTTGAAAAAATGTATATTCAACAGTTTTTCGATGGAATGTTCTGTGCTTGTTTGATAAGCCTATTTGGCCTAGCTCCTCATTTAAGGCCGTTGTTTCCTTATTTATTTTCTGTCTTATTGAGAGAATTTAGTTTATTGTCTTGGTTTTAGCCAGGGGTGGGTATTAGGCAGGTCTCTTCCACATCACATTGTGAGGCTGCAAATAATAACCTCTTCTACGAGAAGACACAGGTGATCCAGCCTGACTCTCCCATCACATCAGGCTCCAGCTATTCTAGTTTAGAAGCCCTAGGCTCAAGCCAGTCATCACTACTCTGCACCCTTATTCCTATAATTCTCCAATGTTGTACCTTCTGTTCTCCACACCAGCTCCGTGCACCCCTTTCTACATTGCAGTTTCCAGTTTTTAAAGTCTCAGTTGGGACATGTGCCCTTGAGTTAACAATGGCAGAGAGGCTCCTTGCAGGAGTTACCACTCCCTTTTGTGAGTTGTGCTGACTCAATGTCTTTCTAAACACAGTCAAATTTACAGTTTTTTCTACCCCTTTCCACTGTGATGAAGTCCTTGAAGTATATGATAACCATCCATTTATATTCTGGAGGTGTCATCTTTTTTTTTGTAATTTGTAAATATGTGGAGGAGGCAAGCTTGGTGGCTTCACTCTGCTGCCATCTTGAGGTACTCGACTTCTCTTAATTTCTTCATCCAGAAAAGTCTTTTTTGCCTCAGTCTTGAAGGATTTTTTTTTTTTTTTTTTGCTGTATATAAAATTCTGGGTTGACAGTTATTTTTACTCAGTATTTCAAAATACAGTTTTCCTTCTGATGTAAAATCTTCAGTCATTAAATTATTGTTCTTGTATATATAAGTAATGCCCCCTGAAGCCTGCTTTCAAGATTTCTTTGTCTACAGATTTCAGCAGTTTGACTATAAAATGTCTCAGTGTACCTTGAATTATTTGCTTTAAGGTTTGCCTATTTTTTTTCTAATCTCCAAATATATATCTTTCACCAAATATCTCTCCATTTTTAAGATTTTAAGAAACACTCGTTCCTCCTACAAGGTGAATTAATGGCTATATATTGATACTCAGTCCCAAACCACACTGGATATCAGTAATTCATCTCAGAATTCCTTTTTATTAAGCCTTAACGAATCTTCTAAATTGTTCCCACAAGAACCAATCACTAATCATATATTGCACTTGAGTTGAGACTAATTACCACCCCATAATCTAGTTATTCTAAAACTCTCCCTGTATTAATACAGTTCACCAAGGAACTGTGAATATGGTGATGTAATTTTGATTGTAAATAGTTTTACTATAAGTGAACTGAATTTTGATACTATATGATAACCTATAATACGGGGTATTTAATTTAAACCCTATAATGTTTGTTGCTGGAATTAGAGTAGGGATGTCATTAAAGATACTTTTCATTACATTCTAGGGCCCACTTTCAGGCCAGGTATGGGAGAAATATATCTCTGCTTTCAAAACCTATTTTAATCTTAGGGAAATTGTTGTGCTCCTCTTTGCAATATTCTCTCCATGTCCTAAACACAGATTTTCAGATACCCTTTATTGAATGTGCAGAAGCATTTGGAATGGATTCTGTGTATTGAGCTCAATGCTAATCATAGCTTATATTTTGTTTTCTTTATATTCATTTCCTATTTTCCTCATCTACTTGTTGAGGATTTTTTAGTTTATGAGTTGATATAATCCACCTAAAGTCCTTTTGGAACAAATAATGTATATAAATTGAATAAAATATAACATTTTCTTTGATTAAAAAACTGAGTAGCCTGAGGTATTGATTCTTCCCATATAACATATAGTTTTAATAAAATTCTGAATGCAGTCCCTTTTTGGAAAGAGGCAACACAATTGTAAATAACTTTGGAAAAAATAAAATGATTAAATACCTAACCAAATGTTTAAGAAAAAGTTAACTTACTACTAATGATGAGTTAACTTGCCTTGCCATGCATTTATGCTAAGTGAAATAAGTCATGGAGAAAGACAAATACAGAAGGATTTTGCTCATGCATAGAATGTAAAGAAACAAAGAACAGAGAAAACTAAACTAAAGCACACCCTAGAAATCTGACTGAAAATTGATGTTACCAAGAGGGAAGCTGATGGAAGGTGGGGAGCAAGAGAGGAAAGGATCCCGTAGTGTATGGTAGAAGATTAAGGGCGCTTTCATGGTGGCTGTGGTGTGCCAACATATATCTGAAGAGATGTGAACCATAAGACAAAAAAAGAAATTTCCAGGTGGCATATTGTGGGGAAAAAAAAGTTTTAAACAAACTATGACAGTTGAAGGCAGGGTTATTTAAACAAAATAGTATGTATTTAGTCAAATATTTAACTTATCTTCACTCTCTTAAACATGGACTAAATTTTGATGGCATCTACCCATGAGATTTTATGAGAATTAAGTGAGATATGAGTGGAAGTCATTTAGTAAAAGGCATGGAACATAGTGAACGATAAACATAATATTTTTACTTAGAAAATGGAAAATGTAGGAAATAATATAAATGTGAGACTGTTTTCTTTTTTTTTCTTTTTTTTTTATAATAATAAATTTTATTGTTATATTCCCCATACAATTGCAGCCCCCCATTCTGACCCCAATCCCTCCCCTCCCGCTCCCGCCCCCCAAAAAGTGTCTCTGGTTCATAGTTTTTTGTTGATTTTGATTTTCACTTTCTTATAGTTATTCATTTTCCTGGTCCCTTATTTAAGTTTTCTAGATTCCTGCTATGAGTGAGACCATCCGGTATTTTTCTTTTTCTTTTTGGCTTATTTCGCTGAGCATGATCCCTTCCAGCGCCATCCATGTTGCTGCAAATTGCATGTGTTTATCTTTTTTGAATGCTGAGTAATATTCCATGGTATATATGTACCACATCTTCTTGATCCAGTCATCTATTTTTGGGCATTTGGGTTGTTTCCAAAGCTTAGCTATTGTAAACAGTGCTGCTATAAACATAGGGGTGCAGGTGTTCTTTGGAATTGATGTTTCTGTGTCCTTTGGGTAAATACCTAGGAGTGGAATTGCTGGATCATATGGAAGCTCTATGTTTAGTAGGTCCAGAAATCTCAACACAGCTCTCCACAGTGGTTGGACCAGTTTGCACTCCCACCAACAGTGCAGAAGAGTTCCTTTTTCTCCACACCCTCGCCAGCATTTGTTGTTGCTAGTTTTTTTAATATGTGCCATTCAATGTGAGACTGTTTTAAACAGGTGAAAGAATTATGATGTTGAGATAAGAATATAATGTGAACATTTCTCTGTAAGGAATATTTAGTCATCATATTTTTATTTGAGTAGGATTTCTTTTTTTTTAAGATTTATTTATTTATGCATACAAGAGTTTGGGTGCAGGTAAGACATGCGATGGGTGAGAGGATTCACCAGAAGCAGAGTAGGGAGCAGAACAGGCAGATGTACTGAAATACACTGCTGAGGGGAACAGCGGGTGGTGTTAACCCGTTGCACCTCCAGGGAAGCCCTGAGTAGGATTTCTTTACTTCATTTTTTATTTCCATTTATATGATTTTTTAATGTTATATGTTTTTTCAGTTCAGAATTTCTTTTACTGATTATTTTTAATTTTTCTTACACAAAGAACAGATCCTAAATTTTGCTCTGCTACAGCAAATTTCAGTTGTCATTCATTGTGAAATTTGCACCATACCTTCTTCCAGTCTCTTTTTTTCTTTACAATTCCAGTCATATTATCTTCTTTGTCTCTATTTGATTCTATGTTGTGTTATGTCTTTTTTTTTATTTTATTTTATATATATTTTACATTGTTCTTCCTTTTTGTACAATGCCTGCTTTACATTTTCAGGTGTAGTCCCCGCAAAATTCCCATCAATAGTTCACCTGTGCACCATCACCATAGTTGCTTGTGTAAGAACACAATCTCTCCCCTGTTATGATCCCTCTCCCTCCCCCTGCCTTGCAGAATGTCACTGATTAATAGTTGCTTGTTGATTTTGTTTTTATTTTGTTATAATTATTTTTTTCTTGGTCCCTTATTTGGTTCCCCTACACTCCTCCTATGGATGAAATGTTATATTTTATTTTTAAAAAATCTATTTGTTATAGTAATTCCTCATAAAATATATAAATAATTCATATGGCAAAACCAGTCATTAGTAAATGCTAAAATGGCCATGAAAACTAATTATGTAATCATTATCAGGTAAAATATTGGTCATTGTTAAATGTAAGCTTTATCATTTAAAAGAATAAGAATACTTCAGTCAAAATTTTATTTGTCGAGTGTTGTAGGATTACTATTTATAGCTTAACTCAGTTTCCAAAGACTTTCAGAATACATGCTTGCTCAACAAAAAGAATAAAATACATCCAAACTCCAAAATAATCAGTAAGCTACTTTGGTACATCTTGGGTAGCCTGGTGTGACACTTGACAGTATATTTTAATTGCCTTTAGTTAGAGCCTATTATCAGTGTTCCCTTGCAGAGTGTCATTTCTAATTCAAGAATTGACAGGTAGTACTTTTATTACATATACTCAGTTATTCTGCATCTCTGTTTAGATTTCTGATTAGGTAACAGATGTGTCAGAACTCATTACACTTTCATTTAGTCTCTCTTCCCATGTCTTGAGGTCTCTATTTTCTTTAATTTTTGTTATTGTTTGCTTTACAGCTTCCTTAGTTGTGTTATTGAGTGATATATATGTCTAGCAATCTTCACATATTTCCAAAGAAACTTTCTTTGAAATTGATAATTAAATAATACCTTGGTTGTATTAGAGTTTTTGGATCATGATAATTTTTCTCAATATAAATAATACTGAATTTTCTTCTAGTATCGAATATTGTAAGTGAAAAGTCTGTTCTTGTCTGATTCCTTTTCCTTCATGACTATTCTTTTTCCACAGAAGATAGACTTTTCCCCCTTTTTCTTAGAATTCAGAAATTTAACTAGGTTACTTCTAATAAGTCTGTAACAAGGTAGTATTAAGTCAGTACATGGAGAAAATTGAAATCTAAACAAAAGGATAAGTCCTTAAAGTATTGACGACTATTTTCTGTGACCCCTTCTAAATTGTATGATATTGGCACCTTTTTCAGGCTATTCCTTCTTTATAACTGCCACTGACATCCTTTCTTCTCTGTTGATTATAATGGAAATCTTGGAATTGGACCTTGATTGTATTGCTGTATAAAAGCAATATATGACAATATGGATGTATTAATAAATTTGTTGTGGTTGCTCTGCTGTAGTCGGTGAGAATGCTTCTCCTTTTGTAAATGTCACTATTAGTAAATAACAAAGTGAAAAAAAGAGTGTAGGCTTCACACAATTCTGCTAGAGAGATAAATAAGAAGTTTATTAACTTCTTAAGGCAAAATTAACTTATTAACTTATTAAGGCAAAATAATTATTAAGAAGTTTATTAACTTACTAAGGCAAAATAATTATCATAATTTAATGTGCCTAAGATAAGGTAGTTATCAAATGATTTTAAGGAACATTTATCATATCATGCAGCAAAATAAGTTCCAGATGCATTAGAAGATTAATATTTTTTAAGAATAATATACACATCTAGAAGATATATGTTGAGCTAATCTTTGTTAGAGGAAATTTTTGAATAAACATAATGGGAAAGCACACACACATCTACCTTTTCTAGTTAGAAGAAACAGAAAACAAATAATAAAATTATACTATATATTTATATGAAATACACATTAATTTATTATATTAATTTATTGATATGTTAATAAAAGTTAAGGGAGGAAGATGATATTGCCAGGGAGAACACAAAAGAATTGAGTGAATACCTGCAACTTTAAAAATGCTTAAGGAGTGATGTACCAAGAAGGTGATGGAGGAGGATCTTAGTATATGTGACATGATAGCTTTGTGAATTAACTTGATGGTGAGAATTCTTTCACAAGGGGTATTTATATTGGTATTTGTGTGTGTGTGTGTGTATCAGATCATCACATTACATATATATTTTACGACTTTATTTGATAATTATACTTTCTCATGGTGAGAGGATTCACCAAGACAGAGCGGGAAACAGAACAGGCAGACTGACTGAAATATGCTGCTGGGAGGAGCAGCAGGCGAGACGGGAGAGGTCTGCCGCGTCATGTGGGTATCTTGCTGGCTGGCCGGGATCAAACCCACACAGCAGAGGCTGCAGACAGCGTCACAGCGCTTCACTCAACTGCCTGCGCCACCAAGGGAGGCCGGAAAGGTTTTTCTTTTAAGATTTTATTTATTTATGCATACAAGGACAGAAGTGCTGGGTGGGGGGATAAGAGGATTCACCAGAGACTTTGTGGGGAGCAGAACAAGCAGATCCTCTGAAATACACTGCTGAGGGGAGCAGTGGGCGAGACTGGAGAGATCTGGGCTTCATGTGGGTAGTGCCCTGGCCAGGGATCGAACTTATGCCGCAGTGCCTGGTGACAGCTTCATAGTGCTGACACTTAGCCCCTCTGCACCCTGGGAGGCCTGGGTCATGGAAAGTTTTGCTGAGATGATGACAAGACTTTAAGGGGGAAAGAAAAACTTTAAGGAGGAAAGAAAGCAATTTGCATATCTCTGATGGGAAGGCTGTTCCAGGCAAAGGAAATGGTAAGTGCAAATACTTGTAGTATGCATGAGGAACTATAAAGAGACCAATGCTGGGTGGGGTGTTTTGGGGGCCAGTGAGCAAGGAGAAGAATGGGGGAGTTAAAAGTGAACACAGGAAGTCAGATTACAGAAAGTAAACTGTAAGATTATTGTCAAAAAATGAGTTAGCTCTTATTTTTTATCAAATGGAGGTGATTGGAAGGTTTTATCCAAATAAAATCAAAGTAAAGAATTACATTCTAAGAGAATATCTCTGACTATTATGGTGAAAACAAATTGTGAATAGGCAAATTAAAAGCAGGAAGACCAGATGTGAAGCTTTTGAAATAATCCAGGTAAAAGTTGATGTCACCTTAAATCAGGGAAGTAGTAAGAAAGTGGAGAGAAGGTGTACTTTTCTGCATATATTTTGAAGTCAGAGCTGACAAGAATGCTGACAAAGGTGGTATATGTAATAATTATTTGATAACTGCAGCTGGACTCCTGGGATCAAATCCCAGCTTTAAAATTTGCCAGCTGTGTTACTATGAACAAGTTATTTAGCATCTCTGTTTCATTTCAGTTTCCCAGACTTTAAAATATGGACAATAACAGTATTTACATCACTTGGTTATTTCAAGGATTTAAGAAGATATCCTATGTAAAATGATTAGAATAGTGCCAGGCACATAGTAATAAAGCATCATTTGTTATTAGATTTGGAATATGGGAGTGTGCAATCAATGCTAACACTGGGAAATAGTATATAAAGTGTTAGGTGTAAAATAGCTGGTTACAGAAGACAAAAACAGAAGTGTAGCATAATCCAAATTACATTGTGACAGTTATTTACACACACACACACACACTTACACACAGTCTAAAAAGAAATTTCTGAAATATTTCCACTGGCTAGCTCTTTATAATCACATTGTAGCTAATTTATTTTCTTACTATTTCCCAAACTTTGTGCAAGAAACATGCATATCCTTGTGTAATCAGAAAAAAATTAAACTTTTTAGAAAAAAGCTATTTAAAAACCAAAACAAGACTCCACAAATAGATAAAACAAGGAGGTAAATGAAATAAAGAATAGAAGTGAAAAGAGAAAGATATTTCCGGAAGTACTTGTGAAAGATTTAGAAAAGAAAAGTAGAAGTACATGAATATATGGGCAAAGATTGCAGAAAGTGGCATTAATTGCACACTAAAACATCAAAGCAGAGTTCTTTAAGTTGTCTGTTTCATTGAGATTTAGGAACAGAAGGGAGATGTCTAGTGAAACATTCCCAAGGTGGCCACTAGGGGGTTCCTGTGATCCTTGTAGCCCAATATTAGCCTTTGCTGGTAAAGACCTTGAAAGGACTTTTCCAAATAGTATGAGGAAAAATAAAGAAAGTCTTGTCCACATTTGTGTGGTATATTCCTAAATCCTACAATCAATGAATGTCAGACCTGGAAGGGACTTCATAGGTTTTCTCCCTGAGTTCTCATTTAGGTAAATGAAATTCAGAAAGTTTAGAGGAACTTACCTGAATAAGCTTACTGGGGAGACACACAGTAATACTTCAAGTCTAATTGGTGCTTTTTCTACTGTCCTACTGTTACAGACTCAAGGATGGTCAGTACACAGAAGTGATATCATAGAATTGCAACCTCAAAGTGACCCAAATGTTGGAATTATTGATCTTCATTATTATTCTCACAAGATAATAATAATGGCATATGAAAGCTATTAGAGCTATTGTGTGTTTTGATGTAGAGCTTAGCTCAATTTTAATGTGCAAGAGCTGTCCAAAAAAAAAAAAAAAAATCCGTGATCCACAGTTGATAGCTATTAATAGTTTTTGTTTCCTTCCCTACTAAGACAAATCTAGAAATTAAGTGTTACATTTAGCTTTATTGGTAACAAAAGCCCAAAAATCTTAAAAATACACCACTTAAAATAGGCCAGACCTTTTAAAAGTTACATACCTATGTAGTGTGTAATCTTTGGATTTGTCCTGTATCTGAACTTGTCTCCCAATACCCTCATCATTTTCAGCTCCTCCTGTCTCCCTTCTCAAAGTTTCATCTGTATCTCCTACTGATATTCCATGGTTCTGGTTATCTAATGCCTTCCTTCCTTGTCAAGGATAGTATTCTTTTCATTCATTTTTTTCAGTCATCAAATCCATAAATATTTATCAAACTCCTTCTGTAAGCAAGTTTTTGTTCAATAAATTGTAAAGCGATACAAAGGAAAAGGAATTTTGTTCATAATTTTTAAATAATCTACAGTTTAGGGGTGGGAAGAGCACAAGGGACTGTGGTGATCATACACATGTGAATTGGTTGTTGGAATGTCACAGGGACTATAACTGAGATGAGAAAGCATACATTGTACAAAAATGAAGAATGATGTAAAAAATAGATAAAATTAAAAAAATAAAAGACACAATAATCTACAGTTTAGTAGGGAGGGGAGGTAAAGATACATGCAAAGAGCTAAAAAGCTAGCTACCTATTTTTCATGATGAGAGTTGTACAACCAAAATAATAAGGAATTATTAGGTAGCTGTTATTACTTCCAACTAGGGAAAGCTGATACAATTTCATAGCAAGCTGGCATTTAAATAAAGCTTTGAGGGTAGAGATACATTTGGACAGATAGAGGACCTTGGTCCTCTACCATAGTACAGTTATCTTATGTAAAAATGGGGACTAATAAACGTTTGTTCATCTTAAATTCATCTCTGAATATGTAGGCACTGCATATTTATCCTCCTATACAAGAATTTTTTTATTTTTTTATTTCTTTTTTTGTTGAACATTTTTTTAATTCACAGGAAAAAGAGGCATTAGTCCTGGACAGGTCATGCAACAGATCAGCTGGAGAAAGAAGTATTTGTCAGAAGTGCTTTCTCCCCACCTCCGCTCAACTTCATACAGCAAAGGGCAAGATGTGAAAGTGAAATATCTCTTTACCAAAGTTAGTTACATACAATAGTGACCAGGGTGATAATAACCAACAGTGATTCTGAATCATTTGAATCTATTACGCAAGCTGACTGGTTAATAGAACCATTTTCTATAATATAAACATCAATAAAAGTAGCAGCCAACTAGGCTGAGCAAGGTCAGACATGCATTTCTGCCGTGTCAGGCCAGACTGAGAAAAGTGTTCAGAATTTTAAGTCTTTACAATCAATGTCAGTGGAGGTCAAGATGAACTTCTGGAAGAAGTCTATGGGTGAGAGATTAGAAAATGGAAGAAACGCTTGACATGTTGTTTACATTGAAAGGTAAAGACAGTATTAAATCCAAGGCTATATTCTTGACATGTGAGACATGACTTAATAAGTTCAACACAGCAACTTTCTTGCAACTTTCTCTTCTAATGAATAACTAACGCATCTCCACCCAAGCATACACCCACCCAGTTCTAAAGCACTCCCCAATCTGCCAGTGCCCTCAATAAGTCTTAGCAATAAATTGCAGTGGCGTAGTTCAATACACATAGTCACCGCTGGGTAAGTTGTGCTGGAGTTTTTTTTTAATCCCACAAAGTATAGAGCAACAAAATCAGATAGAGCCAGGTATATCAAAAAGCATTTGCTATTTCATTTTCTGGGAAATCCCCACTGCATTTTCTGTCAAGATGGATCTTTTCCCTGAGTTTAGCAGACCCACCATAGCCAGTTGCCTTAGTTTTGGTCATTTTGGTCAAGGTGTGATGCTAATAAGATCAAAACAGATATACTAACTTCCCATGTCCTTTCAAATTGTGGCAAGAATAATTCTGCTCTACAGCTTTAGGCTGAAAAAAAAAGTTCAGCTCCATGCTGCCAATAAAGGTGTTTGAGCTAGAAGAAGTGAGCAAAGATTAAAAGTATATGACTATTCAGAGAAAAAAATATCCAACTTCTTGAGATTCAGGTATCACTAATAAGGAGTTAGTCTTGATATCTCTGATATCAAGCGAGTAGAGTTTGTCATTCTAACACAGGAATAGTAAATCAAAGAGGATCTCAGAAGAGAAGGAAGGGGTGCATTGTATGACGTCAGAATCCATTTGGTAGATGGATCATTAGTCCGTCTGACTGTTTACATGTCATGGCTCACAACAGTGTCCCCTTTGAATTGAATCCCTTGGGGATTCTATTAGTTATCTATTGCTGTATAATAAATCACTCCAAACTTTGGTGACTTAGCACAACAAACATTCACTATATCATAGTTTCTGAGGGTCAGAGATTCTAAGGATCAGGAATCCTAACATGGCTTAACTGGTCTTCGGCTTTGTGTCCACTATCATAATGCTATAGTGAAGATATCAGCCAGGGCTGCAGCATTACTTCTAAGATCTCTCATGCATTGTTGGTGAGCCACAGATACATTTTCAGATTTGTTTTTATTTCTTTTAGCCAGTAGCTATTAAGTAGCACATCATTTAGTCTCAAATATTTATAGTTTTCCTGTTTTGTTTTGTTTTTTAATAGGTGACTTCTGGCTTTTTGGTTCTTTGATCAGAAAGAACATTTGGTATTATTTTGATCTTCATAGTTTTGCTGACAACTGATTTGTATTCCCATATATGTTATATTTTTTTAAGTTTTTATCTTAATACTTAATCAAAACGTCTTCAGATTAAAAATACTTAAGGGGCCTCCCTAGTGGCGCAGAGATTGAGCGCTGGGTGGCGAAGCTGCCCGCAGCCTCTGCAGCACCGGTTCAATCCCCGGCCTCCCGGTGAGGGTCCCACATGGCACACAGACCTCTCCTGCCGCCCGCTGCTCCCCTCAGCAGTGTACTTCGTCATTCTGCCTGCTCTGCTCTCTGCTCTGACTCTGGTGAATTCTCTCACCCTCCCATGCTTCTGACTGTACCCAGTGCTTGCATAAATAAATAAATAAAAATAAATCTTTAAGAATAAATAAATAAATAAATAAATAAATAAATAAATAAATAAAAATACTTAAGGAAAGAATTTGATCATTTCAAGGGAGTAGAGTTTGTCATCCTAACACAGGAAGGTTTGTTCATCAGCTTACTGACCAGATACCTGAAAGACGTATCAGGCCTGAAAAATACTCATTTTTACAGTTATTCTAATTTATTCTTTTTTCTTTTTTCTTTTTTTTTTTTTTTTTTTTTTGTGGGACCCTCACTGGTGGCCGGTGATCGAACTGGCGCTGCAGAGGCTGCAGGCAGCCTCGCAACCCAGTGCTCAACCACTGCGCCACCTTATTCTGGGTGTACATAGATATTTCAAGCACACATCCTCAAAAAGGTTTGTCTCCAAAAACTTTTTAAAAAATTTAATTTGCATCATTTCTTGCCTGTTCCTTCTGACTGATTTATCTAAAACTCCACTCCTAAATCATAAATTTCCTTCATTTAGTTACCAATTTAATTATTGAAAAAAGTTAAATGTATTGTTTTTTATTATTTTTAAAAATCACATATACATTACCAAATTTCAACAACAAAAAAATTTGTTAATAATTGAAAATACATTGGTCAAGGTAACTAGGATTATATTTTTCTTTTCAAATTATACTTAAATTTTTGTTTCCATCTGCATGTAATGTTTTTGTTCTTTCAATTATTCATTTTTTATATTGTATTAGTTTTAATTGACCTAACATTGGTTTACAACACTGTGTATGATTTACGGGTATAGGTTCACACCTCTGCCAATGTGATCTTTTTTATCAGCCCTTTGTCAGATGTGTGGTATACAAATATTTTCTCCCATTCAATAGAGTGTCTTTTTATTTTAGTGGCAGTTTCTTTCATTGTGCAGAAGCTTTTTAATTGGCTATATTCCCAATTGTTTATATTCTCTTTTCTTTTCCTTGCTGCTGGAGACAAATCCCTAAAGACATCTCTGAAACCAATGTCATGAAGTGTTTTGCCTGTTATCTTCTATGTATTTTATGGTTTCAGCTTTTACATCCAAGTCTTATATCCATTTTGAGCCAGATTTTGTAGTGGTGTGCTATAGTATCCTAGTTTCATTCTTTTTACATGTCACTGTCCCATTTTCCCAACACCATTTATTGAAAAGACTGTCCTTGCTTTGGTGTATACTTTTTTTTTTTAAGATTTATTTGTTTGTTTGTTTATTTGTTTATTTATCCAAGCACTGGGTACAGTCAGAAGCACGGGAGGGTGAGAGAATTCACCGAGCCAGAGCGGGGAGCAGAGCAGGCAGAAGGACTGAAGTACACTGCTGAGGGGAGCAGCGGGCGGCAGGAGAGGTCTGCGCGCCATGTGGGACCCTCCTCTGGTGGCCGGGGAGCAGCCGGGGTTCGAACCGGCGCTGCAGAGGCTGCGGGCAGCTTCGCAACCCAGCGCTCAACCGCTGCGCCACCGGGGAGGCCCGCTTTGGTGTATATTTTTGATCACTTTGTGATAGATTAAATGTCCATATAAGTGAGGGTTTATTTCTGGATTCTTGATTTCTTTCCATTAGTCTGTGTGTCTATTTGTTCCAGTACAGTATGGTTTTAATTTTATGGCTTTATAGTATAACTGGAAGTTTGGGAAGACAGATGATAATTTATGTTTTCACCTTGTTAATGTCCTAGCACAGCATATTGCGTAGTATGAGTGAGGAAACTTCCAATGACATGCTGAAGAGTTAAGAAGGGAGGGAGGGAGGGTGAGAGGGAGGAAGGAAGGAAAAAAAGAAAGGAGGCAGGAAGGAGGAAGGAAAAAAACCTCTGGTTTGTAATGTTTGCTGATTTTCTTGGTATATATACTTTCACCATGTTCAAATTATTGAATGTGAGGTTGGGAAATGCTGCTTACAGTTGGCTCCTAAGAGCAGATTTGAAGTGGTTTTCATACTATTGTTTTATCATTTAACTTCCCTGAGCTTTTGCTACATGGTATGTAAAATGGGGATAGTATTTGTGACCCTGCCATTTCAAAAAATAATTGGCTAATCATTTGTAGGGAATATTGTATATAATTAGGTTATACATCTTATAAAAATTTAACTATAGGTGGAATATTAAACTGTAGAGACTGCACAAATTAAGATAAAATATATATGAATGTTATGTAAAGTTTAGGGAGGAGATCATGGGGACTAATATAGTATTATAATTATTAATATTATTTTCTTACTTTATGGAGATAATAAAACACAATAAATACACAAACTATAAAGAAAAAGATTGAGGCATTTTGTGGAATGAAAAATAAACTCCATTTTATGGCAAAAGTTGTATAAATGTTAAATTAAAATATGTAGGCATTTCTCCATAAAGAATAATATTAACAATTATAATGCTATATTATTCCCCATGATTTACAGGGCTCTCTATATGCAAGGTTACTATTTAATCCATGAAATAAGTTTTGATATAAGCAGTCAATAAATCATTATATCTAAAATATAATATCTGACTCTCAGAACTTAGTTGCCTTGGCTGAAAGTATTATTTTTAGGGAAAATAGTAAATAGTTGCTATTTCTGGCTTAAAGACAGTATTTAGCCTACAGTGATACACAGCAGTAGATAAACTGGGCCAATTTATTTTTTTCTCAATTTGTATTTTACAGAGAGAGGCTAATAATTTAAAAGAGGTTCCATACCAAAGGAGAATTATGCTGATGAGGAAATTTGTTTGCTGGCCAGGAATCACTAATCATCATTCAGCAAACATAGTCATTCCCTTGGTTATTTTATTTTCAGATTCTGAATTATTGGCTTAAATAATGCTATTGTCATGAATTGAATTGCTATAAAGGTATGGAGAAGGGATTATCTGTTTGATACATTATTGCTATATGTTCAAGAACTGACATTTCAATATTTACATTTGTTTAATAATTTTTTATCACATACAGGCCTACAGGAATGTTTAATTAATGTTCATGTGATAGAATGGCACATTTCTCACAAGTTGCAGTAAACAGACAAGCAACCAAACAAATTATTTCCCAAATCAGGTAGAAGCAATAAATGTGAACTTCATAATATACTTTCCCAATGGGACAAAACAAAACAAAAAATTCCCTGAGCATAATAAGGCACCTGGCAATTTATGCAAATAGTGTAAGAAAGTTATCCTTGAGATCAAGTATATGTTTTCTTATTTGTTTTTTTTTAAAGATTTATTTATTTATGCATAGAAGAACGGGGGTACAGGCCAGAGGCGTGGGAGGTGAGAGGATTCACCAGAGATAGAGCGTGAAACAGAACAGGCAGATCGACTGAAATAACACTGTGGAGGGGAGCAGCGGGCGAGTCAGGAGAGGTCTGCTGCACCATGTGGGTTGCTCCCTGGCTGAGGATCAAACTCCTGCTGCAGCAGCTGTGGATAGCTTCATAGGTTGTGTCTTAACCCCTTGCGCCACCAGGGAGGCCCCCTATGTTTTCTTGTTTAAAGTACCTATCCAGGGTTAATTAGTACAGGGAGAAAAAGCAAGGTTCCAGAAGGAGACCAGCCCATCTCAGGGACCTTTTCCACCTCTCCTTCCATAACTAAATATTTTCCTCTCTCTTCTCAGCAAAAGAAATTGGAGAGAAAGAACAGAGTTCTAAATACAAGGCTAGGAAGCATGCCCAGCTTAGGAACTGAGAGAGGGGGTTAGTGAATGGGAGAAAGTAAAAGGATTGAGGCACAGATGATGGCTAGATCTGGGGAGAAAGGAATAAAATCTGAGATTGAGTTGCAAATCCTAGAAACCAAAGGAACTACACTATGTGTATATAAATAGATGGTGGCCCCGAGGCTTCCCAGTAGGGCAGAATGAGCCTGGAAGGGTTATCTTAGTAGAGGTACCACAGTCAGCAGTGTATATCCTTTCCCCTTTTTTTTATGTTTATTTGGATCTCTTAATGTGAATCTTATTGATCCTTCCGCAGGGTTCCACTGACCAGTCTCTGATAACAGACTAGCTCTTGGGCCCTCTTCAGTACATGTGAATGGGAAGAATGATGGGAAGACCCAACCCCCCACAAAAAAAATGGTAAGTCTGGCTACCATGACAATTATTCCTCAGCAGTAATGTGGGTTTATTTCAACCCTTAGTATATTTTTGGTTAGCACCTAGAATTGGGAAATTGCCATCCCTTTAGTTTTGTGAAGTTATAAGTAGACCAACATTTGTTTTTAATTTCCTTTTTCCTGAAATAGTCTGCAAGCGCTGTATTGCTCCACTGGAGAAGTCAAATGTTATGATAGAGAAGCAAGAACTTCCAATTATATGGAGAACTAGAAACTGTAACCCAGCTATAGTGATTTTCTGTGCTTATAAAATTTTAGCACTTGCCTTTAATCATTAAAGACTTTTTGTAAAGCAATCATGTGAAGTGTTGGATTTCTCTGCTAGATTTTTGAGTCGCTGTTTGTAGAATGACTTTCCTGGAATTTGTGGGCAAATAAAATTATCTTGTTAAGAGAGGTGACCAGTACTGTTCCTTCAGTTTTATTGCCATTGTGAATATATGTTGTTATTTCTTAGGTATTCTTAGTTACATCCTGGAAATGGATAACCCTTTAGTGGTTGAGGATAATGTTACCTACTCTAGAAGCATGTGTTGCTCACCAGGTGTGAGGGGGGCAGATTAAATACTCTGTTCTTAACAAAGCATGAATCAAAAACAGTATAAAATATTTTTGGAGACAGACCTTTAGTATAAATAAAATACCTTAACACATTTTTTAAGACTGCAGGTCTTAGTATCCATTCTGTAAGTGGAGATTTGGAATTCTTTTTCCAGATTTTTTTTTAAGATTATTCTCTTTCTTCCTTAAGCAAACATCTCTCTTTTATCAGTAACATGCGTTTAACTCCTGGTTCATTCAGAAATATTAGGAATGTGGCATGATCATGCTTATCAAATTTAAACCAACAACCCAGCTTTTCTGCTTTTGAGTAAAACCAATAGTTGAGTAGAATATATTGACATCTCTCACTAAAATTCAACAGTAAAAAATGTGCTTGCTTTGGGAATTAAATAAGAACATATATGGAAGCAGTGAAAATCAGTAATGTAACAGAGGTATTTCAAAGTTTGTCCACATTTGGGAAACTTGAGAATTTTTTCCAGTTATTTGTTCAGATACAATATTGTAAATTATGTTAGTCATGGTACTCAAGAGAAACAGAAGCAGTAAGATTACATGTAAATATACACTCTTGTGTGTGTGTGTATGTATGTATACATACATGTCTATCATTCTGTCACTCTATCTATTGAGAAATTTATATAAAGGAACAGGCTCACTAGTCTGAACTCTGATGGAAAAACAGGCAGGCTGGAGACCCAGACAAGCGTTGATGTTAGTCTTAAGTCAGAACGTGCTCTGGAAGAAGGATTTATTCTTCTTTAGGAATTTTGATCTTTTTCTCTTAAGGACTACAACTTGTTTGGGTGAGACCTCTCCACATTATTGGGTAAGAACTGTCCACATTATAATCTGTTTTATTCACTCTACTGCTTTAAATGTTACTCACATTTAAAAATTACCTTCACAGCAACATCTGGATTAATGTTTAACTGAACAACTATCTTTCATAGCCTATCCAAAGGCGTATGTACCTCTTATTGGTTTTGGTGCTATTGAAAGATAATCCTTTGAATGTTGAATACAATCCTTGGCACTTCTCTCAAAAATTGGATACACTTTGAGAGTCTGTTTGTGTGTTTCCCATTCTGTTTCATGAATTTATGTATGTATGTTTTTAGTAATACCACACTATCTTGAAATTTTTGCTTAATAAGTCTTGAAACTGAGTAAGATTAGTCCACCAATATTGCTTTTTCAGAATTCTTTGGAATATTCTATTATCTTTGCTTTCTGTTTTAAATACAGTTTATATTGACAAAAAGCTTGCTAAGATTTTGTTGGGACTGAGTGAGCTTATAAATCAAATTGGGAAGAATTGGCATCTTAATCATATTGACTTTTCCATTCTATGAGCATTTATTCTTCATTATATTGATGTTCTTTAATTTCTTTCATAGTTCTTCTGTGTGCATGGTTAATATAATCTTTGTTAAATTTATACATAAGTGTTTTATTTTTGATAATATTATAAATTTTTTATTATTTAAAATTCCAATTATTAGTATTAGTACATAGAAAAATAAACTGACTTTTGTATGTAACCTTGTTTTCTGAGTTCATGCTTAGCTCATTTATTAGTTACTGGAGATTTTAAATAGATTCTTTGGGGTTTTACACATAGGTATTCATTGTGTCTACCAACAAAGGTTTATGTCTTCTTTTCCCTTTAGTACAATGATGAATATGAGTAGTAAGAAAGAATATCTTGGATTTAATATTGAAGATAAAATATTCAGTCTCTTGACATTAAGATGTTAAAGATTTTCTGTGTATGTCCTTTGTTAGGTTAAAGTAGTTGCTCTCTGCTCCAAGGTTTTAAATTTTTTTTTTTAATCATGAATGGGTTTTGATATTTGTCATATAACTTTTTGCACTTACTGCTGTAATATAGTATTTCTTTTCAGTCTATTAATAGAATGAATTTTGATTTTTTAATGTTAAGCTAGCATTGTGTTTGTAGGATGAATTCTTTTTAGGCATAATTGATTATTTTGTTTATATTTTATTGAGTTTTATTATATATATATATATATATTTAAACATTTATTTATTTATTTATACAAGCACCGGGTACAGTCAGAAGCACAGGAGGGTGAGAGAATTCACCAGAGCCAGAGCAGGGAGCAGAACAGGCAGACTGACGAAATACACTGCTGAGGGGAGCAGCGGGCACAGCAGGAGAGGTCTGTTGTGCCATGTGGGACCCTCGCCAGTGGCCGGGGATCAAACTGGGGCTGCAGGGGCTGCAGGCAGCTTCGCAGTCTAGCACTCAACTGCTGCACCACCAGGGGAGGCACTTATTTTATATATTTTGTTAGTGATCCTTGCTTCTGTGGTCAAAAGTGAGTCTTTAGTTTTCTTTTGTTCAAATGTTTTAGTCTGGTTTTGATATAAGGATAATTATAACTTCAAAACGGAATTGAAAATGTTTCCTTCTTTTCTGTCTTCTGAAAGAGACTGCATAGAATTGCTATTTTGTTTTTCTTGAATATGTGGCCAGATTTACTGGTGAAATTATTTAGGTTGGTACTTTATCTTTCCTAACTTTTTTTTAAAAATTTAATTTAATTTCTTTAATAGACTTAGACTATTCAGGTTATATATTTCTCCCTGTGTGAATTTTGGTAGTTTGCATCTTTTGAAGAATTATTCCATTTCATCTAAATTTTTGATTTATAATATTAGAATTGTTCTTAACATTCCTTTATTAGTGTTTAAGATCTGTGGAAAAGGTAGTGATGGTCCCATTTTCACTCTATATATTAATTTGTTGTGTGTTTCTCTCTTTTTTTTCTCAGAAATTTGTGAGGTTTTTTGTTTTTTACAAATAACAAGATTTGGTTTCATTATTTTTCTTTATTTTTTTCCTGGGTTTTTTTTTTTAAAGATTTATTTATTTATGCAAGCACTGGGTACAGTCAGAAGTGTGGGAGGGTGAGAGAATTCACCAGAGCCAGAGCGGGGAACAGAACAGGCAGACGATGAAATACACTGCTGAGGGGAGAAGTGGGAGGCAGGAGAGGTCTGCGCGCCATGTGGGACCCTCGCCAATGGCTGGGGATTGAACCAGTGCTGCAGAGGCTGCGGGCAGCTTTGCAACCCAGCACTCAACCATTGCGCCACTGGGGAGGCCCTTGTTTTCCTGTTTCTAATTTAATTGATAGAAGCTTACACTTTTATTTCCTTTCTTTTGTTTGTGTTGGGTTTAATTTGTACTTATTTCTCCATTTTCTTAGAATGGAAGTCTAGGACACTAATTGATTGCTAGGTGTTTTTTAAATTTTTCTTTTTATGTTTTAACTATCCCTCAGCACTGCTTTAGCTGCATTCCATTTTGGTAAGTTGTAATTGCATTATAATTAAGTTTAAAATATTTTAAAGTTTTCCTTGATTTTCTTTTTTACCAATTAGTTATTTAGAAATGTAGTATAGTCCAAGTATTTGGGTATGTTCTACTGTTAGTGATTTTAGTTTAATTCAATTATGTTATCAGAACTTACTTTGCATGATTTTTTAGTCTTTTATAAAATTTGCTAAAATTTATTTTATTAACCAGAATATGGTGAATATTTCATGTGCACTTGAGAAAAATATACATTTTAATGTTGGTATTTAGAGTGTCCTATAAATGTCATTTCTCCCAAATTGGATAATAGTCCTATTCAAGATTATATTTATGCTTACTGAATTTTTACTTGCTTCTTTGTGTTAAAGAAATCTCCAACTGTAAGAGTGGATTTTTTTATATATCTTTTTAGTTCTACCATGCATTTTGGTGCTCTGTAGTTAGATGCACACATATTTAGTATTGTTATGTCCTCTTGGAGAAACTGATCTTTCTGTTATTATGTAATGCTCCTTTTTATTCCTGAAATTTTCTTTGTTTTGAAGTTGACTTGGTTCTAAAATTAATATATCTATTTCTGCTTTCTTTGATTTGTTTTTACATGATAAAACTTTCTCCATTCCTTTACTTTAAATTTTTTATGGGAATAAAAAACCTACCACTTTCAAGTATTCAGTATAGTGGGTTTCAACATATTCACAAAGTTATGTGACCTTCAGTATTCTCTAATTCCAGAATATTTCCATTACCCTGAAATAACTTCCAAGTCTATTAGCAATCAAACCCAGTTACCCTCTTTCTCCAATTGTTTTTTGTTTTGTTTTTTTTAAAGATTTATTTATTTATTTATTTATACAAACACTGGGTACAGTCAGAAGTGCAGGAGGGTGAGAGAATTCACCAGAGCCAGAGCGGGGAGCAGAGCAGGCAGAAGGACCGAAGTACACTGCTGAGGGGAGCAGCGGGCGGCAGGAGAGGTCTGCGCGCCATGTGGGACCCTCCTCCGGTGGCCGGGGAGCAGCCGGGGATCAAACCGGCGCTGCAGAGGCTGCGGGCAGCTTCGCAACCCAGCGCTCAACTGCTGCGCCACCAGGGAGGCCCCTCTTTCTCCAATTCTTGGCATCCGCTAGCCTACTTTGAGTCTCCATAGTTCTTCCCTGTCTGGACATTTCATATAAATGGACTTAGATAGTATGTGACATACTGTGTCTGACTTTTTTCATTTAGCATATAATGTTTGTAAAGTTTTATACTTGGAGCATATATCAATATTTCATTACTTTTATGGCTGATTAATATTCCATTGTATGGATATATCACATATTATTTGTGCATTCATCAGTTGATGTGCATTTGAATTCTTTTAATTTTTAGGCTATTATAAATGATGCTGTTATGAACATCTGATTATACTTTTTTGGGTGAACATATGTTTTCAATTGTTTTAGATATATACCTAAGAGTAGGGTTTCAGGGTCATATGGTAATTCTATGTTTAGCTTTTTGATGAAGTATGAAACTATTTTCAATAGCAATTCTATCTCCTTATTTTAATCTATATAACTTTCTACTCAAAGTGGGTTTCTTGTAGATACCATGATTTTGGATCTTACTTTTTTAATCCAATCTGACAATCTCTTTTAACAAATTGTGTTTAGATCATTCACATTTAAAGTGGTTATTAATTGCTAGATTAGAATCTACTGTCTTGTTTTCTGTTTGTTGCATTTACCTGCTTCTTTTTTGTTTCTTTTTTTCCTCACATCTTTCAGCATTTTTGTGATTTCATTTTATCTCATCTATTGACTTTTCATTCATGTTAATAATTTCAAAATGCTTTGTAGACATAAGGCATAGGTTAACAATATACATTCTAAATACTCCAAATTCTCCTTTAAATAGTACTGTGCTTTCCATATATAGTACAAGTACATTTTATAAGAGAATATTCCCAACACCTCTCCATTTTCAATAAAAATAAACTCTTCCTTGCATTTACAAAGGCCATAATCTAATAAAACCACAATGAAATATAAATTCATATAAAATATTGTACAAAATTATGCCTTCAATTAAGTGGCTCATTTTATAGGTTGCTATTTAGTTTGAAGCTGGAAAAAAAAAAGGTTATAGATAATTATACCATATTGGAAAGCTCATTTTCATGAGTGAATATAATTAAGGAAAATATTAGCCCAATTTTATCTAATAAATCATAGTGCAAAGTATCAAGATGATCCTGTTTGTATAGTGATGACTTTTTAACTGTGCCCTGTTTATTATTGTATTGCTAAATGCCTTAATAGTGCTGATCATAATCACCATTCAGATGGGTTTTAATTGCTTGAGGTATAAGTAAGGTTCTTTTCTATAATATAAAACTAAACAATAAGGATGTTTCCTTAACAAAAATGTTTGCAATAGATAATACTTCAGCCCATTGGGCAAGAACTTACAGTGTTTATTAAAGCTGAAAGTGTTTATA
This sequence comes from Talpa occidentalis, assembly GCF_014898055.3. NCBI lineage: Eukaryota > Metazoa > Chordata > Mammalia > Eulipotyphla > Talpidae > Talpa > Talpa occidentalis. The sequence goes on from NW_026555331.1 coordinate 84,675,893, forward strand.
ACAGCCCTGCTTTCATGTGTATGCAAGTAATGTATAGAAAGACATTCTATTATAGCACTATAAAATAAAAATTAGCCTGAATTCCTGTCAATAGATAAAATGACCACTGTGTCCACATGGTAAACAGAATAGATCAGTGTAGCATATGTATATGGCATAGTACTATATGACAGCTAAAAAGAATGCTCTCTTTTTTTAAGTTTTATTTATTTATACAAGAACTGGGGTACAGGCCAGAGGCGCGGGAGGGTGAAAGGATTCACCGGAGACAGAGCGGGGAACAGAACAGGCAGACTGACAAAATACACTGCTGAGGGGAGCAGTGGGTGAGACAGGAGAGGTCTGCCGCGCCATGTGGGACCCTCGCAGGCCAGCCTGGATCGAACCTGCACTGCAGAGGCTGCGGACGGCTTTACAATGTGGCGCTCAAGCCCCTGCGCCACCAGGGAGGTCCAGAATCATAAAGTTATAACCATTTATTAAATGGTTCCTTGGACAGAGTGGAAGAAATCTGGAATTATATTTGATATTTAAATAAGACTTTCATTTTTACTTCAATGTTTTAATTTTCCCAAGCCATGATAGTAAGTGTAACCTAAAATATACTGTCAAACACTCACACATACACACGCACAAATATTAGGGATTTAAAAAAACTCTTTTTCTCCCATACTCATGTTGCTTGTTTATCTTGGGTTGGCAGAGGTATCTATTCATTTCACTTAGTCAGAAATCTCATCTAATGGAGAATCCACTATCTCCACGGCTAGATGATAAAGGAAACTCAGAATTTTGCACAGGAACTAAAATATTTGACCTGGAAGTGGTATATAGCAGTTATACTTACAACTGATAGACCAGAAATAATCATTGGTGCCACTCATCTGTAAGTGGATAAAGAAGTACAGTTTTATCATAGACCAAGGATGGGAAGAGTCAGAAACAGAATTCTGAGATTGGAATTAGTGCCCATTACACAGAAGGATGTGTTTAGCCCTATTCCCTTCAGTTGATTGCTTAAAAATAGAATGAAACAGTAATTTCAGTTCGTTAATAAAAATCAGGTGACTAGATGCAAATGCAAAGGCTAATTTGACAATGAGGTAAATTTGTAATGTGAAAAACTTTGAGTAATAAGTCATTGTAAGTTTCAAAAGAGTATTCTCATTGACAAGGTACAAAGCTTTGTCCCTTGTTCTGAACTCTTGGACCTTTTTATAAGAGAGGTGAATGAAAATGATTTATACAAATAATATTCCTTTAAAGGGGAAGGCTTATTTACTACAGTTGGCATTTGTTAGTAGTGAGAAAAAGGCATAGCCCTCTTCCACTTTCAACAAAGATGTAGTTTCAAGGAAATGATTTACCTTTCTACCTGAAACAAAGAAGAACTGTATATGATAACAAACCAATAATTTTCACAACTTTCAAAATAAGACTCCAAAGGCAATAACCCTTGAGACATGAGCAATGAATGGAGGCCTCTGGTTAACTTAGCCTACCACTTTGAAAAAGTTACCAGGTTGCTTTGGTTCAAGAACGGAAATTGTAGGGTAGCCTTGTTAATTAACTTGTAGAAGTTCTGAATCTGCAGAGACCGAGGTGGCAAGAATGCATGGGGGAAATACTGCAGAGGAGAAAGGGGAATATAGAGAGAAGTCTGAATAGTATTTAGATTACTGGCAAATATATATAAGGACTTTCCCAAGCCTAGAGAACTACCAAAAACGGTTAAAGGCAATAGTACCCAGAGACCACTGCAACCAGTAATGTTCCTTCATCAGTCAGCCTGGAAAAACTCTTAAATCATAGAACATTGGGTAGAGCACTATGAAGGATCTTGCCTCAATAATTAATGCTAGACTAAGACAGATTCCATGTATTGATAGATAATATTAAAAGCAAAATATAAAGCAACCAAACTTTTTCCAAATAACTACATTCCAGTACAAATTTCAAGTACAGAGAATAATCCATTGTGAGCTAGTGAGTTTCATTTCAGATATGCAAGGGTGGTTCAACATATGCAAGTCAATCAATATCATTCACCAGTATCTCTCTTAGGTATTTCCCTAAAAAAATATGAAAACACTCTATAAAAATATTTATGCACTGCTATGTTAATAGCAGCTCTATCCACCATTGTCAAGTCATGGAACCAAGCTAAGTGCCCATCCACAGATGACTGAATAAAAAAGTTGTGGCATATATACTTAAATGGAATACTACTCAGCTATTTAAAAAGATGAAATAGTGCCTTTTGGAACAAAACGGACAGTCTTTGAGGTGATTATGCAAAGGGAAATAAGTGAGAAAGTGAAAGACAGATATCAGATGGTTTCACTTATCAGTAGAATATAAATAACCAAAAAACACATACTGGCAAAACATAGCAAAAACAATTCTCATACTTAGTGAAATTTTTTTTAAGGTTTATTTATTTTATACAAGAACCGGGGTACAGGCCTGATGCGCAGGAGGGTGAGAACATTCACCAGAGACAGAGCGGGGAACAGAACAGGCAGACTGATGAAATACACTGCTGAGGGGAGCAGTGGACGAGTCAGGAGAGGTCTGCTGCACCATGTGGGATTCTCGCCAGCCGGCCGGGATCGAACTCGCGCTGCAGAGGCTGCGGACAGCTTCACAGGCGGAGCTCAAACCGCCTATGCCATCAGGGAGGCCCTTAGTGAAAATTTTAATGGTTACCAGAGGGAACCTGATAAGGTGGGGTGGGGGGTAGGGAAGGGAGGTAGGACAGGAAGGGGATGAGCCATGACACTGGAGGCTTGATGGAGGGTGAGTGAAGCACATAAGGAGGAGTGAAAATGTAACCCCAAGTTACATTTATATAGGCATGTAAATGAGTGAAAAAATTTAGTAGGGGAAAAAAAAAAAACACACCATGAAAACAAATTGACTTAAGGTTATACTTTGTGTGTGTGTGTGCATATGTGAGTGTGCACATGTATACCTTCAATTTTTTGTCATTTCTACATCCTCATCCCTTATACACTCCTTTTATTCAGTCCAGTATGAATGCTGCCCTGGGCACACCTCCATAAAGTGTCTTTCATGTCACAAGATGTAATGGACCCCTTTCCTGGTATCTCAGCAACCTTAGATATAGTCGAACACTCATTCTGCTGTATGCTATCTCATGGTTCTGCTGGTACTGCTCTATCTGCTGTTCTTCTCTGACATTTAACTGTAGGAATCTACAGTTAATCTTACAGTTTCAATCCCTCTTTTCTCCTCTCTCCACCTGCTCTTGTTGATTTTTTTACTATTTTGGTGACTACAATTTCATCTGCATAGTGATTATTCTCAGCTTTATTCTCTAGTTCAAATTTATCTTCTGAGTTCTAGAACAAAATTCCATTCTATTCTAAATCTCCACCCTTATGTTTTATGGGTCCTTCAAAATGACCATGTCACAAACTGAAATTATGACTCCTGTCTCTCTTATGCTTCTTATATCCCCAAAAGGCTCCTGCAACTAACCAGAGAGCAATGAATCATTCTTGACTATTTTCTCTGTATTACTTCCTCTATACAATCACATGTTATATATCATGAGCCCTACCTCCTTAATATCTTTCAAATGCTTCCACTACTCTTCATTATTTTCCCTTCAATCTAAATCCAGGCACTGTCCTCTCTTGTCGGGATCAGTGAATTCTCTTCCCATGAGAGTTCTATTTTCATTCTCATCATCTCTGAGCCATTGTCTGGAGCAGAGCATAGTTCTGCAGCAGGACCCCCTATAAATGATTGGTGAATGGTACCTCCCCAAGTTTCATGTGCTATGGCTCCAATTGAAATAATCTAAAAATAAAAAGTCACTGCTGATACTGCTTTCACTTACATTTTCCAGTGGCCCTCCCCTTCTCTTAAATTTTAAAAAACACAACTTAATGTATAAATCCTTTCATGATCTGACCTTGTCTCTCTCCTTATTATACTTATATCATACGGAGTTTTTCATCCCTTATCCTTAACCAGAGTCTTTATTTTTTATTTTTTTAAAGATTATTTATGCATACAAGAGCTGGGGTACAGGCCAGAGATACAGGGGGGTGAAGGATCCACCAGAGACAGAGCAGGGAACAGAACAGGCAGACTGACTGAAATACACTGCTAGAGGGAGCAGCGGCAAGACAGGAGAGGTCTGCTTCGCTGTGTGTGTTGCTCCCTGGCCGGCCGGGGATTGAACTTATGCTGCAGAGGCTGCAGACAGCTTCATAGTGCAGTGCTTAACCCCTTGCGCCACCAGGGAGGCCCCAACCAGACCCTTTACATATGTTATTCTTTCTTCCTGAGAGTATCTTTCCTAGAGTAGTCACTTGGATTAATTCTAATTAGTGTTCTTGTTTTTGCTCAAAGATTATGTCTCTGTAGAAGTCTTCCCAAGTTGACTCATTAAAAGTTCTCAGACACTGTATTTTCCTTCTAAATTCTGATACAGTTGTAAGCTTCTGGATGGACGTGTGGGCAGAAACTGCCTCTTTCATCTATACATCCCCAGTGGCAAAACAATAAATGCTCCCTAAATATTTTTCTAAACAAATGATTCATTTGGACTTTTGATGAAAATAGTGACTAACTTATTTATATAAAGAATTTGCTTCTATTTGAATTGATTGTACTGATGGCTTATATAGTCAAAACTAATCATTTAATTGCAAAACTGTGTTTTATCCCATGCCTTATTAGCAAACAGACTTATGTAAAGATGATTCTAAGTGATATTACAGACAGACTCAAATTAGTTCCAGAAAATATAGTTGAAACAGCTTATATGTCTTAGGTTTGGGTTAAGTCACATCCTGGTATGAATAGACATTTCTATGGGAATCTCCACAAACGGTTTGCAATTAATCCACAGAAACTTAACTTATGAAATTATACCTTTATTTTCAGAAAATTTGCATGGCTAAAAACAATAACATAATCAAGACTGTACACAAGTGCTGTTTGATATTCTCGTAGTTAGAATTACTGAATCTTTACCAACTGTGAAAGAAAGTAAGGCAGAGTAACAGCCAGAAAATAAATATATCAGAGTACTTCACTGAACACTGCCTTGGGATTCTGTTTTGCTAGAGGCACATGAATTTTGGAAGCAATTAAATGCTTTTGATTTAAGCAATTGTTCTATTGGGTTTATTCTTACTTATCATAACAGTGAAAATGCCAGTTTTTAACTTCTACAAAGAAATTGCTTGAATTAAAAACAAAACAAAACAAAACATGATATATTATAAATCAAAAGAACTGAATTCTCAGATCTGACAATTATGGTGATGATAATATATAGAATAACCTAATATCTCAATCTTAATTTTCTTTTTTTTTAAAGATTTGTTTTATTTATTTACCCACACAAGAACTGGGGTGCAGGCCAGAGATGGGGTGGGTGAGAGGATTCAACAGAGACAGAGTGGGGAGCAGGACAGGCAGATTGACTGAAATACACTGCTGAGGGGAGCAGCGGGCGAGACAGGAGAGGTCTGCTGCACCATGTGGGTAGCTCCCTGGCTGGTGGGGAATTGAACTTGTGCTGCAGTGGCTGGCAGTACCTTGCTAGTGCTGTCTTTAACCCCTGTGCCAGCAGGGAGGCCCTCAGTCTTAATTTTCTAACATATAAAATGGACATGCAAATATAAAACCCATAGAATATATTCTGCTACTTCCCCTAGGTGAAAAGAATTATTTAACATGGCATAATGCTTTTTGCAACCTGATTGAAACTGACTTCTTACACCTTATTCATTATTCTCCCACTTTCCTTTCAACTCTTAATACCCTCACAAATCACACTCATACACATCAACCAGATCTATACTTGCAACACCAAATTAATCACTACTTCCTACTTTTTGAATATAGCAAGCCCTTTACATATATTGTTTAATACTTTAATCTTACAGAGAAAATTAGAATGGTATTTTTGAAATCTATGCATGTGCTTTTCCTTATTTACTTGTTATTGAATGTTACTTTCTCAATGTTCTTCATGGGTCATTGCTTATGTTATAGAGCACTAGGACTTCTATTTTCAAGAAGATAAAGTAATCAGTGTTGAGTCTTTTATAGTCAAAATAGAATTTGGTGAGTCCATATTAAGACAGTAGTTCCAAAGGCAGGCTTTGGAATGAAAATATTCTTTTCAAAATATTTTAGCTATGTTAATATCAATAATCTGTTCTGGAAATAATGAACAAAAGATTTACACTTGGAATAAAATAATCTGGAGGTCTCAGATTATTAGGTAGAGAAATAACTTTTCAAGATAAAAAGGAAGAATTGTTTGTTTTACAGCCACGGGCTTTTGGGAAAAAAAGACAGAGGTAGTCAGATCTGCCATCTGTCCTTATTTCACTTCTCTGAGGCAAAATTCCAGAAAAGATAGAGGGATTTGTTGAAGAAAAAACCAAAAGCAGAGGGAGTCTTCCCTGCAGCATCATTTTATGCCAACATGATAGGGACAGTAACTGTAACAGAAAGATGAGGCTCTATAGATCACCTGAAGCGGTGCTCCTGGCTCCTGCTGTCATGTACACAGCAGGGAAAGTACTCAGAAGTTCCCACACACCTCAAGGGGGAATGAAGAACTAATAACAGTAATAAACATGCATTAACTGTTTGTAAATATGCCGGGCACATTTCTAAGCACTTTCTATTTATTAACTCATTTAATCTCTGCAATCTCACACTAAATAAGGTACCATAACTATTCTTATGTAACAAATGAGAAAAAATGAGACACCTCAAGGGGGTATAGTTGTTGAGTATTAAAGCTCTTTGCAGAGGGTTCAACCACAGAGAAGCTAAATAGCACCATGTTAGCTGTTAGCTGAGGACATTAGGACATTCTGCTTGGTTAAGTGATAAAGAGCAGTAAAAGCCAAAATTCAAGGGTATCTGTGCTACCAGTGAGGAAAAGTTAGCAAAGAGTATCACTGGGGCCTGGTAAGGCTCAGAGATTATACCCCAAAGGAAGCAAAAATAATGGTACCAGCCTTCCAAACTTCCCATAGCTCAGTTGACTTTAGCAGTGAATGAGAATCTGTCCTGCAGCAGAAACCGCAGAAAGACTGTGCTAATGCTTCTTCCCTAATGCCATTCAGTACAGGAACTTCCTCTATCCTCAGTCACCATCTTGAGAGGGAGGCAGGGAGAGGAGAAATTGCTCTGATCTCTCATGATTTGTTAAACATGATTATTCATCCAAGGTGTTATTTTAAATTTTTAAAGCATCATTTAAATTATAGGACATTGATTAAGTTAATTGGCAGTATGTGGGGTCAACCTCTCCTTTATCCACTGAAAGTGTTCATAACCATATTATAGAAATAAAGAAGCTAAATGGTCTTTACATAACTGTATTATGTGTAAAATTCTACTCTTTTGCATTTTTGGTAGTTCTGCTATGATCAGACTTTTCTTTTGCCTGACAGTCTAACTCATATTTTAAGTTTTAACCAATGTGTCATCTCTTTTGTGAAAAATATTTCCAGAGGTGTAGGCAGTTAGTGATTTCATCCTTCTGCTTCTGAAGCATATAGTCTATATTCCTCTAGTACATGGTATGGCACCCCATGTATTGACCCATCCATTTCTTTCTCTACACTCTGAATGCTTGCATAGTGTAGGTCTCATTAACTGTTTAAATTAATAACCAAATGGGAATGGTTATAGTAATGTCATAGAATCCTGCAACTATAAAAATTATTTTTATATGGAACGTTTTACATGGATCATGTGGCCATAGTGTTAGCATTCCATGAAGACCACAAAGTGACAGCTGACTTGGATACAGAGTACACAAATTCAAGGCCTTTCCGCATAGATTATTTTTGTAAACATAAGATATGAGAAAAAAAGTGAGAAATTTCTTCAGCGCTCCTTACCCCAATTAAGCTAAATGATGATGAACATCACAATTATCTTCTATATTCTTCTCTTAATTAATTTTTTATCTAGTTGTTGCAATTTGATCAGAACTTTTTGAAGCAAGACTGTCTCTTTAGATGCCATAGTTGCACAGTTGACAATGCTTAATAAATAAAAGAATGATATTTACTCAAGTCTTGATATTTTTGCATTAGGCAACATTAGTACTCAAATATTAGAGTTCCCCAAAAATCATCCAAGAAAACTTGATAATAGTAGATTTCCAACATCCAGGGGTTCACTAGTTATGATTTGAGAGTGAGGGCTCTGCATTTTAATGTCCACCATAGGTGACTCTGGTGCAGTTTAAATCCAGATTTTGAGAAATGATAGCCTGAAGAATCAATTTCCTTTTACTTTCTGAAGTTACACATTTCAAGCCATCATTGAATTTATTTCTAGTGTGTATGTACCTTATAAAGAGGTAATTTGGCATTAACTTTTATTCAATACCCAGTTCTAGATAAGTAAGATATTACTCATAATACTGTTCCTTGTGTGGTGTTTACATACCACTTGATTTAAAAATTGCAGTATAGTTTCAGTATGGTTTCACTTATAGGAAAAATGTAAGGGATCCAAATAAGGAATCAGGAAAAAATGTAATTATAATGTAAAAATCAAAATCATCAGGCAACTATAAACCAGAGACATTCTACAACAGGGGAAGGAGGGAGTGGGACCAAAACAGATGTGGGAAGAGCACAAGGGACTATGGTGATGGTACACGGTGAATCGGTGGTGGGAATTTCACGGGGACTATACCCGAGCTGATAAAGCATACCTTGTATAAAAATGAAGAATGATGAAAAATATATATAAAATAATAATAATGAAGAGAAAAAATAAAATAAAATTTCAAATATTCAAAAAAAATAGCAGTATGGGCTGCCTACCACCACCTTTTCTGCTTTATTTTTCTCCTGTTCACTTGTTACACATTAATGAATCTTACAACTTACTTATCTTGTTTCTTTCCTGCCCTCCTCCAATAAAGTGTCAGTGCCATGAGGAGAGGGAATTTTGTCTATTTCCTTTACCACATATACTCAGTACCTCGAACTGGGCCAGTACTTATAAAGTGAACAAAATAATTGCTGGCTAAAAGGAAAAAAGACCAATTATTGCAAACTTTACCAGCAGACATAGAAATCTGAAGAGTGTATCTGGTTCATGCTCCATTGATTCTTCCCTTTCAGCTATGTACCAGTTGCTAAATAGAAACAGGAAGCTATCTTTTACAGCCATTTCTTTTAAAATCACTAGTAAAACATTTTTTTTGAAAATTGCCTCTAACAACTATAGCAGCTTGAGAGAATGCTGTCTCTTCCCAGCCATGGTTTCATGAACAACAACAATGCTTCCAGCCAGATATCTTTCTGCATAACTTTTTTTTTTTAAAGATTATTTATTTATACAAGCACTGGGTACAGTCAGAAGCGCGGGAGGGTGAGAGAATTCACCAGAGTCAGAGCGGAGAGCAGAACAGACAGATTGACGAAATACACTGCTGAGGGGAGCAGCAGGCAGCAGGAGAGGTCTGCGCGCCATGTGGGACCCTCACCCAGTGGCCGGGGATCGAACCGGTGGTGCAGAGGCTGCGGGCAGCTTCGCAACCCAGCGCTCAACCGCTGTGCCACCAGGGAGGCCCTCTTTCTGCATAACTTTATTGAAATCTGTCCAGCCTGGCTCATTTCTCATCTCTATCAAGTTAAAATTTCCCTACCCAGGTACTGTTCATGAAACAGCCATTTAATTTTATAATGAAGGCCAATGACTGGCTATTGACGCAAGGGTGAGGTATGCTATTTCATTCTCACAGAAAACCAAAGAGGTCAGAAGGTTTGTAACTGTGGTCCAGCCTGTATTATAATAGAATTTCATAGTGCTTTTTCAAAATTCCATTTTTGAAATGATTAGTATTTGAAGCATTATGCTTTGTCCTGGTTCATTAATACTACAAATGAAAAAATGCCTTAAAACTGAAAAGCACCTGGGCCTCCCTGGTGGCGCAGGGGGTTAAGACGTAACCTATGAAGCTGTCCACAGCCACTGCAGCAGGAGTTCAATCCATGGCCAGGGAGCAACCTGCATGGCGCAGCAGACCTCCCCTGCCTCACCCGCTGCTCCCCTCAGCAGCGTATTTCAGTCAATCTGCCTGTTCTGTTCCCCACTCTGTCTCTGGTGAATTCTCTCACCCCCTGCACCTCTGGCCTATACCCCAGTTCTTGTATGCATAAATAAATAAATCTTTAAAAAAAAACTGAAAAGCATCTAATAAAGTATTATGGAAGAAAATCACACTAATGTGATTTTCAAGCATGTGCTTGAAAATTTTAAAATTTATAATTGAAATATGAAATGGTTTCAAGAGCTATACACCTTCACCTTGTAAATGACCACTACTGACTAAAAGTACCTCTGATGTTCTGATTTTTTCCATTACATGAATTTGTTACACAGTCTCAGTGTACTTGCTACAACTTTATTTCCTTAATTCTGGTAATCCTCAAATTAATAGGAGAAACTTTGAAATGAAGGAAAAATGAATTGACTTTAAGTTACAAATATTTGTGAAAAGCCATTGTCAGTACAATTCATAATTCTCTTGATGAGTATTGGGGCTGTCTCTGAGTAAATAACTGACCACCTTCTGATTTTGTAAATAAATGTCTATTGGAATACAGCTATACTTACTTATTCATGAATTACTAATGACATTTTTTTTTTCTGCAACTGAGTTGACTGTTGCAACAGATTCCTATGGTCCACAATCCTAAAATATTTAATAGCTACTCTTTTAGATAAAATGTTTACCTTACCTGAGCTGTAGAATGGGGATATTATATAATGAATATTTTTATTATACTCTGAACTCGTGAAATAGAGTAAATTATAAACCCACTATCAAAGTATATAAATAAATCAGAATATTCTAGATACATGAATAGGATATAAAAATTAACATGGAACAGTTTTGCCACCAGTAACTTCAAGAGTTGCTAACTTATAAGGCTCTATTTTATTACTTCTTTCTCTAAAATATTATCAGTTAGAAGCTGGCTATAGAGTGAGGGAAGTTATAGCATAAGCTGTTTTTTTGTGTATGCATGATAATTATAATTAAATTATTGATTATATGAAAAGTCATAAAACTGTAGAATATAGAAAACTTCAGTGATGCAATAGATTTCTGTTTGACTGCCTAAAACATTTTTCTCTTGGTGGTATCTCTCCTCTACTCCCTGTGATTCTCTTGAGGCAGTGAATTATATAGTCTCAACTCACAGATGACAAGAGTGAATATGTACCCTAAGCAAGCATTCATCAAAGTTGTTCTCAGGAATCGAGCAGGATATTGGTGCATTTATGGTTGCTCTTGTCTATGGTATCACAACTTGTAAAGACAATATAAACCTGGGCCTCCCTTTTGAATTTCTTTGTCTGAAATTGGCACTAACCATATAACAAAACTAACACTATAGGTGAAACCATATAATAGAGAGACAGCAGAGATGGGATCTTAATGCTTCATGTAAATGTCTGGATACAGCCATATCCAAAGTAAATTGGACTTTTTAACTTTTGTCACTCAATTAATTAATCTAGTTTAACTTGGATTTCTGTCATTTGCAATTTAAAAGTACCTGATTAATTCAGACACAGTAATCAGCTTTCAAGGCAAATTTTCTCATTGTATTTTCTATAGTATGCCTCAAGTGTACTATTTTGCAAAATATATATAGACCTAAATCTTTATTCTTCCTTTTCATGAAAGGCAATATCTTCACATCAGAAGAAAAGAATAAAATTACATGATGCATATGAAAGTTTTGTTACAATGGCTTATATGGTATAGGACCCCCAAAATACAAATTTAGGATGATTCTAAAATGTGCTCATGAAGATGATTCTTAATTACTTAGCTTAGGACTGAAAACATGCCCAGAAATTTCAAATGTCATTAATTACAAGGGATGTGACCAGTGTTTCTTGGTCAGAGTGTAGCATGACATCCCCCTAGATGGAATACAGAGTTTCAGATCTGGAACTTAAGTGTTTTTAATTCAGTCATGTGGATAATAGCTCCAAACACTGATACAGCTCATTAATATCTGAATCTAGTGATATGTATAAATATGTAAGGGTATTGGTATTCTTAATTCTATGCCTTATTAAAGGCTCCAACAAGTGTCCTGAATTTCCCATGAATATCCTCTTTGCTGAAGGGGATTATAGTTAAGTTCTGGAAAGAAGATGTTTATATACAATCACTAAGTGAAATAGATAAAGTGAGAAGTTATTTACATGATGTAATTTCAGTTGTATTTAAGAAAATTCCTGATTCAAACAAAATGATCTCAAATCTCGGTAAACTTTACATAGTAGCTTTATTTCTTAGAGCTTGGACTTTGGATACCAAATGACTTAGGAGATGGCACATGTTGACTCACTTGCTTACTAAACTGTAAATGATTGATGAGAAATTCTACCATAATAAAATTTCATTGAGGCAAGTTTAAAAAAAGATGATGATGAAAACAATTAGTTTAAATCAATTTTTTTTGTCCAAGGAAAAGTCAATAACCAAGAATAATGCAAGCTAAATAGTTTAATTGTGAAACCAGGACTATAACATATATTTATGTTAGTAAAAAGAGATTTTTTATATATATATATATATACACACACACATACACACAATGGACAATAGGAAAATTTGGTGGAAAATATATATAATAAATAAAACTTCAAAATTGCTAATTAAAAGGAAAGGAAAATAATAAACCAGACAGTGATTGTAACCTCTTCCCCCTAAATCTAATCTATCCCCCAGAGCATCAAGTTTCTCTGAAAAGTAGCTAGAAGTTGTAGAAAAATAACCTTAAGTTCTGTGCCTCAGGTTAATCACGGAGCAGGGTTTTTTTTGACATCTCCCTAGTAAGTCAGTATCTGAGAATATCTGAGAATTTGTAGGGCCTGATGATTTAGCATGTAAAGACAACTCTCCTATGTTCTCTGTCTTCAGACAGAAGACATTACCTCCTTCTCCACACCTGACAACTCATTCCGTTTAGAAAATTTCATTCTTCCAGGCCAATCTACTCAAATTTTAAGAGATTTTTAAAAAAATTTGTATCCCTTCTAATATTATATAGGAAACATATGTAACACAAAATTTCACTGGTAGCCCATTTGGTGTGTATGGGAAAATTTGAGGCATAAGACCTTTGTAACGTGCCCAAGGTCAGACGGTGAAAACTAAAAACAGAAACAAAATTAGCATTATTAAACTCTCCTGGGTTCCTATAAGAAAATGCTTTTTAAATAGACCATATTGGAGTTTGGCAAGATGACAGCAGAGTGAAGATGCCAGTTTGTCTCCTCCAAATACTAACAACTCGATAGCAGTAAAATAAAATGAAAAACAAACCAACTAACCAACAGCAACAAAAAACCACACACACACACACACTTGAAGGAAAAACAGATGACCACAGCACAATACTAAGAACAAAGGTTAAATGAAATGGGGTAGGAAGAACATTAAGTGAACTCTGTTTTTGGAGGCAGTATGACCTGTAAGCAGGAAAGGTGGCTGCTGTGCAGGGTCCCCTACAGTTGTTGAATTGAGCACACACCAACATCAGGGACTCCTAAGACCCTGCACAGCACTGGTTAAAGGGATGTGGTAGTTGGCACCCAGGATGGAGGGTGCACTGTTGGAGCGTGGCAGGGATGGGGGTGCAAAATGAGGTTCACTGACTCAAGGCTATTCTACATTGAGGCTTTCAATGTAGCCTGAATTGGCAAGTGAAAATAGGTCATCGCACCTGTGTCTTTTCTGAGAAGAGGCTACTACTCAAATCCGATGTCTGAATATTTTAAAGCCCTACCACTCTCTTCTCCCCCACAGCACACCAAAATCAAAACAAAGTAATGCTTGACAAATAAGCTCAAGCATCTGTCAATAACAGGTATAGACATCCCAAGATAATGTTATATGATAGAAAAGATAAAAAAAGAAGAAACAACTTACAATCTGTGACCAGTACTGCTTCCAGTGCTTAACGAATAGAAGTAAATCTAAGACTGACTATAAGAGGCACTAAGACCAAGGAGCTAGCCTACTGGAGAGGATCACCGTGGATTCCCATCATACAATTCTGGTAACCTCATCACAGCAAGAAGTTTGAATTCCTGAGGTTATTGGAAATGATCCTTTGGTGCTTCACTGCCCTAGTCCTCTTTTACACCAGTACTAGTCCCCCAATTACTTCAACAGTTGCCAAGAAAATAGTCTGAAACCTATCCCTATTAAAATATATTAAAAATTGAAAATAAGGAGACAGAACAATCACAAATGCTTGCCTATGGAAACCCTTGAGAGGAGTCCAAATACAGAAGAACTGCAGACGTGACAGAAGAGAAGTTCAAGATAATGGTTCCAGTGACACTCATGGAACTCAAAAAAAAAAAAAAAAAGCAAAACAATGAAGGATAAAAAATAATAACAGAAAAGATAAATAAATATGAGGCAACTTCACTTAGAAATAATGGAGCTAAGAAACACTATAGTTGATTTTTAAAATACAGTTGAGGGCCCCAACAGCAGATGAATAGAAGTAATGGAAAGAATTAATAAGCTGGAAAACACATGTTGGAGATCACACAAACAAGGTAGAGGAAAAAGAATTTAAAAAATGAAAAAAGTGTAAGAGCCCTGTGGTACAACTTAAAGAGAAATACCATCCATATTATGGGGTTCCCAGGAGAAGAGAAAGTAAAAGGCATAAAAATCTATGTAAAGAAATAATTGCAGAAAATCATCTGAGATTGGAAAAAAAAAAAAAACAGATGTTTTTATATGAGATGCGCAAAGAGTTCCAAACAATATTACCCCAGACAGACACACACCAAGACACAGTGTATAAAGCTATTGAAAACCAACAGGGACAAGGATATTACAAAAATCAAGATTAAAGAGGGTAACTTATAAAAGAATACCAAACTGGCAGAGGACTTAACTTTATGCCAATAAATTTGATAGCCCTGAAGAAATGGACTAGTTTCTAGTTCAATATAGTTTACCACAACTAGTCCAGGAAGAAACAGATGAGTTGAACAAACAGATCACAAGCATGAAAATAGAAACAGTAATAAACAATCTTCTGAAAAATAAAACCCAAAGAGGAGACAACTTTACAAACGAATTGTGTCAAGCTCCAGGAAGAACTAACCCTCATTTTGCTTAAATTGTTTTTAAAAATACAAGAAAAAATGCTTCTACATTTACAATGCCAGTACTGCCCTAAGCTGAAACCAGACAAAAATGAGACAAGAAAGTCATAGACAATATCCCTGATGAACAATGAAAAATCTTTGACAGAATACTAACAAATAAAATTCAACAATCTATCACAAGATCACATACCATGACCAAGTGGAATTTATGCTAAGGATACAAGGATGGTTTAATACACATAACTCAATAGTATACTATATCATATCAACAAAAATTAAGATAAAATCATGATATTACCAATAGATACAGAGAACTTATTTAATTTCATACATTTAACATCATTTGTGATAAAAATCATACATTTATGACAAAAATTCTAAATAAGATGGGAATAGAAGGAACCTACAGCAATATAATAAAAACCATAACTCATAAATCAACAGCCAATATGATTCTTAATGGTGAAAAATTGAGAGCTTTCCTTTTAAGATCAGGAACAAGACAAAAATGCTTATTGTCACCACTTTTATTTAACATAGCTTTAGAGGTTTGAGCCAGAGCAGTCAGAACAAAACAGGTAATAAAGGGAATCCAAGTAGGAAAAGAATTGTGAAACTGTCATTATTTGCAGATGATATGATATTATGTATAGAAAATCCTAAAAACTCCAAAACATTTATTAGAAATAAATGAATACAGCAAGCAAAGTGGCAATTTACAAAATCAGTATAGAAAAATCTATAGTTTTTTTTATATACAGATAACAAACAGAAAACTTCATTTAATATCCTAAATATAAACCCTTTAAATTAAGAATTACTATTATTCCTATACTACAGATGAAAAAATTAAGGCTTATCTACAAAACTGGATTCATTTTCTGTGTTAGTGAGATTTGAGTATTTTAGTGGCCCTAAAAACAGCTTGCACTGCTCTTAGAATCATGAAGACAGATCTCTTTGTGGTAGATTGAATTATTGGTTCTAATTTGTCACTCAGCTGTAAAAGAATGATTATCCCATACACTTGTCCATGACTTCATGATTGATAGGGCATTCTTTCCCACTATTTAAAACTGGCTTTCAACATGTGATTTTATTTGGTCAGCGGAATATTAGCATATATGAAGAGAAGAGAAACTTGAATTGTATTCAGAGGTTAGGTGGATACTTCGGCATTCTGGTGATCTCTTATGAGAAAAACATGTCCTACAGCAAGGGTAAAGACATGATCCCATAACCTAAAGTCATATATGGTTAACTTGCATCCTAAAATAAAGTTACTCAGCTTAACCCAGCCCATGGAAGCTAAACTATGTAGGTTTTTTTTAGTTATTGAGTTTGGGGCATGATCTGTTAGGCAGTCCTGGTACGACAATAGCTGACTGGTATATTAATGCCGCCTGCTGTCACTGGGAACATTACAGGTTGTTCCAAATCTATTATGTGGACCTATAGATACAATATGGCAGTATCTTGCCTCAAGCTCAATTCTTACATTTTTTATGCTTTGGAAATTGATGGATCCCAGTATTGAGCAGTACTTCATGAGTATAAACTTTGACTAATGAGAAATAGGAGTAGGCAGATAAATTTCTCTCCCTTCCTCCTGTGGATGGATTGTTCAGAGAGCATAATATATGACTTCTCTGAAGATATTCTAGTAAATCAAGATATCAAAATGGCTGACACCAATTCAGTGATATATTTTGCCTTTTTTTCTCCTAAGAAGTGAAGTTTGAGACAGAAAGGTTAAGTAAATTTTCCAAGTTCAGAGAATGATCAAATGGAGTAGTTAGTACTGAAACACAGACTTTTTTGTTCCAAAATCCAGCACTTAGCCATTGTTATACTGTATTTGTTTGAATCATTTTACCTATTTAAAAATGAAATAAAAAATTACTTTGTTATAATTTGGTTATTAATCATTACCTAGTGGGTAAGTAGTGGATGTAAGGAATTTTAATGTAATTTTAGGCTTTAGTTTTTAATATTTAGAGTACTTAAATATCAGAGTGACAGAGTTTTGATACGTTCAATATAAGAGTAACATACTTTTTCAAGAACAATGAAATTATAGTTCAACAAATCTAGTAACTATCATCAGAGGAGTTCTGATTGTTTTTACTTTGAAAATTCAGTTACCAACCAGTGACTTCAAATGAATTCTCTTAGATATTTCTTATAAATCAACATCTGAAATTCAGCTATTGGCAGATGATGTCACCATATCCAAAGTCCTCTTAGAATGAAATAGGTATGAGAGGTAAGAGATGGTGAATGGAGTAGCGGGTATATAATTAATATAGGCACCCCTTTTCCTCCTGTAGTGTTATGCTTTGTGAAAATGTTATGACTGCAAAGGAGTTAAGGTCATTGTTACCTTGAAATGCAAAGACTTGAACAAGATCTTTTCCTAAGATCTGCTTGTGCCTTGAGGGAGAGAAATGAGAAGGGAAGTTCCATTCTAGTCTATCACCATGGATTGTTTCATAATGGTTTAAGATAATTGATACTATTCAGTGATTCCCAAGCCTGTCTACAATCTGGACTACGTGAAAAAACTTTTAAAATGCAGATTCCTTGATCTCACCATAGAGTGTCTGGAACATTGGAAGATAGGATCACACTGGAACATAACAGGGGTTAGTAAAATGGATAAAGATGATGATGATGATGTGTGTACATATAAACATATATATATATATGTTTATTATTTCCTTTTGGTTCTACCAAATTTTATATAAACTTAGTCTCAGTTTGTGTATATTTTG
Organism: Talpa occidentalis; assembly: GCF_014898055.3. NCBI lineage: Eukaryota > Metazoa > Chordata > Mammalia > Eulipotyphla > Talpidae > Talpa > Talpa occidentalis. The sequence goes on from NW_026555331.1 coordinate 84,693,871, forward strand.
TTTTTATAGTGTTAACATGTCAAGAAAACAAGGAGAACAATTTAGGCTCATGATTTTAAAGATAAATTGACATACTTGTGGTTCACTAAGATTGATAGTAACAGGTGATGCTTGATTTTGAAAGTAAAACAATCTCATATGCATGTTAGTGGCCAAGCACTATGCTAAGCACCTTATAAATGTAAGATAAACATAAATATTTTGTAGCCCAGTTTACAGATTAAAGGTTAAAGATCAGCAAGAATAAGTAATTTTCCAGAGGCCACACATCTAAGAAAGGGTCTAAAATTGACTTAAGTCAGTTTTACACTTCACAGAACCTCTTATTCAGTAAGCTGTAATACTTCAAAATAAAAAGCACTTACAAGAAGAAATGTGAAATAAAAGAGATATGGGAGATTCTTTCATAATTCATATATGGGTGTAGCAGTACTTCATGTTTTATGAAGAGAAAGACAGTTGTGCCTTCTTTGACTGTCAAGTCTGTAGAACTAATTTTTGTAATTTTATCACTTTATATATGTGTAGTAATAATAATTTTATTATTTATATATTGAAATATATCTTCCTAATTACACAGATAATACAAAACTTGTATTTTATTTGTAAAACTGTACTTCTTAGGAGTGTATTGCTGTAATAGTTCATTTTACCTTGGAAGGATATGCCATTCTGACACCTTTCATTAGAATGTTTCTCGTTTTCAAAAGTGTTCAACATCCCTTATAATCAGGGAAATGCAAATTAAAACCACACTGAGATACCACCTTATACCAGTAAGAATGGCACATATCAAAAAAAAATAAGCAACAATAAATGTTGGCGAGGACGTGGTGAAAAAGGAACTCTCCTGGTGGGAGTGCAAACTCGTTCAACCACTGTGGAAAGCTGTGTGGAGATTACTCAGCCTGCTAAAAATGGAGCTACCATACGACCCGGAAGTTCCACTACTAGGGATCTACCCAAAGGACACAAAAACATTGATTCATGATTCAAAAGAACACCTGTACACCTGTGTTTATTGCAGCACTATTTACAATAGGTAAAACCTGGAAACAACCCAAATGCCCAAAAATAGATGACTGGATCAAGAGGATGTGGCATATATACACACTGGAATATTACTCAGCAATCATAAAAGATAAACTCATGCCATTTGCAGCAACATGGATGGAGCTAGAAGGAATTATGCTCCTTGAAATAAGCCAGAAAGAAAAAGAAAAATATCGGATGGTTTCACTTATAGCAGGAATATAGGGGAACCCAATAAGACATCAGTGTAAAAAAAATAATAAGAGTACAAAACACAACAAAACAAAAGCGGACAATTATAAATCAGAGACATCCTGCAGGGGAGGAGGAGGGAGAGGGATCAGAGGGAGGAGGGAGGAGCACAGGGGACTGAGGTGATGGTGCACGGGTGCCTTGGTGAGGGAAACTCTGTGGGGACTTCACCTGAGGGGGTAGGGAAGAAAATATTGTTTAAAAATGAACAATTGGGCCTCCCCAGTGGCGCAGCGGTTAAGTGCTGGGTTGCGAAGCTGCCCGCAGCCTCTGCAGCACCGGTTCGATCCCCGCCCACTGGGGAGGGTCCCACATGGTGCGCAGACCTCTCCTGCCGCCCGCCGTGCCCCTCAGCAGTGTACTTCGTCATTCTGCCTGCTCTGCTCCCCGCTCTGGCTCTGGTGAATTCTGTCACCCTCCCGCACTTCTGACTGTACCCAGTGCTTGTATAAATAGATAAATAAATCTTTGCTTTGGAAACAACCCAAATGCCCAAAAATAGATGACTGGATCAAGAAGATGTGGTACATATATACCATGGAATATTACTCAGCATTCAAAAAAGATAAACACATGCAATTTGCAGCAACATGGATAGCACTGGAAGGGATCATGCTCAGTGAAATAAGCCAAAAAGAAAAAGAAAAATACCGGATGGTCTCACTCATAGCAGGAATCTAGAAAACTTAAATAAGGGACCAGGAAAATGAATATAAGAAAGTGAAAATCAAATCAACAAAAAACTATGAACCAGAGACACTTTTTGGGGGGGGGGGCGGGAAGGGAAGGATTGGGGTCAGAATGGGGCTTTTGCAATTGTATGGGGGAATATAAAAATAAAATTTATTATTTAAAAAAAAATAAATAAATAAAGTAAGTATGGTATTCCATTTCAAAAAAAAAATAAATCTTTAAAAAAAATGAACAATTATGTAAAAAATTTAAAAAATTAATATAAAAAATTTTAAAAAAAGAATGTTTTTCATTTTCTACCACAGGTTATTTGGTGAATACTACCTGTGGTGTTCTGTTTAACAGTGATTGTTTTGGATGAATATCTAAGCTTTTGTTAATTTTCTATTACCCTAAGAAGAAGTATTATTTCAGAATTAGGTGATAAACTAAAGCCTTCAGCTCTAGCAATAACAAGTGCATTTGGTAGACACTTTCAAATATTGGACAGAATAATTCAATAGAATATCAGTAAAAGGAATACTTGTTCACATTTTGCAATATTCTAAGGTAGCAAGAAATTTTCCAAATTAGACACTAATGTCCCTTTCCTGTTACCTATACAATAAAGCTTTTTTAAAAAAGTTTAACTGAAAATGATGTTTTAATTTCAGTAACATCATTTAGGAAAGTCACTGTTACTATTTTGAATGACATTGATTTCCCTGTGATACACATATGATCAAAGTTTTATGAAATATGCCTTGCCATATGTTCTACATTTACAATGACAATATTTCCTAATTTTCTGACTCATACACTCAAATTGTTATTTCCTTCATGAAAAACAAACTTTGCAAATTTTTATTGAAATTTATAGTTTATATAGAAAAGTGTACAAATTGTAATAAAAGTATAGCACAATGAATTCTCACCAAGTGAACATATTCTTAGGTATAACCAGTATGTATATCAAGAAGCACAACATTACCTGTACCCCAGATACTCCTGAGTCATTACCAATCCCTGTGATAATCTTTATCCTGGTTTCTAGCACTTTATATTACCTTTTACTGTTTTAAAAATTTATTTAAGTAATATTACTCTTTTTAAAAAAAATATTAAGTGAAGTCACTCCTTTTTTTAATTCTACAGTACATTTGTGAGTTTTATCCTCGTAGTAAGTAGTTATAGTTTTTTCACTTGCATTGCTTAATATTCCACTGGACAAGTACATTACAGTTTATTAATTTTATAGTTAATGGGTATTAGATTGTTTCCAATTTTTAGCTATTTTTAAATAATGCTGCAATGAAAATGAATGTATCTTTTGGTTTACATATGCACTCATACCTGGAGTGGATTTCTTTGTCCTAGATTTTGCATAAATTCTGCTTTAGGGGATGCTCTAAATTGATTTCTAAAGCAGTTTTATTGTCACCCAGTACAACACACTACGAGGATTTCAATTGTTTCTTAACCTTGCCATTTCTTGATACTGTCTGTCATTTTCAGGTTAGACATTTTGGTGATAGTGTATAAATACAAAATTATGGTTTTAGCTTGCACTTCCTTAATAATTAATGAAGTTGGGCACTTTGCAATATATGTGCTGCCCATTTGTATGTCATATTTTGTAACTTACCCCTTCAAACCCCTTCAAGTCTTTTAATCCCAATTTTACTGGTATGCCTACCTTTTAAAGACTGTCTTCAAGGGCCTCCTTTGTGGCACAAGGGGTCAAGCACAGCACAGCTCTGTGAGGCTATCCACAACCTCTGCAGCACCAGTTCGATCCCCAGGTGGCCAGACAGCTACCCACATGGCACCACATGGCACCTCTCCTGTCTCACCTGCTGCTCCCCTCAGCAGTGTATTTCAGTACATCTGCCTGTTCTGCTCCCTGTTCTGTCTCTAGTGAATCCTCTCACCCCCCGCACCTCTGGCCTGTACCCTAGTTCTTATATGCATAAATAAATAAATCTTTTTTAAAAAACTGTCTGTAAGAGTTATTTATATATTCTGGGGCATCCCCGGTGGCGCAGCGGTTGAACGCTGGGTTGCGAAGCTGCCTGCGGCCTCTGCGGCGCCGCTTCAATCCCCGGCTGCTCCCCGGCCACCAGAGGAGGGTCCCACATGGCGCGCAGACCTCTCCTGCCTCCCGCTGCTCCCCTCAGCAGTGTACTTCGGTCCTTCTGCCTGCTCTGCTCCCCGCTCTGGCTCTGGTGAATACTCTCACCCTCCCGCGCTTCTGACTGTACCCAGTGCATGTATAAAACAAAAACAAACAAACAAACAAACAAACAAACAAATAAATAAAACATGCCTCTATTAAAAAAAAAAGAGTTATTTATATATTCTGGACATAAGTCTTTAGTCCTACATAAATTTTCATAATTCTTTTCTAGCCTGTGACTGACAGTTACACACTCTTAATGGTATCTTTGAAGGAACAGCAGTTCTAAATTTTAATGTAGTATAATTTGTCACATTTTGTCTTTAGGTTAGTGTACTGTTAAAAACTCCTATAAGTTTTAGGATCAGTTTGTGATTTTCAAGAAATATGGCAGTTGAAATTTAGTTGAGATTGTGTTAAAACAGGGAGACCTGATATCTTTGGAAAATTCAGTCCTCCAACTTGTGAAAATTGTATATTCCTCATTTAAAGTATTAATTTTGTAGTTTTTAATTGAAGTATTGTTTTTTTTTAAAGATTTATTTATACAAGAACTGGGGTACAGGTCAGAGGTGCGGGAGGGCGAGAGAATTCACTAGAGAGAGCCAGGAACAGAACAGGCAGACAGACCAAAGACACTGCTGAAGGGAGCAGTGGGCGAGGCAGGAGAGGTGTGCCATGCCATGTGGGTTTCTTCTTGGCCAGCCGGGAATCGAACCTGCACTGCAGAGGCTGCGGACAGCTTCACAGTGCAGCGCTCAACCCACTGTGCCACCAGGGAGGCCCTTGAAGTATTGTTTTACAGCCTTGTTAGTGTTTTGACAAGATTTCCCCCCAGAGTAGTTATACTTATTTTTAAAATTAGATTTATTGTTTGGTGCTTGATTATTTGTTTTAAGATTATAAAGGAAAAATTTAAAGATATATGATGTTTTCTACACGAGGCTTGTTACATTTAGTTGTATTTCTAATAATTGGAAATTCCTTTGGATTTTTTATACTCACATTCATGTCATTTGAAAATGATAACAAGTTTATTTCTTCTTTTCCAATCTTGGTGTCTTTTACTTCTTTTTCTACTACTTTGAATAGAATTTCAGTACAATTTTGAACAAAAGTGGTGACAGAGAAAATCTTTGTCTTCCTCACCTCGGGAGGAAGCTGCCAGCATTTGTGTTTTGGTTCTCTTGTGTCTCTTTAAGATTGAGAGAGTTCCTTCCTATTTCTAATTTTCTAAGAATTCTACGAATGTTTATCGTGTTCTCCACATTCTTCTTCTGTCTCCATCATCTTTGTCTTTTCTTCACCCTGACATTGAAAAATAAATCTGCTTTCCTCATCAAGTGCATTTTACTTTCTTCAATTCTCATTGCTTGCATAGCTCTTCAGAGATTATATAAACATGGTATTTTAATTTTATATCTAACTATACCTAGCTACTACAATAGGATTATTGACTGCTATAACCTAATCCATCCTGTCCAGAAGTGGACTCCATCTTAATATTTCAAAAATTTTGAAATATTTGCCAACTTTGTGCAACTTATTTTAAGTTCCATATGGGCATTTTTTTTAAGTAATTATTGAGGTAAAGTTGGCTTGCAACACTGTACATGTTTTAGGGTTAAGGTTCACAGCTCTGCAAATGTTTGTGATCATACCATGCCATGCCCAAAGCCTGATACTCCTCCCATGTAGTCCTTGCGCGCTGTCCTGCCTTTGCTCGCACGTCCAACTCTCCCGCTCTGGAAACCTCAATTTTACAGCCAAATTTCAAGGGTTCCTTTTGGTTTATTTTTGTCAGTTCCTTTATTTATTTCTTTATATTACACTAGAATGAAATCATTGTTTGTCTTTCTCCATCTGATTTGTTTTGCTTAGCATATCTTCCAGTTCCATTCATGTTGTTACAAATGGCAAGATATCCTTTTTCTAAATTTTATAACTAAGTGGTATTCCACTATGAATATATACCACATTTCCCTAATCTTCTCGTTTTTGCTTGGGTACTTAAGTTGTTTCCATAGCTTGATGATTGTAAATATTGCCACAATGAATAAAGTAGTACATGCATCCCTTCGAACTAGTGTTTCTGTACTATTGAGGTAGATACTTGGGAGAGGAATTGCTGGATCATATGGTAGATCTATCTTCAGTGTTTTGAGAAACCTCCATAATATTTTCCATAGAGGCTAGATTAGTTTACATTCCTGCCAACAGTGTAAAAGAATTTATTTTCCTCATACCCTCACCACTACATGTTTGTACTGATCTTTTTGATATGGGCTATTCTCATGGGTATAAGATGGTATCTTATTATGTTTCTGATTTTCATTTTTTTATTAGTAAGTGATATTGATGTTTTTGTGTGCCTGTTGGCTATCTGCACATCTTCTTTGGAAAAGTGACTATTTAGCTCCTCTTCCCATTTTTTTAAAGGTTTGTTTTCTTGTTGTTGAGTTGTGTGAATTCTTTGTAGATCTTAGGTACTAATTTATTGCTGGATGTAGGATGTGCAAATATTTTCTCCCATTGAGTAGTATCTCTTCGTTTTCATGATGGTTTCTTTCTCTATGCAGAAACTTTTAATTTGATGTTGTTCTGTTTGTTTATTTTTTGATTTGTTGCCTTTGCAGTTGGAGTTGTATTTATTTTGTTGTATGTATAAAATTTGAGCAATGATAAGGCATGGAAACCTTGGAGCCAAACTTGGAACTTAAAGTCAGACTTTAATTTTAAGAGATCACTTATTAATTAAATGTATCATCTTCACGAAGTTATTTAGCCTCTCTCCAGTTCACCATCTTATATGTAAAATAGAGGTATTGATTATAGATAGGATGATTAGATATAATGTATGCAGGCTGACCAGTATAGATAGAGCATGTTAAATAGTGATTGCTCAATAAATACTACCTATTATTGATATGCTGCCAAAGAAACTGCCAGATATAATGTTAGAAACTCAGAAGTGGCTCTCAGATGATTTCCACTGCTGATTAGTGTCGGAGCCCGCGGACTGATCAACGAGGTTCTTGGGGGGAGAGCAGAGACCTGAAAGAACAGGGGTACACCACGGAGGGAGACACGTACACTCGGTTCAGCTAAAGCATGTCTCTCTTATTTTCGGTTTCAGCGGGGCTTTATAGCCGGGGAAAAGCGGAAGAAGCAGGCCAACAGTGTCTAGCCAATGATTACACACATGACCTTATTTGGTGCGCTGGAGGTCATCATGCGCACTGGACCGAAAGGAGCACAGCTAATCCCGGAAGGAGGAAATGTCCCAACGTCACAGGGCAAGGCGCCAACAGATTAGGATAGAATAACTTGTAGCAAACACATGCACATCAAACAACTAGAAAAATGGTTAAAATTAAATACAAAAGTCACTGAGTAAGACATTAGAGAGCTGCTGGAACAATTAAGATAGTGAGGCACAGAGTCTCGCAAGAGGGGGACAGATATAGGTGATCTTTGCATGTAGTGTTTCCAAAGGGATATTTGTCAGTTGTGATTGGAGGTCTTGGGATATTTATTTGTAACTCTTTTTGTTGTTGGCAGCTGTCCCTGTAACGGTGTGGGGAGAAGGTGAGTTAATTTCCTGGCAATTCTAGACTACTATGTACAAAGGCATAAGTGACCTTTTGTAGTTTTGGAGAAAGTCTCAGGGCAGAGATGTGCAGATACCAATAATTAAAATAACCGGATGTCAGTTAAAGTCCACTGAAGTGGTAAAGACAGAATGAGATTAACTAGGCACTGAAAATGCCAGTTAAACTCTATGCTTTAATTTTCTGATCTACAAATACCTTATGTTCTGTCCTTTCTTTACTTCTCTAAAGCAGTTTCTAATGACCATGTATACCACAGGGAAACTAGCAGGGTAAACTACATTGTTTTGGAACCCATAACTGATATTTATTATCTTCCTTTTCAACTATTCCTAGAGTCCCTTCAACCTCAGCTAGACCAAGACTGTCGTCCTTCGGAGTTCTGAGCTTCCTTCGTTATTATGCTCTTTTTTTAGCTTACTGTTCATATTCACGGCTATTACTGAACATGGAAGTAAACCAGATGTTTAGTGAGTTCCTCAGGTTTCAGATGTATTTGCCTTTATTATGCAGCTCTATTTCCTCACGACAATCAGGGTTGATTAGCACAACTAATACTATTCCTTCTTTCTGTACATGTGCTGAATGTCATTCCAATGCTTAGTGCTTTAGTTGCCCCTGTAAGAGGCCAGGCCAACATTCTATTGTTTCAGCAGCTGATACACAATGCAGTATAAGATAGGAGTAGTGGATCCCCTGGTATGAAGCAGTATTATGCAACATCATACTAATCAATCATTCTGCGAGCTGGACATGGCTCTGTGGGTATAAAAAATAAACACAAAATTGAAATGTGTATCAATCCTAATGAATATAAGTGGTTGTCACCTCTAGGGAAGAAAGAGATCTATTCAACTTACATCAAGGAGCTGGGTACATTCAAAAGATAGTACTGAATTAAGTAGTTCATGTCTCTTTTTGTGGCTATTGGGTTGAACATTCAGTAGTATGATAGAATTCATACTGTTAGGTGTATGCCTTGCCTGCCTCCTTGCCACCATGGCTGTCCCATTCATGAGCCTATGGGAAAGCAAAAGGCTGACTGAGAAGAAAGCCAGGCTAATCTCTACCAGATGAGTCAAATTATCCATCTGCTCAGTGTCTCTGCCACAGTAGGTATTCTTGGATGGGCATTGATGTGAGATACAAAAAGGTACAATCTTTTCTTACAATTCAACTATAATTAGTTGAGAACTCTCTTTAGGAAATGACAATTCCGGTGCTTAAAATCTTGAGAAAGAAAGTGATGTGCAACTATTATAGCACAGGACATTATCAAGGGAAGAAAGGGTAGATCGAGTAGAAAGAACAAAGAAATTTAATATGCAACTAGGTTCTCATCCTAGTGCTTTCACCACAGGCACATGAATGGAATAACCATAGTGGCAGGAATAGAGGCAATGCATACATCCAACAGTATGCATTTTATCTCACTGATGATTCTGAGAAGGACAGGAGTTCCTGAGTTTGAGAAATTATACCAAGAGCAAGTAGAAAGTTACAAAAAATGACATTGTACATTTACTTCTTTGACCTCTTAGCCCAGAGCTGGGCCTAGATATGAGGAAACTATAGCATTATTGCATATTCATCATCTTTATATGATAAAACCATGAAAAGTGTAATACTTTTCTGCATTAAATCAATGCCTAAACCACCTCATTCTTTGTTATAAAATATCCTTTCAAATGTATTTTTTTAAAGATTTATTTATTTTTTTATACAAGCACTGGGTACAGTCAGAAGCACGGGAGGGTAAGAGAATTCACCCGAGCCAGAGCGGGGAACAGAACAGGCAGACTGATGAAATACACTGCTGAGGGGAGCACCGGGTGTGGCAGGAGAGGTCTGTCGCGCCATGTGGGACCCTCACCGGTGGCCAGGGATCGAACCAGTGCTGCAGAGACTGCGGGCAGCTTCGCAGCCCAGCGCTCAACCACTGCGCCACCAGGGAAGGCCCTCACATGTATTTTTATATATGTTTATTTCAGTGGCACTGAGAAAAATTGCAAAACCAGGTTCAGGTTTATCTTCATTACTTGACAAAGGATATTTCAGTGACCTGATACAGCTAATGCAGAGCTAGTCACATAGTGGGGAATTAAGTGCTAATGAATATTATTATTAGTGTTACTCTTTATCATACCCTAAATAAAATTTAATAAACAATTAATTCTAGAATTGCCACCAATGTATTCCAAAAAAGCATCCTTCAACCTTTATAAGATAAATTTTAATTTTTTGTAAAGAAATAGATTAAATGTCACTATTTACATTTTGTGTCTGACATTTCCAAAGGAGGCATATTTGGCCTGAAGGTTCCCAGAAAACAAGACCTTTACATTATTTATAGTTTCCCACTCCTTCAGTCAAATAAAGTGTATATCAGTTGCTCTACTTCCTCAAGGGTGGTTTATTTATCATACTTCTAGATGAAACTCAATACTGACTTTTAAAATTAAGAAGGAAAGTTAATGATTTTTTTTCCAGAGTAATAACCACATCAATATTTCAGTTGTTTATCCAGGTCATGTAAAACTACAGCTTAAAATTCCCAACATACCATGGCTTAGACATTTAATGACCCCAAGCATCCAGGATAGTTGACTTATTAACCAAAAGATAGTGTCTAACCTCCTGTGGTTCTCCCTAGGCAAAAACAGTCTGACTATTTAAATTCACATATTCTTAGGGTCTGAAAAATTATTTTCTTTAAAAAAGTTTTACCAAGCTACATTTCAATAGCTCCACCATTCTATCAAATTGAGAATTGCTTTAGCTCAAATATGTATGTATTTGTATACACAAATAGACTAATGTATACATGATGTGTATTCGCCATGTGTATGTGTATACTCATCATATACACATATATGAATGGTTTCTGTTAAATGCAAACAAAAGCAGCAACCATTCTTCATAGATGTCATTTGACTTGCAATTCTTTTAATATCATGAAACAATATATAGGCATATCATAATTTATTATTTAACCAAAGTTAAATTCTTTAGTCTGGGTTCATTTGTAGCACTGCAATGGTCTTGAATATATTAGAACAGAGATATCTTCAGGCGCACTCCCTTATTATAGACCGTGGACAAGCAGACCAGGTGGAAGTATCGCTGCCATTCATGGCCAGCCGTGAGAAACTTTGCTATATAGTGGCTGTCAACTTTTTGTGGGTGCCAGAATATCAGGCAGAAAAACTCACTTTTCTTCCCCGGCTAACTATAAGACAGTCTACATTTTTTTCTTATTTGGGTAACTGGCCATGTGGAATTTCCTACAAGGTCAATGATGTAGTTAAAACTAAGGAATTAAGCTGTAGTAACAGGAACTTTGATACCTTATTCATTCAACTTACTCATCATTTCTCACCAGCTAGGTTCCATCCCATAACGAGTATGTCCATTGAATGGTGGCAATTTCCTGCACATGACTTAATGAATCAAAGTTCATTTAGGGCAGCTGGAATCTCCTAATCCCTTTATTTTGGGGTCCAATATTCAGTGTTTACTGAGGTTCAATAATAAACCAGGAACTGGAATTTCAATTTAAGATGAGTTCTCATCAGAAGAAAACATGGTCTTTTTCCAAATCCTAGATGTAATTTTGCATTATGGGTTTTTTTGTTTTTATTGAGGTAATATTAGTTTACAAAGCTGTATAGGTTTGAGATGTATCATTTCTCACCTCAGTAACCTCAGTAACTGTATATGTCACACCATGCCCACCACCAAGGGGCCACTCACCATCCATTATCTATCAGTCAGCCTCCTCTACCTATTCCCTATTCCCTCCTTCTTTGCCGCAACCACCATTCTATTGTCAGATTATAAGGATTTGTTTTAATTTTAGTTTTATTTGTTCTTTTGCCTTTTTTCTTTTTATTCCACAACTGAGTAAAATCATACAGTATTTGTCTTTCTTCTCAAGTATGATTTCACTTTGTACAATACACTCAAGTTCCATCTATGTTATCATAAATGGCAAGATTTTATCTTTTTTATAGTTGTGTATCTATGCCCATCTCTCTTATCTATTCATCCATTGTTGGGCACGTCAGTTGTTTCCATGTCTTGGCTACTGTGAATATTGCTGCTGGTTTTAATTTTTAAGGACCCTCCATATTGTTTTTCATAGTGGCTGCACGAATTTACATTTTTACCATAGTTTGCAAGGATTTGTTTTTCTCCACATCCTCACCAGCACTATTTCTTGGTATTTTGGAAATAGCAATTTTAACTTATATGAAGTAAAATTTCATTGTGATTTTCATTTGCATTTCTCTAATAATTAGTTATGTAGAATATATTTTCATATATCTGTTGTGTATCCCTATATCCCCTTAGGTAAAAATACTACTTAGAGCCTTTGCCCATTTTTTTCTAATTGAACTGTATATTTTTGTTGTTGAGTTTTATCAGTTGTTTATATAGTTGGGATAGTCACCTCTTGTCTGATATCTTCTCCTATTCAGTAGGCTGCCTTTCCAATATAATCATGGTTTCTTTCACTGTGCAAAGCCTTTGAGTTTGATGTAGCCCCAATTGTTTATTTTTTGTTGTTGTTGTTTCTTTTGTTGGTGAAGATGAATCCACAAAGATAGCACTACAACCAGTATCAAAGAGCTTAATGTCTGTATTTTCTTCTCTGTATTTTGTGGCTCCAGGAGTTCTTTTCAAGTCTTAAATCTATTTTAAATTTGTTTAATTTATGATGTAATATAGTGGATTCATGTCATTCTTTTGAATGTGGTTGTGCTGTTTTCCTAGTATCATTTATTGAAAGATTTTCCTTTCTCCTTTGTATTTTCTTGATTCCTTTGTCATAAATTAGTTGCCTATTTTTGGTTCTCCTTTGGTATTCACAAAAGCACTATATGATACTTATGTGTGTCACATACTAATTATTTTGGGGGATGCTTTTCTACAAGGCTCAGGTGGTAGGGACAATTTATGCCATAGTTTAGACTGCTATAGAACCTTTTTTTGTCTTGGGCATGACTTAAATCTGGCAACTTTATTGGTTTGCCATTATATGGGTGGCATCATGAATTCAAGTATGAGACATTCTAATAACTAAAAATACCTCATAAATATTGTACTTAATTATTCTACAGTGTATGTATAGCAAGTTTTCTCTCACTCTAAAGGGTTTATCTGACATACCTTAGACCAGGAGAGGTTTGCTGACCCCAGTGGGGGTCAGAGAAGTCATGCCCCTTGGGGGATAAGGGCAAGCTTTTATAGGGCGGGGTCTGGCCTTGCAGGGAGGTGGAGAATGCGGAGTTGAAGTTGCTTTTCAAGTAAGTTTTTCTCTTGGAACTGGTTGTTCTTTCAATGCTGCTTATCAGGGACCATGCAAACCAGGCAGAGCCGGCTCCCGGGATGCAGGTGGCAGCAGTTTCAAGATCCCCCCCATCTCTGCCCAGGCCTCGACCTTACAACACCCTCACACAGGTATTAATAAATGGAACAAATAGTCTATATGGAATAATAAATTGAATCTAAGATCTTAGGTACTTAATAAATCTGGTACAAAATTATCTTCCTCTTTATCAACTATATTCCCATGTATTGGTCAGTATAAATTAGCAAAGTCTTGCAATTCATTTGTTAGAAGACCCTCTACAGATTTTTACCTTATACAGTATTAATGGATACAAAAATTCATCATACCCCATCAAAGCATAATAGCTTATAGATTAAAATTAGAATTAGATCCCACTCTGCTACTTAGGACACAGAATTTAGATGACTGTTTTTAAAGGAAAGTTTCAGCACTTCTTGCTGATGCTTAGCTTGTCCACACAAACTTTTCAATTCACACTTTAAAACCACAGTGATTATTGAGTTCTTTATGGATTCTCTGTGGCATTATTCTATCTTTAGAACAAAAAATAAAGCATAAATTTCACAAGATGAAAATCAATTAATAGCAAGTCACTAATATGTCAAGGCATATTTAAAAAGCAGTTGCCTTTCTTTCATTTAGTTCCATTAAAACTTATTATGGGGATCTTCTTTCCAGCAAATTAGTTCCGAAACTTCCCACTTCTGAAAATCAGACAGAATAACAAGGGTAATAGCAACTGATAGAAAACTGTCCATCAAATATTTATGCTTCCTTTCCATTATTTAGAGTTGTTTCTGGGAACCAGTTTCCCAACCTGGACTGTCTGGAGAGCCCTTTGCTTGAAATTTTGTGGAATTATGAAAATAGTTCTCATCTAAAAATGTGAATAGAAGTGGAAATATGTCAATTTTGCATTACGGTGGTTAAAATGTGGGTGTGTCTCCTTTATTTTTTATTCTTCTATCTCCCAGCTGAATGTGAAACATGGAACCCCAAGTCAAGTGGAAGAAAGGAACCAAATAATAACAACTTTACATTGGATTTTTGTATGAGCAAAAGACAAAATTTTTTGTTAGACCTTTGAAATTTTGGATTTAAATTAGAATATCTAGATTATCCTAAATAATACTAATAAGTGATAAAAGTCTCACACTCAAACTACTTTGTCAACAAATCTAAAAATAGGACAAAACTTGCAAATTCTACGTAAGGTGAACATTCTGTCAAAAGTAGAGTTAATTAGCAAGCCTATACATAATGTTGTAAAGGTGCTCTGTAGAAGGACATGGAATGAAGACAAGTTCTTTAGGACTGGAGATCTTATAAATCTATAGCAAATATTTTGTACTAATAAAAATAGTTCTTATTCTGAGACCTAAGATTCTTGATTGAATAGGGCAGGGGCTATGAAAAATGAAGAGAAAGAGGTAAAAAAAAAAACTTGAGAAAAGTAAAGAGGTGGCAAATTCCATAAAATACCAGCAAACCATAACAACTAAAAGTGGGGTGCACTGCATCGGAAAATGATGCTTGTGAAGAAACCTTTGAAACATGGCAGGAGGTGGAAACAAGCTGGGATGTAAGGATCAGAGCAAAAGCAGCCACTCTACTGAGCCGTATTGTAAAATCTTCACTGAAACAACAGATAAAGTAACTTTTAAGCCATAAGACTTAGAAAAGGACCTTAGGTCTCGCCATATCCACTTTCAGAAAAACTATTGCGTCTACCCAAGAGAAATGATCTATTTTGAGTATGAAAATTAGAGAAGAATTTGGTCATCCTTCATCTAAAAATGCCATGAGAAATAAGATAAAATTAGTGTAACTCTGGCAAATGACAAAAGTTCACCAGAAATGTTTCAATATTCAGTATTCTATTCAATATCTTATTGAAATGTAATTATAGGTAAGTTGTCCTTGAACACCTGTACAAATATATTGAATCGCTGGTAAGCAAAAGAAGAAGTTAATGTTAGATATCTTTTATAGCAAAATTCCAACCAGAAAAAATATTCAGGATACGTTAGGGGGGGAAATGTGAATCAAGAATATTGTATGTACTCAATAATTTTGAATATACAGAAAATTAGGTAAATTGAGCCCTTCCTCAAGAAATATGGAAAAGACAAGAAAGGGTCATACTAGAACAAAAATATATCAAAAAAATAAAAGACAGAAAAGAATGCAGTTAAGACACTTATCTCACAGCAGTAATAATAGATGGTACAAAGGTATACCATGCAAAAACAGAAATAATGAATGTATTGTTTACTTGATGACTAAATTTACACTAAATTAGAATAAAAGTACTGAGTGAGAAAAAAACAGAATACTTTGTAATGCTAAAGTTTACTACGCATAAGTATTACATAGCAATTACATATTTCTAACAGCACAGCAAAGCCTTAATAGAGCATAAACCACTATCTGTGCAGACCCTGTAGACATCAATACATCAGTCGTAAAAGATGTTAACATATACTTCTCAGTTTAAAAAGAAATAAAGAGGATTCAATAGAAAATGAAAGACCTAAATCATTTTAATAATGTTTATCATGTGGATGTGTATCAAATTTTACTTTCCCAAAATAAGGAATAATATTTCTTTTAAAGTCATATTGGGGCCTCCCCTGGAGGTGCAGGCAGTTGAGCACAGTGCTGTGAAGCTGTCCACAGCCTCTGCAGCTCCAGTTGGATCCCAGCTGGCCAGCGAGGGCCCCGCATGGTACAGCAGACCTCTCCTGTCTTGCCCACTGTTCCCCTCAGCAGTGTATTTCGTCAGTCTGCCTGTTCTGTTCCCTGCTCTGTCTCTGATGAATCCTCTCACCCTCCCGCGCATTTGGCCAATATACCCTGGTTCTTGTATAAACAAATAAATAAATAAATAAATAAATAAATCTTTAAAAAATAAAAATAAAAAATGGTCATATGTTGAACGCACAAAATTGATCATATGTATGTATATAAAGAGATGTATAATTTAAAAATTAGAAATAATGTATTATGCTGAACAATTTAATGAGGTCAATAATTTGACAAAATCAAAAATAATTAAGCCATACACTTGTAATTAAGCAGTGTACTATGAGTATATTTTAACTCGAAATTCACTTTTTAAACTTTAAGATAGAGCTTCCATATGATCCAGCAATTCCACTCCTAGGTATTTACTCAAAGGACACAGAAACATTAATTCCAAAGAGCACCCCTATGTTTATAGCAGCACTATTTGCAATACCGTTCTATAACCAGGACAATGCTTGAGGAATCTAATCCAAATGGTTTCCACAGCATTCTTGCCTTTTGGCTTCCATTTACTTTTGACCAGTGGGAAGTAAAGTCAATCAGTGGTTGGGAGGAATGATTTAGGACATTTATTTCACTAACATCATCTCTGCTCCACATCACAAGTTGGCTATGATCTTTTAAGCAACTCTTAGCAGATCATAGTAATACCAAATTTCTTTTGTCTTTTCAAACTTTAAGGGGTGAAACAGCTCACAGTTGTTTCCTAAACAATTGTTTCCTAAACTTTCATGCAATTCTGTTAATCATCACTATGTCAAACTACCTAGTTTGGTCATGCTAACAGATCCCTTCCAGGTTCCTAATTACATTTCTTGGTTTATTCAGTATTTAAATTTTTTTTACCTTTGATTTCTGAACACTCCCACAGAGTAAAAATCGTAGTATAAATCCATTTGTGAATCCATAGTATAAAAGTTCTTAGAAAAAGTGCAGTTTCTCCTCCAAGACTGTCCCTCCAAGGTGATTTATATATCCTGTTTGCTCGCAGTAGTCTTGGTTAATACTTATTATCCTGGCATAATTATCAACTCCTCCCCCTTCCATTCTTAAGAATATGCAGGTTCAAATGATAAATTATACTGTCACCTAACCTATGTAACTCTCTCAATTCTTATCTTCATATAATTTTACCTACTCATTACGCACAACATTCTTTATATTGATATCATGGTCATTTCTGTTTATCTCCAATCTTTTCATGATATACAGACTTGAGAGCACAGACAGGTGTCTTAATGCCCTGCCTCCTTCAGTTACCAGCACTCTAGAAACTAAATATAAAAATGGCATATATTTAAACTTTAGACATATTCTATATATTTATAAACATATCTGCCACATATAAACTATATGTAGAAGCTAATATAGAAACTATGTATGTATATATTTCTCTTTCTTACATCTCTCAGGTAATCCTTGAATACCAGAATCATAAAGATAGACAGTATCATGACAGAACAAGGTGATGAGAACAATATAAACTGAAGGATTTGTTTCAAAACAAACATGTGACTTGGAAATTCCAAAAACTGGGGTACATTTAACACAAATAGGCCACAATAATCTGTATTTAATTGCTAAACTAAACTCTTTTTAGGCACCGTTTTGCAAGGCTGAAGATATCTATGTTACTTTTTAAAATCTTTCCAGTAATAGGACATACTTCTTGATGGTAAGCAACATGTCTCTCTCATCTTTGTTTCTTTAATGTTATTTATCCCCATTAACAATATATTGTTAATCTGATCATGGTGCCTTCAAACATGATATTTCATCTCAGAATAAAAATATAAAAGTGTGTATCTATTATAGACATATATTTACATAAAATTCCATGTGTATATAAAATATTCACATACTAAATTACATTTACATTTTAAATGTGAGCACCCATTTAATAATTATTTTTTAGAAACACAATTTAGTGCCAAATTAATGCCATAGAAAAAAATGACCAAAATATTCATATAAATTCCACTATCCTACAAACTATACAAATCAATTCAAACTAGGCCTGTTAACTTTGACGTCTATGTTTAAGTGACATCAGCCAGCATGAAACTAAAATCCAGAAAAGTTGAAGAGCCTACCTCTTTTGTCAATGACTTGATTTGCCCACCATGCTTGGTCAAGCATTCATAGTACAGAACTGTCCTCCACTTTAAACCAATTTCACATATTATCAAGATATTAAATGTGATCTCTTGAGGCTCTGCCAAATTCAAATTTCACAATATTCACTAATGCTAGAATTGTAAGAAATCACTGTGTTCATCAAGGCCTTCTTTCTACATCAGTGACTCTCAGTTGTGGTGACTTAACAGAAATAGCTGTGCAGCTTTTAAGTATGTATTACGTGTCCAGGTCCTATTTCTGAATTGTTATCAATAAGGTCATTTGGTTGAACATTAGAGAAAATTGAACATTTTAGAGACTGTACATTTTAGAGAATTTATGACTGAAGAGTTGCTGAACGAAGAGAATAGTAGCTGTGTTGGTCAATGCAGACAGAGTGAGGATGCTTTGCTACATCAGACTGATCTCCCTCCTTTCCTGTATTTTCTTTTACTTTCTCATATTCATGTTAGCAGACATCAGGATATAAAACTATTCAAATAAACAATAATGTCCTCTTCTCTTAGCAAGTTACTTTAGTATCAAGGAAGATTGCAATTGGTCAGCTTTATTAAAAATGTTTTTTGTTGCCTCATCCAGGAATTTCAAATATTCATCTCTGCACTTCTAGAGGACCAATTGTAAGATGTTTATTTTTATCTACATGATGATTTTCAGTGACAAAATGTGTAGTTCAAGTGTCTCTAGGAGCTAGGAAAATTAAAGGGAGCTAACCTTATGCATAAGGATGCTTTAGGTAATTCATCCCATGAACAGAGGAATAGAGTAGCACCATGCTATGTTTATAATGCCAAGTAGACTTTCAAAGTTGGAAGCTATTAGCAAGAATTATCTCTTGGAGGAAGTTTAAACTGAGACTAGCTATTGCAGTTTCAAGTAGAGAGCAGATATAGGCAGATTAAAGTTTGCATTGAATTTGCCCTCAAGAAGTCTGTAATCAAATACTTAATATTGTTGTTTTATATTCTGAATTTTAGAGACCATTGCACTGTGTTTGCTTGAAAACACCAAAAGTCTCAACTAATTTAATATTCCATAAGATTAATGTGAGTTTATATATATATATGAAGTATTTAATATATACTATGAACTTTACAGAAATTATTACATCAAATATTAACATATTTCTATAGGGAAATGTAGTCTTCTATCCTTACTTGTAAGATGAATAACTAGAGGGTCTCTAACCTATCTAGGTTCTATGGCCTGCTGAATACAGATAGTAACTAGTACACATGTAGTAGAGTCAGCAATCTGACCCCAGTTACTTATGCTCTTAGACAAAAAATTATTACCCCAGTAGTATAGTACTGTGGTTAAGAACCGTAGAGTTAAACAATCCAAAAAAAAAAAAAAAAAAACCAACAAAACTAAACAAAAATAATCAGACAACTATAAATCAGAGACACTCTGTGGGGGAGGGAGAGGGATCAAAACAAGGGAGGAGAAGCACAAGGGACTGATGGTGCACGGGTGAATTTGTAGTGGAAATTTTATGGGGACTACACCTGATGTAAAATATATACAAATAAAGAAAATAATTATAAAATAAACTATGTCACTCTCCAAGGATGTGATTGTAGATGAAATGACCTTTCAGATTTATTCACTAATATCTCTTTCATAGATTTATTGTAAGGCTAAATAAAAATAATATATAGGAGCCAGTGCAAGACTTTTTTTATCGTTTGTGAAAAGTGGACTAAATGAATTTCATACAGCTTCTAAAATAAAACCATAGAGATCAAAACAGAGAGCAAATAATACTACCTATAGTTTATTCCTGCAGCACAAGTGAGAGATAGGTGATAATATAATAAGAATATAGCCCGACATTCCAGTGTGAATTAAACACTCTAGTTAGTGGTTTAAGAGAATACAATGAATTAAAGATGATAAACTATGCAACAATTTTCAAATTAATTGGCACCTCCAGTTTTAGCCCCAACATCTCAGAGCTTAGAATTCAGTTTTCTTGATCCCATTATAGAATTGAGGTTATAAGGCAGTCTTTTTTGAAAGAGTTGGTAGCTTTAACTCATATAAAAATCTTCCTCTCTGTAGAATGAGGAACCAGGAGACAAACTCAGTTAACAACAGAGCTCAGGGTGTAAGAAGGAAAGTCCCAGAGAAGAGAGAACCCGCATCCAAAATACCCACATTCTGGGTATAAACTCTTCCTAAAACTCCACCTTATTCTTGAATTATACATATGCACGGCCAAACAAAGCATGGTAGTTTATGCTCACAGAACTGACTTGAGATTTGAATGTGCTGCCTACCTAAGTTAAGTTAGAGTTGGAAATTTAACCCAATTTGCCAGCTTAAAAAAAAAAAAGAAAAATACTGTGGAGCAATGTGACAGAATTTAGGAAATCCATAATACAACATTCACAGTGTTTCAGTTACCAATAAAATTTACATGACCTGTAAAGAAATATACTAAAAGGAAAAGATGATAATAGATTACAAATTTGAAGTTACCTAGACATAGGAATTTCTCAATCAAGGACTTTAAAACTGCTGCTATAAACATGCTCACTGAGGTGAAAATGTGTTCTTAGTAAATGAAAACATGGGATAGATGGTTCAACTAAAAAACAGAAAACGTGAGAGAGAGGGATAAAGGGTTATTTTATTGGTGTAAAATATGCACTTGATAAAAACAATTTTTGGAAAATGGAGATGACAAAAAAACAGAAAATTTGAGGGCCTCTCCTGGTGGCGCAGGCGGTTGGAGCGCTTCGCTGTGAAGCTGTCTGCAGCCTCTGCAGCGCCGGTTTGAACCGGGCCTGCCGGTGAGAATCCCACTTGGGGAAGCAGACCTCTCCTGTCGCGCCCGCTGCTCCGCTCAACAGTGTGTTTCGTCAGTCTGCCTGTTCTGTTGCCCGCTCTTTCTCTGGTGAATCCTCTCACCCTCCTGCACAACTGGCCTGTACCCCGGTTCTTGTGTATATAAATAAATAAATCTTTTTTAAAAAATGGAAAATTTGACTAGAGAGCTATCGAAAATATCCAATGTGAAAAAAGTTGCCTGCAGGGCCTCCCTGGTGGCTCAAGGAGTTAATATGCAACCTGTGAAGATATCTGAAGTCTCTGCAGCATGAGTTCGATCCCTGGCCAGCTACCCACATGGTGCAGCAGACCTCTTCTGCCCCGCCTGCTGCTCCCCTCAGCAGTGTATTTCAGTCAGTCTGCCTGTTCTGTTCCCCATTCTGTCTCTGGTGAATCCTCTTGCCCCCCACACCTCTGGCTTATACCCCAGTTCTTGTATGCATAAATAATTAAATCTTAAAAAAAAAAAAAGAAAGAAAAAAAAGTTGCCTGCAAAGCAAGAAATAAAAAATGATCGAATTATGATCTTGGAAAATTTTCAGATCACTGTTTTATCTCTCCCTTCACTGGAACTAGTATTAACACTAACTTAAATAAGCAGGCATTCTCCCTCCTTATCATCAACTTGTTAGTCTTGGTAAGGTTCTGAAATATTCAGCTATAAATCTGTCTATCAACAGAGCAATGGATAAAGAAAATGTTACACATACAGTTCCTTAATGAAAGGGACATGTTCTGAGAAATGCATCATTGTGGGAACAACACAGATTGTTATTACACAAACCTAGGTGGTGTAACCTACATAATTAGATTATATGGTGTAGTCTATTGGGACCACCATCATATATGCATCCATCATTGACAGGAATATTGTCCATGATTATCTACGATGGAATATTGTTCAGCCTTTGAAAAGTGGAAAATCATACTGTTTGTTACAACATGTATGAATCTGGAGACATTATTCTAATAAATAAGCCAGATACACACACATGCACAATCCTACATGATTTCCCTTGCATGTGGAATCTTAAAAAGCAGAACTCGTAGAAACATTATTGAATATGGTGCCAGGGGCTGGGGTGGAAAGAAGATGGTCAAAAGTGTAAAGCTTTAATTGTGAAGGATGAATGAGTTCTAGAGAGCTAACATTGAGCATCTTGACTAGATTTAATAGTAGTATGTTGTATACTTTAAATATGCTAAGTAGATCTTAAGTGGTCTCACCTCACGCAAAAAAAAAAAAAAAAAAAACCAGGTAAGGAGATGGAAATGTTAATTAGCTTGATTGTGACAGTCATTTCACAGTGTATACACATATTGAACATGTTGTATACTTTAAATGGATGCAATTTTTATTAATTATATCATAAAAGTAGGGGAAAACATGAAAACTACAGTTGTTATAAACACTGCCTTCTCATATTTTAAAAATAAGTTTTGCTACAATTTTGGTCTGCCATTTTAGTTTTTCTAAAGTGCTATTTATTTAATAGATTAATTCTTAAGAAAGAATATATAAAGTTAGTTTTGAAGAGTGAATTGGATTTAACTCAGGAATAAATGTGTGTTATTTAAATGTACTTATTCCAAACTTTGCACAGAAAAGGTCCTTCTGGAAATAAATGTCATTATGTCAACTGATAAAAAAAAGAACAGCCTCTGTCACTGAACCAGTACACCATAGAACAAATTCTAAATCTTCTCTCAGTGACAGGTTTAGCTGAAAAAGACATTTCTCAGCTTTCTGATTTAAAGGTTTTACAATTCTCACCCTATGCCTGCAACTGGGCAGTTCGTCCAAAGTGGGAAGCTAATTTTTTTCTGATTTCATCTTTTCAACCAGTATCTCTTAAGAACCTATGGTATGCTGGCTTCCTTGTATATAGAATTTAAAAACAAACAAAAACAAATCTCATCTGTGTGTTATCAGTTTTTGTTTCTTAGTATATAAATTTTTAAAATGCAGCCCAAATATACTTTGTTTCTAGATCTTAGTGATTATAGCACAATATAGCAAATATATGCCTTGCTCTGACAACTATTTCTTGAAGTGTTTTATATAAACTTAGGGACAATGTTCTCCTAAATGTTTTAAATCATCTTTACTAACAAATTCATGTGGCCATGTACTATAAAGTTTGATCGTTAGAGCATAGTGGCAGTTTCATCTTGAATTTAGGATTTTGCATGTCCATGGCTAAGGCATAGGCATCTTGGACCTTATCTAAAAAAAATGATATGACAGTCTAATGGTCTATGATGTTTGTTTCCTTCAGAAAGTTTGACCTGCAGCAAAGAAATAGTTGTTGGAGAAGAGATGTACATGAATATTACCTACCATGTATCATTCAGACTTGCATCTCAGTCCAGCTTTGCGATACCTCCATGTATGAGTTCCCGTCACCAGTGTAGGAGGGTTCCTTTTTCTCCACACCTTTGCCAACATTAGTTTCTGGTTGCTTTGCTGTTTTGTTATTATGGAACATTCTTAGGAGTGTGAGGTGATTATCTCATTGTGGTTTTGGTTTGCATTTCCCTGGTGATAGTGATGTTTTGGGTTTTTTTTTTAAAGATTTTATTTATTTATTTATTTATTTATTTATTTATTTATTTATTTATTTATTTATTTATTTATTTATACAAGCACTGGGTACAGTCAGAAGCATGGGAGGATGAGAGAATTCACCAGAGCCAGAACGGGGAGCAGAACAGGCAGACAGACAAAGTACACTGCTGAGGCGAGCAGCGGGCGGCAGGAGAGGTCTGAGCGCCATGTGGGACCCTCCCCAGCGGCCAGGGATCGAACCGGCGCTGCAGAGGCTGCTGGCAGCTTCGCAACCCAGTGCTCAATTGCTGCGCCACCCAGGAGGCCCGATGATAGTGATGTTGAACCCTTTTTCATGTGCCTGTTGGCTGTTTGTATGTCTTCTTTGGAGAAGTATCCATTTAACTCTTCTGCCCACTTTTTGATTTTTTTTTTCTTGTTGAATTGTATGAGTTTTTTGTAGATCTTGGGTATTACCCCCTTGTTGGATATATGATGTGCAAATATTTTTTCCCATTTGGTGAGATGTGTTTTCATTTTAATAATAGTTTCTTTTGCTGGGCTGAAGTTTTTTAATTTGATGTACAATCTCATTTGCTTATTCTTGCTTTTGTTTTCCTTGTCATTGAAGTTGAGAATCAAAAGATGTCTCTGAACCCAATGTCCTAGAATGTTTTACCTGTTTTTTTAATATATTTTAAAATTGTACAATTTTTATTGTCAATTATACCTCGGTAAAACTGGGGGAAATATCTACAAGTCTGCTAAGCCAAAAAAAAAGTTAAGTGATGAAGTACTTATAGTATTTGAAAGAAATTTCTTCTCAGCAACATCAGTTATTAAGATTATAGCATATGCTAATGAAATTATAACAGAAGGAAAATCACATTTTCAATTTGCATCTAAAGAATATTAAGAAATCTTAAACTGGCAAATGGGAAATATTAAAATATAGAGAGGCAATCTCCATGATTTTCATTGAGTTGAAAGCATTGCTTACTTTTTAGGAAAGGGTTCCTGATTGCAGGTTCAAAATATCATGGGCCCCCAAATGTCAAAGATTAAGAGATGCTGAATGAAATGTGGTCAGTGAAGTGTCATGTGGCTGAAGTCTGATCATGAAATGCTACAAAATAAGGATCATGGCAACCTGTGGTGTGAAAGAAAAGTGTCAGTAATGGAATGGAACACTAAATAACACTACCCTGGTTGTTTCTCAGTGGGCACTTGGAAATTCATTTCATTTATACATGATCACTTTACTTCCTCTCTCTTTATGATCAATGCATGTGTTCCCCTTTGTTTTCTTACTTTCTCCCCCAAATACATTTTAAGCAGGTACTGTTTAAATACTTTTAAAAGATAACAGAAATAATGTAAAATAGAAAATTTCATGTAGCTCAGTCGTAGCTATTGTTTGCCATACTGTATTCTGTTAAAATATAGTAAATTTAAGATTTTATAATATGATAGACATGAGTCCTTGAGCCAGTTACATTTTGGGAAATAACTCAGAGTTGTTCAACCTTATAGTCTTATATGAGAAAACTAATTTGAACTCTGCTTTCCTGTTTAACTTGTTCATGTTCTTTAGAATGTTTTGTCTTATTTGTGGTACATTATGGTATATGCCACTATTGAATTGTACTGCTCACAAATATTTTTGTGAACAAAACACATTCAGTTTACCATAAGTTAGGCTAATTTATGTGGAGGAGATAGTAGCTTTGTAAATAGATGCATAGATATTGCTCTAGAAAGTAGGGAGACTTACTTTGGCTATCAGTTAATCAATCAGCCTCCAAGTAGTGTCACCCTTGTGTGGTCTCCTTTAAAATATAAAACTCTATAAGAAGTTCAGTTCCCTCGAGAATACTATGGAGTACATGAGGTCAAGCTGATAGTGTGAAGAGTCCACAGGGTGAAGAAATTAGGTAACCAGTTAATAGCAAGAACATAGGCAACAGTTATACTGACCCCAGGGAACTGAAGTAGCCAACCTCACTGGCTATGGCACTTAAGAAGCACCAGTTGGTCCCATGTATTACAAAGATAAGCTGAGTCATTCCCACCATCCTCTATCCAAATTGCCATTTGCAATATAAGGAAACTAAATTTGTGCAGATAGGACTGATTGTTGGCCTGATGTCCAGTATTCCAGTGCCTGAAGTTTGACCAATTATGCTGACCTTTGTATCAGGGACATCCTGGTTAAGGAATGGAAAGCAACTGTTCTCCATTGAGCCTTATCATTTGTGATGGTGATAATGTTATCTATAAATTTTATAAACATCTTTTACTTTTCATTCAGTTGATTCCAAGGGGTTCAAGTAGCCAGAGAAACTTGAAGAGGACTTACCTCTTCTAGCATGCTAACCAAGAGACTACAGATAGATGAGGTCTCCACCTCCTCCTCTAGTTTGAACATGTCAGAAGGCTCAGGTTTGGCTCTGCCTGTACCAAGGAGACCTCAGTTTTCTGAGCTGGAGGATTGCTGCTTAGATGACTGCTCAAGACATAATAGGCAGTTAAGTGTATAAGGTCACAGGCCCAAGAAAGAAAAAGAAAAATACCAGATGGTTTCACTTACAGGAGGAATGTAGAGGACCCAAATAAGGGATTAGGGGAGAAACAAAAGTTATTATAATAAAGTAAAAATCAAAATCAACAGGCAACTATAAACCAGAGACATTCTGAAGGGCAGGAAAAGGGAGTAGATTAAAACAGGGATGGGAAGAGCACAAGGGACTATGGTGATGGTACACGGGTGAATGGGTGGTGGGAATTTCATAGGGACTATAACCAAGATGAGAAAGCATACATTGTAAAAAAAAAAAAAAAAATGAAGAATGATGTAAAAAATATATTTTAAAAAAAAGAAGGTTCCAGGCTCAGTATGTGCCTAGAAATCGCCATGATAATGGCATATAGTATGGGGTCAAGAATAGCAGTTCTTGCATCAGAAGCCTATGGCAATTTAGTACTATTTGAGGTAGTCAGAGACTTCAAAAGATTTAAGAGGAGGTTACAGAAGTATCTGCAATAAAGAAATTTCTGGGTATACTATCAGGACTACCTGCTGTGTCACAATTGGACAGATATTGGAGCCTTTTGCTCTAATCTGCAGAGGCAAGATATTTACCAGTTGCTGGTTTGGTTTTTTTTTTACATTTATTTATTTATTTATGCATACAAGAGCTAGGGTGCAGGCCAGAGATGCAGGGAGTGAGAAGATTCACCAGAGATAGAGTGGGGAACAGAACAGGCAGATTGCGTAAAATACACTGCTGAGGGGAGATAGGAGAGATCTGCTGCACCATGTGGGTAGCTCCCTGGCTGGGGATTGAACTCGTCAGACAGCCTCACAGTATTGTGTCTTAACCCCCTATAGGGGCAGGAATGGCCACAGTGCAGGTTTTCTGATCCAGCAGACCGGGTAAAGGAGTCAGAGTCCTCAGTGGCTTTTGCAGGTCTTTTATTTAGATTTACCAGGCATATGGCAGGCAGGGGTGCTGGGGGGCTGGGAGGCTGGCAGTCCTCCCAGCCCCCAGCAAATCCTCACTCCATCTGGGCTCTCGGCTTCTCTGCTTCTTTCTCGGCTTCTCTTTCCGCTATTACTGGCATCCTCATGAGGCCTCCCTTAAAAAGCCCAGACTCAGCCCAGGTGAATCCCATCTATCTATGCCCACACCCTACTCCAGGTGCCCGCCATCAGGCATGCATTCAGGACCGCAAGGATCTATCATCTATCCTGAAGGCGGGAGGGCAGAAAAACCTTAACGTTTTTTCCTTACCCTACACCCCCTGTGCCACCAGGGAGACCCTACCAGTTGCTGTTTGTATTGGTTTAGTAATTTCAATAATATTGAGTGTGGTAGTCTTAATGCATTTGTCCAAAGCATCAAGGTTGTATTAATAATGTATCAAGGTTGTATCAATAATGTGTGGTTCTATTCATTCTTTCCAAGTACAAAGAAGAGGCTAAATTAGACGACAAAATGGAGAAACAGTAGAAATAATCACCTGTTTTGTAAATAATTCTTGTATAATAGGGTTCAATGCTTGAAGATGTCAGTAATAATTTACCTTGACCTTTAGTAACTACGTAAACTAGAGGGAGGGCCAATGTGACCCTGTTTTGTCAAGTCAACTTTTGTGATGTGACCTCTACTGCATATTCAGTAACTCCCTAAGATTATAGAGGGTTCTTTGTTTCCGTGGAATCCCCCAGTCTAACTGTGATTTGAACTCCATATTAATTAAGGATGCAAAGGCTTGCCTATTGGCTCATTTCAGTAGATATTAAAGTTACTTGAGAACCTAAATTATAGAGACACAGGAACAATCTGCGCCCATTTTTTCCTTTTGTTGTACAATTTATTTTACTGAATTTCAGATTTCCAACTGGGTCAAATTGTAGACCTTGTTTTCATTCTTTTTGGTTCATTTGTTTCCTTTCCTATGTTGAGTTTCTTGCTATTATTTGGGAAGCAAAATTCTACCACTGCAAAATAGGTCTTTTTGAGGAAAGGTTGATTTCTTTTTGTAGCAAAGGCATTTCGTAGGGTCGTATGGACTTCAACAATACAAATTTTTAAATAATGACTATTATTCGAATAGTGACTATACCTCTTCCCTTTAAGTTACCATCAGTGAGTTCCTAGATCACACAGGGTGTCATCTTCCCCCCTGAGCTTTCTGTAGAACGAAGCCATACACATAAATGAAACACATCAGGTCACAATTGGTCACTGGGCAAGAGTCTTCGTTGAGTGTAGTGTCAGTCACAGCTTACACTGGGATTGAAACGTTTGAAATTACTGAGACACACAGCTGGGTCTAGGCCGAGACAATAGGGTTCAATGACCAAATCTCATACATCTTTCCCTAAAAGCCAATTAATTATTGAAACAGCTGGCCTAGGATGGTAATGTATGGCAGAGGCTAAATAGAACTCAACAAATATAGACAAATTGGCATAGCTCAAAGCACGGACTAGTCAGCAGGCAGTAGCTCAAAGTTCATGCTTGCCATCAGGCAGTAGAGCCAGTTAGCAAGTCAGCGAAAGAACAGAAAGACCCCCAATGGTTTGTGGTTATTGTGTAGGTCACTGTGTGGGCATTCTACTCTCAAAAGCTAATTATGGCCTTACTGCAGAGTTGGGGAATGTACACAGAGACAAGAATGGACCCCCACCAAAATTTGGGTGGTTTGGATTTCAATTCCAAAGACACCAGACATATACTAAGAGGGTATGGAAAAGGTTTATTACTTAGATAATTATGCTTTCTGGTGAGAGGAGAGCAGGCTTCCCAAGCAGGTCTGAAATGACTTGAGAGTGAGTCGAGAAAGGAGACTGGCTTGGGGTTTTATATTGACTAAAGAGTACTTTCATGGTTTGAATCTCCTTATCGCTTTCCAAAGGATAGAGAGAACATAGACTTTCCTCTCAACTTGGTAATATGTAAGGTAGTAAGGGAAGAGGAAAGGTGAGGATTAAAAGCTTTTAGCAGTCAAATATCAAAAATGGAGTTAAACTCAATTATGGAAGGATTTTTGGGCACAACTGTTCATAATGGAGAGAATTGTCCAAGAAAATTGCAGACTATATGAGCTTGGTGGACTTTAGATGACTGCTGTGGTTGATGCTGTGGTGGATCACTAGATCATGTCAGAGGACAAGTGGGCGTTTCTAACACCATTTAAAGAAAAATAGAAGGCTGAGAGCAAAGTGTTATACAGAAAATTTCCCTGAGAAGTAAACCTTTTATTTCTGTTACATTGTGTGATTTTTAATAAAGGAACTTTAAAAGAAATAACTTACATAATCAACATTCACCTCTGTATTCCATATGGAAAACCGTAAATGCCTGGCACATGGTACCCAATACAGTTCATGGCATAACGTGGACATTGTACAAATATTGGCTAAATGAATGTATAAATTTTATGGAGCTTTAGACTTGAAAGACTACTTTTCCACTATTTATTCCATTTGATACTTACATATTTTCTCTGAGAAAAACTTTTATCTACATTTATAGGCAAGGACTTGAGGATTAAAGAAGATTATACCTTTGCTCAAATTTAGCCAGTGGAAAAGCTGGATTTCAAGAACAATTATTTCAAAAGGCATGTATGCTTCTTATTAAGACACACTGCCCTTAATAGGGTTAAAAGTTTCTCTTTTGAAAATAAGTGAAATTATCTCTCAGATTACTCTCTGTTTCTTTCATTTTTCTTATCATTAAAACTCTGCTTCACAATAATCCTTTTTTAATGACTGGTGAAAAAATTACATATATAGGGCGTCCCTGGTACTGCAGCGGTTGAGCACTGGGCTGCAAAGCTGCCCGCAGAGTCTGCAGCGCCGGTTCGATTCTCGGCCACCGGCGAGGGTCCCACATGGTGCGCAGACCTCTCCTGCCGTGCCCGCTGCTCCCCTCAGCAGTGTATTTCGTCAGTCTGCCTGTTCTGTTCCCCACTCTGGCTCTGGTGAATTCTCTCACCCTCCTGCGCTTCTGACTGTACCCAGTGCTTGTATAAATAAATAAATAAATCTTTTTAAAAATTACATATATAACATAGATATGTGTGTGTGTGTATTATGTATACATAATTCCATTCATTCACAAACTACAGTTCAAACACTTTAGGTTTGGAGTAATTTTGATTTTTTCCACTAACACATGTTAAGTGATTCATTTGTTAAGTGATTCATTTGTTATGCTTGCCCCTAAAATATTTTGATTTAATTTTTAAAGATTCAAAAGAAAAATAAAGTATTAGATCTCCAAAAGAAGTACTTCATTTCCTCCTAAATCAATGTGAAATTATGTCCAGAAGATGAGTCTAATTGACTACAATCCTAAGTGGAATTTATTTAAAAGTCCTTATCACTGTGATTGTTCAATCTGTAAACAACTTTCAAGTTCGGAAACTATGCAAAATATGTTCCTTAAAGGGGTGGGTCACATGAAAATCCTCAGCATAGCAAACATTATTTTTAAGAACAAAGATTACCATAAGTAGAACAAAGCTGAATTATATTTTGTTGTCATTTTATTCTCAAGGAGTACTAAAGAAGACCATTTTCAAAACAATGTAGTGTAAAACTCCACCTAGGAATTTATTTTTTTTAATTTTTTTTATTTTAACATTTATCATTTTTTACATTTTTTAGACAATATTTGCTCCCCCCCCCACCCTCTCAGATTGAGTCCCCATATCTCAGTGTGGTTTTGATTTGCATTTCCCTGATGATAAGGGATGTTGAACATTTTTTCATATGCCTGTTGGCCATTTGTATTTCTCTTTGGAGAAATGTCTTTTGAGTTCTTCTACCCATTTCTTGACTGGATTGTTTATTTTGTTCTTGTTGAGCTGTGTGAGTTCTTTGCATATCTTTGTGATCAGTCCCTTATCAGTTGACTGGAGTGCAAAGATTTTTTTTCCCAGTTAGTAGGGTGTCTCTCTGTTTTGGTTAATGTCTCTTTGGCTGTACAGAAGCTTTTCAGTTTGATGTAATCCCAAAACTCCACCTAGGAATTTAAATTCCTAAAGCATCTATCAATTGAATCTCTTCTGTTGTTATTCTATCTATAATGTCATAGATTCTTAGATAACATTCCTAGGTGTTTTGAAAGCATATCTCTCTTGCATGGAAAATATAGTCATTGACGAAAGGTGCCCCTTTTGGCAACTCCTTCCTTCCCTACAAAATGGGAGAAGATATTTTCAAAATATATATCAGACAAGAGGTTCATATTCAAGAGATATAAACTACTCATATAGTTCAACAACAAAATCCATTCAAGGGCTATAAATAATTCATATAAATCAACAACAAAATATAAACTATTAGATATGTATAAAGGATCTATATAGATAAAGATGACAGATGGCCCCCCCACA
The DNA here is from genome assembly GCF_014898055.3 of Talpa occidentalis. Lineage (NCBI taxonomy): Eukaryota > Metazoa > Chordata > Mammalia > Eulipotyphla > Talpidae > Talpa > Talpa occidentalis. The sequence goes on from NW_026555331.1 coordinate 84,725,214, forward strand.
CATGAAAAGATGTTTCTCATTGCCTGTTTCTCATTGCACTAGGAGAATGCAAATCAATACGACAATGAGATATCCTTTCATGCCTGTTAGTATGGCTAGTATCAAAAACACAAGAGATAACAAATACTGCAGAAGGTGTAGAGAAAAGGGAACCCTTATATACTGTTGGGTGGGAAAGTAATTGGTGCAGCCACTATGGAAAACAGTGTAGGGGAGTGTCAAAAACTTGAAAATAGAACTACCATATGATCCAACAATTCTACTTCAGGGTATTTATCTGAAGAGTAAGAGAACACCAAAATATGGAAACAACCTAAGTGCCAAGGACAGTTATGTGGATTAGAAAAATGGAATATTACTTAGCTCTTAAAAAAAGATGAAGCTTTCCTATTTGTGACAACATTGATTGACCTTGGTGGCATTGTGCTATGTGGAATAGGTTAAACTAAGGACAAATATTGTGTGCTTCACTCATATGTGAAATAAAGAATAACTTCCATGTTTCATGTTGTGCTAGTTTCAAACTTGAGTAGAGGGATCCTACTTCCTCTCTCCTAAAAAACTGTGACTATATTGAGGTTACTGTACTTTGAGGAAACCCTAGATAGTCCTTGTAGAGAAGCCATCTAAAGGAAGATGCCCCATCATCCCCTAGCTATTCCAGCCATCCTATCTGAGGCATCAGACCTGCCAGTCACAGAAGATACCACATAGCATGGAAGAATCACCCTGCTGATCTCAGTTTAGAATTACTTTTAAAAGTTAAGTAATTGTTTTAATCTTCTCAGGTTTTGTTGCTGTTTTTATATAGAAATAGGTTGCCGAAGCACTTGCTATATTAATTATATAGCTTAATCAAATATGTAAACCCAAAAGACATAAATCTGAGATAAATGAATGAGAACTGTTGTTTCTGGAAAAACAAAATGTCAGCTTTAGGAAATCTCATAAATCTCAAAACAATAGCTTAAAAATAGAAATGTTGCTGTCAAAATGATCTGGACCAAAGATACAAATCTCTTAACAATATACTATATTTTGTCTGCTTTGAAATATCTTACAGTACATTTTGTATAGTTCCTATAAAGTTATAGTTACCTTTATTTTGTTTTTGCTTACTTACCCTTGAATGTGAAATAGTAGTCAGATTGCCACTGTGGATGTTAATTGAATCTGTCCCCACAGTCTACTTTGTTGCAGTAGAATATCTTTCTCTGATCCTGTAGCTAAGGAACATGTTTAAGAGGACAGCATACTGACTACTTTTCCATTCCTAGTAACAATCCAACTAACGTAATTCCAATAATGTGATAATATTTGCTTCCTTCCTACTGGCCTGTATTTTATGCACAGAAAATAGCGTGGGGCATGCTCTAACAGAGGGCTTCCTCGAACACAAAGCTCCTTCTGCTTATTTAAGGCACTTCAAGACTTGTAACCAAAAAGAAAATGGAACATAATTATGAGTGCCTCATGAAATAATATCTACATAATAAAAATCCTTCTATTTAGTGGAATCACAGCATCCTTGAACTGGGGAAACATGTAGATGTCAAGCAAGTATTCCCTCCCAGGCCTCTGCTGACATAGAAGCAAGACAGGCAAATGCCAGTATTTTGCTTGTCTGTGAAAATCCATTGTCATTTCTGCTGTTGTAAATTCCATTTGCTTTCTAGCATATAACTAAATATTATTCCTAACTTCTAATGTTACAGCATAATTTTCATTGTTATAGATATTTAATGGGAAATTTGAAGGCAGATTCATTTTAACTTGAAAGTCATTTGAATATCCATGAAAGAATTGTTTCCCAAACACAGCAGTTTGATTGTTCTTCTTCTTATCTCTGTAGGTATTTTATACCAGCTGTAGAGTTCAGGCATCATCTCATTTGGAAACTGCTAGAAAAATGTGATTACGTTACTTGCCAACATTTCCCATGTTGTAAACATTTATTTTCTATTATGAGAACCTTATCTTCATACATGTGATAGTGACAGTAACACACAAGCCTTTCACTTATTCTTTCATATTTCTCAGCAGTTATGGGGCCAGCTGATAATTCTGGCCCATAAAAATAAAATATGAGTGAAAGTGTGCTGGGCCTTTTCTAGGATTGAAGGATTTAAAACTTGGCTGTAATTCTCCAGTTTCTTATTTCTCCATGGGGAAACTGAGAAGGTCTTGAGTTGCAGGTAAGTTAGCTATCAGACTGTAGCACCTAGATCAGCTTTGGTCCTTAACTGAGTGCATGGAACAGAGCCCGCCTATATATACACACACTCATATTAATTACCTTTAATTATTTACATGCATATAGTACATTTTGTACATTTGTATATTATGCTGAATTTACCTAAAATTTAGAAACTGTTTTGTTACTGTGACCTACTCAGTCTACCCTATTAATACAGTATTACCCTATATTAATATAGTAATACCCTATTAATTCATCTGGTCTATAGTGGACATCCATTAGTGTCAAGTACTGCTGCAGGATACTGAGGTTAAGGTGACATAAAGGACATAGTCTTAGTCCTCAGTGAATTTATGGTCTAATGATGAAAATAGGCAAATAAATCTTCAAAAGAAGCATTTCATTTAGCAAACAACCAACATGTACAAGTATACCAGGCACTTGGCTAAAAAAATGTGAGCAAGATTTTCAGTGTAATGCAGTTGAAAATTGTATAATAGAGCATAATTCAGTGTAATTGAGGCATGGTAATAGATTATTATAACATATGGTATTTCAAGAAAGTGTATAAAATAGATTGTAAATATAAGGAAGCATTTAATGACCTTGATATGTCATGAAAGGCTTATTTGTTTTGAATCTTGAACATGAGTAAAACTTCACCTGCTAGAAAGATTGGTGTGGTAGTTACTGGCACTGAGTAACAAAAAATAAATACCTGATTTCGTTTGATGGTAGGATTGCATTTCTCATCTACTTTCAATTTAGGAATGATCATGTGCTTTTCTTTGACCAAGCAAATGTAGAATGAGTGACTTGATACGTTAGGTAAAAAAAAAAAAAAAAATTAAGAGCTAGGACACTATTTGCTATGGTCTCTTCATGCTCTGGCTATGAACATGGAAGCACATGTTGAGATGAAGTTTCAGCCAGCCTTGGTGCCAGAGTGACTGTGATGAGGTGAGTCTCACCAACCCACACTGCATGAGCAAAAATAAATTTATATTGTTTTAAGACACTATTCTATGAAGGATATTTGTTACTGCAATATAACCTAATTCTGGCAGAGTATATTCCCTGTTAAGAGAAGAGCTATTGCAAAAAGGCCTAGAGGTTTTAAAGATTCACTGTACATCCCTGAAACAGTGAATTCAGAGGAGCTCAGGCTCAAGGTATGTTGGTGAGAAAATGGTGAAAAAAGATGACGTTAGACAAGAAATGTAAGAAATCTTCTATTGCCAAGTTAAAGGTCTTCAACTTTATTCTTGAAGCAAGAAAAATAATTCTGAAACAATGATAGTCAAGGTTTGAGCATGTCTGTCTCCATTCATGTTCACCTGAATCTGTGCTAAGGAGAATCCTATTTTAAAAAGTCCTTAGAGAAAGATTGTAAATTATCTCTTTTCCCATTGAGGCAATTATTAGACATGTTGATGAAGTCATACTGACAATTTCTTGTTTTGTAACATCCAGAGCAGGATGTTGTCAAAGCCTTGAATATATAGTCTGTCATTGCCACTATATCTTGTTTGGAAAATGTTAATACTACTAAAAAAGTAAAACTGAAAAAATTTTTTAAAGATTTGCTTGAGAGAGTAACATGTCGATTGTCTGTGGCAGTGGGGAAATGAAACTGTCACATCAATTACAAAAGCTCTAAGTTGCCAGCAGGAAAAGTATTGATTCTCAGTGAGTTCAGATCTGTAATTTCAGATACCTTTGTCATCTTACTGAATGGAAAACTTTGAAAAGAAAATCACTTCTTCCCTTCACAACAATACCAGTCATTGGAGTCTTTGAAAGGAACTGATAAGATGGAAATTTATTTTTGAAACGCCCTGAGTTGTTGTTAATTTTTATTTCTAATTTAATTTTCATTTTTTCCTTTCTTTGATGTATCAGTTCATCAGTTCACTAGATTCTAGCAGGACTCAATATGACCACACTGTAGTTTGCAAGTTTATTTTAATATACAGCTAAATAAAAGTTATTCAGAGTTGTGCAATCAGTATCTCAACAAAAAAGCATTTATTCCTATTAACAGTTTCAATTCTGGCAAATTTTGTCTCTTCGCTCCTGCTGCCTCCAGTAAGGCCATGTGATTTTATTATGAAGTAGAAATGAAGATATGTAGAAACCTTGGAAAGTCTTTGGTCTCCACTGACCAGATCAGTTGCTCCAAAGTCAAGGCCCAAATGACGGAGTTCTGGCTAATGGGTTGTGGGAAAAAGTAATGTGTTCATTTTGATGCCTACCATACAAACCTTATAGGGGCCTGTCCACACTCTTTCCTTTTGTGTTTACCATGGAGGCCATGGATTTAAGATGGCAAAGTTTTGGGCCTCCCTGGTGGCGCAGCGGTTGAGTGCTGGGTTGCGAAGCTGCCCGTGGCCTCTGTGGCGCCGGTTCGATCCCCGGCTGCTCCCCTGCCACCGGAGGAGGGTCCCACATGGCGCGCAGACCTCTCCTGCCGCCCGCTGCTCCCCTCAGCAGTGTACTTCGGTCCTTCTGCCTGCTCTGCTCCCCGCTCTGGCTCTGGTGAATTCTCTCACCCTCCCGCGCTTCTGACTGTACCCAGTGCATGTATAAACAAAACAAACAAACAAATAAATAAATAAATAAAACATGCCTCTATAAAAAAAAAAATTAAAAAAAAAAAAAAAGATGGCAAAGTTTTAAAATGAAAGGATCCTACATTCTCAACAGGCAAGAAGCTAACTTGTAGCCCACAGTTACGTGACTAAGAAATAAGTTTTTATCATGTTAAGTCATTGAAATTTGGTAGTTTTTTGGGGTTTTTTTGTTTTGTTTTTTGTGGGACCTTCGCCTGCGGCCAGGGAACAAAGCCGCGCTGCAGAGGCTGCGGGCAGCCTCGCAGCCCAGCGCTCGACCGCTGCACCACCAGGGGAGGCCTGAAATTTGGTAGTTATTTTTAATCGTGATTGGTATTTCTTTTTATAATGTAGAATACTTTTGGAAATTACATTTCCATAATATTAATGTGATCAAAATATGGAATATTATGGAAGAAACAATAGAAAGTCTTAACGACTCTCGGGTTTCTGGACTCAAAAAAAAAACAACAAATATCAATACATATGCCTTATACTTATTGTGTGCATAAGCTGTTGTCACCACACAAATTAAACCAATATTTAAGTTTGCTATCCTGATTGCTGGTTGCTACACTTTCCATCTTAGCTTAGGAACAATGGTAAAACAGTAACATGTTTATTACATAGGGGTGCTACACAAATCCAACGAATAAAAAGCAAGTTATAACAAGTAAAAGAATAAGTTACAGCTGTGTAAAAGGTATTAAAAAATTGTGACTTTTCCTGACTTTTACTAAAGAAATATTTTGTAAGGTTGATTAATTATTCAAGTAATGAAATGAAGAAATCAGTTCTGCTTTCATTTTCACTATAACCAAGTAGAGATTTTGCATAACTAAATGTGGATTCATTGAAATGGAAATGGTTTACAGTATTTCACCTTTTGAGTTTTGAGAGAGATTTTTATGTATTCCCAATATCTCTTATATTTACTCACCTAGAAAATCAGTCTATTTAGCCTTTGTGTATAACTTAGGTGCTTAAAAGCTTGACAGTTGATTTGAGTAGCACATTAGTATGACACATTGAAAATTTTGAGCTGGTGGTACTGGTTTATGTGTATAGCCTTTTGATGAAGAGAAAAACAACCTCCTCATAATGCTATTTTGGTTCAATAAGAAATCCCATTAAACTGGTAAACATCCCCTTTTTGACCTTTTTGCTTCTGTAAGCTGTAATTAGAGTTTTTAAAATTTCTTCCTTAAAAGCCAAGTTTTCGTAGAGACAAATGGTTAGTGATTCATTATTGGAAAATGCAGCTTTTGGCATTTCATTTCACAAACTATTTCATGTCTGGCCCACATGAAGGACATATTTTTAAAGCCATTTTAGTTTCTTTCACTTTAAAATCAGAAGTGCATTTAAGAATTGGTGAATTGAGTGTCTCTCACAGAATGAAAATGAATAGTTTTAACAATTAACTTGCCATACTAAGAAAGCTTGTCCATTGTGTCTTGTGCATCTTTTAGGCTCCTGTACTTGTAAGTCAAGGTTGAGTGATAGAAAGAGTTCCAGTCTAAGAAACTGAATCTTCTTCTGTCTCCTTGCTCATTTTGAGTGACCTTGAACAGGTCTTTCACCACGGTAGCTGACATTTGGTTGGTATTCCTCTCTTACCAAAACCAGACAAAATGGTACAAAAAGGAAAACTACAAACAAATATCTCTTATAAATCTTGATGCAAAAAACCTCAATAACAAATCGAACATTACATTAAAAAGGATTATATACCACACCCAAGTGGAATTTACATGTGAAAATCAATTAATATAAAACATCATTTTTCCATCTATTATTTTTTGATTTGCCATTCATTTACAAAATTACACAAGTTTAGGAGTACAACATCACACATAAATTTAACTATACATTGTCTAAAATTTTTCTTACACAAAAATTATGAAATATCAAAAGATAAAAGACAAATTGGAAAAGACATTGTGCAACATTGTCTTGGGATATGTAAAAAGCAAGCTACAATATTTGAGGAGTATTAAGAAGACTATTCCTTTGATAAGGAAAGTATGTGTTTACAATGTCAATTGGAAGGATGAAGGAATGAGCAGGAGGCTAGAATCTTCACCAGAGTGATTTTTACCTCCAAACTGCCACTGAAAACTACCAAGGGCCTACCACTGTAGCTGGTATCCAGAAATCAGGAAAATGAAGTCAGAAACCTGTAATGGTTGTCTCTTGAACACACAAAACTGGTAAATTCACAGTGTTACATGAAGTTTCCCACTATTCCTAGCACAACTGCCACTTGTCACCCACAAAATTGGTAAATGTGTGTGGGAATACATAATCCCACTGCCTTTTCCATCAGCAACCTATTTTCATCAAGAATATGAGGAATAGTTAATATTGAATGTATACTTCACATCCCCAAATTTTACTTAACTGTCAAAGTCAATCCAAATGTCAAGAAAATGAGCACAGATTCACTATTACTGCTTCCATCCAAACTTCATGCAAGCATACCTAACTACAGTGCCAGTTCACCATAGAAATCCAGTTCCAACACTGCCTGGAAAAGTAGTTACTAGTTTTCTACTAGTTGCGGAAAAGAAGGCTGGAGAGAGGGAATCAAATTTAATTAACCCTGTCCACATACCTACCATAACCACATACAAGTAATAAATGACTCATCCTTTAATATATAAAGAGATCTTATAAGTAAATAAGTAAAAGATCAACATAATGTTTCCAGGAAAACAGAAACACATAGTTTATAAACATGCAAAACAATCTTTAATATTAGTTATAATAAATACATTCAAATTTGAAATATTTTACCTATTAAATGGTAAAATACCAATAAAATTTAACTGGGAACATTTATGGGAAAAAAATAGAATCTGTAGAAGGAAATGTAGCACTATCAGAATTCAAACTACTTATATCTTGGTTATCAATTCTAGGAATTTCTACTAAATATATACCAGCACATGTGCCAAAATTATGTACAAGGCTATTTATTGAGGTACTGATTGTAATATCAAATACTCAAAACAAACCTGACATTCATAAAAAGAGACTGGTAATTCCAAAGGGCACCTGCCCCCTATATTTATAGCAGCACTATTAAATTTACTGGGTCTTATGATAAATGCACATTAAACTTTTTGAGAAACTGCCAAAATATTTTCCAAAATGGTGGTACCATTTCCTATTCCAACTAGCAATGTATAATATCTACTGCAACATTTAGACATTTTAAAAATCATATTTATATATGAACAATTACGTTGCCATTTAAATTTCTTGTTTGCTCTATTTTTCTGTTTTCTTAGGGATTACTTGAACATTTTTAAAAATTTCCTTTTGATTATAGTGTTTTGAATGTATCTCTCGATATGGCTTTCTAAGGTTAGCACTGGATATTTCATTATATGTAACTTAATGAAGTATACTGGTGTCATCATTTTACCAGATTAAGTGATGTATAGAAACCTTGCCTCTTGTACTATTGTCCTCCCTCATATTTAATTTAATGACACAGAATCATTAATTAAAAAGGGCACCTGCACCCCTATGTTTATAGCAGCACTATTTACAATAGCTAAGCTATGGAAACAACCCAAATGCCCAAAAATAGATGACTGGATCAAGAAGATGTGGTACATATACACAATGGAATATTACTCAGCATTCAAAAAAGATAAACACATGCAATTTGCAGCAACATGTATGGCACTAGAAGGGATCATGCTCAGCAAAATAAGCCAGAAAGAAAAAGAAAAATACCGGATGGTCTCACTCATAGCAGGAATCTAGAAAACCTAAATAATGGACCAGGAAAAAGAATAACTGTAAGAAAGAAAAAATCAAAATCAACAAACAAGTATGAACCAGGGATACACTGTGGGGGGTGGGGGGCAGGGAAAGGAGGGATTGGGGTCAAAATAAGGGGGTTGCAATTGTATGGGGAATATAAAAATAAAATTTATTTTAAAAAAAAGAAGAAGAATAGAGTCAAGAAAACTGTAAAGAAACCAGAACTCTGATCAAGCCTAGGCAAATCTAGTACTATCTCTAGAATTTTTAATGAGCCCAAACACTAACTTTATAAACAGTTGTTAAGTGATCCCAAATGTCTCCAAGAATACAATCTTTTATCTTTGTTATATTTAAGATACAATGCCTCTAAAAGCTGCTTATTGGTAGCAATCATAAAGTTTGTGCAGGTGCTCTTTGGAATTGATGTTTCTGTGTCCTTTGGGTAAATACCTAGGAGTGGAATTGCTGGATCATATGGAAGCTCTATGTTTAGTAGGTCCAGAAATCTCCACACAGCTCTCCATAGTGGTTGGATCAGTTTGCACTCCCACCAACAGTGCAGAAGAGTTCCTTTTTCTCCACACCCTCACCAACATTTGTTGTTGCTAGTTTTTTTTAATATGTGCCATTCTCATTGGTGTGAGATGGTATCTCATGGTAGTTTTGATTTGCATTTCCCTGATTACAAGTGATGTTGAACATTTTTTCATATGCCTGTTGGCCATTTGCATTTCCTCTTTAGAGAAGTTTCTTTTTAGCTCGTCTGCCCATTTTTTGACAGGATTATTTTCTTGGTTGTTGTTGAGTCTCATCAGCTCTTTGCAGATTTTTGTGATCAGTCCTTTATCATTAGTGTTGTGTGCAAAAATGTTCTCCCTCGACTCTATTATTCTTATTCTCATTTTCACATTTTAAAAATTACTTTGAGTGAAACTTTTAACAGAGCTTTAAACTGGTTAAAGTTTTTACTAGAGTACACAATAAATTTTCTCCTTTCACCATCAGGCACAAGTCCTTTAGGATTTGTAGGTTGACATAAGTCATATATCTGTCCCTGAGCCAGTTACTAGGCAAAAAGGTAACATTCTACTGATTAGCTTAAGACAATTAATGCCCATCCTTAGATTTTTCAAGACATTGTCAACCAAAAGCCCATATTTGCTTCAAAGTCCTAGAAGTGGTAAGATTGGGGCCACAAGAAGATTCTAAGAAAAGAACCACAATGTTCACCATTATGTTATTTATTAAATTTTATAATTGCTCCCAGAAGATATAATATTTGTTTTGTAATGTAAGAATTCACACATGTGGAATGCTTATTTTTCAATTTTGGCAATTTATAGTCATCACTTTTATTTTCCATCTAGCCCGGAATACCAAGTCAAATGTTGGGAACAGGAGCAGAAAGGGTTATGTCACCTGAAAAATGGTAGTAGTGATAGTATCTATTTCATAGACCTGCTCTAGGAATAAGGTAGACCTATCCTCCATTAATAACTAAAGTAAGTTATCTTACTAGAAATGAAATAATAAAAGAAGAAAAATAGAGAAAGGAAGAAAAAATTATTAAAAAATAATGTCTGAATATTAGTCATTTGTTTATTCTTTTGTTTTATAAATTATGTTTCACAGGCGAAAGAAGTCATAAGTCTGTATGATCTTATTCTAATTTTATGTACAGGAAGCATTCATGATCATTAAATTAAATATGAAGGAGGACAATAGTACAAGAAGCAAGGTTTCTATACTTCACTTAATCAGGTAAAATGATGACACCAGTATACTTCATTAAGTTATATATAATGTAATATCCAGCGCTAACCTTAGAAAGCCATTTAGAGAGATACATTCAAAACACTATAATCAAAAGGAAATTCTAAAAAATGTTCAAGTAATTCCTAAGAAAACAGAAAAATAGAGCAAACAAGAAATTTAAATGGCAGTGTAATCGTTCATATATAAATATGATTTTTAAAATGTCTAAATGTTGCAATAGATATGATACATTGCTAGCTGGAATGGGAAATGGTACCACCATTTTGGAAAATATTTTGGCAGTTTCTCAAAAAGTTTAATGTGCAATTATCATAAGACCCAGTAAATTACCTTCTGGGCATTTATCTCAGGAGAATAAAAATTTATGCTTACACACCAAAAACTGTGCATAAATGCTTATAGCAACCTTATTTATAACAGCCCAAATTGAAAACCATCCAGATGTCCTTCAGTAGCTGAAAAGTTTTAAACTGTGGTACATCCATAACATAAACTACTATTGAACAATTAAAAGGGGAAAAAAAAATCTATTGATACAACCAAAATCCTGGGTGAATTGTTGAAACAAATATGCTGCATAAAAAAGCCAATTACCGAAGGTTACATGCTGCATAATTCCATATATTTATTATTTTTGAAATGACAGTATTGCAGGGCCTCCCTGGTGGCCTCGGGGTTAAGTCTCAGTGCTACCACTATGAAGGCCCACTGCAATGGCCTATGTTCAATCCCCTGGCCAGGCAGCTAACCCACATGGTGTAGCAGACCTCTCCTATCTCACCCGCTGCTCCCCTCAGCAGTGTATTTCAGTAGTTCCTCCTGTTCTGCTCCCCACTCTGTCTCTGGTGAATTCTCTCACACCCCCACTTCTGGCCTGCACCCCAGTTCTATGCAAAAATGAGTAAATAAATTTTTTTTTTAAAATGACAGAACTACAGGGCCTCCCTGGTGGCGCAAGGGGTTAAGCACAGCACTATGAAGCTAGATGCAGCCTCTGCAGCACGAATTCTATCCCTGCCAGCCAGGGAGCTACCCACATGGTGCAGCAGACCTCTCCTGCCTCGCCCTCTGCTCCCCTCAGCAGAATATTTCAGTCAATCTGCCTGTTCTGCTCCCCACTCTGTCTCTGGTAAATCCTCTCACTCCCCACACCTTTGACCTGTACCCCAGCTCTTGTATGCATAAATAAATCAATCTTTAAAAAAATAAGACAGAACTACAAAATGTAAAAGAACACTAGTGGTTGCCAGTGATTAAGGAGGGGAGATGTCCCTGTAAAAGGAGAGCAAGAAGTATCCTGGTGATAATGAAAATGTCATGTTTCTTGACTCTTTCATAGCATACTTTGTTTGCCTCCCTGTGAGAAATCTATGTGACATTTTATAAAAATAGATCATTGAGAGAAAACCAGTCAACAAAGACAAAAGTTGGGCAAAGAAATAAGACTGATAATGCTAAGTAAATTTGAACTGCATATAAATGGATTTATAGAAAAAATAGCTGACTGTGGTAATGGTGACCCTTCAGCCATTTGAGAAACTCTATATATGCAGACAAAAGTACACGATCACACAAATAGAAATTGTGACTGTGATGATAAAGAGGTCATAGAGGCAGTAATGGCAACAAAAGAAAAAAGGCCATGTCGGAAGTTTAAGGTATATGTTACAACATTGAAAGTACAAAGCATAGAATTTTGGAAGCTGATTCAACAACAAAAGCATAACAGTTTACCTTGGCCTAGGAAAGATGCATTCTCTGTTTTATAACTTTAGTGGTAGTAAGAAGCTTAACTATTAAAAATACTCTCAATACATTTTTAAAGACATGTAATCCTTCCATTCTCAATAATTCATCACAGATCTCCCACTACCAAACACCCATAGTCCTTTGTGCTCATTGTTTCTAGTTTTAAGTTGGTATATACTAAATAAATACTGGAATTTTAAAAAATTCCCCTATACACTCATAATCTACATTAAGAGAATTTTTCATGCATTGACAAAACTGTTAAAAGACCATAGAACATCATTATTTTCCCATTAACTATTAAGATTGTTTAAATTATGTCAACATACGGAGTCATTTTTTGTCTTTATACTACTATGCAAAGTGAGAACTCTTTATAATAAAAGGTTCATCTTTCCCCCAAGGACTTGGGAAGCACCCTTATTTCACACACTAAGTTTCTACATGTATTTGTATCTATTATTGAAGTTCTCATTTTATTCTATTGATCTCTTTCTTCATGCATCAACACACCTTAAATTATAGAACCAAGCTCAATAACATGGTTATTTCTTTCCAAAGATTGTCTGGCTATAATTTATGAACAATCTTGTTTTAAAAAGAACATTTTTACTCTTCCACTTTAGTCTGCATGCCATTTGTTTCCCCTCTTTGCCTTATTACATGTCTAGAACTTCCAGTATAATCCTGAATAGAATTGATGAGGGTCAGCATCCTTGCCTTATTGTTAATATTGGGTGGAAAATCTTCATATTTAAACATTATGAACAATGCTAGCTTTAGGGTTCACACTCACCTCCCCTGGGTGTTTTGTGAGACTAAAGGAGCTGCCATTTGCATTAACTAGTATCTTCAATATGAGATCTAACAGAAGAGCTAAGTGTTGACCTCCTTATATGATTCCTGGTATTCCTCCATTAAGTAATATATTGGACTTAAATTGTGATATAAAAATTGTTGAAAATTTCATCTGAGTTATTTTATCTCTTATTCTAGTGGTTTATCTCTTACTCAGTTTGATTTTAAGGAGAATTTAAAAAACACTGTTACCTTCTCACATGGTGATGTAAAGAGTTCCTCAGAGATTCAATTTTATTTACTAAAGAGAAGAAGGGGAGGAATAGAGATAGGAGTGATGGAGAGGTAGAGATGACAGAAATTGAGAGAGGTTGTTGGGGGAAGGAAGGAGAGGAGAAAGGTATTTCTTCCATAATTAGAGGCAAATGATTACATTGGGAAGATTGCTTGCCTGGAGGAGTCAGAAGGAGGAGATTGTTCAGTCTATTAATAGAAGATAAAGCACTAGAGTGCTGTTAATGTGTGCAGGAGCAATTAATTCTGGAACTAGCAGCATGACAGGAAAATCCCCATAAACAAATATGAAGTGCATTATTGGGAAGTCAGATGAAATGACCAAAAGCTAATATTAAGATATTTTGTCTCTAGACCAGTCTAAGAGCTCATTTGATGCACTACATAGCCTAGGGATAAAATTGACCACATGTGAGTAGATTCATCTTTGAAGACATATTCCTGGCTCAGTTGAAACTCAATAATAAACAAATAAGTAATTTATTTTAAATCAACTAAACAGAGCCCAGAGAGATTAATTTTCCATTTCTTCAAATTCTTGCACTTATTCACTCCAAACAATTTTGACTTCTCACATTTAGTGCTTTGAACTTAGCATAAATGCTTTCTGAGGCAGAACCAAAATTACTAGTTCTAGCACTCTTTGGAAGTTTTCTTGGAGGGTGCATGACATCTGGAATCCTAATCATCAAGTCTCTAATTTATAAAGGGAAGCAAATGCCTCAAAGGCAAGTGTAAGAAATAACCCCCAGGAGAGTGTAAGAAATAACCCCCAATGTAAGTTGAAATAAGGGATTGGAGAAGATAGAATTGTTTTTGAAAAACAATGGGTTTCTGATCAGATCAGAGATTTATTACTTTCCATAAATCCTTTTCAGTTAATATCCTGGAAAACAAAGGACTTGAACAAGAGACATTTATTTTGACTTGATCACCTACTCAAGACATTGTAAGATTCCAGGTGCACCAAACTTCACCCAAGTAGGTCACTGTTCAGCCCCTCACATAAAGGGGTGTTCTTAAACCGGAGAAAAATATTTTTCCCATCATAATTTGGCAAATGCATTGTCAGTACCTTCTTTATATACTTAAATTCTGGGTTTCATTCTGTTTCCTGTTACCTTCTTGAGCTTCAGCCAACTCTATAATTTCCAAATAACTTGAGGAAACACAGATTTCAGTAATTGAATTTTATCTTTATTGTTATGTATGGTTATGATATTGATTCAATCATAATTTGCATTACTTGAGGAGAAAAAGTACATTTGTCTACAAAGACCCTTTAACAACTTTAACACTGGGAATTTTGCTCTGTATACTGTACAGACCAGCTTATCAAATGTGAGAGAATACTCAAGAACTGAGGTATGTGATTATCTTTATTGCCTGGATATTGAAGTGTATCCCCACTGAAATGAAAGTTAATTGGGATACTAATAGATGTTTGAAATGATCCAAGGAAATATGTGATGAAACTTGGTTTTGACCTGGTAAGCCATGTAAACCAGGGGAGTGACTGGTTTTGTTACCTCAGGGACTACTTTGCAAAATGTAAGAAGTTTGCCAGACATCTGTTCCTGAGAGCTAAGTTATTATTTTACTGTTTTCTATTGTTGTTTTGTGGAAAAATCTCCTAGACAGCCAAATATTTGTGCTGGAATTATTTTTCTTTTCCTGTCTCTGCCAGACACAAAAGCCAAGAAAACATTCTAGTTGTTTGCACACCCCGGAGTCACATATATATGGTCAAAAGGCAGCACTATATGAAAAACAGAAGCAGAAAAAAACAATTATTTTAGGTAATAAAGAAAGAGGAAAGGAAAGGGGGGAAGTAGAAGGAGATATGAGATGGGGAGGGAGGAAGGGAGGGAGAAGATTTTTGTTTTGCTTGGCCATTTTTTCACTTTTTTACTTAGGACAATGTTAAATATTCAAATTATTTTCATCTTATTAGTTTCAGATGGTCATCTTTGGAAGAAAGATTTTTTCTTTTGCATGTTCCTTCTTATATATATTTCACTTTTCCGATAATACACCACACACACACACACACACACACACACACACACACAAGGGTTGTCATTTTCTGCAATAAAGTATTTTTTAATTATATACATTGTTTTCTTAAAACAATGCTATTTCAAATCTAGTAGATACAATATATTAAGAGTGTAGTGTAAATATAATTTCTGTGTGTCCTGGGAAACCAAAAAATTCACTTGACTTGTTTCATTGCTAGATTTGCTTTATCGTGGTGGCCTGGAACCAAATCCACAATATCTCTGAGTTATGCCTGTACTTCCCTATTTGAAAGTTACCAAAAGAAATCAACTGAAAGAACATTTCCACATATGTGCTCCGGACTTTAAAGACAGGATGAGTTGGAAAAGTGTGAAAGGCATATCCCATGTAAAATAGAAAATAGAGAAAATCCTTTAGGAAAAGGTACTAGATGTCATGGAAAGTTCAATGCAAAATATCCCGTAAAATAAATCTCTCTTCTCCACAACTATGGCTCAGTGTCAAAAAAAGTGGCATGGGACAAAGGAGTTCCATGTAGGATTTTACTTGAGAGAAAGCAATTTCAGCTACTAAAATTGGAAAACCACTGGATTAGGCAGTGTTCATAGTCTCTTTCAGCTACAAAATTCTGTGATGTAGGAATTATAAGAGCAGATTTATTCATTATAGTGAACAATGTACCCTAGGCAGAACATATATTATGATTATCAGAATAATGAAAATATAGTGGGAACCCATGTTCATTTCCTAGATTTTACAAAATGTTAGATTAAATGTCCTCTTCAACAGTTCTTGTGAAGCCTCAGGCCTATAACGTGACTGATTTTGCTAGTGTCCCAGCAGTTTGCCAGTGGGAAGTTACCTTCTATGATGAGGACCACTTGCTTCATAGCATAAAAACACATCTTTGTGTGGTATACATATACAATGGAATACTACTCAATAATCAAAAAAAAAAAAAAAACAAAACTCGTTCCATTTGCAGCAACATGGATGGAGCTGGGAGGGGTTATGCTAAGTGAAATAAGTCAAAAGAAGAAAGAAACATGGAATTGTTTCACTTATAAGTGGAATATAGGAAAACCAAACAAAGAGTCAGGAAAAAGATAAAACTAGCAGGCACACTGAAGATCTGAGGCACACAGCAGGGGAGGAGGGGAGAGGGTTCCAAACAGGGGTGGGAAGAGCATAAAGGACTATGGTGATGGTTCACAGTGCTGTTGTGGTGGGGAAATTATGGGGACTACACCTGAGGGGAGAAATAAAATACTGTACAAAAAAGAACAATGATGTAAGAAAGTAATAATATGTAAATAAATTTTAAAAGATAATAAAACACATCTTTGCACAAATATCTCAAGAACATTGTTTCAGTGAGAAATTAGAAAAACGAATTAGGTGAGAAAAAAAATTAGGTGAGAAATTAGAAAAATGAATAGAATAATATTAAAATTTTAAATATTCATTAATGAAGGGATCATCCAAGAAAACGCCATAATGACTTTTGTTGAGATTTACACCTCTCTGGTGTCCTAACACCCTAACTCAGGTAAAGCAACAAAGGTTAAAAGTTGTTGATATGAAGGGAAACCCCGGGGACAGAATCTGATCCGTTTTAATAGACACCTTCTATTTCCTTTTATCACCCAGGCATGGTTCCTGTCCTCTGCAGAGATACATATGATTCTGCCTGTCAGACTTTATTTGGAAACAGGAACTGCCAATCTTGTTTTGTGATTTTTAGGCTTACAGGAGTCTTCTGCAGAAACCCACTCTTAACTCTATTAATTCTAATAGGCATTATTTTCCTGTCAGACTTTTCATTCCCCTCATGACTATTCCAGAGAAACTACCTCCAAATTCAAAGACTTGAAGATTCAAAGATGTGCCTCTATTTTTCCTACTTCCTTACATCCCTCTTCTCTTAGGCGTTTAGATTCTTTTGGAGGTGGGTATTCTAATCCTAAAGCTCTGTTTTGTCTTCCTATTGGCCCATCTCCCCCTAGATATTTGAAATTTTCTATTTTTTTTTTTAATTTTCTATTTTTTATTTGGCCATGTTCAAAAATCTCTTCCTTCACAACTCTGGATATGATGTACTCACTAATAGCCTTTTAATATTACTTAATTCTTTTTTCAATTATTACTTTCTTTCTCTTCCCACAGTGTAAGCTCCTTTTGACCTGAAATGCAACTCTTAAAAAGGGTACTAAAAGTATCCACCAAAAGCCATGGTGGACTTTACAAATATTATATTTGAGAATTATGTACCTATACCTAATAATTTGTAGAATATCTCTGCCCAAATTAAAAGAGTTTTTTTGGCAAATATCTGGTTTACAAAATACAGACTTAGGTTATTTCCTTCCCCAAATGGACTTCTGTCCAAAATTATCCACTTGGCTTATCCTGATACCTTAATTTGTCATACAAAATGCAGTTTAGTTTAGCATTATAAAAGTCTAGTTTATATAGTTTTGTTATTTTTTTCCTGGAACATGGGCTGCTACATATTTGCTAAGAAGTCATTATAAAAATGAGGTTGAAATAAGTAATAAGCCAAGTGAAAGATTTCCATGTTGCCATGTATCAGATACATTACCTATGTGTGTACACAGACAGGTTGGCTTGGCTTACTCTCATCCAGCCCACTCTAGGAATGGTTATTTGCCTTATTGAACATTAGTCTCTCAATGCTCATCAAAAATGCACTTTTAACAATTGTTAGCATAAGAAAACACCCAAAGCAAGCGTATCATTTCTTTAAGAATTTACTTGTATAAAAACAAAATCAAAGTATTTCTTCTTACTATTAATATCCAGCATCCGTTTAGCTTATTCCATCCAAGTAGTTCAAAGTGATTGTAGTTTAGAAATAACTAGGAGTAAAATCTCCCTTAAAAATTTATTTTGAAATATTTTAAACATAAGTTTGATATATTTGCTAAGGAAATGATTTCTAGTATTTGTAAGTTAAGTGATTTAAAGTGCAGTGTATACTTAAAAGGAAAAATAAAGCCAAGTACATAACTACTTCCACTGGTCATCTTCAGGTAATTTCTCCTCTAGTCCTTGACTGACAACATAATTAATTTTTATAATTCCTCTTCATCTATTGATTAAAGGACCTAATATTCCCACATGGTAACTCACTCAGCATGAGAAATTATGTACATCTCAAGCATCCTATTCATAATATATGTTAGATTACCAAAGTGATCTCTGAGGCCAGTGTTGTAGATTGTATTAATGAAGGTTTTTCCTATGTATCATATGGTTTCAGGTCTTATATTCAAGTCTTTAATCCATTTTGAATTAATCTTTGTACATGGTGTGAGATAGTGGTCTAGTTTCATTCTTTTGCATGTGGCTATTCAGTTTTCTCAACACCATTTGCTGAAGAAACATTCCTTTCTGTGTTGTGTGTTCTAGCTCCTTTGTTATAAATAATTATCCATATATAGGTAGATTTATTTCTGGATACTGCATTCTATTCCATTAATCCATATGTCTGTTTTCATCCTAACATCAAATTCTTTTGATTACTGTAGCTTTCTAGTATAGTTTGAGGGGAGGGAGGGTCAAACCTCTATTCTTTTTTTCTTAGGATTGTTTTGACTATTCAGGATCTTTTGTGGTTCCACATAAATTTTGTAATGTTCTATTCCTTGAAGAATGCCATTGGAATTTTGATAGGGATTAGTTCAATCTGTCTGTTGCATTGGGTAAGATGGCCATTTTATAATAGCAATGTTAATTCTTCCAGTCCATGCGTACTGAATATCATTCCATTTCTTTGTGTCTTCTATTTCTTTTAACAATGTCTTATAACTTGAGACTTAGAAGAAGTATCTTCTAATAGAGGTATTTCTCACACCACCCTCCCGGGGTGATTTTCATTCTGGCATTACTCTGCTTCATGCTACAAGGTACCAGTCTGCTTACCTACTTAAAACACTGTCACTGTTGGGTAACTGCTTTCATCACATTTCCACCACACTGCTACTTAATCTAACCAAAAGTGAAACCTGCTTCTGTCCTTTCCAAACTCCCTTTCTTAGGGAAGCATCTGATTATATCTGTACTGTCTATGGTAGACTCCCCCCAAAGAGGTGGAGCATGTAATAAATGCTGCTTCTCTCCCTTTTATGAGTTAACAAATCAAATTCCTTCACCAGAATTTGACTGAGAAAAATCAATTCATGTTTAGTCATACCTACTTAGCTTTAGCTCTCCTTTACTCTAAGCCAGCTCATCTCAAAGAAACTTCTGCTGCATTTCTAAAATATTACCTTTGGTAGGAGTACATCCATCTATTCCTGTAAAAGTGCTCAGATGAGGGCCTCCCTGGTGGCACAAGGGGTTAAGTCTCAGCACTATGAAGCAATCTGCAGCAGGAGTTCAATCCCTGACTAGGAAGCTAACCCATATGACACAGACCTCTTCTGTCTCAACCCCTGCTCCCCTTAGCAGAATATTTCAGTCAGTCTGCCTGTTCTGTTCCCCACTCTGTCTCTGGTGAACCCTCTCACCCCCGTACCTCTGGCTTACACCCCAGCTCTTGTATGCATAAATAAATAAATCTTTAGGAAAAAAAAAAGTTCTCAGATGAGCACCTTAGAACACTGCAAGGTCTTGTTCCCAAGACTTCTTAAAACAGAACCCCTTGCTCTGTCTTAAAATTTCTCATCATGACTGCTCTCTGCCCTTTTTCCTGAGGGGGTGGCTGTATCAGCCACTCCCCTTCAGCCTTGCCCATTTTAGGTCACAGTTCTATTTTGCAACAGAGTTAAACTGATTGCTCCATGACAGTTGAACTCTTGGCCCTGCAATAGAAAAACTGATATTTATGTACTACCGAATATGAGTTCAGCATTCAGCAATCCAGATCTTTTTAAGAAAAGCTACTGTTTTTCCCTTTTAACATAAGAAATGTGAAATTATTCTGAAAGAATAAAATAGACTTTTTTCCCTAACAAATGTAGTTTTGTAATTTCTATAGAAAATCAAAGTATCTATTTGCAATCATCTGCTATTCATATTCTAGGAATAGCTTTAATAAGAAAAGGCAAAAAGTAACTACTATTGCATGCTAACTGTACTTCTTCTTCCTCCTTTACATTTTGATTCTCTAAGTAATAGACCTAAATCTCCATAGAATGTAAACTGATTTTCTCTCTCACTCTATGTAGTTGAAGAACATGTATGACTTTTCCGTGAATTTAGCATTTTCTGTTTCTTTACCTATGGAGACAGAATATTTATAGTATTTGATTTATAGTTTCACGGTGAACAAAGTCTGTCTGTACAAGCCTCTGTGGTTGAAATTAGTGATTAATCTCCAGGTAAGAATGGAAACATGGCAGATAGAGGAAGTCACAGTACTTATTTTCTGCTCAAAATAAATAACTATTTAAACAAGAAGCAGCATAGTGAAACACAGATTAGTTTCTGCTTTTTATTCCCAAGGGAGGAAAAATTAGTGACATATATGTATATCTGCTTTATCAGGTAGTTACCAAAAAATTTCATTTACAATTCCTTTTTACAAACCAATGAGTCCACCGTGAAAGAGGGAACTATAATACAAGCATTTGATGAAGCTTTGAAATGTGATTGCTCCCTAGAAATTCATTCATTCATTCATTCGTTCATGCATTCATTCAAAGAATACTTATTGATTGCCAATTTGCAAGACACTAAGCATTTAAATCTAAAAGGGAAGAAAAGAGACAATGAAAAAGCCTCCAGTGAATATATCCGAAATTACTAAAATGCTCAGAAAATATGGCTAGGCTGTGGAGAATAAAGTCTCCATACTAGTGAGCTGAATTTAATAGATTTTTTTATGTTTTATTCCCTTCATCATAAAATGGTTTAGTGATTGATTTAAAAAAGACCATATAGGAATTCACATTTCAAAAAAAATTACAAATTGGCAATCCATCTGATTGTTCTGCTAAGTGACTGGCATGATATCAAGCATAGACAAAGGCACAGAGCAACTAGAACTCCTACATTGTTAGAAATGCAGCTTGTTACCACTTCTTAAAAAACAAATCGTCATTATCTTGCAAAATTGAACACAAACATACTTTATGCCTTCCTGGTATAGAAGTCACTAAGATAATTGTATTGTCTTTAAGAAGGTGCTGTAATTTCATAGCTTTCTTGCTTGTTTTCTAAATGATTTAAATCAAGTTATCTTCTCTGACATGACAAAATACGTTTGAAAACTTTCATAAATTATTTTTAAATTAATGGACTTTAATATTAGACTTACTAGAAAAATCGAGCAAACAGTAAAAAGAGTTTCCATTTCTCCCCTCTTCTACATATATTTCCCCTATTATTAACATCTTACACGAATGTGGCATATTTGTTATAATTGATGGAATGTTAATGTTAACTAATAGTCATAGTTTGTTAGGGTTCACTCATTGTGTTGTATAATTCTCTAGGTTTTGACAAATATTTAATGTCCTGTATCCACCATTATTGTGTCATACAGAACAGTTTCACTGTCCTAAACTTCCACTATATTCTACGTGTTTATCTTTCCTTTCCCTCTCCTCAAACTCCTGGCAACCACTAATGCGTTCATTGTCTCTATAATTTTGTGTTTCCAGAATGTCATACAGTTAGAATCATATATGAAATAGCCATTATATAGT
This sequence comes from Talpa occidentalis, assembly GCF_014898055.3. Taxonomy (NCBI): domain Eukaryota; kingdom Metazoa; phylum Chordata; class Mammalia; order Eulipotyphla; family Talpidae; genus Talpa; species Talpa occidentalis. Next base: position 84,747,119 of record NW_026555331.1, read on the forward strand.
CAGTATATAAAGCAATATTTATTAAAGCTTTCACTTAGCAATATTTATTAAAGCTTTCTTTTTTGGCTTGATAGTGCTTCTCTTTTGATTACTTGCTTCCAGATTTTAGTGAATCTAAGTAGAGCTGTGATAAAGATTTCAGGGCAGATTTTTGTGGAGACATGCTGTAGGGGCAGGACTGGACATGGGACAGGTTTTCTGATCCAGCATACCGGGTAAAGGAGGAGTCAGAGTCCTCAGTGGTTTTGCAGGTTTTTATTGGGGTTCAGCGGGTACGTGGCAGGCAGGGGTACTGGGGGGCTGGGAGGCTGGCAGTCCTCCCAGCCCCCAGCAAATCTTCACTCTATCTGGGCTCTCTGGCGTTCTCTGCTTCTGCTTTGGGCTTCTTCTCTTTCGGCTTCTACTGCTGTTCGGCTTCTGCTGCTGCTGGCGCTGGCGTCCCCATGACACCGCCCTTAAAAAGCACAGTCTTAGCGCAGGTGTACGCACTTCAGGTGGCCGCCATCAGGAATGCATTCAGGATCACAGGGTTCCCTCATCTATCCTGATGGCGGGAGGGCAGAAAAGCCTGACATTTTCTTTACCCTACACATGCATTTTCAACTCATTGAGCAAATACCTAGGAGCATGAATACTGTATCTTATGGTAAGTCGATATTTAATGTTGTGAGGCTGAACCTCCAGGAGTTTTTAATCTTGCAAATTTGGCCATTCACAGTCTCCAGAAATCAGTCAATTTCCATTTAATTGTTCCTATCTGTTTCTGGCTTCAGCAATGAGGTTTCTCTCTGATCTCTGATCCTGGTAAGCTGTGATTCTCTATATTGCCTTTCTTCAGTTTTGAGGGTAGCAGTGTTTCCTGTGACTTCAGTTATCTAGTGGATTATTAAAAGTTGTTGATTTTCAGCTTGTTCAGTTTTTTCTTGTTGTGAGGAGAGAATGACAATTATAAGTTAACTGATATAATTGATAAACTGGAAACCCAAGGTCTCTTCTGTTTTATAAAAGTATTTCACTTGGTTTTTATTTGAGCTCTCCGATATTTCAGAAGTTTTGTATTTACTTTCCAGTGGGCTATTTTGTCATTTTACTTTTAGAAAATGCTTTATTTCCCTTTAGCCCCTAATTCTCTTTCTTTAGCCCCTAACTATCAGTTTCTTTCTGTGAACTGTAATAAAATTAATTCGTATCTACTATTCTCCATTGTTAGCTTGCATAATTTTGGTCAACACTTGTAAGGGGCAGGAACGGACACGGTGCAGGTTTTCTGATCCAGCATACCGGGTAAAGGAGGAGTCAGAGTCCTCAGTGGCTTTTGCAGGCTTTTATTGAGATTTACCCGGTACGCAGCAGGCAGGGGTGCTGGGGGGCTAAGAGGCTGGCAGGCCTCCCAGCCCCCAGCAAGTCTTCACTCTTTCTGGGCTCTCTGGCTTTCTCTCGGCTTCTCTCAGCTTCTCTGCTCCTCTCTCGGCTTCTGTTCGTTCTTGGCTTCTTCTCAGCTTCTTTTTCGGCTTCTACTGGCGTCTCCGTGACGCCGCCCTTAAAAGCCCAGTCTCAGCCCAGGTGAATCCCATCTACCTATGCCCACACCCTATTCCAGGTGCCCGCCATCAGGCATGCATTCAGGACTGCAGGGATCCATCATCTATCCTGATGACGGGAGGGCAGAAAAGCCTGACATTTTTTCCTTACCCTACAACAGTATAATCTTAGTGGTTGTGTTTGTGAATACATTACTATCCCAACTAGTTGATCTGTCAGCAATGACATCCTTTGACTTCCAGCTACCAACAGCTGATTCTGTTTTCCACCTTTTTCCTTTGCCATGGCTTTTGTTAGTTGATTCTCTTCTACATGGACTGAGTATATAACAAAGTCACTCCACTCTATTATCCTTATTGGTTCTACTGTTTATAATATTAGTAGCTCCCAACAGTTCCTGTTCCTCAAGTCTGTGTCAATACTTGGTTGGCTACAGATTCTACTTTAGGATAGTATGCATTCAATTTAAGATTTATGATTTACTGAAATAAAAATTGTAACAAAATGCTCTTATCCTTGGATTCTCTATTCACATCTGTATTTATATATATTTTAAAGCAAAGAATGTCTTTTTTAAAATCAACTCTACATGGCCTCCCCTGGTGGTACAGTGGTTGAGTGCTGGGCTGCAAAGCTGCCCGCAGCCTCTGCAGCACGAGTTGGATCCCCAGCCACTGGGTGAAGGTCCCACAAGGCGCAGCAGACCTCTCCTGCCGCGCCCGCTGCTCCCCTCAGCAGTGTACTTCAGTCCATCTGCCTGTTCTGCTCCCCGCTCTGTCTCTGGTAAATTCTCTCACCCTCCCATGCTTCTGATTGTACCCAGTGCTTGTATAAATAAATAAATAAATCTTTAAAAAAAAAAAATCAATTCTACATATGATTTAGGGGTATAGGCATAATCCTATACCACAGCCCCCACCACAGCTACACCACAGCCCCCACCAAAGCACTCACACACCACAGCCCCCACCAAAGCACTCACACACCACAGCCCCCACCAAAGCACTACTACACCACAGCCCCCACCAAAGCACTCATAATCTTCCACCATAGTTCATTTGGCCCCCTTCCTTACTTTTGCCCCCCACCTGCCTCCTGTTCTCTCTGTTAAACCTCAGGTACATAGTTAAATTTTTAGGGTTTGTTATTTTGTTTCAGTTTTATCCGTTCCTTTTGTTTTCTTTCTTTATATTGCCCATACAAGTGAAGTCATCAGGTATTTGTCTTTCTCCTCATGACTTACTTTGCTTAGTATAAGCCCCTCCAGTTCCATCCATATTGTCAGAAATTGCAAATTACATCTTTTTTTTTTTATAGCTGGGTAATATGTCATTGTGTGTATGTCATTGTGTGTGTGTGTGTGTGTGTGCTACCATACCACATCCACTACCAAAGTATATCATCTTTTTATATTATTATATCTCCTTGATTTTTGTTTTGCTACTCTTTCCAAAAGTGTATCAATTTTACTAATATTTACAATTAACCAGAGTTTGCTTGTTTATTTGGTATTGTTTATTTTGCATTTGTTCAGGTTTCTACTTCATAATCCTTCTGGTGTTTTGCTTTTTGGATTTTCTTTTGTTGTCCTGACTTTGGTTTCTTGGGAAACAAATGATTAAAGAAACAGGTTTTAATGCATTTTTTACTCTCCAAGATGCTCTTGGAGATGAAAGAAAGCCAAAGTCCCAGTCTAATATCCTAGTAAATATACTAGTGACAGCTCCATAAAAAAAAAACAAAAAACAAATGGTTTTATAGAAAGAAAACCTTATCTATGAAAGACTTTTTAGCAGTGTGTGCCCAGTAATTTAGAATTGCTTAAAGAACCTGAAATCTGTGCCTAGAAAGTATCATGTACGGTATTACAGTCTGAGTATAAAAGAGATAATTTATGACATAAATGACTCCTTAATATGGGTGCTGTGGAACTGAGAATTTCTCATGCAGTCCAAAGAGAGAGACCTGAGAATATCCAGTCAGAGATCCTGACTTATATGCTCTTTGAATGTTTGTATCTGAAATATCATAGTAAAGCTAGAGCTCTTATTTATGTGAGTTTTATTCAATAATCCAGTTATTTTTTAATCCCAATTTTTAACTTGGATACTCAATTCATTAAGCTAGATGCTCATAATTTTTCTCTAGTTTCTTCTTAACTGACTTCTATAAATTTTGATAGTGAAACGGGGGCAGGGAGTGGCTTCTTTCAACTGAAACAGGGGCAGAGTGGGCCACAAGAGGCCACAGGGTCTCTGAGACCAGAAAGCCACCCAAAAGTCCCAAAAGGCCAAAAAAGCCAAAAATCAAAAGCTAAAGGACAGTTCCCAATAAGAGGACGGGCCACTGTCTGTGGCTTCTCACCCGCGCGCACAATTGCAAGAGACTTTAGACTCCAGGAAAAACCACCATGGGGTTTATTTACAAACAGGGGAAATAACAAGCTCACTGTACCCACAAGTGGCAGCTGCCTCACCCAGGTACCAACAGCAAACAGCTCTTAGAGGCCCCAGGCCCAGGGCCTTCGGTGCTCCTTTCAGGCAATGTCAGAGACAGGCCCGAGGCCCAGTCCATGACAGAGTCCTTCGGCCTCTCTTCCCTCCTCATAGGGCAGCTGCTGGATGTTGTCTCTCCTCCTTCTTCGCGGGCTCTGGGCATCATCTCCTTCTTCCAGTGGCTCCAGGTCGTCTCCTTTTCTGGGGGCTCCTTTTTCTGGGAGTTTCTTCTTCTCCCTCCAACCCTGGCTTATATCCTCTTTCACCCACAAATCTGATTGGACCATATTTGGCACCAATCAGCTCACAGCTTGCACCTGACTGGTCCATTACAAACAGCAGTTATTGAGCTCTGAGGAGCAACTGCCACAACTGACTTATGGGGGGCAGCAGGGTTGAAAGGACATCCCTGTCCTGCCGGCTCCCACCACTAAGATGGCTGGTTCCGGTAACAACAGTATTTTCATTATTGTGCAGTTCAAAATATTTTAATGTCCAATTATTTCTGTCTGATGCATGAAGGTTTTTCTAAATATCCAAACAAATGTCATTTCTAGTTAACTTTTTATTGCTAATAACTAACTTTATTATTTTCAAAGAATGTGCCTTATGTAATACCAATAACCTTGAAATTGGTTGATTCTGTGAATTTTCATTATGTATTTCTGTGTATGCCATGGAATGCGGATCAGCAAACTCTGTCCCATAGGCTAATTCCAGCCAGTCACTTGTTTCTGTCAATAAGGTTATATTAGAACCCAGCCACACTCATTCCTGTATAGATTGTCTGTGGCTGCTTTTACATCACAATGGCAGAGTTAAAAGTTGTGGCCCAGATTCTGTGTCCTGCAAATTTTAAAATATTTACATCTGGTCCCTTGCAGAGAGTATTTGCTGACCCTTAGTTTAGAAGATCTGTTTCTGCACTTTTGGCAATGTTTTGTGTCTATTGGATACAACTTGTATTAACTTGGAATTGTTTGGTCTCCATAGTGAGATTAAAATCTTACTGATTTTTATTTTGTTTTGATTTGTCAATTGTTCAGAAAAGTTCACCAAGATTTCCCATTATGGTAGCATATTTGTTCATTTATCTTACTATTTAGTAAAGTTTTGCAGTTTGCTTTGGATGGGTGGATGGATGCAAGGAGGGAAGGAAACAATTGATGGATCAACAGTCTAATCTCAGGTACACAGAAATTTAGAATAGTTACACTTTTTTGGTGAGTTGGCTTTTTCCATTTGAATATTGGATGGAAATTTGGCTTTATATTAATAGAAATATACTCCTGTTTTTGGTTGGTATTTTGGGTATATATATATATATATATATATATATATATATAAAATTTCTTTTAAGGCCAATTTTTCTGTTCATTCAGGTTATAGATGTGCCTCTAAACACTGATCTGGATTGATTATTTATTCCAGAAAGATAAATTTTGCCTTCAGACTGTCTTCCAAGTACACTTAATGGAGTTACAGGTGACTTTAGTTCCATCAGCTTATTTTATGCTTTCTATTTGTCCTGATTTTTGTATTTAGATTTATTTTATTCTTGCCCTCATTTAAAGTGATTATGTTTCTAATTTCATTACTCTTTAGTAATTTGGAAACTGTGCAATATGTTTTTATTTTTATTGTACTTGACCTAACAAAATCAAATACCATTAAACACCTTTGCTTTTTTAGAAATCTTTTGAGGAACAGTTTCTAAACATAATTTTCAATTTCATTTTAAATCCCTGCTAAAATTAGCATTATTGCACTTTTTTTATTTTAACCATAAATCTTGATGTTTTAAATTCAAATCTTCCATATGAAACCATCTCAAAATAAGAAAAAAAAAATAAACTTGTGTATTTATAAAAGCAAGGTAGAAATTATAAAGATAAAAGCAAAAATAGGGCCTCCCCTGGTGGCGCAGTGGTTGAACTCTGGGCTACGAAGCTGCCAGCAGCCTCTGCAGTGCTGGTTCGATCCCCTGCTGCCGGGGAGGGTCCCACATGGCCCGCAGACCTCTCCTGCCTTGCCCACTGCTCCCCTCAGCAGTGTATTTCATCAGTCTGCCTGTTCTGTTCCCCGCTCTGACTCTGGTGAATTCTCTCACTTTCCGGCGCTTCTGACTATACCCAGGGCTTGTATAAATAAATAAATAAATCTTTAAAAAAAAAAAAAAAAAAAAAGCAAAGATAATGTGTTGAAATATATATAAATGGTAAAATCATGTTTAATTAAATATTTGTTCATTTAAAAACCTAATAAATATAATTGCCTTTTTAGTATGGTGGGCAGCTCGTCAGCCTCATAAAAACCTAATAATATAGACAAAGTTATAATCAAGCATGAAATAGTAAAACTTGCCTTAAAAAGCTTTGATGTAAAATTCAATACTAAACATTTTGAAAACCTCATCTAATTACTATAAGGGAAAATATTGATGACCAAATCAGCCTGTGAAAGCCTGTATAAATCAAGAGTTATAATAAAATGAAAACATTAGCAAAGAATTTCCTTTTAAAGAATGCTACATTAGGTTTAATATGTGAGTTATAATCCTGTAATCCAAATAAATAGATCTTATATTATAAAATCTCAGAACATATGAAAAACTAGACACTGTTAGATAGAACATGCTTTTATTGTCTAGCATAACACTAATGCTGAAATTTGACAGTGTTAGAAAGAGAAAATAAAAATTTTGGACAAAATTCATTTTAAAATTATCAAATTTCATTTAGAACTATATTAAAAATTTTAATTTTCATGTATAATTTATTTTAGAAATTTGCAAATGAATCCATTTTGACAGCTTTATTAGATAATTTATATCAAAATGACAAAAGAAAAAAATGTGATTATACTTATATGCTGAAAAATTTTCTAAATTAGATTCATGATTTATTCTTGATATAAGGGAAGACATTCTAGTAATTTAGGAAAATCATTATGTTCCATTCAATATATTTGTTATTATATGATAAACAATATTGATTTTAAATCTGTGTCAATGTCATAGTTAATATATGACACAAAATGTATGTTGATAAAAGTCAGAAATGTACAAAAATGCTTTCTTCACTGTAATGTGTTATTTCTGGATATTTCAGCCAATGCAACAAGGCAAGAGAAAGAACAAAGTATTTATATATTGGCAATGGGGGGTTGATCTCCCCAAAAGGATCAGATAGACTTTTCACAGAGTAGGCCCCTTTCAAAGTATCCTAAAGTGTGAGCTAAAGGTCAGTCAAAGCCCTGTGTGTCTCAGAAAAATCTATCACCATTACTTAAAAGTATTTAACTTGAAAAACAGTTTCAAAAATTAAGTGAAGAAATGTATCCAAATAGTGCAGAAATCACTTTTAAAGAGAAATAAAACACTGTCATTATTGTAAAATTTGATATGAATCTTCAGAAAAGAAAGTCAAGAAATAACCATTTCTCTATTTCTTTATTATAATTATTATTTATTTTTTACATAATTGATCATTTTTTTGTTTGACCACATAAATGATTTTATTTTTTTGTTTTTTTACATCATTGTTCATTTTTAAACAATATCTGCTTACCCCCACCCCCTCAGGTGTAGTCTCCATAGAGTTTCCTTCACCAATGCACCTGTGCACCATCACCACAGTCCCCAGTGTTCCTCCCTCCCTCCCTCTGATCCCTCTCCCTCCTCCTCCCCTGTAGCATGTCTCTGCTTTATAATTACCTGTTTTTGCTTTGCTGTGTTTTGAACTGTTATTATTTTTTTACACTGATGTCTTATTAGGTTCCCTATATTCCTGCTATAAGTGAAACCATCCAATATTTTTCTTTTTCCTTCTGGCTTATTTCACTGAGCAAAATTCCTTCTAGTTCCATCCACATTGCTGCGAATGGCATGAGTTTATCTTTTTGATCGCTGAATAATATTCCACTGTGTATATATGCCAGGTCTTCTTGATCCAGTCATCTATTTTGGGGCATTTGGGTTGTTTCCAGGTTCTACCTATTGTAAATAGTGCTACAATAAACACAGGTGTACAGGTGTTTTTTTTTTAATCCATGTTTTTGTGTCCTTTGGGTAGATCCATGGGAGTGGAACTCCCTGGGTCATATGTTAGCTCCATTTTTAGTAGACTGAGGAACCTCCAGACAGCTTTCCATAGTGGTTGGACCAGTTTGTACTCCCACCAGCAATGTAGGAGTGTTCCTTTTTCACCACATCCTCACCAACATTTGTTGTTGCTTGTTTTTTTGATATGTGCCATTCTTACTGGTGTAAGGTGTTATCTCAATGTGGTTTTAATTTGCATTTCCCTGATGATAAGGGATATTGAACATTTTTTCATAAGCCTATTGGCTATTTGCATTTCCTCTTTGGAGAAATGTCTTTTAAGTTCTTCTGCCCATTTCTTGACTGGGTTGTTTATTTTGTTTTTGTTGAGTTGTGTGAGTTCTTTGCATATCTTTGTGATCAGTCTCATGTCAGTTGACTGGAATGCAAAGATTTTTTCCCAATCAGTGGAATGTCTCTCTGTTTTGGTTAATGTCTCTTTTGCTATGCAGAGGCTTTTCAGTTTGATGTAATCCCAGGTGTTTATATTTTCCTTGACTTTCTTGACTTTGGGTGATGAGTCTTTAAGGACATTATCGTGATGTATGTCTTGTAGTATTTTAACTATATTTTCTTATATATTTTATGGTGTCAGGTTTTATGTCCGGTTCTTTTATCCATTTTGAGTTGATTTCTGTGCATGGTGAAAGGTAATGGTCTCGTTTCATTTTTTTGCATGTGGTGGTTATCCTATTATTTTAAGAGCTGTGTAGGCCTTGAGAACTTTTGGACATTTTCCCTTTTTCCCAATTAAAGAAGCAATCTTTGCTCCCCCTTTTAATGACCTAGAAGAATGTAATTTGGAGATGTTATACAGGTGTAGTTTTGTTAGTGAGCCTGTCCTCTCTATCAGGTTCTCATCTTTATTTTAGGAGTAAGGTTGAAGTCATCCTCCATGTCTGTTACGTGAAGTCTCCGACCTCTCCTTGACACCCAAGTCCTTGAACAGGATAAATATCAACAGTCTGCTCCATTACTCTTTGTAATTTGCAGCCATATAAATTCTCCATATGTGTGTTATTAAATTTTGGTCTTTTTCCCTGCTATCTGCTAATATTAATTTTTTCATCTATCCAGTGTCAGAAGAACTAAGATATGAGGTATGGGAATTTTTCCTTGTACCCATCAGCAACAAGAGGGTACAATTATTAATAGAGAATTTTGTGGCTTTCTGGAAAAACTTTAAAAATCAACTGAAATAGTATTATAACAGAAAAGTTTAATATTTGATTAATCAGAAAATAGCGAGGTCAAAAATCATAGCTTTCCTATGATTCTACCTATACAAACCATAAAACTTTTACAAAATGAAAAATGAATTTAAATATAAAATATTTAAATAAACGATGCACCAATGAAAGAGTTTTTTAGTAATCTGATTTCATGCCTTACCAGAGAGGTCAGTGTGTGATTCACCCCTTTCTTCATCTTTGAGGCAGTGAAGGCAGCTCATTTTTTAAGGAAGCAGGTAGGTATTTAGGACTGTCATCCCTACAAAGGAGTTATATGTAAAGATTTATAATAGTTAGAATGGTGGACCTAACTTTGCTAAAAGGAAAGAGAAATTTGTGAGCCTTTTCTTTCTATAAGACTTAACAAATAAAGCATGGATCCTGGAGAATTACTAGCATAAGCAAAAGTCTCAGTTACAGAGGTTCTGATCAGTTATAGCTGACTACATTCTGAGTGCACTTCTATGGAACACTCAGAAGGTTACTGTGAGTGAAATTACAAGGTTTGAGTGTGCCCAAGTGAGGTATATCTCTGACTCCAGTATTAGCAAACAGGATATGAATTCAATGTGGGCCTATATTCCTTTGTAGGACCAGTTGACCTAGATAAGTGTTTGAGCAAAACAATTACATTGCAGCACAGAGAAAAGAACAGGGGTACAAATGATTACTCATTGTGTATCCTTTCCCAGAAAGGGATAAATCGGGACCACTGAGAGAACAGAAGGCAAAAGAAGGATTCTCCCGGACTCTAGAGTTGAATGTTTAAGAGTTTATCTGCAACTAAAGATGCCTCCCAGCTCCCAATAATCTTAAACTAGCCAAGTGAAGCAAGTAAATTCTCATAGAATGGTTCTGGAACTTCCATCTGTCTTGATGGTAGGACCTAGAAAAAATAATAAGATTTGATAAAATAAAGACAAAAATGTGACCATATTTTCTTCCTTCTGTTACTAGTAAATTTTTATTATTACAAAAGACAATTCCATTATATACAAAATGTTGATACTATACAAATCCAGTTAATGGGATAGGACTTTTTTAACTTGAAAAACAGGTTCTAAAATTAAGCTGAAGAATAAATTTATCCATTAGTAGAGAAATTACCTTTAAAAAGAAATAAAATACTATATTATTTTTGTAAAATTTGATGCAAATCTTCAGAAAAGAAAATCAGGAAATAGCCATTTGTCTTTTTTTTAAACTGAGGTAATATTGGGGTATTCATTAGGTATTACCATGATAGTGTACCCACAACCACCTCAATTATATTTCAGCATTGACTATTTTTAAGAAGGGTAAATGCTGGTCTTTAGTAGTTAAATGTTTGCTTTAATATGTCTTAGGAATATTGACTCAAAAGTTTAGAAAGATCCTGATTTTTAAAAACAATTACCCTCCATGAAGCATAGTGTTTAATCTTGCGATTAGGCTAGACTTGATTATTACTTATGAGAAATGACATTTACATAAAATGTTTGATTTCTAAAATAACATTTTACCACATTTTATTATAGACAGCAATATTTGTTAAAAAGTTGTAAATAGCTTTGCTTGTTCACTTAAAATTATAGACTATATTTGAAACAAAAGTTTGGTTTTTAGCAGGTAGTAATTACACTGATGATAAACCATCATTCATATAGCTCCAGTAAACTCAAGAAATAAAATAGGGTTGAGAAAAATTTTTAATTATAGCCAAACAACAATTCTATGTTTAAAAAAATGTATTTCACCAGTAAAAGTTATTCAAAAAGATTAACTTTAAAACACAATACAGACTATCAATTTGTCATGAGAATTATAGTGCTATGATTCACATGAATTATGTCTAGATGATGACTAAGATCCTAGGGTAAACCTCTTCAGTGTCAAATAAAAGAACCACCTAAGCAAAAGATGTAAGATTAACCTCCATTTTAGTTTCAGAGAGGAATAGCTGGCCTCTACTGCAAAACTGGAGTCTAGGGCCATATCAATTTGTGTCTCAGCTGAATTATCTATTAACATCAAGTAGTATATATGGTAGGTTACAAATGCATTCATGGATTAAGGAGCTGAGCTCTGAAGAAGTGTCAACAGATTTATATTCTGTATGCATTAAGAGAGATGAACACAAAAATGAAAGTAGGGTTAAAGAAGAGGTAAAGGAAAATTGATCAATGGTTTTTAAAACTGTAAATGTTATTTCAGTTTTAGTAAAATGTGTGAGACTTGGGATTTCCCTATAATGATAGATATTTAATAATCTCTCCACATACCCTCTAAAGACTGTGCAGATTATATATCATCTGTTAATCCTCATAATTGCTACCATCTACTTACAACCATTTCCTCTTGTATGTCAATATTTGCAGCCAGCTATGCACTATTATTCCTTCCAGTAATTATGCCTGTTTTGATTCAAGACTACTGCAAAATACACAAATCTTTCCAATATCCAAACCTTGTACTATCCCATACATCTCCAAAGGTCTTTCTTCCACTCTACCACTAAAACTCCTTCCCATGATCATATATTATACTTTTATCTCTACAAACAACTGTTTAATCATAAAATTCAAGCTTATATAGTTTCCTCAATCACCACCATCTTCTGTCCTCCCAGTTTATTCCTCTGATTGCCTCACTCCAACCACCCCTTGACCATACTTGGACTTCCAGTCTGTTGATCCTACTGCCTTGTCACTCTCCCCTTGATGTTAGAATAGATTTGAATAGATACCTTGGGCAACCAATTAAATATGTAGGTAAGGGAAGAGAAATAATTCTGGATGATTTCCACATTTGCCTGCCTCCATCTACAACATTTTCACCATATACAGACAGAATATTTTAAGCTACTAATCTCTAACTTTTATACTTTTCCTTTTTTTTAAATCATAAGAATATATTTTAATGGGAAGCATGAAGTTTATAAAAACAAGTTTTTGCCACTCTAGTGGAGTCTACAAAGTCATAAATGGTCAAAAGAGGATTAATGGACAAAATTCTAATGCTGAGTTTATTTTTATTTTTTAATTGTTTATTTTGTATTGAGGAAACATTGTTTTACAATACCACAAATGATTTAGGGGTATAGCTTCACACTTCTTCACATGTATGTTAATGTACAACTCACCACCAAAGCACCCATAATCCTCCACCATAGTCCACTGGAACTCCTCCCCACTTTGCACTTTAACTTCCACCCTCCCCCTTTGTTAGCCTCAATTCTACAGATTTCTAGTACTTGTTTTGCTTTACTTTTGTCTGTTTTGTTTTGTTTCTTTATATTCCACATATGAGGAAAATCATCTGGTGTTTGTCTTTCTCCTTCTGACCTATTTTGCTTTACATAATCCTCTCCATTCCATCAATGTTGTTACACATGGCAAGATTTCATCTTTTTAATAACAGAGTAGTATTCCACTGTATATATAAACTACATCTTTTATCCATTCCTCTGTCTTTGGTAATTTAGATTATTTTCATAATTTGACTATTGGAGATAGTGTTGCAATGAACATAGGAATGCATCTATCCCTTTGAATTATTGTTTTTGCATTCTTTGGATAGATACCCAGGAGTGGAATTGCTGAGTCATATGACTGAGCAATTTTAATATTTTGAGAAACCTGTTTACTATTATCCATAGGAGCTGGGCTGGTCTGTTTTCCTACCAACAGTGAAAGGATTCCTTTTCTCCATGTCCCCACCAACATTTGTTGTTTCTGGCCTTTTTGTGGTGGACCATTCTCACAAGTGTGGTGTAGTGTCTCACTGTGGTTTGATTTTCATTTCCCTGATAATAAGAGATGATAAGCATTTGTTCATGTTCTTTTTGGTCATCTGTAGGCTGAATTTTTAGCTCCACTTTCTGAGAAACTCCAGAGATTTATTTCTAGATGAAGCATAGCTGAAATTTTACAACCTCTATTACAATACAGAAACTTCAAAGGACATGCCTTACTGAATAATATATTGACTGTCTACAATTTTGTTAGCAAAGATAGCATATATATCAATACTTGGAGGTACAGTGATGCAGGCAATCTTGAAGTCAGTTTTTGTGGTTGAACATGTGACAATGTGTGTGCACAGAGGAGACATCATGAGTGGTAGTTCAGAGTAATTTTTTTCATAAAAAGACTATGTTTTAAAATGCTAGTCCATTTATTTTTTTGTCATTTTCTGTCACACAGTGAAACATACCTTTCAATCAGGCTATCTGGTTAAACCGTAGGAATCTAGGCTTATCTTCAAGCTGGACAGCTTCATTTATTTCATTAAAGTTAAATGGGAGAGATTTGGGGTGTTGAAGCAGTTGTATCAAAATCATTTATTCCCTAACTATGTTGAACAGAGAATCGCAGCTGTATGCTAAGTAGGGTCTATAATCTCCAAAGGATTTTGACTCCAAGGTGTTAAAGGTAGTACATGCCAAACCAGGTATTTACTGTCGCCCTAGTGAAAGGCTCTGCAATCCCAAAACAGAAGACACACAACACTTCTGTTATAATCATTCTCAAAAGCTACGGTGAAAAAAAATCACAAATATAGGCCATATTCAATCACAATCTTTTAAATGACATACTACTTTTTGTTATTATATGTCATATTCTATTAAATCACTGTCTACTCCCCCCCCCTTGTTTTAAATCTCAGTTTGTTAGAGAAACTAGAATTAACTTAGTCTATAAAATATCCAACATTATGGACTTGACTGATTGATTTCAAACTTGTTCCTTGATCCCCAATATTGCCTAACTACTAATATGATAGAAAGATCTAGAGGCTTGATCAGCTCCAGGTTCATTTTTTTTTCTTCAAAATTACTTCCTGGGGAGGGTATGTAAGCACTTTTACTGCTTAAGATCAGGAAGTAAATAATTTCTATTGGCAAAAGTTTGATAAGTTAAAAAAAACTTAGCCTGATTCCTCCCTGATACTGTTTTGTTCCCCATCAAACTTTAGTGGCCTGGTTTCAGTGTGCACAGATAACCATTTCCTAGCTGCCACTTTCATTAGGGGTAACTTCTAACATTTTAATGCATCTGTTCAGTAAATATCTTTCTCTCTCAAACTGCTTTATTTCTCCATGGTAACATTGTTAAGGATAAAGGATATTTCTTCTAAGTAATGAGATTGTGCCCTAGCACCCTCCCAAAATGGTCAAGGAGGTATGCCTGTGCTTGGGCATGTGGGTGTATGAGTAATAATGAACTTACTTTATATTCATGTTTATGCATTTGTGTGTATGGTGGTCATTATTTGTTTTGATGCTCATATTATCTCATTTTAGGTTATGTGATTCTCCTGTTTTTGTGACATGATTCATAAATTCTAATCACTACCTTGCCACCTAGACTCATCTTTCATATTTCCTGTCCAGTATATTTCCTGACTCAGCAATTTCTCCTAAAAGCCCTAAGTTACTTTTAGTTAGAAATAGTATTTAGAGACCACAGTCTGAAAGGCAGATGTACTGATTGCTATTGTGTAGTCATTGCTTCAAGGGCTTAACAGTGGAATAACAGAAAATATTTTTAATTTCTTAAGAAATATATAATGTAGTCTTCTACATGTGATAGATTCAAAATAACAATATCAATGTAACTAATAATTATAAAACTACTGAATGCATTTTCATATTTCTTCAGAATTTATTTCATCCTTAGATTTTATCCCTCAAAAGGTAGAGTCAAAATACTGATTTTGAAAGTCACTGAAAATAATGATATACCCTTTGTGTAGTTATGCTGCTAATTGATGTTCATCTGAGTTCAACTGTTTTGGTATGCTTCCAATTTTATTTTATTTTATTTTTAAAGATTCATTTAGTTATGCATACAAGAGCTGGGCGTGTAGGCCAGACGTGCAGGGCATGAGAGGATTCATCAGAGACAGAGTGGGGAACAGAACAGGCAAATTGACTGAAATACACTGCTGAGGGGAGCAGCGGGAAAGACAGGAAAGGTCTGCTGCACCATGTGGGTAGCTCCCTGGCTGGCTGAGAATCCAACTCATGCTGCAGTGGTTGTGGATAGCTTCAGAATGCTGCTTCTTAACCCCTTGTGCCACCAGGGAGGCCCTGCTTCCAATTTTAGAGGAAATGCTTTTTATTCTTTCTGATTTGATTCTGGTTTTTAATTATGTGAAAATTTAGAAGGGCTGAGATCAGAACAAGATAATGTACATTTACATCAATTTCCTCTATTTATATGTTCAATGTCTGCTTCCTCTCTCCCTCTGTCAGTAACCATTTTAAATATCATTTTATACCTTTGTTGAGATGTGTGTTTGTTTATTCATACTGTTCTTGACCCTGATTTTTTAAACGTATTCTGAGGATTAGATAATATCTATACAGAGATGTGTTACCCAATTTTCATCCATAATTTCTTCAGTCCCCTATTGATGAGCATCTGGTTTGTTTCCCATTTTTAGTTATTCCAAATAATAAATCATTGCATATCCTCACACATATGCTATTTTGTATTTTTGTGACAAGACTTCTGGGATTGAATTTTAAAAGAGGGCTTGCTCAAGCAAAGAGCAGGCGCAGTTATAATTTTGTGAGATCAGAGGCATACTTTTAAAAAATTTAATCTTGCCCCAGAAGGTTAAGAATTTAAAAAATATTTTTCAGAGAAAAGAAAAAACTCTTGAAGTGGAATGATCATATCTGTCACGGATAATTTACCAGTGGAATTAAGTTATTAAATTTCTGCTTGGTCTCTGATGTAACAAACACCTTGAACAGTACAAAAATGGTAAACACTTTAGTAGCCTTCAATCCACTATGTCTTGGGAAAAAAATGTAACAGCAGTAAAACTATTAAAAATCATCTATCTGTATGTACACACAAACATATACATGTGAGTAGGGACAAATGGATAGAAGGGAGAGGAGTGTGGATTTTTTCCCTCCAGAGTTCATTTCTGATTTCAATACATTTGCTAGCTTTTTAATTCAGTCAAAAAAGTATTGTCTTTTAAATGACTGTGATGCTGTGACTTATATATATATTTGGTCTTCTCCCACAAGTCCCTCCCTGACTCACAGCTCCCAAAACCTTTGAAATTTCCTAAGTGTTGTAATGTGAACCAAGGGCCTTTTGGAAGCTCCTAAGCACAGGGGCCGGCTGCCAGGAGAACCACCCCTGTGATTAGAGGGCTGGAACTTTTCAATTCCCCTCTTGACCTTCTTGGAGGGAGAGGGCTGGAGACTTAATCAATTATGATTATGTAATGAAGCCTCCATAAAAACCCAAAAGGACAAGCTCAGAGAACTTCTTACTTGGTGAAGGTATGTTTTTGGTGAAGCGTGACACATCCAGAGAAGGCGTGGAAACTCCATGCCCCTTCCCGCATTCCTTATCTTCTGCATCTCCTCCATCTGACTGTACCTGAGCCTTTATAATAAATGGGTTACCTAGTGAGTAAATGGGTTTCCTCTGTTCTGTGAGAGATTCTAGCAAATTAATAGAACCCAGTGAGGAAGTCATGGGAACCCCTGATGTATAGCCTAGCTGGTGATTTTATTTGCAGTGTGTATGTGGTGGAAAAGTGGAAGGGGTCAGAAACTGGGAGGTCTTCTTGGATGAAACCCTTCACCTGTGAAATACAATGCTATCCCTGTGAAATATAGTGTATCAAAAGTGAGTTAAATTCTCAGATACTCACTGGTATCTGAGTATTGCTTGTCTGTTGGTGTGAGAAACCCTTTCTCCCACCTGAATTTGATGATCAGGACACTCACTTAATGAAATGATGGAAACAGGAGTACATTGATAATGTCTACACAAATACTATGCATTTGTAGTATTTTTTAAAGTTTTGCTAAAGTTGCAAGTAAACAATTTATTACAAGGGCTATAGCTCAAGAACAACCTCAAGAAATGGGTCAGTCATGTTTGGGTTACATCTTAAGAATTCAACCTCATAAAAATGTTGTTAAAAGGTAAATCAAAAACAAATGGGTTCACATTTGAATAGCAAAAATACACAAATCTTAAAAAGTACCTCGTATTAGTAAAAAAGTGGTGAATAAAAATCACTGGCGATTGGTTTACTCATGCTACCATATTATTCATCAGATGTATCATAAACACAGTAACAATCACATAATATATAGAACAAAAGTGTTAAAATGGCTTCTTCTGAATTTTTAGACTTCTATTGGCTAACACAAGCCTTGTCATCTTCTTAATCTTTTTCTTCTTCGGGGCTAAAGTCAACAAAATAAAAATAAATATCATATGTCTTCAACTTGCAACTCCACTATAAATAACCATTTCCAATATGCTCGCAAATTCATCTGACTTTTAATGATTTTCAAAGCTAACTTTATTCAGTGTACACTTAGTTCATAACACTCTACATTTAAAACACAGGGACACAGCCACTGTCCACTAGCCATTATCAGCATGTTCACAAAACTGATTAGTACCAAAGTGCTATTTAATGTAGAAGTAGTCTGGAAATGGCAATATGCTATTAGTAAAATGGATATATAAAAATATAATTTTGCTTATGAATTATTTATAAAATTAGTTTAAAATTAAATAAGAAAGAAATTACTACCTTTTACACAAACGTGTTTGCAGTCCTTCATGTTAACAAAGTTATTGTCATTCCCTCCACAGCCAGTGTAGGTGAAAGCCTCACAGGCTCTGTGTCTTGGATTAAAATAATAGCGAGTCACATTAGCAGAGCATAGTCCCTCATCTTTTGGGAAATAGCAAAATGATGGACCTTTATGGAAAATAAAAGAAAATAAGAAATTCTGTTATACAATTACTGCTAAACTATGGTTGTTACTAAAGTAACCTTAGAAAATTGAATCCCATTGATACTTCATTCTGAATCCAAAATATCACATTAAGCCATTTACAAAGTGTTCCTCAAACTCCAAGAGAGCTTACATGCTATAGTTTAGTAATTCTATTTTTATATGTATATTTTTTATGCCGTTCTTCATTTTTTTACAATATATGCTTTCTCATCTCGGTTACAGTCCGTGAAATTCCCACCATCAATTCACCCATGTACCATCACCATAGTCCCTTGTGCTCTTCCCACCCCTGTTTTGATCCTGCTCCCTTCTTCCCCACCCCCCCCCATGTCTCTTGTTTATAGTTGCTTGTTGATTTTGATTAATTCTTATTTTTTTAAGATTTATTTATTTATCAATACAAGAACTGGGGTACAGGCCAGAGATGTGGAGAGGATGCACCAGAGACAAGAGTGGGGAGCAGAACAGGCAGATTGACTGAAATCCACTGCTGAGGGAAGCAGGGGGAGAGGCAGGAGAGGTTTGCTGTGCCATGTGGGTCACCTCCCTGGCCAGGGATTGAACTCGTGCTGCAGTGGCTGCAGATAGCTTTATAGGTTGCATCTTAACCGCTTGTGCCACCAGGGAGTCAGAAGAATTTCTTCTGACTATGTCTTTGTGTCATTTAAATGTGTGAAGAAATTAAACCCCCAAAACAGATATACTCAGGGAAAAGTGGGCTGTGTTTCAAGGGATGATTTATGTTTTGGTAAACTTTCTTGTGCTGGCAGTTTTATTTTAAATATTTTTAATCTGCTCTCTTTCCATTATTAATCAAGTCTCCATGTATTGAATTCCCATATGGCCACTGGAACATTTACATTTACACAAACAGTTTAAGAGAACGCCAGCAACAGTCATCTTCTCATTAATTTAAGATTTTTCATATTCAGCACAGTATTCTGTAGAGCTTCATCGATGCTTCTGTCAAAGCAAGGCTCCCTCACTTGTTGAATTTATCTGTCTATGTACATGTGTTTCTACTGTGCCCAGGGGAAAATGCCTGTATTATCTCTTTTTGCAAAATATTAAATAGTGCCTAAGTAACCCATTATTTCAAGGACTGCAAGGGGGTGAGGTGTGGGTAGGATATTTGTAAGAAAGGGGGAGGGGAGAAAAGAGGGATAGAGATCACTGGGTGCTGCATTTTAACTACTAAAGAATATAAATATCTAACCAAAAACCCTAGAAAGTGATTTTCAAGTTTCACCATCTTAAATTTGTATATAGCCCACTACCTTATATATAGAACTGATTCTGTACAAAACTGAAGTCATGACATTCATTAATGAGTATCATAGTGGGTGTGTGTGTGTGTGTGTATATTGAGTAGATGAGAAATAGCTCTACAGAAGAGGAAACAAACTTGAATCACGGCTCTCTCACTGTTTAGCCCTGAGAACCTGGCAATTCAATAACTTCTCTTTGCTTCTCCTATGAAATCACCAGAATACAAATCATGTTAATTCCACATCAGATTACTGATTTTTTTTTTTCACCCTACAGTTTTAATGAAGAAATGAATGGATTTTTTAAAAATGATAAAATTGTGTCTTTTGGGACATAATACATGGACCTCGAGGTGATTATGTTAAGTGAAGTAAGTCAGAAAGTAAAAAATAGATATTGCATGGTTTCATTCATCTGTGGAATATAATTCAGCAAAAGACATACACAGGCAAAATACAGAAGGCATAAACCTCAGTGAAAGAATTTAGTGCTTACCAGAAGAAATAGGGCAGGAGGGTGGGGAAAGGATGGTTTGGCATGGGGGGTTTGGAGGAGTAAAAATGTTGACACCAAAGTCAATGTTTTTTAAAAGGAAATGAATAGAAAGACCATAAAATTTTATCTTTACCTTTCTTTGGTGCACAGAAGCCCATACAAGTAGCTTCATCTGGGAAGCGATTCTTATTGCTGTGACACCCACCAGACTTGAATTTTTCACATGCCATAGAACTTAAATTGAAGAAATATTCTTCTCTGGACTCTCCACATGGCCCCTCACTGACTTCCAACCGGCAGATTTTGGGAACTTCTAGGAAATGAAGGGCATAAAAATTAAACTTACTAGTATGCTTTCAAAATTTTTCTGTGCTTTCAGAAACTACTGAGGGTGGGGGGGCAAACATCATATTTAATGCTGGATTTGTGAATCCCCCAAGACTGCATTAATGTAGTTATTTAGAGTTTCTTTTCTTAACAGTGTACCCAGACCTGACTTAGTCATGATAAATCTTTCGAATTCAGTGGGAATACTGTTCTCTTAGGGTATTCTGTTTCTACATATAAAGTTAATTAACCTTATCCACAGCAATATGCTTTTTTCTCCTGCCTCAGTTCCTTGGATGGGAAAGCCTCATATTCTGTTACAGGCTTAACAAATATAATAAACATAATAAAAATAAAATAGAAAACAATATAGTGACTCTCTGATAAATCCCTATACTAGTGGGAGATATGTTTGGTTATAAGGAGACAAAAGTAAAGTTATAATTAGCTAAGGCACATTTAAAATAATAAAATCCACTAAAATTATTCAGATTGCTAGATAATCACTGGAAAGAAACGGTGTTCTCAAGGAGACATAAAAACCACACATTTAGAACTAAGGACAAATACAGAAAAGTACTTATGTTGCACCTAATACACTGTACTTTTGCATTGTTATGCCCTATAGTGAGGTAACAGATCTTTCTGAGTCCACAGATACTGAGGAGAGATAACATGTATTAGAGTTTGTAAATTTGTGATTACTTTCAGGAAACTGAAAACCAGTGGGTCTTGTTTAATACTTGAGAGAAGCAGCCTAAAACTTAAAATAGAAAATAGGATCTGGAAAATTAGCGAAGATACGATCAGGCTATCTTTGAAAGCAGTGTAAGTATGCGAGGGAACACTTACTCTCTATCCTCCAGCAAGCTTCATTGCAGGCTGACCAAGTTTCAAAATTGTTGGCATTGCCCAAGCAGCCCCCGTACATGAAGGGCTGGCAGCTCTGCGTGTACCTATCATAGTAGTAGCTGGGGATCCTCGCCCGGCAGGGCCCCAGGTCCAAGGGCAGGAGGCAGGTCTCCGCGGCTTTGTTTCCTAGTGGCGGGGCCAGGAGAGCCAGAGAAACAAGGTCAGCTACGGCTCCCAGCGGGAGAGACTTTCCGGAGAGGGGAGTTCTGTTGCCCCCCGCCCCACGCGCACCGCCCCCCACGCCCCAACCCTCAGCTGCTTCCAAGCAGAAGGCCTCCGGGAGGCAGAGAAACTGCAAACTTGAACACTTGGACGTGCGTGCCCTTTTGAGCAGCGCCCTGGCCGTGTGGCAGGAGCCTGGGGAAAGCGGGAAGGAGAGGGGGCCAAGGGGTGACCCCTGGGTCGCCAAGCCTGCCTTGCTGCCCTGACTAAAGGAAGTCAGGATGAGGGGTCCCTGGCTGGGGCTGGTACCTTGTGGCGCCCCAGCAGCATCGCCCAGCGCACTCCGCAGCAGTAGCAGCTGCAGAAGCAACAACCCGAGGGGGCAAGTGGGGTCCATGGTGTCAGGGTTCCAGTGGTCGGCGGGTGAGGTGTCCTGAGAACAAGCCCGGGGCAGGAAGGTCTTCAGTGCCCAGCCTCGAGAGGTGACCTGAGTGCCGGTGCAGGGGTTCGCGCTTTATGTGGCTTGAGTGCCCTCCCAGCCCCGGACAGGGCGGAGCGAGCCTGTGTGGAGCAGGGGGGCAGGGGAGAGGGTGGGGGAGGCTGAATCATGCCCTGCGGGCTGTCACTCGGTGCCTCAGGGCTTCTGAAAAGCGTAGTGTGTGTGTGCTGGGGAGAGGAATTCCCCACTAAGTTGAACCTGCCTCCCAAACTTTCTCCCGCGCCCACGCGGGAGAGCCCAGATTGGGTCTCTGTGTCAGTGATGAGAAATCTGCGAGCTAAAGGGAAGTGACCTGGGCCGATTGCTCAACTTTCCGACTTCTGGGATCTCCCTGAAGCCTGAATCCACATCTTGAAAAAGCACGAAGTCCACGTATTTAAAGGGCGAGTGGAGAGAAAGCTGTATTTGTTTGTTTATATATATTAGGCTTCGAAGGAAATATGTAGGCATATATATGGGACTTTTTTTCTATTGTCGGTGCATCTGTGAAAGTGCATTGCTCTTTTTACATATTAGCTTCACGCTCATTTTTATTGATACGTATTATCAAAGCCTGAGTCTTGTTTTTAATTGCATAAGCCAATTTCTCACCCTGGAATTTCGCGTGAAATATTAAAGCTATATCTGTGTCGACATAGTTCCTTCAAAGTCTGATTTACATTAAATAAAAGGATCAATATATCTGAACTATATCATTTGATGAATTTTGATAACTATATATACTGTTAAAATGACCACTCCAATCAAGAATTAAAACATTCCCATCATCCAGAAAGTTCTCTCCTTCCCCTTCCCATTTCTTCCCAATCCCCCAGGCCAGGGGCAACAGCTTTTCTGACCCCCTAAGACTGGTTTTGTCTGTTCTTGCATCTCATGCAACTGAAGTCATAAAGTTTGTATTGGTGTCTACTTCTTTTGCCCCACTGCTGTTTTTGAGGTGCTGCTGTGTATAATTCATTCCCTTTAATTTGCTGAGTAATGTTCAAAGGATGAATATATCATACATGTCTTGTTGCTGGACGTTCGTGTTTTTTCTAGTTTGGGACTATTATAAAGAAAGATGTTTTGTGTGAACAAACTTTTATTACTCTCAGATAAAATGTTCACAAATATTAGAAACTATCAGATAGTTTTTCAAAATTATACCATTTTATACCCCTGCTGGTCATGGGTGTGAGTTTTTGAGCTATAACAAGAAAGTCCGAAGAGAGGTGGTCTTGAGGGTTTCTGAAATTTGACCACATCAACCCTTCCCACATTTTTCCTATTGTCAGTGTGTCTGTTAAAGTTCATTGCTCTTTTCCATATTAGTTTCACACTCATTTTTATTTATCCACATTATCAGAGCCTGAGACTTGTTTTTAATTATTTAAACCAATTTCTCACACTGGGCTTTCATGAAAAATATTGAAGATATTTTTGGAGAACATTTTAATGTTCTTGATAAATGTGTGTTCCCTTCCTCCTCTCTCCCTCTCATTCTACTTTCAAGAGAATAACTATTCCTGGCTTCTCCTGATATTGAGGGAGTTTCAGCTGTTTTCTCCCAAATTTCTGAGTTCTCCACTGACGTTGCAGTAATAGTCTGGGATATTTTGTACACTTTATTTCCTGTGGCATTTTTCAGTTATTCTGATGTCATGACATTGAGTCATATTCCTGAGAAGGAAATAGTGGCTATACTTATACTGTCATATTTCCCAGATTTCTGTAATTAAGAAGGGCAGTCAAAGATATCCAGGTAAATGTTTAACAACCAGCTCTCCAGCAATGAAAAAAGAAAACAAAAAAGCAACTGGTGTGCTGTTTACTGATTTCCATGGTGTCGGTGTTAACACTATAACCACATTTTAGTGCACTCCTACATACAGAATTGGAAATAGATGGGTCCAATCGATTTGCCAGACCAATGTGAACTGATTCCAGCACACCAGTCACTGGGACAGTCATATCCATAGGACTGTCAAATTAAACCCTCATAAGTACCTCCCAAATATTATTAGGAGAGGAAGTTTTACCATTTAGTCAGGATCACGTTCAGGAGAAAAGTTAATTCAACGACCAATTAAACCTATTTTCATTCTTCTAAATATGATTAAATATATCTTCCAAATGGATTAAAATAAAAGTTGAGGACTGACGCTGAGTCAAACCTGTCATTTAGCATTGACTACTGTCACTTATTTTTTTTTTTTTTTTAAGATTTATTTATTTATTTATACAAGCACTGGGTACAGTCAGAAGCGCGGGAGGGTGAGAGAATTCACCAGAGCCAGGGCAGGGAGCAGAGCAGGCTGAAGGACCGAAGTACACTGCTGAGGGGAGCAGCAGGCGGCAGGAGAGGTCTGCGCGCCATGTGGGACCCTCGCCCAGTGGCCAGGGATTGAACAGGCGCTGCAGAGGCAGCACTCAACCACTGCGCCACCAGGGGAGGTCCTGTCACTAATGTTCTTTTTGTCCTAGCTGCTGGTACTTTTTGGTCATCTTTTGCCTCATATGAAAAGGGAAATCCTTTGAATTAGGGAAGATTATTTTGGGAGATGGTATTTGCAATGAGCAGGCAGTCTCGGGAGTCAGAGGAAAGCTGGATTTTATTCCTTGCTCCTTTGGTCAAGTCATTTAAGCTTTCAGAGCCTCAGTTTCTTTATGCCAAATGGGTGTAACAACATAACTTACAAATGTGTTATGAAGATGGAAGTGCCAAGGCACTCGAAGAATTAGCGCAGACTATACAATCAGATTAAAAGAAAGGAAATTACACTTTTTAATTGCAATACACTAAAATGTTTTCATGTCCATGAAAAATGGTATCTCCCAAATAAGGGGAATCTAAATTTGTGGGGCTATTGAAATTACCAGCTGTCCTTAGAATCATCTGGAAGGAGCAACATCAGCCTTAATGGGGATGCCATACCACCTTTTTCTCCTTAAACTAGTGTTTAGGCCAAAAGGTTACCAGAGGCTGAGGAAATTTCCTTTGTCCAGAGGCAAGGGAAGTACAAGGCTGGGAGGGAGCTGGGAACAACAGCCACCCAGATGGAGTTGTCATTACTGTGCTGAGAGGTTTAGTGACTGTGGCTAAAGACAGAGGCTCAGAATAGCTTATCATTCTAGAAAATAGGACATGGCGTTCTTACAATTTGACTGCTGAAAGAAATGATAAATATTATCTACTCCTATATTTTCATTTTACAGAATTATTATTTGAAAGCTAGAAAGATAAAATGCCTCATCTTCTTTATTTACCATACTTGTTGGCAGAGCTGAGATTAGAATGAAAATTCTTGATCCTCAGCCCTGCATTCTTTCTTACATACCCGAACCTGGGCTCTTTCTACTAAAATCTTAGAACACTAAACATCAGAATTAAAATATATAAGCACTGCAGCAAGTTGAGGAGCCCCTCTACATGTGTCAGAGTCCTGCTTCTGTTATTTCTCAACTCCCCACCCCCCACGCTGATTTGGAACACATTCACCCCTGGGATCCCTAAAACTTGAGCATGGTGTTCTAACTTCTGAGAGCACCACAAAAATGGTAGGTGACCATGAATTTAAGGAAAGAATTGAAGTAGATGGTCTTCCCCTGTCGGACACTGTAGAGAGGCAACATGTCTAGCTCATGGGTGAAAGAGGAGAATAAATGAACCCAGTAATTTGTAGATACATATTCTATAACTCAGTCACTTAAGGAGTTATGCTGATACCTTCTTACTAAACAGAGACAATTTTTGCTGCTTGTTAAAGTGCTGTCCAAATAAAATTTGAGATTAGTCCAGCTGGCACTAGCAAAGAGTTTACACATCTGCTATGAAAGATAGTTAATCTCTTCTGGAAGAACAGGGTCCACAAGGGTTTTGTTAAAATTTCATCAACTCCTTCACCACCTAGGCATTTTTCTATCCAGTGGGGTCATGTAGAGAACATTTACTCTAATCTGCCCTCTTTCTGACCCAGAGTGCATTTGTGAGTGATATAGAAGGTAAGTCACATGAAAAGAAACATTCTCTATGCCTGATTTTATTATTCATATTCTCCCTAGGTAAAAGAGATAATGGAACATATAATGTGTCATGTGTCTCTTATCATCATCATTCTTTCATTTACCTATTTTCAAAAGCAGATTACTTGTTTAAAATGTGCCAACTTTATTCTCAGCATTTGGGATACAAAGAGGAATCAACACATGGGAGATGTCATAGCATAAAACATAGGCGGAAAGGGGCCTCCCTCGTGGCACAAGGGGTTAAGTGCCTCACTGTGAAGCAATCCGCAGCCTCTGCAGCACGAGTTCGCTCCCCAGCTGGCCAGAGAGCAACCCACATGATGAGGCAAACCTCTCCTGTCTTGCCCGCTGCTCCCCTCAGCAGTGTATTTCAGTCAGTCTGCCTGTTCTGCTCCCCACTCTATCTCTGGTGAATCCTCTCACTCCCCACACCTCTGGCCTGTACCCCAGCTCTTGTATGCATAAATAAACCTTTTAAAAAATACATAGACGGATGATCACTATATAACACAGTTGCAATATAGTGTGCTTAGTAAAATATTAAAAATATGCTCCCAGTTCTGTGGGATCACAGAGGAGGAAATACATAAAATTTAAGCAAGAACTTCAAGAGAAATCCAATTCACGCAAAGATATCAAACAGTACATCTTCTATGCCTTCTGAACACAGAGGCTCATTCCTTCACCAACTAGTTGCTTTGTTTGGTTCTTTTAGGAACTGTGGCTCTAACAAAGCATCGCCTTCTTTCTGAGGGCGGAATCTCAAAAAACTTCCTCTTCTAAATATATGTTCACTCAAATGTTATACCAACTTAGGTTGGATGCCATCTTTTCTCTTGCTCATGTTGCTGCATATTTAACTATGTATGGCACCGAGAAATTCGGGACAAAGTTTGGATTGTTTTATCTAAGTGCATTCTGACAGAGTTCAGCCCCATCATCTACCCAGAATTCTAATGGGTGATAGTTCACCAACTCCTGTATACCAGGTGAGAACCTTGACAGCTATGATTATAATAATAGATGTAATTATATCTATGTAATGGAAACAAGGATACAGCGTTTATTGATAGTTTTCATTGAGATTTGCTTTCAGTAACTCATTAGATCACCCACAACAACCACTGTAGGGAGATTCTAAATTTTCCATACTGTAGAAATAAAGAAGCTAAAGCTTCAAATAAATATGTGACTTGTCCAAAGTTATATAACTGGCACAGGAAGTCTGAATCCTGATGCCCTGATATCACTCACTATACACATATCCTTTTTTCAGACATTAGTGGAGACTACCTCATGTCCCTTTTATGTAACATGTTCTCACTACTCTGGATCAATAACTACACAGCTCTATCTCAGATATCCTTTTTACTCAGCATCTATAATTGAGAGCAAATAGACAGCTACCATTTAAATAGACACTGGTACAATGCCAAAGTTGATAATAAGATTAGAGGATTGAGAGAGTTAACTACTCAAGTGCTTATTTTCCAAGTTATATTTAGCAGAATAAAATGGACCTTGATCTTTCAGATATAAAGATACCCTTTGTTACAAAAATATTATCATTTTTGTTCTGTAGTCAAAATTTCATGTTATGCACATTATTAAAGTGTCATAAGCCCTCAAAATATTCGTTTGGTCTTGATTTATGTGTAAAAGCTTTTATATCTAAAAATAGAGTGACAGCCTGCCATTTGGGGGCAGGAGATGGCAGTAGCAGCAGTTTCGAAGGAACACGCATCTCCTAGGACTCTGTGTTTTTTGTTTTTTCTGGTTTTTTTACTCTTATTGACTATAAGTTGAGAGGAAAACTGAGTTCAATGGAAAGGTCTATGTTAGAAGAGAATTTATTGTATTAACCTGGGCTAGATATACTGACCCATCCAGGGAAGGACGTGTTATTCCTACTGGCCAGTGAATCTCCCAGAGTCTCTGTCTGCCTTTCTCTTACAATGGAAATAATGCTATGAGCCAATCAAAGGTTGGCCCCATGGCTACTACTCTGGGTCTTTTCCCCTCCTGATTCAGGACCTCACTCTCCTCTTTCTTCTATGTCAGCTCTGTCTCTTACGTTTCAGCACACACCCCCAAGTTGTAATAGTTTCCATATCGAGTGCTCTAGCACTTCCCACCCCAAGCCCGAAGTTCATATTTCACTCTATATTCTTCTCCTAACAGGGTCCTATTTCACTGTTCCTTTTTCAGCAAAACTTATCAGTCATTTTATTTTCACTTTCTGCCTCAACTCCCTCACCTCATTCCATTTCAGTTAAATTTCCATATTAGGAAGAGGAAGAATAGTAAGTGCTCTTGTCAAGAGCAACTCATCATGTTACCACATCTTACTGGACCTCTCAGTATACATGACTTCCAAAGCAACAGTTTTTTTGTTTGTTTGTTTTAAAGATTCATTTATTTTTATACAAGAGCTGGGGTACAGGCCAGAGGTGCGGGGGTCGGGGAGATGAGAGGATTCACCAGAGACAGAGCGGGGAACAGAACAGGCAGACTGAGTGAAATACACTGCTGAGGGGAGCAGCGGGCGAGACAGGAGAGGTCTGCCACACCATGTGGGTAGCTCCCTGATGTCCAGGAATCGAACCCGCACTCAGAGGCTGCAGACAGCTTCACAGCGCTGCGCTCAACCCGCAGTTGCACCGCCAGGGAGGCTCCAAAGCAACAGTTCTTAAGGTCACCAAAGACTACATTTTTCCATCTATATGTTGTCTAACCTTTTAGGATTTGTAAACAATTTTAAATCCTTCCTTGTTCTGGAAGTGCTTTTCTTTCGATCTTTATGATACCACATTTCACTGTTTTCTCTCCTAGGTGACTACTCCTTCTCAATCAATCTGTCCTTTTCTTCTGCCTTACTGTTAAAGGTTGGGGTGGCCCAAGACTTAACTCTGAGAACTCTTCTCTAACTACCCTCCTATCATGTGATTTAAAGTACATATACAAACTTTTCACATGCACATCACACACATTTCTGTAAAGTCTTAATCTAATGTCTAAATTACAATTCTGATATCAACCTCTCCACTTGGATATCTAGTATAAACCTATCGATCATTATATGTCCTAGACTGAATTCTTTGTCGTATACCCCCAATCCTCCTCCTTTCTGTGAATGGTACTTCTACTTATATTCTTTTTTTTTTAAAGATTTATGTATTTATGCAAGAACTGGGGTACAGGTCAGAGGCACAAGAGGGTGAGAGAATTCACCAGAGACAGAGCGGGGAGCAGAACAGGCAGACTGACCAAAGACACTGCTGAGGGGAGCAGCAGATGAGGCAGGAGAGGTCTGCCGTGCCATGTGGGTTTCTCCCTGGCTGGCCAGGAATCAAAAACCACACTGCAGAGGCTGTGGACAGCTTCACAGTGCAATGTTCAACCCACTGCGTCACCAGGGAGGCCCTACTTATATTCTCAGGCCAAAAACTTTTGAGTCATTCTTGACTTCCCATTCCTTCATTCCCCAATCCATCCATGTTGTTGTCAATTCTACCTCCAAATCACATTTTTAATGTGTCCATCTCATATTATATCCACAGCTACCAATATAGTTCATAACTATCAGTTCTTACTTAACAGGACCACTATATTAAGTCTTACCTAAGTTCTGTTTCCTCTTTTGTTCCACACTCAACCCAATATCCCAAAGTATTTTTAACACATCAGACCTTACAACACCTCACTCTTTCAAAATACTATTAAAAGCCCCCATTATCTCCCATTTTATTTTTCACTATGGTTTGCAAGGCTCTAAGTGATCTAATACTGTATCCCTTATCTCATTCCATCACTCTCCATTGATTTACTATATTCAAGTTATACTATGTTTTCTATTTTTTTTAGTACAAGAAGCTTGTTACAGCCTCAAGTCCTTTGTATGAGCTGTTCCCTCTGCCTTATTCCAACATGAAATCCTCATCTCCTGATCTTCACCTCACTGTCTCCTTGGTGTTTGAGTCTTGTTCCCACTAGCGGCACTTCTAATCAGTCTATGTGATGTTGCTCTACATCCAGACACTCCTTAACACTTCATGTTATCACAAGCTATCTCTGTAGAATGTATCATGTGAAATTACTCTGTTTGCTAGTTGTATTTTACTTATCTCAGCCTCTCATTATTATATAAGCTCTGTGAAGGCAGGGAATTTACCTTTCTTTTCACCATTGTATCCCAGAACTGAGAACAAAATCTGGAAAGTAGGATCTTTTTTTTTTTAAAGATTTATTTATTTTTGCATACAAGAATTGGGGTTCAGGGCAGAGGTGTGGGGGGTGGGGTGAGAGGATTCACCAGAGACAGAGCGAGGAATAAAACAGGCAGACTGAAATACACTGCTGAGGGGAGCAGCAGGCGAAACAGAAGAGGTCTGCAGAGCCATGTGGGTAGCTCCCTGGCGGGCTGGGGATTGAACTCATGCTGCAGTGATAGTGTAACAGGGTGGTCCCCAGGAAAGGGGGAGGTTCCCTGCCCCACCCAAGGGAGGGTGGAGCTGAGCAGGAAGAGGAGAAGCTGCAGAAGGGACTGAGGAAGGAAGCAGGATGGAGCCAGGAGACCTGGAGGAGGCGCGTGGAGCCTAGAGACACGTGAAGAAACTGCGCTTGTCTTTTGGTCGTGGACTGGGTGACACAGATGTGGGTGAGACCCGTGGGGAGGTGACCATGGCAGCTTTTATCTTGATGTTGATTTTGCTCTTTTCCTTCCGGGCTTGTCCGGTTGTTTGTGACCCTTTTCTGTGGGTCCCCACTGGAAGATGCTTTAGACTTGTGGCAGGCTTTGGAGCTTTGCTCTGGGCCAATCCCATTTGGATGGACTTTTACCCACGAGGGGACGGGTAACTTTGGATGCTTGATTTAGAAACTAGATTATTTGCCTTACCTGTATTGTTTCCTAGTTTTATTAAAGTTCCTTCCCATTAAAGTCTCATATGTTTTGTGTTGATGCGGCGGATGGCAGAACCCATTTAGAATAGGCAGGTTTGCGGGGTTTGGGCTGCCCCTCTCCCTGTCCTATAACAATAGCTTCACAGTGCTGTGCTTAACCCTTTGCCCCACCAGGGAGGTCCAAGCAGGATCTTATAAATACCTGTGGAATAAACAAATTACTAGTGTCCCTCTCTTTTTCAAATGTCTTAAAAACCCAACTGACTCAGTATAAATAGTGTTGCTCTGGGAAGAAAGTGAGTTCTCACTGAATATATTTAAATGTCTATAGGTCACCTACTTTAAGTCTAAGTTCACATGTAATAAAATGGCAAAGGATATAAAAACAACTGACTTTTAAAAACCAAATTTGACAACACGTGTGATCAACCTGATTAATTGCAGAAGAAAACAAAAATACAAACTAATGGACACTAAGAGTAGATGATTTGAGAAGGAGGAATCACAAAACCAGAAACAGGTTCACAGGAGGCCAGAAGCTGGATATAGTAGTAGAAGTGATTAACGTAGTTGTTAAACAAGCTATACAGAAAAGGAAAGTATCCAGAGGCACAGACTGAGGTGCAGATCAGGTAGTCATATAGAGCTTAAGGGCTATTGTAAAAAATCACAGGTCCTTTTAAATTGACCTAGTCAAACCAAATACAGGAAAAATCCTTAGGCACCAACCCTAGAAATAATTCATTTAACAGCACTTAACAATCCCACAAAGGAATGAACCTCTCACAAAGAGGAGAAGACTACATCAGTGCAGTTTCTACACTGGCAAGATACAGCAGCTCTCCTACCCGCTATGACTCTGCA
Source organism: Talpa occidentalis (assembly GCF_014898055.3). NCBI lineage: Eukaryota > Metazoa > Chordata > Mammalia > Eulipotyphla > Talpidae > Talpa > Talpa occidentalis. Next base: position 84,778,704 of record NW_026555331.1, read on the forward strand.
GGAGTTTCTCTTCACCAACCTTCTCCCTTTGCAAAGCAGCAGAGGCAGCTCTCCCTCCAAGACTGCCCACCTGTAACTATGCAGGCCTCTCTTTTTTTTTTTTTTTTTTTTTATATAAAGATTTATTTATTTATTTATACAAGCACTGGGTACAGTCAGAAGTGCGGGAGGGTGAGAGAATTCACCAGAGCCAGAGCGGGGAGCAGAACAGGCAGAAGGACCGAAGTACACCGCTGAGGGGAGCAGCGGGTGGCAGGAGAGGTCTGCGCGCCATGTGGGACCCTCCTCCGCTGGCCGGGGAGCAGCCGGGGATCGAACTGGCCCTGCACAGGCTGCGGGCAGTTTCGCAACCCAGCGCTCAACCGCTGCGCCACCGGGGAGGCCCATGCAGGCCTCTCTTTTAACAAAACTGTCCCTTTCAGGGACAGCTTTCTGTCTGCTTGCGTCTGTGCAAGCATCCTTGAATTCCCTTCCCTCATTATAATAAACCTGCCCTTTTGAATATAACTAAACATCTCTGCCTTGTGGGGAAATCCCCCTCATGCCATTGAAAGGAGAGTTCTGATGAAACTTTTTTCAGAGGTAACCCAAGGACCCCACTCTCTGAACCTGATACATTTCCAGACCAACATCACAAACTACCTTTTATGTGACAGAAAAGATTCAATTGAAAATAAAATAATACTTTATGCAGTGACAAAATACTAACATAGTAAGAGATAAGGAAGCTGATTTTGTGTGCTCCTTCACACCCTAGTGATCAAGAGTACCTGGCCCAAGGTAGTTACTCAATTAATATTTACTAATGAATAAACACTGTGATAGCTGCTATCATTTTATTGGCCCAAATAGAAAGAAATGAGAAGACACAGATATAAAGAGAAGAAAGAAAGAAAGAAAGATAGATAGATAGATAAATAGATAGATAGATAGATAGATAGATAGATAGATAGATAGATAGATAGAAGCATTGCTTCCATGTGTTGAGCATAGCGGTGCTAGCTAATAGCATATTATTTAACCCTTGTCACAAGCTCAGTCTCCTTTGTTAATTCTAACTCATCTTCCTCACTTTAGAGTGCTCCATCGTTTGCTAAGTCCTTTGTTTCCATCTTTTTCCTGCTTACCTTGGGGTTGTGAGCTATTTTTCCTGACATGGCTAGTCTTATTTATACTAGTTCGCTGCTCCATGCATTTTCTGTGTTCTACAGCAGTCTTCTCTTTGAAACATACTTCGTCCACTCCCTCGGGTCCTTCAGGCTTACCCTCAAATAGCTTTGTGTTGGAGAGGGCTTCTCTAAATAACTGAGAAACACATCTCTTCACAATTCTTTTTTTCCCCCTTTTTATTTTTTCCTTTGAATTTACCACAATCTATTATATGGGCTATTTTACTTTTTTCTTTTTTTTTCTTTCTTTTTTTAAAGATTTATTTATTTATTTTATTTATACAAGCACTGGGTACAGTCAGAAGCACAGGAGGGTTAGAGAATTCACCACAGCCAGAGGGGAGAGTAGAGCAGGCAGACGGACAGACGAAGTACACTGCTGCGGGGAGCAGCGGGCGCGGCAGGAGAGGTCTGTGCGTCATGTGGGACCCTCGCTGGTGGCCGGGATTGAACTTGCACTGCAGAGGCTGCGGGCAGCTTCACAGCCCAGTACTCAACCACTGCGCCACCACGGGAGGCCTTTTTTTTTTTATTTTTAAATTTGTTTAATGTCACTCTCATCAGAACATCAGTTCCTTTTGGCAGTTTTTCCATCTGATTTTTTTCTTTGCTCTACCCTCAGATATCCAGGATATGTCTGTCACCTAATGACATTCAATAAATATTTGTTGAATGAATGAATAAAATGTTAGCTGTTATTTTTTATAGTCTCAAGCAGAATGTCAGGACAAAAAAGAGAATCTTTCAAGATAGTAAATGTACAGTTTGTAAATGATTACAAGTGTGTGGTAGATAGGAGATTTGTTTCTGAGAAATAAGATGTCAAACTGAATGTTTATTAATCAAATAATATTTAATGTGTTATTTCATTCCTGTTTCCAAGAATCTGTGAGTAGTCCTCTGTATAAACAGAGGGGTTTTTTTTTAACTTTTTTGTTTTTTTAATTTGAGCTAACATAGATAGCACTTGTAAGTTAAATATTTTATCTGGGAATTTTCTTCAAAAGTTTTTTTTAAAAGATTTATCCATTTATTTATACAAGAACTGGGGTACAGTCCAGATTTATGGGAGGGTGAGAGGATTCACCAGTGCCAGAGCGGGAAACAGAACAGGCAGACTGACTGAGATTTACTGCTGCGGGGAGCAGCAGGTGCGACAGGAGAGGTCTGCAGCACCATGTGGGACCCTTGCCCGCTGGCCGGGATCAGACTGGCACTGCAGAGGCTGTAGCAGACAGCTTCACAGTGCTGTGCTCAATCACCTATGCCACCAGGGGAGAACCAGTTTTCTTCAAAATTTATCAATAGTTTATAAAAAGAATCATAAAGAAAATGATCAAAGGTGGCCTTTGAACTTTAATCAATTCTAATTCTAAAACCAATTAGCAAGAACCTAATGGAAACTCTGAAAAACATTGAAACTCTTAGGCTCCCTGTGTAGTTTTTTATCCTTCACCCATAAAAACCACTAAAAACCGAAACACTGACATATTTTTAAAAGACCAGCTAGGGGGCAGTATTGCCCCCATTGAGAGTCGTTGCTCAATAGACAGGGTACAACTCTGAGAAACTTCTTTAGCCTCCTGTTTTCTTCTGTCCTATTTTGGACCTTGGATCCTCTGATGGTAATGTAGGATGAAAGAAGAGATAAAAGGGCAAATATCTTCTACTTAAGGAGGAAGTTTCTTCCCTGAGTTAGGTGCACCTGCTGTCTTATCCTGTTGGTCTATGACTCCTCCCTTTATATTCTTGTGAAGTAGAGGGGAGTAAGGATGATAACAGAACCAAGAAACCATTCCAGCCCCTCTTAGAACTTCCTCTGAGAGATGGCCCAGTCTGAAACCATAGCATATGAGCTGGGTGATTTAGTGCCCTTTTTATCAGCTCTGTGCTTTAATTTTCTGTGTAATTAATTTCCATACAATTCTGGGATGTGAAGAAACAAATTCACACCTTTACACTAGTTTGAAGAAGGATAACTGAGAGGTGTTTTGGAATGCAAAAAGCTAAGACCAGAAAGCAGATACACATTATAGTGCCACTTCTCTTGCTACCCACCATGTGATTTGGGTTATTTAATTCTCTGGACCACCTTTGCTTCATATGCAAATTGGTATACAGGGGAAATTAGATGATGTTTTTTGTGAATTATTTTAAACCCTTGACTTCAGTACAACTCTGAACATTTGGGCACTTCATGTAGACAATGTGATTTACCTCTCTCTGTGTGTCTTGATATCCTTATGGGAGGTGTGAGTTTTGATCTTCACTCAATGAACTTTTTTGTTGTTGTTAAAGATTTATTTTTATTCATGCCTACAAGAACTGGGGTATAGGCCAGAGGTGCGGGGAGTGGGAGGAATCACCAGAGACAGTGTGGGGTAGAGAACAAGCTGATCTACTGAAATACACTGCTGAGGGGAGCAGCTGAGGGGAGCAGCAGGTGAGACAGGAGAGGTCTGCTGTGCCATGTGGGTCACCTTCCTGGCCAGGGATCCAACTTGTGCTGTAGTAGTTGTGGATAGCTTCATAGTGCTGATGCTTAACCCCTTATGCCACCAAGGAGGCCCCACTTGTTGAATTTTTTCATACAAGACTTGTAGGGTCAAATTTGGCAAGTATTTTCAAAGTTCTGACACTTACCTCCACCAAATCAAGTGTTTTTTAATCAATTGTTGAACATGGTGAATCATAACCATTATGAAAAATTATTTGTTAATAATGTGAAGTTAGAGGGGCCTCCATGGTAGCAAAGGGGGTCTCCATGGTGGGGGCCTCCATGGTGGCAAAAGTCTCAGCGCTATCAAGCTATCACCAGCCACTGCGGCCTGAGTTTGAACCCTGGTCAGGGAGCTAACCCACATGGTGCAGCAGACCTCTCCTGTCTGGCCTGCTGCCCCCCTCAACAGTGTATTACATAGATCAGCCTGTTCCGTTCCCCACCCTGTCTCTGGTGAATCCTCTCACCCACCCCGCACCTCCAGCCTGCATCCCAGTTCTCACATGCATAAATTAATAAATATAAATCTTTTAAAAAAATAAAGTGAAGTTAGAGAACTTGCACTTTTCTCTGTGTCTAGGTAAATATGTACGACATAGGTTGCAAATAACTTTATCAACACGTCATGACTCTCTCTACTATGTAATATACAGAACAATTAATAGTCAAAAGGACATAAATTATAAAAAAGATAAGTTAAGAAAGAAATGGGCATTTCTATAAAGGGCCTTGGATTTCTTGGATTTCTTCAAAGTTGACTCTAAGCCAGGGATTCTTATCCAAGTGATGTATTGAAAGTGAATGCCAAGAAACCTCTGAAGGTAGAACAGGTCAGGAGTAGTTAAGCAAAGTTGTGGTTTCTCAAGCCATGAAGAACTCTGGAAGGTTCTCAATTGTGCCAAGGTTTTTCAGCTAAGGTTCTATGTTATTATAACCCTACTTTAGCTAGTCATTTGCTGCTGGTCACCTACAAGGATCAATTGGAAACATAATTTCCCAGACATCACAAATTGAAATGATCCCTGTAGGTCAAAGACAAACCTATGCAGAAAATACGCCTTTTGTAATCAGTACCTGCAGCAGCTGGAGGAAGGGCAAGGGTAGAGAGAAGGGTGGTAAGTAGCCTGCCCTGGAAAAGAGGGTGTAGGCAGGCACCAATAGCATCTGCCCTGTAGTATTAAAGGAGCCACATTATGCCCACATGGCATCCTTTAAGAACCCTTATAAAGGGCCTCCCCAGGTGGTGCAGCGGTTGAGCCTCTGCAGCACAGGTTCGGTCCCCAGCCACTGGCAAGGGTCCCACATGGTGCACAGACCTCTCCTGCCGCCCGCCGCTCTCCTCAGCAGTGTATTTCATCAGTCGGCCTGTTCTGTTCCCTGCTCTGGCTCTGGTGAATTCTCTCACCCTCCCGCGCTTCTGACTGTACCCAGTACTTGTATAAATAAATAAATAAATCTTTAAAAAAAAAAAAAAAGAACCCTTATAAAGCTGTCTATCAGCAAGTGATATGTAAGACAACAGTCTAGGAAGTCCAGAGGTACAGTGTATGTGACGCCCTCTAATGTGTATGAGTGCTGGCTCTGTGCTAACACTGTTATGCAATCTTTAGGCTTATCGGGATATATACAATGGGCCTCCCTGGTGGCAGGGGTTAAAGACAGCACTGTCAAGCTATCACCAGCCACTGCAGCACGAGTTCCATCTCCAACTGGCCAGGGAGAAACCCACCTGGCGCAGCAGACCTCACCTGTCTCACCCGCTGCTCCCCTCAGCAGTTTGTTTTAGTCAATCTGCCTGTTCTGTTCCCCACTCTGTCTCTGGTGAATCCTCTCACCTTCCCCACCGCCGTCCCTCTGGCTTACACCCCAGTTCTTACATAAATAAATAAATGAATCTTAAAAAAAAAAAAGATATATACAATGTAGGTAGTAGTATTGCTTCTGTTTCTGAGTAAACAACCATAGAGAAGTTAAGTAACTTGTTCATAGTCAACACAGCTAGCAAGTGCCAGTGAATGATTGTTTTTATTGGCAGTAATATGGTAGGGCTCTTCTAGAACAGAGAAAATGGAATCCTAAGCCCAAATGAAAACTTCTTAGGATGGGCTCATATTTTTAGCAAGTTCCTAAAGTGACTCTTACACACACTGAAATGTCAGAACCATTGCCAAGTGGAATGTATTTTTCAAGATGGATAAAAAGTATACGAGGGACAATGTCAACAGAAAAAAGTGGTTGGCAGAAATAAACTTGTGAATTTTTATAGATAGTCTGAAGGAATTGAAAAGGAAGGTGAAAATAAAGTTGAGATTGAATCTCAAATACCAAACAGTAATTACAGAGGGAAAAAAATATCTTTTTGTTGCTATATTGTTTCTTAAAATAATCAAATAGCAAAAGTTAAAAGTTTAGGAAACGTTGACTTTAAATATCACAGGGTATTCTGTTCTCTATGCATTTGTTCCTAAGAACAAATGCTAAATAGTCTCTTTCCTAGAGAAAAACAATATAATATAAAATTAGGGAAGGAAATAGCATTTCCTCAAAGGCATTACATAAATACAAAGAAATAAGTTAATTGCTGATACATTATTTAGAGTGTTTTCACGTAGATGTAAGTAGCTTGTGACCTAAGTACTGTCATTAAAATACATCATTATGTCATTAAAATACATCATTATAAAAACTGGACCCAGAAACTTTTACCTCAATAATTTTCAAAAAATTTGGACCAGAGAAACTGAAAAATGGAGGATCAAAAAAGTGAGATTGTAGGCGTGGTGCCAATTGGCTACAGTGAAATTTTCCAGGCTATTTCCCAGGGGTACCACCAGCTACTGAGTCATCTTCCCCCATTGCCTGTTGATCTAATTAAAGAGAAGAAAGCATTCTAAGAGGGCAGTAGAAAGAGCCTATTCTTTATGATGGATGTCAGGACATCAGGCATACTCTGCCCCTTTAACCTGCTGTTCGTGCTCCTTGTCACTATCAAATTCATTGTGACAATTACATACAAATTCCAGGAGAAACAGTTCTAAGTAATATGCTAGGTTATTTCTGATTAACAAGGTTCTTTGTTCTATTTCCATTCTTTTGCTTCATATTCAATCCATTATTTATAACTACCTTATAATGCCACTTTTTGTATGCTTCTCCTGTTAATACCAGATTAAGTATGCTACAGATTTAGGGATTAATGGGCAGTCCTGAGAATGACCTCAAATTAATTTCAACTGCATAAATCATATGGTGGAGGTCTTTGAAGTTGGAAATGAAGGTTAAAAATCACATTTTTACAATGTGCACACACACACACAAAGATAGGAAAAGGAGGAGCTTTGTGTTAAGATTATATACTGACTAAACTGACCTCTCCTTACAAACATACCAACAGGTGTTTAGATTGCAATGCTGGGTTTAATCATATTAGTAAAGATTATAGAGCTTTAAAATCCCAAGGCTAATATTCATGCAAGGCTAAAAGCGTTTGGAGTGTTCATGAGAAAGTGACATCCACAGTAGGTTAAAACTAACAAAGAAACTGTCTACTCAGTAAGTGCAGAGTTGACAGAAGAGTTGGCTAACATTGATGTAAAACTAGTCCAGAAATTGGGGTGTATAAACTACCTTTTCAACAGGCAAAAGATGCCAGTGATCAACATTGAGGACCTGACAGAAAAGGACAAACTGAAGATGGAAGTTGCCCAGCTCAAAAAAGAAGTAACTCTGGAAAGAATGCTGGTAAACTGCCATTCTCTTTTGAATTTTATTTTTTTTAAAGACTTATTTATTTATACATACAAGAACTAGGGTATAGGCCAGAGGTATGGTGGAGGGAGGGGTTGAGAGGATTCACCAGAGACAGAGTGGGGAGCAGAACAGGCAAATCTACTGAAATACACTGCTGGGGGGAGCCGTGGGCGAGACAGGAGAGGTCTGCTGAGCCATGTGGGTTGCTCCCAGGCCGGCCGGGGATCGAACTCATGCTGCAGAGGCTGCGGACGGCTTCATAGTGCTGTGCTTAACCCCTTGCACCACCAGGGAGGCCCTGAACTTTATTTTAGATTAGAAATGCTGTTGGAGTACCAGGTTAGAAAACCCTCACTGGAGAGGCTCAATGCAGTTAAAAATAAATTGTTCATGTAAAAATTCTTAAGGGATTAAGAAAATTAATAATCACAATTATCTCTTGATTTAGACTATAAATCAAAGCTTTGGCAAACTATTTTCCATGGGTCATATCCGGCCCTTACCCTTTTGATATGACCACTAAGCAAAAATATTACTATATTTGTATGGGTTGTTGAAAAGAGAGAAACGAAGAGGGTGAAACAGAGACAATATTTAACTAGGCAATAAAATGAAGTAATGAATATGGACTTTTTTTCCCACAAATTGATAAGCTTCTTTTTATTTGATGAAATACTTTGATATTGTTCGAATACTTTTAGCCAAGCTCTCTTCCCCTCCAGCACTGTCATGGCCAGTAATGAATGAGTACATTCTATTCCTTCTTTGCAAATAAAAATGAGTTCAAGGACAAAAACTCACTGGTTCCTCCTAAAAACACCCAGCAGATCTTGGAAATGGTTACCAAGGGTTCTCGGCCATTAGAAAAACAGAAATGTCAAAGGAATAAAAGTTTCCCCCAAACAGTGACTGAAGCTTAGAAAATGTAAACATGAATTTTATATCTCTTCATTTTAAGAAAGTTAGTGAAACAAAAACTCCTCCACAATCATGCTCAGTGAAATAAGCCAGAAAGAAAAAGAAAAATACCGGATGTTCTCACTCATAGCAGGAATCTAGAAAACTTAAATAAGGGACCAGGAAAATGAATAACTATAAGAAAGTGAAAATCAAATCAACAAAAAACTATGAACCAGAGACACTTTTGGGGGGGTGGGTGTCGGGAGGGGAGGGATTGGGGTCAGAATGAGGGGGTTGCAATTGTATGGGGAATATAAAAATAAAATTTATTATTTAAAAAAAAAGAAAAAAAAAACTCCTCCACAAATGATAAGAGCATACTGTGTGTGTGTGTGTGTGTGTGTGTGTGTAGAGAGAGAGAGAGAGTATATATATACATTGTGTGTATGTATATACTATATATATATATATATATATATATACACACACATTTTTTAAATCCCATATTATCAGGCCAAAGTAAAAGGACTTTGTACTGAACCATCATACTTTGCTCAAAACTCTTACTCCCAATCAAAATTGGAATTTTGGCTTCTTTTCTATTTATAATTGTCTCAAACTTCCCGGTTACCCTTTTCATACAGCCAAAACATATTTTGCTATAAAGATAAATCAAATCTATAAATAGTATAAAAACTTGGAACACACACACTAAAAAAGTTAAATTCATATCATTGTATCAGGGAAAATAAAATAAACTTTTGAGGTAAAGGAATTGTTTTTTCTTCCTTACTTGAATATCCAAAAGTGCTTTTATTATTTATGTAATCAGAATTGTTGTTTTGCAGACATTTGGATATATTTATTACCTTGTGGTAAGTATACCCTAGAATATTTTATTTAGGGTACACATTTATACCTCACTGTCTGTCAGGTGTTTGAGTTCCTTTCCCCCCATTATGTCTACATACCCTTGGAAATTAAACAAATTTAATATCTGACTGCTAAAAGTGTGTGTGCACATGTGTGTGCACATATGTGTGCGCGTGAGTGTGCGCGTGAGTGTGCATATGCATGTGCACATGCATGTCATGAACCTTCCAGGTGTTGAAGCCATAGCTCTGACACAGAAATGCATAGTGTTCCTACAGGATGGTTAAGCAGATAGACTCTGGAACCATGAACCCGGTTAACATTCTAGCTTTACAACTTTCTGTATACACTTACTTAAGTTAGCTCATTAACCTGAATCACAGTGTCTTCCTCTATAAAATGGGTATAGTTATGGCATGTAATTCAGAAAGCAATTGCGGGGAATAAATGGGATAATATAAATATGATCTGAGAACAATACTTAGTACTTAACAAGTGCTTTTTCTACCATTATTACTATTTTAACAGTTAAATTTTTTAAAAAAGTTAAAATTAAGAACCAGACTGATTCATAGTATGCCTCAGTTTATGTTGCTGTTAAGCCACTAGTATTGTCAAGGTAAGACGACACTTCGAATCCAGTTTCTAAAGCTGATAGATTTACAGTGGCTCCAAGTCAGTGTCATAGACAGAGACTAAAGACAATCTTTGTAGTAATATCTAGAAATAGCTACCCGTGAACATCTGGTATATGCCAGGTACTTAATGCAACCATGCTGCTCATTCTGTTTCATAAATGAAATAATTAAAGCTTAGATGAACTTTAACTAAAGAACATACATAGCTAATAAGTGGACAAAATTCAAACCTAGGATGCCCTGAATTTAACACATAATTTTTCCATCAGGCCATGTAATCTTGTACTAACCTACATATATTTATAATAAACTCCACTGAAATAATTTTTGAACACACAAACACATATTATTTGAGGTAACTTATTTCTCTCCTTAGCATCAGATCTGAGCCAGACACTGTCAAAACCAACTCTTCACTGACTCCTCTGTTAAAATAGTGATTTATGCCTCTCTGTTCCTGATATCTAGGGGAACCGAAAAAGCTAGTGTTTGGAGGTAGGTGGGTGGTAGGGTCATTGAGGGAGAAAAAAGTGAATCTAAATTACTGCATATTTCAAAACTATAATATCTTTTTGAAAAGATTTATTTATGCATAGAAGAACTGGGGTGTAGCCATAGATGTGGGAACTTGAGGATTCATTAGAGACAGAGTGAGGAGCAGAACAGGTGGAGGCAGATTAACTGAACAGATGGAAGCAGATTGACTGCTAAGGGGAACAGGGGGCAAGACAGGCGAGGTCTACTTCACCATATGTGGGTAGCTCCCTGGCTGCGATAGAACTCAGGACACAGTGGTGATAGTGTAATAGCACTGAGACTTAACCCCTATGCCACCGGGGAGGCCCTAAACTATAAAATCTTTAAACTTCAGGTATCCTCGTATGAAGTTGTCACCTGACCAATGACTTACCCCAGTTAGAAAAAAATTGTTTGTTCAGATACTTAATGAGTTTGCAGAGTTGTCAAGTAATCTTAAGTCTTAGATATAATGTTATGAAATTTTATACAAAATATCCTATACATATTATTAAATAAGTTAAATGATATATGGACTAGCCACTTAATAGACTGCCAAAGATGAAGTTTTGTGTTAATGTCATGAATGACACATTAAATGTAAACGAAACTAGTTGAACTCTAAAAGAAATTAACAATTTGATCAGGTGTGTATAAATGTATACACACACATTTATATTTTTTTTCCAAGTTTATTTATTTATTTATTTATTTATACAAGCACTGGGTACAGTCAGAAGTGCTGGAGGGTGAGAGAATTCACCAGAGCCAGAGCGGGGAGCAGAGCAGGCAGAAGGACCAAAATACACTGCTGAGGGGAGCAGCGGGCGGCAGGAGAGGTCTGCACGCCATGCGGGACCCTCCTCTGGTGGCCGGGGAGCAGCCGGGGATCGAACTGGCGCTGCAGAGGCTGTGGGCAGCTTCGCAACCCAGCGCTCAACCGCTGCGCCATCGGGGAGGCCCTCACATTTATATTTATTGATAGATAAGTATAGAGCATTGCCTTTCTCTAAATCATTTCTTAAATGGTATATTAACAGACTCTTGTTGGCTGATTCCATTAAAATACAAAACAGGGCCTCCTGGGTGGCACAGGGGGTTGAGACACAATCTATGAAGCTATCCTCAGCCACTGCAATGAGTTCCATCCCCTGCTAGGGAGCTACCCACATGGCGCAGCAGACCTCTCCTGACTTGCCCACTGCTCCCCTCAGCAGTGTATTTCAGTAGATCTGCCTGTTCCATTCCCCACTCTGTCTCTGGTGAATCCTCTCACCCTCCACACCCCTGGCCTGTACCCCAGTTCTTGTATGCATAAATAAATAAATCTTTTTAAAAAATAATAAAATACAAAACAGTCTGATTTGTTGTGAGTCATTTCTATAATGATGTAGATGAGTGAGGAGCAAGTTCATAACCAAAACAAATGATTCAGTTCAGCAAATATGTATTTACTGAGCACAAACTTAATGCAGGCTCTGTTCTAGATGCCTGGGATGCGTGGGAACAAATCAGTCAAAGGTCCCTCACCCGTTGGATATCACATCCTAGTACACAGTAGTGATCAATCACTGTAGACATGTGTATACTTCTGAGAATTCAGGAATGGTGATAAGCCTGCAATTTAATAATTATTCATTCCCTTCTACCTTTACATGTCACATTTTTGGAATGAGGAAAAAGGTTAATCAGTGTTCACTCTGGTGACCTTGAGTTGTATTGCTGGTTGAGTTCTGATGCTTGGATCATGTTACTTTTTAAAAAAAGCTGGAAGCAAAGCTGGAGTCTGCTGGGAATGCTAAGCTGGAGCATCACCAGCTGTTTATCCTTTGTTGGAGAAGTCTAAGAGGTCAGGGGAAGTGGCAGTTATTTCTTCTCTCCAACAAAGTACATAAGCATTGGTAGAAAACAGAATCACATTAAAAAGATAGAATAGAGAAAATATCTCAATTAATCTCAATTAATATTCTTGAATCTACAGTATTCTGTATTAAATCAAATGAGTCATCTCTTTCTTCTTTCCTTTAAGGTATCGAAATGTTGCGAAGATGTAAGGGATTATGTTGAAGAAAGATCTGGGGAGGATCCACTAGTAAAGGGTATCCCAGAGGACAAAAATCCCTTCAAGGAGCTCAAAGGAGGCTGTGTGGTTTCATAAAAAAAAAAAAAAAAAGAAAGAAAGAAAAGAAATACCAGGAATATCTTGAGTTTCAGTGACAGTATTAATTTTTGGTGGCGTATAGTAATACAACCCACATGAATTATAAGTATAAACTTTTAATAAAAATTGGGATGTGAAAACACCTAAAACTGTTTTTTTTAAAGATTTATTTATTTATGCATATAAAAGCTGGGATACAGGCCAGAGTTGTGGGGGGTGAGAGGATTCACCAGAGACAGAATGGGGAGCAGAACAGGCAGATTGACTGAAATATACTGCTGAGGGGATCAGCGGACGAGATAGGAGAGGTAGGCTGTGTCATGTGGGTTAGCTCCCTGGTGGGACAAGGATTGAATTTGTGCTGTAGTGGCTGGCTGTAGCCTGATAGCACTGTGTCTTTAATCCCTGTGCCACCAGGGAGGCCCCTAAAACTGTTTTTCTTATAGTACTTGATAATAATATTGATTGACCCCTTTCATTGACAATTTTTAGTATTTTTAATGAATGAGTCTACATTATTCTGAGTTGCCAGCATATAGTTAATATTTTCTGGTTCTTCACTTCCCTATCAGCACTTGTAATACTCCACCTAGAAATTTTATGGTTAGATTTGTATTTTTCCCAAATTTTCTCTTGCCCACTGAATTAGGAAATTTATTTTTTGATTCACAAATGATCTATCTTGCCAAAATGTGTTCTATGAATACTTTGTTTTTGGTATCTTATTTTGTTTCTTTTTTTCTCCACCCCCCTAGTCAATGGTAATGGTTTTACCATAACCTCTTCCTATAGTCATTCAAATTCTATTTGACATGGGGAAGATGACTTTCTCCCAGATTAACTAGATTAAGGGTTTAGCCTTTGCTCACACAGCACCATGAATTTAACCAGCTCTAGAATAAAGGTTACAAATACAGACTTAGAAGTCAGTGAGTTCTAACTTTACTGCCTAACTGACTTTGATAAATTACTTCACTTTTCTAAATATCAGTTTATTCTACTGTAAAATAGAGACAATGATGGCCCTTTTTCATGGGAGTTAAATATTATACTTGAGTAGCAATTGAAGTTAACATGTTGCCTACTATATACTAAGACCCAATAAGAGCTATCTAGTATTACTTATGAAAAAGGACTTAGACAAAATATTTCCAATTCTTTAAGGTACATGCTATTTCAACCCACCTCTATGAAGACTTTCACAAGCATGGTCCTTTTCTCTGTTGCAGTGGTGCAGAAAGACACAGAAAACAACTATTACCTGCATTATCTTGCTAATCAGTTTCCTCTTGGCAACTTATTGAGTTTGCATAAGCCAATTTTCACACCTTTTTACTGATGACTAAGAGATAACTTGCCTCTGCTTCTGTTAACAAATGACAAGTGTAATTACCCCAAATCGGAAACTATTTTTGTTATTAGCATTTCCTTGTTGCTGTCTCACAGTTACAGTGCTATATTTGGATATGTCTGTGATCAGAATACTTAGAAATGCTAATTAATTGTCATACTTTTAAGAACTTAATAAGAATTTTCTATTATTAGGTCAGAAAGGGACTCTAAGTCATCTCATGTTTGGTTCTTAATGTAGCGCCCCCCACCTCTCACCATAGCAAATGTGCAACAACTATCTGTTGACTCTTGCCAACCCCTTCATTTTGGGGTGGAGAAGATGATCGAGACTCAGGAAACTGAGTTGGTGAAATTTCTTGTATCCAAACTCTGGGCCTCTTCATGAAAGGTTAGCAACATATCTAGCACAAATCTTTATCAAATATGCATTGTAAATATGCATGTAAAATATATATTTTACATCATTGTTCATTTTTTTAATGATTTATTTATTTATGTATACAAGAGCTGGGATAGAGGCTAGAGATGCTGGGGGTGAGAGAATTCACCGTAGACAGGTGGGGAACAGAACAGGTAGACCGAGTGAAATATATTGCTGAGGGGAGCAGCGGGCGAGACAGGAGAGGTCTGCTGCGCCATGAGGGTTGCTCCCTGCCTGGCCTGGAATTGAACTGGAGCTGCAGAGGCTGTGGATTGCTTCATAGTGAGGTGCTTAACCCCTTGCACCACCAGGGAAGCCCCTCATTGTTCATTTTTTAACAATGTTTGCTTTCTTAAATATGCATTGGTTTTTAACAGATTCCAGGATACAGTAAATTCTCTTTTCTCTGTTTCTTCAGGAGACGCTCTTTCCCACTATTAAAAATTACAAAAACCCTCCCCATTATACCCAGTACTTCCTGACTTCCTTTCCCACTGCGTTCTCCTCTGCAGCACCCATCATCATCCAGCATATTTATTTATTTGTTTGTTTGTATATGTTTGTATGTATGCATTTATGGTGTCTTTCTGCAGAGGCTTTCTATGTGCAATTTAACATTTATTTAGTGAAGTATTCCATGTGTGTTTTTTCCTCTGATGAAAAAATCCACTGTCTCCTATGGCATGTGGTAGTGTGTACAATCCTAACAAACATCTTTTTTTTAATTTTTAATTTTTTTTATATCGTTGTTCATTTTTAAACAATGTTTGCTTCCCACCCCCTCAGGGGTAGTCCCCATAGAGTTTCCTTCACCAATGCACCGGTGCACTATCACTACAGTCCCCTGTGCTCTTCCTGCCCTTATTTTGATCCCTCTCCCTCCTCCTCCCCTGCAGTATGTCTCTGATTTATAATTGTCTGTTTTGGCTTTGTTGTGTTTTGTACTGTTATTTTTTTTACACTGATGTCTTATTGGGTTCCCCTATATTCCTGTTATAAGTGAAACCATCCGGTATTTTTCTTTTTCCTTCTGGCTTATTTCACGGAGCATAATTCCTTCTAGCTCCACCCATGTTGCTGCAAATGGCATGAGTTTATCTTTTTGATTGCTGAATAATATTCCATTGTGCATATATATCACATCTTCTTGATCCAGTCATCTATCTTTGGGCATTTGGGTTGTTTCCAGGTCTTACCTATTGTAAATAGTGCTGCAATAAACATAGGAGTACAGGTGTTCTTTTGAATCCATGTTTTTGTATCCTTTGGGTAGATCCCTAGGCGTGGAATTCCCGGGTCATATGGTAGCTCCATTTTTAGTAGACTGAGGAACCTCCAAACAGCTTTCCATAGTGGTTGGACCAGTTTGCACTCCCACCAGCAATGTAGGAGAGTTCCTTTCTCACCACATCCTCGCCAACATTTGTTGCTTGTTGTTTTGATATGTGCCATTCTTACTGGTGTAAGGTGGAATTGTTAGGGGGAAAAGGATGTCCTAAAGCTAATTCCATACAGGCTTTGTGGACTCCACCCCCCACCCCAGACCAAAGCCAAAGACACTGGGAACTCCAAATCCCATCACCACCAAAGGGAAGGTGGCTGGGACCTGAGGGTGGGGTTAAGCAGCCAGATTTGGTATAAAGCCAGACACGTGGGCTTTGGAGGGGATCCCCCATTTTGGCTCTCCACCAGCTCTGAGAGTGCCTTTGGATTTCCAGGTTGGCGGATCGGGTAGGACGCATTAAAGACTTTATTTCCCTATTTTCTCCCTGAGTTGTACATTTCCTTAATTCCCTTTCCCTTGTAAATAAACCTTTTATTAACCTTTTGTGTGCGCCTGTAGTGGAGTATTAATAAGTCCCTTTTAAGCGCAGGTGAGGACCCACAGCCCGGCAACCCGTTTTATATCGGGGTTGCCCTATAACAGTATCTCAATGTGGTTTTGATTTGCATTTCCCGGATGATAAGGGATGTTGAACATTTTTTCATATGCCTGTTGGCCATTAGCATTACCTCTTTGGAGAAATGTCCTTTAAGTTCTTCTGCCCATTTCTTGACTTGATTGTCTATTTTGTTTTTGTTTAAGTCCTGTGAGTTTTTTGTATATCTTTGTGATCTTATCAGTTGAATGGAGTGCAAAAATTTTTTTCCCAATCAGTGGGGTGTCTCTCTGTTTTGGTTAATGTCTCTTTTGCTGTGCAGAAGCTTTTCAGTTTGATGTAATCCCAGGTGTTTATCTTTTCCTTGACTTTCTTTGCTTTGGGTGATGAAACTAAAGATATTATTGAGATGTATGCTTTGTAGTGCTTAAGAAACATCTTTAGTTCTATCTAATAACTGGAGATATCTTTGGAGCCAGATGAGTCTAAATTACAACCATGGCTTGTCTACTTTGTCATTGGAAATTTTGGACAAGTAACTTTAGCTCTTTGAATCTCAGTTTTGTTTTGTTTTTTAAGATTTATTTATGCATACAAGAGCTGGGGTACAGGCCAGAGGTGCAGAGGGTGAGAGGATTCACCAGAGACAGAGTGGGGAACAAAACAGGCAGACTGACTGAAATACACTGCTGAGGGGAGCAGTGAGGGAGACAGGAGAGGTGTGCTGCGCCATGTGGGTAGCTCCCTGGCTGGCCAGGGATGGAACTCGTGCTGTAGAGGCTAGGGACAGTTTCACCGTGCTGTGCTTAACCTCTTGTGTCACCAGGGAGGCCCTGAATCTCAGCTTTTTTCATGTAAAAGTTTCATGTGTAAATTTTTTCATGTATAAGCTTTTTTCATGTATAAGCTTTTTTCATGTATTAGAATACATCCCTACATATGAATTTAAAATCTCTCAGATCATAGAGGTGGGCATATAGGCAAAACCTGGTAACTTTCTTTATTATTATAATAGAGCCTGTAGGCTTCCTGTAGTCAAAAAACTTTACTATTAAATAATCTTTGACACTTCATTTTCCCACCTACTGGAATTTAGTCATACATTGATCTCTACACCTGAAATGTTCCTCCACTTCATCTCATTTCAGCCTTTGAAATCCTTCTCCTTTTCTGAGGCTCACTAAAAATTATCTCCTCTATTTTTCACTTCATACCAAGAGTATGCTATATATCTCCTAGGTCATATAATACTACTTTTCTTTCTCTCTCTTTTTTTAAAGATTTTTTTTTTTATACATACAAGAACTGGGGTATACGCCAGAGGTGCAGGGGTGTATGTGAGAGGATTCACCAGAGAGAGTGGGAAGCAAAACAGGCAGAGTGACTGAAATACACTGCTGAGGGAAGCAGCAGCCAGGCAGGAAGGGTCTACTGAGCCATGTGGGTTGCTCCCTGGCCAGCTGAGTGGCCCAGATCGAACTCGTGCTGCAATGGCTGGCAATTGTTTGATAGTGCTGTCTTTAACTCCTGTGCCACCAAGGAGACCCTACTTTGCTTCCTCTTAATATAATGTGTAGCCTTGTATTAATCTCAATGCTATTTTGTAAATTTCCCCAACCAGAAGCTCCATTCATCTTTGAAACGGCCATGCAGACTGAAAAATTATCTCCATAATTTAACTGACTTAAATAAATATTTAATTCAGTTAAAAGCAGGCCAAGACAATACTTGTGTATTAGATAATTCAGAATTCTTGTTGGCCTAGCCAATGATTAAATCAACAGTAGAGTTAAAATTTCCGTTGCTTAAAAATACAATTATCAGCAGAATTTTGAATAAAAATAAAAGTCAGAGGAAGGAAGTACACAGAAGATGGTCCAGGAAAAAGGAAATGAAATCATGACTCTCGTGCAGCTACCACTGGCCATAAGTGAATCTTTGTTTCAAAAGCTGTTATTTCAGCAGCGTGGATTACTTGGTTAAAGGGAATGAGGTCAGAACAGAGGGAAACAAAAAAATATTCTAGGCATAGATTTAGCATTCGGTTCTTCAACAGAACTTCCTGTTATCATTAGTGAGGATGAGTTAAGTATACATACCTACTATAATACATCATGTGAGCTGCTTGCACTTTGACAGTGTTTTGTACACTTAGGTGAATTTTTAATCTCAAACAAGAACAAAAAAAAACCCTGACTGCTATTTTCATTTGGATTGATATGATTTTAGCCAGATTTCATGGCAAAACTAATGTCAAACTTCCTAAATTCCTAAAAGGATGTATTAACATAAGAAAAATAATACACTGAGTAATGAAAAAGACCAGTTATATGTGATGAAAATTAAAGTCTTTCAGGAACAGAATTGATAAATCATCTTGCTAGCATGAATTAAAAGTAGTCATTAAGTATTATAAATACTTTCCTTAACAGAAGGCCATTATTTTAATGGCCTATACAGTGACCATTCATTTTATAAATTTTATTTTATGTATTTTTTTAAAAGATTTTTTTATTTATCTATGCATACAAGAACTGGAGTCTAGGCCAGAGGTTGCGGGGGGGGGGGGGGGGGGTTGGGGGAGTATGGAGGAGTGAGTGGATTCACCAGAGACAGAGTGGGACGCAAACAAGCAGATCTACTGAAATAGAGTGCTGAGGAGAGCAGCAGGGGAGACAGGAGAGGTCTGCTGTGACCCATGTGGGTCACCTCTCTGGCCGGGGATCAAACTCAGGCCGCAGTGGCTGGTGGTAGCTTAATAGTGCTGAGACTGAATCTCTGCACCACCAGGGAAGCCCTGTATCTTATAAATTTTAAAAGAGGTGAATTTGTGATGTATTCTAGTTAATTTATACCAACAGAACAGACACAAAAAAATGCATATTTTGCAAAATTAGACCAGATCCCTGGTCTTTTCTGAGTTCAAGTTAGTATTAAATCAACTCCAGTGTAACTACCTTCAATATTTATAGAGGTTGATTTTTCACAAATACTTAACACATTAGAAAAATAATCAAAGAAATAATTTTCCCTTTTTATTTGCATGCTAAAATAAGTATTTTATGATTTTTCCTCTTTTATACTTTAAAGAAAACATAAAATGGAAATAACCACATGCTTAATTCTATTTTTATCAAACAGATATTTTTAAAACACTTGTCAAAAGATAGTATATTTAAAAAGTTCATTTCTGATTACTCCTGTCATTTTCACTGTGGAATGGTTTCTACATATTATTTTGCAAAATAACTTATATTAGGGATAATATGTGAAATATAAGTGAAAAATTAATACAACATTTGAACATAACTAATTTGGATTTTTAAATGTTTTTATTCAAAAAGTTTTGTTGATAAAATATTTCTGCAAGAATATTGGAGAAATTGCTTACTTATATGTGAAGTAAGCTTAGGAATAGGAAGGAGACTACATAATCTTGTCCTAAAAATCATGTTCGGGGGCCTCCCCTGGTGGCGCAGCGGTTGAGCGCTGGGCTGCGAAGCTGCCCGCAGCCTCTGCAGCACCGGTTCAATCCCTGGCCACCGGTGAGGGTTCCACATGGCGCGACAGACCTCTCCTGCTGCGCCCACTGCTCCCCTCAGCAGTGTATTTCTTCGCCAGTCTGCCTGTTCTGTTCCCCTCTCTGCTGAATCCTCTCACCCTCCCACTATTCTGACTGTACCCAGTGCTTGTATAAATAAATAAATAAATAAATCTTTTTTTAAAAAAAAGTTCCCAAATACAAATAAAAACCACAATGAGATATCATCTCACACCGATGAGAATGATCCATATCAAAAAGGACAAAAACAACAAAGTTGGTGAGGGTGTAGAGAATAAGAAACCCTCTTACACTGTTGGTGGGCATGTGGACTGGCCAGTCACTATTAAAAAAAATATGATTTCTCAAACTATTAAAAATAAATCTACCATATGATCCAGGCATTCAGTCCCTAGGTATGTACCTGAAGAATGCAAAAATACTAATTCAAAGGGATATATGCACTGCTGTATTTATTGCAGCGATATTTACAATAGCCAAGTTATGAAAACAACCTAAGTGGTCCAAGAATAGATACATGGAGTAGAAGGACGTGGTATACATATACACGATAGAATACTACTCAGCTATAAAAAAGACGAACTCTTGCCATTTTTGACAACATAGATGGAACTGGAAGGGATTATGCTAAGCAAAATAAGTCAGAAGGAGAAACACAAATACTGGATGCCTTCACTTATATGCAGAATAAAGAAAAAGAAAACAAAGGGTCAGGGGCCTCCCTGGTGGTGCAAGGGGTTAAAAAACAGCACTATGAAGCTATCCGCAGCTACTGCAGCAAGAGTTTGATCCCCAGCCAGGGAGGTGACCCCACATGGCGCAGCAGACCTCTCCTGACTCCCCATTGCTCCTCTCAGCAGTGTATTTCAGTCGATCTGCCTGTTCTGCTCCCCACTTTGTCTCTGGTGAGTCCTCTGACCTCCCACACCTCTGGCCTGTACCCTAGTTCTTGTGTGCATAAATAAATAAATCTTAAAAAAAGAAAAAGAAAACAAAGGTTCAAACAAAATCAAGCCAGTATAAATCTTAGAAATCTGACTACAGAATTGAGGCTACCAGAGAAGGAAGGAAAGGGGAGAGAGCAAATTGGGGTGGGGGTGGGGGGGGGCACAGTGGATTATGGTGGAGGACTGCAGGTGCTTTGGTGTGTTATGACACGCATCTGAGGAGATGTGACCCTGTGCCTCTGAATCACAGTGTTGTAAATCAGTATTACCTCAGTAAAAATGTTCCCCACATTTTACCGTTAAAATCAAACAACAAAACATTTTTAAGAATGTTGCGATCATGTCATTTCAACATTTCCTAAATCATTATAGTGTAATCAGTTTACATTATATGATATTAGCATGTGAATTATTTGATAAGGATAAAAATAAGAATAGATTAAGATGTATTTCATCTCTAATTGAAGTCAATTAAGACTGGGGAAGAAGTAAAAGACTAGTATGGATTTATAAATATCACTGTAAATAACTAGATGATTTCAGAGGGGAGAAGTTTCCAGAACAAAATTGTTCTATTTTTATGATTTGGAACAAACACACACTAATTTGCTTAACCGATTTATTTAATTCGAGTGCATATTATTTAATTTAGGCTACATTAACTATTTTCACTAAATTATTTAATCTATTTTTCACCTCACTTTTAAATTTATGCAATGGGAAGTCACAAAAGTAATTGGTTTCTGGAGACAGATGTGTTTTTGTCTTGGCTGACTGCTTACTAACAGAAAAACTTCAACCACTGATTTAACTTACTTGAGCCTGGGAGACCTGTGTGGTATTTCAATTCCTGAAAAAGAAGTCTCTTATTAAATATTTTACTTTGTGTAAGTTATTTATCAAATCTATTTACATAAAAACAATTAGGAAGGAAGCATACCTTAGCTAATCCACCCCTCCCCTGCCTATCACATATTTTACCAACCAGAAAATCAAAATGCAGAAAAAATATAAGTGACTTTTCCAATGATAGCCAGTGGCAGAGCTAGGACAAGAATCCACAAGTACCCATCAAGTAACTCATTGTCCCTTTCATTCTGATGTATTGATTGAGGATATGTTGGAGGAGGCTGGCAAGAAACTATGAATAAACAAACAAAAGAAGTGGCTGTGGGTGGTTAAGGCCAAGTAACCTGAGATCATCAGTTAAACTCTTGAATTTGATTTCATAGGCAGGAGGTAAGCTCTGGTGAGAAAATATTATCTGGCTGTTTGGGAAAGTTTCTTGCATTAATACTTTTTCTTCTAGTCTTCCACGCATCATTAGCAAGGTTTTAGTTTATAATTAAAGGGAAAGTGTACAGTGCACATAAAAATGTTTCATACCAGACAGTTTCCTGGCTTTACCCAGTGGCAGCTAGATGAATATTGCTTTGCAGACAGTAAAGAAACCAGTACTAAGTGAAGCCACTTCCTACATCCTGGAAGGTGCTTGAGCCAGGAATTCAAAACCATTGGTGTCAAGTGCTGCCCAGACCTTGGCAGATGGGGTAGTGGAGAAATTCTGCTAAGAACTTGAAGATTCTTGCTTTTTTCTCCTCTGGTTAGTTTCTTATCGTCCAATCATTACAAAATATCCCCCTGAAAAATGACTAAAGATTCCATTCAGGATTGAGAAAATTATTGTCAGAAAATGGCCGTGCAAGTTGTCAACGATATTCACATACCAATCCCCTCTGTATCCCAAAACGTGTAAGTCGGTTTCAGACCTTAAACTCACTGATGGATGCACCCCAGCAGATGCGGTGGGTAGATGAGATCCCAAGTCAGTTTCATTTTCTTGGAATTTTTCTTAACTGTCCACATCTCCCACAACGAACGTGCATATCTTACTGGGGGAAAGTTACGAACTGTATATTTTTAAAACTATTGGAGACTATTTCCTGCCTGGTAGTGTCCTCCTTTTCTTACTTTACAAACAAAACCCGGATGTGACTAGGAATGGGGGGGGGGAAAAAAGGAACAAAAAGTAAAACTTTGTTCTCCAGGAAAGTGGGCTAGCGCAGCCCCAACCCTTGGGCCCCAGCCCAGGCCGGGCCCGGCGGGCGTGGCAGGGTCAGAGCCAGGAGCGCGGGGCCAGCATCCCCGCGGGGAGCTCGGGCAGCACGGCTCCTCGGGGGCCCGGGGCCACCCCTAAAACTTAACCCTAACCGCGGCCTTTCTGGGCAGGCCTCCCGCGGCAGTGGGGACCTGAGAAAGCGCCCCCAGGGCTCTAAGCTCCCGGGCCGCCGCGCAGCGCTGGGGTGAGGGCACGTCCGGCGGCGGCTGAGCTCTCGGGGCGCCGGCTCCGCGCGCGGGGAGGGTCACGTCCAGCGCCGGCGGGCGGGGTGCGGGCACCGCAGTTATTTCGGGACACGCAGCGGTTTGCAGCACGTCCAGCCACTCTCTTCCAGCGCTGTGTGCTCCTGGGCGCAGTTCAGGAGCAAAAATGCCTGCTCTTCACATCGAAGATTTGCCCGAGAAGGAAAAACTGAAGCTGGAAGTCGAGCAACTTCGCAAAGAAGTGAAGTTGCAGAGGCAGCAGGTAAGTTGGCTGCCCCAGACTCTGTCCTTCTCTGAAATGAACCGGGATCAGCTTCTCCTGGTCTCTTGAGGTCAAACAAGTAGGGCTTTTTCTTTGGGTTTTTGGTTGGTTGGTGGGTTTTGGATTTTTTAGGGTCTGCTCTTGAAGTGGGGTTTTGGCGGTGCCTGCAAACTGCTGGTTGAAGTGGGTAAATCGTAGGCGGCCACGGGAGAGCGAGGCACTTCAAAGGCAAGTGTCAGAACAGCTGAGGAGCCTAAAATGGGGGAGACAAGAAAATTCTGCCGCGTCGGTTTTTTAAAACAGCCTGAAGGGAAAAGGCAGATGCCTGTTTAGTTCCTTTATCTTTTTCACCATGGGAAACGATGGTACTGGAAAGAATTTTTTAAGATCACAGTTTAAAGTCTTGAGTTACCAAGTTTTGAATTTCACCAGGGATCTCCTGAGGTGTCCAGTGAGTGAACAGTCTGGTGGGACTCCGAAGTGAAACATTACAGTTTTTAAACATTTATTTGTAAATCCTATTCCTTTGGGATTTATTAGTATGTACAGTGAAGTAATAAGTCGTTATCTATGTTTATTTATAAATAAATAATTATACTGCATAGGAAATTCTTTGTAGTGATCACGATTAAATATTTTAAAAACTGCTGATGTGGATTATAAACTCAGTGAGAACATATGCCCAGTGTTCAGAAGTCTCCACGGAAATTTGTTGGAGCTGTTATCATCCTGACTTCAGTTTCCTGCTGATAATAGGGGTCTTTGTTAAGATACTCATCTTCCTTTTTCATCAATCAGGCAACCTGTTAACCAGGATTAGGCTTTTTGGATAAATTTTTCTAAGAGGAATAATCTAGTCCTTCCTCCACAGCAAGAAAATTTTAAACTGATTTTATTTCTGTGGGGCTTAATACTAGAAAAAAAATTAAGACAGTGGAATTGAAGGAGGTAAGGTATGGTAATTACGCTCGCTTACCTTCCTGTTCTGGTTATGGTACATCTGTTCATGGCAAGAGTTTTGTTACTCTTGAGTGATTAGTGGAAGGCAGTTTTACTCTTTACACATTTCTTTTCTCAAATTTAACCTTTTACTTTCAAATCCCAGCTCTACCTAAATTTCTATCCAGGGGGAAGAGTTTTGTAGCTATAAAAATGCTACTATGTTTAAAGTAAAAAAGGAAAGTTACAGGATCCAATGAGTAAACTTACTTCTTAAAAATTTCAAGGAACTCATTTTGTGGATGACAAAGCCCAAAATATAGTCTGTGCTGATCGCCTAGATTTTTTCACACAATGCACCTTAGAGATAACATATGAAACAAACTAAATTGGTTTCTATACTAAGTTGGAATATCTTAATATCTGGTCCACTGTAGAACTTACATGGGAGAAAAGACAAGTGTTTTCCAGTCAATATTGGGCAAGTATTGGGGTAAGGGCCTGAATGCAGCTCAATATTAATGTCCATTAAAGGCTTCATTTGTTACCAATTTCTCCCTTCCTGTTCCCTCCCTTATTCCTTAGGACTCACCGTGCTGCATAGACTTTTCAACTCCAGAGATTCCCAGTGAGGAAAACTCCAGGGATAGTCTTTGATTCAAGCATATTTTATTATGCACTTTCCAACGTTACTCTTAGGGAACATTCAATCCTCTTACTTTTAAGGATTAAAAAAAAAAATCCTGAAACCCAAGAAGGTTAACTAGATCCTCATTTAAAACCATAGAGATATTGATAGGGCGGGTACAAAAACTCTTGTCTCCTGATGCTTGATCTGTTATTGTTTCAATAAAATCGTTCCTTTCTGAGCTTTGTGCTCTGCCCAGGCCTGAGAGGCAAACACAGGCCGAATTCAGGCTCCAGCTAATTTTTGTTCAAACATATCCTCTTGATCCTGGAAGGAAATGCACCAGGAGGAATTAGCCACTTTTAGCGTTTAGCAGATCTTTTTGGAAACCTAATGAAGAGGTTTCTGTAAACAGATGCAACTTGGGAAAACATGAATTTATCCACAAATTTCTCTGGAGCCACAGACCCCAAGTTATGTATATCTGCATCATCGCATCTGAGAATTTACTTAAAATGTACACAAACACGGTGAATGTCAGCAGCAATTGTGAGCAAATGTTACCGGAGACTGGGGCCCAAAAAGCCTTTATTTTGCCACAGTTTAAATACTGCTGCAGCTAGTTTTAAGTTTTCGATCAGTGGCCTTTCACACTAGTGTGCAAAGAATCTCAGGGGTATGAAAGTAAAATATTAAATGTTGTAGTTTTGATTAGTTTTAAATCCCACCTTTTTTGTAGTTTTCAGTGTAGGTTTTATTTTTTTAAGATTTTTTAAGATTTATTTTATTTATTTATACATACAAGACCTGAGATGTAACAGAGTTGCAGGGGGGAGTGGGGAGAATGAGAGGATTTACCAGAGAGAGAGTGGGGAGCAGAACACAGGAATTTACTGAAATACACTGCTGAGAGGAGCAGTGGCAGAGATAGGAGATGTCTGCTGTGCCATGTGGGTAGCTCCCTGGCCGGGGATTGAACTCATGCTGCAGTGGCTGGGGACAGCTTCATAGTACTGAGACTTAACCCCTTGCACCACCAGGGAGGCCCCAGTTTAGGTTTTGTAATTATGCCTAGTGCAGTAACGCAGTAACATCTTGAGTTATGTCTAATAATTATGTACATTTTGGGATATATATGCAAACATTTTTTAGTGATTCTCATTAATTCAATTTGAAGATTCCTAATCTAGATTACAATTCATAAGAGTATTTGCCTAATTTTAAGAAGTGTCCATTGAAATAATCTACTGCTGCCATAATTTTTACCTCCAATTTCTTACTAGTGATACAAGCCTTCATTAAAACACTAGCTCTTTTTTCCACTTTTTTTTTTTAACTCAAACTTGCAATGTCTCCTAAGAATAGACTTTTGAAGAAACTATTCAGTCCTTTCTCCATTGTAGAAAAGTTCTAAATGATTACACAAACATAATAGTCTCAGATAGTCCTAATAAACCTCAGATAAGGGGGTTTTTCTTTGTTTTTTTGTTTAATGTCCATCCCACCCGCCCTGCCCACCCCCCCAACAATGGGGAAGGAATTCTGAGCTGAACAAGGTGGATCATTTGGGTAACTTAAAAGTTCCCAGAGTCAGACTTTTGGCAATTCTTCCATCATTCTGCGAAATGTGTAGAATATGGTCCACACCCATAATTAGTGTACATTTTGGCAAGACACACTCCAAAACATTGGGGGATTATTTACTGCTGCACCTGTTCTTTAGCATGGAAAATTGAAAGTGGGTATGTTTTACTTCGTAAAATACCCTGACACGTCATAATTGTACTTTAGCAGAGGAAGTAAATCATATGAGGAACAATGGTTAGAAATTTCTGGGGATGATCTATTTAAATATATGGTGACTTTCAAACATTTTTGATCCTGGCCATAGTAAATATATATTACAGTGATTGTTAATATATGCTCCATATAGTTAATATATACTCTGTGCTGTACTCTGATATTTTATTCCATTTCATTGTTTAAAATACTGGTTGTACTAGATTTTATTAATTTCACTGGAGGATAATGACAAAGTTTGAACAATTCTAATTTTTTTTTCCTTCAGGTGTCTAAATGTTCTGAAGAAATAAAGAACTACATCGAAGAACGTTCTGGAGAGGATCCTCTGGTGAAAGGAATTCCAGAGGACAAGAATCCCTTTAAAGAAAAAGGCAGCTGCATTATTTCATAAATAACTCTGGGGAGAAATGTCATCCTCAGTGGAAGAACAAGTTTGTTTTAGTTTGTCCAAACAAAACCAATCCGCCTTTTGAAGAAAGAAACATTTAAAAGAGATTTTCTTAAGCACTTAATATAGATAGTGTTCAATGTAAAAGCAATGTGCTTCTCATCTTTGCTCACAACACACCCTTTTTAAGACACCAGAGAATATCAAATGTATAATTATGGAAATAAGTCCATTACTTGTGCATGACTCGTCTCTTTATGTTGCTTGATGCCTCAAATAAAGTTTTCTCTCTGAAAAATGAGTGCTGGCAATTTAATAAGGATTTTTTTAATTACACGAACTTTTATATTTCTCCCCTAACCTTTTTAGTGTTTGGAACATATATCAAAGGATCAGTTGGTTTGATAGATCAGGTCTCCAATCCAACTGTCTCAGGAGGCTTACAGTGCTGAGTTCTGAACTTGTAGAATGTGTTTGAACTAATGTAAAATACTAGGGAACTGAGTGAGTTAAATTCCTCACTACAGATATCCCCTGCTTTTCAAGAATTCATGTTATGCTGCTTTGCTTTTATGAAAGACTTACATTAGTGCCTGCTTTCACTAATCAAAAGAAATTTGAAGAGCACGTTCACTTTTATGACAAAGACGAAAAGCAAAAAGTAATGTCAAATTGTGCCTCTATAGAGGCAGTGTGCCCCAGGAGTGTGAATGACACTGCAAAGCTTCTTGCCCAGGAATGACTTTATATTAGTTTTGTGTTTATTGGGTCATTCCTGCTTTTAATATAGGTATTATTTTAGGTTTTTTATGTTATTCAGTGGATTATTTTTTGAGTCCAGAAACATTTAAATATTTTTCCATATAAATGGTAATTGTTTCTTTACTTTTGGCCATTTTGTCTTGGGAAAGGCTTCATTTCAATACCCTTCCTTTGAAGGGTGGGTTGTGAGGAGGAGATACATGTTAGGGAAATGAATGAACTGAATTCCTCATGTTAACGGGAGTCACATTGTATCATGAGCAGGTCTGTTACAGGGCAGGGAGGGGGCACCCCAGAACCCTCAGACCTGCCTGCTCTAAATAGGTTCTGCCATCCGCTGCATCAAGACAAAACATATAAGACCTTTAATGGAAAGGAACTTTTTTTTTTCTTGTTTAATATTTTTTTTTATAACATTGTTCATTTTTAAACAATATTTGCTTACCCCCACTCCTCCTCAGGTGTAGTCCCCATAGAGTTTCCTTCACCAATGCACCCGTGCACCATCACCTCAGTCCCCTCTGCTCCTCCCTCCCTCTGATCCCTGTCCCTCCTCCTCCCCTGCAATTTGTCTGATTTATAATTGTTTTGGCTTTGTTGTGTTTTGTGCTGTTATTATTTTTTTACACTGATGTCTTATTTGATTCCCCTATATTCCTGTTATAAGTGAAACCATCTGGTATTTTTCTTTTTCCTTCTGGCTTATTTCACTGAGCATAATTCCTTCTAGCTCCATCCATGTTGCTGCGAATGGCATGAATTTATCTCTTTTGATTGCTGAATAATATTCCATTGTGCATATATATTACATCTTCTTGATCCAGTCATCTATTTTTGGGCATTTGGGTTGTTTCCAGGTTTTACCTATTGTAAATAGTGCTGCAATGAACATAGGGGTACATGTGTTCTTTTGAATCCATGTATTTGTGTCCTTTGGGTAGATCCCTCCGAGTGGAATTGCCAGGTCATATGGTAGCTCCATTTTTAGTAGACTGAGGAACCTCCAAACAGCTTTCCATAGTGGTTGGACCAGTTTGCACTCCCACCAGCAATGCAGGAGAGTTCCTTTTTCACCACATCCTTGTTGCTACTTTTTTTGATATGTGCCATTTTTTTTTTTTTAAGATTTATTTATATAAGAACCAGGGTACAAACGGAGGCATGGGAAGGTGGGAAAATTTACCAGAGACAGAGCTGGGAACAGAACAGGCGGACTGACCAATGACACTGCTGAGGGGAGCAGCGGGCATGGCAGGAGAGGTCGGCTTCGCCAAGTGGGATTCTTGCCAGCCAACCAGGTTGAACCCGTGCTGCAGAGGCTGTAGACAGCTTCATAGTGCGGCACTCAACCTGCTGCACCACCGGCAAGGCCCTGATATGCGCCATTCTTACTGGTGTGAAGTGGCATCTCAGTGTGGTTTTGATTTGCATTTCCCTGATAAGGGATGTTGAACATCTTTTCATATGCCTGTTGGCCATTTGCATTGGAAAGGAACTTTAATAAACAATACATAAAAGCCAAAAGAATATAGTTTCTAGATCAAGCACCCAAAGTTACCCATCCTCTCAGGGGTAAAAGTCCACCCAAATGCGATTGGCCCAGCGCAAGGCCTGAAAGCCTGCCACAAATCTAAAGCACCTTTCAGTCGGGACTCTAAGAGTCAGAAACAGCCAGACAAGTTTGAGAGGAAAAGAGCAAAATCAAAATCAAGATAAAAGCTGCCATTGTCACCTCCCCACGGGTCTCTCACCCACATCTATTTCAACCAGTCCAGGACCAAGAAGCAAGTGCAGCTTCTTCACATGTCTCTCTGCTCCATGTACCTCCTTCAGGTCTCCTCATTGCTCTCCATCCTGCTTCTTTCCTTCCTCAGTCCCCTCTCCAGCTTTTTCTCCTCCCTGCTCCCTCTATCCTCCTTTGGGTGGGGCAGGAAACTTGGAACTTCCCCTTTTCCTGGGAACTACCCTGTTACACCCTGTTACAGGTCAAGCTTACCTGTATTTACCCAGTTTTTCATTTTATAGGTAATGTTACAGGTATTGTTCAAAATGTTGGTGCAATAGTGGGCTTCTGAAAAGATGGGGGAGGGAGGGAGGTTGGGATCAGGAGGAGCACCCCAAGAGGCTATCTGATATGTTTATTCACAGGGAGTTGCATTTCCTTCCTTTTTATTTTTTTTAAGATATATTTATTTATGCGTACAAGAGCTAGGGTACAGTCCAGAGGTGCGGGGCGGGATTGGGGGGGACAGAGGACTCACCAGAGACAGATTGGGGAGCAGAACAGGCAGATAGACTGAAATACACTGCTGAGGGGAGCAGCCAGCAATACAGGAGAAAGGTCTGCTGCGCCATGTGGGTCACCTCCCTGGCCGAGGATCGAATTCATGCTGCAGAGGCTGTGGATAGCTTCACAGTGCTGCCACTTAACCCCTTGCACCACCAGG
The DNA here is from genome assembly GCF_014898055.3 of Talpa occidentalis. Taxonomy (NCBI): domain Eukaryota; kingdom Metazoa; phylum Chordata; class Mammalia; order Eulipotyphla; family Talpidae; genus Talpa; species Talpa occidentalis. The sequence continues at coordinate 84,808,925 of NW_026555331.1, forward strand.
GAGGCCCTGCATCTCCTTCCTGATCTCCAGGAGGTCTTGGGCTTGGTGACTGTATGGGAAGGAAGGGACAGTGCAGGATCTCTAAGATCTGAGCAGACGAGGTGAAGGAGGATTCCTAGAGCCCTCAGTAGCTTTTGCAGGCTTCTATTGGGATTTACCAGGTACACAGCAGGCAAGGGTTCTGGGGGGCCAGGAGGCTGACAGGCCTCCCAGCCCCCAGCAAGTCTTCATTCTTTTTGGCCTTCTCTCGTGGCCTCTGCTTTTCTTTCACTCTTCTTGCTCTTCTATTCCTCTCTGCTTCTCTCTTTCGCTCTGCTCTTACATTCGTTCTGCTGGCGTCCCTGTGACACCACCCTTATAAGCCCAGTCTCTCAACCCAGGTGAATCCCATCTACCTATGCCCAAACCTGTCACAGGTGCCCGCCATCAGGCATGCATTCAGGACCACAAGGATCCATCATCTATCCTGATGGAAGGGCAGAAGAGCCTGTTATCATTTACTTACCCTACAGTGACCCTCTAGGTTTTGTGGAATTGGCACAGATACTAGGCACTGTTCTTACGCCTACCTGCCATTTCCAGCCAGCCTTGACTTGAGTCTCACATGCCTCTTTTCCTTCACTAAAGGAACCAGTTAATCTTTTGCCCATTTCTAAAATTGGTTTGCCTTTTTTTAAAAAAGGTTTATTTATTTATGCATACAAGAGCTGGGGTACAGGCCAGAAGTGATGGGGGTGAGAGGATTCACCAGAGACAGAGTGGGGAACAGAACAGGCAGATTGACTGAAATACGCTGCTGAGGGGAGCAGCGGGTGAGGCAGGGGAGGTCTGCTGCGCCATGCGGGTTGCTTCCTGGCCATGGATTGAACTGCTGCAGTGGATGCGGATAGCTTCATAGGTTATGTCTTAACCCCCTGCGCCACCAGGGAGGTCCCTGCCTTTTTTTCTTATTGATAGGCAGGAATTCTTTAGATATTCTGGCATTTACTCTTTGTCAGTGAGAAATAGGTGTAAATACCTCTCCTAGTCTACAGCTTACTTTTCACAGTAGGAACCATAGCTGCAGTGGTATTAGCTCAAAGGTGCATCTTGCCAAAGTCCAGGTTTTAGCTCAAAGGTGCAAATGCCCACATTCTCCATGGAGGCACCGGCAACTGTCATTTCAAAGAAAGGGACCTTCATTCTTAGAACATTCTTTCTTTTACCCTGTCTTGACGCAAATTGAATTAGTTGTGAGCCATAAGGAAACCCCTTAGCTGGTTAGCTCCAACTTAAATGGGCTTAGTTTGTTTCTTGACTAGGTCTTCGCCATCACTTGGACATAGGTGTGCCTTATCAAGCCAGAGCAGTGTCTGTGCCATATAGCAACTTCCTTAAGTGTATCAGCATCCTCACTGCAAAACAGCTTTGCTTCTTTGTAAAGGAACAGGATACTCCAGGCTTTTGAAAGAGCAGGTTATACCAGACCCAGGTCAGGAAACATTTCCTTCAGTTTCCTGCCTTTTTCCAAGGGTTGACGTCAATTGAAATTACTGACAACCCAGGGATGATTTTAGCTCAAGACGAATCTACTCCAGGGTATGGTTTAACAACAGTAAGGGATTTCCCTCCCCTGCCCCCAAAACAGCTGTAGAACAATTAGTATTTGAGATGCACTGCTGCTTTGAGTGTAAATTTCACATGGCATAGGGCTTTAGTACCCTGGCACCTCTAAAGTTTTACTTTAATCAGCTGTTTCATTTATATTAAGTCACAAATTTCTCTTCTGCTGCATAAGAAAGCAAAACATCCATTCTGGTTATTGGTAAGACACACCACCTGCTACCTTCATGAAGGGCCAAATGAACACTTTTATTCCTAACTTCTTAAGAGTTGAGGACTACAAGTCTGTCTCCTGAATTTCTATTAGCCATGTTCAACTATGCATTCATGTGTACCTCCAAGTCCTAGCTTTTGCGCTCCAGCCATGTAACAAAGTAGTCAGCCCACTTCTTAATAAATATCCAATCTTGTGAATGTTTTCACTAAATCTAATTCTGCTATTTTTTCCTTACTGTTTCATCTAGTAACACACAGAAGTGTAATAAAATCCTCTTGATTTTTAAGTGCTTGATTGCTAAATCTTATTAGCTTGCATTAGGAAGAAAATGAAAAATATGGTAACTATATATTTGGATATATGATAAAAGTAACCTTTAGTAAGTGGGAATTTGTTCAGTAGAATTTAAATCGCGTTCAATTTCTTCCAAGTACATAGTTGTGTAGTCATTTGGTATCTAATTATGTTTTGTGTATTGAGACTTGGGTTCTATGAACATATATTAAATTAGAAAAATTGGCTTTTCTCTTTCTAGGCAGAATCTATATTAAAAGCTTACCGTATTTGGCATTTTAAGACAATTTATATGAGTATGTGAAATACAGACTGGTATTTCTTTATTGTCTAAATTTGCATTTTCTTGATTTCCTATGATTTCTAATTAGGTTTTCACATATGCCACTTTTTATTTTGAAAGTGCCTATTCTCATCCTTTCTTCATTTAAAAACTTAGTTTTCTTTTTTCCTTTTTGGCTTATAATTAATCTTCATATATTAAGACTAACATTCTTGGCTGGATATACAAATTGTAAATACCTGCTTCTGTTCCATGGTTTAGTTGAACTTAAGCATATATATATTACTAAATAGAAGATTTTAAATTTTTGTATGTTTTTAAAAGTAAAAGTCCACAAGAGGTTGCAGAGAAATGTACAGGGAAATTGTTTGTACTCTTCCTGTCATATTCCCCATAATTAGCATTTCATACCATTATAGTACTACGTCAAAATTAAGAAATTAACTGTACAATCCATACAATTTGTTCTGATTTTACCTCTCATGCATGTATTCTCTTGTGTGTATATATATATGCAATTTTGCATGTTCTCTTATGCAACCACCAACACAATCAAGATACTTGACTGAACCATCATCACAAGACTTATTATTTCCTTATAGACGTATTTATGCCCTTGCTACTTCCCTAGCCCCTGGTAATCTTTACGTTGTCTTGCATTGCTGTAATTAAATTATTTTAAGAATGCTACATAACTTGAATGATATAGAGTGCCCTTCTGTGACTGGCTTTTATCAATCAATACAATTTGTTCAAGGTTATTTAAGCTGTTGTGTCTAAAAGTAGTTCATTCTTTTTTACTGATAGGTAATATTCCATACTGCAGCTATACCAGAGTTTGTTTGACAATTTACTCATTGTAGGACATTTGGGTTGTCTTAAGTTTGGAGCTTCTATAATGTGCATTCATGTACAGATTTGTGTGTAGAAATAAGTCTTCATTTATCTGGGATAAAGTCTGAGCAATACAATTGCTGAGGTATATGGCAGATTCATGATCAGTTCTTACAGACACTGGCAAGCTATTTTGCAGTAGCTGTAGCACTTGATATTGCTGCCAGCAATTTATGAGTCATCAGTTTCTTTGAATCCTCATTATCATTTGATGTTACCACTATTTTTTATTTTAGCCACTCTGATAGTTATATGGTGGTATCTCATTATGGTTTTAATTTGTATTTTTCTAATGACTAATAATGCTTTACATTGTTCAATTGCTTATTTGCCATTTATTTTCTTTTATGAAATGTCTATGAATGTATTTTGCTCATTTTCTAATTCGATTGTTTATTTAATGTTGAGCTTTCAGCCTTCTGTATTTGAGATACATGGCCTTAGACATGTGATTTGTAAATATTTTCTCCCAGTCTGTCATTTGGTGTCCAATTTGTTCAGATCTGATTTATCAACTTGCCTCTTATGGATTGTGTCTTTGATGTCAAGTCTAAGAACGATTTGCCTACTTTTAGTATCCAAAGACTTTCTTCTCTGTTTCTTTTAAACAGTTTTATGTTTTACAATGAAATCCAAGTACCATTTTGAATTAAGTTTGTATAGGTGTGATGTTTAAGTAGAGATTTTCTTATTCCTTTGCCACAGAGTCATACCGCTTTGATTTCTATGACAGTGAATGATCCAGGAAGATATTTGGAGTGTGATTAATTCTGGTTCATATGCTCCAGAATCCAGTTGGTGAACTAGGGTTTAGAAATAGGACTCCAGACTCTTGCACAGGTAACAGTAAAGAATTTAGAATGGAAACTGTAATCTGTTGAATTCAGGCCAACAAAAAAATCTCTCCTGCAGATCAGGCTAGCTCAAAATTATGCTGCAGGAAAGAAAGCTTCTGAAAGAGAAGATGTGATAATCTCATAAAAGAGGTTAATATTATGGTCAACCCATTAAATCAAAGATGAATGGGGAAATGGAACAATTAAAACCTAGAATCAAGAGAAAAAGAGATGGTAAAAAAACAACTCTACTTGGGCAAAGAGTCATTGACCAAGCAGAATCCAGTACCTGACTGAGGTACAGAATATTGAGGGGGTTTCCACCCATATATTAGAATCTAGACAAATTCAAAAACAGGGAGTCCTCTTTTTCCTTTTTAAAGATTTACTTATGCATACAAGAGCTGGGATACAGGCCAGAGGTGTGGGGGGTGAGAGGATTCACCAGAGACAGAGTGGGGAGCAGAACAGGCAGATTAATGGAAATACACTGCTGAGGGGGGCAACGGGCAATATTGGACTGTCTGCTGCACCATGTAGGTCCCTGAAAGGGTATCCAACTCATGCTGCAGTTGCTGAGGTAGCTTCATACGACTGCATCTTAACCCCTTGAGCCACCAGGGAAGCCCAACAGAGAGTCCTCTTTTAAGGGAAAAAAATTACTAAATCTAGAAGCATAACTCAGATTCATTAAAGTTATTTATAAATGGGTCTAATATATCAATAACTATTATGTGACAGTCAAAATTAGTATTTTAATAATTATTATTTTACATATCGAGCCAAAATGCAGTATTATTTTGCATAATTAGTTGTGTTCATATAACATAAATATAGGTCTTTATTTTGAAGCAAAACTCATATCCTATTCACAGTAATCCCATGTAAATCCGGTTTATGTTTAGATATTTTTTGTCATTCATTAATACCATGATTATAACATGTTTCTTCAAACAGATTTTATACATAAAAATACAAACTCCCATCAATTGTAATGAAAAAAATATAAAGTTTTTCTTAAATGCAGCAATGAAATATGCTTAATAATTAGATTTAGGTGAAAGTAATAAGAATTCTCTTATACATGTTATATATAGAAAACAGAAGAAATTAAGAAATATTTTATGATAAGTGACTATTACTCTAATTATTACCTGTTCATGGGAGAAATTAGAGAAGGTAAAGCAGCTGTCAGTGTTGGAATTGGTGTCTCTGCTTCTGCAGAATATAATTTGGCTTTCCACCTCCTAAACAAAGTAATTTGTCATTATCTATCTGAATTATAAATCTCTATACTCATTTACTCAGCAATTCCAGTAATTGAGATTTATATCAAATCATATATGAAATATATAACATACAAGATTATTTACTGCAGCATTATTTAAATTTGGAAATAATCCAAGTGGACTTGGATAAGCTGTGAAACATCTGCGAATAGAATTCTATGAAGTTATAAAAAAGAAAAAAATCTCTCTGCACTAAAATGGAGAGAAATCTCTAGAATCTAGAGTTAGTTAAACAAAAGGTATGAGGAACACTGCATATTACATATTAAATTTTGTGTAATAAATGAGTCAAATGAATATATTTGCATCTGGTTTTATTTAACAAAACATTGGAAAGCTATGAAGGAAACTAATAAAAATTGCTACTAATTAGGGCCAATACTTGGTATAAGCAGTTGTGGAAGGGTGAGATTGAGATTTTTCTTTGTATATTTTTTCCATAAGGTTTTGATGTTTGGACTATATATAATCTAGTTTAAAAATAGAATTAATTTTAAAATAAAAATAGAAGCAAAATTTATTGCTATGTCTAGGTTTTGAATAATAAGTATATGTTGGCATTAATGTCCTCTGTATCAGAAATAACCTTCTATAGTCAACATGATCTCATAATAGTATATTTTGTTCTATTAAATTTATCCCACTGAATAAGAGTAAGGTATTGGCTCAGTTATTGTTAAACTATACACCCTTGTCTCCTCCAGTAAGATTCTGAGTCTTAGAAGAATGGTGATCAACAAGAAGCCTCTATTTCTAATATAATAGGACTAATGAGAAGATACATTTGCTTTAACTAATAAGAGTGGGATGATCAGAGAAGGAAATTTATGTGGGAATTTTCCTGTTAGGATGAAGCCTGGTACCTTGCCCTGTGCTTTGGGCTGTCCAAATCAGAAAGGTCATCTGTTTAGCTACATTCAGTCTTGGGGGATAAAGCCACAGATATTAAAAAACATTCTGGAGCTGAGAAAATCTAGAAATTCACTGATGCCATTTCTTCCTTTTCATTTTGGTTCATACACATTAAATGATAACCTCCTTTCCTTTAAAAAGATCTGTTATGACGTGCCTCCCTGGTAACCTAGGAATTAAATCTCAGTGCTATCAACAGCTATGGCCTGAGTTCAATCCCCAGCCAGGGAGCTAACCCACATGATGTAGCAAACCTCTCCTGTCTTGCCCACTGCTCCCCTTAGCAGTGTATTTCAGTAAATTCACCTCTTCTGTTCCTGGTGAATCCTCTCACTCTCTGCACCTCTGGCCTACAACCCAGTTCTTCTATACAAAAATAAACAAACAAACAAATAAAATATTTTTTTAAGAGATCTGATATGAAAGTACATAATTTGAACCTGAAAGTGGTCAGGAAGGGGTTAAAATAAGTGTGTTAAAAATTTCAGAAGGAACTCCCTAGTGGCCCAAGAGGTTAAGTCTCAGCACTATCAAGCTATCAACAGCTAGTGCAGCAGGAGTTCGATCCCTGGCCAGGGAACTAACCCACATGGGTTAGTTCAGAAGACACAGAAGACCTCTCCAATTTCATCCGTTGCAGTGTATTTCAGTCACTCCGCCTGTTCTGCTCCCCACTCTGTCTCTGATGAATCCTCTCACCCTCTCACACCTCTGGCCTGTACTCCAGCTCTTGTATGCATAAATCAATAAATCTTAAATTTTTTTTTCCAGAAATTGGCCCTCAAGTTATTGTGAGAAATATTACGCTTAAAGCAACAGGGTCTTAATGAAATTCAACAGTCATGAAAAATAATCCATATTGTCATATACATAAACTTACATATACATTAAAAATGTATATATGTATGTATTTATCTAATAGCAAACATATTTGGATCTCCTTTCATGTATTAGGCACTGGCTTAGGCCTAAGGGATTTAATAGTGAATTAGGCAAAGTTGTTGATATCATGAACTTCATGGAAATCATAATTCACCAGATATAGGTGGAAAATATGGAGTATTTTATGATGTATACATTAGGATAAACAAGAAGTGTTTAATGATGATGATAACTTAGAATTATAAAATGCTTAATATTTGCCCAGCACTGAAGTAAGCTTTTTTACTTAAATTACATCTTTTAATTCTCACAAGTACCCTATGTATCAAGTAGGTAATTTGCACAATCAGATAGCTATTGTAACTGGCAAAACAGAGATTGTACCTTAAATATTAGCAGTACTACTCTTTTTTAGAAACCAATACATATACAGTGAGAAGAACTATTAACAATTTTCTGAAGTGGCTTTTGGCTTAGTTGTTGCCAACTGCTATAGCCTTGTGTATGATATAGTATTTTATAATAGATTATTTTAGCTGTTTTTATTTGTTGATTGGCAGTCACTTAGTGGGTTGGTTGATTTTCTGTAAACACAGACTAATACAGCAATTTAACCTATGCCAAGTGGATGAATTTTGCTTTCGTAATAAAAATCATATCACAACTCTAAATTATTATAACAGTGATAAACTCTAATTACATGCCAAATAGTTTTTGCTTATTTACTAAGTAATTTAAGCTCTCAGTTTAGTACCAGAATTTATCTGATAGAAGTTGTATGAATTATGGTTGAGTGCCTAAAAGAAATAAGTTACATTCTGGGCCTCCCCGGTGGCACAGCGGTTGAGCGCTGGGTTGCAAAGGTGCCCACAGCCTCTGCAGTGCTGGTTCGATCCCCGGCTGCTCCCCGGCCACGGGAGGAGGGTCCCACATGGCGCGCAGACCTCTCCTGCCGCCCGCTGCTCCCCTCAGCAGTGTACTTTGGTCCTTCTGCCTGCTCTGCTCCCCGCTCTGGCTCTGGTGAATTCTCTCACCCTCCCGTGCTTCTGACTGTACCCAGTGCTTGTATAAATAAATAAATAAATCTTAAAAAAAAAAAAAGAAATAAGTCACATTCTTCCAGCACTTTCTAGAAAAATACCAAAATTACTAAGTGATAGCTAGCCCTAGAAAATTGCCTGCAGATACCAAAGAATCTTTTCTAAGTGATCAAACTCAGTCTCAGTAAGAACTTGTATGTTTCCTTTGATAAAAGTAGCTCTAGACTTTAGTTTGTGTTCTCTCAGCATTTTCTTATAACCAGCCTGAGACAGATGATGTTAATGACCTACCTCATAAGAAGGTTTGGGAATTAATGAGCTTGATGCCCTAGGCTATAGGTCATGTTCCTTAAAAAAAAAAAAAAAAAATCCCCATGTATTGATCAGTTTTTAATCAGTAAACTTCTTCAAATCCTTTTTGGAATCAGATGAAATATAAATATAAAAAATATATCCATGCCACACAATCAGTATAGCCTCTCAAACTATCACAGCTACATGTGCTACAGTGTAGCTGAGGGAAAAGGGAGTTGGTCTTGCCTTATGGAGTGTTTTGAAATAGGTATCTCAATCTAAGAAAGAAAAAACAGGAGAGTAGTGAAACAATAAACCGCTATTAAATACTTTGAAAACATAATCTGAAAACTCTGATAAATATTGATACAGTTCATGGATTGAGAACAGTTAAAAGACAAATTTGCTAAATGTTGTATGTTAATGAAGAACATCACAACATGGTTGTGGGTGCTCTTTAATTGCCAATTTTTTTGTTTGTTTTTGTTTTTATAGATTTATTTATTAATGCATACAAGAACTGGGGTACAGGCCAGAGGTGTGGGGGGGGTGGTGAGAGGATCACCAGAGACAGAGTAGAGAGCAGAACAGACATATCTACTGAAATACCATGCTGAGGGGAGCAGTGGGCAAGACAGGAGAGGTCTGCAGCACCATGTGGGCAGCTCCCTGGCTGAGAATGGAACTTGTGCTGCAGTGGCTGCAGATAGCATCACAGGTTGCGTCTTAACCCCTTGCGCCCCCAGGAAGGCCCTAATTGCCAATGTTTTGATTTGCCTGTTCTCTATATTGCTTTAATAAACCTTAGAAAAATTGTGTGCCATTGGATTCCCAGCTCATTCTTGTTTACATATATTATTTTAATATAAAAAGTAGATGTAAGGTAGAATAAATGAGTATTTATTAATATTTGGATTTTTTGATTTGAAGTGGAGAGTAATTTAAACATTTAAAAGTCACTTGTATCTATTTGATTCAATAGATGGATTAAGGAAGGGGCCTGTACATACGACACTCTCTTGACAAGTTCAGCCAATATTTTCCTGCATTCTAGGATATGGCAGTTGGAAATAAATGGTAGTGACATTTATCAAGTCCAATTAATTAAACCAACTTTATGTACAAAATGTAAGTGGATTAAATGAATGATTAGAGTAGGAATAGGCACTTTCTACCTTTTCCTTGAACATTTCATAGAAGGAGGCATAGTAGCTTAACTATTGGAATTTTGGGCAAGAAGGGATATTATCTAAAAGCAGAAGGACCCTATAGTTAATTGAATATACTATCTTTGGGAAAAAGTGTCTTTGAAATGCTTTTTCAAATATCGTAAGTAACAAATGACCCCAAATTCAAAGACTTAAAATAATGCATTTATTATTACTTAAAGTCCACCAGTCAGCTCATCTGGGGCTGGTTCTTCTGTTCTTGAGTGGTTTTGCTCACTTATCTGCAGTCAGCTGATGACCAGCCAGGAAGGAACTGGCAGGCTAGCTGGGTGTTGCCGTGGAGTTAGCTGGAGCAAAGTGGATGATGAGGTGATATGTCTCTCATTCTTTAACAGACTTGCCTGGGCTGTTGGCATAGCATAGCAAAGTTCTAAGAAGAGAGTGGAAATGTAAAATGTGTCTAAAGGCCCAGAGGAAAATCTGGCAAACAACGACTTCACTGCATTTAGTTCTCCAAAGCAACATACAGATCAAACTGAATTCAAAGGGAAGCAAATAAGGCCTCCTTGGTGGCGCAGCGGTTGAGCGCTGGGCTGTGAAGCTGCCCTCAGCCTCTGCAGCCTCTGCAGCTTCTGCAGCCTCTGCAGCCTCTGCAGTGCCAGTTCGATCCCCAGCCACCAGCGAGGGTCCCACATGGCGCAACAGACCTCTCCTGCAGTGCCCGCTGCTCCCCTCAGCAGCGTACTTCATCATTCTGCCTGTTCTGCTCTCCGCTCTCACCCTCCCGCACTTCTGACTGTACCCAGTGCTTGTATAAATCTTAAAAAAAAAAAAAAAAAAAAGAGAAGCGAATAGATCCCCCTGCTGAATTAAAGACCTGCAAGTCACATGGCAAAGGGCATATAAACCACAAAGAGTGGAAAGTTGTCAGCATTTTACAGTCCATCCTCCTCATTGAGTAAGGATCTTGGTCTTACCCTTAGGTGGTGGAAGCCAATAGGATTGACCTAGATATGAGAAAAAGAGGGAGAAACTTCATTACAATAAATGAGAAATTTTTAATGCTAAAAGCAAAAACAGGGGCCTCCATGGTGGCACAAGGGGTTAAGTTTCAGCACTCACTATGAAGCTATCAGAAGCCACTGTAGCAGAGTTCAATCCCCAACCAGGGAGATACCCACATGGTGCAGCAGACCTCTCCTGACTCGCCTGCTGCTCTACTCAGCAGTGTATTTCAATAGATCTGCCTGTTCTGCTCCCCACTCTGTCTCTGGAATCCTCTCACACTGCCCCCATACCTCTGGCCTGTACCCCAGGTCTTGTATGCATGAATAAATAAATCTTAAAAAGAAAAAAAAACAAAAACATGACAATGGTTAGGGTATACATTTGACTCTGTTTCTAAAATGTGGAAAGCAGAAGTTTAGAAAGCTGTGAGAGGAGAAGCATCAAAATGAGTTTGAGTTTGAGAATGTTTCTGTAATTTGAAAATCCTCACCACTAGTGGAAAAGCAGAATTGCACCTAGGAGAAAATGAGCAGCCACTGGAAAATTAATTTTGCTAACTCAGTTTATAGACACATCAATTTCTGGAAAGGAGAAGACTGCAGGTTCTGCTTATGTCCCTCTTAGGTGTGATGTCCTAGAGTAGAAACGACTCCTGAAGCTTGATAACCTCTTCATGCAGAGGGACTCATTTTTAATAGAGTCAAACTCCGTGAAGTCACACGCATTGACTTCTGTCCCCAACATTGCTCAGTCAGGCTGGCGAGGAGTACAGCTATAATAAGTCAGTCTTGCCAATATTGATGAAACTCATGTATGTGTCACCCTGCCTTCCACCCTCAGGGTCAGTCTGCATTTCTTTTTAGTCCTTTCTAATGTGCAGTATTCACTTAGATGAATGAGGTAACAGAGATGTCCAGAGAATTTGTGTTTACTGTATAATATACATCTCACCTCCCGAATTTGCTCTCGATTTAACTCTGAACGATCTGTTTGAATTCGGACTTTTAGAGGGACTCCTGTTGGCATTTTTTTTGCATGTATGCCAGTATTAGAATTATGTTTTTCTTGGTACAGTACTTTTATTGTGATTCAACTACTTCTCCTTAATCCTGATCAATATTTCTCAGACTTCTAATTTCTTTCACTGTGCCAATAATTTCTCAGGCAATTACTCATCTTTGCTGTAGTTCAAAGGGTACACATTATCTGGAAGAGGAAAAGTTTACAAGCACTGTTTGATTAATGAGTAACACAATCACAAGTTTAAGGGCACACAAATCATGAGCTTAAAATTTTGTGCAGCCCTTTTACATCCATTGAGTGGCAGCTGACTCAGAAATATGCAATTATTTTATCCTTTTCGAAATTTTCCAAAACAATGTTGGAGACACACCCTTTGCAAAATTGACTTGAATGCCTGAAATCTAAAATTTGTGTCATTATCATGTTTTTGTATAAACTAAAAAGTGGGTATAAGGTTAAGCATTTGTCATATATTGTTAGGAATATAAGATACTATTATAAATGTATATTTCTGAGGTCATAAATAATAACAGCATAGTAGATCAGGAATTGTCAAACTTTTTTTTTTAAGATTTATTTATTTATTTGCACAAGCACTGGGTATAGTCAGAAGCGCGGGAGGGTGAGAGAATTCACCAGAGCCAGAACAGGGAGCAGAACAGGCAGAAGGACGAAGTTCACTGCTGAGCAGCGGGCGGCAGCAGAGGTCTGAGCACCATGTGGGACCCTCGCCCGGTGGCCGGGGATCGAACCAGCCCTGCAGAGGCTGCGGGCAGCTTTGCAACCTAGCGCTCAACTGCTGCACCACCGAGGAGGCCCAGGAATTTTCAAACTTTTGCTGTAAAGGGCCAGATAGTAAAGATCACTATGGTCAACTTAATGGAATGTTACCAATATTTTAAATCAAACTAAAATATCAGCATATATTCCTTATAGTAAAATGGTAAACATTTGCCTTGTGAAACATATGCTGAAGACAACATATAACATGTATTTCTTTTTGTGGGTTCCAGTCAATAATAAGCTGAAGGCTCTAGAGTATTAAAATTGGAAGTGGAACTTTAATAGTGTATAGTAAAGATTTTAATCTTGCCTTTCCCTAGCTAGGGGCTTTCCCTATCTATTCCTGGGAGACAATTTCCAAGTCTTTTGAATATCCAGTGTAATGAAAGTGTCTTTGTTTACCCAGGACCTTGGCACCAGGTCAGAGAGCAAAATAGAAACAATGTGCCTTTGAGTAACTGGCATCAGGTGGATCTCTTCAGAGACTAAAGACTGAGGTCAGCCATGTCTGCAACAGACCATGGAACTGTTACAGAGCAACCCCAATATAAAACGGGTTGCCTGGCTGTGGGTCCTCATCCATGTGCTTAAAAGGGACTTATTAATACTCAACTGCAGGCACACACAAAAGGTTAATAAAAGGTTTATTCACAAGGGAAGGGGAAATGAGGAAATGTACAACTCAGGGAGAAAAGAGGGAGATAGTCTTAAATGCGTCCTACCCGATCTGCCTACCTGGAATCCCAATGGCACGCTGAAAGCTGGCGGCGAGCCAAGAGCTGTGAAGTTGAGAGAGACCCAAAACCCATGTGTCTGATTTTATACCAAACCTGGCTGCTTAACTCCACCCTTAGGTCTCAGCAAACCTCCCTTTGGTGATGAGGGGATTTGTCATTTCCGGTGTCTTGATGGCTTTGGTCTGGAGTGGGGGTGGAGTCCACAAAGCCTGTATGGAATTAGCTCAGGACATCCTTTCCCCCAACAGAACCCCAGTATAAACTCTGGAGTCCAAGCCTTGGGGGAACTTTCCAGGGAGGCTGTGCCTTCTGAGTGTCACCCCACATTGTTGCCAAGAGTAGTGTTGTCCATGATTCCACTGGGAGAAAGCGACTGGAAATGTTGTCCTTGGAACTTTCCTGAACTCACTTTCCTGGAATCACTTTCTACGCTGATTTTAATCAGTAACTTTTAACCTTTTAGCTTAAATGAACTGTAACTCTGGGTACAACAGCCTTCCGTGAGAACTTACAGGGAATTATTGACTCCGTGGGTGGCCTTTAGGACCTCTATACCTGTAATTTGGTGTCAGATATGAGGGAAGTTTTGTGGACTGTGTGCCTCTAAATTTTAAATGAGGAGACCATGGACCAGTGACATTTATAAAGATTGTGTAGCAAATTAGTGACAAAAGCAAAATAAAAATACGTGCCTCTTTGTTCCGAAGCATCTTGTGCATCTATTCCTACTACTTGCGAGCATTTGTTAAGTTAATCTGACTTAGCGCACAGGGATTTGTACACATTTACTTATTTTATCCTCACAAGGAGCCATGAAGATATGTGCTGGATTACCCCCATTTTAAAGCAATAAAACAGAGGCTTGGAAAGCTTGAGTAAACTTCTCAGGATGAGTCTAGGATTCAAAACCAGAGAGTGTGATTCCACCTGGATTCTCATTTTCTCATCACTTAATAGTGTTTCCTTAGATGGTGTAAGTTCCATTCTCTAGGCAAGCTTGTTTTAATTTCTTTCCTGTGAAACTGATGGAGTATTGTAGAGTTGCAGGGTCCTTGGGTTCACTCTGGGAAAGGTTTTGTTATAGGGCAGGGAAAGGGGCAGCCCAAGCCCCGCAAACCTGCCTATTGTTACAGTTTCACCAGAGCTCCCATTTCAGAGGCATGTGGTAAGTTCCCCAGGCGGATTTCTCCATGAGCCAGAACGTTAGTTATATTTGAAAAACAGGTTTATTAGGGAAAGGATTTTGTTAAGAGAGGCCTGCTTGGTTGCAGGCAGGCGGCCTTGAGGAGAGCGGCCTCCGCTAAGGGAGGTCAGTGAAGAGAAGTCCTGGCATGGTACAGGTCACGGGCAGGCAGGAGGCTGCTGCCCTGCAGAGGGAGAGAGTTGTTGAGAAGAGGCACCTGCATAGTCACCTGCATAGTCACAGGTGGGCAGTGGGAGTGCTGCCCCCAGCCTGTGCAGAAACTGCACGGATATAGTCCTTTTCTTTTTGGGAGGGGTCACTCCTCTGTGGAGTGGCCTGTTTGCTGCTGATGTTGGGTAACCGGCAAAACTAGAAAGGGACCACAGATTCCAGGGTAGGCACAATCTCCATATCTTTACCCTGAGGCCTGCTGTGCTCCACTCCCTATAGCTTCTGATCCTGCTTGGGTCTCCTGCCTCCTGATAAGGCACTGGTGCCTAAGGGTCACGACCTCTACAGCTGGGTTAAAGGTCATATTATTCCCCTCAACCCCCACCTCCTTGTGTGAGTCAGGTTTTGGTCTTGGGACACCTCCTTTCCAGTCTTTCTATTCTTGTCCTCCATCAAAACCATCAGTGCATATGTACATGAGAGAATGGCATTGTTTATAGCCTTTGTATTCTCCTTAGTATTTAGCATAGTTAACCCTTAACTAAACAAGGTTGAAATAATGAATGAGTATAAAAGATAGAGGGTGTTGTGTAGGGACCTCTCACGCTCCCCCACTTATCCCTTCCTTCACTTCTTGTTCTCATCTCCCATTTCTATTATTTTTTTATACACTAATCTCACTTTATATTGTGTATTTCTAATTTTTTTAATTGAAGTAATGTTGAATTTTAACATTACATATATTTTAGGTGTGCATCATTAAAAAATCAACTTCTGTATATGCTACATTAAATTCACCACTGAAAGACCAATTCTGTCCGGCACCAAACAATTGCCACCTTTTATCTAATATTCCACCTCCTTCTCCCTTTCCTGCTGGTAAACAATTGGTCTTCTCATCTCTATTATTAGTATTAATATTACTGCCAAAACCTGAGTAAACTAATCTTAACCTCCTGCATTTCTTAAAACTGACTTAAACTAAATTTGCAACTGAAAGGACTTTTCTTAAATAGATCCTTCCCATTGCACTTTCTTTAGTAGAGTGTTTTCCTTCAGACTTCTATGGTAAGAATATTGAGAAGATAAAATTTGAGATTAGGAAGCAATGGAAAATGGGCACTACGTAATTTCTAATGGCATCATATATAATGCACCTAAATAAAAAGATTGTTCTGACTATAAAATTCATTCACTTCATTAAGTGACTTCATTAACTTACTTAATGTTTCGAAAGGAAAAAAAAAACCTTGTGAAATTTCTTTTCTACTTTTGAAATTCATTCATTTTTTTCCCCAATCCTGGTTACAGACAATAGATAGGAGATTCACCCATTCACTCACCAGTGGTAAGAAGAGATTTTCCTCCTTATATTCTATAAAAACTGACCAAAGCACATTGCTCAGTGCACATATTCTCAATATTCTAGAAAAACTTGGATTCCTAGGAATAAATAAACCACAAGTAACAGATAAGCATAACAGCAACTGTGACTGCCATTTGGATGGTCTTTTGATCTTTTCTATGCACCATCATGTTATTTGACCCTGAAAGGCAGAATGTATAAATATTATACCCCATGAATTATTCTCATCCTAAAAAATGAGAAAATTAAGCCCCAGAGTTTTAGGGATTTCAAAATGTCATACACTAGTCAGGACTTCTGACTTTAAATCCAGGGCTTTCCCCACTACACAGTGTCTTTTCTCTGTTTAAATATTCTCAGTTGGCATCCTATTTTTTAAAATGTACATCTGTAAACCAAGAACTGCCAACCTGTAATATAGTTGGGTTTATGTAAATAAGTCCAGATATCAGTTAGCCTTCTGAAAAGATATTGAAAATTGTGTGTGTGTGTGTGTGTGTGTGTGTGTATATTTCCCTCTGCCATATAAGCCAGTCTACTACTTTGATCTCGAACATGTCAAAGAAGCAAAAATGGTTGGAATCCTTCCCTTTATGAGGGATATTGCCTATGTAATCTATATGAAAGGAATTATTTGGGGTCTTTAGACCATGTGACTCTTTTTGCTGTATGGAAGACTTCCAAGAGACTTTGAGCATGGGGAGCCTAGTGAACCCCCCTCCCCACTGTGACTTGTCTGTATGTCACAGTAATCAAACTGACCCATCTTCCCAGTGTTTCCTTCTAGTAGCTTTTCATATTACCACAATCAAAGTTTGCTCCTTCCAGGCCTCCCTGGTGCCACAAGGGATTAAGACGCAACCTATGAAGCTCTCGGCAGTCTCTGCAGCACAAGTTCAATCCCTAGCCAGGGCGCTACCCACATGGCACAGCAGACCTCTCCTGTATGGCCTGCTGCCCCCCTCAGCAAAATGCTTTGGTCAGTCTGCCTGTTCTGTTCCCCATTCTGTGTCTGGTGAATCCTCTCACCCTCCATACCTGTGGTCTATACCCCAGTTCTTGTATGCGTAAACAAATAAATCTTTAGGGCCTCCCTGGTGGCGCAGCGGTTGAGCGCTGGGTTGCGAAGCTGCCCGCAGCCTCTGCAATGCCGGTTCGAGCCCCGGCTGCTCCCCGGCCACCAGAGGAGGGTCCCACATGGCGCACAGACCTCTCCTGCCGCCCGCTGCTCCCCTCGGCAGTGTACTTCGGTCCTTCTGCCTGCTCTGCTCCCCGCTCTGGCTCTGGTGAATTCTCTCACCCTCCCGTGGTTCTGACTGTACCCAGTGCTTGTATAAATAAATAAAAATAAATCTTAAAAAAAAAAAAAAAACAAATAAATCTTTAAAAAAAACAAAAACAAAATTTGCTCTTTCCTCCAATTTTCTTTCATGAAGTAAGGGGCTCTCCCCTCCCATATTCTGATCACTTCTTTGCTGCCGATGCTTATAACCATTTGAAGTTCATGTGCAGGAGTTTGCTGACCTCTCTCCTTGGATGCAGTCAGCAGTTAACCTTGTCTTCCTTGATGACACCCACACATGGCTCAGGTACCTCCACCCCACCTTCCCCCTAGTCTGCCAACTCTGAGATGATGACTCTTTTAACACTTCACTCATAGAATTCCTCAGTCTCCTGAACTCCAGTCATTATGTTATAGGGCAGCCCCGATACAAAACAGGGTGCCTGACTGTGGGTCCTCACCCGCGCGCTTAAAAGGACTTATCAATACTCTACTGCAGGCACACATGAAAGGTTGATAAAAGGTTTATTTACAAGGGAAGGGCAAATGAGGAAATGTACAGCTCAGGGAGAAAAATGGGAGACAAAGTCTTAAATGCGTCCTACCCGATCCCCCGATCTGGAATCCCAAATGGCACTCTGAGAGCTGGCCGCGAGCCAGTAGCCGTGAAGCCAGGAGGTGAGCGAAAGAGCAAACCCCCCAAGGCCCACATGTTTGATTTTTATACCAACCCTGGCTGCTTAACTCCACCCTCAGGTCCCAGCAACCTTCCCTTTGGTGGTGAAGGGATTTGTCTTTCCCAATGTCTTGATGGCTTTGGTCTGGAGTGGGAGTGGAGTCCACAAAGCCTGCATGGGATTAGCTCAGGACATCCTTTCCCCCTAACAATTACAACACTAGGTTTGCACTTGCCCTGCTCCGTTGTAGTCCTGTGCTGTGTTAAAGTATTCAAATAGTATTTTTGTTAGCCTATAACCAATTTGACATATTGATTTCTTTCTTGAGCAGTGCCCAGAGAATACTGAAAAATGTGAACTATGTGACAGTGAACTTTTTTAAAAAAATATATATATTTTTTTTTAATGACATCTTTCCTTTTTTTTTTTTTTTTTTTTTTTTTATTTATACAAGCACTGGGTACAGTCAGAAGCGCGGGAGGGTGAGAAAATTCACCAGAGCCAGAGTGGGGAACAGAACAGGCAGACTGATGAAGTACACTGCTGAGGGGAGCAGTGGGCGGCAGAAGAGGTCTGCGCGCCTGACAGTGAACTTTTTAATGCAAAATTAATCTGTGGTCAAGATAGTCATTGCTTGTAGGCTTATGGTGTGATAGAAAGGGAAACAAAAAGGTCTTCTCTGATGCAGGCAGAGCTCTGGTGTTCTGTGAGGCCCCTAATTACACAATTGTGTTCACTCTGTGAAAATTGTATACTCTTAAGATATGTACATTTTCTGCTATCACAGAGAAAATACTCTGACTTCATTTCTCTCCTTTCAAACTAAAAGTTATTGTTTTTGTTTTAATTCTGATTTCCCAGGTTGCCAGTGAGTTGAACAACTTATATTGTAGTCGAAGCCAGTATGTCCCACTGAGGTCCTGAGGACAATTACAGGATCTTCTTTAAAATTATGAAGAGAGAGACAATGAGACGAATAGGAGAGTGTGGGGTAGGGGGATGTGGGAGTAGAAGAGAGTAAGGAAGGGTGGGAGGTCATTATCTTGTTGAATTCCCAGACCATCTCTGCAGGCTGATTACTCATGCACTGCACTTGCCTTCTCTTCTTATTCTAAATCTTATAAATTATCAGGGGCCCGGCCCTGGTGCTCTTAGATGATTTATTTAAGCCAAGACAGTTTTTTTCCTCAATCATCTGAGCCAAAAGGTCAAAGGCACCTCAGGCCAGGGCCCTGAGCCTCTTTGCAGGGTGCAGCATCTCAGGGCAGAATGCAGAATGTAATGACAACCACTCCAGCTTTGTGACAAGTTACCAATTTAAATATCAAAATGCCACCATCGTCCTTTTGTCTCACTATTGTGGTCCCTGCAACATTTCCTTATCTCTTACCTGTGCCAGCAGTGGCTTATCTTTTTATCTTAAATCCCAAACGAGCATTTTCTAGGCCTTCTTCTCCTCTCATATCAATCCTGATGTTTGTCCACATCCTCCTTTGCAGACCTCTGTAATTCCTAATTTCTCTCACATTCTGACTTTCTTTGCTTCAATCCAGCCTAGCTTGGAGAGTCAGCCATTTGAACCTCAAATCAAGTGTCAGAGTAATTCACCCTGTCCTTTAAGAGGGACAACATACACTCACCTTTCTCAGCTGTTCACCCCATGGGAAGCTGAGGCCCATTCACACGTGAGTTCCTGAGACTGCCTTTCTCAAAGTCACCTCTCATTCTGAATTCGACCCAACTGATTTCTCCAGGGCACTCACACGTCACCTTCTGGGACAATTCTCTTCTCTCAGTGTTTTCTTCATTTCCCCAAAACTGTTCTCATAATGTAATAGAGTGGTCCCCAGGAAGGGAGTTCCCAGGTTCCCTGCCCCACCCAAGGAAGGGTGGAGCTGAGTAGGGAGGAGGAAAAGCCAGAGGGAAGGCTGAAGAATGAGAAGGGAGCAAAAAGGTTATCTGGAGGAGGCACGTGGAGCAGAGAGACATGTGATGAAGCTGCACTTGCTTCTTCTCAGCCTTGGACTTGTACGAGGGACTTGGGGGACATGGAAGGAGAAACTTCAGAGAGACAGAGACATGGGTGAGAGACCTGTGGGGAGGGTGAAAATGGCAGCCTTTACCTTGATTTTGTTGTTTTCCTTCCAGACTTGCCTTGTCCCTTCTGCCCCTTTCCTATGGGTCACTACCAGAGGGTGTTTTAGACTTGGAGCAAGTTTTTGGGCCTCAGCAGCCCTACATTGGGGCACTCCTTTTTGGCTGGGCACTTACCCAGGAGGGGATGGGTAATTTTGAGTGCTTGATTTGGAAGCTATATTCTTCTTCTTTTCTCTCTATTGCACATTAATTTTATTAAAAGTTCTTTTCTATTGAAAGTTTTATGCACTGAGTATGTTTGTCTTTAAGTGGCAAATGGCAAGACCCATTTAGAGTGTGCAGGGGTCCTGCGGTGCCCCTCATTCTGCCCACTAACAATGGCAGTTTCCAGCCATCTTCTCTCCAAGGCCCTCTGCCCTGTCCTCCTTTGACATTTCCCCCTTTGTTACAGGGCAGCCCCGATACAAAACGGGTTGCCTGACTGTGGGTCCTCACCGGCGCTTAAAAGGACTTATTAATACTCTACCACAGGCACACACAAAAGGTTAATCAAAGGTTTATTTACAAGAAAAGGGCAAATGAAAAAATGTACTACTCAGAGAGAAAAGTGGGAAATAAAGTCTTAACTGCGTCCCACCAGATCTGCCAATCTAAAATCCCAAATGGCACTCTGAGAGCTGGCTGCGAGCCACGAGCTGTGAAGCCAGTAGGCGAGCGAGAGCCCCCAAGGCCCATAGTCTGCTTTTTATACCAAACCTGGCTGCTTATCTCCACCCTCAGGTCCCAGCAACCTTCCCTTTGGTGGTGATGGGATTTGTCTTTCCCAATGTCCTGATGGCTTTGGTCTGGAGTGGGGGTGGAGTCCACAAAGCCTATATGGGATTAGCTCAGGACATCCTTTCCCCCCAATGCCTTCCCATCATCTCCTCTTTCCCTCTAAAATTCCCCTTTAATTTCTAATAATGATCAGTCAGGCTGGCTATAACTTTGTTCCTATCCTCTCTGGGTTTCAACTTTCATTGACTCTGTATGTAAATTTTTAAAAAATATTTATTTATGTATACAAGAACTGGGGTACAGGCCAGAGGTGTGGCGGGCAGGTGAGAGGATTCTGGTGAGAGGATTCACCAGAGACAGAGAGGGGGAACAGAACAGGCAGATGTACTGAAATACACTGCTGAGGGGAGCAGTGGGTGATTCAGGAGAAGTCTGCTGCGCCATGTGGGTAGCTCCCTGCCTGGGGGTTGAACCCTTGCTGCAGAGGCTGTGGACAGATTCATGGGTTGTGTCTTAACCCCTTGCGCACCAGGGAGGCCCCTCTAAATTGTTTTTAAGGTATTTTTCCAAAGACAGTTCCTTCCCTAATATGAAGGTTTATGCTACATTTTTTCTTCTGTTATACTTACTACCATCATAAAGCAACTGTTGTAGAGCAACCCCGATACAAAACGGGGTGCCTGACTGTGGGTCCTCACCCGCGCGCTTAAAAGGACTTAATCAATGCTCTACTGCAGGCACACGTGAAAGGTTAATAAAAGGTTTATTTACAAGGGAAGGGGAAATGAGGAAATGTACAGCTCTGGGAGAAAAGTGGGAGACAAAGTTTTAAATGAGTCCTACCCAATCCGCCGATCAGGAATCCCAAAATGGCGCTCTCAGAGTTGGCAGCCAGCCAGGAGCGGTGAAGCCAGGAGGCGAGCGATCACAAGCCAGAGAGAGAGAGCCCAAGGCCCACGTGTTTGGTTTTTATATCCAACCTGGCTACCCAACTCCACCCTCAGGTCCCAGCCACCCTCCCTTGGTGGTGATGGGATTTGTCTTTCCCAATGTCTTGATGGCTTTAGTCTGGAGTGGGGGTGGGGTCCACAAAGCCTGTATGGGATTAACTCAGGACATCATTTCCCCCTAACACAACCACCACCTATTCTTTTTTTTTTTTTTTTAATTCTGTTAGGTCTACACCTATATCTTTTTGAGAAGTGGGGTCCATCAAAGTGCCTAGAAATCCGAAGTCAAAATTTCATGGGTAATTAAATTTCTGTCTTTTTTTTTTTTAAGATTTATTTATTTATACAAGCACTGGGTATAGTCAGAAGCACGGGAGGGTGAGAGAATTCACCAGAGCCAGAGTGGAGAGTAGAACAGGCAGAATTGTTATAGGGCAGCCCCGATACAAAATGGGTTGCCTGACTATGGGTCCTCACCCGCACGCTTAAAAGGACTTATCAATGCTTTACTGCAGGCACACGCGAAAGGTTAATAAAAGGTTCATTTTCAAGGGAAGGGGAAATGAGGAAATGTACAGCTCAGGGAGAAAAATGGGAGACAAAGTCTTAAATGTGTCCTACCCGATCCCCCGATCTGGAATCCCAAATGGCACTCTGAGAGCTGGCCGCAAGCCAGGAGCTGTGAAGCCTGGAGGCGAGCGACAGAGCGAGCCCGCCCAAGGCCCACGTGTTTGGTTTTTATACCAACCCTGGCTGCTTAACTCCACCCTCAGGTCCCAGCAACCTTCCCTTTGGTGGTGATGGGATTTGTCTTTCCCAATGTCTTGATGGCTTTAGTCAGGAGTGGGAGTGGAGTCCACAAAGCCTGCATGGGATTAGCTCAGGACATCCTTTCCCCCTAACAGAATGATGAAGTACACTGCTGAGGGGAGCAGCGGGCGGCAGGAGAGGTCTGCGCGCCATGTGGGACCCTCGCCGGTGGCTGGGGATCGAACCGGTGCTGCAGAGGCTGTGGGCAGCTTCACAGCCCAGCAGTGCTCATCCGCTGCACCACCGGGGAGGCCCAAATTTCTGTCTTGACACTTGAATTAATGCAGTCTCTCCTTGCTTTTAAATTTCATCTTCAACTCTGCGCCTCCTGTCCTGTTCTGGTTTGGAAACATTTCCTTACCCTCAGCCTTCATCCTGGTATTCTTGCTGGAATTTCCCTTGGCATGCTGCCTCCACAACAACCCTGGGCACCAGTTCTATTGATTATTGCCCTTTGCTCTCAGACTTGACTTTGAGAACTACTACTATCCCTGCCAGGCTCATGCGTCCCCAGCGTCCACTTTGCTGGATTCTCGCTCTTATTTTCTTTCTTCCTACTCAGATCTGGGTCAAGAAGATTGTTGACATTCTGCTGTGTCCCTTTCGCTTCTCCTCATGCCCCCTTCACCTTCCTCCTCTCATTTACTCTGTCAATCAAGAGGTACTAGATGTGAACTGGATACCCTTAAGCATTAAATACACTGGACTGAGAAAGTCCTTGTCTGCTTTCTTGGTGCTCTTAGTGATAAAGTTTTTGGAGTGCAGGGTCCTTGGATTCACTCTGGGAAAGGTTTTTTTTCTATTCCTGTCCTCCATCATTTGTCCAGTAAAAATGACACCTAACCAAGTCATTGCTGCTGACTGCGATGGGGCCCCACAGTGCTGAGGGACCCAGGAGGTTCATGATTTCAGTGTATGAAAAAAATTCTTGTGGGAGTCAGTATAGGTGAGTTAGAAATGAAACTTTAGGTGAGAGTGCATGCTCAAGAGCTAGTGCAGGCAGATTCAAAGGAGAGAATCTCACCTTGGGTCTTAAGGTGACTGATAGAAATACTTGCTTAGTTTGAGGGGGATAGGGGCACTCAGGTGGGATCCTGAACGGGTTCTGACCAGCTTTGTTCAACGAGACTCCTGTGCCTTAAGAGCTAGTTGGTTAAGGGCCTCCCCGGTGGTGCAGCAGTTGAGCGCTGGGTTGCGAAGCTGCCCGCAGCCTCTGCAGCGCCGGTTCGATCCCCGGCCACCGGCGAGGGTCCCACATGGCGCGCAGACCTCTCCTGCCGCCCGCTGCTCCCCTCAGCAGTGTATTTCGTCAGTCTGCCTGTTCTACTCTCGGCTCTGGCTCTGGTGAATTCTCTCACCCTCCCGCGCTTCTGACTGTACCCAGTGCATGTATAAATAAATAAATAAATCTTAAAAAAAAAAAAATCACTTAAAAAAAAAAGAGCTAGTTGGTTAAGATAGGACAAGTTTTTATAATCAAAAGGCATCCAACTTGAGATAAAGGGTCTAAACTAGAAACATTTGTGTTGCCTTGCTCTGGAATGTGCATAGACTTTTCCCCCCTAGTTATTGAATGGAGGGGAGGGAGCTCCAGCCTTCGTGCTAAACTCCTGAAGGTCTTTACTGGTTAAGAGTAAAAATATGATGTTTCCTTCTTTTCCCCAATAAATTGTTCAATTTCCTATATATTTTTAAAAAAGATTTATTTTTATTTATTTATGCATACAAGAACTGGGGTATAGGCCAGAGGTGCAGGGAGTGAGAAGATTCACCAGAGACAGAGTGGGAAGCAAAACAGACAAATCTACTGAAATACACTGCTGAGGGGAGAAGGGGGCAAGACAGGAGAGGTCTGCCACGCCATGTGGGTAGCTCCCTGTCCAGGGATTAAAGTTGTGCTGCAGTGGCTGGTGATAGCTTGATAGTGCTGAGACTTTAACACCTGTGCCACCAGGGAGGCCCCTATTTCCTATATTATTTATAGAAAGTATATATTTCCCACTTGAACCTCAGTTATCTAACTCAAACTTTTAAGAATCCTGGGTCCTTATTCAGCTTATATGGAGTCAGGGGAGGCTTCAGATGCTAAGAAGAGAAGGAAATAAACGTCTGATCGGCTTACTTTTTCTATTGCTTCTGAATAGTCCAGCCAGTTTGTCCGCTTGTCAGTAATGTGCTCGCTGGACTGAAGCTCACGTATTTCAGGCTTGGGCCTAAAAATGTCCCCCAGGCTTGCTCATGAGTCTGCTCAACACCTATTGACCAAAGCCTATGCCAGATTCAGAGTCCCTGGGCTGATCATCCAGTGACCCCACAAAGGGCCCCAGTAGCCAGCACGTAATGGGCACTGCCTTTCTAGTACACCTCCCTTTGGAGACTTCAGTATCTTTTCTTACCAGCAAACTTTGCATTGTAGCTCCAAGTCAACAAATTTCCTTAACGTCGAAATTTAAGGAACAAGACTCCTTTCCTTCACATAACTGAGCTGCTTATGCAAGTGGGTTTATTTCCGCTCCTGGGATCAGCTTGAGGCACGAGTAATGCAGTCAGCCTTCCTTAGACCCCGTGCTCTACTCAGTAGAAAAATTTGAGAATATCATGTGTACACTTCTCAACATTTTCTCCTTACAGGAGATTATGCTGTATATTCACCTCTGTCTCTTAGTTCATCTCTTTTCAAATGGAGAAGCAAGCATTATCCTTTTATGCTAAATCTATCTTCTTGAACTTTTGTATACCTAGATCTAAATCTACAAGCTATGCCCTCTCATAGATTTTATTTTCTCTCTTCTACTTCACTGGTTTCCTCTTTTCTGCCTAAAACTGCAAATGCACTTTCTATTTAAATTGATGATAACAAGAGTCATCATCATAAAACAAAAAGAGAAACTTATCCTTGTTCTTACTTCCTGTGAGAGTAATACCCTCATGCCTTTATTCAGTTTCACACTTTGAGAGTTATTATTATTATTTTTTAAATAATAAATTTTATTTTTATATTCCCTATACAATTGCAATCCCTCCATTCTGACCCCAATCCCTCCCCTCCCACCCCCCACCCCCCAAAAAGTGTCTCTGTTTCATAGTTTTTTGTTGATTTTGATTTTCACTTTCTTATAGTTATTCATTTTCCTGGTCCCTTATTTAAGTTTTCTAGATTCCTGCTATGAGTGAGACCATCCGGTATTTTTCTTTTTCTTTTTGGCTTATTTCACTGAGCATGATGCCTTCCAGCGCCATCCATGTTGCTGCAAATTGCATGTGTTTATCTTTTTTGAATGCTGAGTAATATTCCATGGTATATATGTACCACATCATCTTGATCCAGTCATCTATTTTTGGGCATTTGGGCTGTTTCCAAAGCTTAGCTATTGTAAACAGTGCTGCTATAAACATAGGGGTGCAGGTGTTCTTTGGAATGGATGTTTCTGTGTCCTTTGGGTAAATAACTAGGAGTGGAATTGCTGGATCATATGGAAGCTCTATGTTTAGTAGGTCCAGAAATCTCCACACAGCTCTCCATAGTGGTTGGACCAGTTTGCACTCCCACCAACAGTGCAGAAGAGTTCCTTTTTCTCCACATCCTCGCCAACATTTGTTCTTGCTAGTTTTTTTAATATGTGCCATTCTCACTGGTGTAAGATGGTATCTCATGGTAGTTTTGATTTGCATTTCCCTGATTACAAGTGATGTTGAACATTTTTTCATATGCCTGTTGGCCATTTGCATTTCCTCTTCAGAGAAGTTTCTTTTTAGCTCCTCTGCCCATTTTTTGACTTATACTACACATTTTAAATTCCACTTTTCTCCTGTATTTTTCTACCACTTTGCTTCTGTTTGTTTTTCTCCTATGGACCTGCTGTCTGATTACTAAGAAAACCTTTAGCTTCTCCTCTTCCCAATCATTGCAGTGCCATTTGCTCTGAAACATTGACTTCCCTCCCTACTTTACCCCCTGTCCAGATGGCCCCCCCAAACAGGCCATGCTGGGTACCACACCACTTCTGGGTTATTCAAAGAAGAAAACTGCTTAGCAACTAGCCTTTCTTAATATATTATTATTAAACAATAAATTAAATCTCCCTATTTCTAATCTCTTAATTCTTCCTTTTTTAGAAGAGAAAAAATGTATTCTACTTATGAAAATGTCACATGATAGTAGAAAGCAAGTTTATTCTTTTTTTGGATTAAGAGTTTGAGTATGACTACTGCGATTTTTTTTTTTTTTTAGTAAGAAGGGTAAAATAGTATCAGAATGACTGATTTTTTTTGTCCGTCTTATTTTTTGTAACAAAAACTCAAAACAAAACTCATTTTTCGTTTTGTCTTGTTTATTTACGTTCCACATTTTAGTGTGTGCTGGAGCACTGGCTGCGTTAGAGGGGAGGCAGTGGGTGTGTGCAGGTCGTGACTATTTCAGTGAAAGCATGGTCGTGCTGTGGACTGGTTTGGCTTAGACAGTAGGAAACATCTGGTAGTTTCCTGATATTTATCAAGACAGAACCGTGTTTCCTTTAAAAACAGCTTCACACGAACAATGCACTACATAATAGCAGAGGAATTTTGTAACAAGAGTATAGAAAACAAGAATGCAACTTTCCATCTATAGAAATTAGTGTCAACAATATTAATCAAAAAGTTAGTTATACTCAAGACTTATCAATATTTTTATTTGTGGTAAAACATTCTTTAATAAAATGATGGACTTTATGATTTTTTTCTCCCCCCTAGAGTTTACGTTTAGCTTAAATGGAGGCATTGAAAACCACAACTGCAACCACAACCCTACCTTTGGGCAGGTCCACTGACCAATGTCTGCATCACTGATCAGGGCTGACACTGAAGAAGTCTTTCTTGCCAGTCACCTGGCCTGCCTCGTCTGCAGAGTCTTCTCTACTGAGACATCTCTGCATATAACAATTACTCTGCTCTGCACCCTCCCTATCCTCTTCTCCTATTTCCTCCCACTGAAAAGAGTACATTTAAAAATTTTTTTGATCTAGAGGAGTGTTTCTTTCTGTGGAAAAGATATCAGGCAATGAATCTTGGAGAGCTGTGAGAATTTTGCTTACGCTTTTTAAAAATATATAGTTCAAATGTGTTTATAAGCCTGTCCCAGTTGAACTTGGGAAAGAGAGAACATGAAATCTGAAAACACGTTAGAGAAATGAGTGAGGTCTGATATTTCTGTTTGAACACTGTAGGTTTTTTTTTGTTTGTTTGTTTGTTTTAAAGATTTATTTATTTTATACAAGCACTGGGTACAGTCAGAAGCACAGGAGGGTGAGAGAATTCACCAGAGCCAGAGCAGAGAACAGAACAGACAGACTGACGAAATACACTGCTGAGGGGAGCAGCGGACGGCAGGAGAGGTCTGTAGCCATGTGGGACCCTCGCCAGTGGCCGGTGATCGAACCGGTGCTGCAGAGGCTGCGGGCAGCTTCACAGCCCAGCACTCAACCACTGCGCCACCAGGGTAGGCCCTGAACACTGTAGGTTTCAAAACCCACATTCCAAAGTCCAGATCTTTCAGCTAAGGAATCTTAGAGTGACTTTGCCTGACATTTCCACTTTCATATATACCTGTGATGAATATCTAATTTCTGTCTTCCTTCTGATCTGTATATCAGAAAATTGGACTGAATCACTTATGTTATGGTTCCAGAGTTAGCAAATATATCAACCCTCTATGTTTGGCCCAAAGTAGACATTGCTGATCAATCACAGGCTGCTCTCCTGCTGAGCTAGAACAGGTCTTATAATCCTTTCCAGTAGCAATGCAAGTTTACCAATCAATTGAAGTTGACATGACAGATTAATCCTGTTTGCCTTCCCAAGTTTACACTTTTCTAAATATAACAGATATAACAATGATTTGGGCAAAACTTGTCATTAATCACTTTTCAAAGGAATGCTGGAAACTATCTCGGGCCGCCCCTCTTTTCTGTGTCGTACTTGGCCATTTTGGGAGATGAATAACTGCAGGTGATCTGATTCTTCCCTTATCTTTCTTTTCCAACAGTGCCCTAAAACTTTATCTCATCCATTTTGAATAGACTTCTGAGAACATCACTGCAGATCTATTTTCAGCAAAAGTTGGAAGGACAAGCTGTCCTTCCTTTTTACCTGTAGCTTATATTTCTCTGTCCTTTAAATTCCTTTAGTTTCTTCCATCCTTCGAATTATTTATCATTTAATCATTTCTGTATCCTATTATGTATCCTCTCTCTAGTAATTGCCACTCCATACTGTATAAATATTCTTTCAGGTCTCCTTTCACTTAAAATAAAGCAAAAACAAATTTTTCACCAATTCTATTTACTTCTTTAACAATAATCTCAACCTGCCTTTCTCCTTTAACTACAGCTTTTCTGCAGAGTGAACTGTTTCCATCAGTCTCTTCAAATCGCTCGCCAGAATTTAAAAAGAATTTGTCAAACACTTGCCTTTTCCCTTGGCCTCTCAGAAGTTCTCTTGACATCCTTCCTCTTTGGCTTCTCTGGCTCTGCACAAATTAAATATCTTCTTTGTCTTATCTTTTTCTGCTTCCTTCCTTAATATTTGATATATCCCTAATGTCTCATCTTTGACCTTCTTCTCTTCCCCTTGTCTACAACCTTCTCTTTTAAAATTTCAGCTCCTCTCATCTCTTTGAATGTGACTTTTAAATTAATGTGACCACCCTAGTCTTTTTTGAACGATGCTAGTTTCACACTTCCCAATTCCCTTCTGAAATTTAAATGGTGACTCTCTTTTTCTAGTTACTCTCAACCTTTAGTTTTACAGAATTTTTATCTACTGTGTATCCTGAATATCAGATTGACTTGCTGTTTTTCTGTATGTTTTCTGGTTTTATTCTTCCAGTTCTCACTGTCATTTTGATTAAAGCCTTTATCACCCTCCAAACAGAAAGCCTGAAATCGTTATATTCCAACTTTGTGTTTCAGCTATCTCATTTCATAAAGACACCTTTGGCTTCCCTGTGGCCCTGGGGACTGTGATCTTAAAACCAGTATTTTGATACCATATGGCCCTTATTGAAAACCGACATAGAATTACTATTATCTGTTGAGTGGGAGCTGGCCTTCTTAGCTATAGATAAATGCCCCCTTGACCCAAGATTAATCTACTCTTAAAGCTTGTGCTCATGTCTACCAGGGTCCAAAATTCCAAAATTTACCTTGATGTTTTTTTGTTGTTGTTGTTATGAATTTGTATCTTTATTTTATCATTTTCAATATCTGGAATAATTTCTTCACCTGGAAAATTCTACTCAACCTTTAACACCCAAATCAAACAAGCCCAGTATTCATTTAGGAGTGGAAGTGGTCAGGCCTAGATGGAGTGCTGACAAAGAATGAATAAGAAGAGGTACTGGAGGGTAGTGGGAGAAGGGTGCGTGACTTATATCCAGCTGAGACGTGGGTGGTGACTAAAGCGTGGGACTGCTGAGGGAGAGATGAAAAAGTGGGGATAAGAGAGTCTTGGCCTGGCCTGGAGGAAGGCCAACTCTTTACTTCCTGAGTAGAAGAGAAAGAGCGTGCAAAAGACACCAAATGCAAGATAAAAAGGCAGGAAGATACCAGGTCAATGGAAGAAAGTGTCTCATGAAGGAGATAGTGTTCAACACTGTCAAATGTTTCTGAGATGAAAGCTTAAGATGAAACCAAATAAGATTAAAACTTAAAAGATATAATTGCAGTTTAGTGGCATGGAGGTCATTGAGAACCTTGATGAAAGCTCTTTAGGTGGAATAGGGGGGTTCAAGCCAGATAAGCGTGTAGACTGGCGATCAGGAGACAAGGACTAGGCGAGAACAAAGTATACACAATGTTTTTCATTTGTGTGTGGTGGCTGAAGGGGTGCTGGGGAATCAGGGGAAGGTTTTCATTTTTCTTTGGAGGAGACTTGGAGAGCTTCAAATAGAAAATATTCAGGTTTAAAGGAAAAATTAGAAAATAGTTCAGAGATAAGAAACTATTTGGTTGTATATAAAGATCCTGACAATGTGAGAGATGATAGGTTTTAAGGCACAGCTGCAGGTTTTGAATTTCATAAGGAGGCGGACCACTTCCCCTCTTGCAAAAAGCAAAAGGATGAGGATGAAGAGAGATAGTGAGCAAAAGAATGTATGTTTGGTGATTTAGAGGAAATATCCAATGAATGGTATTTATTTTCTCTCTGACATCTCAGGTAAGGCCAATTACTGACCCTAACAAATAAATGGAAACAAGCAGGAATGGAAGTGTCAGGAGAGTATATTCAATAAAAGCTTTTTAAAAAGTCACTGCTAATTAATATGACAAAAGACTAATATGGGGTTCCCCCCCGGGGTTAAGTCTCAGCGCTATCACCCCTAAGGCCTGAGTTCTACCCCTGGCCAGGGAGATACCCACATGGCACAGCAGACCTCTCCTGTCTCGCCCGCTGCTCCCCTCCGTGGTGTATTTCAGTAGAGCCACCTGTTCTGCTCCCCACTCTGTCTCTGGTGAATATTCTCACCCCCATGGCCCTCCAGCTCGCACCCGTGGCCTGCATCCCTCTTCTTCACATGAAAAAAAGAATAATATGGGGAAATAACCCAGTTACTGGCATGTCAGCAAAGAAAACAAGCAAGGAGAGAAGGAGAGAACTAATAAGTGGGCTTATCCAGGACTGCCTTTTTGATCTCCAGTGAAATAAAAATGTTTCTTGAATTAATAAAGGAAGCAAGGAAGGACCAAAGGGATACATGTAAGGAAAATGCACTTCAGTTTGGCTTTTATTCACTAGTTCTTGTCAACATATCTTATTAAGCCTATTTTCTTTTCTTGATACTTTTAGTGAAAAACATTTCAGTCTTTTATTGATCAAAAGATTGAGGTATTAGATTAGGTCACTCAAACCAGCAAAACAAATGTTTTATTTGTTCATTAAACATACATTTGACCTTTCCCATTATTCACAACATGAGGCAGAAAATTGTGAAACTTTCCAGTAATTACAGTTCTATCCAGAGGGCCAGTCTGGGAATGAGTCACCAGCCTGTCTGGACAGCAACAAACCTTTACTTAAGTGGTTAGATCCTGTGGCTATGCCTGCAGTGCACCCTGTATCGTGGCAAATGGCTGCTTTTCCAATTAATTTTTACTTTTCCTCTTTAAGGGGAAAACAATTGGATGTAATGGGATAGAACTACACAGACCATCACGGTTACGGAAATGGCTTTCTGTCTTTTTTGCTGATGACATGAAAGCTGTTCTTGTTAGACTAATAATTAGCCATCTGCTAAAATATGAATTTTCCCTTTAAAATCTGTAAAGAAAACAAGTCAAGCTGATTTACTCTGTATTTTTAAAATGAAGATTGTTCTTGAATGCTTCAATGTAGTCTGCCTTTCTCAAACTACATATATTTCCCCCCCTTTCCTCTTTATGGATATTTCATATAGTGTTAAAGCTAGAGCTACAAAGTAATAAAGTTTTCAATATTTAAAAAATAAACAAGAATGAACAAGACAGCGAAGTCATATTTCAGTGGCAGTATTGAACCAACAGTTGATGTTTTTTGTCTGCACTGAGTGAATTTTTCACTTGTCCAGGTAGTCTGACCATTAAAATAGCAGATGTATTTTGCAGAAAGCATCAATGTTTGCATACTTTATGCCTAATAGACTAATTGAGGTGGACATACTATGTCCTAGGAGTAGAAGAACTTTTGTCTCTTTCTGGTGCTGAGACTAATTCTTTGTCTTTATCATCATCAACATTGTCACCATCATCATCCTCAGAGCCTCAGACACTGCTATCACCAGCAGGTGAAGCATAAAAACAGGTGAGGACCTGCTTTTATAAAGGACTCATGATAGAAGTGATTTGATAAGCAATCTCTCAAAAGAACAAATTCTGCCTGCTACCTTTTTAAAATATCTATTAATTTCCTGAAGATATGCAGACTTCTAAAGAAGAGTTAGTATATTGTGCACTAAAAAGGAATGAGGTGAAAAAATGAATCTGAGTAGATTATTCTGGTTTCTTTAAGCTGTTTTCTTATCTGGAAATCAGAGCTAGCTTACATGGTGCAATCTCTTAACATATGTTTCTTAGAATCTGCTGTGTACTAGTCCTGTGAGCAGATAAATAGTTCTCAGACTTAGTGAAACCTAGTATTTAAAAACAACATTAAGCAAATAATTAATTTGAGTGGCTGACAGTCTCTGCAACATTTAAGAGCCACAAGTCTGAAGCCACTCTACCTGGATCCAAAACTTAGCTCTATCATTTATTATGTAGCGTTTTAAATTACCTAATTTCACTTTAACTCAATCACCCCATCTATATAATGGGGTCATATTAGTATCATATCACAAGATTGTATTGAAGAATAAATGAATTATTATGGATGAAGTTTCTTTCTTTTCTTTCTCATGAAAGTACTTAGGCTTAAAGAGTTTGAAATGAAGAGTTAAGAGAAGTTCATAACTCTTAAGGCAGCTTTTTAAGGAAAAAGCCTCTTATCCTTCCAAAACATAAAGAGTATAAAAATATTACACTTATCTAAATGGGCTTTTGAATTTTAAAGTCTTCATTGGGAAACATTACTTGTCCACTAAGTTCCAATTGAACGACTGAGTGCCCACCTAAATGTGCTTTAGTGACATTAGAAGCTGCAAGTGAAGTGCCAACCTCATCCACACAGTAGAAGTGGGAAAATGAAAAGTGACCCAGTACGGGTCCAAGATGAGAACACACATTCTCACTGCTTCTAATAAGCACACGTAGTCGTCACACAGCAGACGTGTGTTCTTGCTGCAAAGATTTTTAGTCTATGAAAATAGGGAAACATTATTTTTAAAGAGAAACAGTAGTGAAAGTGTTTAAAAATAATTTATGACTCAAAATCTCCTTTACTTAGCTATTAAGAACACCTTAAATTTCAAAACCAAATAAAAAGAAAAGCAAATGCAAGAAAAAAGAACATTTATCCATCATATAATTTTTGCCAGGATGAAAGTTAGGCACATTATATCATAAATTTTCATATCTAGAGACTTGTTAACACTTAGGATAAGACAAAATGAACATTTTTGTAATGAATATTATGCAAACACTATAGTATAATGTAATATGGACTTTGTACCAGTCACTATTCTTAGATTTTTATGCATAATTTTCCACAACTAAGTAGTTAGTTGTTAGTTGTTCATTAGTTAGTTGTTGGTTTCCTAGCAACTCCTTTAATCAGATTTTAAAATTTTTCTTTTCTACTCCTATTTGATGGGAGATTTTTAATATTAATACATGTTTAGTTTTATTGTTATTTGCATCTATTAAATAGATATATTAATTTTATTAATATCATGAATTGCATGGTTGATTTTCCATTGTCAATCCAATTTGGCATTCCTGAGACAAATCTCAATGGTTCTGATGTATTATCTTATTTATATAGTCTTAGATTAAATTTTCTCTCATTTTGTTTAAATTGTATCACTTGGGATATTAGTCTATAATGTCCTTGTAATGTCTTCATCAGGTTGTTGTCAGTTAAATTGATGTCCTTCATCAAATTTAAAACTGTTCCCTTTCCCTTTATTTTCTGAAAATGTCGTGCCCTAAAAGTATAATAGAATACATGAGTCAAAGATATCTGGATCTTGCATTACCATTGGTGATGGTGAATTCAATTTTTTTTTAAAGATTTATTTATACATACAAGAGCTGGGGTACAAGCGAGAGGTGCAAGGGGGGAGAGGATTCACCAGAGACAGATTGGGGAACAGAACAGGCAGACTGACTGAAGTACACTGCTGAGGGGAACAGCGGGCAAGTCAGGAGAGGTCTGCAGCGCCGTGTGGGTAGCTCCCTGGCTGGGGATCGAACTCATGCTGCAGAGGCTTCGGATTGCTTCATAGCAATCTCATAAGCTTTGGATTGCTTAACCCCTTGTGCCACCAGGGAGGCCCTGAATTCAATTTCATTACAGTGGTTCTTAAATTTTAGCACACATCATAGTCCCCTGGCAGGCTTGTTGAGACACAAAGGGCAGAACCCCCTTCCAAGGCTCATTAGGTGTAAGGTGAAGTAATAAAATGTGCATTTTCAGTAAGTCCCCAAGAGCTGTTGCTGCTGCTGGTCTTTCCAGCACCCTTGGGTAACCATCCCTGGACTAGACAGAAGCCTCCGGAGGCACTGCCACTGCTGCTCCTGGTGCAAAGTAATAGTTATTTTAAAATTCCAGTCTGAATTTGCATCTATTGATATATAAAATATATTTTATTTAAATAATATATAAAAATAAATAAAATAAATATATTTATTTAAATATATATAAAATCTATTTTATTTTTCATGCATGTTGCATTTTTATCAAGTGCTGGTCACTGTGTGTCAAAGACAGACTGAATGTAAAGTACGAAGTACTGGAGAATTTTTGTCCGTTCTTCACCTTCAGACTCAGTGGATCTTATTTTCCTGCACCTCACTGTGAGTCCCTATCAGTCCATTGCTCTTCCCCCTGGGAGAGACCATTCCAGCCTTGGGCAAGACACAAGTGATCTAGTGAAACAGGACAGGTCTCTCTTCCGGCTTCATCAGATAAGCACCCTTATCTGTTGCATTTAACAAGTTTGTTTTTGTTTTTGTTTTTGCATTCTAAGGAAGAGGAAGGACATCTCTAAGAGGATAATAAAGAAGTTAAACATCAGGTGTTAACAAAGCAAGCTGGGCCCACCTGAAATCTCTTACATCAAAAGGACATGACCTTTGCCCACTCGCTTTTGTTTTACTACTTTGTATAAATAACCCTGCACTCTGCCACTGAGTAGGACGGTGGTCTTGCAGACTTGAACACGAGTCTGCTGCCCTCCTCAGTTTGCCGCAAATGAAACTACTTTCCTTCTCCTCAAACTGCTTCCTTTTATTAGCTGAGGGAAACTGAGGCTGGCGTATTACAAAGCCCGGACTGCACAGGTTGGTCTTGCTTCTCGGGTTCTCCTACTTTGCCCTCAGGCTCTGCCATATTCCAGTGGTGGGGGAGGGGTTGTCTCCTGAGAGTTCTTCCTTCCACCTTTAATAACATCTCGCATTGGCCCTGGTGATCTGTGTGGGACTGTTGTGCCCAATTTTGTCCATAGGAAGGATCCGAAGTAGTATGAAGAGGTGAATATATGCATGAAATTATTTTAAATGCTTTAGGTATTGCAATATTGGGGAACAACATTCATTTGTGAGTATTCCCCTAATGGGAGGGGAAGAAAGTTTTCAAGGTGCATATAGAATTGGCAAACTCAAGTCAGGGTGGGTTTCCTTCATTGGGTTATGTACTGAGCCTGGTATCAGTACTACCCACATGAAGTAAATATGAAAGTATCACCTGGGAGAGAAATCGAAAATTGGATTAAGAGGGGAGGGCCAAGGTCTTGGAGGAGAGTTTATCTTTTTAAAGGCACAGGGCTACTGGCTCCTGCAAAACTTTTTGTTTTTACGTATTACATGGCCGGGTTCTCAGACACAGAACAGTGGACAGAGAGATCCCAGAGAGGACTGTGATGGAATGGACTGTGACCTAACTGTGAACTAACAACAAGGGAGCTTTCCAGCCCAGAAGGGCAGTGTATGACCAGGGGGTGGGGGAGGGGTGGAGATTCATGGTGGGGGAGTTGGGGAGCATGTCCCTCCTTAAACTGCTTCAACAGGCTTAGCCTGTAGACTACAGGTAGGAGTTTACAGAAAACTTTAATCCTTGTAACAGTCCTGAAAAGTGGGAGTTACTGATCACATTTTACTCATTTAAACAAGTAATACAAAAATGGAGGACCCATAGCTTACATGCCACATCGAAACACACATGTCCAGTTTAAGGCAAAAGAAAGATTTTAAATCAAGGTGAGTTTACTTCAGTGTCATGTTTTTTTCTCCTTTGCTACCACTGCTTCTTTGTAGCATTTAGATATCCTAAAATTGATTGTTCCGCCTTTATACTATATTTTTTAAAATGTTTTTGCATTTTAAAATTTTTCCTGTTTCTCAGAATAGTTCCTTTTGGAAATTACATCCTGGCTTATCATCACTGAGGACAAAAGGAGAGTAGCTTTGTGTTTGTATGTGTGTTCTGCCCTCAGGGGCACACTTAGTGTTCAAGGTTGCTTCCCATCAGGAGATGGGGCGCCGTAGGGCTGGGGCATTTAATAGAAGGTGCTCCCTGAAGAATGGATGGGGCAAAAGAGAATGTTTTTTCTTCCCCTACCCAGGGCAATGCTCTTACAAAAGACAGGTGAAAATGGTTGAAAATAATGAAGTGCAATTTAAGCCTGCCAGACACTGTATTTTTTAGTGCAGGTGACTGTGGATAGATTTAGCCAAAAAGAACTTAACAGTGTTTTATGCACAACACAGGGTCCCTGAAAAACAAAATTAACTTGAAACAATCTATAGTATATGTTGTACTATAGTGTATGATTTTCAGCAAATGGAAATGATCTAATATTTAGTAGTGATATCAAAATATATAGTTCTTTAAAAGAAAGTAGAAGACTAATGTGTATATATATTCTAAACAAGCCATCCTTACCTCTAAACTTGTACATGTTTAACCCTTTGCACACTTATAGATGTCAGTCCAAAAAAAATTAAGTCTATATCTTGAAGACTTCTAGCATTCATCTCAATTTTACTGATTTCTTGACACCTTATAATTTCCTTGAGACTTACATTTTTGGTTTTTAATTCAAATGAGTTTTGCTACTGCTCTCTGCTTACTGATAAGATGATTATGTATTCTGCATCTTAGTGTGCTTTCTGATGATAAATTATATTATAATTGTCTCTGCAAGAACTGCTTTAGTTAAGTGCCTGGTAGCATGTTCATTATACAAGTCATTTCTCCCCCCAAGGGTTTGTAACTTTACCCTTCTAATATATGTTTTTGTTTTTCAGTTACTAATAGAATATGCATTTTGGAGAAGGGCAAAAAAGATATCCCTAATATTTAAACCTAATCTCAATGGAGTACTTTTATGACTAGGAATTATAAAGTAGAAAGGAAGAAATTCCACCTCCCCCCTTGTTAAAAGGAAAAAGAAATTGATGTAATGGGCCATACCCATTATTACTTTGAAAAACATGGAAAAAGGCAGAGTTTATATTGTGTATGACTGTTCCCTCCCTCCTATACACACGGAGGTATGTAGCCATGAACCTGCTAGTGGTTTTTTGCGCAGAGGTCCATCAGTGTTACATGAGGGATAAAGAGAAGTGGGGAGATATTAAAAGGTGGGCTACTCATCAAAACGAGTATTTTATGGACTGTCAGCAAGGCATGGTGAATGCATGACAGCTTTCGTTGAAAACAAAATTTACTGGACCCAGTGAAACACAGAGGAGTAGATGGAGTTCATGGTGTGATATAAGAATGAGAAATCACAGATGTATATCTGCAGGAATTTCTATCTATTTTATGTGACACAGAAAATACTGAAAAAAAAAAATGCAGGTACAGAAATTACAGCCATACACATGTACTAATATTTTGCTAACTATTATGTATATTTCCTTGATTGAACCATTTGGCCTCATCAGATTTACATAAGGATGTGTGTCTATATATTTTTGTTTATCCATTAGAAATGACCTGCAAATAAATGCCTGCCTGCCTGCCTTCTTGCCTCCCTCCCTCCCTCCCTCCCTTCCATTCTTCCTTCCCTTACCTCCTTCTCCCTTGCTTTTTCCCTCTCCTTTTCATATTTGCCTCTTAGTCTATCCATTATCTATCTCTTTGTCTAGACAAGGATTACACAGTGTTAGCATTTGTAAATGAAAATTCTTCTATGGCCAGAATAAGTAAGTCATTTCTCTTTAAAGTTTTAGCTTTTAGAGAACTATTTAAAACAAACAAACAAAAATCCAGTATGAGATCCTTTAAATGACACTCTAAAAATGAATTTTAAAAGGTAGCTAGATAAATATAAACAAGTGCAAAAAATCGATTTCCTTTGAATTTATTATTGCTATTTACCCATATTATGTAATTATTCTTTTGTGAGATATTTGCCATGGTGCATCAGGAAAATTGTATAATATGATATTAGACAAACTTGTGTTTGAATCCTTATTTTCTATATAGGACTGCATGATTTTTTTTTCTCCTTAGAATTTTAGTTTTCTCATCTGTAAAATAATTGTAATTTTATCTGCCATGCATTGTTGCTATGATAATTTAATGTCATGTAGATAACCTAACCCATTACTACCATGTAGTAGGTGTTTAATAAATACTCGATTTCTTCTATCACCTAAAAAGATTGTTTTATGTGGGTTTTTTTAAAAAAAGATTTTTTTATGCATATAAGAACTGGGGTACAGGCCAGAGGTGCAGGGGGTGAGAGGATTCACCAGAGACAGAGTGGGGAACAGAACAGGCAAATTGACTAAATTACACTGCTGAAGGGAGCAGTGGGCAAGTCAGGAGAGATCTGCTGCGCCATGTGGGTTGCTTCCTGGCCGGCCAGGGGATTGAACTCGTGCTGCAGTGGCTGCGGACAGCCTCATAGGTTGTGTCTCAGTTCTCTGCGCCACCAGGGAGGCCCTCTAAGTTTTAAACTTACCAAGGCATGATTATCGATGTAATGTCAAGATAATTCCTTTGAGTGTGTTCCCCTGATTCAAGAGCCTACTTTTTCTCCCCCTCATGAAAAACAACCTTGTTGTAAAATCAACCATCCAATTCTAGCTTTAAAAAAAGTAAGAGTTTGACGTCTTTGGGTGCAAATAAAGTTTTAGTGATTGTATCAATGACTTGTCCATACTTAATTCAACATCAGCATTAAGGAATTCATCTTCCCAAATTATTCAACTTTGTTTTCAATAAACAACATCCTTGCTCATCTATACCACTGATTAACATAATGATTAATCAAGTCACAAAATTAAAATAGTACGTGCAAATAACATCACTAGTCTGAGAACAAATGTTACTGACTTGACAAGTGTCTGGCTCCAACTTGTGGGAATGGAAGTTCAGGGTCTTAGTAAGTGCTGGGCTGCATCCTTGGGTGCTAGTCAGGCTGAGCCTTTGAGAAAATGGAGAATATCACTTAATCTGCTTGGTTAATGGAATATTTTCTATTAACAAGGTCCGGTGGGTGCATGTTACAGTAGTTGTGATCTCTGGTAGCCCTTGGCTTAGATTTGTGTGTGATGATGATAATAGGCATTCATTGGTCATGGGACATCAGACTTGGCTCTAAATGTCAATTTCTGTTTTTTAAAGTTAACTGAGTAGTTACATGGAATAAAGCATGTGGCACAAAGCATATAGTATGTTCTCTAAAAATTTCTAGGGATAGTGATGATGAAATATCAGACAGAGAAGGCTTCAAAACTAAAAAGATGAAACCCTACTTGGACAGATAGGTTATTTTATTCTCCACATCTTCTTAATGATTTTCTGTAACAGTAGTTGGTGGTGGTGGTGTTAGTTTGCAAAAATTCTCTAGCAAATATGCAACCACATTTTCAACAGGCATTTCAGGTTGCATGCATTGACCATGCCAAGGTTTTCCTAGGAAGAGAAACTGTTTTAAAGGACAGGACCAGGTATTTTGGAAATGCTAGTTTATTTTGGAAGACTTTGAAAACTTTAAGAGTCGCAGGTAGAGCTACGGGGAAAGATTCT
Source organism: Talpa occidentalis (assembly GCF_014898055.3). Classification (NCBI taxonomy): domain Eukaryota; kingdom Metazoa; phylum Chordata; class Mammalia; order Eulipotyphla; family Talpidae; genus Talpa; species Talpa occidentalis. Next base: position 84,849,153 of record NW_026555331.1, read on the forward strand.
AGGATGGTGATAAAAATGAGAGTAAATTCATGAGTAACACAGTTCTTGCTGGATTGATTTAATTTCCTTTTATGACACAGTGTCCTGTTTTGTATATAAGATGAAGATAATGAAAGTTGTTTCAAATATCTCAAAGTATTTAATTTTGATATTTATGGATATTTTATATAAATAGGAATCTGGAATTTGTCTGATTCTCAAATATGGGTGACTGCAGGCTTTTGTCCTTGACCTTTTCTCACTTTGAAAATTTTCAATAGAAACATATCTACTTCCATGACACTGACAAAAAAGCTTCTATCTTGTCCTCCAGAAGTCCATGCCAACAGCTTACGGCCATCTTGCATACAGAATGCTGTCACTGTAGTAATTCTTATCTCTCACAGCTTTAACATGTTTCTTGTCAAAAATTATTTACTCAAGCCAGACATCTCAGAACCAACTTTTGACTTTATGCTTTCCTAAAATCCAAATAGTTCTACCAGAATTGTTTTTCTAAAAATTTATTTTTATTTCTAAAAATTTCTTAAAGTCTTATTTAAAAAAAAAGGGATATACTCTTTTCTAAGGCAGCATTCAAAACACCTTAAAATGAATATTTTAGGATTATTGTTAAAAAGTGGTGCAGGTGAATTCTAAGCTATTAAAGCTTTATGGATGAGAGAAAGTTTTAAATCATGTTTAAAAGATGGCTGAGACCTTGGAGGACTAACCTAGGAAGGCAGATGGAACCTCTCAACCAAAGACAAGCAGGCAGGTATTGGAAGGACTGGAGGGACCAGCACTGTCAAATGATGTGGGGAGACTGGACTGAGGGCCACAGAAGTCTTGGGGTCTGGGCACTCGGGAGGCATCAGTGACCTTGAGTGAGCAGCACCGCTGGAGTTGAATGGCGAGACGTAAATTGACACTGGAAAACATTACATACAGTGTGGCAAGAGGAAATTAAGTAAAGATGATGGGGAACTGTTATTGGGAAAGGGAGTAGGGGTAAGAGGTTTCATTAATGAGAAGCTGTTTGGGGCAGTGTTTAGATTTAGGGAAGAGAGAAACTGAAATGAGAAAGAGAAGTGACAATAAAGCAAGTTAATATACTAAGGATTAGGGAGTAGAATCAGAAGTACACAGAGAAGCATTACTTGGAAAGGACATAGAACAATTGTATTTAATGATCACGAGGAAGAAAGGAAATATGAATGACAATAATTGAAGAAATTTGAAACAAAAGCAATGAAATACTGAGAGTTTTTGTCTATGGTTCTGATCACAGGAAGTAGGAAGTGAGTCCTCTTCAACCCCGCCAGGCAGCTTTTAAAAATATCAGTGCTGCTGTTTACAATAGCTAAGCTTTGGAAACAACCCAAATGCCCAAAAATAGATGACTGGATCAAGAAGATGTGGTACATGTACACCATGGAATATTACTCAGCATTCAAAAAAGATAAACACATGCAATTTGCAGCAACATGGATGGCGCTGGAAGGGATCATGCTCAGCGAAATAAGCCAGAAAGAAAAAGAAAAATACCGGATGGTCTCACTCATAGCAGGAATATAGAAAACTTAAACAAGGGACCAGGAAAATGAATAACTATAAGAAAGTGAAAATCAGAATCAACAAAAAACTATGAACCAGAGACACTTTGGGGGGGTGGGGGGCGGGAGGGGAGGGATTGGGATCAGAATGGGGGGGTTGCAATTGTATGGGGAATATAAAAATAAAATTTATTATTTAAAAAAAAAAATCAGTGCTGGGTCACACTTCCAGAGACTGTTATTTGTGGTCTGATGTAGAGCCCAGGATCAGTACTTTTAATATTTTCAAGTGACTCTACTGTTCCACCAGGGGGAGAATCATGGGCTGGAGAGAAAGATGAGAGTGCTAGTAGCAGAGGAGTTCGAGAAGTTTGAATACCTGCTAAGATTAAAGTGATATTAAGGAATAATACCATTTGATAGAGAGCTCAGGAGGAAGTGAGGTTGGAAGAGGGAGGAAAAATTAAAATGGTGTTTACTATCTGTCCAGCAGATGCAGTCCTTTGCATTTTTCTCTCCCCGTGTTTATTTCATGCCCCTCCTTATGACTTCCATCTGTTTTACTTTCTTTCTGATCAACCCCCCTTCCTGGTTGTTGGACTCTAAACTTTCCTTCTTCTGTCATTTACTTTCCTTGCATCTTTCTTTCTTTTTTTTTTTTTAAGATTTATTTATTTACACAAGAACTAGGGTACAGGCCAGATGTGCGGGAGGGTGAGAGGATTCACCAGAGACAGAGTGGGGAACAGAACAGGCAGACTGACAAAATATACTGCTGAGGGGAGCAGCAGGTGACACAGGAGAGGGTCTTCTGTGCCATGTGGGATTCTTGCCGGCCGGCCTGCCAGGATCAAACCCGCACTGCAGAGGCTGCGGACAGCTTCACAGTGCAGCGCTCAACCGCCTGCACCACCAGGGAGGCCCTCCTCGCCTCTTTCATTCTCTACACGTACCAACTTTTTCTGATTTTCTGTCCATTAGTTCCTTTCCACCTTCCTCTAGCCAAAGTGGCAAAAATAACTTTGACCAGACAGGGAACAAAACAACACCAATCCCAAAACCAGAGACAGTTTCTATAAAGGAGCCACTCCTGAACTAACTGCAGAATGGAGTAGGCCTGGAGGAGCTAGTCCAGTCACAGCAACAACTGGGAAGGTTGAAGCCAGGGTAAGTCAAGCGCAGAGCCCTGCATCCTGTTCATTCACCTCAGAGGTATGATCTCAGATTCTTTGGGGAAACCCACAGGATCCCAGTTTCAGAATATGAGCAAAATACTGGTAATCATCCTTGCTTTTTTATGCTGTGGCTGTGACAGAGATTACACTAGTCAGAAATGTTTTAATTATAAGTGAGAGAAAACAACTTGAAAAAGCTTTAGCTAAAAAGAAAGTCATGGCACAGAGGTACTCTGAGGATGCCAAAGACAGGTAAGGACTAAAACCAAGAGCTAAAGTTTTCTGCAGACTGTCTGTCTGTCTCATATTTTCCCCATGTTCTGCTCTTCTTGTTATTTTCCCCCCTACACCCTGTGTGCCAGCGTTCTCTGGTGCTTTTCCATCACTGTTTCCACAAATAACAGTTCCAGTCAGAAAAAGTGAGTGTGTGTGGGGTGTGTGTGTGTGTGTGTGTGTGTGTCAGTGTGAGGGAGAGAGAGAGAGAGCAATTGCACACAGGCATGAGAGGGAGCACTCTAAAATTAGTATACTGAGAAAATCATCTAATTGATTTAATTGGGGTTATTTGCTGACAATAATGCTGGTCAAACAAGACATTCAGCTCTTCAATACCAACATGGCTGCCAGTCATTTACCTCTGTAGTTTAGAGTGAGGAGCACGATGAATCTGAGCCACCAAAAAGTGATTGCTCCACAGACTGATTCTGAATCTCGCTTGGTCACTGATGTTAATTTGGCCAAAGTTTTCCGAAATGCTCTGGTAACACCATCTTGAAATTCATAATTTTATATTTGATTTTATGTTTTGAAAGTGAAATCTGGTATGATAGGGTAAAATGTATATACACACCCTACAGATAAAAGTTGATTCTAAATAGCAAATAAATAAAAAGGTTACCATGAGTTGAGAGAGAGAGAAAGATCATGGAAGAAAGGATAAAACTTCATCTTTGAAAACTTTAAATGCAAATCTTTTTCCTGCTTTTGGGCATAGGTATTTTCATTTTCATATTTCATGAAGCCCTGTGAATTAGATAGCTGATCTTAGAAGAGAGGATTATACAAATATGTGAATATCAAGATGTGGGGATTGTTGGGGGTCATCTTGGAGGCTGGCTGCTGAATGCATTCATATAAGAGGATAATTCCCCAGCTTCCCCCAAAACCCTGTTTTTGATCTTTTTTTTTTTTTGTCTGTTTTTGATCTTATACTGAATATATGTGTGTGTGTATTATGGATATATTGATAACATTTCAACTTATCAAAACATCCTTACCAATAAGTAGTAAATTATGGACCACTATTATGGAAATAGATTTCAAGAATTTCTGAAAGGTTATGTATTTTAATTGGTATATGTGTTTTTTCAGAAATTAGTTTTTTAATGTCATAATTTATTGGTTGTGGTCAACATATTTTTTTTTTTTTTTAATTTATATAAGCCCTGGGTACAGTCAGAAGCGCGGGAGGGTGAGAGAATTCACCAGAGCCAGAGCAGGGAACAGAGCAGGCAGAAGGACCGAAGTACACTGCTGAGGGGAGCAGCGGGCAGCAGGAGAGGTCTGCGCGCCATGTGGGACCCTCCTCTGGTGGCCGGGGAGCAGCCGGGGATCGAACCAGTGCTGCAGAGGCTGCGGGCAGCTTTGCAACCCAGCGCTCAACCGCTGCGCCACCGGGGAGGCCCTATGGTCAACATATTTTTTGGGTATAAAATATCACACTTTAATGTTAATATTTTGCTTTATGGGAATCATTCTAGTTCTTAGCATCTGCTAAGAACTCCCAAAGACTTTAAATTTCATTTAAAGATCATGCAGATATAATTTTAAGGATCAATGTCCTAGTATTTTTTCATGGGAATATATAGTTTCCCGATCAGTAGATTTTCATTCTTATCAACGGATTGTCATTGAAAAGAGATTGGAATAAAGAAAAGCAAATTGTCAAAAGGAATTTATAAAAATTCAACTATATTAACTTTTAAAATAGAGATATAATTGACATGTATCATTATATTAGTTTTAGATATAAAACATAAGGATTCAATGTTTATATAGATTACAAAATGATCACATAATTCGTTAACTTTTGACTCCATATGTTTTGTAGTTACAAAGTTTTTTTCTTGTGAAGACTTTAAATATCTATTCTTTAAATATGCAATGTTGTATTATTAATTATAATCACCATGCTGTACATCACATTCCCATGACATTTATTTTGTAACTGAAATTTGTAACTTTTGACTTCCTTAACACATTTTGCCCACTGCCCCCACCCCTCTACCACCTCTGGCAACCACCATCTGTTCTCTGTGTCTGTGAGCTTGGTATTTGTTTGCCTTTTTTCCTTTTTTTTTTTCAGACGTCACATGTAAGTGAGATCATATAGTATTTCTTTTTATTAAAAAAAAATCTTAGACTTTGTTTTTGCTTGTTCTGTATTTGTTCATAGTCTGAAACAGCAGCTGAACCATAGAAACCATCTCTGATAGTTGGGAAGTTCAGTTTCACAAAACAAATATGAAACTAAATTGTTAGCTTTTGAAAGCTAATTGAACCTGTCCAGTGGTGTTGTTTAAGTCTGTAAACTGAGAATTTCCAGGCACTAAGATAAATTCCTAAGAAGTAAGTTTATGTCTTTATGTACGCGGTTTTAAACTTCATAATTTGATCATAAGATAAATATTTTTAAAAATAAACCTCAGGATACATACTTGGTATTCAAAATATTGAGTTAATGGATTCCCTACAGTTCATTATATATCATAAGATATATCATAAGTTTATAAACATTTTGACAAAGATTAAAACTGGATATATTGGATTCCTTAAATATATCCCTAAAACTGACTTCCATTTCTTTATTTTTTTAAGATTTATTTATGCATACAAGAGCTGAGGTACAGGCCAGAGGTGTGGGTGGGGGAGTGGGGGTTGGGGGGTAGGAGTAGGGTTGTGGGGAGAGGATTCACCAGGGACAGAGTGGGGAATAGAACAGGCGGATTGACTGAAATCCACTGCTGAGGGGAGCAGCAGGAGAGACAGGGGAGGTCTGCTGCGCCATGTGGGTTGCTCCCTGGTGCTGCAGTGGCTGCAGATAACTTCATAGTGCTGTGACTTAACCCCTTGCGTCACCACGGAGGCCCTTATTTCCACTTCTACAGGAAAAAAAAAAAGAAAATACACATTTTGTACGTTCACCTTGATGTTTAGAGGAAAAACATCTTCTGGACTTGATATCAGAAAAAACAATAGTATCAAACATTTTGAATCAACATTGCCCGTGACTTTATCAAGCCCACATTAAATATGTTCATTCTCTAACAAGTCAAAAACAGTTCCTATTAATCAAAGAACCAGGAGCCAGCTATATATGTGCATTCATTTCTTTATAAGACTAACACAACAATATGCTAAGAGAACAAAAATAAGAGGACATTTTCCAAATCTCTTAAAACTTAAAAGAACAAGCCAGGATAAGTGCACTGAATCCGCTTTTCAGATTTGATTTTTTTTCTTCCATAGCACTTACCATCAACTGATATTTTACATTTGTATTGTATACTTTATTTGTCCATTTTTGTTCCTTCCTTAAAAGTTAAGCCTTCTCCAATGAGGCAATAGTGCTACTGTTACATCTGTACGATTTAGAATAGCGATGAAAATAGATAGCCACTTAATAAATAGATCTTGAATGAACAAACTGGTTTTTCAGTTGACTTCAAATTGCTAAAGATGATTTTTCACTTAAGCTCCCTTCTCTACAGGCTAAGGCTAACTTTATTTTTTAAAAGATTTGTTTATGCATACAAGAGCTGGGGTGCAGCCAGAGATGCGATGGGTGGGAGGGTGGTGTGTGTGTGAGGGGATTCACTAGAGACAGAGTGGGGAGCATAACAGGCAGATTGACTGAAATACACTGCTGAGAGGAACAGCAGACGAGACAGGAGAGGTCTGCTGCCCAATGCGGGTCATCTCTCTGGTGGGGGATTGAACTCGTGCTGCAGTAGCTGTGGATAGCTTCATAGCGCTGTGTCTCAACCCTTTGTGCCACCAGGGAGACCCCTGAGGCGGACTCTAGTGACTTCCTTTTGGGCTTCTCCCCTGCTTGTTTCTGTTGCTCTGTTTAGACTTGGCTTTTTTAAGGGTTCCTATCTCTTGTCCTTATTGGAAATTCTTTTAGCAGTCAATCACTATAATAAGACATACCCAAATAAGCATGTCCTGGCTAGTTGGCCGTGGATTATAGTCTTTTCTTAGCTGTTTCCACCTTAATTTACTACCGTTTTCCTGAAGCCTAAATGTTGATCCACATGCTTTGAGACATTACATAATTGCAGCTGATGATCTTGGAAACTTCCATAGTGTATAAAGAATAGAAAGAGTGTGATCCTGATAATGATACTGCTTATTCTAGACTAAACTTTTATAATAGATTGGAATAGGAGTTAGTATTTATTATTCTGTGAATTCCGGTTTCCAAAGATGAGTATTAAAGTGATTTTAATAAGTATTAAAGTGATAAATAATATGAGAAGGACTACTCAAAGTATATAGCTTAGACCATGGACACACTTTAGATGAATTATAAGTGTTCCCAATCTATGAATAACCACTGGAACATGGAATGAGTAAGCATGAAGTTGTGAAGATGGGACAGGAATTGATAGCACTTCAGAAGTTGCTGTATGATTTTAGTGTACAGGTATTTATCAAAGTACTTTCAACTGTGTTATTTATAGATGATTAAGATTTCATTTTATATTTCAATGTATTTCACTTCATAGAAATTATTACATAAACCACCAGAGAGAGTAGAAGCCTGTTCCATTTATAATAAATCTACAAAACTATCACAGTGCTCCATGACTATTTTGAAAAATCAAAATAATAATGGGCATTTCCATTAAGAATTTCATTGCCTGTGAAGGACACAACCAAATTTAATTCTAGCAAAAACTCTTTGATTCATACTGACCAGAATATATTAATAATTGTTTGCTGTATGTGAGACATTAAAAATTATAATCTATTTGATCTTTCTATGTTCTTAACTTGATAATGAATATACTCAACTATACATACATTAATATACCTTTCAGTTTAGTTATGAGCTCATTTCCTCCATTTTCCTCCCACTACTTCCACTTAAAATTTAGCATAATCACTCTCTTGGTCAATCATCAAATCTGTAAATATTAGAAATATAATCAACCAAATATAATTTATTTACCTTTATTGATGTATAAATAAATGACAAATTATATATAATTGTATATAATAAAATTTATATATAAGTCATATAAAATATGTAATATATATTAATTATATATGTAAATTATATATTTAATTAAAATTACATACAATTTAATGTTTTGAGAAATATATGCATTGTAAAATGATCATCACAAACAAGCTCATTAACATATCCAGTTACTATTTTTTTGTTGTCTGTGTGGTGAGAACACTTAAGATTTGTCTTAGCAAATTTCAAATATGCAATATGATACTGTTAATTCCAGTAGCTACACTTTGCATTAGCTCTCTTGCACTTATTCCTCTTGCATAACCCAAACTATAGCCTTTGTAATAAACCTTCAAGTATTCTTAGAAACAACTGCAAACATGTTGGCATAATCTTACAAAATACAGCTAATTTGAAAAGCAGATTATTCTGAGTTTACCAGGCTAGAATATTCAAACACTAAAAAAATATAAATACTCTTAAACCATATATGCACAAATAGTATCTGTTCAGTAGTGGCTCCAGGGCATGGTTGTGGGAGCTTAATACTAAGTCATTTGGCATAATTGACAATGTGCAGAGAATAATGCTATGTGCAAAATTCAAAAAGGGTAACAGTGCCTTCTCTGTGGAAAACTACAAGTGTCAATGTGCCTGCAATAATTCAATAGATGTTTTATGTGCATTGCTATTTGCATCATAATAATCCTAACTCTTAGGATTATTGAGTTTCAGAAGGGCTAACTAACTCAGTCAAGGTCACACACCTTGTTAGATGCAGAAATGAAATTTGTAACCAGTTCTCTGGGGATTTGAAACCCATATGCTTTTACTGCACTATATTATCTTCCCGTTGGAATTTTTAATCTATAATCATGGAGAAAAGACTCACATGTGGAACATTGGAGTTACAATGAAAAGTTGAATATGATTTTGTATCAGAATAATAAGCAGTCCAGAAAAAGTGTGTGTGTGTGTGTGTGTGTGTGTGTGTGTAGTCAGGCTAGGTACAACATACACAAATGTAATTGAAGAGGATTTTTGTCTTTTAGGACAAATGCATCTATAAGATTGACTACCTTTTCTCCTCACATTTTTCAGCATTCACCAGTGACTTTACCCTTCTGTGAAACATAGAAACATAGAAATTTTTAAATTTTTTAAAAAGAGGGCTATTTATCTAACTGATGCGATGCCAAATGACTAAGAAGCATCAATTAATGTTAGGCAAAATTAAGGTATAAAATGCCAGGCTCGTGTGTCTTTCTGTCACTCTGTCCCTCTTTTCTTCTCTGTCTTTCTCTGTCATACATCGCTCTTACTCCAAATGAAATGTCCAATAGGGCCAGTCTGTCTAATGAGAGAAAATTCTACCCTGCTGCCTACTTATTTTGCTCGACTGGGTGAATAGTGGCAAGAAGGAAGGGGGAAGAATTGGAGGCACATTTTTGTTTGGGGGTCCAAGGAAATGCTTGTAAATAGTTTACTCATGATTTAAATTTTGAGCCCATTTCTCAATTTTATCAGAACTCAGACAGAAGTATGTGATTACTTGGTAACAAACAACTCCAACACTGAAAAGCTTTAGGAATGATCTGACTTTCCTGGAGACATTCCTTGCCTTCCTGAAAAAAAGGTACCCTCCCTTGGAAACTTTTGTAACTTAGCAGGGCGGTCACCTGCAACTGCCAATAAAGCAAATAAATGCACGCATTTGTTTATTGCAGTGTTGGTGGAGGTGACTGACCAGTAGACACAGCCTTGGATGCAAAGACTCTTGTGACCTGCTAGCCTCTGGACAGCAAGACAAACCTGAGTCATAACACTTAAGACAGTCACCTGAATGTAAGTTAAATTCATGTGGATAATTTTTAATTTCCTTTAGTTTATAACACCTAATGAAATCTCATACTACATATCTTTCTGTATTTCTTTTGATGGTTATTTTAATTATTTACATGTTTTTTTAATGTTGCTACTCTCTATCCTCAATTCTCTATAATTTTGGGAGTGACTTTCAATTTTACTTTGATTATAATGATTTTAACTTCTCTAGTCAATGTCACTGAATCTAGCTATGAATTTTAACATTAAATTGAAGGAAATTTAATATATATTATTTTATTTAGAGTCATTTTATTTTTATTTATATATATTTAATTTTTTACATCATTGTTCATTTTTGAACAATGTTTGCTTACCAACCCCCTCAGGTGTAGTCCCCATAGAGTTTCCTTCACCAATGCACCCATGCACCATCACCTCAGTCCCCTGTGCTCCTCCCTCCCTCCCATCCCTCTCCCTCCTCCTCCCCTGCAGGATGTCTCTGGTTTATAATTGTCAGTTTTTGCTCTGTTGTGTTTTGTACTGTTATTATTTTTCATACTGATGTCTTATTTGGTTCTCCTATATTCCTTCTATAATGAAACTATCTGATATTTTTCTTTTTACTTCTGGCTTATTTCACTGAGCACAATTCCTTCTAGCTCCATCTACATTGTTGTGAATGGCATGCGTTTATCTTTTTGATTGCTGAATAATATTCCATTGTGTATATATACCACATCTTCATGATCTAGTCATCTATTTTTGGGCATTTGGGTTGTTTCCAGGTTTTACCTATTGTAAATAGTGCTGCAATAAACATAGGGGTACATGTGTTCTTTTGAATCCATGTGTTTGTGTCCTTTGGGTAGATCCCTAGGAGTGGAATTGCTGGGTCGTATGGTAGCTTCATTTTTAGTAGACTGAGGAACCTCCAAACAGCTTTCCATAGTGGTTGAACCAGTTTGCACTCCCACCAGCAATGTAGGAGTGTTCCTTTTTCACCACATCCTTACCAACATTTGTTGTTGCTAGTTTTTTTGATATGTGCCATTCTGGCTGGTGTAATGTGGTATCTCAATGTGGTTTTAATTTGCTTTTCCCTGATGATAAGGGATGTTGAACATTTTTTTCATATGCCTATTGGCCATTTGCATTTCCTCTTTGGAGAAATGTCTTTTAAGTTCTTCTGCCCATTTCTTGACTGGATTGTTTATTTTGTTTTTGTTGAGTACTATGAGTACTTTGTATATTTTTGTGATCAGTCCCTTGTCAATTGACTGGAGTGCAAAGATTTGTTCCCAATCAGTGGGGTGTCTCTCTGTTTTGGTTAATGTCTCTTTTGCTGTGCAGAAACTTTTCAGTTTGATGTAATCCCAGGTGTTTATGTTTTCCTTGACTTTCTTTCTTTGGGTGATGAGTCTTTTTTTTTTTTTTAAAGGATTTATTTATTTATTTATACAAGAACCAGGATACAGGCCAGATGTGCAGAAAGGTGAGAGGATTCACCAGAAACAGAGTGGGGAACAGAACAGGCAGACTGACTGAAGTACCCTGCTGAGGGGAGCAGTGAGCGAGACAGGAGAGGTCTGCAGTGCCATGTGGGACCCTCGCAGGTCTGCCGGGATGGAACCGGTGCTGCAGAGGCTGCGGAGACTTTCACAGCACGGCCCTCAACTGCCTGTGCCACCAGGGAGGCCCTGGGTGATGAATTTTTAAAGATGTTATTGCAATGTATGTCTTGTAGTGTTTTACCTATATTTTCTCCTATATATTTTATGGTTTCTGGTCTTATATCCAGTTCTTTTATACATTTCGAGTTGATTTTTGTTCATGGTAAAAGCTAGTAGTCTAGTTTCATTTTTTCGCATGTGGTGGTCCAGTTTTCCCAGCACCATTTATTGAACTAACTGTCTTTGTTCCATTGCATAGTCTTTGCTCCTTTGTCAAAGATCAGTAGCCCATATAAGTGTGGTTTTATTTCTGGGCTCTCTATTCGTGTCTGTTTTTGTTCCAATACCAAACTGTTTTAATTATTATGGATTTGTAGTGTTGCTTGAAGTTTGGAAGTGTGATACCTCCTTTCTCCTTTGTTTTCATCAGTAGGGCTTTGGCTATTTGTGGTTTTTTTGTGGTTCCATATGACTTTCATCAGTTTGTTCTATTTCTTTGAAGAATGTCATTGAGATTTTTATTGGAATAGCACTGAATCTGTAAATTGCTTTTGGTAGGATGGACATTTTAATAATGTTAATTTTTCCAATCCATGAGCAGGGGAAGTCTTTCCATTTCTTTGTGTCTTCTTCTATTTCTTTTAACTAATATATATTATTTTAAAGCAATCTTGGGCAAGTAATAATTATCCAAATATTGATGAATTTGATGGATTTCTATAGGACTTGGTTTTTGCCTTCACAGAGAGTATAAATTACTGATCATCCGCAGTCCAGTCAGTGGCTCTTTATAACTGCAATGTCTAAAGTCTAAATGCATAATCAATCTCTTCTACAAAGTCAGCATTATACAAGAGTGTTTACATTAAAAATATTTTATTAAAAAATGAAATTATGCACAATCTAAGATGTGTGAAGAAGGGAAATAGGTGAGTTTTGCAAAGATCACTCATGGGACATTTATTTAATTGAGAAAAAAGAAATAATTAAATGTTAGTGGAAAAGAGTCTTCTCCTTTGGGAAAATTAACTCATTCAACCTGATAGCCCCCAGAACATTCAGTTAATAGCTCTTCTTCTCTGGGCAGAGTGGCAGTGTAGGGAAAAGGTGATGAATGCATTACTAACTCAAACCTCTCTGCTTGGCAGATTTTTCTCCCCTATTATTTCTGGAGAGAAAAAAAGCACTTATTTTAAATACCTAGACTTCAAAATAATTGTGGAATTTACATATTCTACACATTTTTTGAACTCTGAGCACATATAATTTAAATATACATAATCATAATCCTTAACTGGATACCTCATTCTGAGTAACAAAAATGGGGTTGTGGCCCCACAGAAACAAGGCATGTGTCTTCTTTCCCTGGCCATCCTCACTGTGATTGTGGTACTGGTCATTAGATGTTATTGCAATGTGTGTCTTGAAGTGTTTTAATCTATATTTTCTGCTATATATTTTATGGTTTCCAGTCTTATGTCCAGTTCTTTCATCCATTTTGAGTTGATTTTTGTGCATGGTGAAAGCTAGTAGTCTAGAGAGTAGCTCTAAAATACTACTTAGATTGTTAAATAAATGAATCATAGAAAGAACAGAAAACTGAATTTACAAATGCAAATTAGCAAACAATAATACATTACCAAACTATACAGTAACTTCCAGAACTTCAATACAGGAAATCCATTTTTGCTTTGAAATTTGGGGTCAACTTAGGTGTACAGAGTTCTTCCTACATCCTAGTCCACATTAAAAGAACTGGAAAAAACATGATATTATATAGCATTTTGACAACAAAACCGATTAATCAGGGTTTTTTAAATTCAATCATTCAGTTATTATGACAATCTTTTTGTGTATCTAGTAATATACCAGCCAGAAGATATAGTTAAGTAGTGAATTTTCAAAGTAAACATAGATTGCTAGAAAAAGACAAGCAGAAGATAGATCTTCTCTTATTGCTAAAAAGGGGTAGATGTCATTATCAATATTATTTATGTAATTCTGAGTTACTTGGTTTTTTTTTTTTTAAGATTTATTTATTTATATAGGAACCGGGGTACAGGCCAGATGTGCAGGAGGGTCAGAGGATTCACCAAAGACAGAGCAGGGAACAGAATAGGCAGACTGACTGAAATACACTGCTAAGGGGAGCAGCTGGGTGGGACAGGAGAGGTCTGCTCTCCATGTGGGGATCTCCACTATCAGCGGGGATCGAACTGGCACTGCAGAGGCTGAGGACAGTTTCACAGCACTGTGCTCAACTGCCTGCGCCACCAGGGAGGCCCAATTCTGAGTTACTTGTAATAATAATTTTGAAGGTATTTGTTATATTGGCAGAAAGAATATTGTACAAAATTAAGACAACTCCCACTGTCCCTAATTGAGAAATCTAATGCAGTGGACTCAAATATATACTATAAATACCATAACATTTGAATAGAAATATGTACAGAATATAAATGTACATTGATATTCCTGTTTCCCTTCACGTTTCATTTGAAATCCCATGTTTGTCTTTTAAACGCATATTCTCAGACCCCCCTTTAAGGGGGAGGGAAGTGACTTATGATGAGGTTAAATCTAATCATCACAAAATTGACAGTGTTCCTAATGCATTAGCAAGCAATATAGTAACTTCCAGAACTTCAATACAGGAAATCCATTTCTGTTTTAAAATTTGGGGTCAATTTAGGTGCACAGAGTTTTCCTACATCCTAGTCCACATTAAAAAAAAAAAATAATGCTGTGCAATTCATTCTTTGTGGTGTAGAGTTCTATAGGTTTTGACAAATGCAGTCTCATGCCCAGGTTGTGGTAAGAACACTCAAAGATTCTCAACCCCCAACCTCCAGAAAGAATGCTGAAACCTGTGATGTCACCCAGAACAGTCTTGCTTTAAATAAATTTACCTGTTCAGCTTCTCTTGCTTTTCACTTTTTTTTTTAAGATTTATTTTTTTTATTTATAGAGGAGCAGGGGTACAGGCCAGATGAGTGGGAGGGTGAGAGGATTCACCAGAGACAGAGTGGGGAGCAGAAAAGGCAGCTTGACTGAAATACACTGCTGAGGGGAGCAGTGGGTGAGACAGGAGAGGTCTTCTGTGCCATCTGGGTAGCGTCCTGGCTGGCTGGGGTGGGGGGAAGGGATGGAACTCATGCTGTAGAGGCTGCAGTTAGCTTCATAGTGCTGTGCTTAATCCCTTGCGCCACCAGGGAGACCCCACTTTTCACTTTCTATCACAAGCCTGCAGCCCAGTTTTGAAGTATGGATAAGAAGCCAGTAAACCCGCTTCATCTCTCTCTGTGTCTTGTTGCTGAGTTCCCTATGATCCATAGTCATCAGGTCTTGAGTTTATATTCATATGAAATCATTCTTCTCTTCCCCACTTCTCTCATAGACTAGTTCCAGCAATGAATGCTAAAAATATATTTTGTTAAAATGTCTTACCCAAAGTTTGTTTCCCCAGAGGTAGTGTTGGCTTTATGGGATGAGGTGCTCTTTGTAATTCAAAGAAATATAGGAAACCACAGCTCCTCAAGGTTTCCTAGAGGAATGAAGTTATTTTTGTTTTGATTGTATTATTTTTATTGAGGTAAAGTTAGTTTACAACACTGTGTATGATTTTGGGGTACAGGTTCACACCTTTTCAGATGTATGTTAACTCAGCATGAAAATACCCATAATCCTCCACCATAGTCCAGTGAGCCCCCACCCCTCTTTGTTGTCTAATTCTCCACCCTCCCTCTCAGATAGCTTCAATTCTACAGTCAGATTTCTAAGGTTTGCTTTTGGTTTAGTTTTGTCTGTTCTTTTGTTTTGTACTCTATATCCAGTTATGAGTGAAATTATCTGATATTTCTCTTTGTCCTTATAGCTCATTTCACTTAGCATAATCCTTTCTAGTTCTACCCATGTTGTCAGAAATGGCAAGATTTCATATTAAAAAAAATATAGCTGAGCAGAATTTCATTGTGTAGCTATACTATACATCTTCTTAATCCACTCATCTCCTTGGACACTTAGATTGTTTCCATAATTTGGCCATTGTGAATAGTGCTCTAATGAAAATAGAAGTGTATATATCTCTTAGAATTGGTGTTTTTATATTCTTGGGTGGAGACCTAGGAGTGGAATTGCTGGAGTATATAGTAGATCTAATTTTGATATTTTGAAAATACAGTGATACTCTTAAAAGGATAGGGGCATGTCAAAAGGGCACAAGAGTCAAAACAAAAGATCCCAATGGTCAAATCCAGAACATTTTACAAAAGGAAGAAAATAGAGTTAGATGATAACCCATAGAATAAAATAATTGTGCACAGGTTGTGCTGATATAAGCATTGAATAAATGTAAGTTGTAAAGAGATGGCTCTTTTCTTAGAGAACAATTCTAAGTAATAAATGAAGAAATAATTCAAGAAATATAGAGAAAATTGCCATTATAATACTATAGTGAATTATTGCAGGCAAGATCCACTAACTGATACTAAAATTAATTGGTGAAAGTGAGTAGAAACAAATAGTAACTTCAGAGTAGAGAAGTACTAGTCAAGGTGAAAACAGGCAGGATCTCTGAACCTTAGTTTTACTGATAACTATAAAAAACCCTCAATTTTTATTGTACCTTTAAAAATGAGAATTATTTTAGCATTAATTGTGCTGTTTTATTTAATTTTTAATCTCATCTCAATCATATGTGGTTAATAAGAGTGTCATCACTTAATGATGGACACCTGGATAATTCAGTCTGGTCTCCTATAGATTTTCTTTGTTAAGGAATCATAATGTGGGATTAAGATTTGTCCACCTTTCACAGAGTTTTCAGCATCAAAAGTGATGGAGCAGTTCTGAACAGACTTAGAATCTGCTTTGACATGTAAACTTGGCTCACACTTGGGATATTTAATATGTTTTTGGCTTCATAAGTTTGAATTTATGTATGTTTCATTAGGAGACAATTCCACTGTATTTGACAAGAGAACTTGATTAAAATGTTATATGGAATTTAAAGGAGGAGCTTTGTTTTTGCATCTTTTAAAGATAATTTTATTTGGGTAATTTGGTCATGTATTTTTCTCAGAGCAATTTTTCCATGAGTTAAAGAGATGTAAAATGTGATACACCTCAAGGGGCATCAAGCTGAAAAACTTATAAGCATATTTGTTCAGCTGAGTCTGGATAACTTAACAACTTTGGTTGTGACTCTGTGAGAGTGATCAAGAACTAAACTTTGATGATATTTTGCCTAAAAGGAATATACTGTTTAATTTTTATATTGGTGAAAAGTTAATATTGACAATTAACCTATTTATTAAATTGTAAAAGGCAAATATAAGATTCATGTTTATTTGAATTCTGTAATTGATGACTTATTGTGAGATTATACATTCCTAATATCTGTATACAAGATTTTTTCCCTCTCCTAGTTGAAAATATCTCAGGTAACTAGGCTTAAATCATTATATTAGTACTTAATGAATTTCCCCAAAGGTTCTTATTGTATACATTTTACTCATTGACTTTTCATCATTTACTGACTTTGTTAATGGTGTTAAAGATTATCTTGAAGACATGAAGGAATATCAAGTAGATAATGATGGAGTGTTTGAGATGTTGGATGGATATATATAGAGACACTTCTTTGGTAACACTTTTCCCCCTCGATATGGACCCAGGTCAGTTTATATAGCACCATGTTATAATAGTTTTTAACAGTTATTGATTGGTTAGCATTCTTATCATTTGATACATTTCTTGGAATGTTACTGTTTGTAAAGGACATACTTTATTGCCACTGAGAATTTAGAATAAATTGAAAGATACAATTTTTAGTTAGTGCTATTACAAACTTAAAATTTCATAAAACCAATTTGACTTGAGAAAAATGGTGTTATTTCTATCTTAAAATAGTTAAGGATATGTAAATCTTACTTGAATCTTTTTTTGTTATATTTTATATGAAAACAATCACCTTAAATGAAATTATTTTCCTTTTAATCTTTTATTTACTCACCTTAGGAAGCTAAGAGTAAATGACAAATATTTCACTCTGAAATTGGAAGAGCTTATATATTACAATTTGGATGTCCCACTTTTGTCTGTTATATTTACCAACTAAATTATACATTTATTACAGAGTATGAATTAAGGTAGAGGCAAGATCAAAGAGGCAAGCTTAGCAAGTTCAAGCGTGTGCTTTATATATTATTTCTAAAAATAACTTTGTATCTATTGCTCATCAGCTTTATATTCTGTAATAGGAAATTTGCCTAGTCTTTAAATATCAACTTCATTTTTCCCCTTTGAGATAATGATATTATCTCAAATATGCCATTAAAACTCACTACGACTGTTACCACATGGCCAGTGGAGTGTTTGTCTACCAAGCAGAGTGCCTTTAAGTGTGTGCACAGGTGGGGCGGGGGTGGGCATGGGAGATGGTGGGGAGGCAAAAGTGTTGGATGCTTTTTCAGTGCTTTCTATGTGCCATCTCATTTAATCAGCCTCCAGCTCCTCCATCCAACTGGCCTTACCCCTACCTAAGCTCTTTGCTTTGCTGCCTCATCTCCAGTTATCTAGCCTCAGTGCATCAGAGAGGCCTTCTCAACTGTCCCATATAAAGTGTTCTCCCCAATAACTAACTCTGATTATCCTACTTATTCTTTATCAAAACATGGGTTTTCAGGGCCTCCCCTGGTGGCGCAGCAGTTGAGCGCTGGGTTGCGATGCTGCCCGCAGCCTCTGCAGCTCCGGTTCAATCCCCGACCACCCGTGAGGGTCCCACATGGCGCGCAGACCTCTCCTGCCGCCCGCTGCTCCCCTCAGCAGTGTGTTTCCATCCTTCTGCCTGTTCTACTCCCCGCTCTGGCTCTGGTGAATTCTCTCACCCTCCCGAGCTTCTGACTGTACCCAGTGCTTGTATGTATAAATAAATAAATAAATAAATAAATAAATACATACATACATACATAAATAAATCTTAAAAAAATAAATAAATAAAAAGATTTATTAAAAAAAAAAACATGGGTTTTCAAAAATTCATGGACTTAGCTTCTTTCTTGCCTGCTTAAATTTCATTCTCTTTTCCGTATACATATTCTTCCTCCATTTCCTTTTGCTTTCTCTCCTAAATATCTAATTTACACTTTTTGCATGAGAACTTCTTGGTGATTTTTTTCAAGGATGTATGAAGATACAAAGAAGTTAAACAGGTGTAAATCTTGGTTGCCTTTAATTGTTTAATGAAATAGTATTGTGGTTTACATGTTCTATTTTTAAAAATTTTTTTAATTATTTATTTTTTACATCATTGTTCATTTTTAAACAGGGTTTGCTTCCCCCCACCCCCTCAGGTGTAGTCCCCATAAAGCTTCCTTCTCCAATGCACCCGTGCACCATCACCTTAGTCCCCTGTACTCCTCCCTCCCTCTGATCCCTCTCCCTCCTCTTCCCCTGCAGGATTTCTGATTTATAATTGTCTGTTTTTGTTTTGTTGAGTTTTGTACTGTTATTATTTTTTCACACTGATGTCTTATTTGGTTCCCCTATATTCCTGCCATAAGTGAGTGGTGTGCATGTTTTAATAAAATAAAATTGGAAAAGCTTGGGAAAAGAACTCTGAGCAACTGCTCTGAAGGTGGCTTGCTAACCATGCTCAGCAGGTAGCTTTGAATACTCTTTGCTAAGAGAAGCTCAGTTAAACTTTGACTTAAACAGTGCAATCAGCCTTACTTACCTGTGAACAGGGTGCTATGACTCTGGTGACTCTGGTTGTTGTGCAAAGAAAAATTTTGTGCTTTTCTAGTTTTCTGCTATAAGCCATAAATCTGTCATGGCCTCTGTGTTCAGTTTCTACTGAGTCTTTGAAAAAGAGGCCATTCTGTGGCAATTTAGAAAATGAAGCAGAGTATAATCAATAAAAAGAATGTTTGGTTGTCCCCATTGGTCTCACTTAAAAAGTCCTCTGTGTCCACATAAACACTAACTGGAAAGGAAACCTACACTCCTGTATTTATTGCAGCACTGTTTACAATAGTCAAGACTTGGAAACAACCCAATTGCTCCAAAATAAATGAATGAATGAAAAAGATGTGGTATATTTACATAATGGAATATCACTCAACAATCAAAAAAGACAAACTCATGCCATTTGCTGCAACATGAATGGAGCTGGAGGGGATTATGCTAGAAGAAATAAGTCAGAAGGAAAAAGATAAATATCAGATGGACTCACTTATATGTAGACTATAGAGAAACCAAACAAAAGGTCAAGAAAAAGTTAAGACTAGCAGCTGACCATAGATCTGAGGCATACAGCAAGGGAGGGGGTCAAAACAGGGGAGGGAACAATACAAGGGAATATGGTTCACAGGTGACATGATGGTGGGAGAACTATGGGGACTACAGCGATGCAAGAAAAAAATCATTAATAAAAAGAAAAAACCTTGTGAATTCTTTTCCTTTTTTAGAAATTCTTACAGAAGTAGCTTAAAACTAAATTTAAAATATTTGTCATGAAAATAAAAGCAAAGTAAAGAGTTTAAGGAAGTAGAGTGGCATACACCATTCAGAAATTTGCTTGTCCTTCAAGCAATAATGTAGAAGATAATTAATATTTTAAGAATTTAATCTATTGGTATGAATCTCTTTAACAAAAATCACCATAACAAATTTATTCTTTAAAGAGTTGGGATGTGTTTGACTTTCATTTGTTTAAAATATCATTTAAATAATTTAAATATAAATATATAATTGGGGACTTAAAATATTTTAAAACAAAAACGGTTAGAACATATAAGGTCTCTTCCTTTTAAGAACACTGGAGCATAAGTGTTATGTAAGAGAACCTTTATTTTAGAGAAGTTTTTCTTTCTTTATTTTTTAAAGAATTATTTATTTATGAGTATAAGAGCTGGGGTACAGACCAGAGATGCAGGAGGTGAGAGGATTCACCAGAGACAGAGTGGGGAACAGAACAGGCAGACTGACGAAATACACTGCTGAGGGGAGCAGTGGGTGAGTCAGGAGAGGTCTGCTGTGCCATTTGTGTCACCTCCCTGACTGGGATCGAACTTGTGCTGCAGTGGCTGCGGATAGCTTCATAGTGGCTCAACCCCTTGAGCCACCAGGGAGGCCTTAGAGAAGTTTTTGAATTAAACACTATCGTCTGCTTATAGACAGATTTAATGCTTAGTATCTCTAAAAAGTCAATGTACTGTTAAAACAATGCAGGAAACTGAACAAGGAACAAGGAATAATTACAAATATTCCCTTAAAATATAAATTGATAACCTAACAAAGTTTTTCACTATATATTAGTATCTGTTTAATCTGGACTTTTTTTTCAGTTATGTTGTGATTTTTTTCCTAATCGCCAGATTCGTTGTTGCCATGAGAGGATCCGTAAATACTGATAAAGTCAGATTCAGTTGTCTGCTTTCATGTAATTCATACCATAGTTGTGGATTTTTGAAAAAGTACAGTAGGAATAATATTTCATACAATTGTATAATACCTACCCTTGTTGATGTTTGCAAAGAGGGTAGAAATTATTAAGATAAAAACATTAAATGTCAGTTTTTTTTAAGCATCATAAAATTTATTTTTTCTTTTAATTACCTTTAATGCTTTAATGACTTTGTACTTCAAGAACTTGATTTTTTCCCCTTTGGCATAGAAGGCTTATATTAACATGAAAATTGCTCTTAAGCACAATGTCAAAATCATCAAACATAAACAAACCAGAAACCACCCTTTACAAAGAAATGTCAATCCAAATTTATACTTTTTAGCCTTGGTAGGAAATACATGTAATCAATAGTGGTTTTAGCATGAAGAAAACAGATTCTCAGAGAATAATTTAACAGAGTCTCCACTGCGAATCATGGCAACTGCACCCAGTTGGGATTACAAGATGGAAGCACAAACTTACATTTCTAGCAAATTGACACAACACTGACAATATAACAATAACACAAACAGTTACTCTAAACCAAAACAAAAACAGAATTGAGAACAACTTGTGTCTTCATATCAATCTTAGGGAAAAGATTTACTGATGGATAACATCCAAGCATCATAAAAATGTTGTACAGGGCCTCCCCCTGGCGCAGCGGTTGAGCACTGGGCTGAGAGGCTGCCTGCAGCCTCTGCAGCGCCGGTTCATTCCCCGGTCCCCGGCCGCCAGCGAGGGTCCCACAAAAAAACCACAAATAAATAAATAAATAAACCCAAACCAAACCGTTTAGATGTATTTCAATCATTCCATTTTTGTTTTGAGGATTAGGAAAAATTAATTGAAGAACTGAACATAGTACTTTGAAATCTTTTTAGTTTATATGGTAGTCATTTAAAGGCTTGTGAAAAATTCCTATTAAAGGGCAAACATACATGACCCAGTCAACTGAACTCCTAGGCTATGATAAACTTTGGAAGCCAGTATTTCTATGAAGAGGGAAAAGCTTTATAAAATATTCAAAGTGATTCCTGGACTCTGTTCGAACATTTAGCTGGAGGGAAATGGAGAATAACATCTACCACCTATCTTTTTTGTGTATGGTTTGCATACAGTATTAGAACTACCAGAAGATGAAAGGTCAATAAATGTGGCATAAATTTACCCATATGCAGAAATAAATTGATATATACAACATATATAAATAACCTTCTGAGCCCATGGCCACTGAAAAACAGTATTCTCAAGTTAATTTTCTAACTTTAATTCATGCTGCCTTAATTTTCTCTACTTAAGTGAAAGATTCTCATTTAGGAAGAAAGTAACTTCTCATCTTTTGAAAGAATGTTTATGTCAATATCAACAGTGATGTAGCAGTGCTAACTTGTACTAGCTTGTGAGAATCAATTGTGCATATGTTTTTACAAGTCCATTTTCAGTGGTGTCACATTGGTAACTTATATTTACACTACAGAAATAAAAATTACTACAGATTGCCCCTGACCCCTGAAGAGCAACCAGCTCTACCATTACATAAAAATATATAATAAGAGGAAATGAAAAATTTCCTTGGCATTAAAATCCAACATTTCAATTAGGGAAACATTTTAGAAATTTTTAATTTTTTTTAGAGATTAGAAAAGATTACTGTGGTTCTTATGAAAATCCACTAAGCTTTGTTAAAATACATTCAAAGTATGATAAAGTTTATCAGAAAGAATGAAAAGATAGTATTGACTGTTGAAAGACTATTAGTATGATTCTGCTACCAGGATAAAAAATTAGGAAGAATAACATACACATTCTAGACACCCAATCATAGGCTATAAAATATATATAAGGAGAGAGAGAGAGAGAGAGAGAGAGAGAGAGAATTTACTGTGGGAATAACTGGTTGGCATGTTGTAAATTAAAATTCTTCATGCTTTTTACTCCACACCATAAATCAGTGTTTCACAATAGAATGCAGTTTAAAATGTACCTGTAAAAATGGTTCAAGGAAATAGAATGGTTATAAACTTTTTCTCAAACCTTTAGAGGTAAAGAACTTTTTAAATTTATCTCCTTCCAAACTTCTTCTGAAAAGTTGAAAGGTCTATTACTCCCACTATAATAAGCCAAAGAATTCAGATACACAAAAAAATTAGGTGGTTTTTTTTTTTTTTTTCAAATTTCCATCAGATTGTTGAGGATGAAAAAAAAAAAAATCTAAATGAACTAAGTCTTAGAAAATGATGAATTCTTCCTGGGAGAGAAAATATAAACAGTTGCTTTCATCCCTGGCAACATGGTGGGGAGTCAAACTTTTTTCAGCAAGGGGGCTGGAGTGACAGATTAGAAAGCCCCCTCTCCCGCCCCCAGAACCACAAAGGCAATAACTACTATTGATCACTAGGAACCTATTCTAAGTTCTTTACACATAAAATAATTAGATTATCAAAATACACTATGAATGTATTTCTGCTATCTATATACACATTTTACTCCTGTATTATAGAGTAACTGAGGTAGACATTATCAGTCCAAAGTTATGTGTGTGTGGTGCAAGCAAGGTATGTTTGGAATGTGACTTCATGACTTTTAGTCACAGCTACAATTCAATTTTGCTTCCCAGTAAATATTTATCAAAGTTTATTCATCAGTTTGGCTTGATGAAGTGATTTACTGACTGAATGAATCCAAATGATCAAGCACTTCTTTCACATTCTCTATAAAGAAGCAAGTTCAATACATATCATTGGAAATTTAAGAGCATTGAAAATTAGGAAAACCAGTTTTCATGGATGCAAGTGCTATGGTTTTCTGCTCCAGAATTCTGATGCTTTAAAACATGGCATATTAATTCTAGACCTAACATCTATTCTCTGCAAAAGTAGTATCCAAGAATTAGTTTGCATGGTGAAATAAATTCTAACGTAATATAGATAATCTCCCTCTCCTCAGTGTAGCGACCTATACCTGATATCTGTAAGGGATGGTACAGATTTCTCCTTATGTCCCTCCTCACCCTTTCTCTACCCACTCCCACAATGAAAACCTACCTGAACTCCACCACAATTAGGATGTGGAGAATAGGGTACCCAAGATGTCCCAACTGCAATGTATTCACATGATCAGTGTTAATATTCTTTTTATTTATTTAATTAAAAATTTTTTTTTTAAAGATTTCTTTATTTATTTATACAAGCACTGGGTACAGTCAGAAGTGCGGGAGGGTGAGAGAATTCACCAGAGCCAGAGTGGGGAACAGAACAGGCAGACTGACGAAATACACTGCTGAGGGGAGCAGCGGGTGATTCAGGAGAGGTCTGTGTGCCATGTGGGACCCTCGATGGCGGCCGGGGATCGAACCGGCGCTGCAGAGACTCTGGGCAGCTTCGCAGCCCAGCGCTCAACCTGCTCAAACGCTGTGCCGCCAGGGGAGGCCCCCAGTGTTAATATTCTTTAAAAAAAAAAAAGTACAGGATATATTGTATCTCACCTACCACTCAAACATCTGCAAGTCATATTGTTAGAATAAAGAGTTTAGTGTAAATACTTTCTGTTCAAGTGTTACTATGAGCTTCCAGGAACCTTTTCATAGTTAACAATGAGCTTATAAATGATTAGAATTTTTACACGTTTGATGTTTTCCTGAAATTTTATTTCTGAGAGTAATTTTTCCTAGACATTCCTAGGATAATTGACAGAAGGATCTCAAATGACATAGGGACAGGCCCCTCCCAGAAATTCCCTGCCTGCCAGGAATCTCAGTAAAGGCACTGATCACAGGGGGTAATATGCAATACTGAATCTGTTTTAGACAGTTTTTTTAAAAAAGATTTATTTTATTTATTTATGCATACAAGAGCTGGGGTGTAGGGCAGAGGTACAGGGAGGTGGGGTGAGAGGATTCACCAGAAACAGAGTGGGGAGCAGAACAGTTGGATTGAATGAAATCACTGCTGAAGGCAGCAGGGGGCAAGACAGGAGAGGTCTGCTGCACTATGTGGGGTAGCTCCCAGGCCGGAGATTGAACTGGTGCTGCAGTGGCTGCTGATAGCGTGATAGTGCTGAGACTTAACACCTTGCGCCACCAGGGAGCCCCAGTTTTAGGCAGTTCTTAAAAAGTTTTTTAATTGTGAAATAAGAAATATTGAACAATCCAGTAATGAAAATTACTTTCACTTCCCTTCGGACACCTCTTGCTGAAATGTCCACCTCCTTGATAATACACAACATTTAAGAAGTTTTAATACATTAGGATACTTTCATACTCTCATATACTAGCCAAACCTTAATCTTGAAATCCATCCTTCTCTTGTTGTCCCTAGTTTTCCTAGGGCTGTGATTTCATCTCTTTCCATTATTCTTGTTTCAGTCTTCAAGTCACTTTCTTTGACCTATTCTCCCCTTTTCTGTAATTTCAATGACTGATAATGTCTTTCCTGATCTGATGTCACCTAATTAGCAGAGTACATAAACAATTATTGAATAAACAAGTCTCTCCTAATTGTTAGATAAAAATTCCCACTTGGAAGTCACATCAAAGCCTCAAACAACTTACTGTCTTGCCTCTAAAATAACTCCCTTTTTTTATGTGTAATTTCTGTGAATAAGAGGGAGAACTAACATTGAGCATTTATCATTTATCAGGTACGATGCAATATTATTTACTTCTCACAACAATCCTATAAAATATCTAATTTAATGAAGAAACTGATGCCCCAGACAAAACAAGTAAAGGAATGGAGTTAAGAGCTCTGGTCTATTCAAACCAGTGTTCCTACCATTATACCTGAGGCCTTTCTTACACGCTGTTTAAATCACAAAATCACAACCTTTGTCAGTTCTAGTGTTTTTACTTGTTATGTGGAGGCCCAAATGTAACCAGAGAAGACAGGACCCTGAATTGATAGGTAATTAGGGATAAGTAAAAAGGGTTGCAAACTGAGCAAAATCAAAGATAATAGATTTATAATTGAAAATATACATGAGAGATGTACAAATATAATACATGAGAGATGTAGAAATTGCAGTCACGATTTATCTCATATGTTTGAAACAAGATCTGAATCAATAAATATTAACTTTTACTCACTTAGTTCAAAATCTGAGTTTTCAGGACAATTTCTCAGATTCTATGTCAAAAAGTAAAGAAACAACAAAGTCAATATATTTCATTAAAAATTTTATTTTGAGAGCCTATAAATGGATAAGTTCCAAAATAGGAGAAATAGAGTATTTAACATTTTAATTTTAATATTTCTTTCTATTCAACTGTCCACCTTTGCATTTTGCTTTCTATAAACAAATATATTGGATTAAAGTGACAATAGTCTTAATTGCAAGTTCAATGCCTCAGTATTTTTCAGTATTTTTGAGCATGTAGTAAAGCAGAGGCAATTCATTTTCTTAAACACTTTATTTCTAATCAAAGCTTAGCAATTACTTGCGCTTGACATTCTGTCACAAATGATAACCAAAAGTAGCTAAAATCATAAAACTATCATAAGCCAAACCAATGATAAAGTTAATATAAAACATCAACTATACTAGTACACAATTGTGTTGGACTCTGTTGGTAAATTCCAAAATAACAAGTTATATTACAGAATGAAGTTCTTGGCCAGAGGGAAAAGAGGAGTCGTATTATCAAAAGTACCAGAAAAATTGAAGGGAAAAAGAAATCAGCTTACAATTTTAGCCAAATAAAGGAGGAAAGGCCCGATGATGACAATTCAGGAAACTACATTTACCATTCCATCACAAATTGTTCACTCCCTCAGGAGCTCAGTGCCTGGCTCTCCAGGCATTCTGTTATGCTCCCACTAAGTGTCTCTTATGGAACATACGCCTACATTTATGGCAAGAACAGAATATTATATTGCTATTTCACTTGACAGCAAACAATGGAAAACCATTAGGCCCAGACTGGTTTCAAGCCATCTCAATACCCCTGAAAATAGAGGCAAAAATGAGTCATTAAGAAACAGTATTAAAAGAGCATTGTATTATCTAAAGTGATTTATAAAACAAGTAAAATTTGGGGATCCTCTGTGGAAAAGCCATACTATATGAGAATTAGGAATGTTTGGATGCTGACTTTTTTCTTCAATGGCACTCCAAGTCACAAAACTGGAACAAATTCCAAACTCAGACTTACTTGCATCACCTCAGTTTAATAATCCAGTAAATGACAAAAAACACAAACAATGAAAACAGCATCATATAGCACAGCAGCTTTGTTTGGCTCCCTTTCGATAAAATTTTCAGTCTTCCCATAGTTTTCCCTAGAAATCCAGTTGTAGAATCAAATTGTGAATCCTGTGAGCAGAAAAATAAAATATAATAGACTAATATTTTAATTTTTGCATTTAAGTATTTAAATATACTGTTATTAGAATGTATTTTTAATGACATTTTCATTTAATCAATTCAGGAGCCTGTTTATAACCTGGGTTATCAGCCCTGATTATTCCATGCAGTATACAGAAATTCTCTCAATGAATAAAATGCGTTTTCATTATCTAATGAACATTTCTTTTTGCCTCAGATTAATTCAATCTCAAACTATCTAGGTCTCATTCCAATAATATGGATTAAAAAATACCAACAAAAAATGTAAATAGTTTTTCTGCTATCATACAGGTTTTTTCCTACTTTCTGTTGTGGCATTCCTCTCCAAGGCCAAATGGTGGTTTGCATGCCAGTAGGCATTTCATCCAAAATTTAATATGGTTAGTAGTTAATTGTAAGCTTCACTTTTAAGATACTTTTATTTAGATACTTGGCTTTGAAGTAGAATCTATTAGAAGTCAGAATATCATGTAGAGGTGGTAAGCTGTAGTAAGGAAAACAAAAATAGATGGGTGGGGGACTACCACATAAAAACATAGCTGGAAAACTCCTTAAAATGAGGACTAGGTATGGGTTAGAAATATTGGATCTTCATAGAATTTGCAGTATCCCAAGATGACAAGGCCCTGGCATATCTTTGAACAGCTTAGGCTCTGTGTAATTCATGCA
The DNA here is from genome assembly GCF_014898055.3 of Talpa occidentalis. Lineage (NCBI taxonomy): Eukaryota > Metazoa > Chordata > Mammalia > Eulipotyphla > Talpidae > Talpa > Talpa occidentalis. The sequence goes on from NW_026555331.1 coordinate 84,877,070, forward strand.
CTTTAGATTTATAGTGCTTCACCAGGTTTATGTATCAGACTCACTTGGGATACTTTTTCAAAACACATATATCTAATTCCCTCTTCCTGAAATTCTAAATTACTATTTAAAGTGATTGTCAGAATGCAGAGTATAATTAGAGTATATTTTTAGAAAATGCCCCAGGTAATTGGACAACTTTTGTGAGAATGTTGCATTCATTGCCATATTCATTTTTGAAAACCACACTTTTAAAAGTATACTGAGAAACTAAGGACGGCCTGGAGAAGCTTGACATCCAAAATAAACAATAAAGAATGAAAGCAGGTGTTTACAAGAAATGGTATATGATGCTGAGTTTGTTGAGTCTAAGATAAAGGGCTCTGGATGATACTATGTTTTGTCCAAAAGTGGCTACTGGGGAGATCTTAGCAAAGAAACAGGTTTACATTAAGTAAAAGAGAATAGGTTGGATGGATATATAAAATGCATTTTGATTTTGTATAGTTTTCATCCATTGAGAGCTCTGAGACTCAATAGTCAGAAGTCCTTAGTCTCCAACAGTATTTTTTTTTAAAGATTTTTTTATTTATGCATACAAGAACTGGAGTACAGGCCAGAGGTATGGGGGAGTGAGAGAATTCACCAGAGACAGAGAGGGGAACAGAACGGGCAGATTTATTGAAATACACTGCTGAGGAGTGCAGCGGGTGATCAGGAGAGGTCTGCTGCACCATGGCCGGGGATTGAACTCATGCTGCAGTGGCTGCAGATAGCCTCACAGGTTGCATCTTAACCCTTTGCACCACCAGGGAGGCCCTTCAACAGTATTTCTAAACATAGTATTAAAGATAAATTGGCTTCTGGGCCTCGCTGGTGGCACAGGTGGTTGAGCACCACACTGTGAAGCTGTCCACAGACTCTGCAGCGTGGGTTCAATTCCCGCTAGCCGGCGAGACTCCCACATGGCACAGCAGACCTCTTCCTGTCTTGCCTGCTGCTCCCCTCAGCAGTGTATTTTGGTCAGTCTGGCTGTTCTGTTCCCTGCTGTGTCTCTGGTGAATCCTCTCACCCTCCCGCGCATCTGGCCTGTACCCCTGTTCTTGTATAAATAAATCTTTAAAAGAAAAAAAAAAGATAAGTTGGCTTCCACCACCTCCTCTTACTATGTTAGGCAAGATGAAAAATAGAACATATGGCAAAAATAAACTTTATTGTTATTCCAAATCATCTAGATATAAATGGATGAGAATATAGGACTTATGGTCTTTAGATCAATTTCAAAATAGATAAATGTTAAAATAATATTATTCCTGCTCAACAGACTAAATTTGAGAATATTAGATCAAATTTCTTAAAGTTAGAAACATAGCCACTTACCATTTCAGCTAATAATTTATTTTGATTTTTAACTTCCTGGCCTATTTCAATGGAAAGCTATAAAGAAAACATAAACATTATTACTAAGAGGAAAGGATCAAAGAGTTTCTCAAATAAAACCTTATTCTAGAAATATAAAATATACTCTCATCTTCTGATACTTTTTTCCACTGAATTAATGGAAAACAAATTTAGAATTTCTATTCCTTAGCAACTCTGCATTGTCTCTGTTCTTCATTTTGATTTTACCTTAATATTCAATTCCATTTTTTAAGTTTAATATAGACTTCTCCATGGTTCTTTTATCCTTGCATGCTTTTTTTGTATTTTTGTATTATTCATAGAACAGCATATATCTATATATTTCCTCCTCTATATTTTAAAGTATAAAGAAATATGATTTTATATATATGCCTAAACTGATTATTCCTTTAGACGTTAAAGGTATTTTTTTCTTTAAAATGTAATAAATTGGAAAAAATTACAAGTTAGTGTTAGCCACATCCTGAAGCTAAAAGCGGAAGAGAGGTTGAGCCTAAAATAAACAACACAACATGGATAATTATGAAAGTTACTCAACCCAAAAGCTATTTAATGTTATATGATAAATTTTTCAAAGATTTTATTTTCAAGATCTTTGAATAAATAAAGCCAACTACTGAAAATCTTGGCAAAACAATGCAAATATAGTTTGCAAATTAAATTTGTTGGGAAAGCATATGGAATAATACTGACAAAAAAACCACAGAATTCTACAGATCAGAATATGTGTTTTTCCCCAAAATTTAATAATTCAGGGATAACAAAGCTAGATACCCAAACCATCCAACTTTTTCCTGGAACTATCATTCAGGCCAAGAAAAGAAATTTTCAGGCATCACAGTTTTCTTCTAACTAGGAGCCTAAATTATTAACATGTTGTTAAACAAAACTTTAATTCTTAATTCCTTAGTCTTGTTTTACAATGAGTTTGAAATTAGTACTAATTTCAAAATGTAAAAGTCTCCACTCTGAATACAGTTTAATTTTTCAAAGATTAAGGTGAAACCAGTTGGGTTTGACAACATGAACTATACTGAATGCTCCGTAAGTGTATAGTGTGTTTATAATGCAGAGTCAATTGTAATCAGCACTATTAACATTATCTTGCTGTAATTCTTTCATTGAATACATATTTACTCAATACCACTAACAAAGAATTATGCTAGGTACTGTGTAGAATATAAAAATAACTACAATCGACAGCTTTCCTGCCCACCTGTGAATATGCAGGTGCCTCTTTTTCTTTTTCCATAACCTGTCCTTTTAAAAAAAAAATTTTTTTTTTTAAAGTGCAATAGGAAATCCTCCAGTCTGGTAAATTTATTTTACATACAGAACTATAAGTGCTGCAGGAATGGTACAAATGATCTTATGTTCATAGGACAAATGTTGTTACTTTGATGTTTTAGTCAGGTAAAGCTTGGAGGGAAGAGGTACAATGAAGTGGAATGAGTAAGACTTCAGCAACATATAAGGAGGGAGAGGATATCTAAAGGCAAAGGGATAGCATGATCAAAGATATGGAGGTGAGAAAGTGACAGTGTACATAGTACATGGAGTGGACTCGTCTGGCAGAAAGCATATACACATTCTGGAAGTGTGGGAGGTAAGGTTGTAAAAGCTGTGGCCAATTTTTGAAGGACCTATATGATCCAGCTACAGTGTATAAACTTTACTTACTACATCATAGGAGGACATTCATGGGAGGACATCATCGATACTGTTGAGTACATGATGCAATTAAAAAAAATACTTTAAATAAATGGTTGTGGTGAGAGTATGGAACTCACACAAGAACATCAAAAAATAAGGAAGAGAGTCAGGAAGAGTTAAAAGGCTTCCTAATAGTTCACCTAAGAAAACCAGGCAATAGTATTAAGAATAGACAAACAGGAAAAGAAACAATAGAAAGAAGCGGAAGACTTAGTGACAACATGAGGTCAAAGAAACATCCAAGACTGAGATCTATATCTTACATGACAAGAAGAAGAAAATGTGAGAAGAGTGGCTTTTGGGGTGGAAGATGGACAGCTGTGAGACATTACTACAGACAAAATATGGTATTTTAAATCTAACTACAAAAACAGGTGGAGTTTAAAAGAAAATAAGTAGATGTACCATTTCTTTTGATTGGCCACATTTCCTAACCTTCTCAAATAATGTTCTAAATATTGAGTATACTTTGACCTCACTGATTATAGTATTTGGGTAATAGATTCCTTAGTATGATACCAATAAAAGTAAATACGTATAGATACAAATTTAAAAGTATCTAATACGGTATATACTTACAGATTTTATAGTATTTACTTTGTTTCTCAGACTTTCAGTGAGTCTTTCGTTTTCTTCTTCACAGGCACTGTACCCACTATTAGCATAGCCATAGTTTCTATAGTTGCCAGGAGGTATCCCTTCACCTGCAAGGATCAGAGAGTCACAAGTATAGCTGTAGCAAAAATAGAAGGTATTTTTTAAATCATGATAGGAAAGAACTGAAATCATGATAGGAAAGAAACTGAAAAAGACCCCTGGAGGGCGTTGCAGACCATGCATGTCTATAATATTCACACTTCAAGTGAAAAATTTTCAGAACTATTCTAATACCAGCTCTTAAGCAAAGAATATTCACTTTATTTCATTATACATTTATCATGGACTGATTGCTCACAAGATACTAAAATAGGCAGTTATACAATGATATTCAGGATATACTCCCTGCTCAATAGAGCTATGAATTTTAAAAAAGATCTGAAAGTGGTAATACCAACTACCAATTGAAGAAATTTGGCTATTAAGGGAAAGAGAAATAGGATAATATAGCAGGAGGGAGCTCATGGCAGAGGGAAGGTCTTACAGGCATCTATCTCTTACATAGAAGAGTTTGAATAACTTATGGAGAACATTACCTGAGAATTAAACGGAGGGTTAATTAATTCTTTTGACAAATATTTGAGTTAGCTACCATGTGTCAGATCCATTGTTCTTTCTAAGTGCTACATGTATGGAGTTTATCTTCTACAGATAGCACTAAGAACAGCTGCCTAATATTGTACTTGATACTGATCAGTCAACTGAACAGGTAGACTAATCTTGAAAAGTGACAATATAACATGCATTAGGGACTTAGGGGAAAGAATAGTTGAGGGTGTTACTCCCAATTTTTTAAAAAGATTTATTTATTTATATATACAAGAGCTCGGGTGTAGGCCAGAGGTGCGGGGGTGGGGGAGAGAGGGGTGTGTGAGAGTATTTACTAGAGACAGAGTGGGGAGCAGAACAGGCAGGCTGACTGAAAACACACTGCTGAGGGGAACAGCGGGTGAGACAGGAGAGGTCTTATGCGCCATGTGGATTAGTTCCCTGGCCAGGGATCGAATTTGTGCTGCAGTGGCTGCATATAGCTTGATAGTACTGAGACTCAACCCCTTACACCACCAGGGAGGCTCAGTCCCAATTTATTTTTTAAAGAGTTAAAACCATCAATTTTTTCAGCAAAAGACAAGACAGTTGAAGAATGTGGTCATTTGGAATAAACAGGAAACTAAATGAAGACAAGAGATTAAGACTACTCAGAATTACTGGGGGATAAAATAATCCTGGTTGAAGCAATATATTGTAGTGCTTTCAATTCTCCCAGATGTGTGATTTTTCTGCACACATATAAAAAATTGGTCTCACTAGCCATGAGAAAATGGATGGCTGGATTGACTAAGAGTTAGAGACTTAGAGAGTTGTGGCTACAGAAGAACCTAACCCCAGGAGAATCAGATTGCTTGCCAAGAGTGACTAAAGAACTGAAGATAGGGATTATGGGAACTATATTGGACCAGGGATTAAAGGAGATTCAATGATGGCCTGAGATTATGGGGAAACATAATGATATAGAAACTAGAGGTTTCTAGAACAGAAAGAGAGGCAGTGACAGTGAGATGGAAAGACAGAAAGTACCAGCCACATGGCCCAAATATGAACAGGAAGCTCTTTTTTTTTTTTTTTGGTGGGACTTTCGGCGGTGGCCGGCGCTGCAGAGGCTGCGGGCAGCCTCGCAGCCCAGCGCTCAACCGCTGCGCCGCCAGGGGAGGCCCAGGAAGCTCTTTTAAGATCTCACGTGGTCTAAAAAGCAGAACTTCATCTTTGAATTCTTACTGCTCTCACTCTATGTAATCTTTTTGCACTCTAGACTACACTCCAAGGGTAGAAACTATTTCACTCATGGTTGTATATTCCCCACAAATGTAGACAGACACACACACACACAAAGAACACCCAATAAATATTTGTAAATGAACGAGTTAATGAATAGAATCTGAATTCACTGTTATTCAACTTTACTTGTGCATGCTTTTGTCAAGAATGGAATCATTAGCCTCTTTGAGGGATCTCTCATACTATATTAGTCAAAGTTCAAGTACTAGGAACTTATACTGACTTCAAAATTCTTGACATTTTTGTAAAGCCTTTTCTCTTTCCCATTTTATTTTAACAACTAAAAAGGTAATTTTTCCTCAAATATTTCGTGCATTTTCTCAAGTACACTGTACAATAGTATTTTTTTTTTAAAGATTTATTTTATTTATTTATACAAGCACTGGGTACAGTCAGAAGCGCGGGAGGGTGAGAGAATTCACCAGAGCCAGAGCAGGGAGCAGAGAAGACAGAAGGACAGAAGTACACTGCTGAGGGGAGCAGCGGGCGGCAGGAGAGGTCTGCGCGCCATGTGGGACCCTCCTTCCGCGCCAGGGAGCAGCCGGGGATCGAACCAGCGCTGCAGAGGCTGCCGGCAGCTTCGCAACCCAGCGCTCAACCGCTGCGCCACCGGGGAGGCCCCAATAGTATTTTTTTAAAGATTTATTTATGCATACAAGAACTGGGGTATAGGCCAGAGGTGTGGGGGTGTGAGAGGATTCACCACAGAGTGGGGAACAGAAGAGGCGGATTTACTGAAATACACTGCTAAGGGGAGCAGCAGGTGAGACAGGACAGGTCTGCTGCGCCATGTGGGCTGCTCTGTGACGGGTGGGGAATCTAACCGGCACTGCAGAGGCTGCGGACAGCTTCACAGCCCTGCGCTCATTCGCCTGCGCCACCAGGGAGGCCCAATAGTATTTTTTTTTAATAAAAGTCTCTTAATAGCTTCAGAACTAGAAAATTCTATTGGAATAGCTGTGCATTAAAATGGCCTATTCCAAGTTCTTATGCCTAACTTAACCCTTTTGCTTTGTAAATCAAGAGATTAAGAACAAATGCTGCCATCAAGCCTTATCACATACTACTTACTACCTTAACAGTGGAACAAGGTTTAGATAAATGCTCTCGGTAAAATGACCTTTAACCCCGATGTTACATACCATGGTCTTTAACAGTGATGACATACGTTTACCCTTGTAACTCACTGTTACCTGTCTCATGTGATTATTATTAGGGTTGTTCCTATACAGAACTCAGTCTTTAGATTTCGCTTCTGAATAAACTAAAATCCAGGGCAAGTGGAGAAAAAGAAAACAAAGCCGGGCTCTGGGAAACTCAAGTTTCTAAAATCACGCTCAGTTGGGAACACTAACTCGACTAGTGAGTTGACACCTATACACACCCTCCAGCCCGCCACTACTCTCTTTTACCTACCATCCAAACTTGGTACTGAATGAAGCTTAAGGGAAGCCCTAGCGTCTGGGGCAAATGGTGGGTTTCCACTTGGCACCGCCTCCAGACACCCCTCCATACACGAGATCCCAGTGACATAAGACCAGTTCAATGTTCGCCCGCGCCCCTGCGCCCAGCAGGCCGGTCCTAGGGACCTCGAACTTCGAACCTTAGCCCTCTTCTTACCCAGGCCTGCACGTCTCATTCTGCCAGAGGAGGGAGGGGAAAGGCGAGCGGAGTGGTGGGTAGGAAGGAGCCTGGTGTCACCCGGACAGCGTCTTCGGTACCAGGGCCAAGAAAAGCACCAGGCTCTTCACCCAAAAGCGCCACGACATCAATAGTCTAAATATCGCGCGGGCTGATGGCGTCACTCAGGCGCTTATTGGAGCCCTGGAGGGCGGCTTAAATGGCATTCTGGGAAATGTAGTTCATTGCTGACAGGGGTGTGGCCGAGATGTGACCCGAGTTCCGGGAGCGAGCAAGGCTTCCACAGTAGTGGGAGCTTGACACCAGCAGTAACTCCGGGTTTCAGATTCGATGCTCGCTGCTCGGCTCACTGCCACCTAGGCAGGTGCTTTCGACCTGTCGGCGCCAGATTTTAACCTAGTCGATCTGCCCCCCAGACCTTAAAATGATTTGTCTTCCTCTCACTTCCTTTCCAGAGTTCAGTGAAAGTGAAAATCAAAGAAAATTTTATCTAAATTTCTCATCTCACACATATGTAATCTGAAACCTACAGAAAAGAAGGAAGAGGATAACCTACTTGTGCAGATTACAAAATAGATAAAACCATCCGTTAGAGTAGGACACTTGGGATGAGATCAGTCAAGGAAAGGAATTGAGTTGCTGCGGAGGCACTGAAAAGTTAGTTCCTTGTTAGTGGATTGATAGCATTTCTAGAAAGAACCATGGCTTTTAGTAGTTAAAGGGAAGGAAGGACTCTTAAACTCCCGCCCATTTATACTTTCAAAATTTCTAATTTTATCTCACAGGATTATGGTGAAGATTAAATAAAAAAGAAACTTTAAAAAAAAATCTGATACACAGTAGATGCTCAAAACCCACTGGTGTTTCCGGTTTTGCAGCTGTTGCTGCAGAATGACAGTGAAATAATCCCCAGAGATTTCTGAAAATTCAGTCTCCACTTAATGCTTAATTTAGCGTTTCCTGATAGTTTCCCAGCATGATTACTGATTATCATAGTGGCATGTAAGTCTCTTTTTATAAAATATTCACAAAAACTATTTTTAATCGATGTTAATAACTGGGAAGATATGCCTAATCTAATAGAGTTTTGAGGGAAAAATAAAAATAGTCTTCATAAACTATAAAATACATAAAAATGCAGTAAACCACCATTCTATTAAAAAAAAAACAAATGAAGGTTGTAGTAGCAACAATGTGATGGCTCTGCTTCCCTTTTTTTTTTTTTTAATTTACTTATTTATACAAGCACAGGGGACAGTCAGAAGTGCGGGAGGGTGAGAGAATTCACCAGAGCCAGAGCGGGGAGCAGAGCAGGCAGAAGGACCGAAGTACACTGCTGAGGGGAGCAGCGGGCGGCAGGAGAGGTCTGCGCGCCATGTAGGACCCTCCTCCAGTGGCCGGGGAGCAGCCGGGGATCGAACCGGTGCTGCAGAGGCTGCGGGCAGCTTTGCAACCCAGCACTGAACCGCTGCGCCACCGTGAAGGCCCCGGCTTCCCTTTTTAATTTATAGTCTGTGACACTGTCTTCTTTTGTAAAAATCACACTTGTTCTATAATGAAGATATGGCAGAGAAACCATCTTAAAAAAGGCTTTCTCATAGAAATGTAAAAAATGTTTTTTTAATTTAATGTTAAGTTTAGCAAAACAGACTAAATGGTATCTGTACTTTTCTTCTTCTAAGAGGCTTCCCTTGTAAGGTAGGAGATACAAGAATAAATGGTTAAAAGAAAAAAATTAAGTAGTGAAAATTACCAACAATATAACTTAAGACAGGCAAAACTGGTTTATATTGAGCTTGTGGCCTAAAATTCCAAATAGTTGATAATTACAACCTTTGCCAGTCTCAAATTATGATTTCATCAGAAAGAATTTTGCCTTCAAAAGATGAGGTATGAAAGATGGGTTTAATGCACAGGAGAATAATTACTAAACATGACCACAGTTGACATAGAGACTAGAGGGAATTATTTTCCTTTTTATCATTTGCTATTTTTTCTTTTCCTTTTTAAATTAAAATCTATAATTCTTCTTACTGATTAAAGACCAATAAAATTCTTGTAGATGCATAGTGTCTAGAACTTTTTCTCTATTTTCACAGGATATCATGGAAGACATCTAATCTTTGAGATTCTCAGAAATTAATGACTAAAAATGACATTAAATTTTCCTTGTAATAATTACAAAAGCAGGAATATGAAGAGATGTCTGAATTCTGGTAAACTGTGAAATTTTCTTTTTCCTGTTAATCTACTTCAGGCACATTTCTCCCTTCCCGATCAAATTTTAGGGCCAATCAAGAGAAAATAGTACCCCCATATTCTAAAAGTTGGCTCAATAAATATTACATTTTCGAGTCATGAAACAAATGAATTATATCAACATCATATTTGAACTGTAAGAAAATGTAAACTTAAATCATTTTTTTTTTTTTTAAGATTTATTCATTTATGCATGCAAGAACCAGGGCCTGGGGGTGGAGGAGACGGTGAGAGGATTCATCAACGACAGAGTGGGGAACAGAACAGGCAGACTGACGGAAGTACACTGAGGGGAGCAGCAGGCGAGACGGGAGGGGTCTGCCTCGCCATGTGTGTTCCTCCCTGGCCGGCGGTGGATCGAAACCTTGATGCAGATGCTGCTGACCACTTCATAGTGCGGCGCTCAACCCCTTGCGCCACCAGGGAGGCCCTTAAATCAGTTTTTGACTTACAAATAGCTTATGGAATAAACAGTAAGTTGGAAATCAGTTATTTATTTATTTCACTTCTCCAAGAGATTTTTTTTTTTTTTAAGGAGTAGATTTGAGGAGAAAAAACATAGGGCCGAGAGGTATGGAATAGAAAATAAATACAAACGTAACCTGTTTTGCTAATTGCTTATAACCACAAGTTAGTACAGAGAATGCCCTGTACAAAACAACACAACAGAGGTGGAAAGATTGAGTTGTTCCCTTAGGCAAGGCTGAAGATTTCAGTCTCTGGTATTTGGAAATTAGATGGCAGTCCCTGTTTTTGGATGGATCACTGGGTGTGTGGCACAGTCCATGCTTTTAACCAGACTTGAACAGAATGGCCATGTGGCCCAGGTAGAAATAGATGAAGTGTTTGATTTCACGTGTCACATAACTACGGAAGTTCCTCCCCACGATGCAGTGCCAGGTAGGATTGTCAAACTCCTTAATGTGGGCCACAATGTCCTTCTCTATGTTGTATTTCTCCAATGCCTGAGTAGCACACTCCACTGAGTCCTGTTGCATCTCCTCCGACATATCCGCATTTTTGATCACGGCCTTTCGGTCGCACATGGTTAGCACGTGGCAGGGGCTGCAAAGGTCTCCTGGAGAAGGGCTGGTGAGGCTTAGACCTGGCGAGAGACAGCGTTGCTACTGAAGCCGTAGCGCATATCTGAAATCAGTTATTTAAATATCCACGTGATGCCCCAAGGGAAAGATGAGGAAAGGGAAGAGATTATAAATTGCATAGTTCTCCCCAAATCACCCACCAAGTTGGTTTCTGACTGGAGTAAATGGTTAATGAGTCACAGATGAGTGAAAGTCTTGTGACTGGGAGTGTCTTGACATTGGAAAAAATTTTCTCAAGGTGGGTATGACCTTAGCAAACGTGAATGATCAGACTTGATTGCAAGAATGAGCCCTTTTCTCATTTTTCACGCTAATATGTTTCACTTTTCCAGCATTTCTGATGCATGTGAAGACACTGACATATACTCGTTTTGTGAAATGATTCCTTTCTTGATGTCAGTTAATCAGAAATGTTTACTTTTTTCTGACTATGTGGATTCAGAGTAGAGCTAAATTTCAAAGTGGGCACTTTTGCATAGCCTGTCCTTTTAATATTTCAATTTTAGAATCATCTTTGATATTTCTAGACCGTTATTTTAAATTGAAGATGATAGGTTTAATTTCCACTGTCTAGAAAATATTGGTGTTGTATGTTTTTAAACCTATCATTCAAGACTAATGTAGTCAGTTTGAGTCATTTTATTTTAATAGCATTTATTATTCAAGAAGTATATTAAATTATCATATTGATACATTCAAAGTACAAAAGGAAAAATAAAGGACACAACTTAGTTTTATTTGCATAGCACTGTTAGGCATTTTGACTGTCATGTTATTTTATCATTCCATTTACTGACTTGTTTTTTTTTCCCCAATGGTGCAGATTAGTTATGTAGAGATGAGAGACAAAACATTTCAATAGGTTGTTCAACAGTTGAGTTTTGCTTTTAGTATTTTTTGTAGTAGATATTCACCTCATTTTTTTTTTGTTTTATTAAACATAATGGTCTCACTACACTTGATTTCTAGAATTGGGCCAAGACCATGGCACAGATGTATCCAAGTCATCTCATCTCAGTTTGTTGACAAAGAAGTATTCTGTAACCTAAGTCCAAAAATCTGGTTTGTCACCTTGTCTTTTATTAACTATAATCACACAGTCAACTGAGATGCTCAAAATTTTATATCTTCCATATTTAGTTCTGTTTATACTTACTGTTATGTCAACAGTACAGTTATGTCAACAGATCTCAACTTTGCACATTATATGTGGTCACTTGTATTATGAAAAGGTAGCTGCAATACAGTGGAAGAAGGGTAGATTTTTTAAAATAAATCATATAGTTTAAAAAGAATAATTATCCCTACCTTTTCTTATATGAAATTAATTTGAAATGGACGTAAACCTAAAATGAAAACTGAAAAAAACCTTAAGAAAATAAAAAGATGTATCTTGGGGATAGGGATAGAAAACTTTTCTTAGACAGAAAACAAACAAAAAGCATTAATCAAAAAGTGAAACCTGGTAAATGTCACTACATGAAAAATAAGAACTTTTGTTCATTAAACAACACCATTGAGAGTGAAAAGAAAAAAGACTAAATGTAATGAGTTATTTGCAATAGAGATATAGTGGTTTTATGTGGAGAATGTATAAAGAACTGCAAATGAGAAAGGAAAAAGCAGTCAACTTAATAGAAAAACAGACAAAAAATTTGAAAAGCTCTTGACAAGAGAGAATATCCAAATGATCTATACATATGTGAAAAGTTGCTCAACACCATTAAACATTAAAAAAATGCAAAGAGAAAGCACAGTGATACAACATTACTCCTCCTCTAAAATAATGCAATGCCAAGTATTGATAGAAATGAGGGCACCCAGAACTTTCAAATATTGTTCCAGCTCCAGCTAGAAGTTGTGTCAGGGATCTCAGAAAGGAGAGAACAAGTCGGTGAAGTTTTTTCGGAGGGCTGAGGGGAAGTGGAGCGAGGTAGAAGTGAGGTAGACACAGACACCCTCTCTGGTGCAAGTATCTCCTACTGAGGGTCTCAGTAGGTCTTTATTTATACCTTAAGGCCAGTGGTGAGATTACATCAGCATAAGCATCAAAGCAGAACAGAGACAATCATTACATATTTTCTCATGAATATACAAAGACCCTCTTGATCTCATACTACAAAAGGACACTTCTTTAATCTGATTAAGAAAATCAACAGGGACAATTACTCTCCTAGGTACAACTCATTTTCTAACATAATCAATTGTCTAAGACAGTACAATGTTCAGTAACAATCAATCATCCTGTCAAGCCTTCCTAATTTTGGAGTAGACATGAAAGTCCATAGTTATGCTATATTACTAAAACCAACCCATTCTCTAGTATTCAATTTATCTAGCCTATTATCAATTACTTCAAAGTGATCTAAAACAACTCATCAAATCTATGTAAGTTCTACTGAAGTCTAACTCTTAACTAGAAATTCCTAACCTCCACACAACCTGCGAACTGTTGGCCTTTCGCATACACCAGGAGATGTATTGTTGCCACAAACAGGTACCCCCCAGGTTAGGCTATGGTTTCCAAGCACAGCTGGTTCAGGGCAGCTTGTTCTCCATAGTTCTCAGGGCCGAAACATTTCTTTCCTAACTATACCTTTAACAATTTTTACTTCTTTTGTGATAGTTCATGTGTAAGAACAATAAACCAATTGTCACCTGAGTCCAAATTAGGTTTTCACATGCCAATTAATAACTAACTTACTTCAGCATTAATCAAGAACAAAGAGGAGAGCATTAGCAGGCTTTGCCATGGAGACTCACTTAGTTCAGATCTTCTTTGGGAAGTGCAAGAACTCCCCTCTTCTGTGAAGTACAACTTTACCTCTTCGGGGAGCACAGGAACTCCCCTCTTCTCGGTAGTCTCCCCCAATGCCCAGACCATGTCAAGAGACAGCATGGGAGGCGCAGTCTGCCACAATGGATGTATAAATTGGCATAACCAACTTGGGGAACTGTTTTTCTATACATAGGAAAATTGAACTATACACATACTCCCCTGACCTACCACTTCTGGTCCTAGGTGTACACTAACAGAAAGATGTGGATACGTACAACAGAAGAATGGTCATTGATGCACTATGCATAAAAACTACAAAGCAGAAACAATGTAGTTGTTCATCCACAGAAGAAATGGATAAACTGTGGGAAATGCATATATTAGAATGCAAAAATCTCATATAATGCACAACAGCATTGACAAATCTCACTAATGATAACATTCAGTCAAAGAAACTAAATGGAAACAAGTACATTTAGAAAGTATATTTCATTTTGGGAACTTTATTGGCATAAAGTTCAAAGACAGGCAAAACTAGTTTCATTTTAGGAGTTAGGAAATAGGTTACTTTTAGAATGACTAAGAGGTGGCAGAGGAACCTTCTGGGCCACATGTAATGTATTTATTTTTGGCACATTACAGAGTATTAACCTTGTGAAATGTCACTAACCTGTAAGCTTAGGATCTGTATATATTGTGTATGTATGTTATACTGCAATGAAAAGCTAACTAAAAAGAAATACAGGATTTAAATTCTTACATCAATGCAAGAGTGTAAGAAAAAAAGAAAAGAAGTATTAGCAAACTTGGACCTTTACTGGATCAATCAAATCAGCCTGGGGACATAACACTCCCATGTTTCTTCAGCAGAAATCTTAGCATACTGACTCAGAAGAAATTCTGGATAATGATATGCAGGGCTGGTTTGTTATAAAATGGCAATCTTAATGTTGTGAATTGAAAGATTGTACTCTGCCCCTCATCATTCATAATTAAAACTGCATTATTTTTCAACTTTCCCAATCTGCTCTACAGAGGTAACAGAGGTAAAATGGTGTTTTACTTTGTAACACACTCCTGGTCAGGTTCCCTGGGAAGACACCTCCAAGATGGAGATTAACATGCAGGAAGGTCTGTGGAGAATGCTTTCAGGATCAGCGATGGTGGCAGAGGGAGAAGGTAGAACTGAGGGAGAAAATTTTGGACAGATACAGCCACCCTGGTGATATGGTAAACCCTAAAGCTGATTTGGCCTTGAAGCTGTCCCTAGTGGAACATTAATTAATTGGATATGGACTGCCTTGGGAAGCAGGTGTGTCCTTAGGCTGAAGGCAGTTCTCCAAGAAGCTGATAGAAGAAGGCTATCCATAGCAGTCTTCCCTCTGTGGGCAAGGCCGACCCCTCAGGATGGAATTGCCTGTGCCATTTCCCAGAGTATTTTTGGAAACACTATATTCAACTTGAAGAACCACAATGGAGTAACTCTCCCTGAAGGAAAAATTAAAATTAATTAGATGAAAGGATATATTCCCCAAATTTGACAAAAAAAAATTATTTCTCTTCATGGAAAAGGAAGACTAAGGGTATCATAACTAGAACACATTTGGAGGTACAGTATTTCTTCCTGGGAATATGAGTGCATGATTAAAATAATATTTAAGAGATTGAAAAAAGAGAGAGCCAAAATAAGAAGGAAGAGTGAGATAGAAGATTTTGGTTTGTGTTTTTAAGTGCAATTTGGAGGATGGTAAAGAGAGCTAATTTGGGTGTCCAGGTCAATATAATAGTTAAAGCTCATTAATCATTATCATATGCAGTGAAACAGGCATAAATTTATCTCATCTCATTTTCCTTTGAGAATGTCAAATTCTTCTCATAGAGACAAATGGTCAAATTTTAAATAGAGTCTAGGATCTATTTCTTTGTGGCAAATAATTCAAATACCAGCACAAAAAATTCCCAGTATGTGTGAATAAGTTATTGGAAACATGTGGAATCCAGTATTTGGAGACCTGGAAGGGAATGTCAGTATCAGTTCACCCAAACTTCTTGTGTTAAAAATAGGATAACCAGTAATTGGGGACAAACAACATATCCAAATTCTTTGTCTAAATTGTGATAGAAATAGATGTTATAATCCAGATGTTATTTCAGGTCCAGTAATCTTTGTATATCTTACTAGATAATCGGGCCTTGAGACAACCAGGGAAGTTATGACTGTCATAGTCCTTAAAATCTCTTATGTTTGTTTGGAGTCTCCATCTACCTCAAAAATTTTCAAATCCAGGGCCTCCCCGGTGGCGCAGCTGTTGAGCGCTGGGTTGCGAAGCTGCCCGCAGCCTCTGCAGCGCCGGTTCAATCCCCGGCTGCTCCCCGGCCACTGGAGGAGGGTCCCACATGGCTCGCAGATCCCTCCTGTTGCCCACTGCTCCCCTCAGCAGTGTACTTCGGTCCTTCTGCCTGTTCTGCTCCCCGCTCTGTCTCTGGTGAATTCTCTCACCCTCCCGCACTTCTGACTGTAACCAGTGCTTGTATAAATAAATAAATAAAAATAAATCTTAAGAAAAAAAAATTGACAGAATGTTTTATTATTTTGTGTTTTTTTTTTTCTCCATTTGGGAACAGTAGACAGATTGATGATATAGAAATAGATATATCACCGACAGGGGAGCAGGCCCTCGGCCCCTTAGTCAGCCCCGATTTCTCCCCACAAAACAGGTGAAAAAGCCAGCAGAGGGATAGATCAAGAGATCCTGCTTCCAGGGGAGAAATGGAGGCTCTGAGGTCAGCGGTGAGGGCAGGCAAGGAGTTCGGATTTATTGGTTAGTGAAAGAGCAAGAGAAAAAGAACTCTGGCAAGACCCCCCCTGGGCTTGAGAGGAGGTGTGGGGGCTGGAGGTCTAGACAGGCTTTAGGAGTGGGGTTTGAGAACAAAGGAATTAAACTTTATTGGCTAAAAGCAAGAAGCGTGGACTCAGCTAGCATCCCTTTGTAGCTGCTAGTTGCGAGCACCCATCATTGGTAGTCTGAGGCCCCAATTCCAAGGCAAACATCTCCTGAGGACTGTGTGCCCCCAGCTCCACGTTGACCTGGTCTGTTCTCAAGATTTGTGACTCCCTTTTATTCTGTGTCTTTTAACTCCGCCTTTCCCCATAGCAGCCAACTTGATAAGCTAAGGAAAGATAGTTTCAAAACGCCAGGCTGGGGGAAATTATTCAAAAGCAAACAAATAAAACAATGAGCCAAGGAAATTTATGGCTATAGGTTTCCAGGCCTAAAGTCATTAACTTTTTTTATCCTCTTATTTACTAGCCTGTGGGAACAGTAAAATTCTTAGAAAATTTTTGGTTTGGATCTTGTCCCTGTCCTGGACCCTTCCTGTCGCAGATAGACAGATAGGCAAATAGAATTTGTAGGTGGGCATCATGGAACAGAAATGCACAAAACTTCTGTGTGGAAAGCTTTGCAGCAGCTGATTTTGTCCCTTTTTATGGTACCTCCTTTCTGTATCTCTCATCTATTTTATTCTGCTTTCTGAAGACAGCAATCCAATAACTGCCCCCAAATGAACGCCTCAGCCCTATGTCTTTCTGCCTCTCCACTGTGATCCCTGTCGTGGTCTGTGTCAGGCAGTTGTCCATTCCCAGTTTTCTGAAAGAAAAAAATCTGATTAATCAAAGTTAGATAAGTTATCTATCCCTGGTCAATCTGATCAATCACTGAGGAGTAATAGGGTTTCTAGAACTTTGAGCAAATCAGATTCTCTAAGAAATGCATATGATGATGTAGAAATAGGTAGGGGTAGGGGAGAAAGATTATTAATTGGTAAATTAATCTGTGTCTAATTTGAGCATTTGCATGAAAACCTATGGAATAGCTTAAAAAGGGAAGGCTGTGTATGTGCTTACTCACATCTCTGAGGTCTTGGTAATATCAGTTGGCCATAAAAGCGAGAGTTTGTTAATGCAGACAATAATTTGTGTTCCCAACTCAGTTGAATTAAGCCATAAACCTTCTCTCCTTTTATTTTTTTTAAATATTTATTTATTTATACATAAAAGAACTGGGGTACTGGGCAGAGGTGTGGGGGGGCGGGTGAGAGGATTCACCAGAAACAGAGTGGGGAACAGAACAGGCAGAATGACTGAAATACACTGCTGAGGGGAGCAGCGGGCTAGTCAGGAGAGGTCTGCTGCGCCATGTGGGTTGCTCCCTGGCCGGCCAGCCAGATTGAACTAGTGCTGCAGTGACTGTGGATAGCTTCATAGGTTGCGTTTTACCCCTTGCGCCACCAGGGAGGCTCCCTTCTTTCTTTTTATTATTTTGAATTTTCTTTTGGGGCCAGAAGACCATCTTCTCTCTGGAGGAAAATATAAGACCCAATCATTTTATTTTTTTTTTTTAGTCATAGGTTCTAATATTTTCATTAAAAAAATTGAGGTAGGGCCTCCCCAGTGGCGCAGAGGTTGAGCGCTGGGTTGCGAAGCTACCCGCAGCCTCTGTGGCGCCGGTTCGATCCCCGGCTGCTCCCCGGCCAACAGAGGAGGGTCCCACATGGCGAGCAGACCTCTCCTGCCGCCCACTGCTCCCCTCAGCAGTGTACTTTGGTCCTTCTGCCTGCTCTGCTCCCCGCTCTGGCTCTGGTGAATTCTCTCACCCTCCCGCGCTTCTGACTATACCCAGTGCTTGTATAAATAAATATACAAAAAATCTTTAAAAAAAAATTGAGGTAATATTGGTTTACATTTTATATGATTTAGAGGTATAGGATCACTCCCCTTCACGTGTTTTTACTACACCACTGCCACCACCAAGATACCATAGACCATGGGCTCCTTCCCTATTTTGCTCTTCCCCTCCTCCTCCACTCTGGTAGTCTCAGTTCCACAGTCAGATTTCAAGGGTTTGTTATTGGTTTGACTTTATCTGATCCTTTGTTTTGTGTCTACATTCCACGTATAAGTGACACCATCTGCTATTTGTCTTTCTCCTTTTGGCTTATTTCATGTAGTGCAATCTCCTCTAGTTGCAGCTACATTGTTGCAAATGGCAAGAATTTATTTTATTTATTTTATTTTTTGCTGAGTAGTATTCCATTGTGTATATATACTACATCTTCCTGAGCCACTCATCTGTCTTTGGGCACCTATGTCGTTACCATGGCTTGGCTATTGTAAATAGTGCTGCAATGAAAGCAGCATGTATATATCCCTTTGAATTAGTGTTTTTGAATTCATTTTTTAAAGCATACTTGAGAACGATATTGCTGGGTAGATCCATTTCTAATTTCAACCCATAGAAGCTGAACCAGTCTACATTCCCACCAATAGTATTCAACAGTTCCTGTTTCTCCTCATCCTTGCCAAAACTTGTTGCTTCTGGTCTTTTTTATTTAATATGGGCCATTCTCATGGTGTGAGGCATCTCACAGTGGCTTTGATTTGCATTTCCTTGACAATAAGTGATGATCAGCATTTTTTCAAGTGCCTGTTGGCCATCTCTCTGTCTTCCTTGGAGAAGTGCCTATTTAGCTCTTTTGCCCATTTTTTAATTGGGCTATTTGTTTTCTTTATGTTGAATTGTTTGTGTTCTTTGTAGATCTTGGATATCATCCCCTTGCCAGATGTATGTGTACAAATATTCTCTCCCTTTCAGTAGGGTGTCATTTTGTTTTAGTGATAGTTTCCTTTGCTGTGCAGAAGCCTTTTATGTCCTCCCAATTGTTTATATTCTCTTTTATCTTTCTTGCTGTTGGAGACAAATCCACAAAGACATCACTGAAGCCTATGTAATGGAGTGTTTTGCTATTTTCTTCTGTGTATTTTATGGTTTCAGGTCTTAGAGCCAAGTCTTTTATCCATGTTTTTGTGTATGGTGTGCGATAATGAAGACTTGATCTTGTTTGAAGCACACTGAGTTCTCTGACACTTCCTGAAGTGGAGGTAGATTCTCAAGTTGAAACCTCCAATACAGACATCTACAGACAGACCAGAACCCTTGTATCTTTTTAGTAGCCCAGTCTCTATCAATAGGGACTCACAAATCAAATCAGACCTCCACATTTTAGTGAAATGGATCATTTTATTAATTTTAAATTCTTCTGTGGTAAGTTTTGCTTCTTTACTTTTCCATAGGAATACCATATCTGGCATAAAAATGGAGTCATGATTTATACTGCAGAAATAAAGTAAATGCCATCTTTCTTTCATGTGTACCCACTTTTAAAAGGTGATTATTACTATTGGGAGATACTACAAATTTGGTTTCTTCTCTTGCCAATGTATTTGTTTCTCCTTAAAAGTTTTGTAAAATGGTCCCAAGGTAAAAAGGTAATTTGATCAATAACAATTAGCAAGGAGTTGGGTGGAAATAAGAAATCTTTCAGAAAGAGTTAGAAAATTAATTTCAGGGCCCTCCCTGGTGGCGCAAGGGGTTCAGACGCAACCTATGAAGCTAATCACAGCCACTTCAGCACAATTTCAAACCCCAGGCAGGGAGCAACCCACATGGCGCAGCAGACCTCTCCTGACTTGCCCACTGCTCCCCTCAGCAGTGTATTTCAGTCAGTCTGCCTGTTCTGCTCCCCACTCTTTCTCTGGTGAATCCTCTCATTCCCTCCACACCCCACCCCCGCACCTCTGGCCTGCACCCCCATTCTTGTATGCATAAATAAATAAAGCTTAAAAAAAAAACAAAGCTGATTTTATAGGAGTAGGGGAGATTTTGTCACCAAACCACAGCCCTCCCAACTGTATTATTAAAGTGTTACTATGGCACTTCTTGGCACTAAATATGGATATCTAGTTCTAGAGTAGCATGAATTTTTATATCTCAGAAAATTTTGTGAAGAAAAGAAAACTTTGCAAAGAGAAAAAAGTGTTTTTAAATAATAATGTGTTACATAAAAGTGCATGCTTATGTCTGCCTCTGAAATTTGAATCATTTAGAACTTTATTCTACTAAAGAATGACTTTTGTTTTGCACCAGGTGCCATCCATTAGAGGAATCATGTCCAATGACATCCATCAGCCATGACCATGAATAGTTATCATGTGCCTTATCCTTATAGCAGAGAACAGAAAAAAAAAAACGGGCTCTGAACAGGCTTTTCTTCCATATTGGTGTTCTCTCTTGGCCCAGCAGAAGAAGTGGATTGGATCTCAGGTTTGGTGTCATCTCCCACTGAAAATCTACTGGGCAAGGGTTAATTTATCTGATGAAAAATTCCTGCCTGATAGATTCTAATGCTACTGAAATAATAGAGTGACTTGCCAGCATATTTTGAAACATCTCTTTATCTAGAGAGTCTCAAGACAAGCTAGTTCAAAATTTTTCTCAATAGTCTATGTTTTTTAAGAGTTACTCACACAAAAAAAGTTACTCCCAGACTGTCCTCAGAAGAGTTGTCAATCTATTAATATCAGTACTTGTCCTTTACCCTTTTATTCCAAAACCAGTCTAGTGATCTGCTTATGCAGATGACAACCCAGTGGTAATTTGACAAACAGATATCAGGGAATTAGGACAGACAGTGAGTAGTCGTGTGTCATTTATTCTCAGACACTACAGTATTCCATCATTCCTGGCCTGGGCCCTCTCTTGACTTTCTTTGGGCATTTCTGTTTGGATACACCGCACATGTCAAACTCAGTCATTTTCATTCCCAAACCAGCTTCCTGATTTTCTCTTTGTGAAAGATATCAAGGCTCAAAATTTCTGGGTCATTTTGACTTTTGCCCTCTTTGCCCACTTTGCCCACAGAGATTCTTTTTGATTTGTTCCTTTCCATTCCAAAATTTCCAGTATTAATACAAGTATCAGCCACTTTGAATGCCTACTTGTAGGTCTTCTCCCCTCAAATGCACAAGATTAAAATTTCCTTTTAGAACTTTAATCTTGGTACAGCATTTAAGGAATTTTCCATTATTATAAAGGTGGGACGGTGAAGTGTTA
Source organism: Talpa occidentalis (assembly GCF_014898055.3). Taxonomy (NCBI): domain Eukaryota; kingdom Metazoa; phylum Chordata; class Mammalia; order Eulipotyphla; family Talpidae; genus Talpa; species Talpa occidentalis. The sequence continues at coordinate 84,898,411 of NW_026555331.1, forward strand.
TGTTTCAGATTCCCTAAAGTTTTCAAAGATGGTGGCTGTCTAGCATCTTCCATAGATGCACTTTTGAGGAAAATTATAGTAGACATCCAAATTTCTATTACTCTAAATTAATAGAGATTTAATGTTTCGCCATTCATGTTTATATCTATATTTAGTAAGTTTTATGTGTGGTGTGAGAAAGAAATCCACTTGCGTTTTTTCTGTATGGATACCCAATTTTTCCGTTTTCATTATTATGGAAAGTACTTTCCTTTTTTACCCCCAACCCTTTCTTGTAAACCAAGTACCTCTATGCCTGTCCCCTGTTCATACACCCTGTTATTTATTCATTTGCTCTATTCTTGTGTCCTTGAATCAGCAGTGTTCTTCTTTAAGAATGTTTTAACTATACCCTTTTGCATTTCCATATAACTTTCAGAAACAACTTAAATTTCACTGAAAAAAGGTCATGTTGATATTTTGACTGGAATTACATTGCATTAGGAGAATAATGACATCTTTGCATATTTTTCCAATTCTTAAATATTTCCAATTCTTAAAATTATATTCCTTTAATTAGATTTACTCAGTTTCTCACAACGATGTTTTATATTTTTCTTTGAAGAACTTTCAGTATTATAACACTAAATGTAATGTTTTCAAAGATACTTTTCATAAATATTTTGTCAGAGTAAAGAGGTTTATAGTCCTACTTTGTGCAGAGGGTGTTTATATTTCATCAGTTATCATTGTAGGACTGAATCCATTGAGATGATTCACTTTCTGTTTTAGTGATGACTTACTACTTCCAGAAAGGATGGACAACACAACATTCAGTTCTCCCAACAGCCCAATGAAATAGGAATGCCATTTTCTTTCCCAACCACCACTTCTATCTCCTCTTAACCTCAGACCCTCATGGTATTTATTAATATCCACAAGGTCTTGTAAGTATTTTACTTTATCAGATTGTTTCCTATGTAAATATCCAGTATTTTTTATGTGCTATGACTTGCTCTACTACATGTAATTCTCTCAAACTCCCTCCATTTTGCCAAAAACGACTGCATTTTATCTTTCCTTCTGGCTGAGCAGTACTCCACTCTGTGGCTATACCACATCTTCTTGATCCAGTTGTCTATTGATGGATATGTAGGCTTGTTCCCATGTGCTAGCTATTATAAATATTATCATGAACATTGGAGAACATAGTTTTTTACACTGATAGATTAATATTCTTTGGAAAGATGTCTAAAAGTGAGATTGTTGGGTCACACAGTATCTCCATTTTTTGATTTTTAAGATAAATCCAGATTACTTTCCATGATGATTGAAACAGTATGCATTCCCACCAACAGGGTGCCAGTGTTGCTTTTTTTTCCATATGCTCTCCAACACTTGTTGTTGGAGGTCTTTTAAGCATGTGCCATTCTCATGTTATGAGATGGTATCTCATTGTGGTTTAAGTTGCATCTCTCTTATTGGAAGCAGTGATAAATATTTTCTCATGTATCTGATAATCTTCTGGATATCTTCTTTGGTCAATTGCTTGTTCATAACTCAGCTGCCCATTTATTAATTTTTTAATTGTTTAATCATGTGAGTTTTTTCTATATCTTGGATATTACCCCTTTATCAGTTATATATTATGTGAATAGTTTCTCCCATTCAATAGGGGTGTATTTTTTAAGCTTGCATTTTCTTCTGCTGTTTAAAGCATTTTAGCTTGAGGTAATTCCAACTGTTTATTTTTTATTTTATTTCCCTTGTCACAAGAATTGAGTCTTCAAAAACATTTTTATTGTTGCTGTCATGGAATGCATCACCAATGTTTTTTTCTATAGATCTTATTGTTGTAGGTCTTATACCTAAATCTTTAGTCCCCTTGGAGTTTATTTTTATGTATGGAGTTAGAGAGTGGCCCAACTTCATTCTTTTATGTGTGGCTTTCCAATTTTCTATGCACTATTTATTAAAAAGAATGTCCTTCCTCCATTGTATGGTCATAGTTGTTTATTATAGATTAGGTATTGATAAGTAGATAGACTTCTGTCTGGCTTTTCAATTCTACTCCATCTAACATATCTATTTTTGTGTCAAGACATATTGTTTTTATTACTGTTGCTTTATAGTACAGTTTGAAGTTAGGCAACATGATACCTCCATTTCTCTTCTTTTTCCCCCAGAATTGCTTTTGCAATTTGAGGCCTTTTATAGGTCCATATACATGTCAATATTTTGGGTTCAACTTCCTTGAAAAATATTGATATTTTTATGGGAATTGTGCTATATTTATATATCACTTTAATCAGAATAGTCATTTTGATTATGTTGGTTCATTCTTTCATTCATATCCTTCACCTCCTTCATCTACTTAAGTAGAAATCTAAGTCCTTTAATAACATCTTGTAGTTCTTATTGTATAGGTCCTTCACCTCTTTAGTTAGGTTAATTCTGAGATATTTATTTCTTTTTCTAGCAATTATAAATAGTTATTTTCTTGGTTTCTTTTGCTTTTTGTTCATTGTATGTATAAAAAAAGCTATGGATTTTGTACATTGTTTTTTAACTTGCTGCTTGCTTTTTCTAATGACTTTTTGAGGCAGTCTTGAGATTTTTTATGATTATACCACTTTGAACCTACATTGGGACATTATAATCACCCAAAACCTTTAATCTACATTAGGACTCACCCTTGGCTCTGAATGTATAATCACATGTACCCAGTACTATAGTAACATACAGAATAGTGTCACTGCCCTAAAAATCTTATGCATGTTAAAGTCAAATAATTCTTTGATTAGAGCATGATTTCCTTTCTCTCTCAAAGTGAACATGAAAAATGGACCTACCTACATAGGAAATTTTGCAGGTAATGTTAAGAGTTTCAGGCTGCCTAAAAACCTCTGCTCTAAAACAAAGAATTACATTCAGACTGAGAGCAGCTGTCCCTTGCAGATTCTTCCCAAGAGCAAAATGGGAGTAATTATCTTTTGTACTAGTAATCCTCCTGGGTGTCTCTCAGGACATTTTGGATGCCAGAAAAAATAATATTGCTGCATTGCAATTTCCATTTAATGTTTGCTACTAATGATAACTTATCCTTTAAGAATTATCACATCAAGTAGATAAAACTGGCTTGCCTGGGAAAGAAAGATAACATGGAAAGTTTTCCTTCTCCTAATGAAACCTCCCCATCTATGGGCTCCCCAGCTTTCAAGAACTGTGACTTTTCTCCTATTGATATTTCTGGCAAATATCTAGGAAACCCAAGTATAACTTCAAGTATTCCCAGAAATACATGACTCATTATTACAAAGCAAAATAATTATTTTGAAACTGAGGGTTGGCTACCTCTACATACAACTTGGCTACAAGTTTTGGGGTATATTTGCATTAATATGACTGTAGCATTTTTCTGGTGACTTACTTTTGTTTTTGTTTATCTTTTCTGCCAAAGTGGTTATTTTAATTAATTTGCTTGCAAAGTTATTAGTTTTGAAAACCCTATTTTCTCCTAATCACTATCCTTAGTTTTTACCAAGTTCTCCCTCATTTTCCAACTCGGGTCACACTGGAATTTGTTCACCTTTTTAAATGTCACAACCTGTTATGCTTGGGTCACCACAAGTGTTGTTTGTAGAATGACCTGTGCTTAGAATGTTCTTTCTTTTAGCTAAATCCATGTCATCTATAGTAAGAAAAATACTATATCTTAATCATATCAGCTTCTTAATCTGCCAAAACTGTGGATATGTATGGCAAAAGGTAGTTAAGTTGCATATAGAATTATGGCTGTTAGACAACTGACCCTCATTAGCCTGGATTATCCTAGTGGGACCAAGGCAGTCAAAAGGAGCCTTAAAAATGGAAGAGGGAGGGGCCTCCCCTGTAGCACAGTGGTTGAGCGCTGGGCTGCGAAGCTGCCCGCAGCCTCTGCAGCACCATTTCGATCCCCGGCCAGGCCACCGGCGAGGGTCCCTAATGGCATGCAGACCTCTCCTGCCATGCCCACTGCTCCCCTCAGCAGTGTACTTCGTCAGTCTGCCTGTTCTGTTCCCCATTCCGGCTCTGTTGAATTCTCTCATCCTCCCGCACTTCTGACTCTACCCAGTGCTTGTATAAATAAATAAATAAATCTTTGAAAAAAAAAAAATGGAAGAGGGAGGAGGAAGAAGGAAGATGTAAATGATGTGAATATGGAAAAAGGCACAGATACAGTGCTACTGGCATTGAAGAGAGAAGAAGGAGCCCATGAGCAGAGGCTGAGAGCGGCCTCTAGATGCTGGAAAGAGAGTGGTTGGGCCTTCCACTTGGCTGCCATGTGGAGGGCCTCTGCTGCAAGCTTGCCTGGTTTTCTGTGGCAGCAGATAAGAAAGCAGGTCAAAAGCCTGTATGTGGGGAGCAGGAACAAGTCTTTATTATAAGGCAGCAGGAGGTACTCAGCAACAGCAGCAGCATCCAGCTGCGGCAGCCCCCTGGGCTCCAGCTGGAGCAGTGGCCCTGAGACCTATGAATAGCCAGTAAGTGGATGATGAGAGGCTCTGAGTGTCCCTGTTCCCCCTCACCCCCCAGAGGAGCCCTATTAGCTTTCAGATGATTTACAGACAAAACCAACACGGGGCCAAATTTAGGCCTAGTTTAGAGAAGTATGTTTTGCATATGTGAACTATACATCAAGGTTACATTATTATTTACTGCTACCTGCACAGGCAGACTACATCTCAAGACCAGATGTTATCTATTAGGCCACCTGTGCTGGAAGGTCACAGCGAAAAACAGCCTGATAAACTCTGAGAAAACTGTTTTCCCAGGGACTCTATAGAGAGGAAACAGACTCTCTCTTGGAGCCTTCAGAAAGGAACACAACCCTGGCAACACCATGATTTTAATCCAGTTAAGATCTATGTCAGAATTCTAGTCTTATGAACTGGAATGTAAAACACCTCTGTTTTAAGTCACTAAGTCCGTGTAACTTAGTGATAGAAAACTATTGCATCATCCTTCAGATTGCAAGTTAAAAATCCCTTCCTCATTTCCCCAGATAATCAGGTTCCCCTATTAGACATTTCATTACCCCAGTACTTATTATTTTTAGCACTTGAAATATGAAAGCAACCATAAGCACAAGTTAACTTAGCTGTTTATTGTTATTTTCCCCTGCTGATACGTAAATCCCAAGGGTATGGTTCTGGTCTGTCTCATGCCTGCCAGAGTAGGTATGTGTTCAGGCATTGACGTAACTCTCTTTCCTATGTACACATATTTCCAAAGGACATCAGATCTGTTCCCCCAAACAACATCGTAGGACAAAGTTAGTCACATTCCATTAGATAACCTATTCAGTTCAAAAGAATTTTGTTTTCCTATATCATTAGTTCTCAAAGTATAACCCCCGACTAGCCTCCCCTGGAATTGAGCTCAGCAATGGGTACCCAGGTGATTCTGATGTTCCCTAACATTTGAGAACAGCTTTAGGCCAGATAGGTAGGCCCTACTCATAGAATATCTGATTTAATAGTTCTGGAGTGTGGTCTAAGAATTTTGCATTTCTAACAAATTCTTAGGAAGTATGATGCTGCTAGTGCTGGGATCTCACTTTGAGAATAACTGACCTAGTTGTTGGGTTGGGAATGTGCCAGCATATCCCCAGGCACGAGTCATGAAGCAAGTTTGCAAGGCAAGACTCTGCTGCTCAGTGAGCAGCCTCTTGCTATTTATTAGCAGTAATGAACAAGCATGATTAGTTATGTGACAATGGCAGGAGGAGCAGGGTCCAGGTGAGACAAAGAATAATCAACTTTATGGGGAACGTATTGGTGTAACTTCTGAGCTACTCCCAGATCATCTCAGACCATGGCCACACAATCATCGGCTACGTAGGCATCCCCGGCTGCCCTGTGATGTGGGCCATTGTCTTAGGCAGTCATGCAGGAGTGCCTTATCCAAATCTTTCACACACACACACGCACACACACACACACACGTGCATAGAGAGGCCATACACACACAGGTGCAGAGGCCCCAAGTGGTAGAGAGGCCATACCAAGTCACTGGGCAGGTTAGGGAACTGCTGCAGGTGGAATATGACCAGCAGAGGTCTTACCACTAAAAGGGTCTTTATCACTTGTTGCTGTGCGTTGTATATGCCATCCTTAACCAGAGGCTCCTCTCAATGCCTTTAGAGCAAGTTAGTATGCCTTTTATAATATCCATTTTAGGTCTATATAAGAGTGAGTGGCAATTAGGTTGAGCAATCCAATTAATATATTTAAGAATATCTAGTTTTCAACTACTTATTTAGGATTATTTGAGTTTTCTAAAACAGCAGTAGTCTTCGCAAAAATAGATGCATAATTTGGTAAACAAGTTTGGTTTGTTCTATGACCAACTGCATAATTATTTTCCTACAAATGAATGTAAAATTCCCTGGTGCTATTATATTTCTCACATAGTGACAGCAATTGCTCATAAAATATTTAACAATGTACTTTAACAACTAGGATAAACAACTGAACGTAGACTGTGTTTTAAGGGATGGTTTAATTTTAATGCAAGTTTTAGTAATGTGCAGAGTTTAAAGGTTGCTTTGGAATCAGCCTTAACTTAAAGGTTTTGTAACTGGGAAGACAATGGCACCAGTCTTGTGAAGGGAGGATCCTAACACGAAGTACTGTAATTGCCTTAAATCAACATGTCAATACATGCGAGACTGATGAGGTAATACTTCCTCCACCACAGTGACCAGTGACACATGGTGGCCTGTTAACCTGATCTCAGGGTGCAAATAGGGTCCCCTCCTTTATCCACTGCTTTTGTAGAGAACAAGCACTTGCATTTCATCCTTGAAGGACCTAACGCTCAAAGTAAATGACCTGGGACAGGTATCACATTCCTTTCCATTTGAAAGGGGATGGGATGCGAGCCCAGTAGAGAGCAGGCATTCAGGGGAGGCCACATGACAGAATGTAGATGGGTGGAGAATAAAAACGTAACTAGGCATGAAAATGCCAGGAAATGAGAGGACTTATTTGAGAAATTTGAAGAGTTTGAAACGAGTGATTGGCTTATAGTGACTCTGGGGAGGTAATTAAGTGGAGAAAATTAATAATAGATTTATTAAAAAAGCATGCAAGTTAAAATGAGGCAATTATTAACTCTAGAGAAAATATAAACACAATGTAACATCTGTCTCTAGTGAGCAATATCTACAAAGTTATATTTAGTAATGATTTTTTATAGCTGAAATCATGGTATAATTTTGTTGCTTAGGAAGAAGAGGAGAGTGGGCAGGTATAACTTGGATAGATACCTCTTCCCTAACAGGAAGTACATAGTATCCAAAAATAATGAATTCACAAATGGTAACAGGTTATTTAGCTATAGGAAAAGAAATACAGTGTAACTGGGAGCAACCACTTAGCTCAAAGGGTTAAAAGTGATTATTCTACACCTGAGAGGAGAAAGCATACATTGTACAAAAAGGAAGAATGGTATAAAATATATATAAATAAAAGAAAAAAGAAAAGAAAAACATTTTCACTGAATGTGGGCAGCAAATTTCAGAAATTAAAAGAAGTGATTATTCTTTAGAATAAGAAATAGGGGGCCTCCCCCGTGGCGCAGCGGTTGAGCGCTGGGTTGCGAAGCTGCCCGCGGCCTCTGCAGCGCCGGTTCGGTTCGATCCCCAGCTGCTCCCCAGCCACCGGAGGAGGGTCCCACATGGCGCGCAGACCTCTCCTGCCGCCCGCTGCTCCCCTCAGCAGTGTACTTCGGTCCTTCTGCCTGCTCTGCTCCCCGCTCTGACTCTGGCGAATTCTCTCACCCTCCCGTGCTTCTAACTGTACCCAGGGCATGTATAAACAAAACAAATAAATAAAAAAATAAATAACACATGCCTCTATAAAAAAAAAGAATAAGAAATAGGGGCAAAGTGCAGGTGCTCTTACAGTAACCCCTTTGAAATCTTTTCACATATTATAGATGAACAGAGAACACCTTTAAAATAAAGATGCATGCTTTATTTATATATTTCAAAAGTGACTTGCAAGTCTATTCCATTTTCATCTTTAGAAACATTTCATCATTAAGAAAATTAACGACAAAATTCAATCAGATAACTTTAAAATCGGGTTTTGAGTTATAACTCTGCTACCTTACACAACTGCATGAGCTTGGACAGGTCATTTTGTCTTCTTTGAAGTTTAGTTTCCTCATATGTAAGGATTACTGTGAGGATGAAGTAAGATTATGCCTGTAAGGATCTTGGCACATCATTGCTTCAGCAACTCCACTCTTCATCTGTCCCCTCTAGTCTTCTGGTACTTAGGACACAACCACACACACACACACACACACACACACAACCACAGAACCACACACACACGGTAGTGTCCATAAATATGAAAAGCTTTTTTTTTTGTGACTTAATCAATATCATTAATCACCTTTTCATTCTTTTTTTGTATTTATAGCATCTGTTTTATTGCCTGTTTTTGTCATCTCTCCGATGTCTTCTAGCTCTTTGGTTATATCATCTTAGTCTCTTTTGATAGCTTCTTATCTGGAGTCACTTTCCAGACACAGCTTTATACAATATGACCATAGTTATTTTCACACTTTCAATAGCCATAAACTGGCAACTCTCCTGTTTGTATTTCTAATATAAAACACTCTGAACTTCCAGATCTCTATATCTAACTGCTTGTCTGATATCTCCTTTGGGAAAATTCAGATTAACCTCAAATTCAACCTGCCCTAAGCCAAACTCATGTTCTATTTCCCCTAAGCGTCCTCCTATTTCCTTACTTCATAAATAGCTTCATCCATACAATTAACAGGTCCAGAAATCTAGGTGTTCCTTGACACATCACATTTTGGAAATTATCCTTACCAGAGCCTAAATTCACCCCATCCTAATGGACTATCAATTTTACATACCAAATACGTACCTCTCATTCTGCCTCTTCTTCTTGCCTCAGCTCCCACTACCAATACCTCTTTAGTCCTGGCTACAGTCATTTCATACCCACACACTACATGTTCTAACTATTCTACCTATACCTCCTCTTGTACCTGAAAATTCATCACCATGGTCTTTTATCACTGCCCCTTCCTCTGGCATGTCAAGAGTTTTTAATGTCTATTTTGTTGAAGAAATAAGTATTTTTTGCCTGGGGTCTACTTAAGCAGTTTTTAAGACTAAATAAAATAACATATAAACTGTAAAAAAGGGTTGACAATGTATTAAAGTCAAATACTATTGACTTTAATACCTTAGAACCAAATTTCACTAAATATGAAAGCCCTACCATTTTTTGAAGGAAAACAAATTAGTTTCATATAATTGGAGAAAATAGAAAGATGAGATATTTAAAGAGGAGTGAGTCAACATTTTGACTCTTGCATTGCTATTTGCATAAGTGTTACTGGGGTTTTTGTGTGTTTGGCTTAGGTGTTTACCTTTATGCCTTTGGGTTTCTGAAGTAGCTACTGAGGCAGATATTTAACAAGGCAAAAATAATTTATATTTTGAGGTAAGAAGAAATATGTTTCTTATTTTCACTTTGGGGGGGATTAGTGTTAAATTTGACCATTGATGAGCTGGCGAATGGTCAGAATGAGAAATAATTGGAAACACAAGGAAAGAGAGAGGAGCCAAACAGTTAGGGCGCGGGTAGGGCACCTGGTCATGGGAGAGGAAGGCAAGAAGAATCTCAGAGTCTGGTTGAACCATGGGTAACTGTAAAGCACAATGTGGCTGAGGGGTAAAGTCTGGAGAATCCACTTAAAAACAGAGTTTGTGGGAACTATGGTACAATTATTCCATTGTGCTCTGCACTACACCCAGAACAGTCTACTTTTCAAGAAAAGTAGGATGTGGGAAATGTGTGTGGGAGTTGGGAAGAAGTCCACAAATATGAGTAAATGTTGAGGTCATTATATCTGTATAAATTGTTTCCTCACAAAAACCCCAAGAGGGTTTAAAGAAAGGGAGACAAAGTCTTCTGGGGCCAGACTATCTTTTCCTCAGAAGGATCCTCTCCTAAAATCCCTTGCAATAAATCTCTAAAGAGGCTTTCCCTCAAAGTCACAATCTGTTAGACTACATGGGTTGGAAGAGACCTGTTGTTTTGCTGAAGGCTCTCATTGGAATAAGTGAATTAAATAGCCTGTGCTAAGCATTAAGAACTGCTGGAATAGAAAATGTTGTTCAACACAGAATCTGTCTGTATCCAGAGGGAGAGTAATTTGGGGTGTGGGACCTTGATGAACATATATGGGGGGTATTAGTATTTCTCATTTTGCTAGTACACTTTAAAAGACATGACTGAGACTTAGTGCTGTAGTTATTTGTGGATGGAGAGGATTCAAGAAGATAGGTTAAGTCACAGAAAAAAATTGCTCAAAATGACTTTTACTATCCCTTTATGTCAGTTATTATGCTGATTAGGATTGGCTGGAGGATTAAAAAAAAACTTTGCTTTCCAACATAGGACTACAGGGAGACCTCTGGAGAGACTCAGATTAATTTAAAAAGGATGAGAGGGGACATAATTTTTTTAAGGATTTATTTATTTATGCATACGAGAACTGGGGTACAGGCCAGAGGTGCAGGGGTGGAGGGTGAGAGGACTCACCAGAGACAGAGTGGGGAACAGAATAGGCAGATCGACCTAAATGGAGGCTGGTCATGCCATGAGTTGGAGGTTGTCATTTACTTTTATTTTTTATTTTGTTAATTGTATTTCTCATTGAACAAACATTGGTTTACAACAGTGCAGGTAATTTATGGGTATAGGTTCAGACCTCTTCAAGTATATATTGCCATACCACACCCACCATCAAAGCACCTACAGTCTTCCACCATCATCTATTGTGTCCTCTCACCACTTTGATTCTAGTTCTCGCACTCCCTCTCTGGTAGCTACAGTTAGATTTCTATGATTTGTTCTGGCTTCATTTTGTCTATTCTTTTGTTTTCTTTATATTCCACATATGAGTGACATCATTCCACATATGAGTGACATCATTCCACATATGAGTATATGTCTTTTTTTCATATATATTTCATTTAGCATATCTTGATGATAGTTTAAATTTTATACTATATCACAAAAGAATGTTTTCCCCAGATGATATAGTGATACCTCTTTTCTCAAGTTCTATTAAATTTTTGACATGTACAATGCACCTGTCCTCCCTTTGTAGGATATTGTGTGGTGTGGTGTTAGGACATTGAGAAAGGTGCTATAATGAAAGGTCACGCTGTCATATGGGTTGCAGGAGGCAGGAGCAATGACTCATCTCTGGAGTCCAAATGTCTTGCTATTTCTTTTGGAATCCCAGTTTCTTTCTTAATTACTAAAAGAACTATCATATGCTCAGATTACTAAGCATACCGCTTTCACATTCACAGAGTCTATATCCGTAAAATCAAAGGTTGGCTAAAGTCTTAGCTCTTAGGGAGTCTTAACAATGCCCTAGGATTTTTTTTTTTTTTTGCTCCAGTTCATGGTTTGTATTTTCAACACTTTGCAGAGGATCTTGCTTATTTAGATCACTTATAAAGAAGGACCTGACCGAAATCTAGTTAGTATTTTATGTCCCAGAACTGCTATTTAGTATGGAATGATCCTGTATCATTCCTTTTATAGTCTGAATATAGTATCCATTGATTTAGGGCTTTTAACCCTTTGCACTCCGACCATTTTACGATATTTTGATTTAATTTCTTGTGCCATTTCAAGATAAAACTTCAGGGAAACATGCATGTCTCAAAAAGTTGCATTGAAATAACCTCAGTTCCCCATAATCACTAATAAATTGCAATGTCCCCTGAGAGGGGACATCCGAGTGATATGCTAGAATTCTGATGTCCCCTGAGAGGGGACAGCGGAGTGCAAAGGGTTAAAAGTCTACAATTCAGGCTGTGTTAGTTACAGACTTAACTTTCCTACAATCCTATCAACTATTCTCTGGATGGATATTTGACTTTAACATTATCATTCCACTATCTCCAGGAACAAGGTAAAGTATCCTAATCATCTCCCATGACTCTGAGTGACCCATCCCCAAAGCTATATACTTGGTTAACAAGGACAATCTACACATACAAAAGACAAATAAGTAGGACCATCCAAAAACCACTTGTTTAATATATAAACATAGTTTGTATTAGAGCTCTCTTGAGTACAATTTAAATGAATGTAAGCCAAAAAAGATAATAATTATAACCTAACCAGAAAGTCCAATAATGATGCTTTTGGGCACAATGTAATCTAGAGTTTCAAATTCTTTCTTTAACAGTCTCTCCTTGTTTTATTCTCCATGTCATGTTTCCATATATTTCTTCTCTCTGTATGGTGGTCTCTTTACTTCTTGTTTCATACAGCTTCCTCCATGTAGCCAAAGAAAATGGCCACTTGCAATCACAGCTTCATACCATCTTAACACTCAGTAGAAAGTCGCACTCTTCCCTACAATACATAACAATCCCAGGCAAGATTCTCATTGGCTCCACTTTCATCATGTGATTATATCTTTCTACTAATTGTGTCCAGGGCAGTACTCATCAGTACTGGGACTGATGAGTGCTAAGGCACAGATGACAACCATCAGGAGCATGCAGAATGGGAGAGTTACTTTTCAAGAGAGCAGAAATGGGGTAAAGGGAAGAATGCCACACAACAGAAAGTAAAGATGCCTCAGTGTGATACAAAAATGATCTTCCATTAGTACTCTTCTGAAGCTAAATACCAAGATAGCTCATAAGCTGATATATTTAATGTTGTTAAACATCTGATTATGATTTGATTTAGTGTAATGATTAATTTTATATGTCCACTATATTGGCTGTATACCATGATTGGGCCTTGAGGTACTCAGATATTTGGTTAAAAAGTCTGGGTGTGTCCTCTCACCCTCCCCCGCATCTGGCCTGTACCCCGGTTCTCGTATAAATAAATAAATCTTTAAAAAAAAAAGTCTGGGTGTGTCTGTGAGAATGTTTCTGAATAAGGTTAACATTTGAATCTCTAGACTGACTGAAGCATGTTGGGTCTTATACAATCTGTTGAAAACCTGTATAGAGCAAAAGACAGGATAATTCACCTTTTCTACTTGATTATTTTTGACCTGGGGCATTGGTCTCCTGCCTTTGCATTGGAACTTATTACACCTATTGATTTCCTGGGTCTCCAACTTGCCAACTGGAAATCTTGATACTTCTCATTCTCTGCATTTACATGAGCCAGCTTATTATAATAAATCTGTCTCTTTCTCTCCTGCCACCTCTCCCCATATATAAAACCCTGACTAATACACTAAGGGATTTTTGAGTGGCAAAAAGAAGAAAGTTTATATATAATGGCTTAATTTTGATTTTTTTTGTCACTAAAGTAATTTCCCCCTACCTCCCATTCAGATTTAGAAGATGCAATATCGCTTTTTTGTGGGTGACTCTTCAAATTTAAAGTTTTTTTGATTTAAAATTTAAAATTTTAAATTTAAAATTTTCAGTTCATGCCTTCCAAATACAATTTAAAATATTGTATCCACCAAAATAATAAACTACATAAAATATGAAAAAATTTATACCTCTCTATGATGTGATCTGATTAATATTAATATTTCTTGCCCTAAAAACTCAAGAGAACTGGAGAGGAAAATCCAATACATTAATAGTCCATGAATATTGGGGAATGTGTAAATCTATCAATTTCCTTTCATCTATGTGATATGACTGAAATAATATCATGGAAGAAAATAATTTTTTTTGCTTTAAACTTACAACCTATGAAAATAAACTTGGCAAACACATTCTCTAATTTCTAAAAAAGATGTTTATAAATAAATTCAAAATGGTATCAGTGGAAAATGGGGAAAATACTCTTATGTTGTGAAAAAATGGGAGTTAGGTGACAATTCTAAAATGTCAGTACCACATTATAAACATCTTTCATGACTTTTATTGGTGTGTCCCTATTGCATCAGTATAGTTTCCTGGAAGCTTAAGATCTGTGGATCAAACTTGGGATCAGTTATGGAATTATCCAGGAGCTGATAAGAGGTGATTGAGGTTTGGTGGGCTTTGGAGGAAGGTGTTGGTTATTTTTTTAGACAAACTAACATTATATATATTCTCTTGCTTCCCCAATGAGAAAAATGAATAAATATGCATGCTTTTTGGGGTTATGGGTCAAAGCTAACCATATACCAGAAACATAGGGGACAGGATTTCTCCTTCCAATTATTAGAACAGTTTAATATTTGTGATTTTTAATGAATCATACTAATTATATTTGATATCAATATATATATCCTATAGCAGTTGTATGTCATTGATAGAATACTATGTAGAACAGTTTTTACTATACTAATTTTAGTCGTCAATTGGAATTACTGAGAAACTGGCAAAGAAACTGAACTTCCTGAATTACTTTTTTTCTTAAAAAAAGATTTATTATTTATTTATACAAGCACTGGGTATAGTCAGAAGCGTGGGAGGGTGAGAGAATTCACCAGAGCCAGAACGAGGAGCAGAACAGGCAAACTTACCAAGAAGTACACTGTTGAGGGGAACAGCGGGTGGCAGGAGAGGTCTGCGCGCCATGTGGGACCCTCGCTGGAGGCCGGGGATCGAACTGGCACTGCAGAGGTTGCGGGCAGCTTCACAGCCCAGCGCTCAACTGCTGCGCCACCAGGGGAGGCCCCTGAATGATTAGCTTTTTTTTAAGATTTTTATTTTATTTATACAAGAGCTGGGGTACAGGTCAGATGTGCAGGAGGGTGAGAGGATTCACCAGAGACAGAGCGGGGAGCAGAACAGGCAGACTGACGAAACACACTGCTGAGGGCAGCAGCGGGGGAGACAGGAGAGGTCTGCTCACCATGTGGGTTGCTCCGAGGCTGGCGGGGATAGAACTGGCATTGCAGTGGCTGTGAACAGCTTCACAGTGCTGCGTTCAACCACCTGTGCCACCAGGGAGGCCCCTGAATGATTACATTTTTTAAGTTAAAACTTGAGACAGTGAAGATAGATTCTGTATGGAGGTGTGTCAGTTCTGGCAAACTCTATGCCCTCTGAAGTGCCCATAATGGCCATAAATAGACAAGTGGTGGTATTAAAGAAACTGAAGGATCCCTCTAGTTCTACTTTCATAGAGAATCATTTGCTTTTGTCTCTAAATCTCATAGCAGAGTGCCACATCTCATGTGTGAAAGAACTGCTGGTTGTCTGTATTTCCATGCTTTTATTTGGATAAGGCATTATAAAGACTTACTTTTCCCTATCTGGTCAATTTCAAATGCTCCTGTTTGAGATCTCTTACACCTATGTTAAGATATGAGAAAAACTAAAAACTTGAAAAAATACCTCGGTGTATACATTATTTAGTAGTTTTATTGTAAAACAATTCTATTTCATTTTTCTATAGATTTCTATATTTATTGAGATAATGTTGGCTTAGAACACCATATATGTTTTAGGAATATAGGTTCACAGTTCTTCATATGTGTGTTATCAATATGTATGTCATCACGCCTGTTTATTACTACCATCCCATTCTCCCTTTCTGGTAGCCTCAGTCCTACAGTCAGATTGCAGAATTTATTTTGGCTTGTTTTTGTCTGCTCCTTTGCTTTGTTTTTTTATACATTCCACACTAGTGAAATCATCTAATATCTGTCTGTTTCCTTCTGACATGTTTCAGTTAGTATTATCTCCTTCTGTCCATCCATGCTGTCCAAAATGGCAAGAGTTCATCTTTTTTCCTTCATAGTTGAGTAGTATTCCATCGTGTATATATACCACATCTTCTTTATCCACTCATCTGTCTTTGAGTACTTGCTTTTCTTCCATAGCTTGGCTGTTGTAGATAGTGCTGCGGTGAACATAGGAGCACATATATTCCTGCGTATGGTATTTCTAAGATACACACCTAGAAGTGGAATAATTTACAGAGATGTTGCAAAAATAGAACTGAGAATTCCCAGATACACCTCCATTTCACATCATCATGGTACATTTATCAAAACTAAGAAATTAACTTTGTTATAATAGTAAGTAAACTACAGACTTCATTCAGATTTCCCTAGTTATTTCACTAATGACCTTTTTCTGTTCCAGGATACAATTACATTTAGGAGATAGGGATTTTTGCATTTCCCTTTCGATCTTTAAATAACACAAAGGACAGAACATTATTATTTTTAGAAGCTTTGAACTTCCATGACTATAAGGGTTACTAATAGCTCCATATTCCTTTAAAATATAGTATTTACCTCTTGCATTAAAAAGACCGAATTTAGTATGTGAAATTTTAACACTTGAATATAACAAGACAGCATACAATCTCTTCCTTTCTAGAGAAATTCTATTCACCTAGGAAATGGTTTTCTGATAGGCTAGATTTGATTAACTACATAAAAACTCTGAATAATTTTTGTTAATGATTTTCTAGCCCACTTAAGCTCAAGCAATCACTCTTATGAAAGATATATTTTGAGGTGCTTAGAGGCAAGGACATGTTCTTACTAATTTCCTTTACCTTTGCCTTAAACTTGATAAATATTTGTTGAATTAATGGACACAGGCAATTTTCTAGAATCTTCAAGCTGGAATGAATTTGAAAACTTGACATTTTCAGGTTAATTAGACTCCAGAGCCTTCACCTCTGACTGCCTTTGGGATGTTTTGGTATAGATGGTGTCAAAGAGGTTGATAGGTGATGTGTTATAGACAGAAATGTTATGAGCCCTTGTAGAATACTACTGCCAGAAAACTTGCCAAGTTTTAAATGTTTGTTTCTTTCCTAAGAGCTTATCATCCCATAAATGTATATTCAAAATATTATAGAGAAATGCATTCATGGCACAAATATAAAATGAAGTATTGGTCCTATCCTGCCAGGATGTAAGCAGTTTCCTAGTAATGAAGGTATCACTTGAAAAGCAATCAGACTAAGGTTCTAGATACTGATGTGTGCAGTGCATGAAGCAGAATATGCTCAGTGACCATCTTACTGGTCCCAACATACCTGGGTTTTGTGATCTTCCCTTCTCAGTTCTGGCACATTTACCGACTGATATTACATGTAACTAGTAGTTCATGTATTTTGTATGTTTTCAGGGAGAACTTACAACACCAAAAGAATTTCAGTAGGAATACCTTCATATTACTCTAAACAAAATATCCCTACCTAGCCAGAAAAACTAATTTCTTTATATTTTCTTTTTAAGCCTAAGAGATTTGAAAGTCTGAATAGGTATCTTGGCTAATTCTGAAGTTTATATCTTGTCAGTCTCTGTTGCTTAAAAGTCTGTTTTACTCAGGCAGAATGTCAGCTGTGGCATAGTATAAACTGGGCCCCATATATCCCACATCTCCCAAAACACTGAATAAAGAACTATGGAGAGAAGTTGTGAGTACATATTTGCTGATTGAAAGATTGTAGCAGGGCTTCCCTGGTGGCATAAGGGGTTAAGCACAGCACTGTGAAGCGATCCACAACCTCTGGAGCATGAGTTTGTTCCCCGGCCAGCCAGGATGCTACCCACATGGCACAGCAGACCTCTCCTGTCATGCCTGCTGCTCCCCTCAGCAGTATATTTCAGTCAATCTGCCTTTTTGGTTCCCCACTCTGGTGAATCCTTTCACCTGCCCCCACCCCCCGTGCCCCGCCCCCGTACCTCTGGCCTGTACCCTAGTTCTTATATACATAAATATATCTTGAAAAAAAAAAAAAAAGATTGTAGCATTGGCCATGACCCTTAACTCTGGGCTTTGCAAGCAGTCTGTCTCTATATTTCTACTCTTAGTAGATGTTCCTGGGGAGATTCTGCCTAGGAATCTGGTATACTCAGTAAGAAGTGAGTATATCAGGTTACCCTTACTGGGTTTTCTTGAAGGAGAATTGGAAATAGTTAGGGTAGGTATAGACAAATTTTTCTGTAAAACACCACATAGTAAATACTTTGACCATTGCAAGTCTTTCTCAAAATTCTTTGACCCTTCTAGGTTAGAAGCAGATACAGATACTATGGGTTTTTTTTTTTTTTTTACCTTACAAAATATGTGGTCAATGTAGGGTTAATTTGATACCCGTTTATGTCTCATTTCTCGATTTATTGGTAAAAAAAAAGTTGTCTCCTGTCTTAGTGAAATGGCTTTAGTTTTCCTTGGGAGGAAGAAAAGAGTGAGCCTTTGCTCCATCTTTGCTTAGCTGTATTTCATTCTTTCCTTGCTTCAGCTGTCAATACATAGCTTTTGTGTGAGCAAGGAAAATTCAAAGAAGCATATTAAGTCAGTCTCCTTTAAGTGCAGTAATTAAAAATGGTCATTATATATATTTAATATATATGTTCTTTCTATTTAGGTGCTGAATGCTCAGTCTGGGAAGTATTGAGATTTCTCACATCCCAGTGCCTTTCAGGCAGCTGCTATTAGTAGGCAATTACTTGATGGTTTCTATTAATCAGTCTGGTCAGGTTTAACTTGAAGTCACTCGCTCTTATGCTTTGTCTCATAACAGTCAGCATTTGGTATCAATTGCTGAAATGTCTTTTTTCCTCTGGCTGCAATTGAAATTAATTTGGTTTTCTTCCTGCTGTGCTTACCCTTGTGGAACATTATTTCTTCTTAGTTCTTGACATATCGGTTGCTTGATGCATAACTTGTGCTCAAACTCTCCTTGAGCTGAGCAGCCAACTAACTCATCCTGCCAAGGCTAATATTCATGCACGTTGGGCCTGTATCCTGTATCCTGGGGTACCCAGACTATGGTCCTCCCCTATCATGCTGGACATAGAGTAGGTTAGTAGGTGCCTCATAATTTCTAACTTCAAAGGGAATTTTATTCCTGAAGCATTAGCCCAAAATGAATGGATGTCCCCTTAAATGGCCCTTGACTCAAATAACTAGCCAAGTAAATGGACAGCCTTAATAGTAGGCCCTTCACTACCAATGACTTATGACTTATGACAAGAAGTGCTCACATGTGGAACCACAACTTGCTAAGGCTGGGGTGAATTTCAGAGGCTTTTGTGTGATGGGTTTGGTGTAATGCTAATAAACACAAAAACTTCTTTATAAACATATTCTATGTGGACCCCTGAGGCTATAATGCTGATGAGCTTATTTTATTTTTTTTTAATGAAAAATAAGATGAACTGGCTAGTACCCAATTAGAGAGATTCGGTCAGATCAGTAGAAGCTTTCAAGCCTGGACACAATAGAAGAGGTTTTAAGGGACTCAAGCAACAGAAGCTACAAAGAGAGAAACGCTGAACTTGCTTTTATTATCAGCAGCAGCTTTGTTTGTGCTTTCTCAAGGCTCAGAGCTGTGCGGCTATAAGACTGAACTCATTTCCCAACAAACTACTTTTGTTTCTCACTTGTAGTGTCTATGAATGAACTCTGTGAACTCCAGGCATCTTATTCCCTGTGAGTGCCAAGGGTATGACGGCATAATCAGCAGCTGTGGACAACCTCCAGCCCTCCCTCAGATGTCTCTTTCTATTGCAGAAATGATTCTGATCCAGGAGCCTCATCCTTCGGGTGTTAAGAAAGAGGATGAGCCTGGAGAAGAGTGGCCTTTTAAGTGTTGTTCTTGTCTATGCACTGCAGCTGGGAGATCGCCCTCTGTGCATCTTTTAAGATCAGTTTCTGTGTGATGGACTTGAAGGCAGATAATGAAGCAAAGAATCAGAATAAAAGTTCTGAGAATAATGAAACTCCATCTGCAGAGCCACCTTGAGTACAGATATATAAAGCTTCAGAAAGAAAGCTGTTCCATCTTAATGCAGTGAAGATTAGGAGTGTAATTAGTATTAGGATTGCATCTCTAATCTAGCTATATTGAGACCTAGCAGCAGAGTTCTAATAACATGTATCCTTTTCTTATCCTCCCTTGACTTTGCTTTTCCTGCTGACATCTCTGTCATTGATACATCCCATTTTGTGCACATTTACATGTTTTTCTCTGGGCTTTTATTAAAAATTAGAGAGACATGTGGTCTCAAAGCAGAAGCATCTATTGCATCAACTCAGTAACCTACAGATACATTTACTGAGCACTAAGGCAAACCCTACATCTTGCACTAGGATTCAATAGTGAACCAAGCAGACACAGACTTAGCCCAAAATAAGAAGATGAATAAAGAATCTCAAACTGCGATCAGCCCCCCCAGAAAAAGTACAAAATGTAAGATGGTCTTGTAGCTGGGTAGCTGATGAAGGCTAATAAGTTGGAGAAGTATGCTTTAGAGTGAGAACTGAAGGATGAATAAGTTAAAGCAAGAGGCGGATACAGGAACAGCAAAGTCTAACCAAGTTAGTTGGGCCTATTAGTGCAACTGAAAGCAGAAGAGTGTGGCCAGAGAATAGAGAGTTTGGGGGGAATGGGAGAGATGGGGGCACTGGCCAGGAGGAGGAGGAAGTGGGGGACACTGACCACATCAAGTAGGACCACAGATGTGCCTTTATCTTCAAATCAATGAGCTACCACTGAAAGGTTTATAAGAACAGAGATGTAACCAGATTAGTTTGAAAAAGATTGTGACTGCAGTGTACAGAATCTATTAAAGCGGGAAGTATGGTGTGGTTTTAAAGTAAGACTACAAATTCTTTGGTAATCCTTGCTTCAGGAGATGCGGCTTAATCCTTTTCCCCTTGAGAGTGGGATGGGCTTAGTGACTTACTCCTAATGAATAGGACATGATGGAAGTGACAGCGTATAACTCCTAAAACTACGTCAAAAAAGCAAATGTGACCTCCAACACACTTTCTCTAATCATTTGCTCTGGAGGAATCCAGCTAAAGTGTTGTGAAGAACTAAGTCCTAGCAAGAAACTGAGACCTCCTGCATCCAGTTTCATTCAAGCCTTCAGTTGATTATAGCCCCTGCCAACATGCTGATAATTCAAAGCCAGAAGAAGCCAGCTTAATGGTTCCCAACCCCCCTGGCTCTCCAACTGTACCAAATATGCCATTTTAAGCAGCTAAAACGTGGGATGATTTGTTATGCAATAACAGATAGCTAATATAGGAGACAATAGTGCTATAAATAGAAGGAATTTCCTATAGTTATCCAGGCAGACGGTGGCAGGTAGTTACTGCTCAAGGTCAACTTCACTTCCTCTTCATAGGAATGTGCATAGGAATGGGTAGTAAAGCATGACCATTGGAAATGCTGTAGCTTTTTTTTTTTTTAAGATTATTTATTTATACAAGAACTGGGGTACAGGTCAGAGGTACAGGAGGGTGAGAGAATTCACCAGAGAGAGTGGGGAGAAGAACTGGAAGACTGCCCGAAATACACTGCTGAGGGGAGCAGCCGGCAGACAGGAGAGGTCTGCCGGGCCATGTGGGTATCTCCCTGTCTGGCCAGGATCGAACCCATGCTGCAGAGGCTGTGGACAGCTTCACAGTTCTGCGCTCAACCCCCTGTGCCATCAGGGAGGCCCTGTAGCTTTGGTTTTGGTCCAGACTTTGCTCCTCAGTCATAGGCGATCTTGCAAAGCCTTTCTATGTCCATTTTTTTATTCATGTGATAGACTGAGTATATAATTTGCTCTTAACTTACATGGAGATAATACATATATAGTTCATAAAAACATTCTAATTGCTCAAGAATATTACTTGCCAGTTTTTATTATTTCATAGGTAGTAATCTCTCTCCCCCTATATTGTTCTTTGCTATGAAACTAACCCTATTAAACGCTGTTGTATTACTCTCATCCAGTTGCATTTGTAGATTTCCATTACTTTCAAAATAAACTTTTAGTGCTTTGACTCTGTATTGATTTGACTTATAACTTGAAGGGCCATCTTGTTATTTATGTGAATCTTTCCTCTGTGTAAAATCTTTGTCCCTTCACTAGTTTCATTTTTTGTGGTTTGTGATACTTGATTGAGTTCTTTCATTTCTCTTATCCTCAGTTTTCCCATCTGTGTAGTGTGCAAAATACATACCTGCCCCTCTTCACTTTTGAGGGGAGCATAATGGCAGTTGTTGCATTGTGACCTCATTTGTGAGCTCATTCTACTCACAAGGAGCCCTAGAAAGCTCCTGCACGCACAGACATAAAATAAGCTCCTGCATGCACATACACTTCCTGCATGCTCATACATAAAATAAAACAGCTACCAAAGGGCATCTTTCTGGGGCTTCCCTGGTGGCGCAAGGGGTTAGGACGCAACCTATGGACCTATCCGCAGCCTCTGCAGCACGAATTTGATCCCAGCTGGCCATGGAGGTACCCACATGGCTCAGCAGACCTCTCCTGCCTCTCCCTCTGCTTCCCTCAGCAGTGTATTTCAATCAATCTGCCTGTTCTGCTCCCCATTCTGTCTCTGGTGACACCTCTCACTACCTACACCTCTGGCCTATACCCTGGTTCTTGTATATATAAATAAATAAATCTTAAAAAAAAAAAAAAACGCAAAAAAAACAAAGGGCATGTTTCTGGACATTTCACCAATCATGAGGAGACTAACTTTAGTCTCAAGTCTCTGCAAGCATTAACTCACTTTTTGGATCAAGTACCATCAGTCTCACCTCTTGTTTCTTAATACAAGTTTGAGATGTGATTAATCACTGCTTATGCATGCTCAGTCATGTTTTATTGCCTAATTAACCTCAGACAATCTCTTGCCATTCACAGAACAATCTAAAACAGCTGCAACTCTACATTTACACACAGAGAGGAACAGGAAGATTCTTTCACAGGCTGAGGCAATAGCACCTCTGCTGATGGTTGCGGAGATGACCTCAAGTTTCCAGTCTGGACATCACTGGCCAAAGGAGCTTGAGAAATGGGTATGTTTAAATACATCCTAGATTTGACATTTTAAATAGTTCATCCTTGTGCTAACTTCTGATTTGTATAGTCCTTCTAGATTGGCTCAAAAATTATGTGGGCATGATTTTCCATTGTCTGTATTTCCTACTTATAATAACTGGAATAATGTACTTGGGAGAATTCCCTTCAAGGACCAGAAACAGTGCCTAAAAACATTACTTATGGATCTTTTCTTACCCTCTAAAAGTGTATCTTATAGGAAAGAGAGGTTGACAACTGAAAGCCAGGACTAGAGAGGCTCTTTCATTTGCCAGGGACCCAACCCAAAGTATTTTAAACTTTTGATTTTTTCTTGTTTATCACCAAATCATTTTAGTTAAGCTAAAGTATGGGCAGTCACTTTGCAATATGGTGTATGAGGAAGATTTCTGTGGCAATCTTTGCAGCTTTTTTTTTTTAATTCAAGTTCCCAGTAGAGGAACTCTAAGTTTCTCAGCATAATTTTACATATGAAACATAATTACCAATAGCAAGTGAGTAGTTTCATTGCTCTGCATTATCTGTAGCCTTCACACATCTATCCAAATATGAGTGTCACAAGTTCTTTATATAAAAATTCTGTGTTGCCGTTGATATTTCAAAGCCCCTTGAACAGAAATCTTATTATTGACCAATATAATTGAGATACAACCTGAATTCCAACGTTCAGGTTGAAATAGATAAACAAAAAAGTAAATAAATCTTAAGTATATATATCTCATTGAATTTTAATAAAATGAACACACCAATTTCTCACTTTTATTTTTAATTGACTATTTCTTTGTCAGTCATAATTTTATTTTTCCCTTAAAAGGGCAGGTAAACAATTTGAAAATTACTAGTTGTGTTACTGTATATTGATTTTCTTCTTAGTCAGATTTTAAATTAAACTGTTTATACATTGAGATCCCTTACTATTAACATAATACTATTAACACATTATAAACTGATCATGATTAATTACACTGATGTTAATTTATATTTTGTGTATATGGATATGTGTGTGTGTGTGCATGTGCAAATGGGGCTGATTTAGATATGCATGCTTAAAAATGGCCACTAGGTCATTGCTCTTAGTACTTGGCATAATATCTAAAAAATGAAATCTACTCAAAATATATGTATGTGTAAATATATGCACATATAATATATATGATTAAATTTTAAATGTGAAAAGTTACAGCTGGAAGGGACCTCAGAGACTTCTTTTGCACATGAAGAAACCAAGCCCCTATATTTTGCTGAGTGGCCCAGGGTCACACAGATTAGGGTCACACATTGATTCACCTACCTAGTTATATTACCTTCCAACACATTCAACCCAAATGCCCTATTATGATTGTTCTCTCTGCACCAAACAGTGAGAACTAGAACTCTTGCTGGCTAACACAGAGAAATCTCTTCCATTCATGGACTATGTCTCAGGAATTTCTCCTCTTCTAACAACTCAACACTCACCTTACTTACAGGTTCTGGTAGAGGTTGCCTTTAGATATGAGCTTTGGGGGAAGTTTCAGGAAAAATGCTGTCAAAACAAGCTAAAGGACTGTTGTTTTGAATGTATGCTTTAAATAGCCTTGTAAATGTATGCTTTAAATAGCCTTGAAGTTATTTTTTTGTGACACTCACAACAATAATTTGGGATTCAGATTGACAGGAAATTTATTCTCTGTTGCATCAGGGCCGCATTGAATAAATGACAGGAGGCTGTGAAAGACAGGACACTGCTGCTCAAGAGGCAGTGACCTGGTCTTTTTATTGGCGCAATAATCATACATGATTAATCATGCAGTACAGGAGAAAAAGGGTTATGGGAGGTATACAATTTCAAGAATGTATGGGGGCTACAGGGGGAGTGGGGGAGGAGTCTGTTGACCAGACATGATAATACATAATCTTCTTAAGCTATTTTCCAGATCCCTTTGGAATGTCTCAATGTTATCTCAAAGCATTTCCCAGACCATCCCCGTAGACCAACCTATCATATTAATGGCTACCTGGGCATCCCCAGGCCTGCCTCATGATGGTGGCCATTGCCCTTATGGCAGTCAGGTAGAAATGCCTTGCACAACTAGACAGGATTAAATACAGATTAATCAGAACACTCCAGGTCAAAGTATAAACTGGTTGGAATATTCCAACTTAATGGCTATGCCTTCGTTGAGGCACAAAGACCCAGGCACAGTACCCACAGTTCTCTATCTTGCTTATCAGTGAAACATAGAATTTGGATCACAGGTAGTTATTAAGCATGGGACAATCTAATGTAACAGGTGATGATAGAGTATTTGTATCTCCAGTGTAGGTTCTCCAAGGCTAGTATTCCACACGCTATTATACTGAAATAGCTATGATCTTCTCTATTCCATATGACCTTCTGCCTATCAGATACAATGTTTACATAGATACAGGCATGCAAAAGAAACTTCCTGAGAGGTACAGAAAAGTAAGAGATTCTTTCAGATCATGACCCCACTCTCCACCCCCACACACATGCAATTGGGATGATTAAAAGTTAAAGAATATACAGTGGTTGAAGCTTTATGTCTCTTGAAACATCTTTAGTTCAAGGTAACATCACTCTGGTGGACATGCTGCCTGTTAGCATATTTCTGAGCAATTTCTTCATCTATATTCTTCCTTATATGCTAGTACAACTTGCTAAAATGATGTTTACACTTCATAAAAGATATGTTCTACCAGTGATGTTTTTTAAAAAGTGGTTATTCTTTAACTCAAATCTGAATGATTCTCTTGCATTTGTGCCTTTGTTTCAAAATGCCTCAGATTGTTTTTAAAAAATAGAAAAGAGAGAGAAGAGAGAGGTATTCCTTTATAAAATAACGGAGATTAATTCCTCTGTTATTCGGTAGACAGGAAGGTGCATGAATTAGGCAGTGGTAGTATTCAATCCTGGAAATTTTATCTAGTCAGGGATGGGGGAGGCAGTGATTAGAAATGGCTTATATGAATTCTTTATTTTCATTTTCCCCAATGGATATGATTGTCATAAAGAAATTATGGTAAATCTAAGTTAACTTTTGGTAAAATAAACTTACCAATGTCAACTGTGTTGATATAGGGCAACAGACTCTGAATTTTCATAATCTCCATTACATGGATGCTTCTGGAGTAGACCAAGACACATATTAACCTTTATGTAATCATTCCACTGTGATGATAGAAGCCGGTTGTCTGTTCTCAAATAAGATTTTAATTAAATTGATAAATCCTCAGAAAAATCTATGAAATGTTTATAAAGTTACCCTGAGGATTTGCTGTCAGACTTCTAGCAATAAATGGTAATTTAAAAATAACTCAAGTTTTTACCTGTGTTGCTCCAACATCAGTGGTGATGAGTCATTGTCATTGGGCTTACTCTCCCACTTTAAAAAAATATAAAACCTGGAGTAAACAACAACAACAACAACAAAATAACTGTTTTGGTGATAGAACTGGATCCAGAGCAGAGGCACAGTAATCCTTAATGGGGGTGCCCTCAAAGTGAGTCCTATATTCATTGAACTTTTCTCCTGGAGACAATTTTCAGGCCTTGGTGCAGGGAGAGAGAGCCTTCTCAGTGAATGTGCTATAAAAAGTCAAGCACTTTTAAAACATGTTGTATGAATATATATGCCCTTTAACTCATGCAACTCTATAGCAAAATAGCAAAACAACCACAACAACAACAGCAACAAAAAAACAATTTGATTAAAAATGGGCAGAGGAGCTGAATAGATATGTTTCCAAAGAAGACACACTGATAGCCATCAGGTACATGAAAAGGTGGTCAGGGCCTCCCTGGTGGCCTAGGGGTTAAGTCTAGTGTTATCACCCCTATGGCCTGAGTTCAATCCCCAGCCAGGGAAGCTAACCCACATATGGCACAGCAGACCTCTCCTGTTTTTACCCTTCCTCCCCTTAGCAGTGTGTTTCAATAAATTCACCTGTTCTGCTCCCAACTCTGTCTCTGGTGAAGCCTCTCACCCCTCACACTTCTGGCCTATACCCCAGTTCTTATATGCATAAATAAATAAAAAGAAATCTTAAAAAAAGAAAAGGGAGCTTCCTGGTGGTGCAGGGGATTAACGTATGAAGCTATCCGCAGCCACGGCAGCACAAGTTTAATCCCTGGCCAGGGAGCTACCCACATGGCACAGCAGACCTCCCTAACTGCCCGCTGCTCCCCTCAGCAGTATATTTCAATCAATCTGTCCATTCTGTTTCCCAATCTGTCTCTGGTGAATCCTCTAACCAACCCCCCCATACCTCTGGCTGTACCCCAGTTCTTGTATGTATAAATAAATAATTCAAGAAAAGAAAAGGTGTTCAGGATCATCAGGGAAATGCAGATCAAAAGCACAATAAGACCACCTCACACCTGTGAGATGGCTCTTGTCAAGAAAGAACAAGCCCTGACAAGAATCTGGAGAAAAGAGAATCCTTGTGCACTGCTGGTGGGTATGTAAACTAATGTAACCCTTATGAAAAACATTGTGAAGTTCTTCCAAAAGTGAAAAATAGAATTGCCATAAGATACAGCAATCCGCCTTCTGGGTATTTGAAGGGAATGAAAACACTAACTCAGAGATACCTGCACCCCCATATTTATCTCAGGAAAACATACCAAAAATGTTCTTTATTTAAAAGTAATGATTTACTTAGAAATTGAGACCTAGAAAACTGAAACATTTGCTTTCCCTGTTGTGGTATGATACCTTGCCACACATTTAGTAAATTAAATCCTTTCCTCTTCCACTTTCTACCTTTTACTTGAGGAAATTGAGTGTTGATGGGTGAGTAGATGTGTGAGAATAACTGTCATTATCTAATAAAATCCACCTTTCCCTTAATTCCAGTCTCAAGAATTTATTGCATTGAATTTGAATCCGTGAATAACTGGAAGGACAGTATCTGAGTGGAAGAGCAGACAGGCACAACCACAGATAACTGGATAGACTGACCTGCTGAGCTGGATGCTGAGCATGTCTACCAAAGTGAGAATGTTTTGATCATGTATTGACATGGAGTTATTCTTCCAGACGATCTTTAGATTGGGATAGTATGGGTAAGTCCATACTGGTGAAAGGCTTCACCCTTTGGGGACATATACCCCTAATCTCTAGATGTATTCAACCAAAACATGATTTTTTTCCCTGAGTGTCATCTTAAAGTTTTGAGAAAATGATACATTTTACCTTTCATTTTACACAGATATATTGTGACAATGCAAACTACACATGAACTTAAAACACAAGACTTAAGAAAGAGCTTCCTTGGCCCATATGCCTGACATTCCACAGACATCTAAATTTTTTCTTCACTTCCACGGTGGAGGAAATGTTTGAGAATGGAGCAAGTGTATGTGTTGTCATGTCAGTCTGGGTTTCAAGTTCATGTCAGTCTCTAACTGTGTCATTGAAGAAGTTGTCTAAACTCTCTGAGATTTAGTTTCTCATATTTACACAAAGAACACCAATATTTACCTAAAGTATTACCACAAATTAAAGGAGTAGTAAAAATGTCCTTGTCCATTCCTGGTTGGATGTTACCCCTCCCTTCTCTATTCCTATCCCCTAAAATTACATGAAGTCATTTCAATATAAGTCACAAGGAGGAAGAAAGGAGACTATAGATTTTGTCATAGACTTGCATTCAGGTTTGCTTAACAGGAATCAATTCTTCACTATTTCTGTCCTTTGGATGTTATCATAAGGGTTGGGAATGAGTTTATACTGAGAACTTACTTTCTCCCATGGGTGGTTCCTGTCTAGGGAACCAATGCTTCAAAGTTTAACATTGTTTCTGTTTTCTCAGTTCACTGAAGCTATGTAAAAGCAATGGTAAACAGGAAGGCTATCCTGAAAGCTAGCTCAAGTAACTCTGCAAGGAGTGGGGTAAAGGGAAGAAGGCAAGAGGACAAGTATAGTGAGGCCAGAGAATCCCTGGAATGTATGGAGAGAATTTGGTCAAGGATCTGTTGTTATTCTCTGGTCTTAGAGAGTAGAGAAGCCCACAGTAGCTTCAGTGTAGAAGTAAAGTGGACCTGAATGATGGAACAGGGAAGCCATGTCTCTGAAGTGGTAATGGGACAGGTAGTTTATATGTTTGAATTTGTAATTTGAGGACTATTTATGGAGTTTGTTCAGTGATATCCCTGTTTATACTATTTGTGCAAATATTAATCCATCTGTTAATGATCATTTACCTAGTACAAAGTAAACCAAGGACAGAAAAATGAAGGGACAATATTACTGTTTACCCATACGTCATCCACCCAGCAATATGTATAGGTAGCACTCACAATGTCTGAGACATACAGAATACAAAATAAAAAGCCTAGTGCTTGCCCTCAGGAATGTACATTTTACCTAAGACTGTATATATCATTGTTATTCACTTTAAAGAAGAGTACACGAAATTCAATTTTAAGTTTTCATTTTTATTAATATAGAAACATGTCAACTCTATTTTCATCTGATTTTACAAAGGCTCAGGGATACCTCTGGCACTATTTAAAAATTTTTTGAAAAATATATGTGTGTGTGTGTGTGTGTGCGTGTATGTGTAATCATCTTTGGCTTGATTCTCAACATATTCGATTAGAATTTCTTCTGAGGTCCAGGAAGATACTTTTTAGCAGACTACCAGTGTGATCTTATATAATTAAAAATTGAGAACTATAGCAACTCTCTTCCTCAACATTCTCCCTTATCGTAAGATAGATGACACCAAGGACTTTAAAAGCAAAAGCAGAAGAGAACACATCTGCCATGAAATTTCCAAATACATTCTTTTTAAGTGTGTGTTGGTGCATAAACTGATTTGTTTTGACTGATTTTATCAGTGGGGCCAATCCACAAAACAGTCATGTCAATCAAAAAGTCATTTCCTTTTGTTTGTATTTTAACATCCCCAGCCTGGGGCTTGTCACAGACAAAGGTTACCTGATTACATTACTGTAGCAGACAGTTTGGTGACTTCTGTAGGAGCCATGTTGGAGACATCCATCAAAGAACTTTTCAGAGGGCAGGTCAGTGCTTAATGAAAGTGTCAATGGCTTTTACAGCAAAGTTTATCTTGATTCCAGCTAACACTCTTGATAGTAAACATCACCCATTCTCAGAATAAATGGCCTTTATAAATTTCTAACTAGGGAAAGGTAATCAAGACCAAGGGCACTTTTTGGGAGGGATCCCAAAGCTTCTTCTTTAATTTTTGAAAGAAAGGACAAGGCAGTTACAGCAAACTGGGGGTTAGATATAGTCCTTGGAATCAGAGAGACTCAGATCCAGCTCTCCCACTTACTGTGTCATCATAGGCAACTTGTTCAGTGTAGCTAGGCCATCGTTTTCTCATTGTAAAAGAGAAGAACTAACTAACATTTATTGTCCATTTATGTCAGGTCCACTGCTGAGCATTTAACATTTTAACTCTCGTTCAGTCTTCAGTGTATCACTGTTATGGAGACAATGATACTCTCCCTATCTTACAGATGATGTGACTGAGCAAAAGAAAACACCTTCTCGCTAAGATACGATTTTGAATATATAGCACAGAGCCTGATACTTATAAGGGCCAAGCAAAGATTACTGTTACTATGAATTTATTATGTTAGCCTTATTTTTTCTTTTAAAGCCTTCTCTACCAATCATATCAAAACTCATAGACTCTTGGTCTAGACCTTTTGACCAGTCCGTTATTTAAGGTGCATTGTATGAATGCATCCATGCTGCTCACCCTCCCACTATAGAAGCAGAGTACATTGAGCTCTGAGGCTGGCTCCACAGGATAATATTCTTCATTTCCTAGTGTGGGATTCTGACTGATTACACTGTGCAAGACCACAAAGCACACACTACCAAGGAGAGGTTTTATCCAAAATATTGTTAATCAGTCTTTTTGATTACTTCCAGAGGGACACATAGCAGATGCTTTGTCTGGTTTTGATGCACTTTGGATAGTTGATCCACATGTGAGTTCTGTTGGTGGCCCTCCGAAGGCTAAGGGGGGAGGCAGTGCGGCAAAGGGAATGAGCTGTTAGGTACTGGAGAGAGGAGGCAGAGATGGAACTGAATCTCGATCCCTTTCTTTTCTTTTTCCTTTTTTTTTTTTTTCACCTAATGATTTATTTATTTACTTATTGCATAGAAGAACTGGGGTGTAGGCCAGAGGTGCAGGGGGTGAGAGGATTTACTAGAGACAGAGTGGGGAGCAAAAGAGGCAGGTTTACTGAGCTACACTGCTAAGGGGAGCAGTGGGTGAGACAGGAGAGGCCTGCTGTGCCATGTGGGTTACCTCCCTGGCTGCTGGGGATCGAACTCAGGTCATCTTGGCCACCAGGGAAGCCCATGATCCCTTTCATTTCACCGAGGAGTTGTGTGATTTTGGGAAGCTAAGTACTACTACTACTTCAAGTACTTAAGTACTTAAGTACTACTACTACTTCAAGTACTTAAACTAGAAATACCTCATAGGTTTATTTTAAGACAATGAGAGAAATCTCCTACTATTCTGTCTGTCATACAACTAGATCTTGGTAAATAATACTGAAGTATGATAACTGAGTTTATGACTAAGAACACCTACCAATAATATTTTAGATATCCTTACAGGATAAATAGCCTAATAGTACAACTGGCAATCAGTACAAAGAGCGATTACAAAGATATGAACTCCAGTCAGGTTAGTGTATGACTGACTGGCACACAGAAATAATTGACTTCAGTGGCCATAATGATTTAATCTCTTTTTCATTGCGTCAATAAAGGGTAAAGCTTTTGGAAAGTAGAAAGCAGGGACTTTGTCTAAAGAAAATTTCAGTTTTCTTTGAAAGGCTGTAGTCACTGATGCAACCCTGGTACTCACCTTGGTTGAAAGTGCTTTGGAGGGTACCTGCATGGAAAGAAATTTCTTCATAATGGAATATGGTAGAAGTCACAATCCTAAAAGTCATGTTAACATGCTCTCAGCATACCGAAATCTCCTAGGCGGTTGACAGATAATCTCAAAGGCCATCTTGCCTGGCATTCCTGCAGGGGGTGGACTCTAGAACAAAGATTCCCAGTCTCAGGAATGGGGCTGGTCCCCAAGCCTGCCACACAATGGGGGAATTACCAGACCTACATGGACCCTGCTGGTGTATGCAGTGGATTTCTCAGTGGTCATCAGTGCAGACTGACAATCTAAAATGACTCCCTGATATCCTCAGGTTTTGTAGACTTGCCTCTCCACATGATCTAATCAAAGGCCCTTTAACGAATGTGGGAAGAGGCGGCCCAAAGATTGTCCACAACTGGATTCCCTGCCAACGTGGTGAGATGTGGAATGAACACAAGGTGTATACTATTCCTTGTACATCCAAGTGTAGAGCAAGATTCATATTTGTAACCTGTGTCAATCAGACAGACAGTTGAAATAGATCCCTTGTTGAAATCAGAGGGAGATATTGAAGATTAAGGGAAAGCTGGAAGGAAGCGTTCCCTTTTATCTCCATGAAAAGCTCCATTGGGTCTTATTTGACAAAAGGGACCCATGGACTTTTGAAGTCTGAAGCTTAGAAAGCAGAATCCAGTTTGTACAATCTAGGATGTTAGTTTTCAAACTGAAGCCTACATCAGAATCACGTGGAGAGCTTGTTAAAATATAGGTTGCTGGGCTTCACTCCCAGAACTTTCCATGTGATAAGTCTTATGGTGCCAGAGAATGTACTTATCTACCAAGTGCCCAGGTGACGATGAGCCCACTGGTTCAGGAAGTCCATTCTGAAAGCCAAACCTATAGAAAATTACCTAAAAGAAGCTGGGCTTGAGTTTTTATTCAACTTAATTTTTTAGGTGATGTTGCATGAATTTATATTCTTGCTTCATAACAAATGCCCCCTATATCCACCCTCAATATTTTCCATGAAACACAGTTATCAAAGGCGGTTTCCAAATATTTCTATTTTTAATGCCCACTTTTCACATCAAGGTTTGTGATGGCAGAAATTAAAATTATATCACTTTTCTTTCACTTTTTAATGTTTAAAACTTTGTGTTTTTTATATTTTACTGTTAAAGGGAATTCTGAACTTGTTTCTTTTTTACTAGCCATAAATGTTATACATTGAGCTGGAATGTTCTAGGATCTGACCAAGGTAGGAAAGCAGAGATTGGAGTGTGTGTGTGGGTATCTTGTGCAAAGCCATCATTTTATTTTCTTCAACTCCAACCTACCTATGTCTCTTATCTGAATTGTTTTTAAAAAGCTATTTTGTGTGACAAATTGTATCCAATTTTTTCCTTGTACCCTGTAGATATTCTTTCATGGACTGATGAGCAGAGCACAAAATCTGTTATAGAAATTAAATAGTGTGGTGGTTAAAGTGTGAGCTTTGTTGACAGATATGCCTTGGTTCAAATTTTAGCTCTGTCCTCTCATAAATAAGGGTTCACCTCAGGCAAGTCAATTTTTCCTTTCTGAGTTTTGTTTTTTTTCAACAAGGTAAGAGATAATGCCTTTTCTTTGGATGGTTGAGAGGGCTGATTTAGATGACATGAGTAATAACACGCATTCTATTTAGAAGCTATTACTGTTTCTTAAATATGATCCTTTCCTAACCTTTTATGTCCCTCTACAACCCCCTAATTTTAGAGTTTAAAAGATCTGTAGAGAATTAGAGAAAAATTTATTTGCTCCTACTGGATATCATGGGAAGATGCTATTATCAAACCATATGGTTTTTACTCATTTTGGTAAAATAGGGGTGTTTGCTTACTGTTTACTCTTATTTCAGTGTTGTTTGCTTAGATCAACATTGGTTAAAAGAATTCACGCAATTCAAATAAATATCTACAATCAAATTGGTCATGTTGGAATGCTAAGTTCTATCAATACAAGTGAAACCATCTGAATAACTTCTCCGCTGCTAACACAGAATATTCATGGTATGAAAGTATTTGCAGCTTAGATGAGACAAGCATAAACAATGCCTCTACATATATTTGAATACCGTAATATCATTCATACTAATTTTACCAGCTTTTATCATTAACATGTAGTTCATAACATTATACTTCTCAGACTTTAGTTCCATTCATGTGAACCTAAATTAATCTGTTCAGATGGGTTACGACAAACAAAAGAAAACAACGGCTTAATGTAAGACAAAACTAGATGTGTGTGCTGGGAGGGACAAAAGATGAAAGAGCTCAAGGATCCTGATCAACAGGCTGACTTCCCCTGAACAACTGCTTTTCCATTTGTGAATCATTCTGCTCAAGACATAAAGGTCCCCTACCTGATTTGGATCAGGTCAAGTAGTTTTCTATTGTTAGGAGAGGTTAGGGAACCCTGATAGACAGTTCCACCCATGCTGCTCTGCAGCATGACATTCCTGATGGTGGTGATATAGTAGGCACTGTCCCTCCCCCAAATAGCCTGCTTTAACCATATACATAAAAGGAATGAATGCAAAAAGAAGTGTAGCTGACTGGAACAAAAGGACATAAATACATTTGTTTACATTTTTTTTTTTTTTACCACAGATACTATATGTTTATTGTTACATCATTTAGTTTTTTTATGATTTTTTTAATATTCCCCATACAATTGCACCCCCCTTATTTTGACGCCAATCCCACCTCGCCGCCCCTCCCCCCCCCCATGGTGTGTCTCTGGTTTATAGTTGCTTGTTGATTTTGATTTTTTTCTTTCTTATACTATATGTTTATTGTTACATCATTTAGTTTTTTTATGATTTTTTTAATATTCCCCATACAATTGCACCCCCCTTATTTTGACGCCAATCCCACCTCGCCCCCCCCCCATGGTGTGTCTCTGGTTTATAGTTGCTTGTTGATTTTGATTTTTTTCTTTCTTATGTTTACATTTTTATATAGTATGTTCGTTTAACTTGAGAGAAAAGATGACAGTGACTTGAGAGAAAAGATGACATAATGACTTTGGTGTTTCAATAACACCAAAAATATCACTTTAATCTTCAACTTATCCAAATTCAGATACTACCATGCTATGGACATTGAATTATCTAAAAGTTAATATTTAATGTAAATATCCAAGATGGCAAGATAAAACTCATTAAATGGAATAATGTTCATTTGAAAGGTTAATTTATTCATACCCATGCAATGGCTATTTTGGTGTTCACTTTTAATAGCAGCAGCAATAAAAACTTTGGCAATACTGTTAATTTATTGAAGGTTATAGATAGTAAATATTTAATACAGCCCCAAACATTTTAATATTCTTTCCATTAATATTTTACCTGACAGTTTTTCTCTCATATAATCAATTTAATATTTTTAAAGCTTCATATTTTAATTGGTCTTCAATTTGGAGAGAGGGAATAGCAATTTAAGCTTAAGATATGAAATTGTATCTACAAGCTAAAGAAAAAGTTAAAAATATGTAAACCCCTTAGGAAATGGAAAATTACTCTATTCTAAAATGTATGCCATAAATTTTATATTAAATGAACACTGAATCATGAATGTTTCTTCTTTCAAATCTTTAATATTCAACAATTATGTCTCCCCTTAATATCCTTTGGCATTAAATTTAATTGACCCTGGTTGTGTAAATTAGAAACACTTGTATTATTTATGGATTTTATATGAATTAACTTTATCAGGTCTGTAGAGCTTCAGGCTACTTGCTTATTCATCATCTTCATCCAATCCCCATCTTAAAATTTTGAGATTTAAAAAATAGTTTCTATTATCATAAGACATCTATTCAAACTCTATTTTCTAATGTAGACAGCAAACATTTTATGTAAAGCACAAAGGAATAAATATTTAAGAATTTGTAGGTCATATACTATCTCTGTCACCTCCATTTCTTTTAAACAGCTCTTTAAACATGTAAAATCTATTTTGAGTTAAAGGATTGTACAAAAACAGGCTGCAGGCTGCATTTGGCCTATGACCTTGGTTTGATTATTCCTACAATGCATTCTATTTCTTTGATAAAACATTATACATACAAAAAGCTTTAAGATAATATTGTGTAAGTTTAAATAACAATTTTGAAGTGAACTACCATATAATTAAAGTAGAATGTTATAACCAGTGCCTCAAAATCTGTCTGTGTGCCATTTCCACGATTATATGATAAATTTATGCAGGGAAAGTATAGATAATGAAAGCAGATAAAGAAGAGATGATGATTCATGAGCAAGCTAAGGAGTACTGAAAGAACTGGAAGCTATTGTAAGAGAAAGAGTCAGAGGGAGATACATAAAACATGTCAAGAGTTATGGCAGGTTAAAAGCCAGGTGAGTGGTTGGGGGGGTATCTTGTAAGCCTCAACAAGAAAGAAAGAGTGTTAATCAAGAAGACTAGAAGGAAAGGGTCAACCAAGATATTTTTAAAAATTCTGAGATGTGGAGCAAATTGGACACACTGACTTTGGCAGGATATTCTTTATGATCTTGATAATAGATATTATGGAGTAGTGGTAAGGCTGAAAACCAAAATCTTGGTTGGAATGATATGAGGAGGATGTTATGTGCACCATTTAAAGAAGTTTGCAGTGAAAGGAGAAAAGAAACAAAATTATATCTTGAGGGATGTGACTTAAATGAAAGTTTCCCCCTAAAATCAGAATATTAGATGAGTTTATGCATATTTTAAAAACAAAAAGACTCAAAGAAATGCCTTAGTGATATCACCCTAACTTTTATCAGTTATCAAATGTGGAATAACAAATTCCTCCTGTACGTACAGATACGAAAGTAGCATTTATTATACTTAAAGTTTTTATAGGTTCAAAATTTGTATAGGGCACAGTAAGGAGAGAGTTTACATGTCCAATAGGGATGGGTGAACATTTTCTGTAAAGGGTAAAATGGCAAATATTCTAGACTTTGCAAACCCAGTGGTCAATATACAAATACTCCACTCAGCCATTATAGCATGAAAATCATAGACAATACATCAAAGAAAATGAATGTTCCCATAAAGCTGTATTTACAAAAATATGCAGTAGACTAGATTTGGCTGATAGGTCATAGGCCCTAATTACAGACTCCTGGCCTAAAATGTCTGAGGCTTCATCTAGAAGACTTGAAGACCTGGGGAGACTTGACAGCTATGACTGAAATGCTGTGACTCCTCAGGCATCTCTTGCTACTTCATTGTGATCCCTCCATATGATCACTCAAACAAGGCAGCTTCAGGTTAGTCACATTTTTAAAATGGTGGATCAGGGCTTCAAAAGTGAGTGTCCCAAGAAAAAGTGGCCAAATCTCTATGACATTTTGTCACCTAGACTTAGAAGTCATGCACTGTTAACTTCTATCTATTGACAGAGTCATCTTTCTACTGATAGTCTTCTATCTATTGATATAGTCATAAAGGTCCATCCAGGTTCAAGGAGAAGGAAAGGAAATAAAGTTTGCCTTTTCCTGGAAGGAGCGGTAAATAATTTATGGATATATTTTAAAACCACCATACTTAAACAGTATGGTGTTTAAATAAGCAAAAGATCAAGAGACTTTTTTCTTTCAGTAGGAAATGCTGAAGTTACAGAAGGACTTGAGTCACTGCAAAACTTTGGTCTAAAATGAAGATTGTAGTCATACTATCATTTAAAAATTTTCTTTGGAATGGTGCTGAAGAAAAAAATGGTTTGTTCCATAATTCAACTATGATAATGCTTACTTACATTCAGACTATTTCATATTATTGACCTCTTTTTGAATGTATAAATTTAAAATCATTTGATATTTTGTATTCTTAGTTTGCTAAGAATGAAATGAATAGCTGACTCTTAGAAATATAAATAAATTTATCTGGGCATGTATGGCAAGCTGAATGATGGCTCCAGAGAGATCCACATCCTGGAAATTGTGAATGATATTTCATATGGTCAAAGAAACTTTGCAAGGTGATTAAGGAACTTGAGATGGAGAAGTTATCCTGAATTATCCATTTGGGTGCTAAGTATAATCGTTATTATCCTTAAACCAGGGAGGGATAGAAAACTTTGACTACAGAAGAGGAAGTAAGAGATGTGATGATAGAAAACAAAGTTTGGATGAATACAAGGAAAAGGGAACACAAGGATTGCAGGTGCCCCCTAGAAGTTACAAAAGCCAAGGAACTGGATTTTTTCTTCAGGTCTTCCAAAAGGACACTGTTCTGCCTACAGCTTGACTTTAGTTCGGTGAAACTGACTTCAAACTTCCGGTCTCTGGAACTGAAAGAGAAGGTTTTGCTGTTTTAAGTCATCAAGTTAGGGTAATACATCACAGCAGACAGAGGAAATGAATTCCATAATAGTTTGTAGAACATTAGACTGGCACAGTTGCCTGCACATGACATCAATTGTAGCAATTTTGGAGTCTGCCAAATTCTGTGAGACTTAAAATGAAATCACAAGTGGAGAGTCTGCACATAGTACTTGTTCAATAAATATGTCTCTATTCATATGTAAGATACATTAAATAAATGATTTGATGGCAGAGGACAACAAAGTCAGAGTGATGCCAGAATGTAGAGCTGGTGAAAACCACAAGAAAGAAAAGAAACAATGAAGGAGGATTAAAATTGAGAAAGCCCAAGGGAAGTGAGAATGGAATCTTTCTAGTGAGACTGGGGGTCCACTGGAGACAGGATGGAGACGGTGTCTTTCACCTAGCACTTTCTTCTAGCACTTCAGTCAAGCTATCCATCATGGAATAAAAGGAGATGTGGCATTCATTCGTTCATTCATTCATTCCTGCAGTCCCACCATGTCCCAAGCATGGGCTACCTCCAGAGACATGAGTAGTCCCTAGAGGCCAGAGTGTGGCAGGTTGACCCCAATAAATATACATCGAGGGCAGTGTCCTCTTAGGTATCCTCATTAATTCATTTCAATTAATTGAAAGTTGCTTTAAATTCTTTTAAAAATAGGAACATGTTAAATTCCAAATTTCTACCTTCAATGCTATAAAGATAGTTTTACATAGTAGCTAATAAAAAATAAAGATTAAAGGGGAAAGCATTCAAGTTCAGATTACTGAGGTACCTTCCTGATTTTTTTTTTATATTATATTACATCTACTTTATCTCCTACAAACAGCAAAGCAGAATGCTCAAGAGCATGGATTTTGGAGCAGGGTTATCTGGGTTTGATTCCTGGATTTGCCATTAATTAGATTCTTGACTAGCTAAAAATTACCACCTGTGTGCCTCCTTTCCCTCATTGGCAAAATGGAGAAAATAAAAGTATTTAACTCATCAGTCCTCATAAGAATTGAAGGGTTTAATAATTGTAAAGCGCTAAGAGTATCCACCCATAGCAGGGGACCCATGTTTGTTGAATTAGGTGCTAAAAACTTCCTTGAGACCTTGTATTTTCTAGGAAAGCACATTGGCACTCTGTAAATTGCTTAACCTTTTCATAAGAAATATTTTCCTCCTTGATATTTTCCATGCTCACTTTCCAAAAGTCCCCATGACGAATTTCCACTTACCATTCTACAAATGCAGGCAGAGCTCCATCTGTGAAAGTCGAGTTAACCCATATGTTGCAAATAAGCGTCAGTAATGGCAACACTAAGGGTTTCACAATCTGTGAGTGAGCAGAAAACTTGTGAATACAATAGGAAATGAGGTAGTCCTTCTGTCACTTCTAAATCACTTCAAACCCTTCAGACTAAAATAGTGCTAGGGATGTGACTCACAGGTGGTTTTTTTTTTAATTTTATTCTGATGTTTATTATAATGTTTATTATTTGTCTTTTCTAAAAAAAATATTTTTCTACGTCACTGTTCATTTTTAAACAATATTTGCTTCCCCCCAACCCCTCAAGTGTAGTCCCCATAGAATTTCCTTCACCAATGCACCCGTGCACAATCACAGTTTTTGCTTCAGGGTGGAAAGATGAAAAACTTACTGGTTTTGCCAATTTGATAGAGAGGTGTTCAAATCCTGTTTCAATCCTTACTAGGCACATAACAGACAATTAAACTTCCTTAATCTAAAAGGAAAATGTTGTCACTGAGTCCTAAACATCTACCTATCTATCTACATATCTTTATATATTATAATAGTTTAGCAAATCATACTAAGCAGCAAACAGACTGAATATAGTTGGATATGCAAAAACTAGAGCACCCAGGGATCAGAGACACACATCTGTGTTTTTCAAAGGAGAAAGGAGTCTGTTGTGATCTTTCATTTTCCTTTACTAGTACTGCACTTACTACTTTTTCAAGTTTTTGCCTTGACTTTGTTTGCCTTTTTGAAATTGAGAACATTCTCGTATTTTCATTGGCAAATCTGGTACATATGGAAGAGAAAGAATAAAAATATTTTCCATTCTTTCCAGTGAAAAAGAATGTGTAACATGTAAAAGAACAGTGTCTCATCAGACAGCCCTTTCCAGTAACCGGTTCTCAGACACCCATCACAGATTTTATTTCATGATGTCCCCACCATTGACCCCAAAGTAGGAGCCAACTTACAACTAAGATGATAGTCATTCTCTTCATTTCCTGTGTGAACTTCCCTCTCCCCTCAAAAATAATACCACACCCACATCAGTCAGTGTCAGGGTCTTGCGTTTTTTTCTACTCTCAGGGAAAGTAATGCCTAAAAGAGAGATTTTTGTTTTTTATAATTTTGGCAGCCTCTTTC
The DNA here is from genome assembly GCF_014898055.3 of Talpa occidentalis. NCBI lineage: Eukaryota > Metazoa > Chordata > Mammalia > Eulipotyphla > Talpidae > Talpa > Talpa occidentalis. The sequence continues at coordinate 84,938,863 of NW_026555331.1, forward strand.
TAAATGAGACAGCTTTTTATTTTATTTTATTTTATTTTATTTTTTAAAAGACTTATTTATACAAGAACCGGGGTACAGGCCAGATGTGGGGGAGGGTGAGAGGATTCGCCAGAGACAGATTAGAGAGCAGAACAGGCAGACTGACTGAAATACACTGCGGAGGGGAGCTGTGGGCGAGATAGGAGCAGTCTGTTCCACCATGTGGGTTGCTCTGCGGCGGGTGGGGATCGAACCAGCACTGCAGAGGCTGTGGACACCTTCACAGTGCTGCACTCAACTGCCTGCGCCACCAGGGAGGCCCTGAGACAGCTTTTAGAAAGATTTTCACTGTATCAGATTAGTTACCTGAAGTCTGTGACGTTAGCCTGGATTTAATGAAGCAGAGAAGAGATCTAGATTAAGATGAATAAGTCAGAAAGAAAAAGAAAAATTACTGGATGGTCTCACTCATAGCAGGAATCTAGAAAACTTAAATAAGGGACCAGGAAAAAGAATAACTATAAGAAAGAAAATATCAAAATCAACAAACAACTATGAACCAGAGACACTCAATGGGGGGTGGGGAAAGGAGGGATTGGGGTCAAAATAAGGGGGTTGAAATTGTATGGGGAATATAAAAATAAAATTTAAATTAAAAAAATAAAAAATAAGATCTCTACAGATAAACACTTCTTAGATTCAAGGAATGAGAGAGTTAGAAGGAATTTTTAGGTTCTTTGTATTTGTCAACTTAAACTTTTTTAATATTCTATGAACTGCAAGCTTTGAAAAAAAGTCCAGCATTGCAACTTAAAAACAGTAAAAACTGTAAGTGAATGTCAACAATAAATAAACATACAGACACACACACACACACACACAAAAGATGATTTACTATGATACATTTTATTTTTTAATCTAGTTTCTACATTAATTGACTTGAGCTGTATGAAAACTTGTAGTCCAAATCAGGGTAGGAGAGGAATTTTTATCCACATTTTACAGGTAAGAAAAAGCACAGAGAGGTTAAATGATTTGCCTATGATCACAGAGGTTGTTATAGCAAAACCTAGAACAAGAACATAGGACTACAAGTCCTGAGCTATTTTTCTTTGTAACACATCCCTTGTAATCAACAAAATCAGAATATATATGGATGTAGGTGCATAGAACAAAATAAATTATTGTTATTTTTGGGGTGAATTCAATTTGACCAGAATATTAAATTTCCTCCAGTCCCATTGTCTCATTTAGTTATATCTACTCTTTGATTTATACTTTCAAAACCATGTTTATGAATTTTGGGCTGTTGATTTGTATTAAGGGAGCTAGATTTGATATCTACTAAAGAGGAAGTCATCCAGGTGAATCTGGGACACCTGTGGAATTCAGCAACAAGACCAAGTATGCACTTCAAATATGCAAAAAATAAGAACTCTAGGGAGATCAAGTGTTTAGTTTCCTCTTGCTTTAACCTGAAAAAAGAGGAATCCCTTCTTTTTTTAAATTCTTTTTTTTTTTTTAAGATTTATTTATTTATACATGCACTGGGTACAGTCAGAAGCGCGGGAGGGTGAGAGAATTCACCAGAGCCAGAGCGGGGAGCAGAGCAGGCAGAAGGACCGAAGTACACTGCTGAGGGGAGCAGCGGGCGGCAGGAGAGGTCTGCGCGCCATGTGGGACCCTCCTCTGGTGGCCAGGGAGCAGCCGGGTATTGAACTGGCGCTGCAGAGGCTGCGGGCAGCTTCAAAACCCAGCACTCAACCGCTGCGCCACCGGGGAGTACCGAGGAATCCCTTTTATTCTGGATCTAATCTGGATCTCTTTTATAAAGTCAGAAAGCCATCCTGCTGACTCTTTGTTAGCTTCTTTACTACAGCTCGCTATGCTCCTATAATTCACACTCTTCTTCTTTATTCCATTCTTTGTCTTGTTCTATTGAGTAAGTGACGTTTTCTTTAGTCTTATACTAGTATCTTGGGACCAAGCCACTTACTAGATAGAAACTGATGAGAGACCCTGTACTTAGAATATGACGTACATTCCTCAAAACTAACATATATGATAAATGGATGTGGTCATTAATCTCTCTTTCCAGGTAAGAAGCTAATGACACTCCAGAATAGTAGCTAAGTAGGAAAGCAAGTTATAAATGTTGGAGAATTCTGAATTTCTGAAGTCATGCCCCTGTATTTTTCCATCTTTTTCTGGGTCTGATACAGGAAAACCGTGTACTTATCAGCATTACAATAACACTTTCTATCCCCTGAAATAAATACTTGGCAGATGAACATTGCTACATTATTTGGAGAGATTTTTGACTAGTGATTGCTTTGTTTTGAAGTCTAGGGTAGTTGACGAGAGGGTTAATGAATGAATGATAATGTGAAATTATCCTGTGATTGTAACTATTTATGATAAACCTCTCAGGGGGTCTCAATTCCCCCATGGAACTTAATCCAGGATTTCCCAGATCTTTTGAGACACCCTGCAAAAATGGTGACTTGGATAAGAGAAGAGCTATATGCAAATCTGCATGTTCTTCTAGTTGTAGCTCTAATCATATTCTGCTAAAGCTGTTTTTTTATTCAAAAAGCTCAATCCCATGATAGGACCCTGCATTTTTTTTTCACTGTTTATATCTCATGTTTAGAAATAGAATTGTAATCTTTTAATAATAAGTCAGAACCTGACTGACAGGAGACACTTTTTAAAGTTCTCATTGGTAGAACCAGAAAGGGATGTTATTTCCTATGCAATGGACAATGAGAGACATTTAGAAAGTAATTGGAGAGTGAAGAGCAGAAGAGTGATGAAGACAATCTCAAAAGAGAGAAGATGGGGCCTCCCCGGTGGCGCAGCGGTTGAGCGCTGGGTTGCGAAGCTGCCCGCGGCCTCTGCGGCGCCGGTTCGATCCCCGGCTGCTCCCCGGCCACCAGAGGAGGGTCCCACATGGCGCGCAGACCTCTCCTGCCGCCCGCTGCTCCCCCCAGCAGTGTCCTTCGGTCCTTCTGCCTGCTCTGCTCCCCGCTCTGACTCTGGTGAATTCTCTCACCCTCCCACGCTTCTGACTGTACCCAGTGCATGTATAAACAAAACAAACAAACAAACCAGCAAACAAATAAATAAAGCATGCCTCTATTAAAAAAAAAAATTATAAAAAAAAAAAAAGAGAGAAGATGGAGCTGTAGGTATAAAGGAAGTTCTGGACAGTGATCAAAAACATCTAACACCAAAGAAAAGGGGTCGAGTGGCTGGGCAGGAAGTAATTTAGACTTAATCTTGTGCCTATAGACTAGTTAGAAAGGACCCCACTTTCCCAATACCAAATTTAATGGATACAAAATTCATTTAAGAAGGGAAGAAATTTAACTTACTAAAGAATGTCCAGCTAAATTGTGCCATTAAGTTATTTGTAACATATTTATTTGAGTATATTTATGTTTGTGTGTGTGTGAATCTACCTATCTATATATATATAGAGAGAGGATATAATAGATAACCATATCAGAGTGTAATAAAAATTGTACTATAAGCCGTGGTTGTAATTTGAATGACTTGCCTGAGAAGGATGTGGAAAAGGATCTCATATCTCTTGATAGCAGCCTCCAGATTAACCTAAAAAGAAATGCAACATATTAAATATCTTGGTCTTCTATAATGGAAGGGATTTAAAGTAAACACAGGTTCACTTATCTGAGTAGAGTATTGTTAACTTATTGTCAGTACCTTCTCCTAAAGATATAAATTGAGGGCCATCAGATATATTTTTTAACAAGTAAATATAAAAGGATAACCACTTACAAATCAAACTTAGTCCTGCCCTTGATAACATTGTGTTTATAGACTGATTTTCCTTGTCAGAGTGAAGCATAACTTACCATGTTTTCTTCCTCATAAGTTGGATTAATTTTTTAAAACAATAGCCAGAAGAATCAAGACAAGTAGCCCAAGAAAATACTCATTACTTTGCTTAATGTCTCATTACTTGGCAATTTTCTTTGCTGTCATTTTTTAGTGGAAAAATACCTGAAATTCATCTACTGAAATTCAACTGAACAGAGTAATTTAAAAAGAATCAATAGGCATGCTAATAATAAGGGAAAAAATTCAAATGCAATACAGCATTTGTTTCTAATTACCACTGCTTCAGTCCCAGTTACAAATTAAGTCTCTTTTATTTCAATTATCAAGTTAATGGTGCTTTAGAGAGAGAAAGAATGTTTTAAAAAGAAACCAAACCTCTGACAAAGCACACCCAATTTTCTCCCCAAAAGAAAACATGAAAGAGGACTAGAGCTATGAGAAAAAACCTGGCACAAATGAAATGTCTGTACATTCAGCCACATTGTCAGAAGATAGCTGGGTAGGTGATACAGATAATGAATTTTTGGTGTTTTTTTTTAAATGCTATCCTTCCTGAGACCTTCTCTTGCTTTCTATCAGACATGTGTCTTCTGATACCCTTTAATGGGGAATAAGTCAACCAGTCTGCCAGGCATATCCAACAAATATTTTTTGAGCACTTACTCTGAGCCAGTCACTTAGGTGATAGGGCTTATGGATTGAGTGATGAATCAGATCCAGTTCCTTTCTCTCATGCAGATTTTTGTTTATTGGTAGAGACAATATATACTATTAGCATAATATATCCAATAACAATGAAAATTATAATGAAAATTAATAAAATTATAATGACAATCATTTAATGTAAAACTTTACCAGAAGTTTTTGAATGGACAGAATATTCTCAAACATAAACACACACATACTACATATATGCGTATGTATATATATATCTCTCTATCTATCTATCTAATTATGGGTGAAATTCTAGGTATTTGTGACGAAGGTAGTGAGATGTCGAATACTCATAGAGATGAACACAACTGTCCGTGAAACTGAATCTGTTAAAATTTTTATTTCTTTAAAGATTTATTTATTTATTTATGCATAGAAGAACTGGGATGTAAGTCAGAGCTGGGGAGGGGTAGAGAGTGGGGGATGAGCGGCTTCACCAGAGAAAGAGTAGGGAGCAGAACAAGAGGATTTACTGAAATATACTGCTGAGGGGAGCAAGGGTTGAGACAGGAGAGGTCTGCTGCGCCATGTGGGTTAGCTCCCTGGCTGGCCATGGTGCACACCCTCATGGTGATAACACTGAAACTTAACCCCTAAGCCAACAAGGAGGTCTGTGTTAAAAAATTTCAACTCTAGATCGAACTATAGAATGCTAAATTTCAAACAGTTGCTTACTATATCTATCTAGCACTCTCATTTTACAACTGAGGAAACTGAGACCTATTGAAAATAAGTCACTTGCTCAGGAAGATATAAATGATCATTGGAGTTTTACTCTCCTAATCCTTAGTACATGTTGGAAAGATACTTTGCTTTTACTCACAATGTAGGAATTTATCTGGTCTTATCTGACTTGACCTCAACAGACTCAGGACCATAACATTTGTTCTCTCTCTTCTGTGCCATTCCTGAAACTTTCCATGTCAGCAGACACCTCTTCTAAGTGAAGTTAATAACCTGTATTTTTTAAATAAGAAAATTAAATGGATCAGAGACACTCAAGATAGAAAGCCATTATGAAAATTCTTAAATAATATCTTGCAGGATATTTGGAAGGGCATCATCAACCTGAAATAAATGCCTCTTGGGCAAGCATTGGAAATTTTTGTCTGATTCATGGATGGTGTATTAGTTTTCTGTGGTTACTATAACAAATTATCACTCTGTAGGTGGCATAAAATAATAAATAATTATTCATGAAGCATAGTGTTTAGTAAACGAGTCATGTAGGCTAAGACTTAGTACTATTGGTCAAGGTTATTAACTGTGAGCCTCTGTGAAATGAGAAAAACAACCACTTCTGACACTAGTTTCTTAAGCAGGATTATTTGGTTCCATCCTTACTGATGAGTCCTGGAACAGTTCACAGCAGAACTAACTATATGTAATAACTGGAGAAAGTAGCTAGTAGGAAGGACTAAGACCAATTTCCTTAATAGTCCCTATAGATGTGTTCCTTAATTTCCTGTAGAGTTTTTCTGCCTAAAAAGCTAGTTCCTTTCCTCCCTAAGAGAGAAACTATATAGTAAATTTACCTTCACTTATGGTTCTTCACCTTATACTATGAAAGTTAATTCCTTGTCAAATATGACTATAAGTTCATTAAATGTGGGAAGATAATAATCCAGGACTTTAGTTAACACTTCTTCAGAGGATGGAAGATAAACAAAGAAATTATTCTTGATATATCTATTGTGTACCTCACACATGATTCTTGGTAGCTTTTCTATACATTTCTTTCCTGTATAAATGATACTTAACCTTTTCTTGAAAGGTAAAAATGTAGTGATATTTCCTTTTCTTTAGCCCAAAGGTAACTATATTTCCCTCAGGTTCTGAGTAATTTAGATTTAATATTTTTCTAAGAGAATTTCAAGAATTACAAGTGTAAGCACTGCTATTTTTACTTTGGTATACAGCAAACCATCAAGCCACAAGAGAAGAAAGGTTGAATGGGATGTGTAATCTCTGCAAAGAAAACTTAGTATATGGCAAAAAGTGTCAAGGAATGAATAGAAATCTCCATTAACTGCATGACCACAAACCTGAGCTGAGTATGTTCCAGTACATTAATATAAAATAACATCTAACTTACTGCAATGTGAAGACAACATCTACTTGAAAACTGGAAAATCCGTTTTAAATATTATTATCCATGTGACTTAGTTATAATGGAGAAATGTTCTTCAGATACATGGTGAGCTTATAAAAGAGTGGACTAGATCAATATTTACATTCATGTTCTAACTTGTCCATATTTTTCTTGGCTCCTTTTCTGAATCAAATGTGACAGCAGTTCTGAATTAGTTTAACTGCTTAGACACCTGCACTTCTATCTGGTCACCCTGGTCTCTTCCAAGGCCAAGTGCTATAATCATTTATTCTCATCAGAACTGACTGCAGTTACTAAGCATTTACATGTTGGGCATCAGCCTCTCTCTCAAAGAACAGCTCCAGGATTGGCACCCTATCTTATACCTACCAAGCCATTAACACTTTCTACCTGAGAGACGAGAAGGAGAAAACTGGATGCTGAGGATGGGGATGATAGCTTTTGCTTCATCCCCCAGAGGGATAAGGAATGTTGTTACTGCTGCAGTGACCACTGCCCTACTGGTCCCAGGGCAGACTGGGTGCGGTTTTCATGGCCCTACTGGTTGTTGGAACACTGACATTCTTCCATATGGTTTGTAAATAACTGCTGCCCAGATCATTGAGTAATGCATGCTACTATCCAGGTGTCAACCCCAGATCCCCTAAATCCTTCCTTCATTTCCAGCTGTGAAAAGGTCAGCTTGGCACAGCAGGAGGTCTCCAGACCTTTCTGGTGCCCTTTCAGATTGTCAGTGGTGATTTGAATACCTCTCCTGGCTGTGTCTTCTTTGGCTTTCAGGCTAATGTAGTGGATATATTGCCTTCCATTTGAAAATGTTTCATTTCCATTAAAAAAATATTGATCAAGAACTTGACCTTGTCCTAGGCATTATTCTAGGTACACATAGTTTATCGTGTGTGCATTTTCTGAATATCAAAGAAGAATTCAGCTCAGCGTACCTTAAACCAAAGAAAACTTTCACAGATATTTATAGATCTACTTTTTTTCTCCTTATTATGATAACTCCCTGTCACCATGACAAACTGCATTCATTAACAGATGAGGTCAGAGGACCACTTTTGTTGTGCACTTAACTTCATGAAATCATACTTTATGTATTGTATATTTTGAAAAGTCCAGGTAGTTTAAAATTTACATATTGTATAGAATGTAACAAGAGAGGCACTATTAAGCCTTCTTCCCTGGGAAAATGTAGAATATAGCAGAGGTATTCCAGAGTTATTTGAAGGAATAAAAACCCAGCCATTGGGTACCCACTAGTCAACTCAGCATTAGTGCCTTCCTTCAGGAAACAAGTTTGATTTTTTGTTCAAACTCAGAAGGCTAGAAATATGGTGATAAACAGATTTAATTAGCTTACTGCCTGTACTCATATTTCCCTATAATTTTCTTAGAATGTTAGATTCCTACAAAATAAATAATCCTTAACACTCTTTCCCACATGGGAGGATACTTTGTGAATTCTCAGATGCCTCACAAATTCCAGTCTTACCATGATGTCTTTGAGGAATAAGATTTGTATATAGTTCACACCCAGTTAGTAAATAATTAAATGAATCTCCAGTAAAATACAAATTAAATGGGTTTTCTATCTACAAAAAACAGGGTTGCAAGTATGACTTAGTAAAATCAGCACATGGGGAAAAAGAGCTTCATCACAGTGAGTGTGTTTGCCAACATTACAGTGAATCATGGATTTTCTTTTTCTTCTAAGACTAGAAACATGCCAGCCCTCAGATAATTTGTGATGAAAGTCCTCAGATAAATTGTGATAAAAATATTTAGGTTGTTATAGAGAGGTGTGTGTGTGTTGCAGGCGGGGTGGAGTGGGGATAAAGGGAAATAGCAAAAGAAAGATCATGTACACGCAAGTCTCCTTCAGATGAACCAGGCTTCCTGAGTGTCTGTGGGAGCACTAATCATGGATGACAAAATATGTGCAATCCATTGCATTTCAGTCAAGAACTTAGCAAACAGCTCAGATTATTCTCATTTCTTTCTGTTTGACCACTCAAGAAGTTTCTTCATGACATCAATAGTTTTCAGTCTTGTTTCAAGTGTTTTTCTTTCTCTTTCAGAAAATACCATTATTTTGCTCTACAGGTTACATGTCCCATGCTGTATATAATTCTCACCTCACAGTAACTGGCAGGTCTGGTTGGGCTGGTGATAAAACCACCAGAAGACACAGGTGACTTTTGGACTCCAGACGTAATACAACAGCTGAGCTCATCCTGGAACTCAAGGTTAGAGCAGGACAAAGAGGGCAGCAAGCTTTTTGTGGTTTTTGCCAACCACATATTCCTTGGCTGAGTTACTGTCAGTGGAAGTCTTCTGATTCAGACATGAAACATCATTTTTCACAGCCTTTCAAAATGGACCATAGTGTAATGTTTTTGCTTTAGAACTAGAGCTTGCCCATTGTATTAGCATTAAGGGACAGATACATCTATTGTTTCAAAGTGTTATTATAGTGGAACCTGGAAAATGGTTGTGGTACAATTGAGTTATGACAGACACTTTCAAAAACCCTGTGCAGTCACCAATGTGACTGCTGTCTTCACAGAGGACTAAAATAATTAAAGAATAATTAAGAATTTTCAAACACAAGCTCATAGTTACATAAAACACATGATCTCTTCTGGTAGAAGAACAAGAGAAAATGTGTATTTTCTTGGATTTTTATGACTGCTGAAAGCCTGACCAGATCTTGATTGGCTCCTATTCACTAAATCACTAAGTATCACAACTGGCAGTATCTTGAGAGCATCTGGTTCAAATAACTTCTATTGCAGATGAGAAAATGGAGGTTCTCATATGTTAAATTTCTTGCCTAGAGTCAGGCAGCTTGTTTGTGACAGTGTCAGCACTAGAAGCCCAAGGTTTTTTCTGTCTTTTTTAATTTTTTAAAAAATTTATTTATTTATGCATACACGAACTGGGGTACAGGCCAGAGGTTCAGGGGTTAAGAGGATTCACCAGAGACAGAGTCGGGAGCAGAACAGGCAGATTGACTGAAATACACTACTGAGGGGAGCAGCGGGCGAGACAAGAGAAGTGTCCTATGCCATGTGGTTAGCCCCCTGGCCAGCGGGGATAGAACTTTTGCTTCAGAGGCTGCAGATAACTTCACAGTGCTGTGCTTACCCCCCTGTGCCACCAGGGAGGCCCTAGAAGCCCAAGTTTTATAATGCCATAACTAGTTTCTTTCCTAGAAGTCCAGATGGCCCTATCACCTGGAATTAGTATCCAGGAGAAGTATGATTAAAGTATCACCCCAAATCTTGATTGATTGATAAGGAACCCTAACTGACTGGTAGGAAATCCAGGATTATGTATTGAGAAGGGTATTGGAGTCATATTCAGGCTTATCAGAAATGGGGGCCTGAGGTCAAATACAATTTCTGTCATGGGAAAATTAAAAAGTGGAAAAGAGGGCAGATGCTAGATGTCCCTCATATAGAGGACACAATTTTCTTATAGCTGTTACAAGATATATTTAAACTATTCTAGGTAGTATCTTATAAGATCTGAATGAGAGGGGGCAGCAAAGAATAAGTGTGGTCTTACCGATGGTGATAAAATACCGTCAAGTCAGTAAACACCTACTATATGCTTCAATTTATGCTAGGAGATATGAGGGTTAAAAATAGAGAAGACTCGGTCTTCCTGGTGGCACAAGGGGGTAAGTCTCAGCACTATGAAGCTATGGGCAGCCACTGCAGCACAAGTTCTATCCTCGACCAGGGAGGTGACCCACATGGCACAGCAGACCTCTCCTGTCTTGCCTGCTGCTCCCCTCAGCAGTGAATTTAAGTAGATCTGCCTGTTCGGCTCCCCACTTTGTCTCTGGTGATTCACCCCCCCACACCTCTGGCCTGCACCCCAGCTCTTGTATGCATAAGTAAATAAATCTTAAAAAAAATAGAGAAGACCACCAATCCTTATTTTCCATTACACCACTGGGGGAAATTCATTTAGCTATCCTCATGTTATCATGGTCAGTTTTTAAAAAATTTTAGAGTTTTATAGAAATGTAACTGCTTTTCATTTTCAAAGTATTTTTGATGAATTTTCTTACTTTATATATATGGGCAAAGAAATGCATGATCACATCCAAAAGGGGCTGGGAGGAGGAGTAGGAACAAAGATGGAAGGAAGCACAAAGGACTATGGTGGTAGACTATGGGTGATTTGGTGATGGGTACCCTGCTGTGGTGATATCTGATGTGGCGAATCCTTATGTTACATGATGAAAAGAATAAATTATTTAAAAAAAAACATTGGAAAAGAAATATATGACAATGTGTGAAGTTTTGTGGAACCAACTATAGATGTTTTAAGGAAAAACCCTTTTCCCACTTTTTTATTTTTATATTTTTTAAATTTTATTTTATGTATTTTTTATACCATTTTTCATTTTTGTACAATGTATGCATTTCATCTTGGTTATAGTCCCCATACAATTCCCACCACCCTTGTTTTGATCCTACTCCCTTCTCCCCGCCCTCCCCCATAGTGTGTCTCTGGTTTATAGTTGCTTGTTGATTTTGATTTTTACTTTATTAAAACTAGTCTTTCTCCTGGTCCCTAATTTAGGTTTTCTAAATTCGTGCTATGAATGAGACCATCCGGTATTTTTCCTTTTCTTTCTGGCTTATTTCGCTAAGCACGATCCCTTCCAGCTCCATCCATGTTGCTGCAAATTGCATGAGTTTATCTTTTTTGATTGTTGAGTAATATTCCATTGTGTATATGTACCACATCTTCTTGATCCAGTCATCTATTTTTGGGCATTTGGGTTGTTTCCATAGCTTAGCTATTGTAAATAGTGCTGCTATAAACATAGGGGTGCAGGTGTTCTTTTGAATTAATGTTTCTGTGTTCTTTGGGTAAATACCTGGGAGTGGAATTGCTGGATCATATGGAACCTCCGTCTTTAGCAGACTGAGGAATCTCCACACAGTGGTTGGACCATTTTGTACTCCCACCAGCAGTGCAAGAGAGTTCCTTTTTCTCCACATCCTCACCAAGAATTATTGTTGCTAGTTTTTTTAATATGTGCCATTCTCACTGCTGTAAGATGGTATCTCATGGTAGTTTTGATTTTCGTTTTCCTGATTACAAGTGATGTTGAACATTTTTTCATATGCCTGTTGGCCATTGCATTTCTTCCCTGGAGAAGTTTCTTTTTAGCTCTTCTGCCCATTGGCTGGGTTATTTACTTTGTTTTTGTTGAGTCTCATCAGCTCTTTGTATATTTTTGTGATCAGTCCTTTATCATTAGTGTTGTGTGCAAAAATTTTCTCCCAATCGGTGGAGTGTCTCTTTGTTTTGGTTACTGTCTCTTGCTATACAGAAGCTCTTTAATTTGATGTAGTCTCAGTTGTGAAAAACTCCTTTGAAGGGGAGAAAAATAAAAGAGGAACTTTGTTTAATTAAAAATGTTCTAAAAATGATGGACATATATAGTACTTTAAAGAATCTATTAATGCTTGCTATTAATCCATCTATTAATGAATGCTACATTCAGATAGTCAAACAGGAGCTTTTTTATCAATAGCAAGTGACCAAATAGGATAGATAAATTTATTGTACACATTTCATTTCACAAAAATTGCTTGGAATTCTCTCCATATATCATGGTTAATTGCTGAACATTCCAAGTTATGAAGTGGCACATTGCCTTTGGAGTCATCAGCATACCTAGATGAGAAGCAGGGTTCAAATCAAGTCTCCTGAGCATTATTTGGGTCATTTCAACTATTTTCTACCAATTGTCTGTCTTTCATCAGTGAACAGAGAAAAATAAAACTCAATTGGTCCTACATTTTATTTATTTTTCATTGGTTGGAAACCTTCCTAACTGCCTAAAAAGCACCAATACTAAAATACATCAAAGAATGCATTTCACCAAGAGCTATTATTTCTGTGACTTCTTAGTGGCCAGAACTCCTCAAAAATGGAATTGCAGTTACTCTGTGTCTTCTTATGTGGTTCCACTGGGTTTGTGTTTCTCAGGTGTTGTCCTTAAACACCTCTGATAAAATCACTTGGAGTACTGTTCATGATAAAAATGCCAAAATTAAATTCACTCACTTAGAACCTATGATTCCTGGTACTTTAACAGATGCCTGGGTGATTCATATGTCCACTGAGATCTCAGAACCATTATCCTAATTTTTCCATGGATCCAAATGATATAGTTTGAGAGATCCCAAAGATACTAACCAGAACTCTTACATTCCCTGATAACATGGTTAATCAATTTGACCAATTTTCTGTGTCTTGTAAGCTTATGTGGCTGGGGGTGGGGGGGTGGCAATGGGGAACACAGATAAAGATACTAGCACTAGGTTTACATCAAATTTCTTTCTTTTTTTTGAAGATTTATTTATTTATTTATTTGTTTGTTTGTTTGTTTATTTATTTATACAAGCACTGGGTACAGTCAGAAGCGTGGGAGGGTGAGAGAATTCACCAGAGCCAGAGCGGGGACAGAACTGGCAGACCGACGAAAAACACTGCTGAGGGGAGCAGGGGGCTTGGCAGGAGAGGTCTGTCGCGCCATGTGGGACCCTGGCCAGTGGGCAGCTTCGCAGCCCAGCGCTCAACACTGCGCCACCAGGGGAGGCCTACATAAAATTTCTTTTAGGAAATCCTACAGATAAGGAGAGGATGGGATGACATATTCAAAATACTTGAAGATAAAAGTTGCCAACTAAGAATACTGTCTCTTGTAAGAATTCCCAGGCAAACAGAAACTGAAGGAGTTTGTCAACACTAGACCTCTCTATAAGAAATGTTGAGAAAAGCGCTCCTATTAATTCAAAGAGAAAAAAATCCACACAAAAAAAAAACTGAATAAGGAAAGAGATAGAACCAGAAAAATAAAGATAAGATAACAGCAGGAAATACTCAGATATCAATAATCACCCTAAATGTAAATGGACTTAACTCACCAATCAAAAGGAAAAGAGGTGTCAATTAGATCAGAAAACAAAATCCAACTTTCTGTTGTCTCCAGGAGACCCACATGCTGCCAGAGATGAACCTAGGTTCCAAGTAAATAGTTGGAAAACAATTTTACAAGCAAATGGAACCCCAAAATGGCAGGGACAACCACATGTATATCAAATAAAATAGACTTCTAGTTAAAAAAATGTGACAAGAGACAGAGATAGACACTTTATAATGATTAAAATTTTCTATGAGCATTTGGTTCTTAGCAGCACAGAGGATGAACTGTAGTGGATATTGTAATTTGAATGCCATAGTCTTCCTTCTAGAATGGACACTTCTTTTTTTTTTTTTAAAGATTTATTTATATGTTTATTTATTTATTTATACAAGCACTGGGTACAGTCAGAAGCACAAGTGGGTGAGAGAATTTACCAGAGCCAGAGCAGGGAGCAGAGCAGGCAGAAGGACCGAAGTACACTGCTGAGGGGAGCAGCGGGCGGCAGGAGAGGTCTGCATACCATGTGGGACCCTCCTCTGGTGGCCGGGGAGCAGCCGGGGATCGAACCGGCACTGCAGAGGCTGTGGGCAGCTTCGCAACCCAGCGCTCAACCGCTGCGCCACCGGGGAGGCCCTAGAATGGACACTTCTTTATCTATATGTCAGGTCTGATATCTAATGTCAGCCTATGTCTGAGCTGCTCACTAGAAATTTCCATTGGCCAATAGTCCTTTCGTTACTCAAGGATATATGCCCCCTCTTTACTCAAGAGCAGCCCTTATCCAGTGACTGGAAAGTTTGGAGGAAAGGCAGTCCAAAGACATGGCTTCCTTCCCTTAATTCAGGACTAGGAAAGGTCATCCTAGTTTCATAGCTGAGGTATTGTTATGCCTGTATCACAGTTCAGTTTTTCCCTTTACTTAATCTTGTCTACTTCACCCTTCAAAGATACTATTCCTGAGAGTTCTCAGTAAACTTGTTCACAGATATCTGTCCCAGGAATTGATTCCCAGGAATGTGACTGAAGAAAGTAACACATACCAATAACTTTCCAAAGTGACATTAAGTTATTTTCACATAAAGTCATTTAAAAACAGAAAGAAACAGGCCTTCCTGGTGGTGTAGCGGGTTGAGTGATGCGCTGTGAAGCTGTCCGCAGCCTCTGCAGTGCCGGTTTAATTCCCGGCTGGCCTGGGAGATTCCCACATGGCACTCAGACCCCTCCTGCCTTGCCCACTGCTCCCCTCAGCAGTGTATTTCAGTCCTTCTGCCTGTTCTGCTCCCTGCTCTGTCTCTGGTGAATTCTCTGAGCCTTCCACACCTCTGGCTTGTACCCCAGTGCTTGTATAAATAAAAATAAATCTTAAAAAAAAAACCTTAAAAAAAAAAAAAAAACAGAGACAAACAGATCCACCATTAGACATACCTTATTGGGATCAGTCTGTCTCATATAGTGGCTCCATAGACAGCATGAGCTGATATAAGGTATAAAGCAACTCTTATCTGTTATCACTGGGTTCTTGTTACAAATACCACTTACTGAGCAATAATCATCACAAAAATGGGTCCCACACGATCCATATAGTATATAGGGCTTTCTCTAGGCCATCCTGAACTGAGGTTCCTCTTAGGTATTTCCAAAAGGTGGATTTAGGAGTTGTTACTGTTTTCATTTTTTTTTTTAAAGATTTATTTATTTATTTATTTATGCATACGAGAACTGGGGTACAGGCCAGAGGTGCAGGGGGTGAGAGGATTCACCAGAGACATATTGGGGAACAGAACAGGCAGACTGACTGAAAGACACTTCTGAGGGGAGCAGCAGGCGAGTCAGGAGCAGTCTGCTGTGCCATGTGGGTAGCTCCCTGGCCGGAGATCGAACTTGTGCTGCAGTGGCTGCTGATAGCTTCATAGGTTGTGTCTTAACCCTTGCGCCACCAGGGAAGCCCACTGTTTTCAATTTTTATGTCCAAAGAAGAGTTAACTCTTGTGCTGGAAGCTCTTGGAAATATGGATATGATTTGCATCTTTCATTGGTCAGTTTATTGGCTCTTAATCAAAAGTATTAAGAATTATTTTGTAGTCTCAAAAAATGGGGTGGGTAAATCTCACTGTGTTCAAATGTTAACAGATACAGTAAACTGTTTTTCAACTTAACTGCAAACAAAGTCACAAATCCTTAAGGCTAATGTAAACTGAATATTGCTGACTCTTTTTTAAAAATACAATATATCCAAATGTTTCTACTTTAAAAATATATCCAAGACAGCTAGTGATATTTCAAGAGGAAAATAGAAAAGATTTTTTTTTTATACCTTTAAGCAAGAGTGAGTTGTTTCAAGCATCAAGTGGTTCAAAATCCTTTTGCATTCAAGAGGTTGAGTTTCCCAGGATTTCTAGTGGGTACTGTATTTGGCATAATAGACTTTCTCTCTTGCTTAATTTCTCCACCTAAAATAGCCACATGTCCTCCAACTAGCCCATGAGACACACCTCAGCGTTGAATGATGGATAATCGTCATTTTCACCAATTCGCTTTAAGGACTACTTTTGTTTCCAAATACTAAAGTGTCGTGAATAGCTCCCTTAGGAAAACAGTGAAAACACAAACAAAGCAGTTTAAATTCCAAAGGTCAAATTCATAATTCTATACTGTACCCAGTGTTCTCCCCATAGGCAACATGGTGTTGCGTACAGCATGAAACACCACATGCGGATTAGTCATAGCCTGTCAGAGCTGCTAGCAAGGGCCTTGGAGATGATCCATTTCTGTCTTTCTTTTACAGATAAGACAAAAGGTGTTAGGGAAGTGATAGCTGAATGGAGAGGAAAAGAGAACAAAGATCCACAAAATTCTTACGTTTGTTCTTAGACAGGTTGTGATCCTTCCACTTACTAAGAGTGTTCTCATAGGCAATGACTTCTCCCCTTTCCTTCTCTTGGGTGCCACATCTCAGCCCTAATCCCTACCCCATCCTGCCTGCCTTCAACCTTGTCGTTTCTCTCTACAAGTTATGTATCTGTGAAAGCTTAAGGAGTTAAGTTAGAACACCTCTCTACAGTGAAGATGATGTTAATTATGGTTCTGTTTGTTGGGTTTTGTTGTTGTTGTTGTCGTTGTTGTTTTTTTTTCATTAGCCTCTTAACTAAAATGGAAGAGAGAAAGGCCCTGCTGATGATGCCTGGGCCCATCATACGTATGGAAGAGGCTGATTGTCTCCTTCTCTTTAGTTCCCTTGTGTGCAGATCCTCACAAACACTACTCCCCTTCTCTTAGGCAGGACTAAAAAGGTCTCATCTTTTGTTTCTTATCCAAATCCAAGCACTGTGATGCTTTGGTTTACCTATGCTAACCTCACCTGTAATATTTTCTGTCCTTTGTAAAGTTTTAACCTATAGCTCCATTTCCTATCACTTCTGTTCTTTTACCTTTTCAACTCTTGTTTTTTTAATGACAGGGGTTATCTTTCTTTTCTTATTTCAGGGAATTTTTATGCAAAAGGCTCTTGTAATCCTGGGCAGAATCCTGGGGTCTGGGGGTGGAAGACTTGGACCTGTTTTAAAATGAGGGGTTTAGAGGTACCCAGAAGACAGATTTCCATGAAAAAGATCAAATCACAAATATTAAATGTTTTAAAACTATGATTTCACTAAAAAAGTAACTTTCTGTTAGGCATTTTGTATGAGTCAAATAGTGAGATGTAATAAATAACCAAATAAATAGATTATGTGCTATCTTTTGATGCCAATCATAATTTCAAATGACTCTGTTCCAAATGCCATAATCTTGAATATTGACATCTGAAAGATAGAAATCCCTGAAGTCTAAAAATCTCCAAAATCACAATCCCCAAAAATAAAAATCCTGAAAATGTAATTTTGGAAAAATAAGAAAATTGTTTAAAAGAAATATACATTTAAGAAAAAGAGAGAGAGATTTATTTGAGAAACATATTTTAAAAAATACTCCATAGATCATTTTTCCAGAAAAATTCGTATCAGGAGAAATTTTTTTTTTAACTTTTTTTTTTTTTTTAATAGAGGCATGTTTTGTTTATTTATTTATTTATTTGTTTGTTTGTTTTGTTTATACATGCACTGGGTACAGTCAGAAGCGCGGGAGGGTGAGAGAATTCACCGGAGCCAGAGCGGGGAGCAGAGCAGGCAGAGGGACCGAAGTACACTGCTGAGGGGAGCAGTGGGCGGCAGGAGAGGTCTGCGCGCCATGTGGGACCCTCCTCTGGTGGCCGGGGAGCAGCCGGGGATCGAACCTGTGCTTAAGAGGCTGCGGGCAGCTTCGCAACCCAGCGCTCAACCGCTGCGCCACCGGGGAGGCCCCATATCAGGAGAAATTTAATCTTTCTCAAGCACAGGTGTACAAAACAGACATCTCTTCATTTACTGAGGGAGTTTTAATATTTTTGCATACACATATTATGCTAGCAAGAGAAAACTAAGAAGAAAATTTAAATTATGAAAAAGTGTATTACAAAGAAATCTTTGAAAAGTTGGTGGATTTTGCAGAAGAAAATGGATTTCAATTAAATACTGAAACCATAATGACAGATTTAGGATTAGTTTGATCAAGGTTCCTAAAAGTGAATTTCAAGATGTTACCAATAAATTTGTTTTCCCTATTAGCCCATTTCATTTGGCAGAAAATCCAGATGAGTGAGTGGATTGGCCAAGTGATACTGCAACAATGAAAGCTTCACTTTAAAAATGCATCATTTGTCTGCATTAGTATTCCTTTCAGTTGATGAAATGCCAGGAGCTTTTAATGAATTAAAGCTGCACTTGCCTGAAGACAGCAGTGAAATTACTGGCTGGTTCAAAAATAATTGCGTGCACATAAGATATAAACACACACACGCAAGATGTTGCTGTTTGATCACCGATATTGTTTCCACCAGATTTGTGGTCTGTGTATGAGTACATGCAGAATGGAATTTTGGCAACCAAAACAAAATGGGAAGCTTAATAGGGAATGTTCATACTGATACATATTGAATCATAGAAGACTTTCCAAAGGAGCAGCTTATATAGAAAATGAAGGTGAACATATTCTCTGAGGAGAGTCTGCCCCAGACAAACAAAAATCCACAGCTATTCTTTGTGAAGCAAAATTTCAAAGTATATTTAAATTTGTGAATATTAGCCAGGTCTTATGGACAACCTTAATGCATTGCTTATTTGTGTGTGTGTGTGTGTGTATGAGTGTAAGTGAAAACATATGGAGTCATTGCATACGGTATGCCTGATCTATTATGACATAAATTGCTACCATTTACTGTTTATTTTTGTAATCAAAATCAATTTTTAGAGATTCAAGGTAGCATTCACAATTATACTACTTTGACAATCTAGAAAGTATACTGTAACAGACATTTAAGTACATACCATTTTTTCCATCAAAATCAGTGCCACATTAAAAATGTTAGTTGTTGATCCTTGATATCAGCCCCTTATCCATCGTATGGTGTGCAAATATTTTCTCCCATTCAGTGGGATATCTCTTTGTTTGATTATTGTCTCTTTTGCTGTACAGAATATTTTTGGTTTAATATAGTCCCAGCTGTTTATCTTTTCCTTCATTTTCTTTGTTTCTGAAGATGAGACCTCAACGAAGCTTCTGAGTTGTATGTCATTGAGTGTTTTACCTATTTTTTCTTCTATATATATTATGGTGTCAGGTCTTACATTCAAGTCGTTTTCTCCATTTTGAGTTGCTCTTTGTATGTGCAGTGAGATAGTGGTCTAGTTTCATTCTTTCGCATTTTGCAGTCCAGTTTTCCCAATACCATTTATTGAAGAGGCTTTCCTTGTTCCAGTGTATATTCTTTTCTCCTTTGTTGTAGATTAGTTGATTCTATATTTTTGGTTTTATTTCTGGGATGGTTCATGGATGATATGGTGGTAGAAAAACATTGGGAACTTATACAATGTAAGAAAATAATAATAAAAAGAGAAGAAAATTAGTTGTACTTTCTTTTAGTTCTACATCTTCTGCTGAAAGTCCTCCTAGGGGTAGACATTTTAGAAAAGAAGTCTGAACCTCCAGGAAATCCACAGACCAGATAATTAGGTGGCGAATCACTGAAAGTAAACTCAAGTAAGTGTGAAGTTTTAAAGTGACACCACAGATTGAGAGCATGTCTACCAATCAGATGACAATATCACAAATTAAGGCATTTAGTTTTGGTTAAGAAAAGGCAAACAGATGTTCTCATTTATTT
This sequence comes from Talpa occidentalis, assembly GCF_014898055.3. Classification (NCBI taxonomy): domain Eukaryota; kingdom Metazoa; phylum Chordata; class Mammalia; order Eulipotyphla; family Talpidae; genus Talpa; species Talpa occidentalis. Next base: position 84,958,735 of record NW_026555331.1, read on the forward strand.
TATAGATAAGAAACTTGAGGCTCAATGAAACTGAGATTTTTCCCAAATAAAGAGGTTTGCTCATGATAAGATAACATATCAAGAATTCAGATTTTTGGGGGTAAACTTTTGAGTAAGACTTATCTCTAGAGAAGTGTACAAACTTTGTATGAATAACACAGCAGATTTTCATAAACTATGTATTATGTACCTGTACCAAAATTAAGAAATAGATTATTACTAGCACCCTCAATATCTCTTATTCTACTCACAGTTACTATCAATCAAGGTAACCAATATCCTTACTTCTGTCACCTTTGATTACTTTTAAACATTTAAGTAAGTTGATGTTAATGTTCTCTTTTATTTCTGGTTTCTTTTGCTCATCACTATGTTTTTGAGATCCCTCCATTTTGCTTCATGCACCAATAGTTTCTTCATATTTACAGATATATAATATTCCATTATGCAAATACAATGCAATTTAATACATATTTATATGGAAAATATTTGTGTTCTTTTTGGTTTGGGGCTGCTATGAACATCATCTTGTGTATATGTACACAATTTCTATTGAGTATATAACTAGGGATACAAGTGCTAGTTAATAGGATATGTATGAAAAAGGTCAGATCTTCATTCCTACCAATAGTGTATGAAATCTCCTTTTCTCCACACCTGATCATTTCTGGTCTTTTTGATATGGACCGTTCTCACAAGTGTGAACTGGTATCTCATTGTGGTTTTGATTTGCTGTTTCCTGATGATAAGTGATGACAAGCATTTTTTCATGTGCCTGTTGACCAGCTGTATGTCTTCTTTGGAAAAATATCTATTTAGCTCTACTGCCCAATTTTTGATGGGATTTTTTGTTGTTGTAGTTGTTCGGTTGTGTTTTTTGCAGATTTTGGAATTAGCCCTTTTCAGATATATGCAAATATTTTCTCTCATTTGTTTTAATGATAATCTCTTTCACTGTACAGAGGCTTTTTAGTTTGATGGAGTCTCATTTGTTCATTTTTGCTCTTATTTCTCTTGCCATTTTAGTTTGAATCCCCAAAGACATCCCTAGTGGTGGTGTTCAACCTCTATTTTTTCTATGTATTTTTTGGTTTCAGATCTTTCAGACACTAGCATGGAGGTTTCTCAAAACATTAAATATAGATCCTCCTCCTAAGTATCAATCTAAAGAATACAAAAATACTAATTCCAAGGGATTTTTTTTTTTGGTAAGCTTTTGAGTAAGACTTGTCTCTAGAGAAGTGTACAAACTTTGTATAAATAAGGCAGTAGATTTTCATAAAATATGTATTAATGTACCTCTACCAAAATCAAGAAATAGAATATCACTAGCACCCTCAAATCTCTTATGCTATTTACAGTTACTATTAATCAAGGTAACCAATATTCTTACTCTGTCACCTAAATTAATTTAGTACCATTTATAGTTGCAAAGCTACGGAAAAAACCTAAGTGATCAAGGACAGATTAGTGGATTAGATGTGGTACATAGATGCAATGAAACAGTACTCAGTTATATTAAAAAAAAAAGAAGAGAGATGGTACCTTGTCAGTTGTGACAACATAGATAGAACTGGAGGGGATTCTGGTAAGCAAAATATGTCAGATGGAGAAGACAAATATGAGATGATTTCATTCATGTATGGAATGTAAAGAAACAAGGCAAACAAACAAAAACAAACTTAAACAAACCCTTAAAATCTGACTGCAGAACTGAGACTACTAGAAGGGGAGCGGGGCATGAATAAGTGTAGAGGGACCCCAATAGACTGTGGTATAGTGTTATTGGGGTTTGGTGGTAGATTTGTTCATAAAAAGGTTTGTAGATAACATACATTTGCATACTCCTAAAACATACACAGTAATGTAAAGTAATACTACTTCAATAAATACTTTAAAAAATACAACCAGGTCTTTTAACTCTGGCATGAAATTCTATCCTATAAACATCTTCACATAGTTGTACTTTCTATTGATATACACAGCAATGGGATGACAAAACAGGGGGCTGAGGAGGCTAAGATGTACTGAATGTTTTTTGAATGCTGTTGGTATTGAGCAGTGTTGAACTGGAAGTGCCATGGAAAACATCCTTAACAATAACTCTGGAAATCAGTTTCAAATACTTGATTGTTGCTTATTAGGTGTGTCATCTTCAACAAATCTCAGAGCCTGTGTGATGTTCCCTCTGTTCAAATTGCTTGTCTGCATCCTTTTGTCCTGTGTAACTCCAACCCATTTGTCAAGACTCAGCTCAATTCTACCTCCTTAGCCCAGCCTTTTCTGATGACCCCAGTCCAGATTCACCTTTTCTATTACTTATTTGCACTTTTCATTTTGTCAAAAATTAATTTCTTTCAGTCATAGGTGTGATCATTTTGGTAAGTGCTGGTGTATCATCTCCATCATTAGTTGTAAGATCTGTGAACGCTAAAACATGACTTCATACTCACCATATGTTTTTGGGGTTTCCAAGAGAACCTGCAGTTTCTGCAGCTTGCTAGGAGGACTCTATATTTGTACTCACACTTATGATTTGCTAGAGTAATAGGATCCCAAGCACCATCAACAGAGGGGAAAAGGTGTAACAGCAACGCTCAAGGGAAGCAGGCACAAGCCTCCTCGCCCAGTGAATCACATTGATGCACCTCATCTCCGCAGCAGTGAGCTGTCACAACGTGCATGGCATTACCAACCACAGAAACCCATTAGAGACTCGGAGTCCAGGGTTCTTATTGGGTACTGGTAATATAGGCACCCTCTGCTTAGTATATATCTAAACCCCAGATTCCAGAAGGAATGCAAACATTCAGCAGAAACCATATTGTTTTTATCAATTATTAGGCACAGTGATCTATTCTTACAAGTTTAGGGAATTCATAAAACAATTTGTAAGACAAAATTCATATGCCCACATGCCAGAACTCTGATTTCATAGGCAGTTCTCAAAATAAGGCTTTAGTTCAAGAAAATATCAGAAGATATTGGTTAACAAATTGAAATGCTATAAATACTTTTTTTTTTACTTTACTTGCAGGAATTTCAGAACTTTTAGTTGTATAAATTTCTAAGATGGTATAGAGAGCATAAAATGTTTCACAAAATTTTTGAGCACAGGATACTTTTTTTTCCTCACTCATTTTTTTTGCAGAAATAATATTCTGTGAGGAACACAGTGGCATGTGTTATTCTAATTCCAATCCCATCTTTCGGGCCAGGCTGCCAATGTGTGTGTACTCACACCACTGTTTCCAACTAAAATGCATTTTCCTTTCAGTTTCAATACTAAAGTCCTATCCTTTCTTCAAAACCCAGGTAATAAAATGCCTAATCTGACCACAAGAACAGGATTTAGTTCAGGAAAATATCAGAAGATATTGGTTAGCAAGTTGAAACACTATAAATACTTTTTTTGACTTTACTTGCAGGAATTTCAGAAACTTTAGTTGTATAAATTTCTAAGATGGTATACAGAGTATAAAATGTTTCACAAAATTTTTGAGCATGGGATACTTCCCATCTCATCATTCTGCTACAAGGATTAGGACAGAGCAGTCTGAAAAACATTTTTTAGGTTTCATAGAACATATAGAGTTATAGTTGTTTAGCTTATTAATTCTCTTCCTTTAAGCCACTTGTAGTAGTGACCTTAACCCCATAACACACATCAGTGATTCTGAATCACAGATAATGGAAAAATGAAGGGGTTAAGCATATATGTTCACTGATAACAAGACAATACTTGTTCAACCTCCCACCTTATATGACCCAATTTTTGTTTCTTGGCAGAATTTTGCAAAGGTAACTTAGTTTTGCAAAGGTAACTTAATTGAAAGTCATTATCATGTTACTGACCATACAGCTCAAATAGTGTAGAACAGAAGTAATTAACCACTGTTCCAGTTGAAAACCTACATTCAGTTCCTTCTTTATTTTCTTCACAGCTTCTGGGGTTGAGACTACTGAGATGAGGCTATGTCAAAGAGGCCATAAATAAAACCACCACTTTGGATAATTAATATGTAGTGTTATGATTTTTTTTCAGGCAAAGACTATTAGTTTTTGATAAAATGGTATGTATATTCACACAGGAACTCATTTAGAAAAATGGCTTTTATATAAACATTAGAGGAACACCTTATTTTTCTTCCCAGGTTTAATTGAACAATTTTAATACAAAACAAATTAAGTAAAATAGGACTCAGGCTTCTTTGCAAAGCAATAGTTCACTAATTTTAACTAGATATATCCTTAATGAAAAACCATGATTTTTTTCCATAGGTAGAAGAACTGAGACAATGGTTGTTTGTCAAACAATTAGACCATATATTTAGATTCCTCAGCCACTTCCAGAGGTACTGGTAAACTAACTGGTATCAAGTCTCAAACTTTTGCAATGAATGTGAATAATTAATGCCCCACAAACTGACAAATTTTCTTCCAGTTTTAAAGGCTACTACCAAGGCTTACTATTTTTATAATAGGAAATGAAATGATGTTTGGCTGGAGGTTTTTTTTTTTTTTTTTTTGTGAGGGCACTAATTCTAGTGTTGGGGGCTTCACCCTTAAGGCCTCAAGACCTTCCAAAGTCCTCACTTCTTAATAACATCATAATAGGGATTAGGTTTCAACATATGAATTTGTGGTGACACAGATGTTTTATAATAGAAATGATCCCAGTATTTGGTGCATCAGAATTAACTGGTAGCATTTTTCTAAAAATGAAGATTATGAAGCTTCATCCCAGATCAGAATCATTGGGATTAAAGCCTGAATGACTTTTTTAGATTATCACAGATAGGCACGAGCCTATCCTGTTCTTGTAGCTAGAGTAGGCATTTTATTAGCTGGGTTTTGAAGAATGGATAGGACTTTAGTATTGAAACTGGAAGGAAAGTGCATTTTAGTTGGAAACAGTGGTGTGAGTACACACACAGTGGCAGAAAAGCATTGAATTTGTAGAATGGTGAGAAAACCAGTATTGTTAGAGACAAGGTAGGTATAATGTAGCAAGGAGAAAAAAGGCAAGCATATAGGAATGGCCTGTGATTGGTTAACTGTCTGGAAAGCTTCTCCATTCCAGGACTAGGGAGATACGGTAGCTCCCCCAGGTATAGGTGACCTCAGCAAAAACAAAAAACTTTATAAGTTCAAAGATGGGGAAGACTGTATTTGGGGGTAGGGGAGAGAGGAGAGAAGAGAGTTTTCTGTAGATTATGAACTGCTTTGTTTTGAAATATCTATTTACTTATTAATATTCAGCTTTGATCCAATAATTTAGGAACAAACTCTAATGATCTAATTTTGTTCACAGAATTAATAAGTGAGCTTTGTTGATGTGTCTGTATTCTAACATCCTCTGATAAAGCAGTGCTAATCGGCTGCTGTGGTGGGTGAAGATAAGCGTACAAAGACGGTGATGTAGTTTCCCTCCCTTTTTATAATTAACTTTTGAATATGTTGTGCCTTGTAGGACCTGAAATAAAATGGTAGGAGATGAAAGTTTGATCACCAATCTCATTTAATAGTACCAATGGATAGGAGGTCTGGCTATCCTGTTTAGTGTTGTATTTGTTTCTATATAGCTTTAAAATTCTGATCCTATCAGACTCTAACTTTTCATGTTTTTCTTCTCACTTTCAAACTGTTTTAGCTCTTAATGCAGGTATGTGTGCAGATTACTATTATTGAGTGCATGGGTTAAACTCTCAAACACCTGTCCTCTTCAGGAGGTCTGTGCACTGTGAGAACAATCTAGAACTGGGCCACAGGTCCCCACAGCCACCATGTTGGAAGGACCCTGTATTTATTTTCTGAAAAATCTTTCCTTCTCAGCTATTTCTCACCACAGCTCTATGCTGCCGCTGCAGTGCTGCCCACTGCCACCACTGTCATAGCACACAACCCTAAACCAGTCTGCAACTGCTTGTTGTTCAAAAGCCAGCTGGCACACAGCCCCCAAGCCATAGGTAGAAGAATGACCCCGGGTCACATGGCACAACATGGCAACTTACCTTAGGGATCACCTGTCAGTTTCTCTTGCTCTCTGTCAGAAGGGACTTTTATTTCTCCTAGGTCACACCCATGGCCTTTCTACAGGAAATTAGATATTCAGCACAGGAACCTTTAGACACAGACAACCCAGTATATATAAAAAGAGGCAATTCATCCATCCTTAAATAATGAGGGCTTGATCTTGGAAGCTTGACCATGAGTGACTGAACTCTAATCCATTGTAGAGAAATGGATCCAAGATGATGTGAACCATAAATAGTTATATAGGAAATGATTTCAAGTTCAAGTTGTATGGTATCAAATTCAAATTTATCAACAAAATGTGATAGGATGATAAATCTGTGTGAAGTTCAACCAGTAGACCATAGAAAGCACAAATTGAGTATCCAGGCCTGAATGCATAAGTGATTCCATAGCTGCAGTGCATTATCCCACAAATAAAAAAGTGGGATTAAGCAAGTAACTGTGTAGCTGGAGTAACCACATCCTTTTAATCACTTCCAGGGATTCTTAGCCAGGCTTATTGCAATACTGGGGCTTGGGGACCCACTGCTGCTGGGAGTGGGGATGGAGGCACAGGCAGAGGACAGACCGGTGTCCATGGCAGAGGACAGACCAGTGTCCACGGCATTCCTGTCCTGGGCATGTAGTCTCCATGGCTCTACACAGCCCAGACAGCACTGTGTAGAGTGCTGTGGCTGCTTGCTGTCCCAGCTCCTTACTTCAGTCTCACTGCAGATTTCAGAGACTTTGCTGCTGCCAATGTTGTTGTGACTGACACAATTGATGAATGATTTGAAGCCATTTTCAAGAAGCACGAAGCAGCTTGTCATTTTGGTTTAACACCTAAACTGATATTTGTAAAAACTACTTGAACTTTCTAGTTCTCTCCATATTTTCTCTGCCCAGAAGCCAACAATGAACACCAGTAGCCTCTCTATGTCTTCCTATGTATTTCTGTCATGTCTCCCACTAGGCACAGAACAGCTCAGTTTCTGTTCTCCCGACTGAGAGAATGGTGAATCTTAAACAGAGCAGGCAGAGGCCACACCAGAGTGGTATCTTCCTTGGTTCTTTCTTGTTCAGGAATGTGCCTGCCAGGAGGTCATTTCTGCCCCTTTTTCCTTCTACTGGAGGAAAGTACAGTCTACTGGACTTCAGTACAGTCTACTGAAGTGACTGTATCCAAAATCATGGTAGTGAAAGTCTGGTAGATGGATATTTGTGTGCGCCTAAGGGCATGTTATTAAATTCGACAGCATTTCAATTCTCCGTAAGACTGGGGCTGGGTGTAGAAGTATGCACCACTGCTGCTGGGTGTGGGACTGGAGGCACAGGCAGAAGACAGACAGGTGTCCACAGCATTCCTGTCCTGGGCACGTGGCCTCCATGGAACTGTTTAGTGGAGCTGGCAGTGGCTGACATGAAGTAGATATTCCAGCAGTGGCTGTCAATTCTCTTTCTATTCTTACATTAACATGTTAGCACAAGAGACATTTTAGAGTCCCTGGGAGGCACAAAACCCCTGTTTGGTATAAGAGGATAGATCCGAAAGATCTGTTAAACAAACTGAACTAGTGGTATGGTAGAGGAAGCCATTGAATTTGTTCTGGCCTGGAAACTCCCCCAAGGATCAGGGTTTAATTGAGAGAGTTACTTGCCAGCTGGTTCCTTCATCCTGGAATTTAACTGGCTATGGCTAGGTAGGTTAGAATCCTCCGGAAAACTGAAAACCTTATGGCACATGAGGTATATATTCTATTCTCCTTCCAGTGACATCAGTAATAGGTGTTGAATATATCAAATATATTTAGCAGGACTAATATTCCAAGTCTTGGTCATCCCTCTCTCAAATTGCTTCCAAGTGCCTTAGAAGCTAAAAAAGTCATTGAACTGTGAGGTTGGGTATCTGGGCACCTGCTTCTAATAATGTTATGCTGGCAAATCTGCTTTCTGGGAAAAATAATCAGTTGTAGTGGTTTGCCAGCCACTGTGGTCGATTTCAGGCTTTCAACCTGACTTTGCTAAACACCAGATTAGAAGGAATGAGCACAACTGGGTCTTGTGAGCTGGCACAGACTCTGTACAGCTGAAGTTCTAGACCAGCCGCACCGTCCCAGGCTGTGCTTTGTGAACAGAACTTGTTCTCTGGGATTCTGCTTTCTCATTCTTGTTTCTCTTTTCTAAAAAGTCAAACCACACTAAAGTTTCCAAATCTGGGTATTAATAAACAAAAATATATGTTCTTGGCACAAAGAGACTTGGGAGCTTTGAAGTCAACAAACTAAGTCAATAAATATCTTTTTATTAGGGCTCTATAGAGATTTTTAATATGACTTTAATGTGATGACTCAGTCAAAGAATGCTATGGTATCTAGTTTTCTCTAACATCTTTTTCAGTGGCAGAGTTATTAACAATACCCAGAATTGTGTACTAGGTAATATTCTTGAAGTTCTCAAATTCAATTTCAAAAAGAAAGAACAAAAGAAACTGAGAACCCTCGTCCACACTTCTATCTCCCAAGTCCATTCCTTATTTATTTTTTTTAAGATTTATTTATTTATTTATACAGGCACTGGGTACAGTCAGAAGCACGGGAGGGTGAGAGAATTCACCAGAGCCAGAGCAGGGAGCAAAACAGGCAGACCTAGAAGGTACACTGCTGAGGGGAGCAGCGGGCGGCAGGGGAGGTCTGCGCGCCATGTGGGGCCCTCACCCGGCGCATGGGGATCGAACCGGCACTGTAGAAGCTGTAGGCAGCTTCACAACCCAGTGCTCAACCACCGCGCCACTGGGGAGGTCCTCCATTCCTTATTTTTAAACTAACTTTTGTTTAGCCATTTCCAAGTGCTGCTTGAGAAATGCAGCTGCACCTGGGTTTTCTAATTTAACACTAACCCTATCCTGAAAAATCGGAGTGGTCTTCTATCCAATTTCCGGGTTAGAAATCAGAGCCTACTCAATGTCACAGTTCTTTTAAAGTGAAAGAGGCAACTGATATTGCCAGCCTAAAAGTAGCTTTCCAAAGGCCCTGTAAAAACAAATGAAAACTAAGTTCCATATACATAATCACCATCGATTCTGTAGGTGGAGCGCTATTTTAGCAACAGTGACACCTGGTGGCTACATCTGCCCTGGCTTGGTAGCCAGAGAGACTAAAACAGGGATTCTTTTACAGGTAAGTTCCCCCCACCCCCCCCACCCCCGCCCCCAGAGTAATGGCAAGGCTGAGACTTGAAGAGAAGGCTGAGCCTCGATGGGATGATCATTTTGTCATTTCAGAAATAACCTGAGATGAAAAGAGTCAGAGCTGTCTGTTCTCCCCTTTTCTCTTCTCTCCAATTCTTTGATTCCTCTGATAAACTAGGAAGCAAGTAAGTTTGCTTTTACGTCCTACCCCACCCATACTTGAAACAAAACAGTACATTTTTAAATGCATGGGTGAATCTTTGATGTTACAAAACACTAATGGGCCTTAATTTCCATGGAACTTTCGGATTCTGGGAGGCCTTCTATACCCCTTTCATGTGTTTTCAGAGAGATTTCAAATGCTTCTTAATGAGATGGAAAAAGAGACACATTTTTTTCTAAAGCAGTCAAAATTATATTGGGTTCTTAGAAGATAACAGGACTGTTGTCAAATCATTTGAAGAAATGTCTGGAAGGAAATCTTACAAAGATATGAGAGAAAATCAGAAAGCCAAAATTGGACAAATAGGGTAGAGAAGGTGGATGAAAACAAAAATTTTTTCTAACCTTTTATTATAAAGCCAAGGCCATGCACTAGATCTTCAGACAACAGTGTGACAAGTTTCATTTGGGGGAGTTGGAGAATGGAGAGTTGAGGATGCACAGGAACTTGTTGCAGATTTTTAGGGGGTGAGGGGACTGTGCTCCAAAGGCAAAAGGAAGAAGTAGAATATGAACATGTGTGGCTCCCAATTATGTTGTTCTGCAGCCATATCAACTCTCAGGATTTCTCTTATGCCACTCACAGAAAAAAGGTGAATACTTGAGGGAGTCAGGAGAGTCCTACCAAAGACGGACAAAGAATTTTTGTTGTGTGGGAAAGCTCAGATGAGCTTGGGGACCTCATAGCCTTTGTCTGCAGGGTTTAAGGATGGCATATGGGGAGTTCAGAGCAAAGGAAAAGGGCAACAGGTCGCAAATGAGAAGTGGAAAGGTTACAGGTGAAAGTGAGAGTAAGGCAAGGAAGTAAACAGATGCGGGCTGGGGAGCAGTGTCAGAGCTAGGAGATCAACTAAACTATTTTCACCAGGTCAGTCTTGTTTTTGACTACCTATATGGAACTTTGTCCTCCCAATTTCTAGATGAAGTGGGGGTCAGTGAGGGCAGAAGTTGGGCAGATTATGATTTCTGAATGTGTTTCACATAACCTCTTTTTCTACTAGAATGTTCTTCCAACCCTCATTCCTGCCTCTCTAGTAGCACTTCAAATGATTAGTAGGTCCTTTCAGATTCACATCATTGGATATCCCTTGTCATAAGTAAGGGCTTAGCAAATGCCACTCAGATGGGCAGGAGGCATTGAGATGCAGAGAACATGAAGTTACACCTCACCTTGTTAGGAGCTTGGGGGTGGGGGGAAGTGGGAGTAGGGCAGCAGAAGGTCTCTCTTCCTTCCTCCATTGCGACAGGTCTCTTGCTGTGCTTGCTATTGTTATTGAAAACAATAACTTTGTCCCCAGAATAGAGCCCAAACTATCCTAGGCCAGAGACAACATTTTAATCTTTGCCTTTCTCTGCACTTTCCCAGGGTCACTGAATACAATAGGTGCCTACTACATGCTCATTTATTTGACTTGAATTTTCAGATGTCTGAGCCAGTGGGCTCTGCAGTGGATGCTTCCATTCCCAAAGCACAACACTCCATTGCAACAGAGGTGGTAGTTTTGTGACTGGGAAAGCCATGGTTCAGCAGCAAAGAGATTTATTTAGTAAAAAGCCAGTTTGGGAGTGTCAAGGGGAAATGGAAGTCAATGAATGGGTAATATCAAGTCTGATTAGGAGGCAAAAAAGAAAGACAAGTGAACCTGACCAAGAGCCACAGCAGGGATTCTGTGCGCCTTTCAGCTTGATCTGATCATTCCTTTGCTCTTCTCTCTCTGAGCCCATTCCCCATGCCCAGCCCGTCCCCACTGCTCTCTTGGTGAAGTTACTCCAAATGCTACTCTGAGTACAGAAAACTGTCTTCTAAAGAGTAATTTACTCATATCAAATGTGTGGGACTAGAAACAAGGCAATACATGATAACTTAATTAACACATTCTCAGATAAGACAGTCCTATTTTAAAACAAAAAGAGAGAGGGGAAAAAGTCTTCATAATTCATCCTTAGAAAATGAGGCTCCTCTAGCAAAATAACCACACTATCTGTCAGAAGCTGCCATGAGCTGCTCCTTAATCAGCAGCGGTGGGTAGAAATGCCTGTAGGGATAAGAGCACAAGCAGACCAACTTGTCAGCGGATCCCAGAGGTCACCTCACATCACCTTACCCATCGATGCTCTTCTGATCCCAATTTCAAATTCAGTCTCCAAAATTCTCTTTCTGCGGTAAATATACAAACTGATAAAGATAGTTCATTTTTAAAATGACATTTCAAAGATTGGGAGTGAGAAGCTGGGGAAAGAAAAAACCCTGAAGTCCTCCTGCCTTCTGTTGTGTCTGACAAAGCTGTGAAGGCCAACTTCATTTAGTCCCTTCAGGGTCTATTTCCAAAGGAAGGTGAACCCACTATGAAGAAGTCCAGAAGTTGTGTGTTCAGTTATTTCCAGCTTCCTGAAGGACTCAGAGTCAGCTGTGCCGTAGAGCAGACTTGTCCAGTTGTTTCCTATGAAACTTACTACAGATAGAGTTTTGCCCTTTACTCATTTCTAGACATTCAGAGGCATTGCCTGTCCTTAAAAGGACATCTTCCATCATTTTAATTGACATTTAATGACATTTTCAAGCTATAGTTTTAATAATAGGGGAACAATAGTTATATAGTGTCCACCTTCTTGTGAGGCATCTGAGAAGCTATTTCTGTGCCTCTTCTACATTATTTTGTTTATAAACTATTATTATAAATTATAAATGTCCACTCTAGAAAATTGTGAATCTTGAAGAATAATATATAGTGGGAAATAAAACTCCAAAATCTCTCTCTTTCTCTCTCTCCTCTCTCCTCTCTTCTCCCCCTATCCCAGAATGGGATTTCCAAAATGTACCTAGGTATGCATTTTATAAGACAGAGGAATACAGTGTTAGGAAATGTTTTAAGATTCTTTTACTCATGAGGTCCCATTTTGAAGTGGGTTTATGGAGAAACCACTTCTTAAAACAAGTTTCATTTAGGAATTGCTTCCTCTGTTTACTCAACTTCTCACTGGCCCCTTGATACCACTTAACAAGTATCAGGTAACAAAACTGCTATGACTGAACTAAGTGACAGGTGCATAAAGTACCAGAATATCTCAATGATCATCAAAAATACTGCCTTGCATATGGAAAGTACAATCCATTTTCCTTTCCAGTGAATGTATGGTGAAGAATTCCCTTCTCAAATATTCATTTTAAGATAAGGAGTAGTGAGGCAGAGATCTATAAACATGTAGTTTTGGATATTTTCTTTGAAGGTAACTTTGGTGAGATAGCTATTTTAAAGTTATGACAGCCTTTATCACAGAACAACAAATGTAAATGACATTAGTCTTCGGCAAAGAAAAATTTGCAGTCACGGGAAAAGGAAAGAATGTGCAGAGATACAGTGGAACGACGAACTAGGTAATATTGGAGATTCTTTTCTCCCAGTTATCCCTATAAGGGAGTGAAGGACACTTGAGACCTGCATTGTTCAGCCATTTTTATTAGTTTTTCCATGTTGTCAAGGAAGGAAAGTAATAGATAAGTCCCCCTCCGACACATTTCTATCCTTTGGTTTATTAGCTTATGTTCTTGCTAATAGCAGCATAAAGATTGTAGGAGGGAATATGTAAGGGTGATGTGAAGGAAACAGGTTTTTGTCATGTCAGCCTACAGTTGAAGCCTGGTTTCCCTTTATCCTTGTCAAGGTGACCTTATCCAGTTGACAGGCAGGGTCTCATATGTAATGGAGGTAAAAGTGGTTCTTCTTTTATATTGATAGGATTGCTATGAAGATAAATTCAAGATGATGTAAGTAAATACCAACTTGCACTTAATTTGTATATAATAAATGCTAGTTCTGCTCTAAAAGTTCTGCCAATAGCTAAAGGCAGAAAACTCAGTTGATTCCAGTTCTCCCTACCCTGTTCAGTCTAAGGTATGCACCATTGTTTTGTAGGCCAAGTTCTACATATATGTATATACCAATTTTGGTCCCCAAACTTGAGTGTGTGGGAACTAGTTTCCTTCTGTCATTCTTCAGAGCATTAAGGAATGTATCTGAGTTATTACAGGCCCTTTTCCTCCTTTCTCACTCTTGATTGTGCCTGACTTTCTGAGGTTATATGGTAGATGGAAATGGGACAAAATGGTCAGGGCCATTATATCCTGGGGGCTACTGACTTCTCGGGGGTTTTGCCTGCTGTGTTTCCTTCAAGTGCCCTGACTTACTGAATGCCTACTACTGTAGGTAGGAAAATCTTAGCTAATGCTGGAAACCCCCTGCTAAGACCCTTTCTTGATTGGCTCAGAGTGACAGCTCTATGCCACATCCCTTTGGCCTGTTAAAAGGCCCCTCTTCCCTTACTCTCTGCAGCACTGGTAAGATATCAACTGATTAAGACTTTTCTAAATACAGACAGCTTTGGGCTTCTTCTGCCTTTCAACCCACTCAAATTCCAACTTTTAGAAATGTAAGGAACTCGACGCCTGGTAACTTGCTTCAAAAATGGGAAGCGGAAAAAGTTTAAGGAGAGAAGGACAATGGAATGGTGCAATTAATTATCCTGCCACATGCACAGGCCACCATCATTTTTCTTTAACTCCAGGGCAGGCAAATGGGAATTTTCTTCCTGCTGCATCCAGATTTCAAAAAAAAAAAAAAAAGATCTAAGAAATGTGGTATGAGAACTCCTTCTGAGTGTAATTACTTGGCTACCTCTTTTCCCCTTATACTGAGTTCTCCTACCTGGAACTCTCAGCACACAGGAACAGTTCTCCCCTTTCTGCTGACACTGCTCTTAGCGGCAAGTGCCTTCATCACCCAAGACGGCTGTTTCTTAGTCCTCAAGGCGTGGATCAAGGGACATCTCCTTCGTGGATCCTTTTGTAATCTTGACACTCTTCTCTTTAGTTATAATGCATCTCTTCTTTTTCCCAGGACACTGTAATTATAACACCATTGAGCACTTAATCCTTCTTCATCTCAGGCTCTCTGGCATTTTCTGATTTCGCTTCCATAGATGATAAGCACCTTGAAAACAAGTTGTGACAAATTAATTTTTCCTGAAAAGAATCCAAATGGATTTTTTTAGAGATTTATTTATTTTTGCATAGAAGAGCTGGGTTACAGGCCAGAGGTGTGGGGGTGGTGGGGGTGGTGAGAGGATTCACCAGAGACAGAGTGGGGAACAGAACAGGAAGAATGACTGAAATATACTGCTGAGGGGAGCAGCGAGCAGGTCAGGAGAGGTCTGCTACTCCATGTTGGTCACCTCCCTGGCTGGGAATTGAACTCATGTGCAGTGTCCACAGATAGCTTCATAGTGTTGTGTCTTAACCCCTTGTACCACCAGGGAGGCCTCCAAATCAAATATTGATATAAAAGAATCAGTTGCTCTGAAAGTGTGGTGACCTTCTTTATATTGAATAGAACACATTGGAGGGAATATTTGTTTTTGTTTTGGGATAGGGCAATGATTCTTCATCTTGGTTACCTATTACAATGATCTACATCATTTCTGAAGAAAGCAGTGTATAGATCCCACCTTCAGTATTCTGATGTAATGGGTCTCAGATGGTGTTTCAGATATGGTTGTATTTTTAAAGCTTCCTGGTTGATTTGAAGGTCCAGGGAAACTTGAGAAGCACTGGTACAGAGGTGAAAGAGCTAATGGTGGAATTCCTGACCCACATTTTCTGCCATTTATTTAGATTTCATTTTTAATAGTTCTAATTTTCCTTTCTCCTTAATTTCCTAACTTGTTTATCATCTTTTGGTTTTGTGTGCATTTTTGTGAATCGGGTCAAATTCTTTTGGGAGTAGGCAGGAGAGTTTAATCAGGTTACTAGAAGGATATTCCAGGCTTCCCAATATACTAGTTCCATTGGATTTTAAGAAAAGTTTTTTAAATTCTCAAAATAAATTTTATATTATGATAACACTTACTGTATTTTTTTATTTTATTTTTTTTATTATTCATTTATTTACACAAGCACTGGGTACAGTCAGAAGCGCGGGAGGGTGAGAGAATTCACCAGAGCCAGAGCCGGGAGCAGAACAGGCAGAAGGACCGAAGTACACTGCTGGGGGGAGCAGCGGGCGGCAGGAGAGGTCTGCGCGCCATGTGGGACCCTCCTCCAGTGGCCGGGGAGCAGCCGGGGATCGAACCAGCGCTGCAGAGGCTGCGGGCAGCTTCGCAACCCAGCACTCAACCGCTGTGCCACCGGGGAGGCCCAACACTTACTTTAAAAGAACATTCATTGCATCCAATTGCACTCATGCCTTAAATGCTTCTTTTAGCTAAGGGAAACAACAAAGGAAATAATAAGCATATATCAAAACTTCAAAAACTTTGGTTATCTTTAAACTTGCTTAATTTTCCCAACTCTCTATTAGTCTGAAATTCTTAGTGCATATTTTATTCATTTATTAACTGAGGGGAAACCCATATCAGGATTGGGTTATTGAAAAAGCATTGCAACAATTCTTTGAGAATCTGAAATTTTGAGATTGAGTTGGTTGAAATTGAAACACATAGTTCAACTTGCATATTTGGTCAGGACTCCCTATCTAATGTAGGGAGCCAAGTCTCTTGTTCATAATTAAATATCACAAAAATATTGTATAATTGTATCTTAATGAAATATAAGCCATCATTTAAGCAACTAGGACACTATGAAATCTTTCTAATATAGGTAGAATAAATTTTCCATAGCTGATTTGATTTAATCCTGCAATACCAGTACTTACTACCACAATTGAATTAGGACATAGATGAGGTGACTGCTTTAGATGAAGTAATAGCAAAAAAAAAAAAAAAAAAAAAATAAGTCACAATCTCAAGATAGCAAAAGCAAAATCTTCTATAATTGATACTTCAGAGTATAGAAATATTCCACTTATTTCAGTTCATATATTTAAATTCAATATCTTCCCTCTTTAGGTTGCACAATACCAATACCTAATGTTTAGGTTTCTTTCCTGGTGGTGCGTAGGTATTATTCTAAAAAAGCTACCAGAAATTAAATATTTTGAAAGCCTAATTTTGTTCTCAGAACAAAACAAAACCAAAAAAAAAATGGAAAAAAATGGGAACAATTTCACAGATGTTCACAGGATAAATCACAGGAAGGAAAGAGCCTGGTGGGATCATATTTCAGGCATGCTTGCACTTAGGAAGTTGCTGGAGATATCATGATACTTTTGTGCAATGGTCTCTCCATTCGTAAAATAGAAATGCAAACATCTCTTACTTCCTTCTAGCTGATATGGAAGTTATACAATATTGAACCTTATTCTTTCTGGAGAAGAGAGAGGGAAGAGTTGTCTGTAGTTGTTAATCTATGCAGTAGGAAGTTCATAAATATCTAAAATATATATGTATGAACTAATAGAGGTTTTCATAGCTCATTAAAAGCTTCCTGAAGTATGTGTGGAAAAAAGTATATATATATATATATATGTATATATATATATACACACACACACGCCTAATATATGACATTTATTTAAATTATAGTAGCAAATTCAAAGATGAATTCGTTTTCCTTCAGGTGCTCTGTCTCATAACCTCTAGGCTACTGATCATTTCTATTTCCCCGAATTGCTTTTTTTTTCCTTCTTAATTGGCTTCTCTAGATAATTCTGCAGGATAAACAAGAAAATAGTCTCTGGGATTAGTAACACTGAACAGGTGCAAAATGTACCACTGAAAAGCTAGTTAAACCTCAAAGGTGAGAGCTCCAACTATAAATTAAATGAAAGACACATAGCCTCATCAGTACCCATATGTTGGTCAACTGGGGATGCTCTTATCAGAGCAATCTTTGTAACTGTAACAAGCCTGTTTCAATGCTACCCACAGCATGAAGCTGATTCCTATTTTGCATTGTAATAGATTATACAGCTTCAATTTTTAATGGACATGCCCTAACATATTGGGACTCTCAGGAGACACAGCAGTGGCATTGACAAGGAAGGGCAGAGGGCTAAGCAGTATCATGCAATATTTAAAATGTTTTTTCTTGACAACCATCAAACTGTCATTACCACCTATGATGATTCACGCACTTCCTGCTGTCAAAAATAATAGCATCTCCTATTGCAAAGGGCTGTTACAGAATGACCATCTAAATGTCCAGTTTCTGAAAGACATGGGTATTCACATATTGATTATAAGATAAAAATGCTTAATTTGTTAATATATGAAAAAAAATGTTGCTACATAGCTTTGCTTTTTAAAGTGAGAAATAAGACAAGGGAGAATATAGCATCAAGAAAAGAACCCCACGGCTGCATCACAGGAAATCATGATAATACCTGTCATGAGATTATGTCACCTTTGCCAGAATGGTCTCCAAATAGCCATTGAACTAAGCTGGAAACTTGTTTGCCCAAGACTGACTGGTTTCCTGGGATTTGGGACTTTCACTGCTAAGATCAAGAGAGTCCTAGGCAAGCAGGGATGAGTTGATTAACCTGCTGGAATCTTTTCACTTACCATCAGTGTACACCTTGATCTAAAATAGTATGAAACCATATATTAACTACCCAACAACTGAAAACTCTGTGGGAACTCTTTGTCACACTTTCAGAATAAAGGAAGACAAAGTAATAATAGATTTTTCATGATTACCTAACTATTATACTTAGGCAAAAATATAAAGAACTTCACCTTTTTCTAAATTTTATACTGTAGTTTGAGCAGTACGATCACTGATATGATTGTAAAGGTTTGCTACTATGATCTCATATACAGAAGGGAAACTGAAAAAGTATTGAGTTGGGTTTAACTAATCTGAACCTAGATTAAATTGTTGAGGTTATAATCTTAGAATAATTTAAGACCAGATGTCACATGTTGTGGAAACTCTATTGCATCAGATTAGGGTTCCCATTCCAATAGAATTTTCTTTCTGGAGGTCATGAGACAAGGTCACCCTTTATGCATTGAATACTCTAGGGGGAGTGGGAATTCCCATGGTCAATCACCCAGGGAAGTGACAGCTCCTGGATAGAGGAAGAAATTGGAGAGGGGAAATGTGAAACCTAAATATGAACACGTCCAGATGTCTCCTGGAGAGAAGATTGCCTTAGTGATGAGAACTAGGCAGAGTGGCTCATTGTGAGTTGCCCTATGGAAGATGTGTTCCAAGTGGGACCAGATCTAGCCCTGCCCCAGTTTGTTCATCTTCTTAACCCTTCGAATCTTTAGTAAAGTCTTATGAAGATGTGCAGGTTGGCCCCAGCTGGACTATAGAAAGTTAAGGGAAAGGACTCTTCCTGTACTTGGGATGAAAGGTTACAGCAGTGTTTCTCAATCTCTTTTTTTCCCTTTTCATTTTCAAGCCCCAAAAGAGCCTTGTTAGACATTTTCCCCCAGTTGCCTCCTCCACGAAATTTTAATATCCCCCCAGTTGCCTCCTCCATGAAATTTTAAATTTTAATATCACAAAATGTACCTGTTTATGTATTATATACATTTCTGCACTTTTTACATTAAATGAATTAGATATTTTCACCCCCACAACAACCAATTTTCACCCCTGTGGACACAATATCACCCCCATTGAGAAAGCTTGGGATAGAGAGAAGGGATAATAAATAACTTGAGAGACACTGCCTCTTCAGTATCACAAGTGATCTGCAGCAAAGCTAGTGTCAGCTCACCAGGTAGAGTAGTGAGCAGAAGTCTGAAGAGACCCCAGAAGGCAGACTAGGTGCGCAGAGTACACAAACATTCCCACATTGGAGACTAAATTCTCTGTAGCTGAATAGGGCACCGTTTCTAAGTCATCATACTAGTTATTCAAGGAACTGTAATTTCATTTTATGGCTTGGCCAGAGATAGTTATAGGCTGGTAAGACTATGGAAGATTTGCTTTACAAATAAAAATATTTTTTTCCCAAAAATTGTTTCAGTGGGGCTTACAGTTCTCAGTGAAAATGGAATATATACACTTCACTGCAATAAGGAGGCATGAATGATGAAATACAAAGAGAGCATAATAACTAAGATGATTAATTTCTCTAAAAACAAGGATTAAAGTGGAAATCATTGACCAGTAGCACACTTCAGAAACTTTTGGCTGATACTGGACTGATGTTTTGATGAAGGCTAACCAGAAATTTGATCTAAGATTGTGATCTCAAATTGCCACAACACTGATGTATCCACCTTTAGTCTTTTGCACTGGAAACTCTGTTGCCTGCTCTGAGAAAAAATAGCATGTTGCATATGTTGCATAGTGAGAACTCTCTTTTGGTCAGATCTGAGCTCCACTTCCAACTATGCTGCCCTAAACTCCAGATTCTTGGCTTTTGGCCATTAGTTCTCTAATCTATATAGTTAAGGGGCTATTATAGATAGTCATTAATATTATTTGAAGACATAGAATTACATGATTTGCTTTCCTATGCCCCCAAGGAAGTAAATATTTGATAAGAAATCCAGTAACCAGCTATTGAGAATTTACTAAGTCTCTCCTACTTTCAACATTGTGCCGAGTACTGAGATGACTGAATTAACACAATCCATTCAATCAGTTCTCTTCTTTGTAAATATCTAAAGTTTATTGTGGGGGCCTCCCCTGGTGGCGCAGCGGTTGAGTGCTGGACGGTGAAGCTGCCCGCAGCCTCTGCAGCACAAGTTTGATCCCCGGCCACCGGGCGAGGGTCCCACATGGCGCGCAGACCTCTCCTGCCGCCCGCTGCTCCCCTCAGCAGTGTACTTCAGTCCTTCTGCCTGTTCTGTTCCCTGCTCTGGCTCTGGTGAATCCTCCTCACCCTCCCACGCTTCTGACTCTACCCAGTGCTTGTATAAATAAATAAATAAATCTTAAAAAAATAAAGTTTATTGTAGTCACAATTTAAGCTAAGTCCTTAAAAGCAAGTATTGCAGAGAATTAATCCTGTGACTTAAATTTATGCCAAAATGTAACTATCAGTTCCTTGCCTAACAGTAGAGTTTAGTAATGAGAAAGGCAGGAAACCTTGAGCTGGAGGCAGGACATGTGAATAAAAGGATAACTAACCAAGAAACTAGAGCCATTGCTGCTGCTGCTGCTGCTACCTTGGACTTTTGCACATGGGTATTCCTTGGAACTTCAATGGGCAAGGGTGACAGTGCTTTTGGCTTGGGCTTTATTATATCAAATATATATATATATATATATATATACTTGATACATATATTTATATATATGGTAGCTTAAAGATGGACTCAAATCCTTAGCTACCATTCTAGTATGGGGAGAAATGGTTGAAACATGAAACATTGAGCCTATGATTGGCACGATCTCCAATAAATGGAATATATCCAAATTGATAGTTTATCTTAAAGTATTCTTCCATATGTTTTATCACTTTAAGTTTTTTTGGTTCTTGCTTCACAACAGTGAAAGTCATGCTGTTAGACTAGGAGAAAGGACTTTGCATTTGAAACCAAACATGCTAAATACCTACAGAACTTATTTTTTGATTTGGAACACTTTTAAGGGTAACTGTTACCCCTGGCTAGTTTTTTTTTTTATAAAGCCTGGTTTATTTTGCTATGATAAAAAGCAGCAAAATATGTATTAACAGCTTTTGTATAACTCCAGAATAGTTGAGGAAATCCTTTGACTTCATTTTTTTCCTGTGGAATGAAAAGTGTGCAGACTATCATTATCGTCCATCTTCTGTAACATCTTTCCACTGTGCACTGTGACCTCCAGTCACTCTCCAGAAGGTTTACTGGTCCCTCACTCCTATCCCACAGCTCAGTATGTTAATACTTCTACTGCCATTAGTCACGTACTATCTGTATCCTCCATGGACTGTGTACTCCCCAAGGGCAGGAATCATGATTATTCATCTTAGTCTTTCCTGGCACCTGGCACAACATCTGCATAATATATACACTCAATTAGTGTTAATTGAATGAAAGTAAACTACTTTTATTTTCAGTGGCCTTCTAATTATGTAAAGCAGTATAGCTGTAATGAAAAACAGAATCCTAAATGTAACATAAGAGTATATCTCTGTTAGAATTAAAATCTTTTAGAAATAGAAAAAGAATTTTATCAAAATACATATTTTCTAATTTATACAAATACAGGATATCCTTAAATTACTGATTCTTATGCATTTTTATGTGAATATATACAAAAATAATCTCCCATTAATTTTATTTGTCCTGTTTGGTTTTAATTAGCATTATTAATATAAGATAAAACATGCAAACTTAGGAAACAGATGATAATATTTTTCACTTTTTTATCCCCATATTTGAAGGCCTGTAGATATAATCACTTAGTGTCTAAATATTTATTTACAAAATGTCAACAGACAGGAAGAAGTGTAAATAGAAATGCTAGTGGTTTTAATGAGAACCAGCTCTGAAATCTAAGACTAACAGGGTCTCAAATACTACAAATAAATACTTACTCTTCTGGACCACTACTTATCTGAACCCAAATCAAACAAACTTCTTATTATAGTTTCCTGAACAATGGATACACAAATACTATGAAGAATAAATGTTAACTTTATATTTACATTCATCTCCCCTTTACTTGCCCCATCTTATATAATTTGTTATCTGCTGTAGCATCCATGGATATATTTTATATGCTATCATGCATGAAAGAACTATGATTTATTTTTGAATAATTGTTGTTAATGCTAGCTAAATTGTTAGACAAGTAAACAAGCAGCTCAGGGTGACAGGTCATTTCATAGATCTCAAAAGGTCATAGTGAAGTTGAGAATCTATTAAATTATGTTGGACTCTGTTGATGATTATATTACAAAATATGTTTTGAATGGTAGTGTAGTAATGGATTTTAACAAAGAATTTTCTGTCTGAATATGTCAATAGTACCAAGGTTGAGAAACCATGATGTGAGAAAAGGAACATCAAAAAGAAACCAGATATAATTTATGTCATTAAACATGAAGCTATCTTTCAGTTTCTTGCTTCTCAAGTCACAATCAATAGAATATTCCTAATGGTAATTTTGCAAAGAATGTTGAAATGTTCTCCACATACCTTTTTGTGGTTGATGTTTTATAATTGAATTTGTATCCACAAAAGTAAAAACTCAAATTTAGTTTGTTATGAAAATAGTAGGGAACCAAACTAAGGTATTTTGAGGGTAGATCTTAGTAAACATATCGTGATAGTTCATAAATTTTATAGTCCACAAGATTCATCTAAGCACTTGTTTAAGGTATAGTTCTTATACTTCCTGTTAATAGATTATGATTTAATGGTCATCAGCTCAATAGACCATATTTTGAAAAATAATAATTTAGTGGAATGAGTCATGAATGTAAGACTTGTATCATCTTTTCCCAAACATAGACAATCAGCATTATCTGGGGAGTATTTAAAAAATAAAATATATTCTAATGGTCTTATTCTCAGAAACTCTGATTCAGTAAATCTTGAAATGGGACTCATACAACCATGTATATTTTTATTTTTTTTTATTTTTTTTTTTTTTATAGAGGCATGCTTTATTTATTTGTTTGCTGGTTGGTTTGTTTGTTTTGTTTATACATGCACTGGGCACAGCCAGAAGCGTGGGAGGGCGAGAGAATTCACCAGAGCCAGAGCGGAGAGCAGAGCAGGCAGAAGGACCGAAGTACACTGCTGAGGGGAGCAGGGGGCGGCAGGAGAGGTCTGCACGCCATGTGGGACCCTCCTCCGGTGGCCGGGGAGCAGCCGGGGATCGAACCGGCGCCGCAGAGGCCGCGCGCAGTTTCGCAACCCAGCGCTCAACCGCTGCGCCACCAGGGAGGCCCAACCATGTATATTTTAAAGCCCCCAAGTTGATTCTATTGATCAACCTGGGATTAGATTTGCCACCACAGTCTATTATTATAATATATCATTTAGTTTAAATTCATTTTTGACAGAAGCTAGATGAAAGTCCATTCAAAACTGAATTTTCTAGACAGCTCTAGGGCTAGACATAGGGCAGGCTTTTGATTTAGATTGAATGCCTAGAGAGTAAACCTGCATAAGTAGGTCAAGTAGATAGCTTCAAAAATGACCCCTGCCTCCTGGTATTTTTTTTTTTAAGATTTATTTATTTATGCATACAAGAACTGGGGTACAGGCCAGAGGTGTGCGGGCAGTGGGGGCGTGGGGGTTAGAGGATTCACCAGAGACAGATTGGGGAACAGAACAGGCAGATTGACTGAAATACACTGCTGAGGGAAGCAGCGGGCTAGACAGGAGAGATCTGCTGCACCATGTGGGTAGCTCCCTGGCCGGCCGGGATCGTCGAACTCATGCTGCGGAGGCTGTGGATAGCCTCCACAGGCTGTGGATAGCTTCGCAGTGCTGTGCTTAACCCCCTCCACCACAAGGGAGGACCCCCTCGTGGTAATCATAGCCTTTTATTATCCCCTCTTCTTGAGTGTAAGGTGGACTTTTTGGACTGACTTCCAATGAGTAAAATATAGCAGAAGTGATGGGATGTCACTTCTGAGATTAAGTTAGAAAAAGATTGTAACTTCTACCTCAAGTGCC
The DNA here is from genome assembly GCF_014898055.3 of Talpa occidentalis. NCBI lineage: Eukaryota > Metazoa > Chordata > Mammalia > Eulipotyphla > Talpidae > Talpa > Talpa occidentalis. The sequence goes on from NW_026555331.1 coordinate 84,982,640, forward strand.
CTATCTTGATCTGTCACATACTTTCTCCAATTGGGTGACAGTTGCTTTGTTGTGAACTGCCCTATGGAGAGAACTGCCAATTGTCACATGAGTGAGCATGTAAGTGGATCATCTCAGTACAGTCTTGAGAAAAGAGATGCCCAGGATGACTCTGATTGTAATCTTACAAGTGACCCTGAGCCAGAGGCACCCAATTAAACTGCACCTGAATTCCTGAAATGAATATTTGTTGTTTTTATACAATAAATACTAGGGAAATTTGATACACAGCAATGCTTAACAAATACAAGTGACATCAAGGTCCTTAAAAATTCAAGGATGAGTTTAACTGTTTAAAAAAGGAAGGTCACCATGAGACAGAATTTGTTTCAAAATATTCTTGAATGAAAGTAAAGAACCATCATGGTAATTGATGTCATTTAGCATGAAATTTATTATTGACAAGTGTGAAACAAAAGGGCTATATCATAATCACCGGGTCCAGGCCCAGCTGCAGTTGGAGCAAATAGTGAAGTTTCTGCAGTAGTGCTCATTAAGTGGCCTCAACACAATAGTTGCTTCCCAAAGTGGCATATAATTGGTAAAGATTACAGTAATTATTTGGAAGTCAATAGCCAAGTTGTTTGAAATCAACATGGATGTATTTAGATGTTAGTTTAGTGTCAGTAGAAACCCTAAAGTAATGACAGAGAAATTGGCAATATGAATAGACAACTATCTGATGGTTAACATGAAATCTTTGACTAAGAATTCTTGCCAATATCCTAGTATTGGTTTCAGTGAGAGCACAAAGGAATGTTTCACTTTCCAGGTCAGTTAGCACACTCTTTGAAGTTAGGCTCTCTCTGGTGGAAAATCACAAATTCTGCAGTGTCATTTGAATCGTATGGGCTGCCGTTCCTGAAAATAGTTTGCATTTATTTAACAGAATTTTAATTGAGATATCTTTGAAAATGCCATCTTACTTTTATACAAATAGTCAACTGAGAGGATGACGAAGATTGACCAAAAAGATCTGGCTGATTTCCTCCTTCATTTTCTTTCTTTCTTTTTTTTAAAAAGATTTATTTATTTTTATACAAGAACTAGGGTACAGGCTAGAGGTGCAGGAGGGTGAGAGGATTCACCAGAGACAGAGAGGGGAGCAGAACAGGCAGACTGACTGAAATACACTGTTGAGGGGAGCAGCGGGAGAGCCAGGAGAGGTCTGCTCCGCCATTTGGGTTTCTCCCTGGCCAGCTGGGAATCGAACCTGTGCTGCAGAGGCTGCAGGCAGCTTCACAGCACTGTGCTCAACCCGCTGCTCCACCAGGGAGGCCCTCCTCTTTCATTTTCATTGTCGGTTCTTTAGTAACATTTCATTTTATTTAAGGTCTTAAAAGACAGTTTTACTCAATTTTAGCCTAAGGTATAGTCTTATTTGGAATGTATGACATTAAATTATAGGTGTTCTCTTCCATTAATTAACAGTAGAGATTTTGAAGTCAAACTAGTCAACAAGCTTTCTGTTTCACCAGTCTAATTATTAATCTCTACATGAATTTTGACATTACCTCACTTCTCTAAATATTTGCTTTTTCATTGTAAAATGGGATCACTATAGAACCTACCTCATATAATAATAAGTAATAACACCCAAGTGATATTATATTTTTATTATAATGCCTCCAACACTGTAATTGCTCTGTATATTCATATTATTATTAAAAAGTAATAATTATTCTCTATCATCTTAGATCAAGTGTTTATGTATATTTGTGTCCTTTCCTTTCTGACCAGCTACGAGTTGTTTTGGAATTGCTTCTCAAATATCATTTGGAACGTAGAATTCATGCAGCAAAAGAATCTTTCAGATGAGAGGGTGATGAAAATCACAAAAAATATTAGTCATTCAAAGGCACTCAGAGTAAAATTGGAAGTTCCTTTTTGAGTGATATAGTATATAATGTACTCCAGTAAAATATGAATAGATCCAGAAGCAGATGTAATAAACAATGGTATGCAAAGCTAGTAAAACTTATTTTTAAAATAAGTATAAATAAATAAAAAAATGAATGATTAAATTTATGTCCTTGAAACAGGGAAAAATCATGTGACAAAAAGTCATCAAAAATTGGTGAGTTTAGGGCCTCACCTGGTGGCGCAGGTGGTTGAGCACCATGCTGTGAAGCTGTCTGCAGCCTCTGCAGCGCCGCTTTGATCCCAGCTGGCCCACGAGGTTCCCACACGGCACTGCAAACCTCTCCTGTCTCGCCCACTGCACCCCTCAGGGTGTATTTTGTCAGTCTGCCTGTTTCGTTCCCTGCTCTGTCTCTGGTGAATCTTCTCACCCTCCCGCACATCTGGTCTGTACCCCGGTTGTTGTATAAATAAATAAATAAATCTTTTAAAAAATGTTGGTGAGTTTGCCTAGGTATTTAACCAAAGGACACAGAATCATTAATTCAAAGGGGCACCTGCACCCCATGTTTATAGCAGCACTATTTACAATAGCTAAGCTATGGAAACAACCCAAATGCCCCAAAATAGACAAGTGGATCAAGAAGATATGGTGCATATACACAATGGAATATTACTCGGCAATCAAAAAAGATAAACTCATGCAATTTGCAGCAACATGGATGGAGCTGGAAGGGATCTTGCCAGAAAGAAAAAGAAAAATACCGGAATGTCTCACTCATAGCAGGAATTTAGAAAACCTAAATAAGGGACCAGAAGAAACACTAATTATAAAATAAAGTAAAAATCAAAATCAACAAGCAACTATAAACCAGAGACACGCAATGGGGTGGGGTGGGTAGGAGGGATTAGGGTCAAAATAAGGGGGGTGGGAATTGTATGGGAATATAACCAATATAAAAATGCATACATTGTGCAAAAATGAAAAATGATGTAAAAAAATATATAAAATAAAAAAAAATTGGTGAGTTTGACTGTACCAAATGTTAGGACTTTTCATTGATGAATTAAAATAAAAAGACTAATAGAATAAAAAGATAAGCTTAAAATCACAAATAGACTAAAAAGGTAATAACATTCTGGGAAAAAAATTTTCAATATATTAGTAAGGGCTTTTCATCAAGAATATATAAAGGATTTCTACAAATCCATAAGAAAAGGATAAGCAGTTCAATAAAAATTTGCAAAACAAAGAAATAAAATCAATTAATACAATAGAAAATATAAATTGCCAGTGCAGGTATAAAAATTTATTCAACCTCACTAATATTCAAGGAAACAAAAATTCAAACAACATAGTCCTCTATCTTATTCTCAATTATTAAAAGTTTTGATAATTTTATGTGTTTATGAGGGTTGATGAATGTGATCCCATACAGTTTAAAAATTTGAATGCTTAAATCAAACTAGACTACTACCTCACACCACACGCAATAACAAACCCAAAATGTATAAAATAATTGAAGATAAAATATTTAAAATCATAAAATACACAGAAAAAAAATAGGCAAAAACTCCATGAAACACACCTCAGAAACATCTTTGAGGACTCATCTCCAGAAACAAAGAAAATGAAGGAAAAGTTAAACAAAGGGGACTACATCAAACTAAAAAGCTATATACAGGAAAAGAGATAATAACCAAAACAAAGAGACCCTATTGATTGGGAGAAAGTATTTACACTCCATACAAATGATAAGGGACTGATCTCAAAGATCTGCAAAGAGGTCACACAACTCAACAAAAAACAAAGCAAACAATCCAGTCAAAAAATGGACAGAATATCTAAAAGGACACTTCTTCAAAGAGGAAATGCAAATCAGGCATATGGCCAACAGGCATATGAAAAATGCTCACCATCACTTATAATCAGGGAAATGCAAATCAAAATCACAATGAGATACCACCTCACACCAGTGAGGCCCATGTTAAAAAAAAACAAAAAAACTGGAAACAGCAAATATGGTGAGGATGTGGAGAAAAAGGAACACTCTTATACAGTTGGTGGGAATGTAAACTAGTCCAATCACTATGGAAAGCTGTGTGGAAGACCCTCAAACTACTAAAAATTGAGCTACCATATGACCCAGAAATTCTACTCTTAGGAATGGACCCAAAGGACACAAAAAACATTAGTTTGAAAGGAAACATGCACTCCTATGTTTATTGCAGCATTATTTGCAATAGCTAAGATATGGAAACCATCTAAATACCCCAAAACAGATGACTGGATCATGAAGATGTGGTGTATATACACAATGGAATACTACTCAGCAATCAAAAATGACGGTGATGGTTCACAGCTGATTTGGTGATGGGAATTTTATGGGTATTACACCTTAGGGGAGAAAGCAAACATTGTACAAAAGTGAATGATGATGTAAAAATAAATATATAAATACATTAAAATTTTTTAAATGCTTAACTCATTTCCCAGGAATAATTGGGCATCTACCCTAAAAAGATACCACTCCTGGAAATAAAGTGGCATGTGTAAGATTATTAAAAAAGATAGAAACAGCCTGAGTACCTTTCAGAATTGTCACTATAAGTATTAAGAAGCAGTTAAAAGAGAGGATTTGATAGTCTGTGTTTATAGCTATCATCTATAATTTTCTTAGAGAATACTTCATTTTATTTTATTTATCTCATTTATTTTTTATTTATTTTTTTAATTCTTCAGACTTGGTTTATTTTATTTTTTTAATATATTTCTTACATCATTTTTCATTTTTGCACAATGTATGCATTTTCATCTTGGTTATATTCCCCATACAATGAAAAGATCTAGTATGACTACTTCATTTTATATTTCTAGAAAATCAATTAAGAAGATAAAGTTTAAGAAATAAAAAAAAAAGTAAATGTTATGGGGCAATTTGAAAATTGCTCTGCTTCTAATTAGAACGTTATGGTCTCTTAAAATTGCTCTTGATTAAAATGCTTTTCATGCATAATTATTGTGAGAACTTCTGTTTGTAATCATAGTTTTCCAGAAGAAAAAATAATATAAAGTGAATTTCTAGAACTGGACAGTGATTTCTGCTTTTAAAAACAGGTTTTCAAGTTTTATAAAAACATTTCCCTTATTGGAGCAATTATTTTTCTTGCATAAATAAATAAAAATGATAAAAAAATAAATAAAAGAGAGAATTTGGACCAAGACGGTTAAATTTCTAAAAGTATTTTATTGAATTATGGAAGCATGTTGTAGAGTGGTATGTGTAAATCAGTACCATTATAAATTTCAAAACCATGAAGTACTATTTTATTTTTCATGAGTATAGATATACATGTGTGTATTTTAATATTTTAAATGGTCTGAAACAAAGTATCACCAAACTATGACTTATATGCTTCAAGTTAAGCACGGTTTTTATAATTTTAAATAGTTGGAAAAAAATTAAAGGATGAAGATAGTTTTAAACACATGAAAATTTTATGAAGTTAGAATTTAATTGTGCATAAAATTCCATGCAAATACAATCATAATTTTTTTTAAGATTTATTTATTTATAAAAGAGCTGGGGTACAGGCCAGAGGTGCATGAGGGTGAGAGGATTCAGCAGAGACAGAGCAGAGAGCAGAACAGGCAGAACGGACCAAACGCACTGCTGAGAGGAGCAGCGGGCGAGACAGGAGAGGTCTGCCACACAATATGGGTTTCTCCCTGGCCGACTGGGAATCGAACGGGCACTGCAGAGGCTGCGGACAGCTTCACAGCACTGTGCTCAACATGCTTTGCCACTGGGGAGGCCCTACAGTAACAATTATTTAACTACATTTTGTTAAGTGTAGCTTTTAGACTAAGATGGCAGAGTTCAGTAGATAGAACAGAGGTGGTAAAAAATAAGTCTTTTTTTTCATTCATTAATTTTATTAGTAAATAAAATTTACTAATTTTATTATATTAGTAAAAATTAGTAAGTTTACTAATTTTATCATATTAAAATAGAAACCTAAAATATTTTCCATTTGGTCCTTTTGCAGAATAGGTTTGCCAACTAGAAGGAATAAGCACAAACTAATTAATTAAAGATATCTAAGAGATTTTTTTACTCTTAGCAGTATCATGATTTAAAATAAAGTGTTTTCTCCTGGTATTAGATTTCTGAAACAAATTATAGCCTGTTGAAAAGAGAAGTTTTTAGCTTAAGTAAACTTAAAATGTTAAGGTTTAGGGTGCCATCATCTGGGATGTGGCTCAGTTTACATTGTCAAGATACATCTCTTTGCTCGACATCTCTTGCAGTGTTTCCACTCCCATGCCCACATTTTTCACAAGAGGATTATCAGCAGTTTTTAGGGTGTTGGTTTCCCTATTTAAATCCAGAGAAAGAAACCAGTAATTTCATTCTAGTATCCTACCTACCATGTTCCAAGTTAGGGCTGAAGGTTGGCAACAAGAGAAAACAGATTTGTGGGGAGGGTGTTTTCTCATTGACATTGTTTAGACTTGCCAATACAAGTTGATAATAAAAAGCAACTGAGCTGTACTTAGTGTGCTTGATTTTAAATTCTCCACAATGTACCCCTTTATTCCTGCATATGGGGGAATATTCATTCCATCGTGGATGGCCTGTTTTTGGTGAGCTACTGGTCCTTGGAAGAGCTTGTGAATCACTTTAATTAGATTACCGATAAGTCAGGTGCCCACATAAACCAGAAAAGACCAATTATTGAGACCAAGGGGAAGAAATACACTGACTGGCATAGACCCTGACACCTATGTGGACAACAGTGTCATGAAAATGAAAAGTATGCTAGATTGCAGCCCCAAAAAATACTGTCACTAGTAATGTTTGTTGTAACAAGTCCTTTTTTTTTTTTTCACTTGACAGACATTTATTAGAGAGGAGTGCCAATGAGTGAACAGTCTAATGGAAATGTATGCTATATCCTCTTTCATTCAACAAATATTATTTGGGTTCCTGTTATGCACCAGTCACAGTTCCACAGTGTTAAGAATACAATAATAATCCCTTCCACTTCCATCCTGTTGTTGCAAATGGAAAGATTTCATCTTATTGTGCCCCCCGCCCCATATCCGAGTAGTATGAGAAGAGGAATATGCCAGAAGAAGACAGACAAATCCTGGATGATTTCACTCATGTGGAACATAGAGAAGGAAAACAAAGGAACACACAGAACTAAACTAAAATATTAACTCTCAATCTGACTGTAGAATTGAGCCTAGCAGAGGGGCAGGGGATGGGTAAGGAGTAAAGTATGGAGGGGTCCAGTGGACTATGAGGGACGACTGTAGGTACCTTGGTGGTCGGTGTGCTGTTGTAACATACATTTGAGAGGTGGGAAACTATACCCATAATGTTTAATCTAGGTAAGCTTACACATTTACGAAATACCCTAAAGAAAAAGGGGTCTCAGTCAAGCACTCCATTATAGAGTACAAGGAATATTTTTTCCCTCTCTTGCAGATTTTGGGAGTAAGGTGAGACCTGCTTGTTACCCCACTCCAGATCCTGCAGACAGCATCTTGGGAAATCTGGTAGAAGTCAGCAAAGGGTAAGAATTCTTATGAATGTCAGCTCTCCCACATCTCTGTGTGAGATGCCTGGTTGAGAGAAGTTCACGGGGTCTAAGATAATCATTGGTAACTTAAAGCTACTTTACATTTGTTGGTTTAATTAAATGGGCATGTATTTAGAGATAACAGCATTAAATAGAACACTTTTATTTTACTTCGGTTTATTAAATATCAGACTCTTATTTTCCTTGTTACAAAATGTGTCTTCACAAATGTAGATTTTGATGATATTTCTTTCTGATAATCAGTAAGAAAGATCTCTTCAGATGATGGTTAGCTGCTTAATGTCTCATGAAATTTGCAAGAATGATTCAAACATAATTGTTCAGAACTAGTGAAAAGTTTATAAATAATTTTTCAACAGTAATTATGTTTTATAGTATGTTTACTTAAAAAGAGCTTTCAAAATCTTTGGTAACTAGAAACCTTAAAGTTATACTGAAATATATTAAGTGGTGGATATTTATTGAATATCTAGATCATTTCTTCTTCTTTTTTAAAGATTTATTTTATTTATACAAGCACCAGGGTATAGGCCAGATGTGCAGGAGGGTGAGAGGATTCACCAGAGACAGAGCAGGGAACAGAACAGGCAGACTGACTAAAATACACTGCCGAGGGGAGCAGCGGGCGAGGCAGGAGAGGTCTGCCATGCCATGTGGGATTCTCACTGGCTGGCCAGGATTGAACCCACGCTGCAGAGGCTGCAGAGACCTTCACAGTGCGGCGCTCAACCACCTGCGCCAACAGGCAGGCCCTGACTATCTAGATCATTTCTAAATAAGATAAAATACAGAGACATTAATATTGAACATAGGTTTATCCTTGTTTTTCTCAGAATTCTTTAGTTAAAAACAAATATCTTGAGTGTGGAGAAATTTTTGCAAGTGGATTAAATGGTATGCTGTAAATTTTGCTAAAACTATGGTCATCACTTTGGAACAACTTTAGTTGCTCTTTTTGAGATTAAAACAAAAAGGTTTGTGCCTTTTTCTTGTATATTTCCTAATTACTGTTGTTGTCTAAGTAAAATAGAAATATATAAATAGCCTGACAAAATATGCATGGCTTTTTTAAAGTGTCAACTTTTAAAAAGAAAAAAAAAAGTAAATAATGCTTTTACTTACTCTCTTTACTTCTGAAATTGTTTTGTTTTCCACCTGGGATGTTCTCCACCATTTCAGTTGGAATTGGTTTTAGTTCTATTCCCTTAACAGTTAACTCTTAGTCCAGTATGTGACTGAGCATCTTCTACTTTAATTGATCTAATTTGCACACATAATTCTGACAGAATTATTCATTGTAAAGTGCACCTTTGGGCCTTCCAGAATTCTGCCTTTTTTCTGTGAATCCATTGCATTAATTTACCTGCAAATTCCTCCTTTCTCAAGAGATTTCTCTTGGTTATGTAAATACTTTGTACAGATTTCCTATTACAAATTGTTTTGAAACACTGTTCACTCATTTCTTTCCTGCTTATATTTGAACCTAGGCCTAGGAAGCGTTACAATTGTAGATTTTGATGATATTTGTTTCTAATAAATCAGAGATAATTGTCATTTCATTCATTGATAGCAAAATTGTAATAAACACAAAAATGTGACATAGCATTCCATTCCTCTCAAATCCTAATTTCACTTCCAACACAACTTAAACTTTACTTTTATTTTATTTTTTAAAGAATTTGTTCATTTATTTTTGGGTAGAAGAACTGGGGTATAGGCCAGAGGTGCGGGGGATAAGAGGATTCACCAGAGACAGAGTGGGAAGCAGAACAGGCAGAGCTGTAATAGAGCTGAGAATTAACCCCTGGGCCAGTAGGGATGCTCTGGGCTTTAGTTTTAGAAGTGCCTTAATAAATAAAAAACATGTTTTCAAGATAATCTAACACCGATTTATTTTAATATATACTTGTTACTGTAGCGATTGAAGATTGTGATTATAGGAAAGAATTGAGGTGGCAACACAATTTTATTGCTCTGTGTGATCAGTATCTGGTAGCTGTTTCTAAGATGTTTGAATTATGACCTCATAATAGCCAATATAGTCAGTCACTTTACTATTACAACATCCTTTAATTACTTGTTTCTATATTTCTGTCCCTGAGGACTGCATTTGCAGAGGTCAGGGATTTGCCTGAAATACGATAAATATTTGAGTAGCATTTGAGGAAAAGGAAGGAAAGAAGAGAGGGTGGGAAGCAGGGAAGGAGAGAGGAGAGAGGATTTCAGCACGTGTGCACATATATAAGTGAATATAAGACTTAGAAAACAAGAATTAATCACATTGTAGATATTGCTGCCGGACTTAAGTTCATAAACTATATCTGTAGAACAGTGAGGACCAATCTTCGGTATTGCACATCACAGCTGCCACTCTCGTGTCCTGTGCTGAGTCTTGTCAGCAGAGCCTACTTTTGCAGGCAAACTTCAGAGAGTGGGGCGGGAGCAGTGGCAAAATAACTTGTTTTTATTAGCTGGTACCAGCTGTGTAATATCAGTTCTACCCACACCTCAGGCCCTTTCTGACCCCTGATGTTTACTTTCACTCCACTTCTCCTGGAAGATGGGGAAAGAAAGGAGAAAAGAGCTCAATTCCTTCCTGCCTTCCTGCCTTTTCCCCACCCTCTTTCCCGTGTTCTTTCCTTCTCTCCATCCTGTATGTGTTACAAGATAAGTCTTGGAAAAAGACTCAGGATATATGCTGCCTTATATATGGGTATATGTTTACCTATTATGTTAAAATATAATAACTACATGTTCAGAAAACTGGAAATTTGGTTCATATTACAGAATGATTTTATATATCTAGCAAGTCAGACTTGAAAACTTATGATTGATTGATTAAGCCATTTCTGATTCAAGAAGAAAACATCACGAGGCATCAGTTATGCTTAGTAGAATGGACCTGTGCTGAATAAATAGGAAACGGTGTAAACTAGTGGGTTGTTCTCATAGTGCCTTCTGATCTATATTGGATTATATCTTGAAATATTAATATTCTGACTGACAGTGCAGTATGACTCATATAGGCTGAATTGAATATGGATGAGTCTTATTAAGGAGCTGAATGATTTGCAGCAAATAAACAGCATCATAAATGCTGGTGCTTATTCCTGGGACAGATGTAATCATCAGGAAGAGATAAAGCCAATGTGTGTATTAGGAAGTAGATAATTTGAGGTTTTGCTGGGTTTGTGGCTGTATTTAATTTACTTGATGATGTGACGCCGTACTCTGAAATCAGGACAGATATTTAAAAGAAAATTCCTGAGACCCTAACCTTCATTGGTTTATATATAATCTGCATGTCATAATGTGCTATCTTACTACCTGTCATAGCAAAACCTCGGGCTAATTCTTCCCATACGGTGCTGTGCCTTTAATTCTCTTTCACAGAGCTACCTGAGTATGTATAAAGTCAATGGTGGAAATGGAAGGTATTTACTTTGATGGTATTACTCTTGAATCATTTATCACTGCCAGTACTCTATAAAAAACTGCTGGGGCCAGATCCTGTTGATAAGTTATTACTTTCTGGACTTGCTACCTTATTTCTAGCAGGCAATAAAAATGAACTCAGGATCTGTAACTTACATTTTAGTTTTCTTCTCTGCCAGTAAATGTTTCTCTTTAATTTTTACTATGTGGAATGATGTATGTAACAAGCCAGGCCACTCAACTTCTGCTCCAGCCTTCTCATCAGCCATAAGCCCTTGCTATCTTTCTGCCCTACACTTCCACTTAGGGACCTCAAAATGTTAGAAGAGTGCCTTTTCTTTCTCAGTTATTAATTTACCTTTAATTTTACCCCACATCTCTGATTGCCTCATGACCCCCTCAAGTAATATAACCAGAGTGTAGGTCTAGGAAGACCTTTTGTATCTATAAGACAACTTCTATAACATAGAACTGATGGGGATGAAAAGGTCAGGGGTCATATCCTAACAGTTTCACACTGACGTGAATGATTTAGATAGTGTTGCATCAGATTACAAACCTAACCCTAACTAAACATGTCATGAAAACTGTTTTACTGTCTGCTCTGTGATAATTTCTTGCTTCCATTTTGGAACTATAAAACTTAGAAAATTTTCCATAGGAAATCAGCAGGTAATTTTTCTTCCCTTTAGCATCAAATTGTTTCTCCAAGTTGACCTTCATAATTCTGTTTGTTCTTAATTATTCATGCAAGTCTATCAAATATAAAAGAGTAGGTAATTGAGAAAATCTCAAGTTTTTTAAATTTAAGTAATGAAAAAAAAAGAATTCTTTTTATTGTGGTAACATTAGGATTTTTTTCTCTCTATTAGGTATCAGTACCATAGGGTACCCACTACCAAATCACCCACTGCACACCATAATAGTCTATTGTGGTTCCTTCCCTGCCCTCACCCATCCCCCTTTGGGTGCTTCAGTTCTGTCGTCTACATTTAAGTCGAAAAAATATGCATAAGGGGGAGCAGCGGACCCGACAGGAGGGGTCTGTCGCGCCATGTGGGACACTTGCTGGCCTGCTGGGATCGAACCCTCACTGTCGAGGCTGCTGACAGTTTCACAGCACGGCACTCAACCCGCTGTGCACTATTTACAATAGCTAAGCTTTTGAAACAGCCCAAATGCCCAAAAATAGGTGACTGGATCAAGAAGATGTGGTACATATACACCATGGAATATTACTCAGCAATCAAAAAAGATAAACACATGCAATTTGCAGCAACATGGATGGCGCTGGAAGGGATCATGCTCAGCGAAATAAGCCAGAAAGAAAAAGAAAAATACTGGATGGTCTCACTCATAGCAGGAATCTAGAAAACTTAAATAAGGGACCAGGAAAATGAATAACTATAACAAAGTGAAAACTCAAAATTTTGAGATTTTGAATCTCAAAATCAACAAAAAACTATGAACCAGAGACACTTTTTGGGGGCTGGAGGGCGGGAGGGAAGGGATTGGGGTCAGAATGGGGGTGTTGCAATTGTATGGGGAATATAAAAATAAAATTTATTATTTAAAAACAATATGCATAAGGAGGGCCTCCCCGGTGGCGCAGCCGTTGAGCGCTGGGCTGCTCCCCAGCCACCGGAGGAGGGTCCCACATGGCGCGCAGACCTCTCCTGCCACCTGCTGCTCCCCTCAGCAGTGTACTTCAGCCCTTCTGCCTGCTCTGCTCCCTGCTCTGGCTCTGGTGAATTCTCTCATCCTCCCGTGCTTCTGACTGTACCCAGTGCTTGTATAAATAAACAAATAAATAAATAAATAAATCTTTAAAAAATAAAATGCAAAAGGATTGTATTTCTGATAACTAGGAACTGGTTGGGTAATCACTGTTGCCTATAATTTGGTAACATGAGATGTCTGTTTAAGTCATCAATTCTGACACATTATCCTCAATTTTGAATGTTAAAAATTCTGCCTAGTGGCATGCCAAGGTCTGTGAGCTGTAATTGGATAAAAACTATAGTATTTTTCCTTAGGAGATGACCAAATTTTAAAGATAGAATTTTTCTGCGTCTGTTCCACATTACAGACACAAAGTGATTGAACCTGGTGGTTACTAAGTGTCACAGAAATATTTACTATTTCTACCTGTATGTGGGACTGCTGGGAGCAGTGAGTTGAGGGTAGACCTAAGTCTGAGAGACAGAGAATTAATTACCTGCTTGCCTCAAAAGTATGTAGAATAAATGTGTGTGAAGTTATTATATTATCGCTAAGTAGTTTTATTTTCTGATTGATGGGTTGCTGATGAAAAAGGTATTAAAATCCAAGGGGGAACAGAAGGAAAGTATGTAGAAAATGCTATTTCCCCAGGCACAGTACATTGTGTTGCAAGGGAAGATGGGTTTGACAGCCAGCAACATTCTTAAAAATGTAATAATCTAGCAAGTGGGCCTGTGGAAGTGGTCTTCTCTCTTAAACTTGAGACTGTTAGGTGATAATGGATGACTTAGATAAGGATGATTATGATGATTTCAAATCAACTTATTGAATGCTTGCTTATTCCATGCCATGTACAACTAACTCATTCTATCTTGAAAATAACCATATTTAGTTTAGTACTCACCATTGTATATGTTTTTAATCATCTCTACTTAACCAATACTGAATATAGAATATATTGAAATATATAGAATTGAGCCAGGTCATTTGGAGCTGGTATTGAACCAGCTCTTCTGACTTCCAGCCTCCTATTTTTCAATACTTTGTATATTGCTTCTATGGAAAGAAATTAAGAATAAAGAGAAAACAAAAAAAAATGCTACCTATATGAAAAACCAGTCACACTGTTTTCCTAATTGGAAATGATATTCTTGAACTTGAACAAACATTTCATTTTGAAGAGATTTCAGATGTTTCCAATGTCTAGATCTAATTTATTATCATTAAGTATGTTTTGGAAGAAGTACTGTAATTGCTGAAGGAAATTCCAAAGGAACAACTCCAAAGGTGCTTTAAGCATGAGTGAGACAAGATGACAACTTTGGAGACAAATGTGCTGGATTGATTATTTACATTTAAAATTTTGGCTGTAAAAATCAGCTATATTGCATGATCACAACATTTAGAGAAATTATATTTATAAATACCAGTTATACCATATTTAAAAGTAAACTTTAAACTCATTAAAAACATAGGTGTGAAAAATAAAAGTTAAAAGAAGAAACTATATGTAAAGGCTAATATAATAAAATCTTTTTTTCTAGGTTTAGATAATCATTATTTTTAAGAGATTATTTTTTTTTAAATACATACACATATGGAGGCTAGGAGGAATTCATAAGTAACATTATATTAAATTAAGTGCTCTATGGACACCATAAAGTTAAGATAGGTTACAGATTAGCAGAAGATATTTTAAATGTCTAAAATTTCTAAGGATTTTATATCTAGAATATGTGAGGAAATTCTGTAAATCTGCTAGTAAGAGGCAATCAACCCAGTAGAAAAAAAATTAAAAAGACATAAATAGGAACAGGAAAGCGGGGAAGATCCAGATGGTTACCACATCTATGAAGAGATTTCCAAACTAAACAAAAATTCAAATGATCTACCATTCCATGACCATTACATTAACAAAAACTTAGAGAATTTGGTAATATGAACAATGCTTTAAAGAAGTGTATAAAGAAGCAAGGGCCCTTACTGAGCTGGAAAAAAGGATCCTTATTCTGCTGGAACGATAACCTGGCACAGCCATTCTGGAAAGCAAACCAGATGTACTTTTACTCAGTCTTATGTGGCACTGTCTTCTGAAACAGCTCTGCCAATTTCCGCTGAGATTTCCATGAATTTGTGGCTGTGTCAAGTTATTAAGGCTGAACAGGGCTGGGGGTGGGGGGGTCTGCTGGAAGACATAGATTATTTTCTTTATTTGGGCTCCTCACTATAAGTTGAGCTGAGGTCTTTCCCAAATGTCTCTCCACTTCTTGGACCCGCAGACAAGCTGGGGGCATGTTCTTATCCTGGCAATGGCAGAGATATAATAGGACAAGTGGAAATATGGAGTCTTCATGATGAGGCTTGGAAATAGTACACTCACTTCTGCCTACACCCTATTTATTGCTCAAGCAATTCACGTGGTGAAAAGTACACTCCACTTTAATTGGGAGGAACTGTCTAGTTACAAGAAACAAGGTGTGGTTATGGGAAGGAGTGAAGAATTGAAAGAATACTTCCATTTTTCCATAATGCCTTATGACCTAGACACCCAATTTTTTAATTTATTTTTCAGAATAGCCACCACATCTACAAGGAAATATGTATAGAAATATATTGCAGTAATGCTTACGATTATAAATATGGCTAGCTTAGGAAACCCTTATAAGAGTTAATAGCTGAAATATCATATATCATTAACGGAATGTGATGTAGTAATCAGAAGTAATTAGTTAGATTTATATAAAGTAACTGGAACAGATCTCAATAACTTAATGTTAAAAATATAAATAGTATGATACTTATTGTACAATGTCAGTTTGTGAACCCCACCCACATAATAACTGTTATTTTTTTAAGTACACATATATCTGTCAAACAAGATTTGCTTAATAAGCTAGAGTGGCTGCAAAATAGGAAACAAGAAACAGGAGAATTAAGAAGAATTAATAGGAGAAGAAAAACTAAAATAAAAATGGGGTCTTTGCAATAGATTGAGTTTTTAAACAATTTTGTGCTCTTGTGACTTTTAAACACAGTAACTAATAACAAAAGACCTTAAAGATTGGACTAAAATGGACATAGCACATTTGGAAGGCTTTGTGAAGAGCAAAGTTTTAAGCAGAATTTTGGAGTTAGAGAGGTTCTGGTTTGAGAAAGGATGTTCCAGGGATGAACATGTCATGGTCAAAAAGGAACAGGAGAAGGATGTGTGAAAATTGTATGGGGTTTCTTCTGGCAGAAATTTAATGAAAGTTTGACAGGGTGTGACAATAGATGAAAGCATAAGGCAGAGTTCTTTGTAATCTGTCACTGGGGCTTTTATTTTGATCTTTTCATAGTTTTTAGAGGCCTTTGTCAACACCTAGAGACAATTAAACAGAGTCTGATAGGATGAACCCTCTGGAAGAGGAGAACTTGAATACCTGTGAGCCATTCTACTCTACTTCACAAGTCACCACAGCAGAGGCTCTGTGACACTTTATTGGCCTGAGAAACTGATAATAAGTGAAGTCTTCCGAAAGTATTAGTATTCTCCCCCAGGAATACAAGACAAACACAGCAAAATATAATATTTTGTTGGTGTTGTAGGGAAAAATATTAGCTATTCAATCCACTCCAGGAGAAATTATTGAGAGGGCAGGATTTAGAAGTAGAACCTTCTTGGTACTCTATCTTATCATCTCAGAGTCACCTAGTAAAGTTCTGAAATTAAAATATTTTATTCCAATTAAAACCACCCTCAACTGGAAAAATATTCTGGTTTAAAAGAAATGTACCTTCATTCATTGTTGAAGAAAAAACTGTAGATTGTCTGGGAAAACTATGAAGGGTTATATGACAATGCCGAGTGCTTTAAAATGTCATTTTTTTTACCCTCAGGAATTTTTCTAGTCTTAGTTGCTAAAGAAATAATCAATTATACACAAAAATATAGGTGTGCAAAATATGTTCATCAAAATATGATTGTTACAGTAATAAAAGAAAAAATATATAAGTAGGAACAAAGAATTTGTCAAAATCCAAACTCTGCATACTGAGTAAGACAAAACAGGAAAATAAGTTTATTTCAAGGGTTTTTTACTTTCAAGCCAGGAAACTCAATACTTCAGAAGCACTGGGTCCCAAGTTACTCACAGACTGAAGGATTTTTATATGGTAAATGAAGTTATTTGGTTTTTTTCTCAGCTGATTACTTACCAAATGGTCTTCTTTCTTATGGATGAGGGTAGCTGGGTCCAGAGAACACAGAGTTCCAGGTATGGTGTGAACCAACTTCACTTTTGGCAATTGGCAGGCCACCCTCTCTGTGAAGAGCTGTAAATTCCTGGTGGGTGAGGCTAAATTTCTTTCTCCTTTTTTATGCCTGCATTGACCGACTCCGTTTTGTCTCTGACATAAATGAGTCCGTTTTAGTTTGTTTCTACAATTAAATATTCAGTGTTTGTCTCAGAGTGAGACATATGCAAAGCAATTTCTTGTCTCTTTTCCAAATTCTCTTAGATAATCATTTACTGCTATTAAAATCCAAAATAAGTATTTTTAAAGCTGTAAAACTGTATTGACTAAATAAAATATTGTTGAAATCGGCAATTTAAATAATCCATAATCATTCGTTTTATTTCTTAAAATGCACGCAGAATTTAAAATTGGGAAATTCAGAGACAGTCTAAATTTTACAAATTATCTGGGACTATTCCAGGTATGTGTACTACCTGGTATAGAGGATTTGATTAAAAGGAAATAGCCAAATTAAAAGTGAATTTTACACCCTTGAAGAATTAAGGAAAATTGAAAAGGCAACAGAAGCCGTGTTTTTGCAAAGTACAGTCAAGTATGTATTCAAAAGGTATTTATTCTACTTCTTACACCAAGCCTCAGGATAGATTCACATTGTAATTCGTGCTCACCGTATCCAGGGCACTTCAGGCACTAGGCATGTGATGTGGTGTTTTTAATAATAGATAGCCAAATGAAGGAGGAGCTCACTCTGGAAATTAAAAGGGGAATTTAGAGAAATATATAAAAGCTATAAAGTGATGACCATAACCTATTAACTGCTGGTCACCTCCTGTTTTCTTTTATTTCTCCCCAAGGGTTTTTAACATTGTATTCCCAATAACAGGTAATATACTCAGCAGTGCGACTGCCTACAGAATTTCTGATTAGCAGGGAATCACAGTATATTTTAATCTGCAGGAGCCAATCCTTTAATCCTTACAATAGAAAAATGAGGTAGAAAGCATGACAAACCCAAAACAGAGTGTTGACTTACTTAAACAACAAATGGTAGCAATCATCAGGTGTGATTTCAAGAGATAGTATTGTATATTGTAAGACTCAAAATTGCAGTCAGATGGGAAAAGAGCGCAGAAGGGAATGAACTCCAGTTCTGCATACACATTCTCTTGTATTCAGAGTGTCCATGGCCAAATGTGTGGAATATCCTGGGTTCTTCCGAGAATATGCAAGTAAAAGAGAACTTACTCTGGTGACTGATTCTGTCCGCATCATAGGTCTGCCACTCTCAAGACCGAGACTGTGCATGGTGCGCCTTCTTAAGAAGTTTGCTCTGGCAAGTGGTCTCCCAACCAGGTAGCAGATCAGATCGGACTGATACTCCCTGTCCTCAAACAAAGGGGAAAATGTTTCCCCTCCTCTTACTTGGGCATTACCAGTCTAAAGCCATGTGAGAATGGATGGATTGTTTTGTGATCTATTGGAAGGAACTAAAAATAATATTCTGAATGATGGGAACATTTGAAATTCATTTCACAAAACTTTCCCAAATTGCCACAGAGGAAGTAGCTACTAATTAATAAGGATTCAGGGTGTGGAATGCACACTGACTCATGCAAACTGGAAGGAGACAAATAAGTACCAAATCAGATCAGGAGGCATAAAGAAAGTCTTCCATCATAAAAAATCACATGGAAACTTTATACGAGAAGGGTCAGAGCTAACTCAGAGGTTTAAAAGCCAAAGGAGAGTACATTTTGGCTTCCTATAATTTTTCTTTTTTAGTAAATGGGATGGACTCACTATGCTTGTCTAAGTGCAGTATATGCCTGTGAAATGCCATCCTCATTCCCCCCTCCCCACATTGCCTTGGCAAACTTCTAACTTTTACTTCTATAGTTAAGTTTGAAGAACATCCAGCATAGAAAAACTGAAATGGATTAAATTCTGACAAACAGGAAGCTGGAGGAGGAAGAGAAGGAATTCTCTGAATGAGAAAAATAATCGAAGACCCAAAAGATGGAACAAGGGTCTGTTGTCTGTCTTCAGTGGAAACAGATAAAGAGTTTAACTGGCAAACAGAAGGTATAATTTAGACATCTTGAAGATTTTACAGGTTTGCCAGCTACTAATAATTGCCGCCTTTTAATAACAACTAAATGCTTTAGAAGCATCACAAGTATGAATTCCATCATCACAAATTCAAGTGTGCGGAAAATGTGATTTGCTTTATTGCCAGAATTGTCAGATCTCTGATCCGAGCTCCCAAACTGTCGTATGTAGGCGACTTAATAGTGACTTTTCTGATTTTTTCTCTTTTCAGCACAGTGATTTTTTTTTTTTGTGCCCATTCTTGCCTATAAGGTCAGAAAACCTACAGTTCAAACTTCCAGGTTTTCACTCACTCCTTTCTCTTAAAAGTCGACAGTGACAAGACCAGGTGAAGGCTGGTGTGCTCTGCACCCTTCTTTTGGTCCAGACTAGTCCTTGTCCCCCATTCCAGTCCAGAGGCTGACTTGGCCTTCAGCCTCCTAGGATTTCTTACAGTCCTTGACTGAGCAGTGGGTCCCATGATCTGTCTGCAGTGTCTCCTGACTCAGAACAGCTGCAACATTCAGTTGGCTATTGAACATTCCCTGAACTTTTCCAAATCCACGCCTTTCTTATTTCAAGTAGTTTCCTACATCTAAGTTGTATTCAAATGCCATTCATTCTTCAAAGCCCCAAATATTTGTCCCTGCTCCCCTCAAATAAAGTGTAATTTTCTGAAATCACAGTCCCTCTCTCTGGTGGTCAGGAGAACACCAGCACACTCCCGGGGGGCACGTATGAGGGACGAGTCGTGGAGCAGGTTTGTGAGGCAAGACACTGCTGTCCAGTGAACAGTCCTCTTGCTATTTATTTAATAATAGTGAACAGGAGAGAGAGGTCTGTCTTGCCATGTGGGACCCTCGCTGGCGGCCAGGGATCGAACCTGCGCTGCAGATGCTGCAGGCAGCTTCTCAACCCAGCGCTCAACCGCTGCACCACCGGGGAGGCCCTCAAAAATATTTATTAAGTGAATCCTCAGGTAAAGGCCACATCATTTTAATGGCTATAAGAATGAAAAAAGCAGGATATATCATTGGTCATTGATATCTAAACACAACTCACTTGCCAGCATTTTTCTCTTTTGTCTACTCCATAATGTCTACTAAAAGTATCATAATTTTTAATTTGAAAAAAGAAACAGTGGAGATACTCTGGTTTTAATTTGTGGAGAGAAAAAAATTATTCAAACTTTGCACTTCTACCACTGACAGTTAATAATATCACTGTCATCCTACAGAGCTTCTTTAAAAGTCACTTGAGAAATTCATCTTTTCCTTGATTTAATATTACATCTTAATTCTATTTCCCTCTCAGGAGGATTAAAATTCAGCAGCCACCTTGTCAGTTTGTGCCCCTTCACTACCCTGATATAAAAATAGAAATAGTAAATATGGCCTAATAATGCTTATAATTAACAGACCAGATCCTGAGAATTTTGTAAAATCCTGGATTGTTGCATAGCCTCATTGCAAAAAGAGTTGGTTTTTTTGTTGTTGTTGTTGCAGTCAATTAAGTGAAAACAAAATAAAATGAGAGTCACTCCTGCCCCATTATAGACATTGAAAAGCAAATTTTTTATCAATGTAAATGACTTAGTTTATGTAAACAGAGAATAGCAAAAAGCTGTTACATACCAGCTTTCTGGGACATGGATTTGATTTCTTGTCTTCACAAAGTTATAAATGAATAATTGAGGTACCTATGAAACAACTTGCAAAGTGCCCAAACTATGTATGTTAAATCCACAAATGCCAGAGACCAACTGTTCAGGCAAACACCAACTTAACACTATTTTATTTCTCCATATTAAATGGTCATTGCTGTTGCTACCACCCCATCCTGCATGACCTCACAAACTCTTGAAGGAGCCTCCAACCCCCACTCACCCTTAGTCTTCTAGAGTATGGTGTTTAAAGGAGCTCAGAACTTGAAGTTTTGGAAGCTTTTACAAGGTTCAGAGAGCTCGATGTCTGGAAGAGGCTGCACTTTGAATTCAAGTTTATGGTCATGCTTCTCAGATTGTGGGTCACTGACAAATGCAGTCCTATTCCTAACACCCAGTTGCCTATAATCCCAGAAAAATAAGCTCCCAACATTAGTAGCTTTACTGACAGTTTTAGTTCCTGAGTAAAAGCTCCTAACATTTTAAACCCGCAGATAAACCAAAATTAAATTTCTAATAATTGCAATACAATTGACCAACATTTTTTAACAATAGTAAATAATCCATTGTTCCCAAAAATTCCAGTACAGGAATTTGCCACTCAGCTATTGTTAAGCTGCATCCCGAGTGACTAATGCATTCATGATGGGGCTTGAAAAGGAGTTAGTTATCCTGAACTCATAACTAGTCAGGCAACTTCTACGCGAAAAGCACATCTGTAGTAAATATTCCCACTTTACTTATTGGCAGCAACCTTGAATGATAATGCAAACACACTCCCACTCAAAACCAAATAGAAGAGGCTACTGTTTTTCACTTAGAGCTAAAAGATTCTGTTTTAGAGAGGAATTAAAATGCTTTGTTGTTCACATAGCACATTATAAACATCACTTACAACATTTATTTATTCAGTTTTGTGCAACTAATAATTTCTTCAAGTTAGTTAGGTGATTGCTAGCAATTAATTAGTAAGGTTAACATTGTTTTTATTGATCAGGCTGGCAGCACTGATTGACAACATTAATATAATTGCTTTATTTCTCAGAAAACCTTGGTGTTAGAGCCTAATATTACTGGGAAACAGTTGAGAGATTTAAAAAAGATAGATTATATGTTTTAGATGGGGCCAATTACCTTAACTTGCTACCAGGGCTTTGATAACTGAATTAAGGTCTAAGGTTTCCATCCCTTAAGTAGCCAAGAGCCGTTTTTTTTTTCTGCCTAAACCCACTTGACAATGAATCTCCACAGAAGACAGAGGAGAGGTGGGTTGGTGACCTGAACTAGGACCCCTACATTACTGTTTCAATTACATTCATGATGAGCACATAAGGAAATGGTTTATAAACAAAATTTGAAAATTCAAAGTTCAATAGCTCCATTTAACATCTTTCCTGATACATCAGAGACAACAGATACATCCTCTCTAAAGTTCTAATAAATTTGCCTATATTTTCTCCCAGTTGTCATTTGGATGTGTAGTTAATATTTGTCACGTCCCAGTATGTCTGGACTCAGTTACGATATTATTCCCTTATATCCCTCATAAATCAGCCTCATTCAAGGGTTCCCAGAAAGAGACGAGAAAACCTGAGGATTAGGTTCATCTTGAGACTGAGAAAAAATTGAAATAGTTTCTCTGGAATTCAATAAAACCTCTAGTAGCTGTGCTGGACTTAGCCTCTTCTTGCAAAATGATTAGTTTGCCATTGTACCCAAACTATTTCTTCAAAAAGACTAAGTTAAATCAAAGTTGTTGACATTTCTTAAAATAGTTTTTCTTCCAGTTAGGATGATTGGGGGAAAACCATACATGATTATTTGAATATTTGCTCAGGAAATTACAACTGTTCTAAAGCTTGTTCCAATACATGTTTCAGGCTACTTAGGACAAATAAAAAATTGCAGGTCCCTTTCTATTAAGTATAATAATTACCACTTACTGAGAGCATACTGGGTTCCAGGCACCTTTCAAGGTAAATTGAATATATTACCTTTAATTCTTACTTAATCTGGCAATTTGTGGCCCAGTTTGACAAATTAGGAAGTGAATAGAATACACGACAAGTAAAAGGTCAGACAGGTTATAAGGGGCAAATCCCACTTTTCTCTCACCCACAAAGCCTGGGGCCTTTCCTTTCTGTTATGTCAGGTTTTCTCTTGGTGGTAACCCTTAGTTTCCATTTAATCTTCCTGTACTCAAAAGTATAATTGTTCCCTTCATTACTTTAACTGTTAGACATTTGAGGTGGCTGCTGTTCGTGGGTCTGTCAAAAAGAAAAGTAATATTGTGCTTAAGAATTTTGGTCCTATGCCAGCCTCACTGGGTCTGAATCTTGGCACTGACTCTTCCTGGCTCTGTGTTCTTATGTATATTCCAAAACTTCTCAGTGCCTCTATTTCCTCCTCTTTCTTTTAAAAATTAATTTATTTATGTATATTTTACATCATTGTTAATTTTTGTACAATGTTTGATTTCTCCTCTCAGGAGTGATTCCAATAAAATTCCCACCACCAATTTGCCTGTGCACCATCACCATAGTCCCTTGTATGCTTCCCACCCCTGTTTTGATTCCTCTCTGCGCCCCCTCCCCTGCAGAATGTCTCTGATTTATAGTTGCCTGTTAATTTTGTTTATTTTTTTTTCCTGATCCCTTATTTGGTTACCCTATATTCCTCCTATATAGCTGAAAAGGATTATGCTCAGTGAAATAAGCCAGAAAGAAAGAGAAAAATATCAGATATTTCCTCCTCTTTAAAGTAGAGGTATAATTGCCACATTACCGCACAGGTCTGTTGCAAGAATTAAATGAAGTGTTTCAATGATTCTCAAACTTTCATAATTCTTTACCAGAATCACCCAAGAATCAGTGAAATCTGTAGGTCCTGGTTTTATTTTATTTTTTAAAGATATGTTTATTTATGCATACAAGAACTGGGGTACAGCCCAGAGGTGTGGGGAACAAAACAGGCAGATCTACTGAAATACACTGCTAAGGGGAGCAGCAGTTGAGTCAGGAGAGGTCTGCTGCGCCATGTGTATAGCTCCCTGGCCGGGAATCAAACTCGCGCTGCAGTGGCTGCGGGTTGCAGCATAGGTTGCATATTAACCCCTTGCAACACCAAGGAGGCCCCGGGTCCTGGTTTTAATTATCGGGTGGAAAGATTGTGTATGCAGGACACCTAGGACAGTGCCTGACAGAATAAGTTTTCAATAAATGTCAGTTATGATCACTTAAGTAGATTAGGGAGGGTTGCTTGGAGAAAACACTATGTTCAATTGAACTTTTGAGGGAAATATAATTTAAGAGGTCCTAAAAGGTAGGCCAGCCTAATATACCAGGATTTCTGTAAGATTCCAGCATTGCAAAACCACAGGGTCAGGAACAAGCCATCTTTTTACTGAAAATGTTATAATTTTGAAAATACAGTTAGGAGGAATGTGGCTGTTATGTAGCCTCCTGAAGAACAATTCATTTATTGAACAGATATTTACTAAGCATCACTCACATATTAGGCTTTGAAATAGGCAGTGGGAATTTTTGCTCATGGCATTATTTTACGTTTTCTCTCCATAGAAAATATAGCCTATATCCCCTAACACTGCTTGCAAGGTAAGTGGTTTTGGTTTTTTTTTTTTTTTTTTTTTTTAGTTTTTTTTTGTTTTTTAATATTCTTTTTTTTTTTTTAAGATTTATTTTTATTTATTTATACAAGCACTGGGTACAGTCAGAAGCACGGGAGGGTGAGAGAATTCACCAGAGCCAGAGTGGGGAGCAGAACAGGCAGACTGACGAAGTACACTGCTGAGGGGAGCAGCGGGCAACAGGAGAGGTCTGCGCGCCATGTGGGACCCTCTGCCGGTGGCCGGGGAGCAGCTGGGGATTGAACCAGCGCTGCAGAAGTTGCGGGCAGCTTCGCAACCCAGCACTCAACCGCTGCGCCACCGGGGAGGCCCAAGTGGTTTTGTTTTGTAAGGAATATCTGTCCTTCCCCTGCCTCAGTGATCCTTTTCACCTCACACCTATAACTTCCAATTCCCACTAGTTCCTTCCTTTCAACCTGTTTATTGTATATCCATCACTTCTCTGGACAATTTTTGAGCATTTCCACTTTTCTCATCTACCCCAGACACATTCTTATTAAATACCTAATTCGTATATAATGTACAGCTTTTAGCTGTGTTGGGAAAAATCATCAGCATATAATTAATCATAATTTACATGGTCTATAGAGTTTTTTAAATTATTCCATTTGGCTGCCACAAAAGAAAATCTTTCCTGTTTGTGAGTCTAGCATATCTGCAAGCAAATAGAAGAACTTCTAGCCACAGTAACCTAAAGTCTACATTAAAATAAGCACTGATACTTTACTTCCATATTTAACTCTATATTATAAAGGTGTTAGAAACTTAATTGAAAGCAAACATCCCAGGCCTCTGATAAGATAGATGCAGATGCCTTTTTCACGAACATGTCTATATTAATTTATTTTGCCCACTTTTACTTGTCTAGTCTTTATTAATTTAATCTTTATGGATATCATTCCTGTACTTTTCTTTAGGAGGCAGAAATAATGGCTCTACATGTTAGAAGTGGCAAATTGCTAGCATCATCCCCAACTCTTTCCCCTTTGCTATGGGCCCTTTAGTGATTCTAACAGGTTTGGGGCACATCTTATGCTAAAGGCTCAAAGGAATGAAATAACTTAATTGATATATAATTGAAAAAAATATATAATTAAGGTGTACAACACAATTTTGGATACACACACACATTGTGAAAGTATTACCAGGATAAAGATGATTAAATATCTATCACCCCACATAATTATGATCTTTTTGTGTGTGGTGAAAGCACTTAAGATGAACCCTTAGCAAATTTCAAGTACACAAAACAGTATTATTTGCTATAGTCACCATGCTCTGCACTGGATTTTCAGAATTATTTATCCCACATAATAGCCTTATATCCTTTGGCCAACATTTCTTTATTACCCCCCAGCCCCTTATAATCACCATTCTACTCTTTTTTTTTTTTTTGAGTTAAAAAAAAATACAGAAAATTTTTAGATTTCACTTGTGAGATCATGAAGTATTTTTCTCCCTGTATCTGGCTTAATTTTTTAGCATAATATCCTCAAGATTCATCCATGTTGTCATCTGTGGCAGGATTTCCCTCTGTTTTAAAGACTAAATAATAGTCATGTGTGTGTATGTGTGTGTGTGTGTGTGTGTGTTGTAAAATGGCATATAACATTCGTACCTCAAAGACTGTTTTGTGTATACAAATAACTAATAAATGGTATTTTGGAAATAGCATGCAGCATATAAATTACCAGAAAAGTACCAAATATTTTCAATAAACCATCAAAATTTTGGGGAAACTTTTCAACTTTTATTATTTACTCATTTCACTATTACTATTCTTCTGATTAAGACTACCCATAATATAGTGGCAGGATTTACAAGCTTGGATGTCTAAATTTCTTTTTATGGAAGCATAGGTACTAGATCAAACTTTTCTTCTATATATATGGAGAAGTCATTGGAGGAAGATCCTGTGATTCTGATCTCAAGAGTTTGCTTTATCACTGAAGTCCTAAAATGACCTCCTAGTAGATCAATCCAATTTAGAAAGAGTGAAGGTAATTTTGAATATATAGCTTATTGTAGTTAATAAAGACTTTTACCATAGAGAAGTTCCTCTTGTTCCTAAGAGTTTCAAAGTTCAAATGCTAGTTTATCGTTCTTTCTTAGAGAAAGAAACACAGCAGAGGTATACTTTTGCTTCAAATTGCTTTTACGCTAATGGGCAAATAAGTTTTACATTGTTCTACATTCATGGTTTTTTATTGGATTTTAGTGGATGTAGAAAACTCTAATCGTGTTACCTTAATTTAATAAGATATTTTTAAAAGGTAATGACTGTCACTGAGCCTGTTTCTGTGATTCAGAGTCTTCTCTGATAATTCATCAAGTTTGGATTCTCTATAATTATAAGGCATTTATATTCTTTTCTCAATGTACTTATATTACTTTATGTCAATTGCCAGAATACTTCAGGGCAGAATAAGTTGGGCCTTTATTTCTCCCTGCTGCTTCCTGGGTAATTGTTTGAAGGATACTATGAAGACTCTTTTTAATTCCTTTCACTTTGAGGTAAGCCTTTATAAAGCAGGTCATGATGCAGAAAGCAGAGACTTGTGCTGAGAATGACATTGTTTCATAAAAATGTCAATGATTATTAATTCATAGAAGATTTGTGAGGCAAGTGGAAAGACCTGATAAGCCTCATTTCCTTGACCATATTCATTTTTTATCCTGGAATATAAATTTTGCTAATCACTATTTAAAATTGCATTTGCCTTTTATCCAGCCACAGCCATGTTCATTTTAATTAGTTCAAGTTTGTGGGATGTGAAAGTGTTTTCCAATTCATCAAGATGTTACTATACTAATTCTTTCCAGAGTCCTTAGCATTCCTGAAAAAATAGAGTACTTCATAACAGATTAAAGGGAACTTTTAAAGGCACTTGCCTTACACATGTACTAAAGGAGTCTGAAAATGTATAATCCTAAGGAAAATACCTTACTTCCAAACCTCTTGCCACGGAAAATCCAGCAATTTTAAGAAATAATCATGACCCTACATTGGGCTCTAAATATGCTGAATTAGAATAAATCATTAAGAGCACATAGTGCTGTTTCAAAACAGCCTCCCATTGACCCAAAGACTGTTAACCTGCAAGTAATGTTCTTTCCAATGTCAAATTCTCACAACTTGCTTTCCGATGCTGGGTATATACTCTGAAGCTCTTCTTGAATTCAAAGGTCAGGGAACTGACATTTTAATATCAGCAACATAACTTGGGGAACTAGCAGAAAGATAAACACAGTAAGTCACTTGTCCAATCTTGACAAGTAATATGGCTGCTGCAATGTTAGGTATCCCAAGTGAAAACAACAGATGTTAGTATCTGCTGTGTGTAAGAGATCCTGGCAGGTTATAGCCAGAATCAGAATGAGCATCTTGAATGCCCTTAAAAAAAGCTATTAGACTAAAAGTATCATCACCCACAGCAGTAATATCCTTCCTCAGAATTCAAATCACAAAGTCTAAGAATGGGCAGAATTAAATGCCAGTCTTTGGAGACATTTTCCTGAACCACCAATATTTTTGTGTCAATCAGTGCTGCAATTGAGTTTTAAGTGGATTTAAGCCAAGAGTGGAGAGGAAGAATTTTTAATGAAGGTTTTAAGTGGGTTTTCATTTAACTTAATAATGAAACTTTCTCCCAAACCTCACTGAAGTGGTCATTTAAAACATATAGATCTATTCAAATACATTTTTCTAAAGCAAGACTTCCTAAACTGGTTATGATGAATTCTAAACTTTTCTAGAGCAAGGAGTTTGATTCATTCTTTCCTGTTTTTCACAGGATCAGGCAAAATGGTATGCCCAAAGTAGGTGCTCAGTTCCTATTTGTTGAATAAAGAATGCTATTAACAT
Source organism: Talpa occidentalis (assembly GCF_014898055.3). Lineage (NCBI taxonomy): Eukaryota > Metazoa > Chordata > Mammalia > Eulipotyphla > Talpidae > Talpa > Talpa occidentalis. Next base: position 85,010,810 of record NW_026555331.1, read on the forward strand.
ATTATGAACTTGCTGAAAAAACCCTATGAGACCCTGACCCAATGCCTATGCTATTAAAGGGAAACTCACCTTCAGTCTTGTTTTTTTACCACTCTCTTCCACTTTTCGAGGACTTACTTCCTTATGGAATTCCTGCATTGGGGACAACTTCCTCTTTCCTTTGTCATCTCAGTCCTAGTCACAGTCCAATCCCAATTCAAGCCCTATATTGTTTATAAAATCTTCTTCTACTGTTCAGCCCAAAAAGCTATCTGAGTGATTGTTAAAACTCAGTGATTTTTCACTTCTCTAGTTGTCAAATAATGTCACGCTTTGCTGTACAAAGACTTGATGGTGAGGATCATGTCTTTTTCACTCCTTTTTCTCTCAGGTTCCAGCTTACAGTGAAGAATGAGTATGAATAGTCATATGAATACATATGAATAAAGATATGATGGTATCCTGAAACCTAGACAGCCCAGTTTACTTGGGGGTTCAATTCACTTCCATTAATGGCTCAGGCTCAGATCTAGGCTCTAATTATGAGGGCTACTCCAGACCTTCTCTAAATAGAACAGATGTGTGATTTTCTTGAAGAATTTTTGCTAACTGCCTGTAATATATAACCACAGACTCACAGAATTCAGTCTTTGATATTTGTAAAAGTTCTACATTGATACAAATGTCTCTCTTCTTAAAAATCAGATATGCCAATTTTCATTTTGCAAGAGTGAATTGAGACTGATGTGTAAAAATGTCTTTTGCATTTATTTGAGAATATGTGCAATTCCTTTTTGCATTTTTTGGATGTCCATATTCCGTTGCAAGCTGTCCTCTGGTATACCTGTGACCTAAAGGTCACAGCAAGTAGAAAGAAGAAATGCATTATACCCAGTTTTCTTTTCCATTGACTGACTGAAGTGAAATTTCCACAAAGCAGGAAAGTAAGCCATTTTCCCTTAGGCCTTGAGTTTGTGATGTTAACAATCGTTAAATGAAGTCAACTTGACAAAATGGACCACCTCCTCTATAGGAGAATAAAGGCTGTTAATTTATACATTCTAGATTAGTAAGAAATGCAAAAGAGAACCAGAAAGAAAGGGAGAAAATGAAAAAGGATAAAAACACAAGAATAACAGGATGTGAGCTATGTAACTCCATGGAGGTTTTTCATCTCTTCAGTTGATATGGAAGAAGATCCAGTCTTCACTACAACCCTACAGTAAAGTTCAGTTTTTTCCAAATTATCCCAAACACTCAATCATACAACTTTTTTGTGTGCCTGACACTCTATTTAGTGCAAACTTTATATAAGTAAACAAACAAAAGCCTTTATCCTTATATATATTCCAGTGAGTGACCAGGACAGTATAATAGTGTGCATTAATTGAGCAAGTACTAAGTGCCAGGTGCTTCATTAGTCATTTAATCCTCAAAACAACCTCAAGAGGTAGAAGTATTTCCCCTCACTGTTAAGAGGGACATACCAAATAGGATTTAAGTACCAGAGTGCTAACTTACGTGGTCCAGAATCTATCCCACTTCATAGATGTTATTGAAAAGTCCAAACTAAGAAAGATTTGGCTCTTGGTAAATTAGTTTTGACTGTTATTAATTTTATACCATGAGTATTATTTTATGCAGAACTGCTAGGTAATAATTGGCAGGGTGCATGTTCTCTTGTTAAACACTTTACCTGTTACACTAATGCAGCTTTTGCCACCTGCAGTGCCCCCAACCTTCTGTCAGTATAAGGTTTTACTTGTCTGGAAAATATAATTTTTTTTACATATTTATTTATATTCAAAAGGACAGGTTTATTATAAAAAAGAGAAGGAAATTCAAAGATGCTTACCAGGACACAAGCGAGCAGATAGAGCTGCCCCTGAAAGGGACAGTTTTGTTAAGAGGGGCCTGCATAGTCTCAGAGGGCAGTCTTGGGGAGAGAGCTGCCTCTGCTGCTTTGCAAAGGAAGAAGGTTGGTGAAGAGAAACTCCTGCATAGGCACAGGTGGGCAGAAGACCTGCTGCCTGGAAAATATAATTTTAAACCATTTCTAAATATCTTCAAACAAAATGTGTTCCAGTGACCGACAAAGATTGCTCAGTGCTTTCTTCCCTCTGAGCTCTGTCTGAGCTAAGTTCCTTTTCGTTGGTTCTCACCTATCCATTTTCAAAGGCGTCTAAACCTTGATCCAGAAAGCCCCTAGGCTGTTGTCAGTGGGGTTCTTGGCAGGGCTAAGGCTCATCACCAAGCAGGTGGTTATCAGCTATGGACACAATTGTTTTCAGAAGTTTCCAGAAATGCGGTGCTGTTCTTCAATTGCTGGGATTCCTTTACTTGGACAGCTGCTTGAGAAGCATTAGAATTTCACATGGAGTGGGAAAGGCCAAAGCTCAGTGTCTCTTTAGCTCTCAACTCCCAGCACTGACTTATAGTTCCAGGAAGCCCTGTGGGGAAATGAAAGAGAGAAATCTAGACAATAAGACCTCCGCGGACCTGCAGAGTATACACACTGCACTATAGCATAAAGAAAACAATATGCATTTTCTGTGCCTCTGAGGATTTTATATTCTAAAGGAGAAAGGGGAAATATTTCGAAATATCCAGCTCAGTCAATAAGCCATACACATAATTAGAGCTATGTAACCACTGGAGAAATGTATAACTATAGCAGCCTTCTTTTATGAAAAGCAATTTCTTTCTAGAAGCCATATAACATTGCGTTTGAAAGTGTACTCTCTGGAAACATACTGTGTGGATTAGAATCTTAACTCTTCAATTTGGGAAACCATGTTGTCCCTGTGTGTAAGATGGGAATAATAATGGTATTTCCCTTGTGGTAGCATTGTTGTCAATTAAAAGTACTTGCATTGAGTGAGTTAATATATAGGATATTTTTGGTATCAGTAATTGACTAATAAGAGTTATGGCAAGTGCTGCTTTTAGCTAGTGTCCCATTCTGCTTGTCTTTAAGACAGATCTGAAGTATGTGTGACTCATTTCTCCATTACATTTGTAGCAATAATAATAATAATAATAATAAATAATTCCTCATGTGATAAATGCTTAATGTGGAAAGGAGATAGATCCTTAACAAATTTTTGAAGTTGATATAATTTTAAACTTCATTTTAATATGAAGAAAATGAAGGCTGAGAGGTTTTGTATTTTTCAGAGACTGAAATCCAAATTTGTCTGACTTTTTGGGAACTTGTTTTCTATGAAGACCATTTGTTTCTTCCCTTCAACCATGAAAGACTATGGGGGAGAATGTTCAGCATTTGAGATGGGATGTGATAATGGACAAAATTTTCTGGTAAGTGGATAGAGGAAGGAACTGAATAGCTCTCTAAATATTATAATAGAAAGCAATTGACATGCAGGTATTAGGAGCAGAGTTTTTTATTGTTGTTGTTGCCTCTGAACTTTAAGAACCTGAACCATACAACAGAAGTTGACTCAGGTTGTGTTTCCCATTTCTAAATTTCCTTTCATTAATATTTATGAGAAGGAAGATGAATTTAAAAGGCAGAGTGTCTGAGACCAGAGTTTTGAAATTTTGTCAGGTTTTGGTCAGAAAAATATAAAAACTGATGGAGCTATCAGGCAAGAAGGAGAGAAAGGATCTATGTATCCTGGGACAGACATTCTGACTTGTACTAGGCAGAGAAGCATCATCTTTACAACTGAAGGCTGAACCCCGCATGGTCAGCCCAATCTACTTTTAAGAGATCTAGATTGAGAAAAGAGTTTGATGCTACAAGAGGCATCAAGATAAAAGATCAAGGCTAAAGTTGTATTAAGTTAAGTCCTTTGGGCCAGACTGAAAAAATAATAAGTTTATTCAAATGGCTTATGTACTATCTTATGAAATCTTCAAGGATGTATAGATGGGTTCCAATTAGGACAAGTTTGTTGCTGTTTATGGACAGTCTTTGAATTTAATATACAATAATGAATAAACTACTGGTGGGCTCCTCCTAAATCACAAGGTCATCAGAGAAGAATGCCTGAGTATTTGCCTGAATATGTATCTAGACCATATCTTCATAATCTATTCATCTGTTTTGGGACACTGAGGCTGTTTCCATATCCTGGCTATTGTCAATAGTGCTTTAATGAGCATGGGAGCACAGGTTTCCATTCAAATTAATGTTTAATTTAATGTCCTCTCTGTTTCTGTATCAGTTTTGCTCAGATAGAAATGAATAATAAATCTGAGAGATTAATATACTTTCTAAATTCCTCTAACAAAGGAATGTAGAATGATCCATAAAAGGATAAGGATAAATAATATTAAGGAAAATAAGAATGGAAGGTTTGGCTTGATCTTCATAATTTGGTGATGAGGGCCTCCCTGGTGGTGCAAGGGGTTAAGATGCAAGCTATGAAGCAATCCGCAGCTACTGCAGTACAAGTATGATCCCTGGGCAGAGAGCTACCCACATGGTGCAGCAGACCCCTCCTAACTTGCCCGCTGTTCCACTCAGCAGTGTATTTCAGTCAATCTATTCCCCACTCTGTCTCTGGCGAATCCTCTCACCACCCCCCCACCTCTGGCCTATATCCCAGTTCTTGTATGCATAAATAGATAAATTTTTAAAAAAATAATTTGTTGATGAAATTTTAAGTCACAAAATAGTTCTTCAGGATACAATTACATCTCGATAAATACTTAGTTTTATGTGATTCAGATAGTTGTTGCCTGTCCTACATTTTATTCATTGTAATGGCTACTGATTTTCCTGAAATTTCACTCCAAAGGCCGGTCATTAAAGGTAACTGTAATGTGTTTAACTTGGTGATCAGGTCCTTCATTATATTCTGCATTAGTAGAATGCAGAATATAACCAAATTTTAATACTTTATCATTGTTAGCTAAGGAACCATTTTTTTTTTTTAATGATTGTCCACAATATACTTTTACAAAATATGCATAGGTAGTGGTTTTTCAGGCATGAAGACTTCAGAAGAGAACATCCTATAAACATAAGGAATTTTATGTTTGGGTTGGACATGTATCACACCACTTTTTTCCCCCATTATTTATTCTTTGTAATAAAATGCATCAAATTCCAATATTAGATTTATGCAACAGCAGGTAAGAGTTTTGTATCATTCGCCCCTTCTCTACACATAAAGCAATAGTGCGGTGTTGTCACTGGAAAGCTGTTGTACTCTATGGAGTGGTGAGGAAGTTTTCTTTTGATGAGACTGAGGACAGGCTTCTTGCTTCCTTCTTCTACAGAGACAAGTGAAGTAGCAATCAAAATGGGTAATTCCGAAAAGAAAGAATAAAAAGGAAGTAGCCCGTGTTGGCCTCTTAATTATCACATTAGACTGCAGCCATTTAATACGGTTTGGCGCTTGATTGCATTCCTTGTCTCCTGAGGTGTAGGAGCGTCTCCCATCATGGCAGAGTTGTTGATGCAAAGATGCTCTGAAAGACTTGTTCTTGTCTCATTCTTTCTCTGCCTCATTAACTTGTTCATTTTAATGATTACATCTTCATAAAGTCTAACATTTCAGTATCAAATGTTCTGTTCTTAAATTAAGCATTAAAAAAATAGGGGAGGGAGGTTGATCGTCAGACAATCTGTCCTCTTCTATTTCAACACTTACATTGCTTTCAATTCATTATTTTGGAGTATGCAGGAACCTGTGTACCCCTGTGTCCTTACCATCTATTAATGTAATTGGGATTTCATTTGTTCCTGTATTCAACACATATTTATAGTGCTCTTTTCAATATTCAAGGCCCTGGAGAGAGGTTTTAAAGAAAAGAAAGAGAAGCTTTGATCCCTCAAAAGACACATGTCTCCTTCCCTAAAATGAACCATATTTTAGACAATCCTGTTAACAGGGTTACCTTACTCTAGGAGAAAGAAAGAAGCCTTGAATAAAGGCTTGGAAGACCAGAAGTAGACACAGGAAAGGAAAAGGAAATTAGGGAAATTCACCCATGCTTATCTTCAATAACTGAATCTCTGTATTTATATTTTGTGTATTTTTTTTCTAGATTTGTTGTATTTGCATAAAAATATCAACAAAATGAAAATATACTGGTGTGGTTAAAAATGAGAGACATGGGAGATAGTTACCAAAAAATGATTGGGTATTCTTAGGAAGCTTAGGACAGTTAATTTTTTTAAGTCAATTAAACTGGTATTTCATTTCAGTATAAATTAGATCCATGGTGATCTAATTTAAAAGATTCTAGTATGATTTTTCTTTCTAGAGAATAAAAATACAATCTGTGTATAGATGTCATCATTAATTTTCTCTTACACCCTGCTTTAAATGAAGTCTATCAACAGTAACTTTGTTATGTCATCAAAATTAACAGATATTGAATATTTGATCAATTAGAATATGATAATTTGCTTTATATTGGAATAAATACTTTCCCATATTATATAATGGCTACTTTTCATCTACATCCATGTCTTTACAATATCCATTATAATTCTGATCTATCAAGAGAATTTTTAAAAATTTGATTTTGTGTTAATTTTTCACTCTTCAATACTATTTTGTTGCCATTTATTGAATAATTCAACAAATATTTATTGAGAGATTAATGTATATCAGATAATATTTTAGGTGCAAAGAACTTGGCAATAAAAAGTGACAAAATTTTCTTCCTTCATAGAACTTAAAATTATAGGAAAGAGGACAGAGAAGTGATAGTATATCAAGTTATGATATGAATTATGGAGACACAGAAACAGATAGCGTAGGGTATGTAGAACCCTCTACGTTACAGGAGCAGCATTGAACTTGGGAAGAAATTGCAGTGAAATCGGTGGCTACAGCACAGGGAGAAGAGGTAGGAAATAAATATAATACTACAAAAGAAACCATGCCTTGGCACTTTGGGGCACTGAAAGGCTTCAGCTTTTTCTCTACAGAAAGTGAGAAGTCAATGGACAATTTAAGTCAAGTTGTAATATAAACTAACTTACACTTTAATAAATTTTAATTTTTTTCAAGATCTATTTATGCATGCATACAAGAGCTGGGGTACAGGCCAGAGGTGTGGGGAGTGAGAGGATTCACCAGAGACAGAGTGGGTAACAGAACAGGCAGATGTACTGAAATACACTGCTGACGGGAGCAGCGGGCGAGACAGGAGAGGTCTGCTGTGCCATGTGGGTTGCTCCTTGGCCAGCCGGGGATCGAACTCATGCTGCAGAGGCTGTGGACATCTTCATAGGTACCATCTTAACCCCTTGCACCACCAGGGAGACCCCAATTTTAATATTTTAAAGAAAGTTGCTGTTTTGAAAATACATTGAAGAGGTCCAAGAATAGAAGTAACAATAACTGTTGACTATTGCAGCCGTCCAAGCAAAAATTGATACTGGTTTTTGACCACATGATGGCAGTGAAAGTGGTCAGATTCTGAATATATTTTGATTAGATCATGTAACTTTTTGATTGGATATGAGATGTGAAAGAGAGAGAATTCTGAGTCAACCTCTTTATTTAGGATGTGAGCAGCCAGAAAAATGGGATTTTTATCTCCTGAGATGGGGCAGGCTGCAAATGTAGACTTGAGGGTGGGAATCAGGGGTTGGGTAGTGGTTGTGTTATCTTTGAGATATCTACCGGACAAGCAAGTGGAGATATTAAGTAGACAGTTGAATAATTGAATTTGTAATTTAGGGGAGAAGTTCTGGCTGGAAATATAAATCTAAGAGTCATCAGCATGCAGATGACTTTTAAAACAAAGAGACTGGATGGAAGTATGTGGGGAACAAGTGTAGAGAGAAAAGAGGTGATATCCTAGGACAAAGCTCTGGAGAACAAAAACCTTGACAGATGCAAGAGTTGAGGAAGAGTCAAATGAGATTAAATAAGGGCAGCCAATATAGCTGGAAGAATTGAGCTATGCCATGAAATTCAATTCACCTTCCCAAATGTTTATTGTCTTTTTTGATTTCCTCTTTTGTGAATTTCCTGATCATATCTTTGCCCATTTGGTGATTTTGTTAATATTTTGCAAATGGAAAATTTCACATTAGATTCTGATTTTTGCTTTTCTTGAAAAAGAACATGTGGCAGTTGCCAACATTTTCACAAGGTAACAGTTGAGGGAACTTAGAGTAAATGCTTTTCATTTCTGCAACCTTGAATACTCTTTATGGAATTATTACTAGCCCGTTTTACTTACTTATTTTACTTTATTTTATCTGACCTCGAGAAGTATATCTGAACTGGGGGTCCTCCTTTGAGAACCACCTGACCCAGTTTAGAAATCCAGGATACATCTGAGTTTCTCTTGGAAATACTGTTCAATAAGATTAAGCTTTGTTTAAATAACACACACAGCAATTCTATTAGATAAAAAGGTAAATAAAATGCAAAATAGCCTTCAGTTTATTTTACAGACAAATCTTTCTTTTTGGTAATTCCAAAGCATGAAAATCAAGAGTTTTAGAAGCAGACAGTGGTTGATTTTTAACCCAATTCCAAATACTTCTATAGTTGGGTCTCAGAAATTCACCAATACTATGTGATTGATTTTACACAGCAGCCTTCCCTAATACACTTAAAACATATTATTATTTTTTGGCCAATATATGCTTAATAACCTAACATTGCAGTCCAATTTCTAAAAACATCTACCATATAAAGGAAATTATACATACATTTTGATTTTGACAACATTTGCAGTTGATAAAAAAAAATACATTCATTAACACCTGCCTTCCTTAAAGGTTAAAGTGGTGACAACACTGACAAAAATAATAGAAAACCTAGAAATACGAGGGAGAGGTAAGGTATGAGGGATTTTTAAGGAAGATCAGTAAATGAGATATTCTGGCGCATTTCTTCACTGATGAGAATCTGGAATGCAGGACTGATGCTAAGGAAGTGACTTATTTCCCCCGGGCACTATGTCTGCTCTTCTGGTATCAACTACCACATAAATATTCATGTCTGCTTCGATAGCATAGCCTCCAAGACTGCTCACTTTAGGCACGGGTAAAGCAGAGAAACAAAGATATAAATACATATTAACTTACTGGTGTTCTTTGTACAAAATGAACTTCAAAAATGAGTCTACCTAAGCTGATTCATTTCTATTTTGATGTTATATCATCACATTATTCTTATATATTTTTATATTATTTGAAGAAGGCATGAAAATAAATCAACCTCCTAAATTCAAACTGAATACTCTTATCACTTATTTTTTATTCTTTTGACAAATATTTATTGAGCACCTACTATGGGACAAGAACTAGAAATAAAGCCATCAAAAACTTCTGCTTTGTACTGACTACACTGTTCACACGCAATCTATGTTTTATTTAGCTCTACCCATCATGTGTATATGGATATATCCTCAGTTTACTGTTTTCCCAGCACATCTCTCCTCCTCAAGGAAGTTTAAAGTTCTGTCTTCTGTGCTATTTCTTTTTTTTTTAAAGATTTATTTATTTTATTTATACAAGAACCGGGGTACAGGCCTGATGCGTGGGAGGGTGAGAGGATTCACTAGAGACAGAGCGAGGAGTAGAACAGGCAGACTGACAAAATACACTGCTGAGAGGAGCAGCTGGCGAAACAGGAGAGGTCTGCTGCGCCATGTGGGACCCTCACCGGCTGGCCAGGATCGAACTGGCGCTGCAGAGGCTGCAGACAGCTTCACAGTGCGGCGCTCAATCGCCTGTGCCAACAGGGGAGGCCCTGTGCTATTCCTTTTTTTGCCATCACTAGGCTAATCCCAAGCAGTGGCAGAATTAGGGACCTGAGGGCAGGATGGCAGGAGAATTCTCTAAAAGATATAGAAATAAAAGCAACATTGGCGTATTTCCTATCAGAAGTCCAGATATTTGTCCTTCATCTTCCCCCATGTAGACTTTGGAAAGGCACATATTATGTTTACATTTTTTATATGTTTCTCTTACTGTGATCCAAGGCTGTATTAAGACAATACCTTGATCTTCCTTTGATGAGTGCTACAATTACACTCAAAGTCAATAGAAGATACAGGAAAGGAAAATCAAAGGAAAGAAACAGAAGTATTCAGAGGTAATTGAACAAAGTAAATAATCTAAGCAGTTATAAAGACTAAGGAGACTAGGTGGGATATTGAATTGAGATTTTGGCAGAAGAAAGATTTCTATGGTCCTATAACTGATGAGAAGTTTATTCATCCCTTAATGGAGAAGAGTTGAAAGATATTAAGGGTTTAAAGGAGTAGATAAGCATGTTAAGGAAGAGTTTAAAAGCTTTTGAGTTTTCTGAACTCTACAACACATTTGATTTAACTAAATAGTTATACATTTGAACTGACAATACAGTCTCTGTATAAAATATCTTGATAAACTGTAACATTATCATCTCAAAAGCATGGCTGGGGATTGGGAAAGTTGTGGAAATCACCACAGACCTGAACTATAAGGAAACATGAATCCAGAGAGATAAAGATAAAGTGTTAAAGCAAGTGATTACTAGGGGATGAATGAAAATCACTTGTGATTTAGAAGCTAGAATTTGAAGACTTATGTGCATGCAGGGTAGAGGAATCAAATGCAGAGACTATATTAAAGACAAAACTATTAAAAAGTGGCACATACAATGGATATCAGTTGGGAAACTTATTTACCTCAATTTTGGCTCCAGGGAAAGCAATTAGCTAGATAGTTTGATGATGAATGAATGGATAGATGGATGGATCGATGGATGGATGGATAGACAGAAAAATAAAAATCTCACCATGAACAATAGCCTAACCATATAACCGTAGACATTCCTACATACATGTCCTGAGTTGGAGTTCATAGTAATTATATGACCAAAAAGGCTGAGATAAATAAGAATTTTAAAAGGTCTGCATTTACCTACTAGAATTACAACTAAAACTAACATTCATATTGATAGAAACTGGAGCAAAGTTTTTAAAAGTCTTTAAATTCTTGAGGGAAAAAAGTCACTGTCGTCTTAGAATGATTACCCAGAAAAAAAATGATCATAATTTTGGACCAAATGAAGACAAAATAAAGATGCTTTCAAACATTAGTAACAACAACAAATGAAAACACTAAGTTTACTGATAATAAATATTTACTGAAAGAATTTATAAAATTATGCCAAAGGGAGAGGGGAAAGCATCCTTAAAGCAAAGTATGAAATTTAAGAAAGAATGGTGAGCAAATACTGGTAAAGTTGAGTGTAGAAGGACATTTTAGGAATAGCCAAGACTTTCTGGATATGAGTAACTTGCCCACATGGAAGCCAATGCAACATCTTACACTCCACCATGCAGGTAACTTCGGAGCGAGGTTTGCACAATTTGTCTTGGGACAGTTCATTAGTGAATTTGAGGGAAGTCTGTTGTAAAAAGTAAACAGTGGTTTTCTTTCCATAAATTATTGCAAAGGATGAGATAGAAATTATAATACATCAGAGAGCAATGTGCTTACGGTACATAAAATGAGGGCTGAAATTCAGCACCGAGTAAACCAATTACATTGATTAGAGCTGAAACCAAATAAAAAATTACCAAGTTGAAAAAAAAAAGTTGAGGGTAAAAGAAATAACACTGACTGCTTAAAATAACAATAAACATGATATCTAAATGTGGAGTTGAAAATATGGAGGCAAAACTGCCTCTAAGTATCTATGGATACTTGTGCTGTGAGACACTCTATTTATAAAGACCTAATAATTTAGTGCCATATTGGCACATGAATACACATGCTAAGCAAGAAAGAGAGCCCAGAAACTTACCGATCTGTCTGTAGAACTATTTGCCTTGACAGATTGGTGGGGGGAAATGGACTGTTTAGTAAATTGGTTTTACAGTTGGAAAACAATGAATGAGGCCCATGACTCAGACCATGAAAAAAATTCAGTTCCAGAGGCAGCTCCATGTGGCATGCAAAACTCAAACCACTTTGCTCTACTGGCTCTAAGTATTTTAATCAATGTGCGGATCTCCTGGAGAGGAAGGCTTACTGTTTTCACAACCCAGTCTTTATTTGGGTCCTGCAAGAATACTCCCAACAATGGTATCACCTTTCTTGGTCTAGTGAAATAAAGAACTATATTTTGATTGAATTGGGTAAGAGATTTGTCAATACCTTCACGTTTATTTCCATGGTGGTATTTGATTGTTTATTAATTCCTATAATTAAAATTTTTTACTTTGATATGTATATTGTTTTATAATTATGATATGATAGTGATAGCCATATCGAGTAGAATTAATCACTCTTAATGGCAGATGGTTCCAGAGAACATCGAAAGGGCAGACGCTACCGAAAAAGAAAAATCCCCAAACCTCTTGTCATCCCTTAAAAATGTATTAAACACAAATTAGAAGCCTTCATTTGAATGTAGATGACTCATTGCATCTGTGCCTTGATAATCCCCTTCACCCTTAAGATTTTCTGTAGTGTGACAGCAACATCACTTTGCCCTGCAATGAATTAGTCTTCTTATTTTTCCAATTAATATAGAAACATATTATCTCCTGAATTGATCCCCCAGGACAGCATTTTCCAGACTTTTTAGCTTAAAACCCCATTTTTGTCTGATATACAGACTCATGGGATTTCCTAAATTATCCCATGCCACATAAACATATAAAGAAAATAGAGAGGAGTTCTGAGAATTTAAGGTTGAGTTTTTGTGTAGCTGAAGAAGATGGTTGGAAATCACTAACAAGGTGTATAGCAAAGTGCAAGAATAGAGTGCAGACATGGCCCAATTAGGATGTCCCAATTTTGGTGTAAAATCTTCCAAAAGGAGTATCAATGTGCCCAACATTTTCTCCAGTTCAGAATTACGGAGCCTGTAGCCCTACACTGATATCTTCTCCTCCAGGGAGGCTAGTCATTCTTTTATTCATTATGTTATTCATCAATACCACAGTCTTAATCTGATCCATATTTCAGTAATGAAAAGGAAACTTAGCGACAGTTCGCAAAACAAAAAACAAAAACAAAAACAAAAAAACCCTCTGCCTTTAGCTTTGTTTTCTGTGTTCTTGATAAAATTTGGGATTTTTCATAAGAAATAGGAATATCAGCAGTAGCATTCTCGTTAAGGAGATGCATATGTTTACTCTAACCTTTTCCAATAAATATAGGAAGCACATTAAAAGTACAAAATATGGCCTTAGTATTGCCTTTCATAGGAACTGCTAGATGTTGTCATTATAAAGCACAAAAGTTGATAACCTTTTGTGTGTTTCCAATTTCTAATCACTTCCTTTCTCAGACTCAGAAAATTAGGTTGACAAAGTGAAATTTAAAAGTTTCAGCAGCTAGTTTCTCAGTCCTTCATCATTAATTTAATCAGCATCAAAAAAACTATGGTAAAGGGAAAGAATTTCGTGAACATGAATTATAAAAATAGCCATATATGTAAGTCCAAGTTTCCCCCTCAAATAATCTTTTTTTTTTTTTAAACATTTTTTTATGCTTTTTTTTTTATAGAGGCATGTTTTATTTATTTATTTATTTTATTTGCTAGTTTGTTTTGTTTATACATGCACTGGGTACAGTCAGAAGCATGGGAGGGTGAGAGAATTCACCAGAGCCAGAGCGGGGAGCAGAGTAGGCAGAAGGACCGAAGTACACTGCTGAGGGGAGCAGCGGGCGGCAGGAGAGGTCTGCGCGCCATGTGGGACCCTCCTCTGGTGGCCAGGTAGCAGCCGGGGATCGAACCAGCGCCGCAGAGACCACAGGCAGCTTCGCAACCCAGTGCTCAACCACTGTGCCACCGGGGAGGCCCTCAAATAATCTTTATCAAGGTTCAAACGATTTTTCAGTTCCTTTTTCACTTAGCTTCATGAATTGACTTGTGTTAAATGGTTTGAATTGCTTTCATTTTCTTTATCAATTGTAAAAATAAATCATGGTCTTTTGAACATTTGAAAAATACAAGAAAATAAATGAAAATATTAATAACCTCTGATTACCACACCTTCCAGGGACAATGAAAAGCTTCTGTGTGGCATAAAAAAAATTAACAAAATGAAAAAGCAACCTATGGAATGGGAGAAAATATCTGTAAATCATATAGCTCATTTGGTTAATATCTAAAATACATAAAGAATCCTTTCAACTCAATAGCAAAAACACCCAAATAACCTGATTTTAAAATTGGCAAAGTTTTCGAATAGATGTTTCTCCAACAATGACCTACAGGTATATGAAGAGATGCCCAATATCACTAATTATAGGGAAATGAAAATCCAGACCACAATTAGGTGTTACCCCATATCTGTTAACATAGCTACCATTAAAAAGAGAAAGATAAATATTCAGCAAAGATGTGAGGGAAAGTGGAACTCTTGTTCAGTGTTGGTGGGAATAAAAATTAGTGCTATATTCAAAATGGAAAACAGAATGGAAAGTCCTCAAAAAATGATCCAGCATCATTATTTCATTCTCAGTTCTTCTTTGCCTAAAAGTAACTACAAGGAAAATATTCTGGTCATTTCTCTAGGTGTCATATCTATGGGGCTTCCATATATATGAAGTCAATTTTTTTTCTCCTTTTATTCTATTTTACATCAACATTACCAGTCAAGAAACATAGAAGGGGGGGAGGAGAAAAGATTTTGTCCCCTACGTTCTCTTTCTTCATTGTTAAAAATAAAATCATATGTATAGTTATACACACACACAAAAAAAAAAGATCCAGCAACCCTTCTTCTGTGTATGTTTTCAGAATTGAAATCAAGATCTCAAAGAGATATCTGCACTCCCATGTTCATTGCAGCATTATTCACAATGGCCAAGATATGGAAGCAACTGTTGATGGAGAAATGAGTGAGCAAATGTGTTGTCTACATCCCGTGGAATATTACTAAGCCTTATTAAAGAAGGAAATATTGCTATTTGCTACAGCTTGCATGAACCTGGAGGGCACTATGCTAAGTGAAATAGGCCAGTCCTAGGACACTTACAGGAAATACTGAATTAATCAAATACACAGAAGCAGAGAGCAGAGTGGTAGATGCCACAGGTTGGGGGATGGGAGGAGTACTGTAGTTCAATAGGTACAAAACTCCAGTTATGCAAGATGATTATGTTCTGGAGATATGCTATACAACCTTATGCTGATAGTGGTTAACAGTACTGTATGATACACTTAAAACTTTGTTAAGAGGGTAAATCTCATATCAGATGTTCCTATAACAATAAAAAAGAGAGACCAGCAAAGAGATTCTGTCCATCCGTCTTACCCCCCTCCTTCCTTTCTTCTCTCTCTCCTTCATTTGGCTTGATTTTACTTTGTTTTCAAAACAAAATTTGAGCTCTTTAATACTGTATTACTTTGAAATGTAAGGTTGATTTTTTTTGTGAGCTGCACATTGTTCTTCCTCTTCAATTTTAAAATTCAACTTTGCTGAGGGGAATTTCATTTTCTCTCATCTGAAATTACAAACAGATCTCTTCTGTGCCTGAGTTAAGCATGAAATTAAGGTAATTAAAGATGAGTAAAGCTAAAAGTTCCCTGAGCAAAATAAAAAAAAAAAAAATTAAAGACTGTCGTGACTGAGTAACATTACTCATAAATCATCTGGGGGTTGTGCTTTTGTTTTTGTTTATCTTTTTTTACTCTGTTTTCTTTTTTAGTGTGATATCAAATAAAAGTTTGAGACCAGGAGACTGGTCAAAAAGGATTGCAAGCAGGTGGATTATTGCAGTGGCCTTTTCTTCATTCCTGTAAATGCTTGCTAGTTTGTCTAACAAATGATCATTCTGTGCCCGCAGTGTGCCATTCTCTAGTGCTAAAGCGTCAGTGCATCACGTTTAGGCAGCAGTTGCAAATTTTTAAATTCCTAACCCATGTCAATGCCCTCAGCCAAAGGCCACCAGAAACACTTGCAGCTGAACGAGTCAGGCTTATTACTCACTGCAGTGTGAGTAATAACACACGGTGCAGCAAACCGCGCTGTCTTTCAGTGAGAGCAATTTACAAAGAATCTTTTATGGGACTTGGACTTGGATTGGGTGATTTGGGAGATGGTCTAATAAGACATTTGCTATAGACTAGAAGAAGAGGACCTTTCTATGTTTGGGTATTTTATGGCTAGGACAATACCCAGGCCTTAATGTCCATACTTAGACAACATTATGAAGTGACTTACTTGTTTCATTAATTTTGTCATTGTGTCAGGGTGACCTCTTCTGGGGTTAGAGATTGTTTATATCCAACGGGATAATCAAGTGTCCTGACTGTGAAAGTCAGACCCACATGAGGTTCACCTGTGAAAATCAGATCAGTTCCAGGTGTTTTTTCTTCCTGGCTGACCTGGCTAGGGACTATCCCTACTAGGCAGGCACCCCCAGAGCACTTTTTTCCTTTTCCCTGCTTTGCAAAGGGTGACTCCCTTCTATCCGCCTCACCTCTGCCTCTGCTGTGGCTGTCTGCTCAGGAGCTCCTTTCCTGCAGCGTGGCCTGGGCTTGAACAGGAACAGCATCAAGCCAGTTTCATGTTGCCTAGTCCAGGTAAGGAGACAGAGACACTGCAGGCATATCTTAGTGGGACCAGAGGGGCCTGTGCATCTCCAGTTCTTTCTCCTTCATTCTCCGTAGTTCATTGATCTGCGACCCTCATTCATTCTAAGGGCTTGCTTCCATACATTTCTATACCTCTCCATTGCCAGTACCGTAGGCAATACCCTCAGGCTGCTGTGCACTTTAGGGCAGTATTAGCTACCTGGTCGCCTGGCTGTCACCTTTACCTTATACCCCTCATCTCCCCCTGCTTCCCGAATAATCTTTCAAAAATGCAAATAAGAAACTATTACTGCCCACCTTCATCTCTCCGTGGCATTTAAGAAAAAGACCAGTCTCATTACAGAACTTGCCATGATGTGACCTTTGCATATTCAACGAGTGCCTTTCTTTCACTTTCTCAGCATTCCAACCACGCAGCAATTCTTTTTTGCAACTCAAATGGGCTCTATATTATGCTTGTTTCCTTTCTATCTTGACCTTTCTGCACAATCTCCCCTCTGCTTGGAACCCACTTTTCCCACTTCTGCCTTCCAGTTTGCATCTCTTCCCCGGTAAGCCTCGGCTTCACCCAGCCTTGTATAAGAAGACCCAGGACAAGAAAGCTCCCTTGTTGAGTGTTACCACAGAACATGGCAAAACCCCTTCATAACACTCACGTCCCTTTATTATGATCGCTCAGTGTCTGCTTTGTCCAAAATACGGTCCTCCATGAGGAGAGGGAGCTCATCAGAGTTGTTTATAACTTAACTTTAGTGCCAGGCATAGCCTGGATTGTTGAATATATGAACATGTTAATCAGTTACATTTGACATACAAATATAGGTGCTATAATAAATGTTACTAGATATCACGGTCAGTGTAAAGGTTTATTTTATACTTAGTAAATAGCATTATGGAGGCTCTACAGAGAAATTGGTTAATATGTCAAATACTGTCCTGTGGGAAGATGACCCCTGACTTTGCAATAAAAATCTCAAAATAACTTTCTGTAATACATCCCAGTTATAATAGGGGGGTTGTCCATGATTTTTTATGTATTTTTATATTAAATGCTGTACTTTGTTGTGTCATTTAATCTATTTTGCTTTCTAGCTCTTTGGGTAGATCATAGGGGTCTTTAAGATAGGAAATGTATCTCAATTATTTTTGTTTTTCACTAATCCAAGTAGTTTCTGTCACATCCCAGACTGGGGAAGATGTTGGTCTGTTAGATTTGATTTCTGCCCTTACCAATTTGGGCATGTTTAAAGAGCTAATTGATTTCTTGAAAAGGAAAATAGGTCATCGATCCCTTCTTTGGTTTTATAAATTATTGTTCACATATTATTCATTTAATCACTCAATGTTTATAGGGCCTTTGCACACTTGGTTCTAATTTAAGTATTTGTTTTATAAAGTTATTGAAAAACAGCTATCATTAAGAAACTTTAACTCTGGCTGGGGACACAGTACATGGTGTCTTAAAGGGTGGGAAGAGAGAGTCCTTGAATTACTATTTTCAACAGTATGAAGGCATGCAGGAATAGGCACATTGATTGGCACCCACAATATAGGTAGGGTAAAAGTAGAGAATAAATCTGGAAGATAGGTTGGATCTGACCTGGAATTGTGAGTTATATTAATGAGTTATGATTTCATTCTTTTGGGTGTTCTATTATGTGCAGCCCAGATCTCCCTTCAAATATTAATGACAGCTCACTCAGCTTTGGAGTGCTGCCAGCAGAAAGCCCTCAGCCTTCCATTGTTGGTCCCCTCTGGGGGAAGGTCACCTCATCCAAGGTCAAACCTCCTTCCCACAGTGACCCACATTGAATGATTAATTGGCTTATATAGATGGATAAGGCTTGATTCCTGACTCCAACCAGGACAACTCAGAAGGGTTTTTCCAAACTTGGGACACTTCAGCTCAGGCCCCATAGAGACCTTGAATTCACTTCACTCTCTGCTTAATTCTGCTATTTTTTTCTTCCCTAAAAAACATTCCCTAATATGGTACTCCTGCACAGTACCATAGTTTCCAAGAAGGCTTACTAAGGAAACCAACTTGCAACAGGTGGTGGTAAAAAGTCATCAGGGTTCTTAAGCAAGAAGTGACATAATCAAATGTATATTTCTTCAACATGAGCTTTCCTACACATATTAAAACTAATTAGGCTTTAAATAAAAATGCACATCAATTAATTTATTTCATCAGGGATTATTCCTGTAGGGCTATAAAGCTGGTATGGCATCTGTAAAAACATGTCGTGTTGATATTTTTCAATAATGGATCATTTGTCTTCATTATTGACATCCTATTCATCTTTAGACTATTTTAATATTTTTTAAACATCAGAATTCATTAAACTTTGTCTCAGAGCAAAGGCATTACAAAGGAAAATCTGGATATTCAGGACTTGTTAATCAGGATATTATGTTAAGAACATCCTCGGAATAAAACAGGAAAATAGAAAAATTTCCACAATATTTACATTAGTTTTCATTTTTTTTTTACTTTATTGTCACAGCATTAGTTTTTAAATTCTACAAATTTAAAATGGGTTCATTTTATTCTATCATCAGTTGATTGAAAAATGCATCATTTTAATTCTGTCTTTCAGATGTTTAAATCCTAAAGACAGCTTAAGTAAACCAGTGGAGAATCATGCTAAGATGCAGATGACATTCTTTTTTATTAAAAGATTTATTTATTCATGTATACAAGAGCTGGGGTACAGACCAGAGGTGCAGGGGGTGAGAGGATTCACCAGAGCAGAGTGGGGAACAGAACAGGCAGCTTGACTGAAATACACTGCTGAGGGGAGCAGCGGGCAAGACAGGAGAGGTCTGCTGCTCCATATGGGTTGCTCCCTGGATCAAACTCGTGCTGTGGTAGCTGCAGATTGCTTCATAGTGCTGCACTTAACTCCTTGTGCCACCAGGGAGGCCCCACAGATGACATTTTGTATTCCCAGTTTTTTCTTCATTTCTGTTGAATATTATCAGTTTACCTTTATGTCATCATTGTTCTATAACCCAAAACCTACTGTAAGGATGATGCCAAGAGTAGTCATAAATAAAACCCATCCAACCTGCTAATGAAAGACATAATTCCTGGTATTTCCTCCTCGTGTAATTTTGGGAGTGTCTCACATGAGTCCCATGAATCCCAAAATTCTCCAAACTCCACTATGGGTCAGCTGCCATCTTGGGGCACCTCTTTTCTCTTCTGTTTTGGCTCCCTAATACAGAACACTACCACTTCTACTTTTGTGGTTTTTTTCCACACTCTGAGGACATAACAGTCTTTGCCAGGCACTACAGGTATTCCTTAGCACTCTACAAAGCATATAGAAACATTCTCTCATGCCAGCCTCTATAGAGTCTCTGTTCCTCCAAATTGAGGCACTGGACCTTTGCAGTGCCAAAACTGCAGTGCCTTTAGTTCAAAAAGGGGAAAGGTTCTTCCCTGTTTTGTCACTTGCTATTTTAGGGGTTTCTATTTTTAACTCCCTGAGAGTTAAAAATTACAGGATCTGAGCTGGGGCATGGACACCATACTGAATACAGACTTGCCCTTCCCCTCAGCAGCTAGAGACTTGTCCATCTTTTCATATCTGATGCCTTCTCATGTAATGATTTTCCTTCTAGGAGTTCTTTTGATCTCTGGTACAAATGGACGTAGATGAGTCTATACACTGTTCACTTAATATTTCTGAATCCTTTGATATAATATTCACAGGAATATTACAAAACAATAAATGATTGTGCAATGTTTGCCTTAAGAGATTCTAAAATTTCTCTTTTTTTTGTATTTTACACTTTTATTTATTTTTGGGGGGAGACTTTATTTTATTTTTTAATTATTATTTTTTATTTTTTACATCGTTGTTCATTTTTAAGCAATATTTGCTTCCCTCCACCCCCTCAGGTGTAGTCCCCATAGAGTTTCCTTCACCAATGCACCCGTGCATCATCACCTCAGTCCCCTGTGCTCCTCCCTTCCTCCCTCTGATCCCTTTCCCTCTTCCTCCCCTGCAGTATGTCTCTGATTTATAATTGTCCGTTTTTGCTTTGTTGTGCTTTGTACTGTTATTATTTTTTTACACTGATGTCGTATTGGGTTCCCCAATATTCCTGCTATAAGTGAAACCATCTGATATTTTTCTTTTTCCTTCTGGCTTATTTCACTGAGCATAATTCCTTCTAGCTCCATCCACATTGCTGTGAATGGCCTGAGTTTATCTTTTTTGATTGCTGAATAATATTCCATTGTGTATATATACCACATCTTCCTGATCCAGTCATCTATTTTTGGGCATTTGGGTTGTTTCCAGGTTTTACCTATTGTAAATAGTGCTGCAATAAACATAGGGGGTACAGGTGTTCTTTTGAATCAATGTTTTTGTGTCCTTCGGGTAAATCCCTAGGAGTGGAACTCCCTGGGTCATATGGTAGCTCCATTTTTAGTAGGCCTAGGAACCTCCAGACAGCTTTCCATAGTGGTTGGACCAGTTTGCACTCCCACAAGGAATGCAGGACAGTTCTTCTTTCACCACATCTTTGCCAACATTTGTTGTTGCTTGTTTTTTATATGTGCTATTCTTGCTGGTGTAAGGTAGTATTTAAATGTGGTTTTGATTTGCTATAATTACTAACACCAGATGAGTTGAATCCATCAAATATTTACATTAATAAACAGCAAAGAGAACAAATTGCTATTTATAAGTAGTCTATTCTTTTTTCTCAGAGGATAATACATTCTAGATTTTCAAAACTACAATGAGATACCATCTCACACCAGTGAGAATGGCACATGTTAAAAAAAACGAGCAACAAGAAATGTTGGTGAGGATGTGGAGAAAATGGAACTCTCCTGCACTGCTAGTGGGAGTGCAAACTGGTCCAACCACTATGGAAATCTGTGTGGAGATTTCTCAACCTGCTAAAGATGGAGCTTCCATATGACCCAGCAATTCCACTCCTAGGTATTTACCCAGAGGACACAGAATCATTAATTAAAAAGGGCACCCGCACCCCTATGTTTATAGCAGCACTATTTACAATAGCTAAGCTATGGAAACAACCCAAATGCCCAAAAATAGATGACTGGATCAAGAAGATGTGGTACATATACACAATGGAATATTACTCAGCAATCAAAAAAGATAAACTCATGCAATTTGCAGCAACATGGATGGAGCTGGAAGGGAGCATGCTCAGCGAAATAAGCCAGAAAGTAAAAGAAAAATACCGAATGGTTTCACTCATAGCAAGAATTTAGAAAACCTAAATAAGGGACCAGGAGAAAGACTAATTATAATAAAGTAAAAATCAAAATCAACAAGCAACTATAAGCCCAGACACACTGCAGGGACGGGTAGGAGGAATTATGGTCAAAATAAGAGGGGTGGGAACCAATATGAAAAAGCATACATTGTGCAAAAATGAAAAATGATGTAAAAATATATAAAATAAAATATATAAAAATAAATTCTAGATTTTTATTAGTATATTTTTTAAAGAATAACTGACTCAATGCTGTTCTAAATTTTGAAAGCTGTCTTTTGAGAAGGTAATATTTATGTGGATGAGGGAGACATTGAAGAGGTTATGGAGAAGTCTTTAGAGTCTTTCTGGATAACAAATGACAGTAAAATTTTAAAAGGACTATCACCTTAAAAATGGAAAAAGAATTTGTAACACTTGGAGCCAAGTATAAACTTTTCTTTAATTGAAGTACCATTGGTTTACATCCTTGTGGGAAAAATAATAATTTCTCAACAGGAAACAATTGCTCCCTATTCATCATTCAATATATCATCATTTAATATGAAGGACAACAGAATGTACTTATTAAATGTTGAATAAATTTACATTTTAGAGTAATTTAATTTTCATTAATGTAATTTGGATGACTCAAGTGAAACATAAAGGAGTTAAACAGATTATTTCAAGTATGAACTTTATGATACAATTTTCATTCCTAAGGTAAATTTTGAGTACTTTGTAATGAAAGTCATCTTAAAGAAATCATAAAGTTTTGTTATATTTGAATGATTTTACTTCAGTAAGGTTTTCTTTCCTTTGTTTGTAATTATGAGTTTAACTTCTTACTCCATCATTGTTCATAAAACCTTTTTTTTTTAATTCAGATTTGTTTTTTTTCATATACTGATGATTTCTCATAGATAGTACACAAGTTTTAGCATTTGTTAGAAGAAAAAAACCTAAATTCTATTTGAATTGATAGTAACTCTAGCATTGGTTATCTGGATTTCTAATTCTAGATTATAAGGACTACTTGATTTTTGAAGACATTTAAAAGGAAAAAAATCTCCTTTTCACCACTTCCAGCAACTAATAACCCATATTGCAGGATGCTTGACACAAATGCCCTTTGAGCTATATGACTAATAGTATGTTTTTCTTTCAAAAAATCATTTTATGTCTCATCTTGTCTTTTCTTAAGGAACTAGGAGAACAAACAAAAACATTTCTGGGAAAAAGAAAATAGCTTAGGAGAGAGGCCATATAAAAGGTTATAATATCCAACAGAAATAAAGATATTTATAGAGACATTTTATTTAACTTGAATTAGAAAGCGCTCTCAAAAGAATCTAGAGTGCCTCAGATAGAATGATGCTTTTTAAAAAGAAAACTTGGAACTCTACAAACCTATCTGGAACAATTGAACTAATATTGCTATGACTCAACTGACTTCTTAGAACAAGTGAAGTTGCCAACTCTGCTATTTACAGATTCCATACAAGTCTGTGTTACCACATGCCACTTGAATATATGGTCAGAGACATCTTGCTCTTACTTTTTGTATTTATAGAAATAGTTATAAATTCTAGAACAAAGTGACCAAAATATTAAATTTTATAAGCAAGGTTTGTATCTTCCAGAAACTATTTAAACCCTAAAATGTGTATGACTGTTAAGGTTGTTTTTTTTTTTTTTCCTGTGGAGGGGGTCATGAGGGTAAGAGCACAGGTAGGGTATTTAGAACATAAATCATATTCATGCTATTGCAACATTCCTTTTAATCTCATGTTTTTAGAATCTTAGCAACATAAGCTGTAATTTTTTGCTTTTGGTCTACCTGATTTCAATATCAGACCTTGTGTAAAAATTTGAGAACATTTATAGGGGTCCGTGCTATTTTAATTCAGCAATAATATCTGAATTTATGGATAGTTAGGGGTAAATGGAGGTCTCATTGTTCTCTTTTAATGTCTTAAACACTCTTTCAAAGCCAATAATTTAAAGTTAATATTTGTTAGCACAATTAAAATATATTGCAGGGCTCCCTGGTAGCCTAGGGGTTGAGTCAGCTCTATCACTGCTATAGCCTGAATTCAATCCCCAGCTAAGGAGCTAACCCATGTGGCACAGCAGACCTCTCCTATCTCACCCACTGCTCCCCTTTAGCAGTGTATTTGAGTAGACCCACCTGTTAAGAATTTAAACTCATTCCTTAATGTTAAGGTTTTATAAAAGAGAAATAAATGGCAGAATTGTTAAAAAATAAAATATATTGAAAAAATTATTGAAAAATACTTCTATTTCATTAGCTACATATTCAATAAATACTAGAAATTTAAAGTTAGCTGGATAGTTGCTAACATAGTTGAGATAAGCAATACTTTAAAATGCATCAATTGTATCAAATTTTTTTAACTGTTTAAGGACCTTCCCATAGAATTAGCCAAAAGTTGTCAAAATGCAATACAATTGATTATAATCATTCTTTTTGATTTATAAAATATAGAACATACAAGAAACCAGAAAATGAGCTGTAAATAAGCCAGTAATTATAAGCAATTATTATCTAGCAGTAATACCCCAATGTATTTCTTACTTCTAAGGTCAGAAATATTGTATGTATTTATTGTATGTATACTGTAATATCATTTGATACATTAACCTTTGTCTTCATAACCAGTTCTCTTTGTCGTCTCAGTCATGTTTAATATGTAGCATTAAGAAATTTTTTCAAAGTTAATATTTCTTTTATTTTCTCTAAAAATAATTTTTTTTACTGTGTATTTATTTTTAACTGAGGTAATATTTGGATACCCCCATCATATATTACCACCATCTTTCTTACCACCAAATCACCCATAGTTCTCCACCGTAGCCCATTTTGCTTCCTTCCCTATTTGTTTTTATCCCTCCCCCAACCTATCTTCCTTCTGGATGCTTCCGTTCTGTAGTATGCTTTCAAGGGCTAGTTTTAAAACTTATCTTAACCTAATCCTTAATTCAGTTACTCTATATTCAACAAATTAGCAATACCATCTGGTATTTATTTTTCTCCCTTTTAGCTCCATCCATGTTGCTGCAAATGGCATGAATTTATCTTTTTGACTGTTGAGTAATAAAAGTTTATATTTTAAAATATAGCATTAATGACAGTTGACAGTGAATGATGAAAAGAAAATCTTTTCAAGTTTGTCTATGGGTCCATCAATAAAACATAATGAGCATTATCTAAGATGCCTGTACTTTTACAATAGAAAGTAATTTTATGGGAAAATAATCTTTCCATAATAATCACTTATTTTTAAGTGATTTATAAGTTAACATTTTCTATCAATTTATATGTTATAATGCTTATTATTTATGTTTACTAGCTTATTAGTAATCAATTTTATTCTCTTGTAGCAGTCTAATGACCATCAGTTTTGTGATCCCTCTGTTGATATATAATTTACATAGTTTTTAATTTTATAAGGATTCTTTGTAAGAAGCATGTGCTCATTTTAACATAGTTTGTGTTGATTTCCAGAAACCCAGGAGGTTTATACAGATTTAAACACTTACTTTATAAGAATTAGCAATAATACTTATGATATGGCCAACCACATGTTAATCATGATAAGAATCTATTATGTTATTTGAATATTTTATGTTTGGCATATCCATTGGAGACTTTGTTTTAAGCCTGATAAATCATTATTTCAATCATTTCTCTGGTTATTATGCCTTAAATTCAGTAAGGAACTCTCATTTTTTGTGACCAATTCATTAGTATGATGCACCACACAATTTGTGCATCTCTAAAATAAATATGATGAATTTGAAATTATTTGAGGAAATGCATACTAATATTTATTAGTGAATTGATTAGTAATTACTGATATTGTACCATTAATGAGCTGCTACGTATCATATAAAAAAACACAATTTACACATTATTAAATATTTCTGACTTCTGCAGAACTTATTCTTTCGGGTCCAGCAAACTTTTAACACACCTTGCCAAATGATTGTTCATTTGGCCTATCAAAGTACCAGCCTTGTCACTGGATGTCCTTGAGTGTGTTTTCTAACTTCTTGGTATCTCATGATCCTTACCTATAAAAAAAAAAACATAATAATGTATCAGTTGCAAGCCGCTACAAATATTTGTGTTCATTTTCTATTGCTGCTGTGACAAATTATCACAAATTTATCTTTTTAAAACAACATGTATTTTTATTATATTTAGTTCTCTCAGTCAGACATCCACATAGAACATGGTTTAGTTCAATCCTTTGCTTAGAAGATGCTACAATCAAGGTGTTGGCAAGTTTGTGTTCCTTTCTGGGAGTTCTGGGAATGAACCTGCATCTGAGCTCATTTAACTAGTTGGTTAAGTTCATACCTTCGCAGTCTTCAATTCCTGTCACTGTTAGCCAGGCATCCATCTGTGATTTCACAGGATGTCCTCATTTCTTTTGATCCTTTTCATGTAGCTCTATCCAGTTCTACTACATCTCTATGATCTTCAGTTAGAGAAAGTTCAATGCTTCTAAAGGCCCATGTGAAGAAGTTGAACCAATCCAGATAATCCAATCTATTTTATTTAAGGCCCATATCTTAATTACATCTACAAAGTCCCTTTTGCCATATAACAATTCAACTTGTTCAAAGTATTAGGAGATGGACATCTTTGAAGGGCTATTTTCCCTACCATAAGATTAAATAAATTCATGTAAAATGCTTAAAACAATGCAGTTTGATGAAACTGGTTCTTATTTTTACATTGTAATAACTATGAAACTTCATATATATAATGTGCCATGACATCAATTGCATCTAACATTTTCTACAAACCCATCATTAGTGTTTATTAATTAGTACCATTGTCATGACTATATTATTAGCCCACACATTTTTAAAGATTTGCTCTGCCACAACAATTTTTGTGGTGTCAGTGATGTTTTCAAATATCATTAAAATTTAAAGTAAAATGAATTGAAGAAACACAACAAAAATAATTCTTAAACTCTGAGAACAACATGGTAGTTACCAGAGGGGAAAGGGAAGGAAGTTAAAAGGAATGGGTAAAGGGGAATCAATTTAATAGTGGTGAATATTACTGGAACTTTGGTGGTGGGTTCAGCATGGTATATACATATATATATGAAACTTACATAGTATTTTAAAACTATGGTAAATCAATCAATCAATAAAAATTAAATATATTTAAGATACAACTTTCAATTGGGAATTATCACTTTAGAAGAGGAACATTGAATTTATAACTGGGAAGATAATTCAATATGAGTATTCAACAGATATGGGCTAGTGCTATCACTGTGACATTTGGAAATTAATAGCAGCCAGACAGCTTATCAATGTGTTAAAAAAAGAAGCTGTCACTTTAGGTACCAGCTTGATCAAAACCTCAAATCATATATATTTGTAAGTCTGCAACATTTCTTGATTTGAGGGGGGTTATTGTGATGTCCTAAAATCAGAGTCAATATTTTCAAATAATTTTATTATTAGTTGTAATAAATTTTAAAACATCTCATGGGGAATTAGCAGATTCCTGATAATAAATGGAGAACAGTTGGAAAAATACTTATTCCTAAACAAAGATTGTTGGTTTTTTTAATTAATTTTGTTTTTATAGCAATATAATGCATTAGTAATATAATGTGTTATAATTACTTATGTGAAACATTTTCGTTGGCTTAAGCTCTTTGAAGAAAGAAACTGTATTTCTTTTTATACTTTGGGATTCCTTAATTTTATATAGATACTTACTGTATAAGGTTGATTAAGTAAAATGTAACATGTTGCTTAATAAATGCAGCAATGTAAAAGAAAAATTAGCTAGACTTCCATACCCATAAATATGTTAGAATTTTCATTTTGGCTTAGATGTGAAGTATTAGTTCTTCAGTTTCACAGAGGAAATATCAAAAGGAAATAAACAGGGAAAATTTCTCAGGTACTTTTTCCCTTCTAGTCTTATCAAAATTTTAAAATCTCTGTATCTGGAGGGTTACATATTTTCCAGATGCCTTTCAAGCATTTAATTTTTTGTTTGTTACTGTAAGAGTCTGTCATTACTTTGATGTGGCAGATGAAGAGACCAAAAAGCTATTCAGCATGCTAAAAGTGAATGGCAGAATAAGAAGACAAAACAAAACAAAACATACACGCACAAAAAGCTCCCATGATCAATATGTTTCTCACAGACTTTTAGATTGACATTTCCAAAATCTTTTAAGTAACAAGATGGTTGATAAATAAATACGTACCTTGTTAAATACAATGGAAAATTGATTTGTTCTGAGAATAATCTCTAGGGCTGAGAGGAACTAAGACTCCCCTGGTTCTAACTCTGAAATCTATACTAAATGGAAAAGTTCAAATGGAAATAATTTCAACAGTGGGTGGGGGAGGGGGTTGCTGAGAATAAATACAAAAAGAAACAAACAAAAAAACATTTAAAATAACATTCAGATCATGCCTCTGGAACCATGTAAAATTACTGGGTATAACTCAGTATTTAAATAACTTGTCTCTTAATTGTCTGGGCTGCAGCTTATCACCTGGTCACATGTTTGAAGTAGAGCACAGACAAAACCAGAACAAAATAGTGATCAATGGGAATTAGTACTATGATGTACTATTGATTGCATATAAAACAAGGAGGATTTAAGGTTTATGGCATTGTTGAAAAGTGTTTGTTTTCTTCCACAGATGTGACCATTAGCAACATAACATATGGCTAGTGGGTAATTAGGAAGCTGGTGCCTAGCAGAATATGAATGAATAAATTGGAGGGTGCAATCATGGTATATCCCTCTGCCCCTGCTTGTCTTTGTAAACAAGCTTTGGCCCATGGATGATGGTTCTATTTAATGATATGGGGAAGTCTGAGGAAAGAGTAAACTTAAGCAAGACAGGAGAGGAAAACCAGGGAACAGTTTGCACTTGCTAAGTTTAAGGTAATATTAGACATTCACCACTAGGAATCAAATAAATATTCAAATCAAACTCAAGAAAAAAATTAGGGCTGGAGATATGAATTTTGGGGTTAATCATGTAAATATCTACAGCCATTAGGAAAGAGGAAGATCACCCTTGGCCTAGTATAGAAAAAAAAAAAAGATAACTGAGGAGAGGCCACCAGCGAGGACTGAGAATTGGCTGCAATGTTGGCAACATGGAAATCATCGTTGACTTAAAAAGAGAAGTTTTAATGGAATGGGTGGGAACTTTTCAGTGGAGAGAGCATTAGATAAGCAATAAAGATAGAGAGAGGATATCGCTTTTTAAAAATCACTCCCTTTGTGTAAGAGTGTGTTGAAATCCCTTACTATTAATTTGTTGCTGTCAGTGTGTTTCATTAGGTCTGTTAGTAGTTGTTTTTATATATTTGAGTGCACCTGTGTCTTGGGTGTGTAAATATTGGTGACAGTTATATGTTCCTGATGAATTGTTCCCTTGGTTATTATATAGTGCCTTGATTTTTGAAACATCTCTGGAATAGAGGAATATTTTTCTGTTTGACCAAAGGCCCTGTTTTGGTGGGAAGTACATGGAATGATGGACAAATGGCACACCCCAACAGATAGAATCTAGTGAATAATGAGTGACAGATGCTGTAACTAACTCCCTCACTCTCCTTAGAAAGATCCAATTTGGGAAGAAAAGCAGAAGTTACAAAGAGCCTAGGAGTTAGCTCAGTCTTATAACGATCTCTGGCTCATTTGGGACTGGATGACAGGAACAGGGGCTAATAAATAAATGAACTTGATTCATTATTGATGTGTCTCATAAGGCAAGAGATTAGAGATGTCATGAAGGAGAAGATAAACATATTAACAACTGATCTGATGTTAGAAATAACATCAGATTTATGGATTTTGAAATGTGTAATGGATATTGGGATAATTTGGATACAAACCTCCATAATGAGATAAGACAGCATATAAAATTGAAATCACAGCTTAAAAAAATCAGAATTAACTGATCTTTTTTCTTTTTTGAGGCAGTAATCTCAGGTACTTGTCATTCATGGATGCACCAGAATCTAGGTATTTATTTCAAATATGAATCTCAGTTTATAAGACAGTTTGCTTAAGGAGGAAAAAAATGTACCTGTTGGAAATGCATCCTTTTTCTTTTCCTTTCAACTGGAAAGGTTCAGCTTTTGAGAAAGAGAAGATTCAGAAGTCTACACTGCCTCTATAATTCACATCATGACATTTAACTGTCAGCTATTATTTCTAAACTATTAACTTTTATGAAAGCTATTTAAACTATGATGTCGACAGTTAATAATATTGGCTTCAAAAATATCACTGGATAAAGGACACAATCCTCATGGCAGTTTCTTAACTTCTAAATCTTTCCTATTATTTTATTTTAGAAAAATATTGGGGAATTAATTTGGCATCATCACATTTTTTTTCAAGTAGGAGCATTCTGTGCTTTTTCTTTTTTAAATATTGAACACTTCAAGAATTGATGCTGCCTTGAGAGCATTTTAAGAGGATTTTCAAACTTCATGTTGGAATGGTCCCTGCGAGTAGTTTCACCCCCATGTACTTGGTGACTTACGTGGTGCCTGGTGAGTAACAGGGGCTGAAGAACCAACTACTGAAAGCGTTGTGGTGACTGAAGCAGGTGCCAACTGAGAGCTGACAGTTAGCAATGTGGGTATTAGGAAGGAAAGCCAGAGGTGGAGTAAAAACAAAATATTCCTGTTTTGCATTAATTTTTTGGCTTTATAAATCCTGTCACAGTTTCTGCTTGTAATACTGTGAACAGTTCCAAAATTCCTGAGCTAAGCCAGTTATTAATTCCTTGAGAAAATTCAATTTTATTTTCTAAAAAAAAGCAAAAATATTTTAAATCTTGTTAGTAGAGTTATCTAAGTTTCACCTAATAGTATCAACTCAGGGATTTTAAAGGTGTTATTAGCTAGGGATACTTTTAAGCATACCTGAAAATTCTATGAACCATAGAAAGGAGTTGTGATACTTTAAAATTGTTAATGCATTTTTTGATTATTAACCCATTAAGATATTTAATTTCTCTGACCTAATTTTTCCCCGAGGCAAAAAAAAAAAGATATATTGTTTATGTAAAGGATCAATAGAAAAGTAATTCTCAGAAGGAAAACTCATTCATTTCTCCTCCTTGGAGATAGAGCTCTACTCAATAATGTTTAAGTTAAATATTCACATTTTTAGTAGTAACAGCCTCTTAAAACACATCATGGAGGCTGGTTTGCCTGCAACTTCATGTGGAAACCTCAGCACAGTCACTCAAGAGAGCTTCTTCCTTTGATCGTGATGATAAAACAAACCCAGTCTTTCGGGAGGATCCAAGTCAGGGTCACTACAGAGACAATAAAATATCTCTAATCTTTCTGAGTATAGCACAGAGGTATTTTCAAGGCATTGTCAAGCAGCATTCAGTAGCCAGCTGAAAGCAACTAATCCTCATTGTAAAAATAAACTCTGCTACAGACTGAGTGGTTGTCCTCAACTGAGACATCATTTCCCATTCTTTTATCAATCTTTAATAGTACTTCAGAAATTTGAAGAAATACCACCTAGAATTCATCCAGTAAATTTAATTTATTTTAATATTTGTATTGATACAAACATATCTCTAAGAGATATTTTGTAAACGGAACCATCGATGCACAGAACAGAGAAGTGGCTGTTCTAAAATCAGTTGGAAATTGAGTGCCCTAAGCCACTCAGATTTCATGATTCTGAGCATCATGTCTGTGTAGAGTTCGGTGCTGCCCTTTTGCAAGGAAAGTATTTAGATGTCCCGTCTCTGGCCTTATGACAGAGGCATTTGGAAAACACAGGCTCACTAATTATCTACATCCTAAAGCAAAATTTGAGGTAATTGTCACCATTTATTTTCATGGAAGAATTTAGTCAAGTAATTATGAAAAGTTATTTCAGAGAACAAAATCTGTTGGCAATGATGGACTCTAATGAGCAAATATTAAGCTGCTACATTAGTTCTCCAAAATTAGTGCCCTTTCTATTTCTCCCTTAAATGTAACAATTTCTGCAAGAAGAACCAGATATTATTAGTCCTAATTATACAAAGTCAAAGGACTATCTTAGCTTTGTTGCGTGGCAGGCCATGACCAGGCTTGTTCATGAGAAGTCACTATGTAGACATAAGTGGAAAATGTCTTGTCCCTATAGACAAAGAGGAAGAAATATGTATTGTGGTTGAAGATAGTTAGCTGTCCACCCATTCCATTTTTTTCCCTTCTGTGCTATTCACTGAGGCTACAGGTAGTTACATAACTTAAGTCTAGCCAATAGAATCTAGAAATTGAAGTGATGGGTGTCAATATGTTGGCCCATAAAACCCTTCCAAACCCTCCCCTGACTTGCCAACTTTGATGAAACAAGATATCAAATGCTGAAGAAGACAAAGTCACAAAATGGAACAAGCCCAGGACCCTGACTCACCAGAATTATTCAGTTAGGACACCATTTGGGATAAGAGTTGTTCAATTAGATGCACCAATTTTGGAAGATATCTAAGAACTAAACTTCAATCATGTTTGAGCTATTAAATATGTTCAAATGTGTGCCAACAAATAGCATTACGTTAACTATGTTGTAACCCCTAACATATGGTAGAGATGAGAACTCTGTATTAGAGTGTTTCAGCAAGATTTCAAGACTTGGAATGTGGACAGCTTGGGTGCCATGATTTCGTTGAATTACAGAATTATTATGTTACATGGAATCATAAGTATATTGGCATTAGTGTGGCCTTTTCAGTGGGAGTTAAACTTAAGGTCTGGTGTATCCATCTATTCTGGTCCCATTCAATTAGAAATATTTCTCTCCCTTAGTAAGGCATGGGTCATTGCCACCACCCTGGGCCCATGCTCAGAAGGAATGAAAGGAGGATCCAGCAAAACAATGATCATTCAAACATAGCCATTGTCAATGCTCTTCTCATGTCTTTTTGTTAGTTGAAAAAAGCTTGTGAATAGAAC
The DNA here is from genome assembly GCF_014898055.3 of Talpa occidentalis. Lineage (NCBI taxonomy): Eukaryota > Metazoa > Chordata > Mammalia > Eulipotyphla > Talpidae > Talpa > Talpa occidentalis. The sequence continues at coordinate 85,043,555 of NW_026555331.1, forward strand.
TACTTGGTGTAAGTGACTTCTGACATCAGTAAGCTGAGTCCCAGTGTTCTCTTATAATTTATATGTACAACCATTATGTAGAGAAATTAGAAATTATTGGATAGTAATCAAAAAGTAACTTTTTCTTCTTGTGCTTTTAAAAGTATATTGTGGGAGCTCTTTTGTCCTCACTCCCTGGATGAAATTTAGGGCTTGCCCCAACATCTTTCTGAATATCTTCATGTACAACATATGCTCAATTCAGTAATTACTATGTTGAACCCACTATTATAATTTAGATGTTAAAATTCTTTTAAGATTGAACTTTGGTCTGCCTAGTTCTATTTTAGGATAGTCATCTGTGGTGGGAGAGTAGAGTCTATTTTCTTTCCTTTCCCTTCATATTTAAATTAAGTTACAAGTATTTAGCTTAGAGGACTAACAGGTCTGTTGGTATTACTATGTGGAAATATAATGGCTGATACTTAATCATCCAAAGGTGTAAAATTAATATAACTTAAAGTGAAAATGTGTACATCCAGAGAAAAATTACATTTAATGGTTTTAACCATATCTTAACTATTATCCCTTAGATAATATTAAACATCAGCCAAATAATATTTTTAAATTCTAGGCCCTAAAAAAAAAATCCTAATTCCATCAACAATATTAATGATTGTTTTTAGGAAAATATATTTTTTCTTATTGAATTACAATTCAGAGTGAGAATGTGTTACCTCAGGCAACCATATGAGATACTATTAAAAATGCAATTTATTCCAGCACATAAAAAATAACTAAAAATGCTCCAAATCACAGAAGTGATGTAAGCAATGAACTGAAACATATTTCAAATCCATTAAATTCCAAAGTATGTTCATTCTACCTCAACACACAAACTAGCACTCAAGAAAGTCAATGTGTTTATTAAAATCTAAATTTCATTATAAGAAGAAAACATTATGAAAAATGTTGATAATCATTGAAGCTGGTGAAGAGTGCATAGGGATTTATTATATATTCCCTTAATTTTTATGTGTGTTTGAAAACTTACATAATAAATTTTTGTTGTGATAATGTGAGAATTCTATTATTAGAATAAAAAGATACTTGATCCAATTTATTTAACTATTGCTAGCAAATCAGAGTGCCTCTTTTTCTGAAATTAAATTTCCAAATGAAAATAATATGAGTAAAGAGATTAAAAAAATATAGACTGGGCACAGACAATATTTTCTGTATTGCCCCCTGCTCTGTGGCAGAGTATTTCAAATAACCTGTATTTTCTATTCTCAAAAAAAAAAAAAAAAAAAAAGGCAACAGAAATAATCAAAAGGGCAGATCATTTCTGGGAGGAACAGCAGATTGGGCAATGCTACACCACCAGATTCAGAGATAGTACAAGAACCAGAAAAAAATCTGAAGTTAACACATTAAATATAGGCAACTTCCATCAAGGTAAATTACTCCTCAGGGTGTAACTACCTCCATAACCATGTGGAACAAGAATTCAGACTTTTGTGGCTTGGTGATGTTATCACATATCGCTGCATCCCTAAATGATATATTATTTAATTTTATCTACTTCAGAACTTTATGTAATGGGATAACACTATATGTAGACTTTGCTGTCTTGTTTCTTTCATTTAAAAAGACATTTGAGAAATTCATTAATGTTAATGTACTTAATTTCAGTTCATTTATTTTTGTTGCTATTCTTTGGTATGAATATACCACCAATTTTTATTGTCACTCTTCATCAAAGTCTAATTTTGATGAATGTTTGAGCTGTGGTCATTTTGTAGTTACTACAAATAATGCCATCTATGAATTTTTTGGGTGTGAGTTGATCTAAAATAAATCTAAGAATGAGTACATGTTTAACTTTCTTGGTTTATGTCAAACTGCTTTTCAAAGTTTTTATACCAATTACAACAGGAGTGTAGAAAAACCCCATTGCTATATATTCTTACAAATACTTGCTATTTTTTGCCAATAATGCAGGTATATTTTCACTTTAAAATGAAGCAGTGCTTATAATGGTAAGCACTGAAAAAAAAAAAAAAACAAGAAAAATGTTGCAGTCATCTGAGCTCAAATTTATTACTAGCCTCATGAGTTTCAGACTCTTGCCAATAACAAGAGTACTTTTCAGACTCTTGCCAATAACAACTTTAAAAAATGAAAACAAGGGAGTTGCAAGGCAATTACTTCTACTGTAAGTCAGAAATAACTGCTTGTGAAAGTTAAAATTAAGAGAGGGAGAACTTTAAAGTGGATAACATGCTGATATGGGTTTCATGAGGACCTTCATAGAAAGATGCCTTCTGGCCTTAAAGGATGAGTACAATTTTCATGCTCAGGGCAACTTGAGTTGTACTAAAAAGCCACAGATTATTCCCATGGGCCTCACTTCCTTGGACCAACCAAGTGACCAATCTATAAGATATCTCACAAGTGGACAGGCCTGAGGAGAGTTTGACAATGTTCTACCTTCCCCCTTGTACTCAGAAAAACACTGGGTTGGCGCTATTAATTTTCTACTTCCTGTTGCAACATATTACCCAGATATAGTGATTTAAGACAATCCAATTTGGTTGTTTTTATTGCTCCTTATATTAGAAGTTAAGCCTGAGTTTCAGTGAGCTAAAACTAGGGTTTGGTAGAGAGAGGTCCCTTCTACTGGCCCTGGGCAAAGTGCTGTTCCATGGTTTTTCCATCTTCTGGTTCCTAGCTTTAGAGCCAGCAGGAAGGCATCTTTCAAACTAACTCTGACTCTTACTCTTCTGCTTCCTTCCTCCATTTTTAAGAACTTTTGTGATTACATTGGATCTTCCTGGATAATCCAGGATAATCTACCTGTTTTAAGTCCAGCTGATTAACAACCTTAATTCTATCTGCAACCTGAATTCCCTTTTGCCTTGTAAACTAATATGTTTACACTTTTCTAGGAATTGAGGCATAACTTATTTGGAAGCCATTATTCTGCCTACCACATTCTTTTATAGAAATCATGTATGATAAATAAAGCCCATTATTCCAGAAAGGTCAAAAATAAAAATAGGCAGTACATATGGGAGCATTCTAGGAGGAGAAACTTGAAACCAGAGCATCTTTTTTTCTTTTTTCCTTTCCTCCTCTCCTCCCCTACTCTTCTCTTCCTTTCTCTCCTCATCTCTCCCATATATATAAGATTACAAGAGAGCTGAGAGTATCCTTCAGCAGGTAGAGACCGAGAGAAAAGAAAGGTCCTTCACTAGGAGTTGTTCTAAGTTGTGAATTGACTATTTGAAACCAGGGTAGATAGTTGCGGCAAGGGGTTGGGGTGGGGGCACCGTTTTCAACTGTAAACTAGAGTTGCTGTTTCCTCGTAAATTTACATGGGGATCCATTGAGAAATGCAATACCGTTTAACACACTACACTATCACATCCTGGACCGCCTCATGAGGCAGGGATATTTCCTGTTTCAGATAAATCCAAGGATTAAAAAAAAAAAATATATAGAAATTTAGTTCTGAAAAAAAGCAAAATTTCAATCACTGATTTATTGGCAATGAATTACAAAAATTGTTTTATTTACAATGTTGTAAACCAATGTTTCCTCAATAAAAAATTTAAAAATTCAAAAAAATTGTTTCTTGGTTACATTGACCCAGGGGTTGTTGATAAGGACATCCTTATCGATACTGAAGGGGGATAGAAAAATTAAGTTTTTCTATACACTTAAAGAAAGTTCCCTAGCAAAAGAAATCTGCATAAATCTGTTTTCTTTAGGAAAGCTTGCATATTGTAAAAATATGTATTTATCATAATTCTTACTGTCAAGCATCTAAAATTCAATCATGCAGTTAGTAATGATGTTAAAATCTATAATATGGGCGTCCCCTGGTGGCACAGCAGTTAAGCGCTGGGTTGCAAAGCTGCCTGCAGCCTCTGCAGCACCAGTTCGATCCCTGGCCGCTGGCGAGGGTCCCACATGGAGCAACAGACCTCTCCTGCCGCTCCCGCTGCTCCCCTCGGCAGTGTATTTCGTCAATCTGCCTGCTCTGTTCCCTGCTCTGGCTCTGGTGAATTCTCTCACCCTCCCACGCTTCTGACTGTACCCAGTGCTTGTATAAATAAATAAATCTTTTTTTTAAAAAAACTATAATATTCTTTAATTGTTATAGCAATATTTAGCTTTAGAACGTGTGCTGCAAGTTTCAAATCATTTCAATTTACATTAGTTCACCTCTAATGCATACACAGTTCTTGCCCTAACCACATTTCCAGTTGGCCCTTAAATTGATTTATTTATGCTACTTATTCTCTGGTATTAACCATCTGTTTTGAATTTATCTAAATAAAGAGGACTTTTTGATACAATTAATCCAGATATGAAGTAGTGTGGAATTTAACATGAAAAAATGCATATTTTCTTAAGAAAGTTTAACAGTTTTAGCTTCCTCTCTTTTCCCATTTAGCACATTACAATATAGGTATAATACCAAACTATGCCACAATTTTTTTTTTTAAGATTTATTTATTTATGCATACAAGAACTGGAGTGAGAGGATGCACCAGAGACAGAGTGGGGAACAGAACAGGTGAGTTGACTGAAATACACTGCTGAGGGGAGCAGCGGGCAAGACAGGAGAGGTCTGCCGCACCATGTGTGTCAGCTCCATGGCTGCAGATAGGTTCATGGTGCTGACACTTAACCCCTTGCACCACCAGGGAGGCCCTGCTACAGCTTACTCAGATAAACGCTCTACATAATATCTGTGCTTATAAATTTAAGATTTTTTAACAGAGCATAATAATTTGCTATGGTATTGCTAAATGCACTTGCTAGAATAGATTCCTTAGCAGTCTTCACACACAGCTACAAGGGCTAGGCAGTGCTGCTGCACCAGCTTCCTGCTGACTGCTTGCCTCTTACAATGCACAGCTAATGCATTCCTCTCTCTGATGTACTCTTCTCTCTGAGTCACAGCTCGTCTGAGCTGGACCTGGGTCCTTATGACCAAACTAGAACTCAGATTTTGTTTTCTAATCCAGGAATGGTCAATTTGGTGATGTAACTCTCTTATTTTCTGTTCAGAACATTCCTTGTGTAGATATGTGAGACCTGTGGTGCATACATTTCTCCGATAGGATCCGTAGCCTAGGCTAAGGATGAGAGGGGATTTGGAGTGAAGATGTGGAGTCAATCTGTCTGCCTCTTGTTGTAGCAGAATTCTTTGAGCTGTACCAGTGAGAAATGTATATTGATTTCATGTTGTTTAGAATTATTCACTTTAGGATCAAAACTGAAAATGAACTGATTTCCCCCACTGCTTGGAAAATGGGTGCAGTGCTGTCACACATTTCCACACAGACAATATTTCAGAATGCTACTACTAACTTCAAAGCGAGACTTAAAAGGTTGAAGAATAGAAAATGGTGTGCATCACAACATAAAGCATTTAAGTTATCCCTTAAAATAACTTCTGGCAAATGATCAGCATGGTTAAGTCTACTAGCAAATTATACTTGTTTTTTAAAAAATTATCTTAATTCCTAAAATTTTGAATAGTATGGCATCCCAAAGACATTTTCACTACTTGATAATATTGATAACATCATCAGTATTTGAATTCTTACAAATACTGTGTGTCTAAGTTATGATACAGTTTCTTACAGCATTTCCCTCAGTCATAAGTTTGTCAAATGGTGAAAAATATCCAGTTTTCATGAAAGTAGGATGTGTAGGTAATTATTTTGAAATTTTATATCAGTTTTTAGTATAATTTTTTCAAACAATCTGAAAGATTTCACCTAAAATACATTTACTTTTAATAAAACTTTTGCCTCCAGACAGTACAAATTCAGTCATTAACAATTTTCCCTATTCTCTTACATGAAAGTGGAAAGTCATATTACTTGAAAGAGGAAAACTAATTGCAAGTGGAAAGTCATATTGTTACCGTGGGATTAAATATTTTTAACAATAACACATGAAAGTGAGGATCCGGTTGTGGAGAGCTTAAGAAAAGCCTCTCAGGTCAATGGGCTGATACATCTCTTTCCCAGGACCTCACTTGAAAACTTGTAACAAACAAGGAAAATAGGCCTGAGAGACACAGATGAGTCACTCACACCACCCAGGAGACACTGACCAGACCAGGAACACTCCTCTGGCCTCTGTTGTCCTCTCCTGTCCCCACTCAGTCCCCCTGTTTTCTGTCGAAATATATAGGAAGCTACCTGTCCAAACCACATATGGTCTACCTTCCAGATCCCTATATTGACAGTGAAAAATGAAAGGAGAGTAAGTTAACGTCACTGAAAGTTAACCGGAACTTTAGAAATTCTTCTGTGCTGACTAATCATCTTCCTGCCTTTATTTAATTTGAGAAATCTTGTTTGCGTCAACTGTGAGATTCCAGACAGTGACGTCCTTTGTAACAAAACAAACAAAAAATTAGGTGGGCTACAAGTCTCTCGTGAAAGTTTACTCTTTATTTGCTTAAATTTGGAATGGTGGTATTGGATAAATTCCCGATCATACAAAGAGCAATTTGCACTGGGTACAGTCAGAAGCGCCGGAGGGTGAGAGAATTCACCAGAGCCAGAGCGGGGAGCAGAGCAGGCGGAAGGACCGAAGTACACTGCTGAGGGGAGCAGCGGGCGGCAGGAGAGGTCTGCGCGCCATGCGGGACCCTCCTCCGGTGGCCGGGGAGCAGCCGGGGATCGAACCGGCGCTGCAGAGGCTGCGGACAGCTGCGCAACCCAGCGCTCAACCGCTGCGCTACCGGGGAGGTCCTACACACAGTCTTTTTACAATAATCTTTAAAGAACTTTCCATGCTAAATTTGTTAAATAAACTTTTGATTGAAGCTAATGGAATTTTAGCTGGACCTTGATCATCATTTTGTTACCTGGAGACTTTCTGGTAACAGCTTTATTGAGACAGGACACATATACCATGCAATTCACCCATTTGAAGTGTATAGGTTTTAGTGTAAAGGTTTTTGTGTATTCAGAGTTGTTCAGTCATGACTACAATCAATTTTAGGACATTTTCATCACCCAGAAAGAACACCCTGTACCCTTCAGCTATGACTCCACCTATTGCCCCAGGACACTCCCTACCAGCTCTCAGCCTGACCAACCACTATTCATCTACTTTTTATCTCCATAAATTTGCCTCTTTGGGACATTTAATAAGATTTTCAATACATTTAGTGCTCAGCTCTCCTACAGTATTCCAGGACTACTGGAAGCATATGTAATCAGTTGTAGGTAACAAAACATACTTTAGCTATTTCGGCATAAAAGAATTTAATACAAGGAATTTAACTCAGAAAATTAGAATGTATTTTAATACAGGTTAAAAAGGGTATTTACAAAATTGTTACAGGAGCTATAGGAGCAAACTCTAGGCTTGACCTCCAGAAGGAGTGACTTTAGGAACACAGAGTGGAGCTGGGCTGCCAAAGGAATTGGGGCTTCTTGGAGGGAATTCAAGAGCCAATTTCTGACCCCTGGATCAGTCTCGCATAGCTGACATCTGGGACCTCGGACCCACTATTGTTCCCCAAATCATGTAAATCCTGCTAAATCTGCCCCCACCCCCCAATCTCACACACCAGACGGAGCTCCGTTAACTCATTTCTGAATACAGGTGTGAGCATCCAATTAATTGGCAGGAAATAAATCACATGTGGAATCCCCACTTAAAACACATCTGGGAATTATTTATTTTTTGTCTCTGCTTACTAGAAGTAGGTTTAAGTAGATGTTTTTAAAAGCAAAACCAGCATATTCACTATAACCAGGAAAGATTTCCTAGGCAATCTCCAGAGCCCGCATCAGTATTTCATTTCACTGTTTTAGAAATCCTTGTAGTTTTCTCCACTACTCTTGAAAGATCCCCCAGCATTTCAAAATGCATTTCTGTTTAAGTATGTGCTTTCATTCCAACTCTAATTTTATTTTGTTTTCTTACATATTTAACTTTGAAGTTACAGCATTTGGGGGAGAGAGTAAGCTTTTTCTAGTACTTTCTATTTTACATTATAATAGTTATTTGTATTTGAATCTAGCAAGATGCGTGAATTTTTATGATGTTCCAAGTTTGGGAAAAACAATATGGACAAGTACTGTTGCTTAAGAAAGTTCCATTTCTGTGCAGAAGGACATTCTTACAGTGCTGGCTTTCTCTCCTATTTATCCCCAGGACCCTTGTTACAATGCCCCTTGCTTATTGGGGTTACAAATTCCATCTTTAGTGCACTCTCTTAGAGCTCAAGGAAATCATTCACTACTTACCCCATATTATTGTCCTTGTACACTTTCACTTTCTTAGACTAAACCACAAACACACGACTCTGATTAGCAGAAAAGAATGGGCTAGCACAAAGAAAGTAGATACACCACCCAGAGAAGCCAGTCTTTGTGGGGTTACTGAACTGATATCTCAGTAGTACATGCAAAGGAAAATGAGGGCCCCCCAAATAAAATTAGATTCTGATGAACTACTGTATTTGGCCTTAAACATTTTTAGTGGAGGCATCTTCAACACTATAAAAGGCAAAATACCATCCATAGAAAATGTTAATGATAGAAACAGCCCTTAAAATTTGGGAAGAATATCACATCATTAAAAGGCAGAAAATCTCAAAATGGTGATAGACAATGTACTTCTCAGCAATGTCCTCTTCTATTTTTAAGCGAGTTTCCCCCTGATTCTTCACAACTTGTGTCAATATCCTATCATGCCTCTCACACCCAATCTCTGCTGTTATTTGGGAAAGTAATGAGGCAGCAAATGTGCTATTTACCATATCCTGGTTTTATTCTGCAGGTTTACAGAGCAATTTGAGGTCCTTGTGCTTGGAGCCAAAGTCACTGTATGATTCTGATCTTTTCCAAATGTCAACTGCCAAAAAGGAAAAGGACTCATGCACCATTTTCATCAGCTTTAAGCAACACTTTATCACTACTAAGTGCAGCTAAGAAAACTGGGTGCCCATGAAGCAGACCAAGTGCACATGCTAACCAAATATTCATGTGACTGCACATATCATTAGCCTCCTTAAACCTGGTTCTCTCCCCATTGTGAATGGAATTAAGCTACATAAACAAAATTAGACATATAAGTATTTGTGTATCTGCATATGGATGTGTGTGTGTGTGTGCTTACTTTACCAGTCTCATCCAGTAAGAAAATAAGTATCTGGAGTCCCAAGTGACAGCAAGGAAACTAATTGATAGCAATGATGGGGTCCAGTCCAGGTCTCATGTAACCTGGCATTTGTGACAACGGGAAAGTTCCTTATGACACTTTTTTCCTATGTAAGAAAGGAGTTAAATTAAATGCTAAGACTTCACAAGTCTTATCTGTGAAAATGGCAGCTCACCTTTAACTCAAAATAGAGGATTGAAGCGTTTCTTAGAGGAATCTGCCTGAGACACAAGTCCATCTATAATGTGGTCCCTAACTGCTTGATTTGATGTTGTGTACTTTTTGTCTTCTGTAAATGTCTTTCAATATAATAGGCTACAAAGACAACGCAAAATTTTTACAGTTTGAAATCCACAAAAGAAAATGTAATTTTGGGAAGAGTGAGAAAATGTAAAATTATTACTAAGTCCCATCACTTTGTTGCACTTCATGAAATATCTAAAATAGTCAATAATCACAAGGATTCTTTCCTCCTTGTACTCATTGGGTCTTTCAGAAACAAAGTCCCACATTGGGTTATCTCAATATAAGTTCCCCTACATCAGAGTTCAGTTGCCTAACTGTTAGTTTTCAGAGTCTTCCTTAAATTGCATTTCTTGAAAAACTTAGAAAATATGTTCTGTTATTAACTTAAAACCTCTTCCAAGTTATACCATCTTTATAAATTCAAGTAGAGTGTTTCTGATATTAGTTTAATCATATCAGTTATTTCCTATTTATAATTCTTTTAGAATTGAATTCTTTTTTTAAGGTGATTCAATGACTTTTTCTTTCACATAATCATCATTTTAGCAACAAACACCATACATTGTATACTAAACAGCATCATTTATTTTTAAGAAACATTTACATAATGGTCTCCAGATGGATATTGAAAACAAGATGGGTAATGTAAGCCTATTATGTTGCTTAAAATATATTACGAGCATAACTAAAGAAAATATTGAGGCAATTTGTCACAGTTGTTTATTCTAAAGCAAAGGGGGGAAAGCCTTTGTTATAATAAACAGATACCACTTCAGCACTGGAATTTAAATTACTTTGCTACTCTGTTTTTAGATAACTTAGTTTATTTGTTACAACTTTATTAATTAGGTGTTTTTCCAAAGAGGAACTTTAATTTATAAATTCACCAATTGACTGTTAAGATGTGACTATCCACTGTTGTGGATGTGACTATAATATAATGATTTCCTATAGAATATTTCCACAAGGGTCACATCTTTATATGTATGACCCACTTAAATTCTAACACATTTTGGACATGTATTTATTCAACACATATTTGCTGAGCATCTATTATGTGCCACACATTTTTAAGTGCTACAAAATAAGTAAATAAAAGACTGAAAATCTTACTTTCATGGATGTATAAATCTAATAGGGAACACAAATAATCCATAAGACAAATAAGTAAAATATACTGCATTTTAAGGGAGATGTTTAGGGAAAAGTAGGGATGGGAAATAGTAGGTAATTATTACAGTAAGAATGTTAATGTCCCCTAAAATTCATATGTTGAAATCCTAACCACCAGTGTGGTAGTATTTGGAGGTAGGACTTTTGGGATATAATTAAGTTTAGATGAATTCTTGAGGGCAGTACCTTTATGATGGAATTAGTGGCCTCATAAAGAGAGGAAGAGACAGAGATTTCTCTGTCCACATCACACACCAAAGAAATGCCTTGTGAAATGCTCAGGAAAAAAAAAGAGGTGGTTGTCTACAAGTCAGGAAAAGGAATCTCACCAAACACCAACCCTGTTGGCACCTTGATCTTGGATATTTAGTTTCCAGAACTGTGAGCACCAAGGCTGTGGTAGTCTATTATGGTAGCCAGAGCTAAGACTATAGCCAATTTAAGTTTTGTTGAAGTCAGGGGTGTAAAGATGTGAAGGAAATAAAGAAACGAGACATGAAGGTAGTGGAGGAAGAGCATCCCAGGCAGAGGGAAGACTAAATGAATGAGAAAACAATAGTAGATATTTTGAGTTTTATTTTGAGTGGGATGGGAATCTACTGGAGAAGACCAATCAGAGAACACATAAGTTATATTCTAACTTTATACATCTTGCTACTATGTTGAGAAAGATTGCTGTAAACTAAGGTCAGATAGGGAGACCTGATTGGATATTATTACTATCACCTAGGTATGAAATAATAGTGGATTAAGCTAGGCTAATGGTATTTGAGAAAGTAAAAAGTTAAGGGCTAAGTTTTGAAGGCAGAGATAACAGGATTCACTGTCAGAATGACTATGGATTATATATACCTTAATCCATAAGAATGACACAATTCAAATGTTCAGTTGTGGGTGTTTTTTTGGGGGGGGGGTGTTTATTCTTGGTGTGGGAGTGGGGGTGGCAGGTGTTTGAATATCCTAGCCTCTGCTTCAAATAGTAACTCTTGTATAAGGAGACACAAGTGATCCAACCTGTCTGTCAGGTTCTCTCAGCTGTCTCAGGTCTAACTGTTCTGCAGTGAGAGTCTCAGACTCATGCCAATAATTCTTGCTCTGCATCCCAAGGCCCGCCGCTCTCTATCACTGCACCCTCTGTTCTGGGTGTTGTCTGTGCTCCCCTTATCCAGTGCAGTGCTGGGTCTCAAAAGTCCCCAATGTTGTTGTTTGCCTAAGCTAACAACTGTAGAGTGCCCTGAACAGCACACCCTTCCCTCTTGTGTATTTACTGCCCCATTATCACTATAAATAGAGGTCTTTTAACATTTTTCCTACCCCTTATCATCAAACCATTGACCCCACTATGTGCTGTGGTCTTGCATTTTCCCTCAGGTGTTTTTTGGCTTTGTTCTACTACAACCTTGTTGTAAGTATATGGAAGAGGTGAGCCCAGTGTCTTCAGTCTGCCACTGTCTTGCCAGACTCCTCATTTTTAGTTTTTATAGGTTGTAATAGGGATAAATTTTCAGAGTGTTGTTTTTGCAAATGCTCAAGGAGCTGGAGCACTGGTCAAGGGGTAATCGGCAGAAAGAAAATGAGACAGTAGGTAGCCAAAGGGTTCCCTCTAACAACTATCAGGGATCAGCGCTTCCTACTGTGTTATGGGCCCCAGAGTTGTGTGGTTGGCATCCATGTGATTCCTCCACTAGGCCAACTTCTCAAACCAAATACCTTGTATATCCTATACCAGCCATTATTTCTAGGCAATGTTTGAGCACTGACTGCAGTGCTCAGTAAGGATTGTAGCTGAGACACAGTCACAAAATGAATATTGTTCTGTTCGCTTTTCCAGTGCAGAGCCTTATCCTTTGGTACTCACTCCTGCTAAGATCCAGGTACTTAAGTTCTCACTAGTGGAAATGTTCAGTTGCTGTCTTTACTTTGGCTCTGGGTAGGGGGATGGAAGATTTGTTGAATATCATAGCCTCAGGCTACAAATAATAGCTGCCTCTTCTATAAGGAGACACAGGTGATACAACATAGCAAGAACTCCCACCCCATGCACCCCACCTCCCACTGCTGCCAGCTGTTCATGTCCAGCAGTTCTATACTGGAGCATCAGGGTCAAGCCAATAATTTTCACTCTGGACTCCTGCTCCTATAGTTCTCCAGTAGTGCACCCTCTACCCTGTATACTAACTCTGTGCACCTCCTTATCCAGCACAGTGCTGTTCTTCAGAGTCCCCAATATGGGTATATGCCTGTGAGTCAACAACTATAGCAGGGTGCTCTATATGGCAGCCACACCTTTCTTTTCTATGTTGTGCTGTCCTGGAATTGAGGCAAACACAGTTATTTTTTCCTATACTTTTCTGCTGGAGCCACTGTTCCTTGTATATATCACAGTCAACTGTTTATCTTTCCGGGGTTATTTACTTCATTCCACTGCAACGTAGTTGTGAACGTCTAGGTGAGGTAAGTCCAATATCATCACTCTACCACCATCTTGTCAGACCCCACTATTTTCATTTTAATGATAAGAATACTGAGGTTTAAAAAGTACACAAAGTTATGTTGCTATTAAGCTGCAGAGTCATACTTTTACATAAATTGAGCCACAGCAAACTGTTTTGTAACTGCTCACACATTCAAAAGAGGACAAAACGATTTTAAACATTTTTGCACCAAATAAGAGGGTTTCAAATCTATGAAGCAGAAACTGACAGATTTGCAAGAAACAGAAAAGTATCTAATTATACTTGGTGAATTTAATCTCACCCTCAAAAATCAATGGAAAAGGCAAACAAAACCAGTAAGGATACAGATTTACATAGCATTATCAGCTTGCCCCAAGTAACATTTAAAGATTATGCTACCTCAGCCTCCCTGGTGGTGCAGCGGTTGAGCGCTGGGTTGTGAAGCTGCCCGCAGCCTCTGCAGTACCGGTTCGATCTCCCGCTGCTCCCCGGCCACCGGAGGAGGGTCACACATGGCGCGCAGACCTCTCCTGCCGCCCGCTGCTCCCCTCAGCAGTGTACTTCGGTCCTTCTGCCTGCTTATGCTACCCACCAGAAGCAGAATATACATTATGTTCAAGAGCACACAAGACAGTTTAAAAATATATCTAATATATCTAATACAATTTAGAAATATACCTAAAAAATATAGTCCATAATCTGGGTCATTAAACAAGTCTCAATAAATTTCTGATTTTTCATATCATATAAATTATGTTATCTGCCTATAATGGAATTAAGTTAGATATCTATAAAAGAAGTATTACTGGGAAATCCCAAATAATGAGAAACTAAACAACACGCTTATAAATTAAACATAGGCCAATGAAGAAATAAAAGGAGAAAACAGAAAGTATTTTGGACAAAATGAAAATACAACCTATCAGAAATCATGGGATATTATTAAATCAGTTCATAGAGCCAGAAATTTATAGCCCCAGGTGTTTTTGTTAGAAAAAAAGAAATGATATCAGCTTTCTCATTGAGAAACTATAAAGTAAAGGCAAATTAAAACCAAAATAAGAGAACAAAGGAAATAATAAATATCAGAACAGAAATCAGTAAAATGGAAAACATTAGATAAATTCAGTGAAACTAACAGCTGGTCCTTTGAAAATATCCATAAAATAGATAAATTTCAAGCCAAACTGATTAGAGGAAGAAAAGAGAATACATAAATTATCAATATCAGGAATGAGAGAAGTGGCATTAACAGATTCTGCAAACATAAAAAGTATAAGGGAAAATACAATCAAATTATGCTAATACATTTGATAATTTAGATGAAATGGAGAAATTCTTTGAAAGACAGCAGCAATTATCAAAGTTCACTCAAGAAGAAAGAAATAGCTTGAGTGATCATATGTCTATTAAACAACTCAAATATTAAAGTTTTAGTTTAAAATCTTTCTGCAGTTTTGACACTATGTGATGAAAATATTTCTAAGAGTGTAAGTATATTTTGGTATTATTTTAATGGCTCCCTAATATATTAATACATCATAATTTATTTAATCCAAAATTGAAGATATGAAATATTTCATAGGTTTTTGGCTTTTCAATTTTAACTATCTATAAAAGTGGAAATATAAAAAATAATACAACTGCGAAGTCATGCATCGAAGTATGACACCTATGGAGTGGAATTTGACAGTATCTACCAAAATTACAAGTGCATTCAGTCTTTATCTCAAGATGCTCACTTTTAGAAATATATCTAAAAACATCCTGGAAAATATACAAAATGACGTATATATAAGACTACTTATTAGGGCATTATTTTTTAAAATAACAAGGAATCAGTTACATAAAATGTGGGACATACATGCAAAAATGTACTATGCACCTCTACAAAGAAATAAGAAACTTTCAATGTACTTGTATGAAATGATCTCTGGGATATAATGTTAAGTGAAAGAATGGTCCAAAATAGTAAACATAATATGCTGATATATGTATCAAAAAATGGGTGGGGGGTCTCCTCTGGTGGTGCAGGCGGTTGAGCACCACGCTGTGAAGCTGTCTGCAGCCTGCAACGCCGGTTCGATCCTGGCCAGCTGGCGAGTGTCCCACATGGTACGGCAGACCTCTTCTGTCATGCCCGCTGCTCCCCTCAGCAGTGTATTTCGTCGTCTGCCTGTTCTGTTCCCTGCTCTGTCTCTGGTGAATCCTCTCACCCTCCCACGCATCTGGCCTGTACCCGGTTCTTGTATAAAATAAATAAATAAATAAATCTTTAAAAAAAATAGGTGGGTACATTTGCACTCTTGGTATTTATATTTTCAAAAGAGTGCAATGGAAAGAACCAAAACAAAACAAAAATACTTACTATAGATGAATGGACAAAACAGTGTGGAGAAAGACAATAGAAGCTAGAATTTTTTTAAATATACCTAGTTATAGGTTTAGCTTTCAAACCATGTAAACATTTAATTTAAAATTTTTTAAATTAATAAATTTAACACTATGCTAAGTTGTTTGCATAACTATACAGAGAATTATTTCAATTGACTCCAGAACATAGTATTTTGACTGTAAGTCTTTAGTCAGATAGATGTGGACTCTAGATAAAATGAATTGCAAAGTAATCTTATATTCAGTATGTTGTAATAACAATTTTGTTATTATGAAACTATTACATGTGTATTACCAGACTGAGCAAATAAGTTATTATGTCAATGTCAGTATGAACCATGATTTTTAGTGAAAAAGATATAGAAATGAAAGAAATTAAGTAAAATCCTATAACCTTAACTCAAATAGGAAATACTGATTTTTTTTAATCCTTCCTTAAAATACATAGTTACTAACTGTGACCAAACAAGAATGATAATTCAGAAGAATTATGCATCCTCGGGATTAGTTTCTATCTTGAAATACTATTTCCCACAAAGAAAACAGTAAGTTCTTTGGAAAAATGGGTGAATTTGGGTCAATCTTCAGAGCTTTAGATCTTTAGATGTGCCAGAAAGCAAAAAATGTCTCTAAAAATAACTGGAGTTGTTGTGTCAAAAAATGAGTAGAGTCCACTTAAAATGGGCTTTCCACTCAACCAAAATAGATTATTTGTGCATCAAAAGACTAATGGCTTCGAGTGATTAAAGTACATTAAGAATATGAAAATCCACAAATTCATAATGATATAAGTACCAAACACACACCATGATCATCACTAGAGACTTGTTGGAAACCAACTCATTATTCTAAAATACAACAAATAAAGAGACAGAATCAAACCAGGGTTTGCTGTATATTCAGTGTAATCAATTAGCTGATAATGGAAAGTTCTTTAAAGAATTCCAGCTAATAAATGCAAATGTAATCATAGAATTAGAAAAATTACAGTTTTGCAATCCCTAATGAAATAATGCTTTTATGCAACTATCAACATGGATATAAAACAATTAGTGAGAAGTTGTTGGCGGACTTTATAATATATTCCACATACTGATGTCATCTGGCCCATTTGGATCTTAATACAATTAAAATAGAACAATCAGGCATTTTGCAACAGAAATATGTAGCATCCCGTATGCAATATCTCTACCATTTTATATAAGAAAATGAAGAACAAGTTAATAACATCCTGGAAAGCAATCACCAAATTCAGTTTGTGGGAAATCACATAGTATAAATTGCAAAGTTCTGCAATAAATAAATTGCATTTAAAAAAGAGAGGAGGAACTGTCATAGATTTTTTTTTTGTTTTTGTTTTTTAAAGATTTATTTATCCATAAAAGAACTGGGGTGTAGGCCAGAAGTGTGGGGGTAAGAGGATTCACCAGAGAGAGTGGGGAGTAGAACAGGTGAATCTACTGAAATACACTGTTGAGGGGAGCAGCGGGTGAGGCGAGAGAAGTCTGCCGCACCATATGTGGGTTAGCTCCCTGGCCAGGGATTGAACTTATGTTGCAGTGGCTGGCAATAGCTTGATATTGCTGTATCTGTAACCCCTGCACCACCAGGGAGGCCCAACTGTCATAGATTTAAAGTAAGAGGAAGAGGGAGAGTTATTGCTGAGGAGAAAGAGGAAGTAAAAGACATACATAATGAACCAAATTAAATATGTGTAACTTAATACTGTAATTCAAACAGGCCAATTCTATACAATTTTTTTTTAGAAAAGAGAAGAAATTTAAATAAGAACTGAATATAAGATATTAATAGTTTATTCTATTAATAGTTTTATTACAAAGTATTTCTTAAGTAGACTTCCTAAAGTATTTATGGAGTGTATTGTTTAAGGTTTATTTTAACACACTAAACAGCCAAGAAATAGTGCAAAGTCCCCCAAATAATAGTGCAGGGGAAAATATATGAAACAAAATTAGCAAAATGTTGGCAATTGTTGGAATTGTGTTATTTACTAATGTTTCATTATACCATTCTCTCTCTGCTCTTGTATGTTTAAAGATGTTCCATAGTAAAATATATTTTTTAAAAAATCAAAGAAGTAGAAAGGCAGTAAACATCATTGTTCATAAGTCCTTATGATCAGGTATGTTTATACACTCAGAAAAATTGCTTAGAAGTGTAATTGCATATTCAAATTTTGACATATGTTTCTAACTTGTGTTCTGAAAAAAAAAAATCAGTTCATATAACTCCCTCTAACAATATATGAGAAAATCAATTTCCATTCTCTTGCCAATCTGATTTTGATCAGTCTTTTTCATTTACTAGTTAGAAAGATGGTGATATCTCATTATTGTGTTTTCTTGTGCTCATTAGGTTACTAATAAGGCTGAAATATACATAGATATAAATATATTAATATATATTTCACTGAACATTTTTATTTATTTGAGGAATTGCCTTTTATATATATTTTTGCCTTTCAAGAATCATGTTTCCTTTCAAATAAAAGTGTTCTGTATACTACAAATAACAATTCTTTTTTTACACTAATTATAGATTTTTTGTTATCCTTGTCTATGGTGTTTATTGCAGTATAAAAGTTTTCTATTTTTATATATTCAATATTTAAAATATAGAGTTATATATCTTCCTGACTTCAGGTTAGGGAAGGTCTTTATTATCTCAAGATTAAAAGTATCCCTTTATTTTTTATAAAGATTTATTTTATTTATTTATACAAGTATTGGGTACAGTCAGAAGCGCAGGAGGGTGAGAGAATTCACCAGAGCCAGAGCGGGGAACAGAACAGGCAGACTGACAAAATACACTGCTGAGGGGCGCAGCGGGCACAGCAGGAGAGGTCTGTCGCGGCATGTGGGACCCTTGCTGGCGGTCCGGGATCAAACAGGCACTGCAGAGGCTGCAGGCAGCTTCGTAGCCCAGCTCTCAACCGGTGCGCCACCAGGGGAGGCCCTAAAAGTATCCCTTTATATCTTCTTGTTTTCAGTAATTTTAACATTAGTCCATTCTGTATGGAAAGCCATATGGACATTTCTCAAAATATTAAAATTATAAGATCCAGATATCCCTCTGCTAGGTGTTTGCTGAAAGAATGCAAAAACATTAACTTTATGGGAATTTGCACTCATGTCTTCATTGCAGCATTATTTGCAGTAGCTAAGCTAAGGAAATATCCTTAATGCACATTGAGAGAGAAATAGATAAAGATGTGATCTATAGAGAGAATGGAACGCTACTCAGATATTTAGAAAAATATGCAATCTTACCTTTGGCTACTGTATGGATAGAACTGGAAGAAATTATGCTAAGCAAGAAAATAACAAGGAAAAAATGAAATACTGAATGATTTCATTCCTATGTGGAATATAAAAAACAAAGCAAAGGAATAAACAAAAATAAACTTTTGAAATCTGAGCAGGACTAAAGCTATCAGAAGGGGGCAGCGAGTAAAAGCAAAGGGGAAAGGAGCTCAATGAAGGATTATTAGTGCCATTTGGTAGGCGTGGTATGTAGCACTAATAGCATGCATTTGTAGCAGAGTGAAACTATACACCTGAAACATAGTCTTGTAAATCTTTTACTTCAATAAGCACGATTTAAAAAATGAATTTATTTTAATTTCTAATTATTCTCATAGTTTTTGATAGGACCATCAGAATAAACCCATGGTTCAAAAACAGTTTCATTTGGACTGGATTTATTTTTGCATTAAAGTCATAGGTAGATTTAAAGAAATTGACAATTTTATAATGAATTATTTATCCAATAACATAGATGCAAGAGGAGTCCTTTTTCAATCAAATATTTTTTAAACCCCCAGTAGAGTCTTAAAGTTCATTCACAATTACCCTTCTTTCCAAGTTTACCCCTAAGTATCTGTTCTCCATGATGCTATTGTAAATCGTGAATTTTCCTCTTATATTTTTATATTTTTCTTGATACTAATGTGATATGTTGTTCTTTTTATAAAGTTATGTGTCTTATTTTGCTAGGACTGTCCTAAGAAAGAACCAAATTGAGTGACTCAAATATTATTCTCTTACAATTCTTTAAACAGCCTTTCTTCTGCAGAGATCTATAGCCTAACTTCCTCATAAGGCTACCAGTCACAGTGGATAATGAGCCACCTTAATGAACTCTATATAATTTTACCTCTTTATTTTTTTTTAATCAGAAATACCTTTATTATTATTATTATTTAATTCCCATTACAGAAAGCAGAGAGGTAAAACAAGCTTTGACATTAACTGAATACAAAGACTGAACAATTTCATCAAGGACTCTTTGTATTCTTTCTTCTTTCCACTTTGTTATCTAAAGATACAGCATCTTTTTTTTTTTTCCCTATGTTTATAGCAGCACTATTTACAATAGCTAAGCTTTGGAAACAACCCAAATGCCCAAAAATAGATGACTGGATCAAGAAGATGTGGTACATATATACCATGGAATATTACTCAGCATTCAAAAAAGATAAACACATGCAATTTGCAGCAACATGGATGGCGTTGGAAGGGATCATGCTCAGCGAAATAAGCCAAAAAGAAAAAGAAAAATACCGGATGGTCTCACTCATAGCAGGAATCTAGAAAACTTAAATAAGGGACCAGGAAAATGAATAACTATAAGACAGTGAAAATCAAAATCAACAAAAAACTATGAACCAGAGACACTTTTTGGGGGGTGGGGGCTGGGAGGGGAGGGATTGGGGTCAGAATGGGAGGTTTGCAATTGTATGGGGGAATATAAAAACTTTACCTCTTTAAAGTCCCTGTGTCGGGGCCTCCCTGATGGCACAAGGGGTTAAGCACAACACTGCGCAGCTGTCCGCAGCCTCTGCAGCATGCATTCGATCCCCAGCTGGCCAGGGAGCTACCCACCGGAGCAGCAGACCTCTTCTGTCTTGCCCACTGCTCCCCTCAGCAGTGTATTTCAGTCAGTCTGCCTGTTCTGTTCCCCACTCTGTCTCTGGTGAATCCTCTCACCTCCCCTACCTCTGACCTGTACCCCAGTTCTTGTATGCATAAATAAATAAATCTTTTAAAAAAAAATAAAGTCCCTGTCTCCAAATACTGTCACATTTTGAGGTATTAAGGATTAAGATTTCAACATATAAATTTGGAGAGATCAAAATTCACTTTCTAAAATTAGATTAATTAGAAGATTATATATTTTATAATATATATTTTTATAATATATAAAATTATATATTTTATATAAAGATTATATATTTTATAATATATACTATTATACATTTTATAGTATATAATATTATATATTTTATAATATTATTTGAGGTTTCTTTCTAATTAATACTCTTGGCTTTCCCTAACTATTTTTGTTTTTCTTTCTTTTACTTATTTTGTATTACTATAGTATTAATACTTTTAATATGTCTATAATTTTTTTTTTAAGATTTATGTAGGGCCTCCCCAGTGGCACCGCAGGTTGAGCGCTGCACTGCAAAGCTGTCCGCAGCCTCTACAGCATGGGTTCAATTCCCTGCTGGCCAAGGAGAAACCCACATGGCGTGGCAGACCGCTCCTACCTCGCCCGCTGCTCCCCTCAGCAGTGTCTTTGGTCCATCTGCCTTTTCTGCTCCCCGCTCTCTCTGGTGAACTCTCTCACCCTCCCATGCCTCTGAGCTATACCCCAGTTTTTGTATACATAAATAAATCTTAAAAAATAAAGATTTATTTATTTATACATACAAGAACAGGCCAGAGGTGTGGATTCACCAGAGACAGAGTAGGGTACAGAACAGGCAGACTGACTGAAGTACACTGCTGAGGGGAGCATTGGGCAAGACAGGAAAAGTCTGCTGCGCCATGTGGGTATCTCCCTGGCCGGGGATCAAACTCTTGCTGCAGTGGCTGTGGATAACTTCATAGGTTGCATCTTAACCCTTTGCATCACCAGGGAGGACCCTGTCTAGAATTCTTCATTATAATAAACCAAAAATTTTAGAGAGATTTCATTTTTCTTAAACCTCAAGATTATTTCTGATATAATGTTGGCATGCATAATTACTTGCAGATTACATTTGCATGCTATGTATATTCTCATTTTTTAAGACTTTCAAAGTCACATTGTTTTAGGTAAGTCTCTTATAGACCACATAAGACTTAAAAATTATCCTAAACTGGGGCCTCCCTGGTGGCACAAGAGGTTAAGTCATGGCACTATGAAGCTATTCGCAGCCATGGCAGCACAGTGTGAGTTCGATCCCTGAATAACCCACATGGCACAGCAGACCTCTTCTGTCTCGCCTGCTGCTCCCTTCAGCAATATATTTCACCAATCCACCTGTTCTGTTCCCCACTCTCTGGTGAATCCTCTTACCACCCGCACCTCTGTCCTGTACCTAAGATCTTGTATGTATGAATAAATATTTTTTTAAAAATTATTCTAAACTGAATCTCATTTTTTTATTAATGTGTTTATTCTATTTTATGTGCTATGGCAAATATGTTTAGTTTTACACTTCTCATCTAATCGATTTTTAGTTTTTTGTAGTTATTATTTCTTTAAGTTCTTTTCTCTCACAGATGGTTTGTGTGCTGTTGTCACTGCTGCTGCTGTTTTCTATTGTGATCTGAGCAATTTTGGAAGATATTCAAACAGTTTTCTATACTTTTAGTTACCTTTTGTTGAGCTAGAATGATGTCTAAATTTTCTATACTAGAAACACACTTCTGTTGTTTAAGTGGTATGCTTCGGTCTTGTATTCACCATACACAAGATCTAATAGCATCTTTCAAAGGCATTTTATACACTTTCCACATAGGATCATTTTTATCTTATGTTACTTCCATATTCCAAACATAGACAATAGTTTTCCTCACAGAAGAGTTTAAAGGATTTTACTATTCCAAGGTGATTATGACTTGTCCTGTAATAAATAATAACCATCAAGTTTTACTGCTAGCCAATATAAAGTTTACTTTTAAAGGGGTATATTCTGTCAGGCTGCTCTTCTGACAATTTTATCTAGCATCTGTACTATGATAAATATGGCTCTTAATATTATTTATCTTAAAAAAACTTATTTCAGCAGATCAACTTATTATTTATGTGGAGAATAACAATGGTGGTTTGGCTAACTACCCATACAACTTTTGATTTTCATACACACCACTAATTTACCAGTTCAGGTCTTCATCACAGTCTAACATTCAAAGAATAACATATGTTGTTGGTGGACAGTGGAGCTATAATCTCTTAAAGCAGCTTAAGCATTTGTCCTCAAAGGATAATAGCTTAAAAAAGCTGAAAGAGAATGGAATAAAGCAGAATGTAGGACTTAAAAGTTACCTTTTTAATGAAAAGCAAGTTGAATAAACATGCAGTCTTTGAGAAAGTCTTCATTTGACAATGTAGAAGCAGTTCATCTTCTCTCTCATATACCACAACTTAGAAAAATATATTTATAGTACAAGTCATTCCTTAGACAGTTCATCCAGATAAATAGATATCAGAAAGGGCACTGAGATAAATAAATATCAGAGTTGGCTCTCTTTCCTTTACCAAGCTTTATTTCCCACAGGCACATCAACATTGTGAGCTAAATGGTATCATTCCACAATTCACCTCTCAATGTTTAAGTCAGGTGGTGACAATCCTGAGTTTAGTCACCTTGAATAATAGGTTAGAAAAAAATAAAGAGGAGTTGGGAGCTGATAAATAGGCTCAATTCTTCTATTTCTTAGATGGATGAACTGAAAAACAAATCAGGTTAATGTGAGACTTCACTTGGAAGTTATGTTAGTTCTAATTTAAAGTTGCCACTGAATAATGCCTTGCCTAAAAATAAAGTTTAGAACTCAATCCTTTAGGGTATGTCTTGCTCAAAGTTACTGCGTCCATGATTTTTGTGGTAAGTTGTCACTGTGACTGAATTGTCAACTTGCTCTCTTTGACCACCAGAAACTTTGAGAATTACCTAAGGGATTTTTTTAAAGGTCAACATTATTTTGAAAGAAATTATTCTATGTAGATAAATCCCATGAAAGTAAGGACAAAGTAATGAGTTGTCAAGACAAAGAGGAAAAGAAAAATTCTAGAAGGAAATGTACTTTTTAAAATGTGAGCGAATGAGAATCCCCATCAGGAAGAAAATCTTGTGTTCTGAGGAAAGATGAAAGGAAGGGATTGGAGAGCTTCCCCCAACAAGAAATTCTTATAAACTCCTTTATACAATAAATGAAAATATAATTAAGTTATTGATTGGTATTTGAAAATTGTTAATTCAGGAATGCATTTTTTTTCCCTGAGAAATTGCCCAGGTAATTAAAATTCCCTAATAAGAATATCTACACATCTATTCTTAAAGCTTTGAGTTCAGAAGTTAATAGCTAGTCAACATATTGCATAACTTCTAGGCAAGGAAAGACTTAGGCTTTTAAGACTAATTACTTCCCTCCAATATTAATACAACATTAATCTGATGAATGACCTTCCCTCAAAACATCATTGAAAATTCCCTGTGTACATTTTGCAGTGGGAAAAAAAAAAACCAGGATGTTATTATGGAGTTACCAAAAAGAGATAGCTGCCAATATTGCTCATCCCACAGCTAAATTACCAGATCCAAATTCCCATAATCTTTCCAGTATTTTTGTATGAAAACTGTGTTTTCAAGAATAGGATTCTACTGGTTAGGATACATAAGAAAGGAACTGTAGTCAACAATGTAGGAAAAAGAAATGTTGGAACATATTCTGGTCACGTAAGGAACTTAATGCTGAAGGTGATTTAAATACTTAGAAAATCAGAAGAATCAGGATTGAGTTTATCTTTGTTGCTTCTGTGTAGTGGAAATATGGGAAATGTACTAGACCTCTCAAAGCTTCAGTTTCTTCTTTCTTAAAATGGGTGTGATGTTTCTTATCTCACTGAGTTATTAGGAAAATTAGGTTAAAAATGCAATTGAAGACACTTTATAAGCTGCAAAGCAGTTGCTATAGTTGTTGCCATTGTGTGTTTCTTGTCATTTATATACACTTTACCAGTAGTCCTCACTAGGGCTGTGTGTTGACATCCATAGTAAAACATCTTCAAAGTGCACATATCTGGACTTCATTCATGTGTCGAAGGTGGGCTGAATCATACCTATTTTGAAAAGATCATCTAGGCAATTGTGGTGTGCAGCCCTTCTTAAGAACCATAGGGTTTAAAACTCTACTTTCAAGTCTCAGACTCCGTGGTCCCTAATATTTTATTACAACTATGAACTAGAAGACCACAGGAGACTTCCTTTCTTCTTAAATCCCAGAATTCAGTCAATAGTTGTTTTATCCCAGAGGATTCTAGTGAATTGCTGACATAGGGAATTTATTATGTTAGTGAAGACTTGTGTCTTAAGGAATAAATGATTTATCAGTTTAAAGAATACCTATATTTTATTCTTCCAGCTAATTATCTGTTTCAATTCTATGTGATCTGTCACGAAGTCCAATCCCACCCAGAGTTTGATTGTTAGTTTGTTTGATTGATTGATTCATTATAGTATTTTTCTGAAGATTTGCCTTACCTTTCTCCATGTTGCTATAAGAAGTATAGAGATGCCAGAGTACAGGTTGTCATTCACTGCCTACCATTTGTTTCTGCAGCTCTCAGTGGAAGACAAAGGAGGTGGACACTAATATTTTAACATGCATGCAGGTGCACACACAGAATCACCAACACTTCCTCATTCCCCTCTTCGTATCCATATAATTCATGTAGGATATGACAAGAGCTGAAATCCACTTAGGGAATACACATAGGTCAGTTTAATTGTTGAAATATTCCTTAAGTAGAATCACCACATAACAAATGCAAGTGCCAGAAATTATAATTTGTATAGACATAATAAAAGGAAGATAGGCAGTGTCTTTATGTTAATTTCAACCAAAGTACACTTAAATAGTTTACTAACCATAAAGAAGCCTAACACTCAAGCTGCGGTGATTAATATTGGTGGTATCCACTGGACATTCTCACTCCTTCCAAGGCTTTTTTAAAATTTTTTTTTACATCAATGTTCATTTTTTAAAAAAGATTTATTTATTTATGCATACAAGAGCTGGAGTACAGGCCAGAGGTGTGGGGGGTGAGAGGATTCACCAGAGACAGAGTGGGGAACAGAACAGGCAGATTGACCGCAGTACACTGTTGAGGGGAGCACCGGGCAAGTCAGGAGAGATCTGCTGTGCCATATGGGTTGCTCCCTGGCTGGCCAGAGGATCGAACTCATGCTGCACAGGCTGCAGATAGCTTCATATGTTACATCTTAACCCCTTGTGCCACCAAGGAGGCCCCATCATTGTTCATTTTTAAACAATATTTGCTTCCCCCTCTCCCAGTGTAGTCCCCATAGAATTTTCTTCACCAATGCACCCATGCACCATCACCACAGTCCCCTGTGCTTCTCCCACCCTCCCTCTGATCCAAGGCTTATTTCTGTTTATTATAACACCACTTATTATTTACTGAATGGAAGCTGCGAAACTGATATGATCCTTTCCCACCAAACCCATTTATGCCATTCATTTATAGTGGAATCTTTCGTCTGGCTAACTCCTATCCATTCTGCAAGTTCACATCAAGAATTTCTTCTACTCTAAATCTTCCCTAATGCCTCCTCTGGTTCCTGCTCTTTTTGTTACACCCATATCATGCTATAGAAAATTGCTTTCTAGATACAGGATTCAGGGAGCCTACTTGGTTATTCACGAATATGGAAAAAGACCTTAATTTAACTTCCTTTTATTCAAGCAGAACTCTTTGCCTATCACTTCCTAGCACTGATCAAATTTCTAGATTCCTTGTATTTATTTTATTTGTCTTAGTTATTGGGAGACCTTTAGATAGTTTACTGTCACAATGTATCTTTTAAATTGGCTTAGTGTCTACCAACAAATATGTGACAACACTTGTTGTTATAGAAATAAATTCATGAATGTCTTTCATGTTCAAAATACTGTTTTGCTACAAACTCTCAAAGTTATATAAAAAAGTCTCTTTTCCAAAATTAAGACCCAAATCAGAGTCTCAATGATTCCAATCCCAAATATGAGTTTGAAACCCAAAAAAGTGACATAAAAGCAATAAATTAAGACTAATTCATTTAAGATAAATGTGCATAAACATAGCACGTTTAAATATTTTATTACCTATTTTTTTTAAGTTGACAAGAAAACACCAAAGTTGAAAGTTAAACTCCACATCCCCATGCTATGTAATAACCACTATGAGCACTTTAGTACACATCTCCAGGCTTCTTCTATGCTTATAGCACACATCATGCACACACCCTCTTTTATATAAATGGTTTCATACATCAATTTGTCGGTCCTCTCTTTTCACTTAACAATATGTTGTGAACACATTTCTGTGTCATAGGTAATATATGTTTATGTATCTGTGATAGTGGCATAATATACTGTTGAATGTTTTCAAACATTTAGAAGAGATAACAAAAATATAACACAGTGAAATAAGAGAGCATCAAAGTTGAAGGATAATCCCAGACCTTTCCATCACAGGAAACGAGTTCACTGAGCCATCTGGAAGATTCTACATTGTGAGTCAAGCCAATAGCCTATCAGCTCATAATTTGTTATGCTTCATCTGTACAAGATCCCACAAAAAGGGAAAACAGATGTGTGATTAGCCTGCCTAAATCTAACCTCCCTTATATCCTTCTGACTTCTTCAGTGTTCCTGGCTTAACTTAATCACACATCCTTAGCTTTTAGTTGTTACTTCCACTAATACCACATGGTCTTAACATTAGCTTTAGTTTTGGTTTCACGCAACAGCTATTCAATAAATCCATCTCAAATGAATTACTCATATACATGTTTTCAAGGCTCCACAAGGGTGATTTTGTGAGCCCTCCACAAGGGCCACAAGATAAGGTATGCCAGCAATCACCAAAATCAGACCAACACATCTAATCATACTAAATATTTAGCGAGCATAATGATGGAGTTAGAGGCCATGAACACACACACACACACACACACACAGTGATGTCAAGAAAGAGACAAGAGATCATAATGATATGGCCACAAGACAAGGAATGCCAGCAATCACTAAAACTCAAAAGATCAAAGAACAGATTTTTGCCAAAAACCTCTGGAGGGAGTGTGGCCCTTGCTGATACCTTCATTTCAGCCAGTGAAATGTATTTTTGTTATCTGTCCTCCAGAAGAATGAGTATAAATTTCTATGGTATTAACACACCAGGTTTGTGGCAATTTGTTATGTTGGTCACAGAAAATGAATAAAGTGTTCAGTAAATTAATGTCAATGAAATGAATAGGAGAGTTGCATGCTGATATAATGTCCACCTAACTGATCCATAAACTGTGGGCTTGATGTATCAGGTCCAAGTATGCTGCTCTTATTTACTAAAGAGTCTATTTCTGACCTCTGATTTTTTTTTCACCCCAAATGCATTAGACCAATTAAAGTGGGGGTGGGGTAGGAATTGTTATAACTTTTTTTTGTTTTGTTTTTTGTTTTATTTATTTTTCATTATTTTTTAATTTTATATATATTTTTACATCATTTTTCATTTTTGCACAATGTATGCATTTTCATCTTGGTTATAGTCCCCAAACAATTCATACCCCACCCCCTGGTTTTGATCCTACTCCCTCCCTACCCCCCCATAGTGTGTCTCTGGTTTATAGTTGCTTGTTGATTTGGATTTTGATTTTATTATAATTAGTCTTTTTCCTGGTTCCCTTAGTTAGGTTTTCTAAATTCCTGCTATGAGTGAGGCCGTCTGGTATTTTTCTTTTTCTTTCCAAACACTACATGACATACACCTCAGTAACATCTTTAAAGACACTCACCCAAAGCAGTGATAGTGAAGGCAAAGATAAACAGCTGAGACTGCTTCAAATTAAAGAGCTCCTAAATAAGGGACCAGGAAAATGACTAATTATAATAAAGTAAAAATCAAAATCAACAAGCAACTATAAACCAGAGACACACTTTCGGGCGGGGAAAGAGGGAGTAGGAACAAAACAAGGGTGGTGGAAATTGTATGAGGACTATAACCAAGATGAAAATGCATACACTGTGCAAAAATGAAAAATGATGTAAAAATATATAAAATTTAAAAAAGAGAAAGACAGTAACCGAAACAAAGAGATACCCCACCAATTGGGAGAAAACTTTTGCACACAACACTAATAATAAAGGACTGATCACAAAAAACTACAAAGAGCTGATGAGACTCAACAAAAACATTATGAATTTTTAAAAAGTCATTCAGGTAACTCTAATGTGTAACTAGAGTTGAAAACTGCCCATCCCAGCACCTACATAAATGTTGGCAGATTGTCATGTTGACCAACAAGAGCTTAAATGTGTGAGTGGCCTCAGAGTTTGCTAAGTACAGTTAGAATGATTTGGGTACCCTTGAGCAATGTGGGAAGGGAAGGAAAGGGAGGGAGCAGAGGACAGGAGGGGAGAGAACAGAGGACAACTCCTTTAAGTATTATATCATTCATTCAATCAAACTCCCATCCTTTAAATGCTGCCATCTTCTGATGGATCATTGTCTGTAGCTCACTAGAAAATTTGATTCTTGGTTTCTAATCTTCCCTATTACCCCCAAGACACCATTCTTTTAAAAATTTTATGGAGGTAATATTGTTTTACATCACTGTACGTGATTTAGAGGTATAGGATCACACCTCTTCAGATGTATGTCAGCTACCACTACCAAGGCACCCATAGTCCTCCACGACAATCCACCTCTAGGGCCCTCCACACATTGCTCTCCGCCCTCCCCAACCCTCTCTGGTAGCCTTAAATTTTTTTTTAGATATTTATTTATTTATGCATACAAGAACTGGGGTACAGGCCAGAGGTGTGGGGAGTGAGAGGATTCACCAGAGACAGAGTGGGGAACAGAACAGGCAGACTGACTGAAATACACTGCTGAGGGAAGCAGTGGGCAAAGACAAGCAAGGTCTCCTGCACCATGTGGGTATCTCCCTGGCTGGCCAGGAATCAAACCCACCTGCAGAGGCTGTGGACAGCCCCACAGCACTGCACTCAACCACCTGCACCTCTGGTAGGCTCAATTTTACCAACAGATTTCTAGGGTTTGATTTTCATTAGGCTTCCACTCACCATTTGTTTCTTTTTATTTCAGATATAAGTTAAACCATACAATATTTGTCTTTCTCCTGATTTATTTTGCTTAGCATGGTCTCCTCCAGTTTCACTGATGTTATTACAAATTAAAAGAGTTCGTCCTTTTTTCCTTTTTAATAGCTGAGCAGTGTTCCATTGTGTAAACATACTATATCATTTTAAGTCACTCCTCTCTCCTTGGACACTTAGCTTGTTTCAGTAACTTGGTTATTGTAAATAGTGTTGCAATGAACATGGGAGTGCTCTGAATTAATGTTTTTGCATTTTTTAAAAATTCTTTTCATAGAAGAACTGGGGTGTAGGCCAGAGGTGCAAGCAGGACGGGGCGGGGTGGATGAGAGGAGTCCCCAGTGACAGAGTCGGGGGCAGAACAGGCAGATTTACTGAAATACACTGCTAAGGGGAACAGCAGGTGAGACAGGAGAGGTCTGCTGAGCCATGTGCATTAGATCTCTGGCCGGGAATTGAACTCAAGCTATCTTAGTGATAGTACTGAGATTTAACCTCTAGGCCACAAGGGAGGCCCCTGTTGTAAATACCTAGGAATAGAATTGCTGGATTGTATAGTAGATACATTCTTAATGTTTTTAGAAACTTTCACACTGTCTTCCATAAGAACTGCACCAATCTGTATTCCCAACATTGTACAGGGTTCCTTTTTCTCCATATCCTTGCCATCACTTGTTTCTGGTCTTTTTAATATGGGCCCTCTCATAGGTAGAGCTACTACCTCATCAGCCTGTCTTCAGCCTTTTCCTGATGACAGTGATGATGAATATTTTTTCATGGGCCTATTGGTCATTTGTATGTCTTCTTTGGAAAACTGTCTATTTAGCTCTTCCATCCATATTTTGATTGGGTTATTTGTTTTCTTTTTGTTGACTTGTATGACTTCTTCATAGATTTTGGAGAGCAACCCCTTGTCAGGTATATGATGTGCAAATATTTTCTCCCTTCCAGTGGGGTGCTCACAATACTATCCTGTGTGTTATCTGCGTCCCCTTGGATAACTGGGCCCAAGTATTTCTCCTCTCAATTCTTCAGTCTGCATCTCCAATGAGCATGATTTTGCCTTGGAATTCTTTATATTTAAAGCAAGAATTCAAATATATCACTCTTCTTTGAACACTAACTCTTCTCTCAGCTTGGTTTTATAAAATTGCTTCTGTTAGAATTCTTTGACTTCATCATGGTCTTCCATCTAATGCTCCCTCCAATGTATCCCACTCTTTCTTCTTTATTTCCCTTCTGATCATTATAATACATGCTTCATCGTTTCAATAATACTCTTGACATGTTATAAATTTCAGGGGTTTTTTTGCTTTATTTATTACTCCCCTCTAAGGAAGCCCCAAAATTGAATGTGTGTGACTATGTGCTTTCTTGATGCCTGCCTCTCAGCAACTGAGAGCAGCCAAAGAAAATCACACAAAAGGCCAGATTGACTCCATTGTAAACCCATAATCACCATCTTCAACTGGTACTTTCAGCACTGCCTAATAATCTCATCAGCTTTCTCTAGCTTGGCTTATTCACTCTTATACTCACCTCAGTGATTATGTGAAAAGTTTTCTATTCTCCCAAAACCACTCTCCTCATCTGTCAAACTCAGCAAAATCACCTTTTAAGTGTGTGTGTGTGTGTGTGTGTGTGTGTGTGTGTGTGTAAACTTAAAAAGAATATAGAAACTATTAGGTAGGATTTATCTCAATTCTTTGGTATCAGGCAAATATCTCTCTACATTTTCAATCATCTAGTTTTCTTTGTTTCTACCATTTGTCTCTTGTCCTAGCTAAGTACAAATTCTCTACCACTTTTGCTTTGTTCTCAATGATTTCCTGAATGGTAAAGAACCATTTGCTATGATTATCTTTCTTGTTTTCTGTGTATTCAACAACTCTCTCCCTCAATTGGATTTCATTGAGTTTTACATAGCGTAGGCTTCTGGCTTAAAATTTGAAAAATATCAGCTCTTAATTCCTTTCCACTACTGTTCCAATCTCTCCTTGCTTCACAGTCATTCTGCTCAAGTTGCCCTAACTTTTCAGTCAATCCTAGCAATCATCCAGTTGAATGACTTCCCTGAAATGACTCTGAATAAAGCTACAGATGTCCCTAAAGATGATTAGCTAACAATGTCATCTTTTTTGGTTCTTCAACAAAATCTGTCCCTGTTAACTGATCTCCCATTCGTGAAATACCATGATCTCTTGATAGACAAGAAGAAAAGGCTTACCTCAAGACGCTTCCTTATCTATTACATGGGAAAGAAACATTAATTTTTGAATAGATCATATTAGGTCTATGCCTGTTGTCTTTTCAACCACTTCACTTTAATCCTGGTAACTCTTGTATCCACATCTTCAATATCCAATACCCACATGACTGGAAAACTTGTACCTCCAGCCCGTATGTTTCCTCTGAGTGTACTGCACCATATTCAACTATCTAAACACCTCCTCTGTGATGTTTAAAAGACACTTCAACACAACATGTCCAAAACAAAAGAAAAAATATTCCCCAGACCAGATAATTTTCCATTATTTTAATACCCAGAACATGGCACTATCACCCCTGTAATTGCTCAGACCATAAAATTACACGTATTTATTGATAACTCACTTTCCCTCTGTCCTATCTCCCAAATTCTCATTGATTTCTGTTAGTGTTACATCCCTAAATATTCCAAAAAATTGTCCATATTCTCCATCTGAACAACTACCACTCTAGCCCAGGCTACCAAGAACTTTCTACTGGATTAATACAATAATCTTCTAACTGACCAACCTCTCTGTTCATTCTAATTCCTTCTAATCTGTTCTCCATGGAAAAACTGGAGTGATCTTTTCAAATTAAAAACTTAATAATGTAACTTCCCTGCATGAATCTTTGAATGACTCCCAGTTACTCTTAAAATCAAGATAAAATATGTTAACATGCCCTAGTTCATACTTAACTCTTTATATTATACACCCATTACTCTCTCTTTCCACACTGATCTTATAGCCCTTCAGATTTAGCAGTCTTTGAACACATATTTTCTCCATCTTTTTTTTTTTAAAAGATTTAGTTTATTTATGTATACAAGCACTGGGTACAGTCAGAAGCACAGAAAGGTGAGAGAATCCACCAGAGCCAGAGCGGGGAGCAGACCAGGCAGACTGACGAGGTACACTGCTGAGGGGAGCATGTGCACAGGCAGGAGAGGTCTGTCGCACCATGTGGGACCCTCGCTGGCAGCCGGGGATCCAACTGGCACTGCAGAGGCTGCGGGCAGCTTCGCAGCCCAGCACTCAACCACTGCACCACCAGGAGAAGCCCAGTTTCTCCATCTTTAATCCTCATCTACCACCCTTACCTAGTTCATGCCTGTCTCTCTCAGATCTCACCTAAGTGTGACATTCTCAAGAAAGCTTTCCCTGACCTTGTTCGTAGGATTAATTTCCTCTATTATGTATCTTGGCCCTCTTCACAGTTGCATTTATATATTTGTTTGTGGAGTTATGTGGTTACTAGCACTCTCCCCATGTTATATGTCTAGTGCATAAAAGCAAGATCAGATTTGTCTTCTGCCCATTGTTTTACCGCTAGACTTAAAACATTATTTAGCAAATAGCAAGCTCTCTGCAAATATTAGTTGAATTAATGAGTCATCTGAAGAGGACTGAGCTATCCTAAATCTGGTGCAGCATTGTTTTATTTCAGATAACTTTTTCATGACCCACATATTCTCAATGTCGGATCTCAGTTCTGTGATTACATGCCATGTGATTCTCTCCCTCCTCTAAAGAAGTAGGTACTTCCCCTCTCTACACTAGCCCATTTGAGAAACATCATCAGAGAAAGAAAATAAGCAAAGAAAATACCAATAGAAGACATACCCCTTACCCTTCTGGTAAAAATTAAAAAGTGAATTTCACTGTGTACCTAATTCAATGTTATCTGCTCAAATTGAACTCAGGTGCAGACCAAGGGACACTAGAGACTATGGACCTAATTTGGGTTGTAAGCAAGTTGGCCCTTCACTCTGGGGGGCAATTTAATGAAAATCCATGCGTGGCATAGCTTCATCTATTATTCTAGGAAACAATAAGCTTGAAACAACTCACCACTGTTTGTTCTTATGATATGGTGTTGGATTCTCGGCTTTAATTGTTTATCTAACATATTTGCAAACTCATATTGCATGAATTTAAATTTTGCCAATAGTCATTCCTATTTCAGTTTATTATTGATGGATACGGTCTGCCTTAGTCTATTTACCACATTGTATTGGATGACTTTCCAAAAGAGAAATGTGCATTTTCTCTAAGCACACACAGTAGATTATATCCCAATAGCTTTTTAGGCACAAATGTTGACTCTGGTAATTTAACCATGACCCTATCTCTGAATTTGATTAAACAGCCTTTGTGCATTTTGGTAAAACAGTAAGTCTCAAGCAGTCAAAAAAAGAAAAAGGCAAAAAGCTAAAACTATCACACTTCAGTTTTGGAACCAGCCATTTCTAGCAAAAACTTTTATAGGGAAGATTTTTAATTTAAAACAACAACCAAGGTAAAGTCTAAGTTGCAATGGGTATGAAATGGCCAACTAGCACAGCCCCAGGCTACTGCAAATTGAGTTGGAGTTTGAGAGGGATGCATACAGCAGCCAGTGTTCCATAACTTCTGTGCTATATTGGATCCTTTTTCATTTTAAATTCTAGCTACCAGCTAATCTTCACATGAAAGAAAAGCCTGCAACCAGTGTAAATTTGTATAGTGTTTCTTGGAAAAAGTTTAACAGTATGTATGTAGAGACTTTAAAATATTCTTATTCTTTAACTCAGAATTTCCATATCTGGTATTTATCCTCAGGATATTTTATAGGAGGAATACAGCAATAAAAGTATAGAGATTCTAATGAAAACATTTTTTTATGGCAGTAAAGAAAACAATTGAAACTGAAAGTATGTTTAAAATCATTATGAAAATGCATAATATGAAAAGCAAAAGTCAATTTTTTAAAAACCACTGGTTGAAAGACTATAGAACAACCTAGGAAAATACTATATAATACTAAATTTAAAAATCAAGTTAAAATGATAGTACGAGCTTTGAAAAGACATAAAGCACTTAAGGTTTTAGGAAGGAAAGCCCCCAATATATTAAGTGTTTATTTGCATGGGGAATATTTATTTTCTTCAATGTATTTTGGCATTGAAAACTTTGGCACTTAAACTTTCTTCAATAAACAGTATTATTGTCACGTAATACTACTTATAAAATAATAAGGGAAAATTAACTTTTAAAAATCCTTCCTTGCTTTAGGGCCCTGCGTCAAGGCCTCACACTGCACATTCATTAAGATTTGCCAGTAGAAAATCTAGCAAATGCCAATAGCAAACAAAAACAAAAATACAAAAAAAACAAAGTGCATGTCTGTGGAAGGACAATTCTGCTTATAGAAATGGAGAGGTATATGAATAGGGAGAGAAACCGACAAATTAAAAAGAAGATGAAATGAGGACAATATGTCCCCTGGTCTTATCTGGCTACAATATCATGATTTCTTATTGAGAAATAACTGAAAGTTACTATCAGAGCCCCACTGTTTATTATTTATCATCATGGTGCACACTAAACTTGTACGACTTGTATAAAGATTATTGTTCAGTGCAAGTTTAGCCAATCTCATTCAGTTATCTTGATAAAGATCATAATAAAGAACTTTTTGTATCTTATAATGGAATTCAAGCACCTGATTTCCATCATCACTGTAGTTATGATTCTAGTCCCAAAAATGAGCAAACTAGATAAACTGCTCTTCTTTGTTACTGAATGACAATTTCCCTCTGAATATGCCAAATATAGCAGCAGTTGCATGCTACAACAAAAGGATTTTAAAATCTATGTATTGCTTTAAAAAATATCTGCTCACTGTTTAAATACTGGGTAAAGTAGGGCAGGGTTCCCAAGAGGAAAGTGAGCTTGGCAAACTTTTGAAAACCCTAAAATAGGATTTTTGAAAATGAAAACTATATTATCTTCTCAAATATAAATATATTAAAGTTAACAAAATCACATTTGTTTCCTAGAAAAATTAATCATTTTCTAAGGACTATTAGTTGTGAGTCTTGGTGAAAATTGCCATCACCTATTATGTCCTCTCTCCTAAAAAAGTTTAAATACTTAATGTTAACTGGCAGGCTAATTGCTTTATAAAAACACCACAAAAATTATGTTAGCTCCAGAGAAAAGTCATTTCCCTGACTATGACCTATTCCTACCAGGAAAACCCTAGACTTTACCTTCCTCATTTGTAAATAAGAATTAAAAAAGAAAAAGCCTACATAGAAGTTTGTTGAAAGATTAGACAAAATAATTTATATGAAGATATAACATGTACAAAATAAATATTAACAGAAAAACAATTTCATAAAAAAATCAATGTATCCCTGCTTCTTTACAATTTGCAAAACACAAAAAGAGTTCTTAGAGCTTGGAATTTCATAATATTGAAGATAACAAAAAAAATCTACAAGTAATTTTTACTTATTTTTTTACTCTTAGTTGCAGGTAGCTGCATATCTCAGCTAACAAGCCATGTTACCTCTCACTTCTCATTCAATGAGTTGTGGAGACTTAGCACAGTTTTCAAAAATTTTTATGTATTAGTTTATGAAATGCCTTTCATTCAAATGAAAGTGTCTCAGTACTCAACTATTGATGATGTATAAAATTGAAACAGCTGTTTAAAGCTAGGATTAGGATGGAGGCAGAACTTTACCTACCCCACTAAACCAGAATGAAATGTACTTCTCTTGATATTTTATATCCCCATGTATAAACTCAATGTGTTTCAAAACCATATAGGCAAAGACAGAAGGCAACTGCTGAAAAAGTGATAAATCAAGGGGAAAAAAATAGTATTATTTACTTACTGCTTTCCTTCCACTGGTTAGTTTAAAACTAGATTTTAAAGAAATAGATCCAAATTCTAGTGCAAAACTCTTTCACAAATTCACATTTCATCAACAAATGAAGTGTGTAGCATTATGGAATATGATCAAGCATTTTTAAGTGCTGCACTTAAAGAGAATGAATAATGGGTAAATATGCTAAGGGAATAGTTATGTGCCACACAGATAGTTCCAAGCCCTTTATATGGTTTAGCCCATTTGATTCCTATGACAACACTATGGAATCAAATGCCTTTTATGATAGTCTATTTTACAAGTGAAAAAACTCAAAAATGTTAAGGAGTTTGATCAGTCATATAGTTTAGTAAGTAAAGCTGCTGGGATTTGAGCCTGCAATATCTGGAACTACTACTATCATTTGAAAAATATTTCAAAGACTTTATGTAATTTCTGTAAATAAAAAAATAACCCCATAAGCACATACATGAAATAATAATGTAAAATCATGTGCAAATGTTAAAATACACTAAACTGTAAGTGCAAAAGAATTTTTAAGTTGGTGACAGAAGGTTTAAAAAAGTTTTGGTCTTTCATAATGTTTAATTAATCTCTATTCCATTTTCACCATTGGGTTTATTAATTTTTTAGATTTTGCTAAATTTTTAAGTAAAGCATATTATTGCAAATTATATAAAAAAAGTATTTTGACCCTTTTGAAGAAAAAACTGTAAAAAGTGTTAGATTTGATATTAATAATGCTTTATTTTCTACAATAAGGCTATAAATAAGGTAAGGTCACCAGCATCTGCAGAAAAGGAAATTATAATAGTTGCTGTAAGCTAAGGACACTCCAGTTTTCCCTTGAAGAGGGCTTCTCCACTTTCCTTTGAGAATATCCCCATCTTGTGGAATCTCCGTTGCCCTCAGGGCCTGGCGGGAGGAAATCCTCATCTGCATTTTAGCCAGGAGGTTAGAGATTCCTCAGATAAATACAATCCCTCATGATCTGGGTAAAAATTCCAAATTCCAAGGAGGTGTTTACACATTTTGCGTGCATGTGCCCCAAACCATCTCAACCAGAGAGCCCTAGCTAGAGCTGTTCGAATGACTCCAAATTGTCTTTTCGAAGTCTTCTCTGCTGTGTGTTCTCGTTACTTTGGTTTACCAGCGGGAAGACTGTTTTGCTAAATTAGTGCACAGGAGATGCGAGGAAAATGAATGTCTTCCCTGTCGAGAGGCGGCAGGAGGGCCGGCTGCAGTGGCAGACGCTGTCTGTTTAAACACCCCTGCTCTCAGCCTAAGAGCCTAAATGGTGAGCAAGAGCACCTGACACAGATTCAAGGTTGTCAAACTGCAGCACACTCACCGCCCTGACGGCCTTCCTCCCTCTTGGCTGGGTGCTGTTGAGTGCTTTGCAGTGCTGCTCTTTACAGTGGCATTCAGTTCACAGTACGCGAGGCTTGATAGGCAGGACCCCGCTAGGAAAGAGGAGAGGTTGTCCACGGAATAATTAGTCCATATCTGAAAGGGGAAGAAATAAATCAAAACCTTCGGAGCAACGAGGAGGAATGTTTTCATTTCCCATATGTCCAAATGAAGTTGTTTCCTAACAGGAACACAACCCATCCATTAAGCATCAGCCACTTGAACGCTGAGGAATAAGGACAGTTGCTATCCTTTACAGAACTCCCAGCACACACGGGCAAAGGTTGCTGTAGGGCAGTTTTTGTAACAGTGGTTTATAGCCTTCTAGTGAACCGTGAAATCAATTTTGTGGGATAGAGAGATCATCTGTTTTAAAAAGTGAAAAAGAGAATTAAATCACTCTCAACCCGTTTTAATGTATGATTTACTGTAACATACCGAGTGTGTGTAACATACATGTAAGTTATGAAACAAAGGAAATGCTGAGCCCCTGGTCCAATTACTTGAATATTACCTGACCACAAGGAGCATTCAGAGACCCCTGAGGTCTTTTCATATCCCATAGTTAACTACTATCCTGAATTGTGTGTCATTCTAATATTAATGGCCCAGTCCTTCGTCCTTATTGAAAACCCTTAAAATCAGATTCAGGTACTTTTTCCAGAAAGAAAAATGTCTTATGTATTATGATCACTTCCAACAGAGTGTCCGATAAGGAGAATTCTATAGTCAAACTCATTAATATACCTGAGGTACACAATGGGTAAACAATCACCTCTGATAGAAAGAAGCACTACCAATTGCCTGGGGTCTGTTTTTTCAACCAAATGTGATTACATGTGAAAATAAACTTTTGTATTTCACAGCTTTCTGACTCTTGGAATTGCAATTAAAGGAAATTATATCTACAGTTAAATTTATCAAACTTTTCTAGTTCATCCTTTTTGTACTTTAAGAAATCTTTTCTGCTATGAAATGATTCTTTTAATTTTTTTTCTCTTATTTGTAGTTGTACTTTTCCATATCTATTTAAATTATCTAGAAGTAAAATTCTGTGTATGAGAGGGGCTTCTAACCTCTACTCTCTTTTTCCTCTATGGATAATAAACCACCATTATAATATTTATAAGGTAGTATCTTAGTTATATATCCTATTTCCATGTATGAAGAGGTCTTTTCTGAGCTTGTTATTCCACTGATCAATTTTTACTTGCACTAATACCAAACTATTAATTAGCTTAACTTGATAGATCGTGGAGCTGGTAGGGCAATTCTTTTAACCTTATTCTTATTCATCAGTAGTGTCCTGACTCTTCTTGACCCCTTGATCTTTTATTCAAATATTATCATAAGCTAGTCAGATTTCTCAAAACCCCCTTGAGGGAGTTTGATTGGATTTGCCTTGAAACCCTCATTTAATTTAGAGAAAATTGACATCTTAGCAATATTGATCCTTGCTAACCTGAATATGGGGATATCTCTGCATTTCTTTTTAAAATATCTTTCAATAGAGTTTTACAATTTTCTTCAGTTGGGCATTGGAATTCGGACACATATTAGGAAGTTGGGCTCATATTTTGCTACACTTATTCCTGAGTACTTTATAGTTCATGTTGATATTGAAAGCTCTTATCTTTTTAAATTAATTTCTTTATGCTGCTGGTGTTTAGAAATGCATTTTATTTGATTTTTTTATATTTGATTTCATATCCAGTCACTTTTCTGACTTTTTAATCTAATAAGTTGTCTCTATTTGTGTAGATTTTCCATACAATCACATTGTTTGAAGATAGAAGTTTTGTCTCTTTGCAAAACTGTTTCTTTTTCTTATATTTCACTGGCCAGAAACTCCAGTGTAACAATGAAAAAGAAGTGTAATAATAGCAATCCTTGACTTAGTCCTAATTTGAAAAGAAATATTCCCAAATGCCCAGTGTTTGCTGTAAGGTCTTGCTACTTACCTTGCCAGAATGGAAAGGGTGATAATCATGAATGTGATCAATTACACTGAATGATTTTCTGCTTCCAGTGAGATGATTAAATGGTATTTGTCCATAAATGTGGTGAAATATATTAATTGATTTTTATAAACCTAAATACCTTTATATTCCTGAGGTAAATTCAATTTCATTATGATGTATTATCATTTTAATACTCTACTGGATTTGGTTTGTTAATATTTTATTTTTCATTTTGGCATTAATGCTCATGAGTAAGATAGGTCTATAACTTTCCTGTTACATTCAGTCTTGGTAGAAAAGTTATAGTTGGATTAGAAAATAAGTTTTGGAGAGTTTCCTCTTTGTCTCTTATCTGGAAGAGTTTGTATATGGTTAGAATTAACTGTTTTCCCATTTTTTTGTGAGCTTTTTCAGCCACTGATCTGGGTTTCCTTTTCTTATTGAGTTAGTTTTTATAAATTAAAGATTCCTACAGATCTATTCATTTCATCTATGTTCTCAAATTTTTGGAAAAAATCATACTCTTGTATCTTGTCTTGATTTGATAAATTTTGCAAGAGGTTTGTCTATATAACCAGTCTTCTAAAATAACTAGCCTTTTTCTTTGTTGATTCTCCTTTTTTTTAATGTGCTATTTTACTAATTTCTCTAATTTACTACCTATTTTCTTCTACTTTCTTTGGATTTATTATTTTATGTAAAATCTTAACAGCAAACTAATTGTCAGCTTTTCTTATTTCTACTATAAACACTAAAAGACATCTATAGTAACATCAAAATATTCAGTATTTTTTGCTTTATTATGTGGCAATTTTACTCTAGGCATTTGTTATTTTCCAAATGGATGGTGGTGTAAATTTTATCCTTTAGTATATGAGTACTTTTAATTGTCATTTTGTTTTGTTGATTTACCATGGAGACTTTCCTTATCCCCTAATAAAAGCAATAATTCATTTTTAAAAACTGCTTATGTAGATCTTGCATAATCCAAGAATATTTTAATAGAAAGACTTTAAATTTCTTTTTTTTTTAATTAATAAATTTTATTTTTATATTCCCCATACAATTGCAATCCCCCCATTCTGACCCCAATCCCTCCCCTCCCGCCCCCACCCCCCAAAAAGTGTCTCTGGTTCATAGTTTTTGTTGATTTTGATTTTCACTTTCTTATAGTTATTCATTTTCCTGGTCCCTTATTTAAGTTTTCTAGATCCCTGCTATGAGTGAGACCATCCGGTATTTTTCTTTTTCTTTTTGGCTTATTTCACTGAGCATGATCCCTTCCAGCGTCATCCATGTTGCTGCAAATTGCATGTGTTTATCTTTTTTGAATGCTGAGTAATATTCCATGGTATATATGTACCACATCTTCTTGATCCAGTCATCTATTTTTGGGCATTTGGGCTGTTTCCAAAGCTTAGCTATTGTAAACAGTGCTGCTATAAACATAGGGGTGCAGGTGTTCTTTGGAATTGATGTTTCTGTGTTCTTTGGGTAAATACCTAGGAGTGGAATTGCTGGATCCTGTGGAAGCTCTATGTTTAGTAGGTCCAGAAATCTCCACACAGCTCTCCATAGTGGTTGGACCAGTTTGCACTCCCACCAACAGTGCAGAAGAGTTCCTTTTTCTCCACAACCTCGCCAACATTTGTTGTTGCTAGTTTTTTTAATATGTGCCATTCTCACTGGTGTAAGATGGTATCTCATGGTAGTTTTGATTTGCATTTCCCTGATTGCAAGTGATGTTGAACATTTTTTCATATGCCTGTTGGCCATTCGCATTTCCTCTTCAGAGAAGTTTCTTTTTAGTTCCTCTGTCCATTTTTTGACTGGATTATTTTCTTTGTTGTTGTTGAGTCTCATCAGCTCTTTGCAGATTTTTGTGATCAGTCCTTTATCATTAGTGTTGGGTGCAAAAATGTTCTCCCAGTTGGTGGGGTTTCTCTTTGTTTTTGTTATTGTCTCTTTTGCTGTGCAGAAGCTCTTTAATTTGATGTAGTCCCAGCTGTTGATCTTTGCCTTCACTGTCACTGCTTTGGGTGATGCGTCTGTAAAGATGAGAAAGACTTTAAATTTCTAATGATCCATGTTGACCCAATAATTTCACTACAGACTCCTATTAAAGCTTAAAAAAAATCAATTTTGTTTAGGATACTGCACTATTACCAATATTGGATAAGAAAGTTGAGATTCAAGTGAGGGACACCGTGTGCCTAGAGTAAACATTTGTCAAGTCTAGGACTTTGAAGATAAAATAGAGTTTATTCATTGTAAGACTGTAACAAATAACAAATAATTTTTCAATGTAATATAAAATTCTAATCAAAGCAATATTTTGTTCAAAGAAAAAAATTATTCCAATGAATAATTACTAATAGCCTGCGTATATCTATATATACACATCTATATATACACATAGATTCATTTTTATACCTACAACCTTTAAAAATTATTTAAAAGTTTCCTAACTTACCATTTAAATACTCTTCAAATGTTGCAAAGTTTGACCAAATGCATCAACAAGCATTAGGATTTGAGTGAGAGTTTAACTTAAAAAAATTATTTTTAGCTATAACTTCACAGAGACTGAGATTACAAAAAGATGACTTTTTTTTTTCCCCTGAATAAGCCAATACTCCAGTGTAAATGATTTTGAAGCCAAATAGGGATTTCAATTTCTATATGGAGCCTTAACCATAACTACTCTGGGGAATTTTCCAAGTCTACAAAATAATACTTTAAAATAAGTACTTGCAAATCCATAGCACTATTCATGTGAGCCTAAGCATCATTAAGCCTTAGATGACATATTCCATCTTGCAGACAGTGATATAGCAACACAGAGGCATTAAGTGACTTTGGAATGCCACAGAAGGTCAACCAAAGCTGAGTCCCTAGCAATATACCTCAGAAGTATCTCAAAGGAGAATCAATTCTAAGGGATTCTCAGCTTAAAAGATTCTGAAATATCTTAGGATGGTGGTTCTCCACAAAGCAGCACCTGGGAAATTAGATAGAAATTCAAATTTCAGGTCCTACCTCAAACCACTAAGTTAGAAACTGAGTGGGGAACTGAGAAATCTGTGTTTTGACAAGCCCTTTGATATCCCCTAAAGTTTGAGAGCTACTGCTGCAGACAGAAGTATACAGACTTGTTTGTATCTTTCCCCTCTCACTGGACTAGTTGCAGGGGGCAATGACTTTCAGAAAGGAAATAGAAAGCATGTGTTATAGATTGCTAGGTCCATAAATACCACCAGTAAGATTCTCTATAACATTTCTTAATAGATGTGCTTGACCATGATGTCAAGCTAGACTGGTCTGCCATTATTGGTGGGTTAAGTAATTTGTTACTAATAATAACACAATAGACTTTACAAATTATTAACTTTAAGTAAGTAATTAGTTTAAGGATATCCTCACCATAATACCCCACTCCATCATGTGCATTCTGAAATACTTCCAAGAATTCAAGAGAAATATGTGAACTTATAGCTAGAGTGGTAGCAACTTGCTTGCATGCTCAGGTTGTTTAATCTATGATATGGCTTATAGTGAGCAATCATTGCTAGTTCATGTGCAAATAACTTGGGATATCTGAGATTGTTGGAGTACTATACTTCTCAAAAACTCTGTATATACCCATGAATTCACTTTGTACACTTGATCTTAGCCAAAAGGCCGAGAAGCGATGAATTCACTTTGTAAATGCTATTACATATGCTAGGCTAACAACATACCACAATCATCCAATTTGAAGTAATTTAAGTGATCAGTATAAAGCGATAAGGGGTATGGAACGAAGCAAGAAAGCCATGACCTGGAAGATGCCAAGTAGCTCTTTACGAAGTGTAGGGGACAGGGCATGGAGATAGGGCAAAGGAAGATATGTCTTATATGACCAAGGAAGATCACTAATATTGACAAAGACTCTGGGTGAGTAAATCAGGAATCAGTAGTACACACAATCAGATGGCTTTTCCAGTGAATTCTAGCAAACTTTTAAAGAAGATCTAATACCTATCCTACCCAAACTCTCCCAAATAACTGAAGATGGTGGAAAACACCTGAATATGTTCTATGAGACCAATATTATCCTAATCTCCAAACCAAACAAAGACTTATCTAAACATTATAAAACATTATAAAAGCCAGACATGTCAAACCCACAGCCCACATCATACTCAATGGTGAAAAGCTGCAAGCATTTCCACTAAGGAACAAGTCAAGGATGTTCAATGTCACTATGTTCAACATAGTATTGGAAGCTCCTATAAGATCTACATGGATTTCTGACCTACAAAACTGTAAGATAATGAATGTATGTTGCTTCTGAATCATTAAACTTGTGGTAATTTGTTACAACAGCAATAGAAATCTATCACAAATGCTATTCTATCTGCTAATTACACATCTCTGCCATTGGGACTTAGGGCCATGGCGGTTCATTCTCTAGCAGGTTTTTGTAACTAAAACTCCCCCAATCGCTAAAAGGAAAAAAATTGGTGTCTTGGTGCCTTTTTATCCCAGAAATATTTCTCTTACAAATTTCTGAGTCCCTCTTCCAGAAACTTTCAAAATTCCTCAAATCAATAGCTTCTGTTCAAGGAAAACAACACAAGACATTTAAGTTCTGGAGATCATGCTATGTCGTATTTTCTTTGATAAATTCTCAGGATTCTTTGAAATGCAGTAATATGTCCTCCCAATTGCATTGTTTTAAATTTATGACCTAGAAAGCCCTATGAAATGTTGAGTGAATTCTGATGCTATAAAGGCATATAGTAGATAAGGAATGAGGGGGAGTGGGCATAGGATTCATGTATGACTCTGCCCTGGTCACATTAATTCCTGGAATAAGGTTTGTATCTATGACTGAACCCCCATATAAACACCTTAGTCCTTTCACTTGAAATTAAAACATACTCTTC
Organism: Talpa occidentalis; assembly: GCF_014898055.3. Classification (NCBI taxonomy): domain Eukaryota; kingdom Metazoa; phylum Chordata; class Mammalia; order Eulipotyphla; family Talpidae; genus Talpa; species Talpa occidentalis. The sequence goes on from NW_026555331.1 coordinate 85,088,423, forward strand.
TTTATAGACCTAATTTAAATCCTGACACTTGGGCCTCCCCAGTGGTGCAGCGGGTTGAGCACAGCGCTGTGAAGCTGTCCGAAGCCTCCGCAGCGCGGGCTCAATTCCCGGCCCTCCAGGGAGATACTCACATGGCACGGCAGACCTCTCCTGTCTTGCCGGCTGCTCCCCTCAGCAGTGCTTTCTGTCCATCTGCCTGTTCTGCTCCCCACTCTGTATCTGGTGAATTCTCTCACTCTCCCGAGCCTCTGGCCTGTACCCCAGTTCTTGTATAAATAAATCAATCTGAAAAACAAACAAACAAATCCCGACACTTCATTTCTCAGGGCAAGATCAATTTTCAGACTAACTGAGAAACACAACTCAAGTGGTCAGGCTTCAGTGGGCTTGATAGAGAATAATCAGACAATGGAGCTAAAAGGGACTGACGCAGATGAGATGGGGCTGGAGTAGGAGACAGGTGAAATCATTAACCATTTAAAATAGAGATTACACAGTTCACAGGCCTTTCACTAGGCCTAAATGTCCAAATAAAAAATGGGCTCAAGAAAAGTCTGGCCACTTCCATAAACAGTGCTCTAACTTGAGGGGAAAATCTTTTAAAACCCCTAACGTGATAAATTGCGATCTCTAATATTAAGTTTGTTCATGAATAGTTCGATTCACTCGATTTTTATTAAGCTTTAATATATGAAATGCATCCACAAAATCAATTTTCCTTCTACATTTCTAGGTAGAAAATGGAAAGAACAGAAATAATTCTAACTAGAAGTCATTTGTTTTAAGAAAGGTTTAATAAAGTGGCCGTAAAACGGTATCTGCACATTGTTAGGAACTATTTTACATAATAACAGAAAATTGCTTAGTCTTGTCCTGATCCAAGAAATTAGCTGATTGGCTCAAATTTGCCATCTGCACTTTCTAGTTTCAGAAGTGATTCTCAAATCAGCCATATGGAAATGAATTTGTCATCAACTATTTTTTTTTAAGTATTCTGTCCTTAGTTTAAGAACAGGATCTGAAGATAATGCTGAACATTAGTGAATAATATATAAATATCCCAGTGTTCTTTTTCATATAAGTGACAACTTTTCATTTCAATACCTAGAAGCTGAAATAATAATACTTAGGATAAACCCAGGAGAGTTGTGTCCAAAAAAAAAAAAAAAAAAACTCTCAGGTTAAAAACAAATTAATCGATTGTACTTTTTGTGCAGTTTGAGTCTTTACATGCCCAATAAAGAGAAGACAGGGGCAGGAATCCCTTTGGGGATTTTAGAGAACATAGTTTTCTCCCACTGCTGGCTAAAGAGAGCATTAGTGACTTCTAAGGCAATTAATTCAGCACTGCCAAGAAAAACCACTTTCCCCAAAACAAAGGAACCTTCATTCAAAACTCAATAGCAAGCGTGTACCTTTGTCTTTACTGACAAAAATAAGATTGGTCAATGTGGAAAAGACTATCAGAAAAGAAATTTTATGAATATTCTTTGTTCTTACTTAACAATTGAGCTTCCGTCCCCATATACTAACAGAAAAACTGTGCTGATAAGTTGGAAGATGAAAAGTTTTCAAACTTGACGCAATCTTATCCAAAAAAGACGATTTTACAAAACACATACTCCCATTATCTTTCCCCCAAGTTTATCTGAAAGAGCTTTGGAGCAAAAAAATTATGGCTTTTTTTCTCCTCATGAAACAATAAAACCCTACAGTTATATTTTCAATGGATATGTTGCATATTAAATGTTCATTTATTTTTTATTAATTTTTTTTAATTCTCTTTTTTTGTTTAATACGTTCTACTAACAAGACACCTGGATCTGGGGTTCCATTAATGCGGAGCAGATATGTACCCAAACACATCTAAGGCAAATTTTCTTACCTTTCAGATCACAGCTATGTGTAACTGTAGAAGAGATGAATTTCCAGACCTAGGAAAGGCCTGGTTTCCCAGAGTTTAAAAAAGAAACTGGCTTTCTTCCTCCCTCATTTAAGTCAGGTGTTCTAATATATCCTCAGAGTTTTTGAAAATTTACTATTTCTGTGTAATGACAGCCCAATCATATATGGAGACTCCATGAACCCTTTCTTTGTTTTGACAGGGAATCCTTTTCAGAAGAATTTAGTGCTACGAGCTGATCACCAACTTCAAAAACTTTACACATTAGAGATATAGATACACTGACTGAAATATATATATATATATATATACATATATAAACACATTTTTTTCTAAAATGTACTGGTTGTGTATTTATACAACCGATTGTATCTCAGTGGTGTTAAGTAATGCCAAACAAAAATTGCAGTGAGCAAAGCTAAACAAAAAAGAAGATTTCATTCAAGCTATTACAATAGGTGAAAGATACTGAACTCAATTTTTTAAAAACACAACCTGGGAAGGGTTTTAAGGGGTTGGGTGAGTTAGTACAACAATACTAGAGAATATTAGTGGGGGATTTATCAATGGTTTGTGTGGTGCACATACTAGTTTGTGGATATTTTTCTTTATGATTAGGTCGTCTATATTTACTAGGAATGCGTATCAAAGTTGGCTTCCTCCCCTCTCACAGAGACAGGTAGGTCCCTGTGTAAGAAAGGCTTATCCTGTGTTGTCAGTCTGGTGAGAGACTAGAAAATGATTTATATCATTTCTAAGGGATAGGAAAAAAATTATAATTACAAGTTTTCTTTTTTTTTTTTTTTAAGATTTATTTATTTATACAAGCACTAGGGTACAGTCAGAAGCGCAGGAGGGTGAGAGAATTCACCAGAGCCAGAGCAGGGAGCAGAACACACAGACTGATGAAATAAACTGCTGAGGGGAGCAGCGGGTGGCAGGAGAGATCTGCGTGCCATGTGGGACCCTCGCCGGCAGCCGGGGATCGTCCTGGCACTGCAGAGGCTGTGGGCAGCTTCGCAGCCCAGTGCTCAGCTGCTGCGCCAGCAGGGGAGGCCCTATAATTACAAGATTTCTAAAGTAAATGCTCTGAAGAAAGGAAGGCCAGAGGTCTAGAGTCAGGAAGACTCTAAAACAGTCAAACTGAGGGAATCTATAAGACCATCGTGGTGGACGACTATGGGGATTTGGTGGTGGGAGAGCTATAGTTAGCACACCGAAGGAGAGAAATTGTGTACTTCAAAACATTAACAAGGAAGTAAAACAGTATTTTTAAAAATACTTTATTTAAAAATTAAAAACAATATTAATAAAAATTAATAATAATAATAAATATAATAAAATAATAATAAAAATGTTGCTTTGGAACAGGATTTGAAAGGAAGCTTCATCAAAAGTAAGGGGACATTGTTGGAGGTGGAGGTGGGCTCACCAAGAGCTATCTGACAAGTTTTACCCGGAACTGGTTAACAGCTGGGGACCATTGTGGAAGGCCTGAGTTGGGATGAGGATTGCCATCAGTTCCAGGAAACCAAGGAGCCAAGGGCTTTGACACCTGTGATTAAGAGTGTTAATTTGGCTTGAGGTAATTGGGCATTGGCACAGGGCTCTGAAAGGGGAAGTAATGCAATCAAAGAGAGGCCCGAGGAACATGACTGTGACAGCTGTGAGGGATTTGAGGGTGCAAAGGCTGAGGCGGGAAGACCAATAAGGAGGTCATTATCTCTCTGCTTGTCAGTAGGGGTGCTCCATCTCCCCACTCACTCCCACTCTGTCTCTTTTTCTTCCATGAAGTACTTCTCCTGTCTCTCCCCTTAATTATCTTTTCACACTGCAGTCCCTATGACCACCTTTTAAAAATCAAACTGCCCTTCTTTTTTTTCCTTTGAAATCTCTCCACAAGGTACTCTTCAGTCAAGAGATTTAAGATGTAATTAAATCATCAGACATGTAAGGCAGAAAATGCAAAGCAATAATTAGGCTAGTTTCCTAACTTTGCCTGATCATAAGACCCAACCTGGGATAGGTGTTTTAAATGTACTATGTTTATTATGTTTTGGGATTCTTAAAAATATAAATTCCTGGGCTCTACTCCACACCCCATTGAAACAGTGCTGCCCAGGGAAAGGGCATAGTGATGTGTTTTTAAAGAGAGTGCCCCAAGTGACAGGAGCTGGCAGCTTGGGAGATGTATTCAGGGGTAGCCTATGGCTGACAGTGTTGGGAGAGAAGCTTAATGTAGGAAGTGAGTTTTTTGTAAGAGTTCATTTTTTAAAATTTTTTTAGTTTATTTTTTTGTTTTATATATTTTTACATCATTTTTCATTTTTGCACAATGTATGCATTTTCATCTTGGTTATAGTCCCCACACAATTCCCACCCCCCTTATTTTGACCCCAATCCCTTCTCTCTTCTACCCCCTCCCCCCATCTGTTTCTGATTTATAGTTACTTATTGCTTGCTGATTTTTACTTTATTATAATTAGTCTTTTTCCTGGTCTCTTATTTAGGTTTTCTAAATTCCTGCTACGAATGAGACTATCCGGTATTTTTCTTTTTCTTTCTGGCTTATCTCGCTGTATGAGTTCATTTTTAAATGACTATTTTGGTATCATGACGGAAATCATGTGGACAGCTAATGAAAGTTCTCTGGGAAATTGATAAAACCTGGCAAAAGTACATTCCTACTAACCATTGGCTTTAAGTGATTGAATGTAAGAGAGAAGAGGAATCTGCAGAAGTGTGAGAGATCCACAGACAGGCCACTTCATCGGCATGGGTCAGAAATGGAACACGAGAATGAGGTCCTAGGGCCTCCCCGGTGGCGCAGCAGGTTGAGCACAGAGCTATGAAGCTGTCCGCAGCCTCTGTAGTGCACTGCAGAGGCTCAGGAGATGCCCACATGGCACGGCAGACCTCTCCTGTCTCGCCCACTGCTCCCCTCAGCAGTGTTTTCAGTCCCTCTGCCTGTTCTGCTCCCCGCTCTGTCTCTGGTGAGTCCTCTCACCCTCCTGTGCTTCTAGCCTGTACCCCAGGTCTTGTATAAATAAATAAATCTTTTTAAAAAAAAAGAATAACTCTCTGGGAATTTCATTTAAGATAGTAGAAAGACTCTAAAGGAAATGCTGAAGAACTTAAAGGTTTACTTACAAAGCAAGAGGACAGTTTAGAGTCATTGGAACTTTTTCACCAAAGAGCTTACCAGCCCAGGACCCCTGGTACAGGGCACCACTAGTAGCGGAATACAGAGCAGAACAGAAGAACAGAAAAAGCATCCATTTTGATTTGGGATTTGAAGATTGGATGAGAGTAGAACAAGATAATGACTCTCAGCAACATCTATCACTTTCTGGCAAGCGCTAGTGGGCCCCGCTTGTCCTCTGATTGTTCATAGATACCATTTGTCAGGACTACCATTCTCCCTCTCCAGTTAATTCAGACGTTGTCCTGCTGAAATTGAGTGCTTATCTTTTTGCAAAGTTCTGTCTTCTTTTGGTTAGGCCCCTTACCTAATTTTCAACAGAAACAAAATAATGTATAGACCCGGCAAAGCTTTTCCCATCAAAAGTATTTAGAGTGACATGCATGTAAAGTGATATGCACTGTGTTAAAGATAGCCCCAACCTGTCCCACAATAGAGAACTTTAGGGCTGTTTAATTTGCTTTCCAAATGCAATGGGAAACTGAAGGACCTCCCCCACCCCCCGCCACATGTGTTTTCTTCTTTCATTGAAAGTATTATTCAGAAAAAAACAAAAAGAAAACCTCCAGATAGAAAATATACTGCAGAAGAAACTAAATGACAGAATAAACAAGATATTGATGTTCCAGTACTACAGCCTACGGTAGACACATGCTGTAAAAGCTTTTCTCCAGTTTTATTATGTGACTTATAACATTATGTAAATTTAAGGTGTGCAATGTGTAGATTTGATAACGTATATATTGCACAATAATTACCACAGTAGCACTAGCTGATTCCTCCATTACTCACATGATTATAATATTTTTGTAGTTAGAAAATTTAAGATCTGCTCTCTTAACAACTTAAGGCTGTAATACAGTATTATTAACTGTAGTCACCATGCTGTACCATGTATTACCAGAACTAATTCATCTTTTTTTTAATTCCAGCTTTATTGATTTATAATTGACATAAAATTATAAGATATTTAAAGTGTACATTGTGTTGATTTAATATATATCATAATATATATCTGGTATGAAAGATTCCCTCATCTGATTAATTAACATAACCACACCCACATACTTATTTTTTTGTGTACTTATGAGAACATTTACATTTTTCTCAGCAAATTTCAGTGGTATAATACAGTATAATAAACTATAAGTAGCACGCTTCACATTATATTCTTAGATCTTATTCATCTTCTAACTGAAAGTTTATCATTTACCCAACTCTCTTTCTTCTTCCCATCTCTTCTCTAGCATCCTGGTAACCACCATTCTTGCCTCCATCCCTATGAGTTTAACTTCTCTTTTTAAGATTCCACATATAAGTGATAGCATGCATACTTTGTCTTTCTCTGGCTGGCTTATTTCACTTAGCATAGTGCCCGTAAGGTCCATCCATGTTTTTGCAAATGGCAGAATTTCCTCCTTTTTCAAGACTAAGTAAATTCCATTGTATATACAAAAGATAGTTAAGACAGATTGATTATGGATGCAAAAAGAAAAAGAAGGAAATAATGTCTTTTGTATAATGTATTGATTTGTCACAAGAGTAGCCTCTGGCCAATTTTAAGCATTCTATGTGCTCTTTCTATAATGTCTTGATGTTAATGACAAGTAATACTGGTAAGGAGCCAGACTTTGCTATGCCTGTCCTCTCGTTTGTGATTGGTAAATATTAAATTTATTTTCATTTATTAAATTATCAAAGCAAATGTAATATTAAAGCAAGTAGATATTTGCTTTATTAAATCAAATGTTGCTTTATTAAATCAAATGCAATGTTTGGTGATAGATTTATGCTTAAGCTACTATTCTGTTACTTGGATTTTAAAACACACTTATAAAAAAGTCACAAGGATAAAATTGCAAATGACAAGTTTGGAAAAATGTTTACAAAAATTTAAAAGTATATATCCTTCCTATAGAAAGAGCTAATATGAAGCACCAAGAAATATCACTAATATCCTAATTGAAAATATAAGCATAAGTAGATTATACTCAGAAAAAAACTACCTACGAACAGGTTTAATTGTGTATTCAATTTTATAATAGTTATCAATTAAAAATGAAATAGAATTATTTGATGAGAATATTCAAGACTGGCAAAGGTGCAGAAATATAGGCAATCTATATCACACCTAGTAAATGCATAAATGGGTATAACTTTTGTGAACTGTTATTTGGTAATATGTCCTAGAGCTTAGCTTCCAACTCAGTAGTTAAAAAACTAGAATGTTATAGCCAATAAGATTATTCATAGAGATAATTATCACAGAATTATTTGTAATAATGAAAAACAAGCACTCTAATTTCCATGAGCAAATCTGTTAAAATTAACTTGCAAAGATTTAATGAAATGGAAAAATGTAGTATGATATTGTCTAAATAAATTAAAAATATATGCATATATAGTTATGATCCTAATTGTATATTTTAAAATACGTTATTCATAGGATCGGTTTTTTCAGGAATATATATACTTTGGAAGTCCCCAAATTTTTTTAGTCTGATAATGACTTAATTTCCCCCCAATTTAATTTTTATAGTGCCTAGGACTTAACTCTGATATATGCATAATGTGTGGGGTTTTTTTTCTTTACTAATTTCATCAGTCACGTCATTACCAAATTTCTCAGTCAATGTTTAAACAGTATAAATTTTTTTTAAAGATTTATTTACTTTTATACAAGAGCTGGGGAACAGCCCAGAGGAGTGGGAGGGTGAGAGGATTCACCAGAGGCAGAGCTGGGAGCAGAACAGGCAGATGACTGAAATATGGTGCTGAGGGGAGCAGTGGGCGACACAGGAGAGGTCTGCCACGCCATGTGGGACTCTCCCTCTCCGGTGGGGAATTGAATTGGCGTTACAGAGCTGCGGACAGCTTCACAGTGCTGAGCTCAACCTGCTGAGTCACAGGGGAGGCCCCAATAAACAGTATAAAATTTTTTTTTATTTCAGGCCTCCTGGGTGGCGCAAGGGGTTAAGTATCGCACTATGGAGCAAGCCGCAGCCTCTGCAGCACAGGTTCGATCCCCTGCCGGCCAGGGAGCAACCTACATGGCAAGGCAGACCTCTCCTGACTCGCCTGCTGCTCCCCTCAGCAGTGTATTTCAGTCAGTCTGCCTGTTCTGTTCCCCATTCTGTCTCTGATGAATCCTCTCACCCCCAGCATCTCTGGCTGTACCCCAGCTCTTGTATGCATAAATAAATAAATCTTTAAAAAATTATTTATTAATAAACAACCTTTATTTTTCTTACTCTTCAGGCTTCCTTCATGCTCCATGCACTAGATGCTAGTTTTTCTCTTCAGGGTAATTTTTTAATTTTTTATATATATATATTATTACATCATTGTTCATTTTTTGTATGGAGGACCCTTAAACTACTAAAAATTGAGCTATTGGGCCACCGCGGTGGCGCAGCGGTTGAGCGCTGGGTTGCGAAGCTGTCCACAGCCTCTGCAGCACCGGTTCGATCCCCGGCCACCTGGTGAAGGTCCCACATGGCATGCAGACCTCTCCTTCCACACCCACTGTTCCCCTCAGCAGTGTATTTCGTCACTGCTCCCTGCTCTGACTCTGGTGAATTCTCTCACCCTCCTGCACTTCTGACTAAATAAATAAATAAATAAATTTATTCACTTCTGCATAAATAAATAAATAAATAAATCTTAAAAAAAAAAAATTGAGCTATCATATGACCCAGCAAACCCAGCAGATTTGAAAGGAAATCTGCATTCCTATGTTTATTGCAGCACTATTTACAATAGCTAAGGTATAGAAACAACCCAAATGCCCAAAAACAGATGACTGGATCAAGAAGATGGGGTATATATACAAAATAGAGTACTAGTCAGCTATCAAAAAAAAAAAAAAAAGAGGAACTCATGCCATTTGCAGCAACATGCATGGAGCTTGAAGGGACTATGCTCAATGAAACAAGTCAGAAGGAAAAAGAAAATATTGGATAATTTCATTTATAGGTAGAATATAGGAAAACTGAAGAAGGGGTTAGAATGAAAAAGACAAAACCAAATCAGAGACATTCTGCAGGGGTGGGGGAGGGAGAGGGAGGGAGAGGGATCAAAACAGGGAAGGGAAGAGCACAAGAGACTACAGTGATGGTTCACGGGTGATTTGGTGGTGGGAATTTTATGGGGATTACACTTTAGAGCAGCCATCACACATTGTACAAAAATGAACAATGATGTAAAATAAATAAATACATTTTTAAAAATAGAAATTTAAATTAAAAAATAAGTTCAGTTTTAAATCTCGAATGCAGAGCATCGTAGAACAAGAGTATTTATCCAAAGGGTCTGGGAGAAGCAAATTATGCTGTTTATCCAGATTGAGAAGTATGAATGATTTCATTGACTATTTATGCATACTATTTATTTTCTATAAATAACATGGTTTGTTTACAATTATATTTCTATAAAAATAATACAAAATTAATATATGATCATTAACATATAAGATATGTATTTATCGCTACATATTATTATAGCATTTTTTGTCATTGTAAATCAACCTTTGTTTCTGACTCTAAAAGGCAGTATAGTTTAGTGAGTAAAGACACTGATGGCTGGAGTCTCACTGCTTGGCTCTGACCCTGTTCTCTTATGAGTCTCTGGTAATCTTAAGTTATTTATCTTCTGTATCTCACTTTCTCATCTGTAAAATGGGGCTAATCATAGTATATGCATCGTCAGGTTGTTGTGATGATGATTAAATAACTGAAGTACGTGACAGGCACATCACATTGATGGACAAATAGTAAGCATTGTATAAGTGTTCACTGTAACTATCTTATTTTAAATGAACATGTTCTAGAATGTTCTGAAAATCAAGTGGCCTGAAATTTAAAAATAAAAACCACTTTTGGAAAATAGAGGTTCTCAAGAACTGGTTAAAAAGTGTAATACCACTACTAATTAGCTATCATTTCCTTGCTTTCTACCTTTTGCTAGAGATGATCTATCTTAAGGACTTTACATATATTTACTCATTTAATTCTCACAGGAAATGTTTGGTTTATTATTATTATTTATTATTATTATTATTATTCCTATTTTATAAATAAGGAAACTGAAAAATACTTATTTAGAAATTTGCCTAAGGTCACAGAAAGAATTGAGACAGCAGAATTAAAACCCAGGTCTTTCTGATCCCAAGATTAATGTTCTTAATCATTAGGGGTGATTAATTTTTCTGGGAATTATGGTAAATTAATCTTAACTATAATTACAATTTGTATTACTTTTTAAAATCTTTGAAGATAAGTAATTAGAGATCATTTGATGTTAACACTTTCAGTAAAGTGGTCATTTATCATAAACAATCATTGACTTTAGCCATGCCAATTAACAATGTAGTTGTTTGGACATGCTACCATTATTGCCATAGTAACTTTTACCGAAAGGCAGTTATAGGAGAAAAGCAGCATCTAATGATGTATTCTCACAAGGTCAAACCTGTACAATGATGAGAGATATAAAAATTCCAGTGATTCTGGCATGGAGTGCAACAGTTAATTTTGTGATTGCTTTTCCTTGTATACTGAGGTGCCACTTTTTAAAATAATAAAAATAATAAACCTGACACATCCTGGAATATTCAGGTAGTCTGACCTCAGTGGAGTAAATGTCTGTGGAATGACCCCCTTAGAAGTGATCATGATGAAGGATGTTTGAGGTATTGCTCCCTTTTCTGGGAGTGGGACTCCAGCTCCACTCCCCATTCCTAAACAGTCATGAAAGAATGGGGCTTCAAAGTTAAGGGGTAGGGAGGGAAAAGTCCTATGTTTGGTTTTCAGCGGTTAATGATGAGCAGTCAGGGAAGAGATGCTCACCTCGGGACGTCAGCAGCTCCTCTCAAGGATGAACCCTGTGTTCAAAGGAAGACATTCTTGGAAAACTCTTCATTACTAACAAAAGAACCAGCAAAGGATTGACAAAGCATTGAAATTATCTTGTCCCAAATATAAATCACAAGCTTTTCATTAAACACATCAGAATATGTTCTAACGAGGAGTTTTCAGCTTGGAGTGGCTGTTCTAACACTCTCACGTTGAGACCATTCCAGGGAGGGTAGATTCTATGATTAAGGTGATTAAGGTAATCAGCCAGGCTGATTCAGACACTCAATCCAGCTGCTGCCAGTGGACCTGCTGGTAATCACCAGAAGAGCGCACTTGGAAGGGAATTTCTCTCTACAAGTACTCTTGTGTTTGTTCAAGTGAAACTAAGTTGGAGAAAGAACTGTGCTTGAAAGTTTCCTAGTTGTACAAACTACAACTTTCATAAAATGTATCTCTGACTAGTAGGCCCCTGACCACACTTTCCCCCACTCCATGAGTTCTACATAAATTGTTTGTGATGGAAAAATTCCAACTTTAATTATGACTGCAGTTGTAATCATATCACAATATATAGATATATCAAATTAACATGTATAACTTAAACTTATACAATGTTTTGTGTCAAATATATAGCAGTAAAACAAAACAAGAACTCCAACTTTAAGGAATCAAGCCTATTTACAAATATGTTTCTATCACCCAGGCCACTATCTTGGTGATGTGACTTGAGGATTGTTGAAAGCTATTATGCCTCTAGACTTTTTTTTTAAAAACCAAATATGGTGCTAGTCATATTGAGAAAGCCCCTTATATCCCAAATTTTTAGTTATAATACCATTCTCTATTTCTTTCTACACAAATGATTTTCCTTGAGGACTTTTAAAAAATTTTCAACCTTTCATTTTTAATTTTAGAGCTAGGAGAAACTTAGCTTAACTACCTTCACAATATAGACCAGCATTTTCAATACAGTAACCATTATATACATGTAATTATTTAAATTTAAATTAATTAAATGAAATAAAATTAAAAATTCAGTACTTCAGTTGTACTAGTCTTGATTCTAGTGATCAGTCCCACATGCTGCTAGTAGCTACCATATCAGCCAGGGCAGACATAGAACATTCTCATCACCACAGAGAGTTTTGTTGGATGACATTGGCATGCCATAGCATGAGCACATGGTAAACAGAGGATCTTGTTTTACTAGTTATTATTTTAATACCTATTAGACATTGTATAATTTACAAATCAAAGCCATTGTTCCATAGATGTTATTATTGAGGATAAATGCTAAAATACACATTTAAGGGTTTTTTTTTTCAAAGATTTATTTACTTAAGCATATAAGAGCTGGGGTATGGGCCAGCAATGTGGGGTTTGGGGGGTGAGAGGATTCACCAGAGACAGAGTGGGGAACAGAAAAGGCAGATCGACTGAAATGCACTGCCGAGGGGAGTAGCGGGCAAGTCAGGAGAGGTCTGCTGTGCCATGTGGGTTGCTTCCTGGCTGGCCGGGGATTGAACTCATGCTCGAGGCTGAGGATTGCTTCATAGTGTGGTTCTTAACCCCTTGTGCCACCAGGGAGGCCCGGAGCTAGATTTTTTTAAAATAAAAATGGGTACAGCCTTCAGAAGGCCAATAAAAGTTACATGTGAGTTTTGATGTGTACAGTGACTTTCTGATGTTAGCAAATTTCCAAATCAAGCTATAATTTTCCTCACTATTTTCATTCTGTAGTGGAAATTTTATTAGAGAAGATTTGAGTGGGAAGGAAAGAGCAGTTACAATAAAAGATTATTTAATCTCCTAAGTAAATTTTCAAATTTACTGATCCTTGAGCTAATCCAATAAAACATTCAAATCTTGCCAAGTCACATTTTGAGGAGCTAGAAGGGCTAATGCTACTCCAATGACATACCAAATAATCCCAAGTGTTCATTACCTGGCTAGCATGGTGATAACTCACTCATTGTTTTCACATTTTTTTCCTTTCCAAATCCAATGTCTTCTGGAGAATGATAGCATATTTTAGTCACACTCAAGAGCTCTAAAGGATCTGAGGATTCAGACTGACAGTGTACAGATAAAGGGCATCTTTACAGAAGTATGAGCAACAGATGGAGAGGTATTTTCTTTCTTTAATTTATCTTTACTGAGGTGACATTGGTTTGCAACACTGTATAAGTCAGTAGTACAGCTTCATATGCAGAAAAAATATAGACCATGCCATGCCTACCACCAAAGGTCTAGCTACCATCCACCACCATCCAATTGTCCCCCTCTACCTGTCTCATCCCCCAGACCCCAACATACTCACACTATTCCCCTGATTACATTGTCAGAATCTAAGAATTTGTTTTTGTTTTGTTTCTTTGCTTTGTTTCTGTATAATTCACATATGAACGAAATCATAGTGTTTAGCCTTCTTTTTCTGACTTATTTCACTTAGACTAATCCCCTCCAGGTCCAAGTATGTTATCACAAAGAGCAAGTTTTCATCTTTTAAGCTGAGTAGAATTCCGTTAAGACTTGATACCACATCTTTTGTATTCATTCATCTATCAGTGGGTACTTAATGTCATTTTGCAATATCTTGGCTATTGTGAATGGTGCTGTAATGAACACAGGAATACATACATCTTTTCAAATTAGTGTTTTCATATTCTTCTGATTGATACCTAGAAGTGGAATTGCTGTAGCATATGTATATATGCTACATTAAGTTCTCTATATATCCATAATTCTATAATGTCTTCTTTGAGAAACTGACACATAAATACTATCAATAAGTTGCTCTTGTAGAAGAAGGAGGCAGAGTTGTGGTAAGCAAATGAGAGTTTACCCTGAGAACTCTAGAAATACTTGAGTGATTTTTAGAGGGGAGAAAGCAAGATATAAGTTCCTTTGGTCTTGAAGGTGAAGGCAACTGGCCAGCAAAATCTGGTTATAAAGGCTAAGTTACTTGACTTGTTACCATAGAACCACATATTCTCAAATAGCTTGAGTTGCTCTTGGCAAATATGTCTGCCTGTAATCTCACACAATCCCTGTCAAATGTTATATCCCAGTAAGAATCAAAGCCATTTCACACTGGAAGGTCCAAGGGTTCAGAGGAAGTATATTACTCAACCTAGCCCATTACATGGAAACAAGAGACTCTGAAGCCCACACCTGTCCACAGGATTGCACTACTCCTTTAAGAAGATGAAGATGAGTTAGAGCCTTCAGTTTCAGGAAGCAGAGGGCAGGTAAGTTAGCAGGCACAGTACATACAGACCTAGGGTCATTGGGGCTGGAAGGCATTCAGCTTGTATTTTACCTAGAATTGCTTCTACTTCCTATGTGAAAGCACACAAAGCCCCTCTAGCCCAAGAATTGGTATGAAAAAAAGCAAAAAAAAAGTCGTAATGCTTGCCTCTCCCCTTCTAGAAAATCCTTATCACCACAAATGGACATCTACTGAGTTCCCCCAATGATGGCAGTACCTGTTCTAAAGGGACATCATCTGCCCAAAAGAAAACCATTATATAATAGGATCAAATAGGATTTCAAAGTTCCAATTTATATCTTCCCAGAAATATCTCCATATATGCTTACATATTTGCTAATGATCATACCAGAAAGAAACCATTCCTGTTTCATTGACTTTCTTTTTCAAAAAAATAAAATAAGTTTCCTCTAGCCTCCAGCACTGTGAGAGAGTTTATTTGTATCGGTTAAGTTACTCAGTTTGTGGTTCTTTCTTACAGCAGCCCCAACAAATTAGTATGGTAACCAAAACTCCTACTGATTTTATATATATTCCTGAGGTGTTTAAGAGAGCAAATTCACTGGAAGTTATAGGTTAAAAAAGACCCAAGAAGTGTGAGGAGATGAATTTCTAACTGAAGAAATCAATACAGAAAGTTCATAGCTGGCCCCTAAATATAGATTTGAATACTCACAAAATATTAGTGAATACTCACTAAAATTTCCCTGGATTCACACGGAAAAAGTTGATAAGATCAATCAGATGATGTTAACAGTTAACAAATAAGTAAAAGGTGGATATAAGCAGTAACACAATTTGAACAGTTAGAGTCTGGAGAAAGGTACATGATGCACAATTGTCAAAATAAGTTTCTCTACTATAAGCATTAAGTGTTTTGCTTCTGTTTGTCTGAAAAAAGATGGATTATATTCACTAGTCCGTAGTTGATACCTTAATATAATGTTAGCATCTGCTCAGAGTCTGAAGTTAATAAGGAGTGGGCAGCAGGCCCAGTTTTGATCTGATTAAGGTAACTAACTTCATCTTTTTAGTGCCCAAGGATTAAGTGGTTCCTAATTAAGTCTTATTCTTTCAGCAAATATCGATTGAGTATGAACTTTGGGACAAGATAATGTGGTGAATAAGACAGGCGGATTTTAACTCCCACGTTGAAGTCAGTGGCAAAGGGTACAGGTATTAGTAGTCAGCTGTGTTGTGGGAAGTAACATTTCACTGCCTAAGTGAGGTCAAGTGAGAATTAGAAGGTCCTAAACAGGTGGGAGATAAAGTATACAGCAACTGAGGGAAGACTATTACTGGAGTGGAGAGAGGGAGTTGAGACCAGGAGAGTTAATTAAAGAGTCTGCATTATCCTAGAAGTTACATGGGAAGCCATCAAAGAGTTAATCTGGGAAATGATATGATTAGATTTGCCTTCCTTAAGATCATTCTAGTAGCAGTTGGAGAATGACTTATGGAACAACTAGTCTAAATTCACAGAAGCCAATTGGAAATCTGTTGGTTTAGGAAGAGAGATGGAGATAGACTGCACTAGGATAGTGGCCATGGGAAAGGGGAGCGTGTCATGTCTGCCAGAGGGAAAACGTCATGTCTCCTGATTGGGGAGGTTGCATTTGATGCCAGCTGACCAAGACTACCATTCTTGTTTGCTCCCTATGGAGTCAATAAGGATGAGTGATAACTGAAAATCCATGATAGCTGAAAAGCAGTTGCCATTTCCCATGAGACATGAATGGGAATTCTATAACTTCTGGCAGACATCCAACAGATTGTCCATGATCAGGCCCTTTCACCCCTCTGGGCCCAGGCAGGACTGGTAAGCCTACAGCCCCTGTCCTTTTTTTTTTTTAAGATTTATTTATTTATTCAAGAACTGGGGTTCAGCCAGATGTGCGGGAGGGTGAGAGGATTCACCAGAGACAGAGCAGGGAGCAGAACAGGCAGACTAACGAAATATACTGTTGAGGGGAGCAGCAGGCAAGGCAGGAGAGGTCTGCTGCGCCATGTGGGTATCTCCCCAGCCAGCCAGGATTGAACCCGCACCGCAGAGGCTGTGGACAGCTTCACATCACTGTGCTCAACCACCTGCGCCCCCAAGGAGACCCAGCCCCTATTTTATCTACTTTTTCCAGCCATCTCTTAGAGTTCTTAGTGTATCTCAGCCCCATCTCTCCCTTTAGCTTGTAATTGTCATCTCTCTCCTAAAATAACCATATCCTTCTTTTCAGCAGAACAGGGGTAAGCAGCTGGTCTACTATCTAAGCAAATATCTAACTGGCCAACAAAATGTTAAGTTAAGGAAAAGAAAATTTTCCAAAAGAGAACTTTTTCCTCTCCCTAGAATTTTTCTTCTATTGCCTGGGGAGGATGCTGTAGAAAGTTGTTTGGTGCCAATAAATGTTAATTTCCTGCATTCAGAAATTTAAGTATCTAGTACATTTCCACACAGTTTTGGAAGTTATTCCACCTCTAGATACAGAAATTCAAGCATTTTATTCTGAAATTCTTTGTTGAACATGAACAAAATAAAATTTTAGAAGGACATTTTTTAAATGGCTCATCTATCTATTGTGATTGAGTTACTTATTCTTATATATTTAAATGATTATACTTTCAAGTACATGCTTATTCACTTGGTAGGGGCTGGTTATATAAGGACTTTATTTACCAATTAATTTTAAAAATGCATGTATATACACACATACATACTGTTTCCTTCATTGTGGGATTGACAAAGAAGGATAGATAATTGAAAGAATGTCCCTCTTTGTACAATTTTTAAAGCATTTAGGGTATATCAGGCAGAAGAAAAATTGATTTGCATGACCATCTCAGTCCACAAGTCACCAATCTCAATTTTTTTGTTGCTGTTGTTTTAAAGATTTTTATTTATTTATACAAGCACTGGGTACAGTCAGAAAGCGCGGGAGGGTGAGAGAATTCACCAGAGCCAGAGCAGGGAACAGAATAGGCAGACCAACGAAATACACTGCTGAGGGGTGCAGTGGGCATGGCAAGAGAGGTCTGCACACCATGTGGGACCCTCGCTGGTGGCTGGGGATCGAACCAGCACTGCAGAGGCTGCGGGCAGCTTCGCATGCAGCCTAGCACCCAAGTGTTGCACCACCAGGGAGGCCCTTTTTGTTGTTGTTATTAAGAGTTTATTAACAGACCAGGTGAACTTGTCAAAAAATAAATTTTAAAATGATCTTTAAATCCTCTGAACTTTAAGTCCAAAACTTTCCACCTGCTAGAGGTGGTATTTCACTGAAGTGGACACGGAGTTCTTAACACAATTAAGGCTGATGCTTCTGGCTGTCTTTCTGAGGTCACCATCCTTATGTGGCTGATTAGATTCCACTCCCGAGAACAGATACTAAACACATTTCCAATGACAGCAATTGCTTTAAACTCCTTAAAGCCTTCAAAATAGAGAATGTTTAATTTAGAGCTCTTAGTTAAAATAATTAGCAATTAAGACTCTAGAAAATTACATTTAAATCACTCTAATAGAATCCTTGAAAAGTTCCACACCAATTCAGAAGTTCCTATATGATCAAAGAATAGATTGCTTATTGTTGAAGTTTTTGAACTACCCCCTCTTTAGCTATTATTTAATCTTCTTCAAATTGAAATGACATTGTGTTATAACTTATGTAAAATTTCAGGCATGCACCACTAAAAACTTAATGCAAAGTGCCTTGAATTTACCTCTAAAAGTCTAACTCTACCCTTCATCATAAAATTTTCCTCTTTTCCTTATTTACAACCCTCTTCCCCTTCCTTCTTGAAAACCACTAATCAGTCTCATAGTCTAAAAGTTTATTTTTTTAGCTCATCTGTTTATCTGTTTTCTCTTAAATGCCAGATCTGTGTGAAATCATAATGGTATTTATCTTTTCCCATCTGATTTATTTCACTTAGCATATCATCTAGGTCCATCTATGACATTGCAAATAATAGGATTTATTTTTTATAGCTGAACAGTATTCCAGGTTTATATATACCATATATTCTTTATCCATTTATCCATGATTGGGCACTGGGTTGTTTCCAGCTTGGCTTGTATAAACAATGATGCATTAAACAGGGGGGTGCAAAAATATCTTCAAATACTGTTTTTGTATTTTATGGGTAAATACCCAGAAGTGGGAAACTGGATCATATTTTTTACTTTTTGAACAATCTCCACATTTCTTTCCATAATGGTTATACCAATTTACCTTCCCACCAACAGTATACAAATGTTCCCTTCTCTCCACATCCTCCCCAACACTTGTTTCTTTTCTTTCAGATAATAGTCGAATATCCTCAGCGGTGTGAGTTGGTATCTCCTTGTTTTGATTTGCATATTTGTAAGAAGAAATTAATATCTTTTCATGTGCCTGTTGGTCATCTGCATATCTTATTTGGAAGGTGTCTATTTAGCTCTCCTGCTCATTTTTTAATCAGTATGTGTCTTTTGTTGTTGTTGAGTTTTATGAGTTCTTTAAATATTTTGGGTATTAATTGAATGTCAGATACATGATGTGAGAATATCTTCCCTCATTAAGTAGGGAGTCTTTTCATTTTACCTCAAATTTCTTTTAGCTGTGCAGAAGCATTTATGTTTGCTGTTTGATTTTCATTTGCTATTTGAGTCAAGTTCCCAAGCACATCTCTGAGGTCAATGTCAAGGAGTGTATCACCTATGTTTTCTTCTATGTATTTTGTGGTTTCAGGTCTTACAACCAAATCTTTAATCCATTTTGAATTAAGTTTTGTGTATGGTGTTAGATAGTGGTCCATTTTCATTCTTTGCACATGACTTCAATTTTCCAACACCACTTTTGAGTTGTTCTTTGAGCCTTTATTGTTAATTAGTTGTTCATATATGTTTGGTTCTGCTTCTGGGCTTCAAATATGTTCCATTGATCTATGTATTTGTTTTCATTAGTATTACTTTGTAGTATAGTTTGAAGTTGAGGAACGTGATACCTCAATTTTTATACTTTTCTCTCAGGAGTGTTTTGCTGTTCAGATCTTTTACAATTCCAGATAAATTTCATGACTTTTAAATTCTATTTCTATGAATGCCACTGAGATTTTGAGAAGGGTTGCATCTAATCTGTACAATGCTTTAGGTATCATAGCCATTTGGTGATGTTAATCCTTTCATTTTACTAAATTAAATCTAATGTAAATGTAATGTACAAATATAATTTGTAATCCTAATGTAACTCTCACAGAGCACTAGGCTTGTGTCCTGTAGTTCCAGGATAGTTGTACAGTGAAGGGGCACCCCTGCTAGGGCATTTCTTTTAACTAATAGCTTCTGATCTTATGCCTAGGATAGTAATACTACCCCTACCACGAATCCAAAGATTTCAAAATATGCCCCTAATTACATTTAAAACTTCTAAATTCCCTCTGCCGCCAAGAAGCAGTTCTAAATTAGCCAGAATTTATGAGATGAATCTGGGAGTGCACTCATGAACTGTAAAATACGTAACTTTGGTGCTGCTCCCCCAACCTTTCTCTTCTGGATCTTTCCCCTTCTCTTCTGGATCCACCATTCCCAAGAACATGGTGTCCTAAGCATTCTTTGGAGTGGCGAGAATTTTCTTTAAGGTAGTATCTTCCTCACCTTTGATTAAAACTACCAACCTTTTCAAAAACTACCAGACTCTTTCAAAGAGCCAGCATTTTGCATGCTTATTTTAAAATACATTGATACTAAAGCATTAATGTATAAAAATGACAAATCTTTCTTGGAAAACATTTACTTTAAAATGTCAGCCTTTAATACTTTCATCAGAAACAGTAGCACCCTGGCAAAGAGGAAGAGATTCTGTGAGACAGAAGCGCCTTTGGAACCTCCTCAAATCACATACTACATTTACCACATAGTTTTATGACTTCACTAATATATTTTACAAAATTACAAAACCTGAGAGCTGAAAATGATATAGAGTTGAGTCAACACTTATACTTTAAAGATAAACTACAGCATCGAGAAGTTTAAAAAAAAAAACAATCTCACAGTACTGAACACACAGAGAAGCCGGAAGACCTGGCTCCGATTCCAACTCTTGTCTCCTCTGATAACCTCACGTCTGCAGTCAGATTTCTAGGTTTATTTTGTTTCAATTTTGTCTGTTGCTTCATTTTGTTCCTATTTTACATTCCACATGAGTAAAATCATCTGGGATTAGCCATTCTTCTTCAGATTTATTTCACTTAGCATAATCCCCTAAGTCCCATCCATGTTATCACAAATGGTAAAATTTCATCTTTTTGATAGCTGAGTAACATTTCATTGTGTATATGTACCACATCTCCTTGATCCATCCATCTGCATTTGGGCATTTAGATTGTTTCCATAGCTTGCCTATTGTAAACAGTGCTACAAGGAACATAGAGGGACACATATCCCTGTGAATTAGGGTTTTTGCATTCTTCAGGTAGATACCTATGAGTGGGACTGCTGGGTTATATGTTATATCTATTTTTATTATTTTATTATTTTGAGAAACCTCCATACTGTTTACCAAAGGAATTGAACCAGTCTATATTGGAACCAACAAGTGTTCCTTTTTCTCCTCACCCTCTCCAACACTTGTTCTTTATTATATGGGCCATTTACATAGGTGTGAAGTCGTATCTCATTATGGTTTTTGATTTGCATTTCCCTGATACAAATAATAAGTGATGATGAGCATTTTTCTATGTGCCTGTTTACCATCTGTGTGTCTTCTTTAGACAAGTGTCTATATGTATTAACTAAAAATATTAGCAAAAGTAGTCTGTCAAATTTTTGGCTGAATTACTAGTTTTCTTGTTATTGAGTTGTATGAGCTCTTTATAGATTTTGGATAGCCTCTTCTTGCATACATAATGTCCAAATATTTTCTCTCATTCAGTAGGGTGTTATATTTAAAAGGATAGTTTCTTTCATTGTACAGAAGTTGTTTAGTTTGATGGTGTCCCATTTATTTATTTGGGCTTTTGTTCCATTTGCCTTTGAGGTTAAATCCCCAAGGACATCCTTGAAGTCAGTGTTTCAGAGTGTTTGCCTGTGTTTTCCAGAGATGATGGTAGGTTCAGCATCTCCAAATCAATCAGTGTAATTTAGCACATCAATAAAAGGAAAAATAAAAATTATATAATCTTATCAATAGATAGAGAAAGAATTTGAAAACATTTAACAACCATTTATGATCCCCACTCTCAAAAGTGAGGATAGGAGTAATATACTTCAACATGTAATGTCTATATATGACAAATCCACAGCTAATAGCATAGTCAGCAGTGAAAAACTAAAAGCTTTTCCTCTATGATCAAGTATAAGATAAAGATGCTCACTCTCACCACTACTATTCAATATAATCCTAGCTAGAGCAATCAGACAAGAGAAAGGAATACAAGTAATCCACATTGACAAAAAAGCAAAACTATCACTATTTGCAGAAGATATGATAGTATACATAGAAAACTCTATAAATATTTCACTAAAAATGATTAGAAATAATAACTCAGCACAGTGAAGTGGCAGATTACAGAATAAAAATCCAAATTTATTTTTTTGCTTTCCTATATGCAAACAACAAACTAGAAGAGAAAGAAATCAAGAAAACCATATCACTTTTTATGATCATAACAAAAGTATTAAATACCTATGGAAAAAAAACTTTAAAAACAAGGTGAAAGACATATACAATGAAAACTATATATTATTGAAAGAAATAGAAAAAGATGCAAAGAAATGGAAAGATATCCCTTGCTCATGGATTGGAAGAATTGACATTTTGAAAATGGTTGTCTTACCTAAAGCAATACACATGTTCAATGCAATCTCTATTAAAGTTTCAATGGCATTCTTTAAGGAAATTGAGCAAATATTACTGAAATTCATCTGGAATAACACAAGACTCCAAATAGGCAAAGCAATCCTGACAAAGAAGAAGAATGAAGGTATTACACTCCCATACTTCAATCTACCGTACAAAGCTATAATATTCAAAACAATATAGTATTGGAATAAAAAAATAGACATGCAGATGAATGGAATAGAATGGAGAGCCGAATATACATCCAAATTTACACGGGCAGTTAATCTGTGACAAATGAGCCAAGAGTACACCATGGTGAAAGGAAAGTCTCTTCAGCACAAGCATCTGGATTCCAAAGAACCTGTATGTTCTCCCCAAAAGCAGGGTTAACCTCCCTCAGTTGCCATTCAGATTTCTAGTTCTCTCTTCACTTATTACACCTGGGGAAATTTTCACTCCTCTGAGTAATCAGATATACAATAATTATGTTATTGTTTTTGGTTTTGTTTTTATTGTTATATTTTCATTTTTTAAGGCATTTGTATCAAGAGGGTTTCTCTATTTTTGTAGTAGAACCACCTTGAAGTTAGAACATCCTGTTGAAGTTCATGTTTCTGTTTACCTGTTAGATTAGGTATATTAAAAGTGATCACCGTTTATATAACACATGGTGTAGATGCAATTTGTATATACATATATATAGTCCTATTTAAATTTTATATGTATATTTAAATATTTTATAACAACTATTTTTGTTGATGAAGAGGCTGAAGTTCAGAGTTTTTAAGTAATTTTGCCCAAGAACAAAGTTACTAATCTGTAGAGCTAGAATGCATCTCACATCTGTCTAACCCCAAAAAAGAGGTGACTGACTCCCAAGCCTGTTTGTTTTTTACGCTTCTGTTGCTCAACGTTGTGCCCTCCTTATACAAACCTACTAGTTGTAGGGATTTCAGTAAATCCCTGAAGAACAAGAAAAATTCCCCATGGACTTTCATCTTAAAGTACCTTAGACAATATTTACCCAGTAAAGATTTATAACTGTCTTGTAAAATGATGATTTTTAATCATAAATATTATAATTTAAGAAACAAATTAAGGAAGGAAAAGCATGGAATTCAGCCACATCAGTTGGATCAATTTTGAAGGTGAATTCCAAACATGCAAATTTATTTCAAACCTTCCCTGAGGACTGAGCGCAAAGCAGCTGGCTGGTACTTTTAAGCCTCTCACAGTTCGGCACAGTGGCTCCTAATGCTGGCAGAGCTCCTGTGTCACCAGGATCTGCAGAGCGTGGCAAGCCAAATGAAAGAGGAAGTTTGCAATTAATTAAAAATAAATGAAAACAAAAATCTTCCCCCAGTGGCTTGCTTCTCATCTTGGTTGTAATCCACAGTCAACATGTGGAGGCCACGTGGGGCATTTACCAAATGGAAAAGGTATAGGACTGTGTCCAAGAGACCGCACACTGCCGCTCTGGACCACACTAGCAATTCTTTTAAATCCTCTCATTCCACCTCGTCAGGAGACACAGCAGCATTTTAAATCTGACTGACCCATATAAATTACCTTTCTACTCATCCGGCTGTGAAATTAACAGTCGAGGAAGACAGGTCCTGTCAAGCTTGCTGGGCTGAGCTGCTGAAGGATTCAGAATAAATGGGGGTGGCGGGAGGAGACAGGCGCTTGTGAGAAAACGCTGAGTCTGAGCGGCTACAGCACAGCAAGCTCTGATACAGGGGCCTGTTTTATGGAGCCTGGTACCAGCATGGAAAGGGGTTTACAAGAATCCTCCTGTCTGTGTGGCCACCATCTGTGTCCCTCAAAAGCAAAGGGCTGTGCAACTGGGCCCAGGGCGTCCACAGCAAAGATGGTGGAGACAAACAGGAAGGCCCTCAAAGAGGCGAAGAAGCCATTGGAATTTGAAAAAATAAACTCAGAGGAACTTCCAAGTCTTAATGTTGTCTGAAATCACTGGTGCCCTGGAATCAGACATTTAAACATTGTTGGTCTTGATTTCCCAAATTTTTAATACTATTATTAGATATTAATTAGAAGAAGCAGCTCACTTACAGTGAAGCTATATTAGTAAATCACTAAGCCACCCTATAAAGTTGTGTTGTCTGAGGACCTGATTTGGAAGGGGTAGAACCAACCTCTTACTCCTAACTGGCATAATTTCTTCCACAGTCTCACCCATGCCACAATGTCAATAATTTCTATCCTCTCTGTTTTGTATGTGGATAGCAAGCCTAACGTTTATAACAATTTGGGTTTCTCTTTTTCTCTGCACCTGAGAAAGATCATTTTTGTCATCAAATTCATATATAATAAGAGACAAAAGACCACAGAATGAAAAATTAATCTTATCCACTCTCTACCAAGGTGAGCGCCTCTACGAGCACGAGCGCAAGCGCAGATGTAAACACAGACCTAAGTTCAGGTAAATGTAGTAGCAACTATGCTCGCTTTGGGGCTGCACTCTGTGTGTTGACCGAATGCAAGCGTGGAAGTGAATAGGAAACAATAACTTTGTTCGCATTACACAGCAGGCTGCCAGAGAAGCACCAGCAAGACTGTTAGCTGTTGCTATTAACCATTTTATTTCATTAAAATTATTGGTATGTCGATGGCTTTATATTTATTATCTTGTGCTTTCTTCAAAAGGTTTGGGACAGGTTTTATTATCCCTCTTTCATAGAAGAGATACTTTGACTCAGAGAAAATATGTAATAGCAAAGATTACAGCTTAGAAGGCAGAGTAGAAATTTAAACCCAGATCTGACTCTGAAGTGTCACAAAGACTTCAAACTATTACTTACTGAAACTCAGAAATAAGAGAGAAGGCTAACTAAGGCAGAAGTAGAGGAGAAGAAGTAGAAAAAGTGGTAAGAGGAGGAAAAAGAAAAAGAAGGAAAGGAGAGGAGGAATAATTAGTTATTACAGTTCCTTCCTCTTTACCTTCCCAAAGCTCCAACTTCTAAACGAGAAAACAAAATCAGGAATGTTCTAGAATGGTTTGTTTTAACAAGACTTAAAATTAAAAAAACTTAGAGATCATTGCCCATATTTCTTTTTCACACAGGGGAAGCCTGGTGTTCAAAGAATGTCTTGCAAATGATCTCAATCTTTTTTTTTAATTTATTTTTTTATTTTCATATTCCCCATACAATTACAACCCCCTGATTTTAACCCTAATCCCTCCTTTCCCCGCCCCCCTACCCCAAAGTGCATTTCTGGTTCATAGTTGTTTGTTGATTTTGATTTTTTTCTTTCTTATAGTTATTCTTTTTCCTGGTCCCTTATTTAGGTGTTCTAGATTCCTGTAATGAATGAGACCATCTGGTATTTGTCTTTTTCTTTCTGGCTTATTTCACTGAACATGATCCCTTCCAGCTCCATCCATGTTGCTGCAAATTGCATGTGTTTATCTTTTTTGAATGCTGAGTAATATTCCATGGTATATATGTACCACATCTTCTTGATCCAGTCATCTATTTTTGGGCATTTAGGTTGTTTCCAAAGCTTAGCTATTGTAAATAGTGCTGCTATAAACATAGGGGTGCAGGTGCTCTTTGGAATTACTGTTTCTGTGTCCTTTGGGTAGATACCTAGGAGTGGAATTGCTGGATCATATGGAAGCTCCATCTTTAGTAGGTTGAGGAATCTCCACACAGCTCTCCATAGTGGTTGGACCAGTTTGCACTCCCACCAGCAGTGCAGGAGAGTTCCTTTCTCTCCACATCCTCGCCAACATTTGTTGTTGCTAGTTTTTTTTAATATGTGCCATTCTCACTGGTGTGAGATGGTATTTCATTGTAGTTTTGATTTGCATTTCCCTGATTATAAGTGACGTTGAACATTTTTTCATATGTCTGGTGGCCATTTGTATTTCCTCTTTGGAGAAGTTTCTTTTTAGCTCTTCTGCCCAATTTTTGACTGGATTATTTTCTTTGTTTTTGTTGAGTCTCATCAGCTCTTTGTAGATTTTTGCAAATGGTCTCAATCTTTAATGCCAGAACAGGTCATGTAAATTTCCAGGCTAGTGCTCTTAATTTTACATCCACCAAAAAAAAATTTTTTTTCAAGATGCAAAAATTGTTTTCCTCATCTTTCATCTGTTTCAATGGTCATTTATCCAGATAACCCTAGAAAAATTTAGAAAATGGAAAGGTTTTCTTTCTTTCCATACCCAACATATAGCTGGTGCTTTCCTCCACCATGAAAGAGAAAATTAGAACTATTACAAGAAAAGATATTCTTTCACTTTTCTTCAAAGGGAGAGGCTGTATTTCAACATCAGTATATATTTTTTCTTTTCATCTTTCTTTTCATCTTTCTTTTCATCTTTTGAATGAGGTCTATGTTGTTCATCTTTCTTCAATTTGAACTTCCCTAGAGTTAGTCTATGGTTTTCTATTTTGGTAATTTGAGTTTTAGTGGTTAAGTTGCACTCTGATATTCTGTATTCCATGAAATTAGACACTAGAGGGAATACATTTGAGACATGAAAACGTCTCCAAAGAAGAAATTCATAATGTGCTAGCTAGAGAAAATTTGATTTATAGGAAAGTTAACCACCATCACCAACAAAACTTAAATAAAACACATAGGGTGAGTGAAGCAACTAACTCTTCCTGTGTGGCTCTCTATGAATAAATAGGCAAACATTCATTTTAGGAATTTAATTCTTCTTTGAAAGTATAATTAAAATTTATCTTCATTTGAGTTTCTAACTAAAGTTAAGAAAAATGAATTTTTAAAGGTAATTTTCTGGGCCATTTTCTCTCAGTTCTAAATCCATCTTTCTTTACTCTGTTTTGGGCAGCTAGAGCTGAGAGGCTGCACCATCTATTTCTTCCTTGCCAGGTGGCTTCCTCGTAGATTCTGTAAACAGAACGCATTGCAGAAAAACTGAAAGAGTAGAGAAAGGAGGAAGGTTAATTCATTTTCCTCTTCAATCCAGCCTGTGACTTATTTAGGTATCCTCAGAACCACCGTGGTGATGACCCTCTTTCCAGGGATAAAACCACCAGTCATGCAGTTCTCCAAAACTCAAGCACAGAGCCCCAGCATTAGTAAGGCCCTCCTGCAAGCTGGTTGAGTTACCAACAGCAGTGGGCACAATCCTTTCTCCAGCCATCTGAAGGCCAGCATCCTCAGAGCTCCTCTTCAACTCCTGATAGACCACAAGCAGCTCAGACACCACCTCCTCCCCAGACATGAATTCCAGCTCTGTGAAACCTGTCCCTCTAAGCACTAAATTTTCCTGTGTGTCCCCAGTTGTAGAGGGGCAGTTGCTTCCTACAGTCATTACCTCTGTGTTTTTGTTTTTTTCCCCAATTCTCTAATTTCTGTTTAAGCAATGTAAAATTATCCTGTGAACTATCCTAGCGTGTTTGGTTTTCTTGACAATACCATCACATAGAAGCAAATGAGAGAATGTGTGGCTACTAGATGTTGTTAAAGGAGGGCTATGGAACGAGAAACACTAAAAACGAATGCCCATGACTACTATTTTGAATCTGATAAGAAAGGGAGAGAAAGGGAGGGAGGGAATCTTTTATTTTCAAAGCAACTTTCGCTGATTTCTTTTGAAGGGCTGTCATGTAGTAGAGAATGTTTACTACCATGAGGTATAAAGAAGGTAGAACTAAACAGTCCAGAATATGAGTATATGGCAAAACAGACCTTCATTTTCCATGAGAAAGAACTTGTTAACAATCAGCCATAACCTTGGCTAGGGTGATGAGTGGGTAGGAATATTTTAGAGAAGATCAATTTAAGAGCCTCAAACCCCTAAGACTCAATGCTTCTAGCAATGGTTGGAAATAAATAGAGAGGTAAAGGAGGGCTATGCATTGAGGCATCCTGTTTACTATGTTCAATCGTACAGTCCAGAAGTAACCAGACACCAGTCTGATTGCCTGTAGAATAAAATTGACTATCCAGGAATTGATCTCTAAATTGCTTGGAGGAAAAAATGTAAATGATAAATGACTAATGTGGTGGACTACTGTCAGATATACCAAAGGCAATGTGAAAGGTAAGATTTTATTTTTTTAAGATTTGAATAATGTAGAGTTCAGGCACCAATTATTTTCTCCTTAGTCATTCCATTATAGTTGGGTTCCACTAGGAGGATTAATTACTAAGGGTTGATACAGAAGATTCTGGAAACTGAAAGTCAGCTCTTTAAAAAAATTCTAATAATTCTAATAATATTAGCATTAGAATTTAATAAATAGAATTTTAATTCTAATGATAAACTGCCCTGAAGTTTCCTGACTCAGAATTGCTTTAAGTAAGCCTTTAGTTAAGAATGTCCAAGGATGGGGCCTCTCTGGTGGCTCAAGGGGTTGAGTCGCAGCCTATGAAACCATCCGCAGCCACTGAAGCACGAGTTCGATCCCTGGCCATGGAGAGGGCCCACGTGGCGCAGCAGACCTCCCCTGACTCACCCACTGCTCCCCTCAGCAGTGTATTTCAGTCGGTCTGCCTCTTCTGCTCCCCACTCTGTCTCTGGTGAATCCTCTCACCCCCACAGTTCTGGCCTGTACCCTAGTTCTTGTATGCATAAATAAATAAATCTTAAAAAAAAAAAAAAGAATGTCCAAGGAGAGCAAAGAGAGACTCAATCTCTGATCAAGTTTATAATAGAATGTAAATGTAAAAATTAAAATACACAGAACTAGCAGGGCTTTCTGTATGTTGTTCCCCTTTCCCTCCAAAGCAATATATTTGCACTACATTTCAGGAATCTGAATCTGAATTTTTAAGTTTGATGGTATAAGTTTGTTTGGCTTTTTCTTTTCTTAAAAGAAGGTTTCCCTACTATCCGAATCATAAGAAATCCCCAAAATACAATAACTTCCTGCAACAAGAACAATTAGTTATAAAAGACCCAATAATGTATACCTTCGGTTTTTTTAAAGGCTATCTCAATTTCTAATGTATATCTATAAGTCACACTTCTGAGCATTGGCAATCAACATGGATGGGTACAAGGGAAAGGAAAAAATAACATATCACACATCCTTTTTACTCCCTCTTCCTCTCAACCCCTTAAAGTCCTAAGTGCTTTCATTCCCTAAAAGCAGTTCAGAGCACATAATCATGACAGGACTTACATTCAATTTTGAGAACCATTTCTGCTCCCTAAAAACCTCTTGGGAAGGTTTAATTTCTACACTCAGTCAGAAATTACTGGAAAAAATGAAAACAAATGGAAAAACTGAAAACCAAATGCAATGCAAATGAGCTCATGTGTAACTCCAGTCCCAGAGACTAAGGATAAAGCTCTATGATATTTTATCCAGATTCTCCACCCAGTCAATATACACAAATGCAAATATGACAAGACCCATCCCAAGAACTAATGGTATAATGTCATAGCTTAGCAGCAATTTCTTCATATACTATATGTCTAAAGGATGCAAGCAAGCTGTGAGACCTCATTTCTCTTACAGAGATTTGTCCAAATCTCTAAAATAGCAATGAGATGTGGGGCCTTCCTAGTGGTGCAAGGTGTTGAGCACCGCACTATGAAGCAGTTCCCAGCCTCTGCAGCACAGGTTCGATTCCCGGCTGGCCAGGGAGCAACCCACATGGTGCAGCAGACCTCCCCTGTCTCTCCCGCTGCTCCCCACAGCAATGTATTTGGGTCAGTCTGCCTGTTCTGTTCCCTGCTCTGTCTCTGGTGAATCCTCTCATCCCCTGTATCTCTGGCCTGTGCCTTGGCTCTTGTGTGCATAAATAAATAAATCTTAAAAAAAAAAAAAAATAGCGGGCCTCCCCGGTGGCTCAGAGGTTGAGCGCTGGGTTGCGAAGCTGCCCTCAGCCTCTGCAGCGCCGGTTCAATCCCCGGCTGCTCCCCGGCCACCGCAGGAGGGTCCCACATGGCCCGCAGACCTCTCCTGCCGCCCGCTGCTCCCCTCAGCAGTGTACTTCGGTCCTTCTGCCTGCTCTGCTCCCCGCTCTGGCTCTGGTGAATTCTCTCACCCTCCCGTGCTTCTGACTGTACCCAGTGCTTGTATAAATAAATAAATAAATAAATAAATAAATAAATAAATAAATAAATCTTAAAAAAAAAAAAAAAGCAACGAGATGTGGTGACCTGTTAGCTATTGTATTTAGTTTAGTCTCAACAGGTATTAGCACAATGAACTTCACTTATGACCTCCCCTGGAACTTGCACACAAAGCAACAAATTCTGGTTCTGAAGACTTGCAGACAAGAAGTCATGTCAGGAAACCTAAATGGGAGCAGAATGCAAATACAAAATCTTTAATTAGCCCCACCCCAACGATGTTGTTAAAAATGAGTCATTCATCACATCTTTTTATTAAATAAAAAATGGGATCTTGATTGGCCTATGAATTCAAAAGTAACATAAAATTGATCTTCTGGAGGGCAGTTAATGTTTTCCCTGAAGTTCTTACATTGCCACCTTAGAGACCTACACGTCCTCAGAACTAGAGTTGACATTACACAAGGATTCATGCCAAAAGAAATCCTTGGGGTTCTTAATTTGATAGGAATGTGTCCAAATCAATTATGTGGATAAGCTAATTATTGCTAATGAAATCACAATTAACAAAATTATTCAGTAATGAAAGCTAAACTGAGTTTCAGAAGGATTATGTGATCTTCCAAATATTCCACATCTAGTGAGTAAGAAGGCTGAGATGTGAACTCAAATCTAACTCTCAATGTTAAGTCCTTTCTATGATTCAACCACACACAAGCACAGTGTTATAGCTAACTTAACTTTGATTCTGCAGATGACATTTACTTCTTATCTTCACTTTTGTGAATCCTTCTCATCCTTTAAAACTAAACTCAGGTCTGATCTTCTTTCATAAATTCCTAATTTCCTTCAGTGTTCTCTCTATCCTCTGAAACCTGTAACATATTATGTGACCAGGTTGGCAATTCTGTCATAGGCACGCTGTCACTTCCCTAACTAGTTATTACATTTATTTATAGTCTCTGAAATGCCTAGCATAGTGACAAGTACATAGTAAAAACTAAAAACATGTTTATGATTATATAATCACTTGGTTGAAGGCTTTATCCAAAATGCTTTTAAATATTCCATCCAAACTTAAGTTCTTCTTTTTCAAAGGAAAGATATGGGGAGGTTTTGTTTTTTTTGTTTTGTTTTGTTTTGGCCATTCTGGCATCACAATTTTCAGTAAGTTGTACAACAGTTGTGTATTGCTCTGTAGACTTAACCCAGGGATGACTTCAAAGTATTTAAAATTATTATTTTGCGATAATGGCCTATCATAATGGAGCAATTGGCAGTCCTGAACTGTTTGAATCAGGCATTAACTCTTTAATCGAAGGATTGCAGGCAAAGCCCAAGTTCATGGATATAAGGAGATGACTAGAATGGCTAGTATGACAGAAAATTACTAGCAGAGCTAGGGGACATAGGGCAAGTCTCTCTACCAACAGGAATGAAAGTGTTTTGATAGTTTTCAATAGTTTACAACTAGTATGGGCAGCAATGCGCAAACTAATAACTATCAGCTTTGACCAAGCCCCCAAACCATCAAAAGCAGTAGTTACCAAAGGGGGAAACTAAGTAGTCACCAGGAAAAATCTGAAGAGGACTGAGTTCCTATTCTTTAATGTAGATACTTTGGGAAAAAAAACAATAGAATTCCCCAAAACTTCTCCAAACCTTGTGTAATCAAAATTTATATATACTTTAGATTAATTGAACAAGAAACTAGTAGGGCTTTATATTTTTCCAAATTACAACTTGAAGTAATTTAGTTTAGGATTTTTTCCTGGCACTTGGTTTTTGAATATTTGTTATTTCCTATGCTTTTATTGACCATGCAAACATTGTAATAAGTAATTATCTATTTCTACTACTTTGTCCTAAGAAAAATCCTTAAGAAAATTTAAAAATGCAATACAACAGAATAAAAGATAGATTTAGAAGTGATACTTATATTCAAAATGTATAATATAGAGTCTGCTATATTTGCCCTTTTGGATTTGTGCTCTAATCTTTCCAAAAATAAAATGCAAAGGAAAATAACAGTTATAAAATACACCGAGATAAAAACAAATTAGCAAGTCAGAAAAACCTACTGATTCATTTTCCTAAAACTGCCATCAATAACTAGAGTGATTTCCTGCAAAGGAATTTTTATATGCAACTGTTTTCTTTAATTATAACCTTGATATAAAAAGTTAGTAAACAAACAAAAGCCTTATCTACTGCAATTTTTCTACTTATATTGAGCTTGTTTTATTCAAACCTCTTCTCCCAACAAAGTTTCAAGAATGAAAAATATAAGACATCATTAAAAGAAATAAAAGAGGACAGAAGGAAATGGAAAGACATTCCATGCTCATGGATTGAAGAGTTAACACTGTGAAAATGGCCATCTTACCCAAAGTAATATACAGATTCAAGGCAATCCCTATCAAAATTCCAATTGCATTCTTCCAGGAAGTAGAACAAACATTACTAAAATTTGTATGGAACTACAAAAGACTAAGGCAATTCTGACCAAAAAAGAATGAAATCATTACACTCCTAGGCTTCAAACTATATGACAAAATGATGGCAACCAAAAACAAACTAAATGACAAAATGATGGTAACCAAAACAATAAAAATATTATACACAGGCCAATGTAATAGATTTGAGAGTCCAGGAATAAATTTATACTTTTATGATTGTTAATTTACTACATAGGATCCAGAAATATACACGGGAGAAAGGAAAGTCCCTGCAACTAATTGTGCTGGAAAAATTGTGCTGCCACATGCAATAGAAATTAGACCATGAGCTCACAACAAATGCAAAAATCAATTCAAAAATAGATTAAAGACTTGGATATAAAACTTGAAAACCATAAAACTTCAAAAAGAAAATGTAGCTAATATACTACATGACATTGGTTTTGTGATGTCTTTGGAAACTCAACTATAATGGCAAGAGAAACAAAGCAAAAATAAACAAATGGAACTGCATGAAATTTAAAACATACCTAATGAAAATATTTGCACATCATTCATCTGATGACATGCTAATACCCAAGATGTACAAATAACTGATACAACTTAGCAACAGGAAAGCAACCAGTCAAAAAATGGGCTACCCAAGTGCCCAATGACAGATGAGGATATAAAGAAGATGTAGTATATATATATACAATGAAATACTACTTAACTGTAAAGAAAAAGATGAAATTTTGCCCTTTGCAACAATCTGGTAGGCATAATACTAAGAAAAATAAAGCACAAGTAGAAAGACAAACACCAAGTTCTCTTATATATGAAATATAGCAATACAAAGCAAAGAAACCTTGAAATCAAACTGCAGATCTGAGGTTACTGGCAAGAAAGCGTAGGAAGTAGTAAGAGTAAAGGGTGTAAGAAAATGGTGAAGAACTGTTGGGTGGTTTGGTGGTGAGTGTGATGTAATAGCATGTGTAGAAGTGTGAAATTATACCCCTAAAACATAGACAGTATTGTAAACATTCCTCAGTAAACATAATAAAATAACAAGAAAATAAAACAGACTCTTAACAGCAAGTAAGCCAGTCTTAGAATTTTTATATTTGTGGACTGATATTTTGACAATTTGCTAAGCAGTCTGAGCAAAATTATCATATTAGAAGTTTTTGTTCTCCCTAACTATTAGAACATGAAAGAAATTGATATTGATTTTTATAACATGCTTTTTGGCCCTTGGATCTGCTAAAAGCAAACTTTAGTGGTCAAAATGTTAAGGACAAGTTCAGGTCTTGTAAACATGCCATAGCATTGCCAAACTCAAGCCTGGAATAAACCATTTTGAGAAATTACTAGTAGGCCTGTATAATTTAAAATTCAATTTATGTAGCTCTTAATTCTAAGAAACTCCATTCTGAGAAACTTTTTTAGTATTTATTTGGGATATGTCGCTTTGTGTTTCTTGAGAAGAGATGTGTTTTAGAACTTTTTATGATAGGTTGATATAATTGGCTTTTGTGATTCGGAAGAAGCACTCATTTCTGAGACATTATTGAATATACATATCAATAAGTAAAGAATCACTCTCTCCATTTCACAACAAGCCTCTAACAGGAAACTGGAAGATATGATCTCTTTCAAGTCATTCCGTTATGCTCTTTTCTTGTCCAATACACTAAATCAGATAACTATAAGGAGCAATAATGGGGGCAGATTGGAAAAATAAATGGGCTTAAACATCACAATGATTATAACCTCCCTGAGAGCTCAGTGCCTAGGAGCCAAAAGTCTAACTACTCACTTGCAATGCATGGAGGTGTGCAACTAATGTGAAGCATTGGTAAAAGTGAGATAACAAACGTGTACCATTTTGATCATTTCCCTCTGACCCTGATGTATCATCAAACCCTTGAGGACTCAGTCAGTGTTTATGGTACCTTTCACAAGACATGATAAAGTTGAATTAGGTGTGTTTTCAACTTTTTCTAAAATTCACAATGTACAATTATTATTTTGTTCTGAAACTGTAGAGAACTTGAGGAACCATATAAAATAATTTGGCTTAATGAAGGCCAGTTTTAACTTAACCTAAGTCACTAACCTTATTTCCTTCAATAAGGGCATGAACAAACCTCCCTTGGCTTATTAGTCCTGAAATTGAAAGTCAATTCCCAAGGGAAAAGTACTTGATGTACTTTCAATGTTGAACACCTTTACAGTCCTTTCTCATAAGAAATCTTATTTAAACCTATCTTAGAAATCTTTTTTAGCACAGGTATCCTCAGTGGTCACATAATAGAGT
This sequence comes from Talpa occidentalis, assembly GCF_014898055.3. Taxonomy (NCBI): domain Eukaryota; kingdom Metazoa; phylum Chordata; class Mammalia; order Eulipotyphla; family Talpidae; genus Talpa; species Talpa occidentalis. The sequence goes on from NW_026555331.1 coordinate 85,123,255, forward strand.
CTTAATAAGTAATTATTGGCAGGGCCTCCCTGGTGGCGCAAGGGTTTGAGCGTGACGCTGTGAAGCTGTCTGTAGCTTCTGCAGCACGAGTTCGATTCCCAGGCAGGGAGCTACGCACATGGCACAGCAGACCTCTCCAGACTTGCCCGCTGCTCCCCTCAGGAGTGTACTTCAGTCAGTCTGCCTGTTCTGTTCCCTACTCTGTCTCTGGCGAATCCTTTCACTTTCCACACTCTGGCCTGTACTCTAGCTCTTGTAATCATAAATAAATAAATCTTAAAAAAAAAAAGTAATTATCAGAAGGAAAGAAGAAGAAAGAGAAAGGAAGAAGGGGAGAAGGGAGGAAGAAAAAAAGAAAGTAGATTTTACATATGAGAAAATTCAGAGGCATTAGGATTTGTCAAGGTGTACTGTGTTGGTGGAAATCAAATTCCAAGTCCTTAAAGGCTTCATTCTTTAATACAAAAAGAAAGAAAACTGCTTTTTTTCTGCTTAGAAAATAAAATATTACATTTTCTAGACAATCACAATATCATTGTTATCTTGAAATAATTTTTCAATGTTAATAATTGATTTCAATTTTTCACTAGTCTCTTATTTTGATTATTTTTATTATTATTCCACTCACTGAAATAAAAAACAACTTTAGCTGCAAACATATTCCAAAATTAGACCAACATCATCAAATGTTACTGGCAGCTTTAAGGCACTTAACTTTTTATGCTAATTCTTAATTTGGTTCCAAGGCTTTGGGCAGAATTTTCTCATTTGCAAATCATACCAGAGGAGCATGTTTCCTTACATTTTTATTGTTGCCAATTTCTTCATGTCACTCATTTTAGCTCCTGAGCAAATAAGTGGATATTTTTCCCCAGACATCTCAGAGATATCATAGTAAAATAAAGATAAAGGTGTAGGACGTAGAAATGGAAGATATTGTGATTTTCTGAAGTCTAATGAATACTAAAAGGTTTATTATGATATTCATTTTCATAGTGTTGTTGGTTGCATAATTGAAATTATAGAGTGAATTTTAGACCCTCAAAACTCATATGTTGAAACCCCAATCCCCAATATGATGGTATGTGGAGATGGGGTCTTTGGGAGGTCATTAGGGTTAAGTGTTGTCATTGAGGGCCAGGCCCTTATCATGCGATTAGTGAATTTATAAGAACAAGAAGAAAGCAAAATCTTTCTTTTTCTTTAACTAAAAACTACAATCTGCAAATCAGGAATCAGAGATGTCATTAGGAAGTGAACTTGCAGACACCTTTATCTTGGACTTTCCAGCCTCCAAAACTATGGGAAAATTGATTTCTGAGTTTAAGACACCCTCTAGGGTACTTGTTTTAGCAGCCCGGGGAGACCTAATACATACATCAACAATTTCACTTGAAAATCTTAATGGTATGTAATCTATAATTAATAAGTTGATTCTAACTGTAGAATAAGAGTTTTTACATTCAGTAAATGATCCATGGTCAGTTTCATTATTTATCCTTACCAATATCATCAGGACAGATCAATATCCTCATCTCCTTTTTGTGAAGAAATATGATGCATTTAGGGCTACAAAAATATGATAGTTTGCCAAAGTAGCCCTGGATTAAACCAGTACCAGACTTCAACTTGAGGGTCAAGCTTATTTCTTCATGCCCAATGAAACACATTATTTATGAGTCTTAGATTTGAGAAAATCTATTCCTTGTGAGCATCTCTACTTAGTAAGGGGAAAAATAACGTAACCTTGCATTCTTTCTCCAAAATTTACTTCCATTTCTTAACATAGCCTCCTGAAGAATCCATCCTAATGGATTTCCTGATTTCCCTCTATTTTATAATGAGTGCCCCCCTGCTTTCACAGGATGGGAAACAACAGCTTATCACTGCATTGCTGTCTTCCTTCATTTCAATTTAACTCTACACGTTTACTGTCCAGACATATTTTAGGAAAAAAATTGTATGAGGTATGAAAGCAAAGTACTACTTTTTAGTTGTGCCTATAACAAAGTCTCAAAAAAATTGATTTCATAGCCTACTTTTTCATCACTATTTCTTTTTGTCATTAAACATTTTTTCTGAGTTCACTAATAATCACTTTCTTCAGTACTGACACTTCACCCTGTCCACAGACATACTTTTTTTAAAAGGTTTCTTCTGTTTATTCAATAAGCCATGTCTTTCATTTTATAAATAGATTGGACACCATTAGTCTTTGTGAATAATGCAGTCTTTTTTTTTTTTTAAATCAACTTCATGTATTTTGTAGCACTGTTTTATTAGGAGTGAAACGTACAAGAATTCCTAAGCTGTCAATGATGGAGAACTGAAGTATCAACACATTAAGAACCATACACAATATAATAATCAAAACCCCTTAAATTTTCTTACTGTCTATATACAATCAATATATATCTTTAAGCAAACTGAATTCCTTATTAAGCAAACATTTTTGTATAAGTTGCATTCTTTTTATCTTTCTGTGCCTTTACCTTTTGTTTGGCTTTCAGCATTTTCCCCTGGATAGCCTTATCTTCTGGAGCTACCTCCTGAGCTTTCTTAAGGCCAAGGAGTACTTGATCATATTCTTTCAATCCTTGTTACCCTTGAGCTATCTACCATACAGTTAGTTGGTACTTAATGGGTCTATTTCAAGAGCCTCCAAATAACTGTATATCTTCAGTTTACAAGCATCAGTATTCAGAACAAACCTTAAAGCTATGGGTTGCAACTTGAATCTCTCTGTTTTCTCAATAATAGCCTTCCACGAAGGCTAAAGGCCTTCCATGAAGCTTAAAACTTCTGCATATTTTTAATGACCATCTCCCAGTTCTGGGACCTGAAAAAAATATTTCTGATGTTTTCTAAGTTTTCTGCTATTCATAAAATTTTATCTACATATTTTATATCTATACCTGTATCCTCAGAGAAATCTGGATAATTATTACCAAAACCATCTCTTGGGGAATATTCCCCAATCAGTCCCCTTCCTTGAGTTCTCTATAGTCTACAATAACACACAATATGGCATGTTTTTCACTTTTCACATCTACATTTTCCAGTAATCTTGCCACACCCACTCCTTTAATTATTTAATCAAACACCACATTTCCCATCCAAATGAGGAGTTGGGACCATTGTGATAAAGAACTGAGAACCATTCATATTTCAGCCTGCATTTGCCCTGCTCAATAAACCCTCCTGATCATGCTTATAATAGAAATTTTTATCTTCAAACTTTTCACCATGAATACTTCCTCCACCAGTTCGATTCTGATTTGAGAAGTTTCCACACCGAATCATAAATTTCTTAATAATTCGATGGAAAGAGCATCCTTTGAGATGGAAAGTTTTTTTCCCCTCTTGTGGGCCCAATGCTTCTTTCCTTGGTATATAATGCACAAAATATTTCTCCAGTTGTGAATACAATATCTGCAAACAACTCTAAGACCATTCAGCCAACTTTCTCCCCGCTACCCCACCCCGATATCTACGTCAAAGAAGACTCTGGGATTATTGGGGTTGGAAGCAGCTCAGCTAGGCAGCTCTAACCCCTCATATACATACTTACTCCACAATCCGCTTATGTATATTTTTCTTTCTTTAACTGATTATGTATTAATAAAAACTGAAGGGACTGTTCCAGGGATAGAGTAAATATTAGAGATGGAAAAACTGAAATTGACTTAATGAATTATATATACTCTTCTACATAAAAATATGAGAACTTTCTGTTAATTTCATTTTTTTTAAGTAGGGTATTATGTTACCATTTCTCCCCCAGGGAACTATTATTTCCTTCAATCAAGGTACAGTCAATTATTACTGATGACCTCATGACAACATAATCCATTTCAATTCCCGACATTAGCTTATTTGGGCATTATAATAACAAGGATGCCTACAACAGCTGTATCAAGTACAACTGCAATTTGCGTACTCTCTGAAATAGTCAGATTAGGACTTATCTAACATTTAGCCCACTAAAAGCTATATATCAAACCATAACCAATAAATTAACTTGCAAGAGCTAGTCGCCCACGCCATCTTAGATCAGGGAAGTACAAAGGGATGTGTAGAGGAGGAGCAAGGATTTGACAGATTTGTTTACTACTGAAAGAACCTACCAGTTCCTTACAACACCTGCAGGTCTCGGATACTATGGTAAACCTTACTTTTAGTTAAAAGCAATACAAATTCATTTAATTATAAGGCAGTATTTCTGAAGCTTTAGATTGCTTAAGAATAGCTTTGAAAATATGTTCATTGTGGGGGTTTCCAGATCCTATCATAAGAGATACTTTAATTAGATCCACAAGAACCCATATTTCTGAAATTTTTAACAAGCATTCCAAGTGATCTAATGAACAAATTTCTTATCCCTTGCTTTAAGAAAAATGACTTGATAGTATAAAAACATGTCTGGTACGCTTTCAAAATAAATAAAATTTATAAAATTCAAGAATGGTGGAACTATGAATAGGAATATTACTAATCAAACCATGGATTTGCTTCAGTCAGAGACCAATGCAAGGCAGAAGCCATTAAAACACTCAGAACCTATTGCCTGGTATTTCTATTTAGGGAATCGTATCCCAAGTAAAATTTATTTTAAAGTTAGAATATTTATTTTAAAGTTACTTTTTAAAGATAATCTGTAAAGTGCTATTTATAATACAAAACAGTAAACAACAAAAATTATCAACAATAAGGCACTTTATCTTTTTAATAAATTTCTATCACTTCCTGTCAACAGATAATACTAAACCCTTCATTTTTATTGTCATTTAATCCTCATTTTAAGAAAATCTTTTAATGGTTTAACAAATTCATTTTAAAGATCTAATAAAGAAATATATTTAACATGAACATTTACTGTTAAGTGTTTAAACTACATATATGTGGGTCAAGACAATTCATGGAGGGCCTCCCCGGTGGCGCAGCGGTTGAGTGCTGGACGGTGAAGCTGCCCGCAGCCTCTGCAGCACAAGTTTGATCCCCCGGCCGCCGGGCGAGGGTCCCACATGGCGCGCAGACCTCTCCTGCCGCCCACTGCTCCCCCAGCAGTGTACTTCGTCACTCTGCCTGTTCTACTCTCTGCTCTGGCTCTGATGAATTCTCTCACCCTCCTGCGCCTCTGACTGTACCCAGTGCTTGTATAAATAAATAAATAAATCTTTTAAAAAAAAAAAAAGAACAGTTCATGGAAAGAAAATAATGTAAGGTGAAAAGAGTAGAACGTAAAATAGTAATAACCTAATTATAACTTTTTTTTTTTTAAAGATTTATTTATTTATTTATACAAGCACTGGGTAACAGTCAGAAGCGCGGGAGGGTGAGAGAATTCACCAGAGCCAGAGCGGGGAGCAGAGCAGGCAGAAGGACCGAAGTACACTGCTGAGGGGAGCAGCGGGCGGCAGGAGAGGTCTGCGCGCCATGCGGGACCCTCCTCCAGTGGCCGGGGAGCAGCCGGGGATCGAACCGGCGCTGCAGAGGCCGTGGGCAGCTTCACAACCCAGCGCTCAACCGCTGCGCCACTGGGGAGGCCCTAATTATAACTTTTTAATAGAGCTGTAGGGATTATCAAAGATAACTAAACTAATATTTTAGTGTTATAAAATATTAGCAGATTGTGAGTATTAGATATTTTTCTATTAAATTATTTGCCTTGGCCTCCCTGGTGGTGCAAGAGATTGAGCACCACACTGTGAGGTGGTCTGCAGCCTCTGCTGCACGAATTCAATCCCCAGCCCTTCAGGGAGCACCCCACATGGCGTGGCAGACCTCTCCTGCCTCACCCGCTGCTCCTGTCAGCAGTGTATTTCAGTCCATCTGCCTGCTGTGTCTCCACTCTGTCTCTGGTGAATCCTCTCACCCCCCACATCTCTGGTTTGTATCCCAGCTCTTGCTATGTATCAATAAATAAATCTTTAAAAATTATGTGCCGTATATATAATTTATATATTTATTATATATATAGATATATAGTTACAGATATAGATATAGATATAGATATATATTTGCATAGAACTTTGGTATAGGCCAGAGGTGCCAGAGGATTCACCAAAGATAGAGTGAGGAACAGAACAGCCAGATAGACTGGTGGTATGATATACACTGGTAAGGAGCCCAACAGGTAAGACAGGAGAGGTCTGCTGCGCCATATGTGGGTTAGCTTCCTGGCTGGGGATCAAACTCAGGCTGTAGAGGTGACAGCACTGAGATTTAACCCTAGGCCACCAGGGAGGGCCATGCCTTATAATTTTTAAGAACACACATTCTGGATATTCATAAACTAAGATTCGAAGAAAAATAAGTTTTTGTAAGTCAGCAATACAAACATCAGAGAATGAAAATTATAAAAACAGCCACTATATTCAAAGACATAGTGATATGATATACACTGAGAATAGAGAATAGTAAGTTTTACAGGTTCTAGCATAAGATCTGAAGTTCTGAGTAATTCTAAAGGATTTTTGGAAGCAAATTTTTTCGAAAGGTTGAGGTAAACTTTGGAAGTCAAATAAGCACTAGATTTCCCTGTTTTCCCTCAATTCCTTTGGTCAGCTTTGGCTAGCAAATGCTGATCAAGCTTCTCTTGCCATCAGCCAGGCTACCTGGACTCCACCTCCTAAATCCCCTTTCTTTAGCAATGAATCATGATTTGCTATTTTCAAACATGCTGTCAAAGAAATTATACAAGGGCAATTTTAAAGATAACCACTATGGATGACTCAGATCCAAAATTACAATTTAAGTGCAGATCAATCTTTTCCTGAGGTTTTTTTTTAAGTTCTCTTTGAACGCACATATTCAGAGAGGGGTTGATATTCTTGATAATTTGTTTCAGTTTAATATGTATATATTGTATAGATATAGATATAGAAAGCAAATATGCATTAACATATACACAATGTAGAATTTCCAGTAATATCAAAATCCATAGGAAGACAAGTTATTTCAAGTTTATTGACATTTAGCCACTTGGAGGAAAACTGGCTTATTCATTCCAATATAATTAATTTTTGCTGAAAACACTCAGAGGTCTGTTTTCCCAAAGCAGCCCTGTGAGCCATGTGCTGCACTGGGAAGGGCATACTTCATTGGGCACCATCATTGCTTTCCCATCTGGCAACAGGTGGCCATTAATATGAAATGTTAAACTAACACTGAAATGAAATCCATGCATAATCAGTGATTTTTGGAAAGCGCAGAAGTGTTTGAAAATCTGAAAACTGTTCAGTTCTCTAAATAATCAAGCCTTCATTTCAAACTCTTCAATAAGAGAAAATGAGTCACTGGTACATTGATAAATAAGTGGTTTCCAAATGTTTTGATTTTGTTGAAATTAAATCACCTGGAAAAGCGATGTGCAGAATTGGAATCCTTCTAATTAAAAGCAAAGGAAGCACTGTGAGGTCCACAACAATCGGTCACCCAGTGGGTGCTCTCTGGGGCACATTTTATTACTGTCTGAACAAACCCTTGGGCATATCAGCCTTAAAAATGTGGTGGCAAGGGAAATTAGGTGGAAAGCAACTTAATACCCTCAACTTACCATGAGGGAGAAACTTTAATGAACTGTGGCCTCAGCTATTACATACATTAGTCCATCTATCTGGCAAACTCAAGCCAGCCAGTGTCCAAATGCAAAGTGGGCTAGGGCACAAAGTGAAAATCAGGGGTTCTCCTGAAGAATCTAGATCTATACCTTGGTTGAATACTGGCTTAACTATGTGCCCTAGCTTTTATCAATGGTCTAAACAAAAAACAACTTTAGGGAGAAACTGCATTTTTTGTAAAATTTCTGGCAAAGTCCTATGTAGTATTTTGTTAAATAGTAGCAATGTAAAAATCTTCATGGGGACTTTCTTTTGGTGCTCCTGAGAAATTGAAATTCTTATTTATATCAGAGCATAGATAAGGTAACCTATACTGATTGTTGATTAGATAAGGTAACCTATACTTTTAATGTTGATTACTGCAAAGCTTTTATATTTTTTGGCATGTGTGTGTCTTCCTCTTATATAACTCTCTCTTAAATGTTTAAATAAAGGAAATTTAAACATATATTATGTATATAATCAGTGGATAAAATATGTATATAATCAGTACTCTGATACATGCTTTTATATATAATGTTTCAAGCAGCTGTCAAAAAGAAAATATAGATCGATGATGAGATGTTCTCTTTAATGTTTCGGTTCCCATTATTTAATGAGAATACATGTCTCTCTCAATATAAAACACTAAAGTTTATATTTCTGTTTCCCATTGTTACCTGAAAATACTTCATATTAGTTGTGAGGATCGTATAAGATTATTTCCACATAAAGAAACTTTCTTCTGATGCTTTTTTATAAAACACATGAAGGAAACAGGTAGGTTGGATTTCCTCATTGATTACTGACTTATTAATTTCATTCACTAGCACAAGTTAAGCACATTTTGAAATTCATGAATCAAAATGTACCCAAATGGGCCCCAATTTAGCCGATAATGGAAATGTTAATGATGAATAGACAGGCTTTTTATTAATTGTTGATAATTTGTACATATTCTATAATATTTCTTTTTTTTTTCCTTTGATTGTATCACGTTTTATTACATAACATTGGTTTATAACATGCATATGATTTAGGGAAATAGAATAACTCCTTTCCAGAAGTACATTATAACACCATGCTCACCATCAAAGCACCCAAATTCTTTCACCAGAGTCCATTGGGCTCCTACCACTGTTTGCTCCCTACAAACCAATGGAACAGAATTGAGAGGCCAGGAATAAATGGATAGTCTCAATTCTACGGTCTATTTTCTAGGGTTTGTTTTGGTTTAGTTTTGTCTGTTCTTTTGTCTCTTTTATTCCACATATTAGTGAAATTATCTCATATTTGATGTTCTCTTTTTGACTTATTTCACTTAGCATAATCCCCTCCAGTTACATCTATGTTGTTGATAAAGATAACAAATACACGTACACATCTTCTTAATTCACTCATATGTTGATGGACATTCAGGTTGTTTCCATAGCTTGGCTATTGTAAATAGGACTGCAATGAATCCCTTTGAGTCAGTGGTTTCGCATTAAGTAGATATAGAGTAGGAGAGGAATTGCTCTATTGTAGAGAATATCTACTTTTAATATTTTGAGAAAACTGCAAAATGTTTGCTATAGGGACTGGACCATTCTGCGTTCACACCAACAGTGTGCAAGGGTTGGTGAACAGCCCCTCACCAGCATTTGCTATTTCTGATTTTTTCAATGTGGGCCATTCTCATAAGTGTAAGGTCTTATCTTATTGTGTCCTTGATTTGCATTTTCCTGAGAATAAGTGATAATGAGTATTGATCATGCACCTGTTGATCATCTGTATGTCTTCTTAGACATACAGTGTCTATTTAGCTCTTCTGCCTAAGTTTTGATTGGGTTATTTGTTTTCTTGTTGTTGAATTGTAGGAGTTCTTTGTAGATTCTGGATATTATCCCTTTGCCAAATGCATGATGTGTAAATATTTTCTCCCATTCAGTAGGGTGTCTTTTCTTTTTAAATGGTAGTTTCTTTCACTGTGCAGAGGCTTTTTGATTTGATGTGTTCCCATTTGTTTACTTTTGCTTTTGTTTCCCTTGCTGCTACGGTCAAGTATGACTATACTTGACTACAAACACATCTCTGAAGTCAATGTCACGTAGTGTTTTCCCTATGTATTCTTGTATTTACTGTGCGGTTTCAGCTCTTACATCCAAGTCTTTAATCCACTTTGAGTTAATTTTTATGTATGCTATCAGATAGCAGTCGTTTCATCTTTTTTGCATGTGACTGTCCAGTTTTCCCAACACCATTTGTGAAGAGACTTTCCTTTCTCCATTGTATAATGAAGGATACACATGCTACATGGCTCTTTTGTCATAAATTGTCTATATAATTGTGGGCTCTCAATTCTGTTTCGTTGGTCTGTGTATCTGTTTTGATTCCAATATGCTACCATTTTGGTTACTATAGTTCTGCAATATAGTTTGAAGCCTGGGTGCCTAATACCTTTATTTCTCTTTTTTTGTCAGGATTCCTTTGGCCATTCAGGTCTTATTTTGTGATTTCATATAAATTTCAGTATTCTTTGTTCTGTTTCTTTAAAGAATGCCATTGAAACTTTGATAGGGATTACATTGAATCTGTATATTGTTTTGAATAAAATGACCATTTTGACAATGCTAATTCTTTCAATCAATGAGTAAGAAATATCTTTCCATTTCTTTATGTCTTCTATTGATTTTAATTAATGTGTTATAGTTTTCCTTGTACAGGTTTTTTACTTTCTTTGTTAAGTGCATTCCTAAGTATTTAATTCTTTTTTGATGTAAATGTAATGAGATTTGTTCTTGATATTTTTGTCTTTTAGTTTGTTGTTACATATAGAAAAGCAACAGATTTTTTTGTAGATTGATTTTGTAGCCTGCCACTTCACTGTACTGATATATTGCTTTTAATAGTTTTTTAGTGAAATCTTTTGGGTGTATATATATATATATATATATATATATATATATATATACATATATATATATATCAGACATGTTGTCTGCAAATAGTGATAGTTTTACTTCTTTTTCAATGTACATTCTGTTTATTCCCTTCTCCTGTCTAATAGCTTAGGATAGGACTTCCAATACTATGTTGAATTGTAATGGCCACCTTGTGTTGAACTTGGTCTTAGATGAAAAACTTTCAGATTTTCACCATTGACTGTGGTGTTAACTGTAAATTATGGTATATTCAGACAACAGCATTTTATTACTAAGCCCTAAAAATAAATGCCCTATCAAGCCATGAAAACATAATGGGAATCTTAAATGTATGTTACTAAGTGAAAGAAAAGACTATTTAATATATGATAGTATAAACAGTATGTAAAGGCTATATACTATATAATCCCAACTATATAGCATTCTGAAACATGCAAAACTATGGAAACCACTAAAAAGATAAGTGGCTGCCGGGGGTTAGAGAATACAGAAGGATGAATAGGTTGAGCCCAGAGATGTTGAGGGTAGTGGAAATACTCCATATATTGCTATTTGATCATGTCAGTATACATTTTTCCAAACTCATAGAAGGTAAAACTCCAAGAGTGAACTGTAAATTAGTGAACTGTAAATTACAAAGTTTGGGTGATTATGACGTGTCAGTGGAGTTTTTTAGAATGTAACCTATGTAGCACCCTATGGGAATGGAGGTGTTTATAATGGGGAAAGCTACGCATGTGTAAGGGCAAAGGATTACATGGGAAATCTCTCTATCATCCTTATGTTGGTGTATAGAAAAAACTCTAAAAATAAAGTCTTAATAAAAAATATAGCCAAGTAGATGGACCTCCCTAGTGGCTTAGGGGTTAAGTCTCAGTGGTATCACCTCCACGGCCTGAGTTCTATCCCCGGCAAGGGAGCTAACCCACATGGTGCAGCAGACCCTTCCTGTCTCCCTGCTGCTCCCCTCAGCAGTGTATTTCAGTAGATACACTTGTTCTGCTCCCCACTCTGTCTCTGGTGAATCCTCTCACCCCCTGCCCCTCTGTCCTGTACCCCAGTTCTTCCACATAACAGTAAATAAATCAAATCTTTAAAAAATATATATAGCCAAATAGAATTTTTGAATTAAAGGTCCAGCTTTTCAAGGTGACTGTTTAAAATGTCATATTCATTTAGAATTCTAATTCAAGTGTGTTTATTTATCCCAATGCCTTAGAAGTACTTCCTAAAAGGACTATAAGGTCAGAAACACAATATCTAAATTCTTGACATTCCTAAATGTCAATCTTGTATGCATGTGTATTATTATTAACCATGCATTTGAATGCAGACCACAAATAAATGACTTGTATTTTCAATAAAACACAATTTAGGGGGCTTCCCCGATGGTGCAGCAGGTTGAGCGCAGCGCTGTGAAGGTGTCCGCAGCCTCTGCAGCGCAGGTTCAATTCCCAGCCTACCAGGCAGATGCCCACATGGCGTGGCAGACCTCTCCTGCCTCACCCACTGCTCCCCTCAGCAGTGCTTTCAGTCTGTCTGCCTGTTCTGCTCCCCACTCTGTCTCTGGTGAATCCTCTCACCCTCACCCCCCATGCCTCTGGCCTGTAGCCCAGCTATTGTATAAATAAAAACTAAATCTTTGAAAAAAAAAAACACAACTTAAAACTTGAGAGAAACTTGTGAGAAGCCTGCATCACTCCAGGTTATTGAATATGCAAAACAAACTTGGATGTTCTCTAAGTCGATAAAACACAAAGCCCTATGAAAAACTTCCCACTCTTAACCCCTGCAGAATGTTTGTGAGGAGCTAGGTTTGTTAAAATTATATTCTTCAGTTTCAACGAGACCCTTTGATGCAAATGTGCCTGATTACCCAGCCTGTTGCCTCTTCTCACCAAGATGTCTGTTTATTTCTATTATGTTTATCTCAAGTTTAGGAACTTTGCCAAAACCATAAGCTGCTAGAACAACCTTTCTCTTTTTAATTTCCTTCTTTCCTAACTAAATTCTTAATGGTCAAAAATATTAAAATGGAGACACTCTCTCACTGGAGCATTTGTGAAAATGACAGTCCTGGGTGATTTCGAATGTGCCTGGCACCAGCTGCTGATAGTAACTTAGATAACAACACGTTTCAAACGGTTAATCTAGTGAGGTTTTCTTTAAAATATTATTAATAGAATCCAAGTGATTTAATTTTTCTAGATGAGTATAACGCAAGCTCACTGACTCTGTGCGTCATCGGGCTCTGGTTGCTAGGAAATCCATGAATAGAACTTAATATGCATTCAGCAACAGGCTGCCCGCGCAATTTATCTCCATGGATGCTCCCTCAATTGCCTTTGAAATGACATTAAGATAAGTTTGAAATGTTCAAGACAAGCCAGAGTCAGTGAGCACAAAGGAAGCAGACCATTTTTGGACAATCATCTGGACTTCCTGCACAGCTCTTTGAAGTTCACACTCCTTACTTTATATCTTAATGTATACTCTATATGGACAACAGTTATGAAGCCAGGGTCATATTGTGAGGGGCAGATGAGGGCGAAAGCTTGATGCAAGTGTGGACTTTGTAGCAGATGCACCTAAAATCAAATTCCCGGTCAGTAACTTACTAACTCTGGACATCAATTTCTCTCAGCTTCGGTTTTCTTTCTATAAAATGAGCATTATAGGGCTCACCTTACAGAATGATTGGAAGCATTTGACATGTATATCTAAAGCACCTGACATATAGCCCCAACATAATTAATGATATGACAAAAACAGTAATAATGGAAGGAGAAATAGTAGGATTCATAGAATCATAGCAACAGAAGCAGAAGAGTAGTTGTTCTCAGTAAAACCACTGCTATGATAGCTACTGCTGTTGCTACTGCTGTTACTACTACTACTACTGCTGCTGCTACTACTACTACTACTGCTACTACTCCTACTCCTACTGCTGCTACTACTACTACTATTAGGCAGGATTATGCAATGAGAGAGAAACACTTTGCCCAGCTTTAAATCCTTGCACTGTCACTGTAATCTAAAAACAAACTAAAATAGATGTCCTTCTCAAAGGATAATTTATACAGAGCTCCCAAAGCAGTCAGCTTCACTATCCTTTCCCTAAACTTGTCATTATTTTCAATATCATCTTGGGGAACAAAGGATGTGATTAATAGCGCCACCCATTGGTAGGACAATTTGTTGGTGGTGGATTTCAGGTTTTTGTTTGGCTTATGCTATGGAGCTCAAATCTTCAAATTCACATTATGATGAAGCCCTCATTTTTATATGGGAGGTCCTCAGGACAGAGATAACAAAGACTTGAAAACTATGTATTCCTTTCACCTACACTGAATGGTATCTCTCCCTCATAGTTGGTCCAAAGAACATTGTAAAGCATGTGCCTGTTAAATTATTTGAAGGGACAATCCAATGTCCAGTCAGGGTAACCTTCCATAAAGGGATTAACTTCCACACTTTCAGCCAGTGGGAGGAGAGGTTAAATAATCCTTTTGATTTTTAAGTGTGAACTTCATTATTTTGTCAGTGTGACTTGAAACTCCATGCATCCATTTCTTTGTGCATTTTCAGGAGAGACGTAGTTCTGTCTCCTTTCATAAATGTCCCCAAACCCTAGATAAATACTTGTTTGATTTAAAATCATGGAAACAAGACTCTTGTTTTCTTAAAGGAACCCAGCAGATGCTGCTGCATAAGCTTTGTCTTATATACGTGCTGGAGAGCATTTTTTTTCCTCCCTTCTTCTGCTTTTCTACCTGAAAATCCCATCTTATAGTTGTACTTGTCAAAACAACATTCAAAATATCTCAGGCACCTAGTGTTCCACGTAAGAGAAATACTTCTTTGGAAAGATTATAAATTTCACAGAGATGACTCAAGGAAAACTTGTCAGGAATCTTAAATTTGCCTCCTTTCTTTTCTTTCTGCACTACTCTACTCACACCAACTATATTCCCTGTCCCCTAACTCCATGCACATACCTGGGGCACAGAGTATCCTCTACTCAAGTATCTCACTGGTCATGTCCTGCTTGGCAAGTTCCCTGTCAAAGATTTCCATCCCCAGTCCCTGTTCTGTGCCATTTTTGAACAGGTTGGAAAAGTAAATAAACTTTTATACTACAGCATTAAGGAATGATAGTTATTTTATTGATTCAAATCTAGTAATTAATTGTCTGGAGGCTGAGGGATTAGTAGAAGGAGCATTAGATCAAATAGAAGAAAGCCACAATTCTAGCCTCCTGTTTTGGGATACTTAGAGAGGGAAAGTGTGGCAAAGGACATAATCCCTTTTTCTACATTGAGGAAAGTCAACAAATTCTAGGCAGCTAAAATATAGGAATATTTGAATGCATGCTAAAAGTATACAACACAGGTCAGGCTTCATTTTGTGGTCACAGGGGAGTCCCCGAAGGTTCAATTGAGAAGAGTTACATCACTAGAATCCAGGAGTAAACTACAGAATCAGTTGTGCTTGGGAGAATGAAAGTAGAAAGTTAGCTTTGCCTATGCTTCTCCATCCATTTCTCAAGGGCAGCATGGAAAGATGAACAGATCAGTGGTTACAGAGTAGGAGAACTTAAGTGCGAGGTAGAAGTATCTCTGGCTCTATGTCTTAAGTTTGACTACTATTGCTATCTCTGTTCTCCCACACAAAGTTTTACCTACCATATTCTCAGGAACAGCTACAAGAATATCAACTGTTCTTGAATATAACTTGTGAGCAGACCCAAGAAAAATAGGAAGCATGGAGATACCAACATCAATAGAGAAGCCATGGTTTTGCTATTTTTAAAAACTATTTTTTTTTATGGATAGTGACATAATTATATTTTAACCCATGAAAGGACAAAGGGAAAGTAACAGACCTAAGCAATCATTTCAACAGAGGCAGTAACTGAGTCACTGAATCCTTGAAAAGATGGTTCAAAGTCACATGTGGACTGGGTTCTTGAACTTTTCCTTTAGTATCATTTTCAGGTCTCCATCGAGATCTTCCTGATAACAAAGTATGCTCTTCCAGTGACAAAGTGTCTTCTCTAGGACTCTAGGACTGATTCCCATCTGGAAATTCGGAAAGGAGGAACTAGATTGTATCATATTAAGAGGCAGTCTATCTGTGTTTCACTTACAACAAACATTTCTACTATTCCAGGTTAATTCTACCCTATATTTATTTAATAGTCACTTCAATATGAAAAGTCACTAAACTTTCTTTTATCAAAACTCTCCTGACATGGACAGTAATTACTAGGGATGATGCAAGTGACAGGCTAGTTGAGTTTGTGCTCAGTTCCATGAAACAGAAACATTTCTTTCAAACCCACACTCAGTTTGGTTTCTAATTCCACCATCAACAATGCAGATATTTGAGGACCTCCCTGGTGGTGCAAAGAGTTAAGCACAGCACTGTGAAGCTATCTGCAGCCTCTGAAGCAGGAGATCCCCAGCCAGCCATGGAGCTACCCACATGGCGCAGCAGACGTCTCCTGTCTCGTCCACTGCTCCCCTCAGCAGTGAATTTCAGTCTGCCTGTTCTGCTCCCCACTCTGTCTCTGGCGAATCCTCTCACCCCCTGCTCCTCTGGCCTATAACTCAGTTCTTCTATGCAGAAATAAATAAATCTTATTTATTTATTTATTTATTTATTTAAGATTTATTTTTATTTATTTATACAAGCAGCGGGTACAGTCAGAAGCGCGAGAGGGTGAGAGAATTCACCAGAGTCAGAGCGGGGAGCAGAGCAGGCAGACTGAAGTACACTGCTGGGGGGAGCAGCGGGCGGCAGGAGAGGTCTGTGCGCCATGTGGGACCCTCCACCGGTGGCCAGGGAGCAGCTGGGGATTGAATTGGCGCTGTAGAGGCTGCAGGCAGCTTTGCAACCCAGCCCTCAACCGCTGCGCCACTGGGGAGGCCCAAATAAATCTTTTTTAAAAATGCAGATACTTGAAAAATTCATCTCCTTCTCTGAAAAAGTATGAGAAGTCAGAGATTTTTATCAGAGTGTTGTTTTTATTTCCCACCTTCTTCAGGAAGAGGAGCATGGGGCTTATAAGGAAGTAGGAGGTATATCAAAAAAATTTGATTTACTCAAGTCACTACTCAAATCACTCTAGAATTTCCAGAGTAGCAACTTCTGCTTAAATGCTTAAAAGTATTCACATATTATATTGATCTAGGAAATAAAAAATCACCAGTGACATCTAGACAGCTGGTTTTTAAAAAGTGGTTTGGCTTGAAAAATTTCAATTTGAACATGAAATTATAGAGCAATCGAGGGAAATAGTACTGCGAGGGGACTGGGTTTGGTCCCATTTGTCCTTCGCTGGCTAGGTGGCCTTCTGGCAGGCATGTGGCATTGCCAATCTTTAATTCCTCTCTTGATAAATGAGAAAATTAAACTCGCCCTCACAAACTTCTGAGATAGTTGATGTATCTCACAGATATAACAAGACAAGAAAACGAACTCTCAGAAAGTTCTAAGAATTATCAACTTCAGAAGAACTCAACTCAAACTCAGATCTGCTCTCTCCAAGCATGACACTTTACCAGCTGTGCTAGTGATGTATCACCTGTTCTCTGTGGTCACCTGCATGTTATTGAGATGGGAACTAGGTAAATGGTAAATAAACAGAGATCCAAAGCCTTCCACTCCAACTTCAGTAAGAATAAGTCTACAACGATCATTTCTGTGTATTGAGTTTCTACACACAACTGTGTTCAAAATATATCCCTTAGCTAAGAAAAAATTGAAAACCTCTCATGTATATGCTTCCAACATATGCCTTTATTTTCCTACTTTCTTTCTATTTTTTTTATTAACTTGCTTTTTTTTTAAATTTTTTTTTAGATTTATTTATTTATTTATACAAGAACCAAGGTACAGGTCAGATGTGTGGGAGGGTGAGAGGATTCACCAGAGACAGAGCAGGGAACAGAACAGGCAGACTGACGAAATACACTGCTGAGGGGAGCAGTGTGTGCGGCAGGAGAGGTCTACAGCACCATATGGGACCCTCGCCGGCAGGGCGGGATCGAACCGGCGCTGCAGAGGCTGTGGACAGCTTCACAGCGCGGTGCTCAACCACCAGCGTATTCTAATTGAATTTTTGGGCATGATGGAACTATCCCACATCTGCCTTGTTCAGTACAATAGCCAGTAGCCATTTGTGACTATTGAGCACTTGCCGTGTAGGTAGTGTTGTAAGCAAATGAATTTCTAATGGTATTAAATTTTAATTTATTTGAATTTAAATGCCACATGTGGCGACTGGTCTCCATGTGAGACAGTGCAGTAATCTACAGCAATTAATGAGGAAGGGTTAACCCAAATTGAGTCATGCTAATGACAAGACTTTCTTTATAGGTTAAACACCATTTGGCAAGACTAATGAGAAATTGAAGGGCTTTCACTTCAAAAAATGAAACGAGCAGAGAGTGTGGCTTCTGTTACTGCTTGTTTGGTTTTTGGTTTTTCCTAGAGCTGATTAAACGGTTGTTCTCATCTCCATAATACACAGGAGAGAGAGTTAGAGTTGAGGTCTGTGTTCTCCTCAGTTTGCTTACGCTGAAAGAGAAACTGTCGGCATGGCATAAGCTATTTTACATTCATCCTGCTATTTATAAGCAGGTGATTTTCTAATGTGGCAACATTATATCTGTCCACAGGATCTCTGAAAGACAGAACTCAATGTGCTCATTCTTGCATTTTTTTAAAAAGGCAGACCCTTCCCCCGGCCCTTTTTCCAGGACTGTGTTCCTCTCCATTGTCCCTGATGAAAGTCCAGATACCTGGGCTTTATCCTCTGTTGGTCAACCCACCGCACGCCAAAGGGAGGAGGGCCTGACAGAAGGGGCCAGGTCAGGGAGAAGTCCTCACTTCCAATCACAGCTCACAGAAGTGAGAAAGTATTCAAATCAAACGTCTGTCTCTAATGGATTATTGTTACAGCTGTCTTCTTTCATAGTGACTGAATAAACACAAAATCAGATTTCATTTTTTCACTTGATTTCAAAGTAACTAGTGCATTCATAGTTGAGTTCTCTCCCCATAGGCATACCCTACCCCGCCCCACTCCATATCTCAGTGAATCAAGAATCAGACCACCTGACAGCAGAAGCTGGAACAATCATTTCTCATATTGTCATCTGATGAATGCCTGAACAATGCTTCGTTTAAACAAAATCTGAGTCTCACAGTTTCAAAATGCCAGTACCTTTCCCCCAAGCAATTTTATAGTGGGTCTGCATTAATTCATTCAGATACACCAGACTTAGACGTTAGAATAAAAATAGTCTGAACCAGATTATTCCTCTGTATTGGAATAAAAAGGGTCAAACCTGGAAGATAGAGGATAGCACCCACACACAATCAGCCTTGTTAAGGTAGAATTCTTTCAGGATACTGCTTACCTAGTTTTACCAGCCAGAAACTTGACAGCAATCATTATGCAGGGTCAGCCAGATTCAAGGCATCAATATTGATTATCCTATGTACACAATATTTATGTTAATGTATGATTATGTCTCTGTGGCAGGCATCCTGACAAGCATCCTGACAGATAGCGGACAAGTCTAATGATAATTCAAGATCTTGTGAACACTTAGATTTGTAAAGGGAACAAACAGCAATGAGAGTATGGCTACTTTTAACTATATAGTTTGAGAAGTTCCCTCAGAAAAGGTGAGGTTGACTTTGAGACCTGAAAGTGGAGCAAGAGGATGTCATGGGACTTGGAGGGTGATGAGGGCCAATGGAAGCACCAGAAAGCAAAATATCAAGTTAGAGACTGCCGTGGTGGAAGAAATGTGGCCCATGACTGAGCATGAGGTGGGTGAGCAACAGCAGGAGATAAACTTGGGAGGGGATAGGAAGCAGGTTGCCCAGGCCTCAGGGTCATGGCAAAGAATGAGATTCTATCCCAAGTGCATGAAAGCAGGCTGTACAAGGGTTATAAGCAGGAGGAGGACAGCAATACCTACAGAACTTCAGGAACATGACAAGAGAGTTTGAGATCAGGTTTGCAGGGTGAGGCAAGAGGAAACTCTCAGGCCAAGTAGCTAAGGAGAGAGCTGTGCCACATTTGGCTTGCTTCTGTCAGCCCCACGTGGTGGTCTTCCCATGCCAGCCACACTTCAGCTACCCCTGCCTCCTGTGGTCTTCATCTTTTGCATCTTCTCATTGTAGTCCTGAAGTTTCAAGCCTGCATTAAGTCATTTGCTTTCCCTCTACCAGAAACAAAGTTCTCCATACACCCACATGTGCCACACTTCCTTTCTTCCTTCAAGTCTCTGCTCAAATTTCCCATTAGCCCAGGGAATTTCTCTGGCTGCTCAATCCAAATGAGATCCCCTTATCCTTCTCTCTGTCAACCCTTCTTACTCTACTTTATGCAGATCAACAAGAAGTGAAAGCAATATGCTGTCGGTGTGTTAAAAGCCAAAAAAGGAGGCATAAGAATCAGCCTCTACTATTCTAGGATTTTCTCAATGACAAACACGGCCATTTTTGACCCGGGCACCCACAATACCAAGGGACCTAGTAGGTTCTCAATATATGTTCGTTGAATAACAAACATTTTAGTTGAGGGGACATGATTCATACATTTATCTCTCAGCTAGAGAGCAGACCCAGCATAACAGGAGCTGACAGCAAAGAGTCCCCATTTATCTAAGCCTTTGAAGCAGCAATCACACTCAGGGAAATAAAAGTTCTCCACTATTTGTGCCTTGCAACCTTCAGGTAGTCTGTTTTAATTCATCTAGCCCAAGCTAGATTTCTATTGGTTTCCTCATTGTGGCCACACCTCTTATCATTTGGTAATTATCACCAGCTCATTGGTAATAATCATTTGGTAAGCATTATTTTATACACTTTTCTTTAAGACTAACATCGTCAAGAGTCAGGACTGTGTCAAATAGTTCTTTCAGCTGTCAGCCCAATGCCTAAAATCATGCAAAATAAATAACAGAGATAGTATTTTTGAGGTATGTTCTAGTTAATTAACAAGCAATCTTTTCCCATTTCCATTTCTCTAAACCATAAGCAACGAAACTATATTTTTAATTCTTATTTGCATATTTTCTACAATGTCATTATGTTTTACATATATATTCATTTGCTTACACAAAATGAAGTTATTTTTCTGCAATCATGGGAATACTGTTAACATCCAGAGCCTAGAGTTTTCCATCTGGTTACAAATCCCACAACAAAGAGCCTTTTTGGAAGCTTGGTTAATCCTTTAAAGAGATGTATTTCACAACTCAACTTTTATCTGATATCAACAGAAACATATTTTTGCAAAATGTGACTCAGATGGAAGTATGTTGAATTTCTAGTTTAAAATACAGAAAGCTGGAAGTGGGTGTTGGTAGATTTTTAAAAGGGAGAATAGTCTGATTAGTCAATACCTCTGAAATGGTCTAGAGCTATGACCCCTGTGGCCCACACATTATAGAGGAGAGCCTCCAGTCGATTAATGTGGCCAACAGTTTTCAAGCCTCCACTCTGGAAAGACCACTTGCTGGAGGTTCACTGGGAGGGGGGAGAATTCAATTGGGAAAGATAGACTAAAACCAATACAATATATAGAAGATGAATTCCTTTTATGTGAGATTGCTCTTTCACAGATTGTCCCTCAACTCTCAAAGACTTTTCTCCTCCCTCTCAACTGAATGTCTCATCTGACTCAGAAGGGAAAAAAAAATAGAAAATTTCTTCCACCATCTTTTCCACCAAGTTTACCAAGATGCCAGCATTGGGCTCATCTACTCTATTTTCCCTCCCATGAGCATGGTTAAATGGTCCAAGCTCCTATGTGAGGTATATGAGGCCCTTCTCTATCTACTGAAGGTCACTGCTGCTGCCATTGTCCTCTCACATATGGCATCAAGATTCCCAGCCCTCCTCGATCATCCATCATTCTGCCAACCAATGTAGACTATACCATTCACATCTCCTCTAGCCATTCCCAGAGTCATCAGCCCCCCTTTATGCTACAGCACTAGAAATCATGACCTATATTTGCTGTCTCTACTTCTCTCATTTAATTCACTCCTGCCAGGCTTTTGACACCATGAATCCACCCATGACAGAGTCTCCAATGACCAGCTCATTGATGATCCAAAGGCAGGTTCTTAGTCAGCAACAATGACTCCACCTCCTTTCCTGAAACTCCTTCATTTAGCAGTCTCCTTTCAATTCACTAGTTACTCCTGTCTACTAACTTTTCCTCTTCTTTCCATCATTGAAGTATTCCCAGGGTTCAGTTCTAAGATTTCTTCTCTTTTCCTGTCTCATAATTTTAAGAAGTACCTTCAAACCTTGTCAATTCTAAAATACATACTGTATAACTTTTCCCCATGTATTAGACTCATATCCATCTATCCATATTACACCCCCATGTGTATATCAAATAGCATTTCACATTCTACAAATCCAAAACCAAACTCTGGATTTTACTTTCAAACATGTTTCTTGCATTCTTTCTCAATTAAATAACAAATCTATTGTTCTAATTTCTTAGACCAAAATATAACTATAAGTTCTTTGGGGAACAGTGTCTTTTCCTGTGCAGCTCATCAGCCACATCTACCATAATGGCTGACTCATAGTAGATAACTGACAAATACATGCTAAATGAACTACTGTTATATGTTTACAAGTAAAGGACATTGGAAAAGGAAACTGATCTGAAATTTTAAGTGCAAGGGAAGCAATAGGAAGCCCTACATAAAAAGATGTTTCATTTGGTTGTGAAGGATTAGCGAAAATTTGACAGGAAAACAAGGGAGAATTATTCCCCAAAGAGGGAACAGCATGAACAACTATAAAAAGATGTAAATATGTGTATTTCACTTAGATAATCAAAACCATGTCCCTGCGGTATAAGGTATATGAAAACACATGCTGGGAGATAATGCTGGGAGAGTAGTTTAAGGATGCATCTTTATTTTATAGGCAAAAGAGCTGCAAAAAAATTTAAGGTAAGAAAACACAACATTGCACAGTGTTTAACATATAGTAGATGATTAATAAATGGGCCCAAGAAAACAAAATTAGGAGTAGGAATGGTGATTGGTTGGGGCTATCAAGGTACATGTATGGAAGTTAAGGATCTATGACAATAGTTCACACAAGATTTGGGAAAGCCTCTATAAAACTGTGGTAACTGAGAATGGCCAGTAGAGGCAGCTGTAGGAGTGGTTGTGGAAACTGAACAGATGGCAAGTTAGGGTGAAGAAGGAGAGAGGCCCACAAGCCTATTGGCCTCCAGAATTCTTTCCTGGCACCCCAAAATCTTTTAGAACAACTGGAGGAACTGCATCCCAAACTCTTGGCACACTAAATTGAGCCAGGTGAGGAAGAGAACTGTCATAGGCAAGGACAGTTTCCAGACATTTATATTCATTTACAATACATTTACATCCTCTGTGCACTGATCCCATGTAGATGTCAAAGAGCTGTTTTCCACCATCTTGAAATACTTTTTGAAGGAATTCTACCATAGAGAATTTACTTAAGGCAGCTTAACTAGCATGCAAATAATTGGGGGTGAGGGAAATTTTTACTATTACTAACTTTTGCTGTAATCAGCTTGAAAGAAAATTCTTTATCTGTATTCCCCACTGCTCCACATATTTTGATTTTGTCCTAAACTCCCAATTCTTGCTTAACCTGTTTGTTTTATATCAAGCTATATATTGTTTAAAGGGATTTGGAGACAGAATCTAGCTTGGAAAACTCAGTATCATTAATCAAGCTGTTGGTATCGAGAAGAATGTGTTGAAGATCCAACTACCAGCTTATAAGTAAACTTTCGGTATTTAGTCCATTAGTACAGAAATAGGAATTTTGGTTCTGTTCCTCATGATTTGTATTTCACTTCTCTGTCAACTATTCATTATTGCACAGCTTCTAAGAGGGCACAACGTTAACAATAACAATTATATTAATGATAGATTGAGTTATTAAAATTTAGTTTAATAGCCTCTGTATTTATGATAATTATAATTATGAATAACTATGGTTATAATAGCCAGTGTAATTGTCATAAGCTCAAGGATGTTTTAATGCTAATTGCTCCATCATAAAGAAATTAGGATAGGCCTCCCCGGGGGCGCAGCGGTTGAGCGCTGGGTTGCGAAGCTGCCCGCGGCCTCTGCGGCACCGGTTCGATCCCCGGCTGCTCCCCGGCCACCAGAGGAGGGTCCCACATGGCACGCAGACCTCTCCTGCCGCCCGCTGTTCCCCTCAACAGTGTACTTCGGTCCTTCTGCCTGTTCTGCTCCCCGCTCTGGCTCTGGTGAATTCTCTCATCCTCCCGCGCTTCTGACTGTACCCAGTGCATGTATAAACAAAACAAACAAACAAACAAACAAACAAATAAATAAATAAATAAAAACATGCCTCTATTAAAAAAAAAACTATACAAAAAAAGAAATTAGGATATAGAACTGTACGTGGATATAGTTATGATTGTAACGCAAAAGAATGCATATAGATATTAGTTACTAATATTTCTTCATGAAACTGGAGCAAAGAAAAATGTTGGTAAACCCAGACTTGATTCCAATCTGCTTTAGGCCTCCTGAGAAAATATGGGTATCACACTTGAAACTTAATGATTTACATTGAAACTAATTTGAAGTATAGGGAATATACTAATAAAATATTGGCTTTTTTAATCCCAAGTAGGCTAGAGTTGGAAAGTAACATCATGGACCATAATCCTTGAAACATGCTAATGAATGAAACTGCCTACTCATCAAAAAATGCTAGAAATGGAAACTTCCTGTGGGAATTTCTATTGAAAAGACCCCTGGAGTTCTCTCATCTTTTCATGCTTCTTCATATAACAGAAGGTCACTCTGGACAACTTGTTGGTCTTATGGCAACAATGACTATCATGAGAAAGCCAATAATTTGAGGTGAGTTAGTTCACTGTAGGCAACCAAGATAGAACTATGCAAATTGAGCCAGCATAGTTTTATTAGCAAGAAGAAAATGTCAAGTGCCATGTTTTTAAAATAAACTCAAGATATTCTCATTTTCACACATATTTGCTACAGATGGAAATTTAATTTAGTGATGGTTGGTGTGGACCCCGTCCAAGGGCTTGTAAATACCAAGAAGACATCATTATATAAAATCACCTCACTAATAAAGCACCAACATCGAGACATCAAAAACACCATCAGATCTGGTTTCTAATAAAATATTTGAAAATAATGACGATACCAAGTCACTCATTTTGAATGAACATACATTATTATGGAACCAAAATACTTTACATAATGAGAATTTCCAAGGAAGTTAAGAATCAGAAACATTCTTAACAGTTAAGAAAGTCCTGGTGGAGAAGGGGGGAAAGAAGGGAAAGATTTATTTCTGCTATTCAATGTCATGAAGTTAAGTAAGTTTCAGGTACATCATAGGTGATGAGCATAAGAAATCTTGAATTGATTGCCAACCTATAGCAAATATGCCAACCAAGAATTTTCCAAAGCTATGTTGGTTATCCACACTCAGAGGGCTTCTCAAGCCTCAGGGCCCTTTCACCAGTAGAGGATGCTATTCTTCCATGCATAGACAGCCCCCACCTGCCCCCTCCCCAATTCCTCCAGGAAACAGTCCATACAAGCAGAAGATTCTTCCTGGGCCATTATTTTGTAAGTGTGGTTTTGCACGTCAAGCAAAGAGAAAGGGAATCATGCATTCAGTTGAAGTTAATGTAAATATTTTAGTGGTGGTTTCTAAATCTTTCCATTTTAAGGAAGTGAACATATTAGAATGGAGTTGGCACGAATTAATACTTCTGTCTAAAATATAAATATTAGATACTATATTCTCTTCTATGAATTTCTAGCTCCATTTAGTGTCAAGGAAAACAATGCATTTCAATGAAGGGAGGGAGCATCTTGAATTGATCAGAATTTTCCGTCCTGTGAATAATGAGTGCAAAGTAAAGGCTATGAGCTACAGAACAAATGAAAACAAGACAGTCAAATTAATAATAATAAAAAAAAAAAGCTGAAGGGGGAAATTTTATCTCTAAGGGAAAATGCAAGAAAAAGAAAAAAAAAAAGGAGACGGGATTTGCCAGAAGAGAAGCAGCGATAAAACATAAAGCCTAAGAAAATGAGTATAATAAAAAGGAAAATAAGAAAAGGACTCACTCTTCTGATGAGCTTGTAAAAATACAAGCAGGGTAAAATCAAACAGGGACTCTTTCTTTCCCAGTAAGTAGTCTTTCATTCATTTGACTAGCTTTTCTGCAGTGCCCAGAACTTACAGAGAACAGAAGAGCAGGCACAGGGCTGAATGGCACTGATTTGCAGGGATCGCACAATCTAAAAGCAGAGATAAACTATATAGAAATTATCATGTAAAGAAAAAAGTAATAAATGTTATGAGAGAAACAGGTATGGAGTATTGTATGTGACAGGAAGAAAACCACCCTTCTGTTGACAGAGAAGTCACGGAAGAGTTTATAACGGGAGAAGGCTTTCAGATTAACTATTAAAGAAAGAGTAGTATTTTACTCAAAGGATGTGGACATTCTTTATAGAGAGAAGAAATGCTATGATTAAAGGTTCAGAGTTGGGAGAGTAATTTGCTTTTTATCTGTTAGTGTTTGGAGGGAGGAAAAGGATACAAGACTGGTGAGAGGCTGTTAGAAACCCAATCATGAAGGCGTTGGAAAGTCAGGCTAAGAAGTGTTGACTTTATTCTTCAGGAAAAGGCTCCTAATTTGGGTTTGTGCATAATTTTCAAGGGATTCATAAGCCCCCTTATGTATTTTAGTGATTGCACTTCCTCAAGGGAGATAATAACTCAAAAAAAAAAAAAAGTAGTGCACATAGAAGACACTTCTGATAAAGGTCCAGTTCGCAAATACTTCTCTTTTTTGGGTACCAACACTGACACACAAGGATGTCATCTTTAGTAGCCTGAGCTATACAGTCTGACCTTGCTGCAATTGTCACAATTGAGTGGAACTGGAGAAACAACAGAATCTGCTTGGTACAGTCAGATCCTGAGAGTGAATAGATGGGAAATGAGCAGCCTGAAGACTGGGGTGTTGAATTAGTTAAATTCTAGAACAAATATTCATGAACTCTTATTTTGAGATCTGTTACTACTTTAATTTCTGCCCTTCATTGTGCTAGATTGTTCAAATCTTACCTGAATTTTGTAAGTTAATCCCAGTATCCTTGCAATACCATTTTGTTGTTGTTGTTGTTGTTGTTGTTGTTGGGCTGGCTAGCCAGAGTTTATTTCTTTCATTTATAATCAAAAGAACTTTGATTGATATAGAAACTGTATTTCAAACATTGAAGTGAGGCAGTGAGAATGTATTGAAATGTTTGCATAGGGGGCATAACATTATCTAAAATTAGTTCACAAACACCAGAGTTATCTTTAATTTTTTTTATCTCCAGTGCTCAGCATTCAATCAACATTATCTTTTATCCATTTTATCTGCACAAATTATCTACTATCCATTCCCAGTGCAACTATCCTGGTTCAGGTCCTAATCATTTTTGCCCTAGTTTATTGAAATGAACTTCTAAATGGTCTCTAAAATTCTACATTCCAATCTATTCCCACTGCTGACAAGAGTCTCTTGAAACTTACTTAAGATTATATGATCAGTTCAGAAATATCAGCCCATATACTTCTAGTGAAAAAGTCTAAATTCTCCAGTTCAGCATGGGAAGTGCTTTAGAGTCTCACCACAATCTATCTTTTCAACATCATCTTATACAGATAATATACTCAAAGTCCCCAGACTCCATTTCAGAGAAGCTTGTGGCTTCAGATTTCTACACATATTATCCCCTATGCTTGCAATGACATTTCTCCTCTTCCTATACTGGTTATATATACAACATAGATGTCATCTACATTGTCCTTCCATATCCCTTCAGGATAAGTCATTGTCTTCATCCTTTGTATTCTTTTTTTTTTTTTTTTTTTTTTAATTTTCTAGAGGCATGTCTTATTTATTTATCTATTTGTTTGTTTGTTTGGTTGGTTTATACATGCACTGGGTACAGTCAGAAGCCGGAAGGGTGAGAGAATTCACCAGAGCCAGAGCAGGGAGCAGAGCAGGCAGAAGGACCGAAGTACACTGCTGAGGGGAGCAGCGGGCGGCAGGAGAGGTCTGCGCGCCATGTGGGACCCTCCTCTGGTGGCCGGGGAGCAGCCGGGGATCGAACCGGCGCCGCAGAGGCCGCGGGTAGCTTCGCAACCCAGCGCTCAACCGCTGCGCCACCTGGGAGGCCCATCCTTTGTATTCTTTTTTTTTTTTTTTTTTTTTTTTTCATTTTCTTTTTTTATTTATTTATTTTTTTTTTAAATATTAAATTTTATTTTTATATTCCCCCATACAATTGCAAACGCCCCATTCTGACCCCAATCCTTCCCCTCCCGCCCCCCCACCCCCCAAAAAGTGTCTCTGGTTCATAGCTTTTTTGTTGATTTTGATTTTCACTTTCTTATATTCATTTTCCTGGTCCCTTATTTAAGTTTTCTAGATTCCTGCTATGAGTGAGACCATCCGGTATTTTTCTTTTTCTTTTTGGCTTATTTCGCTGAGTATTCTTATAGCAAGGATTTTATTGCAGATTGACTATAATTATAGTTGCATGTACACCTCTGCCTCCCCCACTATCCGAAAATCTGCTCAAGAACATGTCTTATTTGGCTTTATAGTTGGGATCTAAAACAATGCCTTCCAGGCCTCCCTGGTGGCACAAGGGGTTAAGATGCAACCTCTGTGGAGCTGTCCACAGCCACTGCAGCACGAGTTCAATCCTGGCCAGGGAGCTACCCACATGGTGCAGCAGACCTCTTCTGACTCACCCACTGCTCCCCTCATCAGTGTATTTCAGTCAATCTGCCTGTTCCGTCCACCACTCTGTCTCTGGTGAATCCTCTCACCCACACCTCTGGCCTGTATCCCAGTTCTTGTATGCATAAATAAATAAATCTTTAAAAAATAAATAAATAAAACAGTGCCTTCCAAAAATATGTAAATATTTAAAGGATATACTAAAGGAACTGGTAGATGCGAGTATTAATGAAGTTGATAAAGAAGACATAATCTGAGAGTTAAAGAGGGGCATGGGGAAGTTCAAAATCATCCAAAAAGAAGGGATTGGTTAACAGTGTCCAAATCTGGAGAGAAGTGGAGAAACTCAAGGGTGGAGAAAATCCCACTGAATCCAAGGAGAAGGCAATTGTTATGATGTATTCACAGCATAGAGAAGAGTAGACAGAAAAGTTAGAATGCTGGTGTGAGAGGATGTAGGAGTGAAGCAAAAGCAAGAAAAGTCACTTAATTCTTGGGGAAATGAGGAAATAAAATGAGGCTAATGAGGTATATAGCCCAGTCCAGTAAGGCAAGGAGGGAAATCAGAAAGCTCCTGTAGAAGGAGGCAGAAGTTGGAGGAGCTGGCATTGTCAAGAGAGAGAACAGCCTCCTGTTTGAAACAGAAAATAGGACTGGATACAGTGATTATTTTGGAAGAAAAATGAGATATCTTGAATTCAAGAAAGGAATAAATAGAAGGAACTGCAGTCCCCAGCGTTACCAGCAATGCAATGAGTATTTCCGTTGCCTCTATCAAGAACTCTCCCCCAAGCAAAGTTCATCTAATATAGAGTCAAGACAAAGGTAGAATAACTATAATTTTGTAAAGGGGAGATGTTAAGGATATAAAGACAGCAAAGATCACTTGAATTGTATCCGTTTCACGTCAAGGGCACCCTTATAATCACATTTAGTTACACATGGATGGGCTGTGGAAACAGCTGGGTGAACCTTAATTTAATTTAACTAATTGATTTATTGGTTTCATTAATTGCTGTCAAAGGATACAAATACTGTCCCCAAGGGCCACAGTTTAGTTGGTCATCACTACAGCTTCTAGAAAAGTAATTGGATTTCTTAGTTTAGCCCTCAAGGTGAGCTATCAGAGAGCTAGCAGGATTTAACAATATAGTGCCATGGAAAATAAAGACAGAGGACTACCTATTGATGTAAACAGCACCTCCTTCCTTCTCATTTTCCTCAGTGACAAGGTCTTTTTTCATTAGTCTTTTTTTTTTAATTCCTTTTTATCAGGGTAAATTACTTTCATTTCTTCCCCAAGCATTCTCTCTCCTTTCCTTTACTTTGGGTATCATCTTTCTTTTTCAACCCTGGTTTTCTCTAATTATCTTAGATGCCATCAAATCTTCTTACATAAATGAGCTATAAATCAATAACTTATTGATAAAATTGTTAACTCAGAAGCTTAGACTAATTGGTTTTCCCTAAATTGCACTCTCTGCACATAATGATAAAGCCTAGAACCCTGAGTTGTGGATGTTTTTCTTCTTTTTAAGTAAAATTAATATCTACCAATTTTTTTAATGAAAATTTCAAGTATGGAGAAAAAAATAAAAATCATTCAAAATCCCAGGTCTATTACCTCTTATCTTTTTTCCTAGCTATATAGAGATGCCTCATGACAGGGGAAAAGCTGTACATAAGATTTGCATTTTTGAATGCAAACAAAATAAAACAAAAATCAGGGAGAAATTTGTTCTCTGCTTTTTTCCCTCCCTTCTTCCTTGTCTTCCACATTTGACATCCCGAGAACTCTAAAGAACTAGTATCAGTACCCAGTAAAACTTAACAGTGCCAAACACAGTGGCTAATATACCTGGGAAAGCACAAGTATCTCTAAATGGGGAATTATAACTATGGGCAAAGCAGAGAGAAAGAGAGATGATGTGCAGAAAAAAATAGCAGCAGTTCAAGATAAGTGGCTTATTCCTACACATACAGGAGACATGCCAGAATAGCCTCTGGAAGAATATCAAGGAGAAGTCCAACATCAGTTATGTAAATAAAATCAACCACTGAAACTTGAACCATGGCCATTGATATGACCACATTCATCTGCAAAGCCTGGTAGATCCCATGGAAATTCAGGTGTTAAGATTTTCTTAGACTTCAAGGGTGTAGTAAAGTTGCAGACCACTTCACAACATGTATTCTCCATTTTCCATAATCTCCGCCTATCTAATTAATAGACTGTCCACCACAGTTGCAGATTTCTCTTGAGTCCTTAAATTTTGATTCTGAAATGAATTTAGAACGTCATTTCTTCTGAGCACATATGGATAAAAATTATTTTACATTGGCAAGACGAAGGCAACAACGTGTATTGTGACTAATGCGGGAATAAGAAGACTGAAGCAAAGGGACAATTTCAATATACCAATGTCAACTCACAGTCTGGAAGAAAGATTTCACAAGAGAAACGCTGATGTCCAAAGAACTGCTAGCGTCAGAAATAAGCTTGATTAGTTTAAATCTATAGTTGTCAAATCTCCCATTTAGTGTGTGATTCAGCGCTGCCTCCCATGACATTTCAAACCAGTTTACCTTCATTATACGCACACTCTGGTGCCTTTGCTATGTAAGCCTTGTTGTTATACTATTAAGGAGCGATTAAAACACTGGAGTCCAGTCTTTACAAAATAAATATTACTTTAACTGCCTATAAAATAGACTTTGCTTTCTCTAGTTACATTCACACTGAATTAAAATATAATTTTGCTTACTGTAATTTCTTAGTACCCTTGCTATGCTTTTAGCTTTTATGACTATGATTTGGTTTTAGCTGCACATGTAAATGTAAATACAGCAACTGCAGATGATATGTGTCATGTAATGAAGCAAATGATCTCAATGTGCTGATCTCTATAGCCCAGGAAAGCCAGAAACCTTTGAAAACTACCTCAATGCTTTCATGCTTTCTAGTCAGTGAAGTTCCTTATGGATAACACTATTAATATCATCTTGTCAACTTGGGGGCCTTTATACAGAGGAACTCATTAGGAAATATCTGGTGAGAATATCAATGTAGTAGAGTCTCAAGTGCCTGTGTAGTTACCTAGTCTCTCTCTGGAGCAATCAGCTCTTTTGATAATAATTTTGAAAATTGATTTATGGACGTTTAGAAATGTAAAGGCTCTTAGAGATCATTGAACATAGCCTGACTCCCTGAACACTTGCTTCTAGTCACACAACGGTTTGGTTCTACTGTCACTATTTCTCTTCATTTTGATTTTATAGTTCCCGGATCTAAAGTTACACAGAATCCAGATGTATAGAGCACTCTGAATACCTACCCCTATGCAGCTTCCAAATTTTGTTGCATGCCTGTTCAATTGAAAGTGTGCATTTGTAAGGTATTGCTCTTTTTATTTAATGTAAGGAGAAGGAGCCACAAGAAAAGAAAACGGAACAACTCAGAGGCACATTGCATGAGACACTAATACTGCACAACTCCTGGGACTAGCTGCCCACCTTACTGTGGTTTTCTCACAAAACTGCTAGTGAACGTGAGATCAGTTAAAGATGACAAACCATGAATTGTCTCCATTAGAAGGACTCTAAATCCTGCTCGTTCTTTAAAGGCAAATTTAAATATCTCATCCTCCTTACTGACTAATATTAATAATTTATATCATTTCCCATGAGACACAAGTCCTTTGTAAATACATCTCTACCATAGTGGTATAAGAGTCTGTCTCCCTGTGAGATTAGGTAGTATATTGAGGAAAGTGACTCTATCTTATCATTTTTTTATCTTCAGTGCCTGGAATAGAAAGGCTGTTTAATAAATGTCTGAATGTAGAAGAAAATGTCAAAGAAAAACATGAAGAAGATAGCATACTCTTTTTATTGAACATCAGGGAGCATCAGAGAAAGAATATAAAAATGTATGAAATCTCATCTCTTCTTTCTATAACCAAAAAAATCTTATGAATGTCGTCAGACAATTGTAACCCGTATAGTAAGTTCATTTCTGAAAACGAGGCAAGTTTACATTGCCTCTGCACTTCTGATAACTCTAGTCAGTGTTATTTAAATTGTTTATTATTTGTTTTGATAATTTTCAATGCCGTGCATCTTCAAATAAAGTTAACCAATTACACGTTTGCAATCCACAGATGGATTGCAGAAAAATGTAACAATTTCTTTTGGAAATACTGCACACAGAATATGGAATTGTCATTCTAAGTTATTTTATTAATGTCACTTGAAAAACAAATTGACTTCAGGAGCTATTGTCTGTGCTATTTTGCTGCTGTTTTTCTCAGTTCTGCATCTTGTACTGTAGTCTTCACAAAAGAACACTAGAGGGATCAGCTTCATATTTTTCAGAGGCCTTTGTGTTACCAAGCCAAGTACAATTACAGCTCTTCCCAGAAGGAGGAAAGAATAACGTTGGCAATAGGGTGTTACCACCCAGAACCACACAAATAGCTGCAAATGTAACCAAAATGGCTTTCTCGGCCTTTATAAACCCAGTAACCTACGTGGCATTTTCTATGGCTAGAGGCAGCACTTTGGGAAATTACCTTTAGAAAATTGGTTAGAGGTCTATCGGAGCTTTGAAAAGAACCTGCAACCTGGGGAGGGATTGAAGGAATAAATAAGCAGACTTGTTGTTTAATAGGGCTGCCAATTTTTTTTTTTTTTAACTTCCAAGGGACAAAATCAAGTAAATGTCAAAATTTTCCCAGCTGGTAAGCACATTCACATTTCAAACTAAAATCCACCAAAAGGAGAAGGGCTGATGATCAGAAAGTAAGAAAAACATGAATTCCTTCATTTTAATATAGGATAGAGAAATAATTCAGTCATTCTTAGTCTGGACATTTTTTTCTCTTTCATTTGCCTTAATAGTGATCATGAATAAATACATAAATGGTTGAAAGGTATAATTTTAGTGTTTATGGACATGTAAGAGGGGAACTAATCAAGCTGTTGATCCAAGTCTGTCAGAACTAACAAGGTAACTGAATCAGATAAAATTAAAGGAAAAGAAAAAAAAGCTTCTTGCTATTGTGTCACAATGTAGCTTTAATTTGTCATTTTCAGAAAGACCTTGTCAGACCTAAACTGATTTGGTTAGTGAATTACCTCACTTGCTGATTTTCTCATGCCCCTGGTCCCTGTGGTGTGTTCTAATTAAAATAAAAACTGTACTGCTCTAATAATTTGATTGTACCATTTCTCTTCTCAAAACTTTGCAGTAGCTTTTAATTGCACTAAAACCCACAATCCAATTTAAAATCGATATTGGGGCTCTCAGCCCACAGTTCAAATGTTCTGATGTCTCTGACCCAACTGCTGCCTCTCTGAACTCCACAGCCAGGGATGTCACTCCAGGCAGGCATTCGGCTTGACTCCAATAACATCCTGACATGATTCCCTTTTTCTTGATTGTACCTTTCTCTTCTCCAATAAATAAACACTCAGCCAGAGCACAGCAGCAAAAGCCTATTTGTTTTGGCCGTGTGGGTGGTCGTTCATAGGATTTGATGTGCAATATATCTTGTCTTGTTTCTTCTGAAATCATAAACTCCATGCTTTTAGATTTCTCCATAAGTCCACAACACTAACAAAGCATTGGAGGCTCCATAAAAGTGGTTGACTGTTTCATTGGAGATCTAAAAGTACGCTCAAATCTTTGTCTTTATAAGCCAAGAGTGACAATGTAAACTCAGAGATGTCTGGAAAACCAATGTGGTTTCTTTCAGCCCTCCCTCTGCATCCCTCACTCCTGACTTGGTTCCTCCCTCTCTCTAAAAAAAAAAAAAAAAAAATGAAACAAGAACCCTGGCTTTCCTATATGGTGGAACTTTCCAGCAATGCCCTTCCATAAAAAGGAATGGGCCTTGTTTCAGAGCCAAGTGATCTGCCTCCAACAGTTTGGGCTGGATGAGGCGTGGTGTTTTTTTTTTTTTTTTTTTTTTTTTTTAAACTTTTAGACAACGTGGAAGTGTCTGGAATGGTGCCTTCAGTCCCAGCCATCCTAGGAATTACTCAGTGTTTCAGGGCCCTGAGCCAGTTATCCACATCCCAAGCACCGCCCAACCACCTCTGCCACGTTAGCTTGAGGGGGAGGAGAGGGAGCTGAGGGCTTGGGAGGGTGATGGAGTCTCCTAAGCTAAGAAACTCTCCACCAGATCTGATCTATAGTTATTCTCATGGGGAAAATAGCACTTACTCTCTAGTTCTCACTGCCTACTCCCCATATTGCTGTAGCAAGAGAGGGAGTGGTTCAGATCTCACTCCCATTGGGGCTTCCCAAAGTTTAAGGAACCAAGACCCTTAGAAGCAGGGTTGAGACTAATCCAAAACCCCAATTTCTTGTAATCTGGTCTAATCACAATCCTTGTCCTGGCATAGCCTTCCCACAGTCAGGACCCTCATTTTTAATACCCAAACAAGTGCTCAGTACAACAAATATTCATTAAAGATCAGGAAAATCCACTTTGCCTCCTGCCTCACTGCCTCTGCCACAAGTTGTAAATAACCTCAAGCAAGTCATCTGAGCTGCTTTGTCTATAGTTTCCTATCTGTATACTAAGTGTTTGCCTTACAAAGGCTGGTTTTCAAAGACACTCTTTCTCAGGAGATTACTGAGACCTTCAATTCTTTTCCCTGCTGAACTTTAATCATCTCTGACACATTTCATATCAAAAAGACATCCTGTGGTGATTCAGAATACCAGCTGCCAAGCCAAACTAGATGGGTTTGTAGCATACCTACTGCAAACTAATTCTTAGGTTTGGGACAAGTTCTTTAACCTTGTTCTAAGCCTACTTCCTTATCTATAAAATAGAACCAATGATAATACTATCTCGAGCAGTTGTTGGGATGCATAAATACTTAACATTGATGTAAAGAATCAGAAAAGTTTATGATAAATAGTAGGCACTCAATAATATTTCACTGTATTTATATGATTTTCATTCCCATAGTTTGAATTTAGGCAAGTAATAGCGGCTGGCATTTGGGACTCTCATATAGCATTACAGCTTTTATTTCAAACTTTTATCTTTCTGATTAATGATAGTCTAAATTCTATATATGGCAACTAACTGGTATAAAGTATAAAGATAATAAAAAAGAGAGCCCTGGATGCAATATTCATCCCAATTATCAAGAACATGACAAATAGCATTTTCTAAAAAATTACTGTGTTAACAATTATGTGTCTTTATGCTGATCCTGAGCCCCGAATGAAAGGACTTCAAACAAGCTCAGCTCATCTTGATCTCACAACTTTATACTCCCGAGGGTGATTTTCAGTTCCCTATATTTAAGATCAATTTTATTACTTTTCTACATTAAAGATATTAGGAATGAAGAAATATTGATACACTCACATAGTTTGTTCTTAATTTTTTTCTTATATTGCCAATCCTGCTCCAGCCACAGTACTGGAACATATTTTTCTCTTTGGTGGAATATGGTCATTGTGCCATTCTGAGCAAAGTTTGTGAAAACTGGAGTTGAAAGAGCTGTGAACTATGGATAACCCATACATTCCAAAATGGCTGTTACATTATTATTTTTCTCACAATTATTCTACCAAAAAAAAAAAAAACAGATTTATTTGGAAAAGCTCAGAACAATGAAATAAATACAGTAGTGATTTCAAATGCAAATGTCATGTCATCTCTAAGTGAGTCAACCTTCAAAAGACAATGATAAATCAACCAGATAATTTCTGTGTGTCAAAGAGTTTTAAAGGTGATAGCTAGTAAATTGAAGTACACATCAAAGTTTCTCAAATAAAAATGTTAAATATAAGTTACTTCTTCATACATATCTAAAACCTGTCAAGTACAGGAGAAAATAATCTGTCCCACCTCCACCCATTAACCGAACAGATCAGTGAAGCAGCTGGCATCTTTCCACCTCTCAGCAGTGGCCCTGGGGTACAGTGGCTGCACCATAGTTGGAGGAGCCCTTGGAGCTGCAGGAAAGTGTACCCAAATTCTAGCCCCTCAACACAAAGCCAGCAGAGCTTCAGCAAATCCCCGCAGCAATGCCCAGACACTGTCAGAAGGAATGACAAATTCACTAGGCTTCTCTGGCTCTGTCAAGCTTCCAAGTTGTTGGGTTCTAGCTTAGCGGTCATCTCAGCCAGAAAGGACCAGGAGTGACTGATGAATATGTGTACAGTCCTGATGCAAATGCACACAGAATAGGAGTCTCTAAATCACTGAACTTCCGGCAGCCAAGTTTTCAGGGTCTTGGACTTTAAGGCGTGGGTGTTCAAGTTAATGACAATACCTGTTTTCACCAGCTCAGGAAGCCCGAGTCCCCCCTCCCCCTTCTTACATGTGTCTTCCATATTTTGAAGAGAGATTGATGCTACCTGTTGTTAATTTATGAAGTGTGTGGGCTGAGAATTAAGGAGGCGGAAAAATCGTGTGACATGCAAATGATTTTTCCTCCCCCTATGGATCAGAACCTTAATCATACAATAAATGTTCTTAAACACCCTGTGAATGACGCAGGTGATCTCAATTTCACAGGGCATGTAAAATCCAATTTGTGCTTCTCCATTCCCAAGTGAAGAGGATTTTGAATAAACGATTACATTTGCACTGGAATGTGTGTTTATCAGTAACACCCACATAAACAACACGGCCAGCGATTCTAGAGGAATTGGAACAGTGGAGCTGGGGACAACCCTCCCTACTCTTCAGCCAGCGTCCAAGTGCTGTGCCTTTAAGGCAGAGGGGCTTGCTGGCAGCTGCGGCTGAACTCTGCCCTCCCTGGGCGGTGAGTCAGACTCTGCAGGCGCAGACAAATGGAATCTCCCCCTGTGAGAGCCCACAGCCTTCCAGAGCAAAAAGTCATCAGGGTGCCTGAGGGAAATAATTCCCCCCTCCAGCCTGACCTCCCCGCTCAGAAGTCACAAGTACTTTTTACTGAGAGGGCCAGAGTGCCCTAAAAGCCTGTGAAAATTGTAAAGCCTGATTCATGACGCAAGCAAAGCTCCCCCTTTCCCCCCATCATTTAAGACCACCTGGGGAAATATAGAAATGGGCTAATGCCAGATTCACGGCTGGAGGAGGGGTAGCACAACCAGCTCTTTTCAGTCTTTCCGCAGCAAGTACATGCACCCTCCCCACACACACACACACACCCCTCCCAAATCATCATCTCAATCATCATCAACAATATTTCAAGATAGAATAAGAAGAGAAACTGGGAAAGAGTGGGGCTCTTCCTCCATAATTGTGTCTGGGGTGAGGATTGAAGTGGAGAGTGTCACCTAAAAGTTGTAACTTTGAGTAATTTCTTAATTTTTTTCCTTACTTTTTTACAGATTTATTTATTTATTTATTTATTTATTTATTTGCTTACTTATTTATTTATACAAGCACTGGGTACAGTCAGAAGCGTGGGAGGGTGAGAGAATTCACCAGAGCCAGAGCGGGGAGCAGAACAGGCAGAGTGACAAAGTACAGTGCTGAGGGGAGCAGCGGGCACAGGAGAAGGTCTGTGCACCATGTGGGACCCTCTCCCAGTGGCCGGGGATTGAACCGGTGCTGCAGAGGCTGCGGGCAGCTTCACAACCCAGCACTCAACCGCTGCGCCACCTGGGAGACCCAGATTATTTTTTTCTAAGAGCAACATCACCTTCTTTAGTTACTCTTGTTAACTAGCCACCATTTTATATATTGATCAAACATATTAGATAATACTTTAAAGAGAGAAGAGGGGGAGAAAGGGAGAGGGAGAGAAAGAAGGCAGAGGAAAGGAAGATCGGAAGGGAGGAGGGGGAGAAATGAGTGTAGAAGGATCAAGGATGAGGTCCTGGGAGAGAGGAAGGAGGGGGAAAACAAGAAGATGAACTGAAAGAAGAATCAAAACAAAGATCCTCTCCCTCCCCTACTCCCAGAATTTTTGGCAGCTTCCAACTTTGTAGCAGTCCCACTGGCAAGTTTTAAAGAAATGGTCAAGAAGCCCACAAAGCTCAGTGTCTGGACAGATTGGAAACGTTCTGAGATAACATAGTCTCTGAAGGCAACTAAAAAACCAACCCATCTAGAAAGCAGTTGTCTGAGGCCTTTGAATGTGGCTCTTAAAAGGAAATTTTTAGCATCCGGCAACTGTTCTGTTTCCTTTTCTAGCCCCCAGGAGAGTGGGGCAGCCTAGGTCTTACCCATCCAAGATCACAAGTTCAAGTGTCTCCATAGAATCCATCTCTATACTCTAGCACTGGCTGGGGAAACCATCACACACTTTGTTTTTAAATGTTTCTGTCCTGTTTGTGCAAATGTACACAATATATCAGAAAGAAGCCAGAAAAGGAATAGCTCCTTTAAACAATTCTACCAACACAGATTAAATGAAATAGATTCTTATACATCCCATAGTGAGGAATTGGGATTGGTTACATAAGGAAAAAGTTCTCCTGAAAATGGAAATTGAAGTTTAGAAAGTTTCGGTAAGCTTTGTTTCATAAGTTCTATGCAGGACTGACTTGTAAACTGGCGTTGACGTTTAGTTGGTTTTTGTTCTGTAACATTATTTTGACCAAAGTTTGAAATGCTAAGATAGTAATGACACATCTGCTAATAATTTATTCTTTCCAAATTAAGTGATTCAATCTAAAAAGTTCTAACTTATAACAACTTCTTAGACTTTTTTTTGGGGGGGGCAATGTAACCTTCTTTAGTTAATCTTATTGACTAGCAACATATTTATGGGCTGATCAAATATATTAAATAGTAATATAAAGAGATTCAGAAATCATTGCAATGTACTGTTTTGTTTCCTTCCTAGAAGATTTCTATAATTTTTTTCAACCAATTATTTTACCTCGTATTTTAAACCTTTAATGATCTGATTGCCACCTTCCTTTTCCTTCCTTTTTTTTTCTTCTGTTACAGGACAGGAAGAGAGGGGCACCCCAGAACCCCCAAACCTGCCTGTTCTGCCATCTGCCACTGGCATTAAGACAAAATATACTCTAATGCATAAGACTACTGATGGAAAGGAACTTTAATACAATTAGTGTGCAATACAGAAAAGACAAAGAATAAAATTTCCAAATCAAGCACCCAAATTTACCCATCCCTTCGTGGGTAAATGCCCAGCCAAACAGGGTTAACCCAAA
Source organism: Talpa occidentalis (assembly GCF_014898055.3). NCBI lineage: Eukaryota > Metazoa > Chordata > Mammalia > Eulipotyphla > Talpidae > Talpa > Talpa occidentalis. The sequence goes on from NW_026555331.1 coordinate 85,162,804, forward strand.
AGCAGGACCACTGCTTTGAGGCCCAAAAGCCTGCCACATGTCTAAGTCACTTTGTAGCGTGGGGGTGGGGGGCATAGAAAAGGGAAAGAATGAGCAAAATCAAGATAAAAACTGCCATCATTAACCTCCCCACTGTGTCTCTCACCCACATCTGTTTCAACCAGTCCAGGACCTAGACACAAGCACAGTTTCTTCACATGTCTGCTCCATGTGCCTCCTCCAGGTCTCCTTCTCGCTCTCCATCCTGCTTCCTTCCTTCTTCAGTCTCCTCTGCAGTTTCTTCTCTTTCTTGCCCAGCTCCACCTTGGGGCAGGAAACCTGGAAACTTCCCTTTCTCTCCCTCCCTTCCTTCCTTCCTTCCTTCCTTCCTTCCTTCCTTCCTTCCTTCCTTCCTTCCTTCCTTCCTTCCTTCCTTCCTTCCTTCCTTCCTTCCTTCCTTCCTTCCTTCCATTAATGTCTTTATGAAATTGGAAGCAGCACAATCCATCTTTTTATCTCTCCCCATAGCTTCCCTCAAGCTCTTTCCTTTTTCTAGAATGACTGCCTGCCCCCTCTCTCCTCTCATTTCAACCCAACTCTCATCCTCCACAGCTTAGCAGATACTGCCATCTATTTAAGATGATTAGCAAGTATGACCTCTGTTGTGGCTTCTTGTATTCCTTAATCTTTAAGAAGATGATATTTACTGTGTCCTATTCATTATATCCCTTAACTATAACTAACACAACCCCTAAACTTAAAAAAAAAAAAGCAAGATACTTTCCTAACACCACTAAATGAGTAAGATAGACAGCATCAGAACACAATTTTAAATATTTTTCTTTAATCTGCTTCTATGAGATAGCCAAGAAAGTTTACTTTAGTGTATATATAGATATCTTACCAAAAAAAATTACAAAATGTTAGATCTGAATTACACAGAGCTGTCAAGTACAATGAGCCACTTGAATAATCATATCAAGCAGATTCCCAGAAGTTCTCTTCACCTTTGGTCTCCAGCTCACCATCACTAAGTGCTACGCTAGGGATGTGCCTCGGAAAATTCAATTGACCAAGTGTGTCCATTTGTCTGATTTGGTTTGCCTAATCAATATAAAACAGGTTTACTACAAAGTCCAAAACAGTTCTTGTCCATTCCTCTAAAAACCCTAGACTTTAATCTAGTTTTAGAGAATCAGCAACTTGAATTCTTCTTTATTTTCCAATCTTCATTTTGGTTTTGGAAGAGCTCCACCAAGTCGCCTAAAGGTGGATATTAATTTACTTGCAGGAACTGAGCTGTTTTTCCTTTAATTAAACACTGCCTTCTCAATTCCGTTATATGGGTTTCAAAAGAAAAAGACAAAACAAAAAGAAACTTGCCGAAGGGCTGAGAACTTTGATGAAGCATTTCAACTGATTTGTTAGAAAGTAATTTGTAGTACAACTGCTCTCTACCCTTAGAGCTCGCCTCCAGCGACATTCCCCAGACTTTTTCTCCATTTTGAGGCACACTGTCTCTGTTATTGCTATTTCTTGCTTTCTCCCAGTTGATACCCTTTCACTCCAGGCTCCTCCCCAGGTGTCCCCGAGGGACAGGCCAGGGGTGTGAAAGTAAACTTGGTCATCAGGCACACCCCCATGTCCATAGCGAACATGCGAAGGATTCACTAATAATAAATCAAACACAATCAAAGATTTAAACATTGTGGAAATGTAGAAATATATTTTCCAGCCAACTCAAAATGACACATAAATTATCTGGCCCCTTATGAGGTTAAAAAAAAGAGAGAGACAGACAGTACCCTGCTTGAGAAATATAGATGTATATAGAAATAGATACACATAGAAATATATAATATAGAAATATAGAAATATAGATGTATATTATATTATAAAAATATATGTATATGTATATTAGAAACTCCTACCAGGTATAAATCAATGTATGGCAAAAGTGTAGATTTTCCTAAACAAAATTCAGAAATTGAATTTGGATTTTGTTGACCTAACCAGAAAAGGAAAAAAAAAAAAGCCTCTCCAAGTCTAAAAGAAACTTTACCTAAAGTGAGAACATTTCATGGATTAAGATATTCTTCTTTGTCCTCAGTAATTTACTGTTTATGTTCTTTCTCGAGAGTAAATTAAGAAAATAAGTCAAACACAATCCCCAACCTAGTATTCATCCTTGTTTCAAAAATGAAAAGTAAAATGCTGGATATAGATGTACAAGTGAGTGCATTTGGTTCAGAGTTGAAAGTCTGGATGTCAGAATGAAAATAGTGGCATCCCCTGAGAGTTTGTAGGTTTCACTGGTCCCCACAGGTGTGAAGGGTGTCACAAAAATAGTATCCAAAGCTTGAAAACAGAACCAGACTCGGGGTATTCTCATATAAGATATAGTCTGTTCATCTATCCCCCATTCTTTTACAGACTTATTCAATGTAATACTTATTCAGTGCTTGTAACGTTCTAGACACTATCTGGGTTCTGGACACATGGCAAAGAACAAGAGAGACAAAGCCCCTGTCCTCCTGAACCTCATCCTCTAGTAGGGGAAGATAGGCAAGGGAGAAGGAAACAAATAGAAAAATGGTCTGGCAATTGGTGATAAGTACTAAGAGAATGGGAGCAGTTGCTGCTTTACATAGTTTAGTCAAAAAAGTTCTCTCACAGAAGACGACATTTAAGCAGAGACCTGAAGGGCGTAAATGAGTGAGTCATGTGGATAACTGTGAGCAGACTGTCCGAGGTAATAAAAAGTGCAAAGGCCCTGAGGTAAGTATGTTTGAGGTACGTCAAGGGGAGAAGAGAAGCTGGAACAGAGTATGAAGGGAAAATAGTATGAAATAAGGAACTTCAAAGATGAGTCAGTGTGCATCCTGTAATGGCCTGTCTGAATAAATGAATTTTGGACCTCAGTTGGATGAAATGGGAAGGTTTTAATGACTTTGAGCAAAGAAGTGACATGACCTTAAATTTTTAAAAGGTCATCTGTCTGTTCTGAATAGAATTGATTAAAATAGTAGTGGTCAAAGTGGTAATAAATAATCATGTACCTTGAAGATAGTTACCGGGATTCAATAAATAGATTAGCGCAGATTATGACAGGGGATGGGGACGGTGAAAGAAAAGAAGAAATCCTAGATGATTCCAAGATTCTTTTTTTTTTTTTTTTTATAGAGGCATGTTTTTATTTATTTATTTATTTATTTGTTGGTTTGTTTTTTTTGTTTATACAAGCACTGGGTACAGTCAGAAGCGCACGAGGGTGAGAGAATTCACCAGAGCCAGAGCGGGGAGCAGAGCAGGCAGAAGGACCGAAGTACACTGCTGAGGGGAGCAGCGGGCGGCAGGAGAGGTCTGCGCACCATGTGGGACCCTCCTGCGGTGGCCGGGGAGCAGCCGGGGATCAAACCGGCGCCACAGAGGATGCGGGCAGCTTCGCAACCCAGCGCTCAACCGCTGTGCCACCAGGGAGGCCCTGATTCCAAGATTCTTGACCTGAGCTACTGGAGAGATAAAGTTGCCATGTGCTATGATGTAGCATACAGTGGGGTCAGAAGAGGCTCCTCCCTCCCTCCCTTCCCCCACCACTCCCTCACCTCCTCCCTCTCCATCTTTTCCCCCTCTCTTGTCACACTCTCTCAGTCACAATAAAGGAACTATTCAACAAATTTATTTTAAGCTATCTCTCCACAAATTCCTAAAAACCTACCACTCTTTATTAATGTTTCTCTCCTTTTTTCAGCTGGAGTTTTCTAACTCTTTTCCTCTTTTTAAAAATGGAAGTGAAATTCACCTAACAGAAAATTGACTATTTTGATGTGCACAATTGAGTGACATTGAGTCCATCAAAATATTGAGCAAATCTAGTTCCAAATATTTTTATCACCCCAAAAAGAAACTCCATATTCATGAAGCAATCATTCCCATTTTCCCTCCGCATTGCCCCTAGCAACCTCTAAAATCTGCTTTCTGTCGCTACCAATTTACCTATCCTGAAAATGTTATGTAAGTGGAATCATACAACATGATCTTTGTGTTATGTCTGACTTCTTTTATTGAGCATAACGTTTCCAAAGTCCACTCATGTTGTAGTAAAATATTTTTTTAAAAAGATTTATTTATTTATGCATACAAGAACTAGAGTACAGGCCAGAGGTGTGGGGCGTGAGAGGATTCACCAGAGACAGAGTGGGGAACAGAACAGGCAGAATGACCGAAGTACACTGCTGAGGGGAGCAGCGGGTGAGTCAGGAGAGGTCTGCTGCGACATGTGGGTTGCTCCCTGGCCGGCCTGGGGATCGAACCTATGCTGCAGAGGCTGCGGACAGCTTCATAGGTTGTATCTTAACTCACTACACCACCAGGGAGGCCCTGTAGTATGTATTAATACTTCATTCCTTTTTATGATTAGATAACATTCCTTGTGGACATATACCACATTTTGTTTGCCCATCAGTTGCTGAATGTTTGGGTTAGATTTACATCTCAGCTGCTATGGACAGTACCACTACGAGCATTTTATACCAGTTTTTGTTTGAAACTTGTTTTCAATTCCCCTGGATATGTACCTAACGGTAGAATTTCTGGGTCATATGGTAATTCTCTTTAACGTTTTTGAGGACCTGGAAAACCATTCCTCACAGTGGTTTCCTATCACTTTCAGCTTTCCTATAAGCTCATGTCTCTGCAGTGAAAAAAAATTCTGAACCCCATGCCCTCCTTTAGCTATTATCTTTCTCTCACCTCCTCTCAGAATGTCTTGGAAAAAGTTGTTTACAGGCATTTTAACATTCCTCCAAACTCAGTCCTTTGCCTTCCTTTTTCTTTTCTCTATATGCCATCAATTCTGGCATCTCTCCAGGTCCAGCTAGTGTGACCTTTTCAAAATGCAAATTTGATCTTGCCATCCTTGTTTCAAATAACCAAATGATTTCTATTGCTCTTAGGTAAGGTGAAAAATGTCTAAGTCACCTGACCCTTCATAGTCTCTCTCCACTTCCTTTCTGGCCATTCCTCTCACTAGACGCTGACATTCTAGGAACTCCACCATATACTCTCCTCTCCATGGAGGCCTTTGTTCTCACCATTTTCTCCTTCTTAACTAGACTTTTCTCTACCCCCATATCTTCACTTGACAGTTTCTAGTCAAGATCTTTGTTCAATCAGTACTTCTGTGCAGCCATCACTGACCTCCAAGATTTGGTAAAACCCCATCAATTCCTGTAGCACTGTTGTCTTAGTTCAGGCTGCTACAACAAAACACCACAGACTGCTGTTTTAAACAACAAACATTTTCTTACAGTTCTAGAGGCTGGACCTCCCCATATACCCACCTTCAAAAACTGTCACCTTGGCGATCAGGCTAATTCAACATATCAGTTTTGAAGGGACACAAACGTTCAGTCCATAGCAACTGTAATAAATATAATTCTGTCCCTCCAGATTCATATGTTGAAGTCTGAATCTCCAGCAACTCAGAATGTCACTCTGTTTGGACATAAGGTCTTCAAGAAAAAAAATGAAGTGAGATCTAATAGATGGACCATAATTCAATGTGACTGGTGTCCTTATAAGAAGAGACGGAAGAAATAACACACAGAACAAGGAGCCGCTATATGGGTACACACAGACAAGGCTGTCATGTGCAAGCAAAGGAGAGAGTTCTCAAAAGGAAAGTAGCCTAATCCTGTACTTCTTGTCACCAGAATTGTGAAAAAATTCATTTTTGTGGTTAAGCAACCTATCATATATTGTTATGACGGCCCTAACAAACTAATGCAATCATCCTTTTTTTTTTTTCTATTCTCTTCCACACCATTCTAGATTATGACTTTGATCCTCAGTCACCCTGTGATCTAAGATGGTAGCTGGAAGAAAGAAGAAAAACAAAAAAGATAAAAAAAGGGCTCTATTTTTCTTTAAGTTGCATCTCCTAAAAGTCACACACAGCGCTTCCACTTCCCAGGCCAGATGTTCATCTCTTGGCTAACCCTTGATGCAAAACAGGTTGGGAAGTCTGGTTATGTGGCCAACAGCTGCCCCAAATAAGACCAAAATCCTGTTGCTAAGGAAGAATGAGAGACTAGAAACTGTATAGCAGCTAGTAGTCTCTGCCACAGTGGTTTAATGTCATACAACCCTGGGAAATTTAGAAATAAATATTGTAAATAATAAAGTAAACTAAACACATAACATTAATTTGAGAATTATATAAAGGAACAATCTACATATACTTGATATTTTTATACATTTAATGCAGAAGAGAATTTGGCCTATTGGGGTTTCCAATGGATTAGTTCTGTGATTCACTTTTAAATTATAAGATTAGATAGTTTATTAAACATTTTTCTTATTCCAGTGGCTTAAGAGAATCTTACTAAGTTTATAAATGGCATCATGGTATTTTGAAAGAGCTAAAATTTCCTGATACATAAGGTTTAATTAATTGGATATCTCAAGATTTACTTAAGTACTTAGATTTTACTTGTGAAGTAGATAATTTAAAATCTTAAAAAATCAAGTATTTTAAATTTATAAGTTCAAATTTAAATATTTAAGCAACTTTAATTACATTTAAAGATCTCCTTGAAAGTAGTTGCTGAGACATGCTACATTTTTAATAGAATAATAATATTTCTATGTTAGATATAAAAGTTTGAGAACAAATTAGGACAGACCCATAATATATCAAATATTAATTAAAAATACAAATGTCTCACAAATGTCCTTGCTATGCATGGATGCTGCCCTCAAGAAAAACCGAAGTTTTCCCCTAGAAAAACTTCATATTGACAGGCACACATGTATAAGAAACTTAAAATAATGAGTTCTAAGTACTTAGGGGCTTTTTTCTTTAAATAACGTGAGTTCATTGGAATCTTTGGAGCAAAAGGATGTCATGATTACATTTGTGTTTCACAAGATAATTCAGATGGCAGTGAAATGTCCTTTTCTATTTTTCTACCAGATGAATTTCTACTTAAGTCTTCAACCTCCATCTCCAGTTTCCCCTATTGCATGAAATACCAGTGGACACACAAGCCCCCAACAGCATCACGAACTTCTTCTCAGCACACCATTGTGTTTTACTCATCCTATCTTATGACTATTTCATTTTATTGAGATCATCTATGTCCGCCTCCTTTAGTAAACCATAAGTCAATACTACCTTATGCACTTTTAGATTTTGTGTGCCTAACATGGAGCCAAATACATCATACTCATACAGTGCATCTTTCAAATGGATAGAACACAGCTGAAATGCCAGGCTTGGAACAGTCCAACCAAAGTAAGACATCAGGAGCCTCCCTGGTGGTTGCACCACCAGGAAGCAGCACTGTGAAGCTATCCACAGCCACCGCAGCACAAGTTCGATCAGGGAGGTCAGGGAGGTTGTGCTGGCACAAGTTTACAAAGTGAGAATAATCTTCATTAAGATGTGCTTTATAAGTTCAATTTTAAATATTTAAGCAACTTTAATTACATTTAAAGATCTCCTTGAAAGATCTTCACTGCAGCACAAGTTCGGCCAGGGAGGTGACCCACATGGCGCAGCAGACCTCTCCTGCCTCTCCCAATGCTCCCTTCAGCAGTGCATTCACCAAAGTATAGACATCACATGACACCTGAGCCAAGAAAGAGGTGATCTCTCCTTCCCTCCCACTTTTCAACTTTTTGTTGCTAATAAATAAATAGCATGTAATAATTAGTAATTATTTGTGTCCAAGATACATCTAGCATGACAGAAAAAGGACTGGCTCTTCCAGCATTGCCTACCAACAGGTTTTCAAACATGTATTCACTTGCAAATGACTACACATTCGCAAGAAAGAAATGTGTTTGGGTTGGAAAAAGTCCCAGCAGGCCCATTGGGTGGGCATTTGATTCCTTGATAAAAAGCCAAGTCTTGCTGTCCGCAAAGGAGGAAATTAGAAAAGGGGCAAAGGACCATTTGCTTCAGGGCCGAAAATAATACCAATTTCGTCAAGAACTATGAGCAGCTAGATAGCTGAATTAAACAGTGGAGAAAAATTGCTGTCTATGAGTTTTTTTTAGCTATAAAACAATGTAGAAAATAACTTCCAAATGATTTCCTGGCCCACAACAATATTTTGAGCAAGAATATATTGAAAGGTAATTTACCAAGATGTTTTAGAGGACTTTAACATAGTAAAAGATATAATTCTTTCAGATCCAGGAGAGATAAATAAATATCATTCTAACAACAAAACTTTAACATACCTATTAATCCTGAGATTGTATTGTGTGAGTTTTTTCCTTTATGTATGTGTGTATGTCTCTTCCTATCCCATCTCTCTCTTTTAATTATACTGTAAAAATCAAGCCAGCAGGAATCGCTTCTTAACATTTAATCATTATCTACCCTGGCTGTTGTAATTTTTTTTTCTTTCCTTATTATGGAGAAATTTTTCTTTCTATTGCCTATACTTCTCTCCAGCACATTAATTATCTTTCCTGTGACAAGCCCCTAATCCATTTTTTCTGTGAAATCTGTAGTACTTAATGAAGATTATTCTCACTTTGTAAAGGCTTTCGAAGGGACTTTTCAGATCCTGTCTAAATGAGGGCCTCTTAAGTCATATGATGAGCCCAGATTGGAGCCCTGGTTTCTCAGATTTGATTAGCAGGTCCCGATGGCTTGCTACTACTTTGCTCAGCTCTGTGATTTTAGCAAGAAAAAAAGCAAAAAGAAAAACAAGAGTAGCTATCTGGGTAATAGCAGGAACAAGTCAGAGAAGGGAACACTCACCTGCCATATGCACTATAACTGAATACAGTCATTAGCTACAGATGCCTGGTAATTTGAAATGGGGGCCTTTCTTCCTCTTATCCGAGGTAGACTCAGTGTTGAGACCAGTATGTATAAATGAGAGCCTAGTCATCTTCCAGTGGGGCTTAAAATTAGTGATTCTAGTATGTGGTTTTTCCTTCCTGTGTCTTCATGACCTTCCTGCCTTTTAAACAATCAGTACTTCGTGATTATGGTATGCTTAATTCTGCTTTCACTACCCCCCCTCAAGAAGAAAAAATACAGAACACATTAGATCCCAGTTCTGAGAAAACAAGGTCCAGGTCTAAAAAGCAGATGCCATTGTGATTGTCACTAAAGGAGCTTTGATGACTGCCTCCTGTCTTCTCCCACAGTTGGAGGGAAAGCCACAGTGTAGCCTTTTGCTGTAGGAAATATATATACCTTACCAGATGCCGAATAGATTTGGAACTTCCAGTATTCAAATATTCCCCCATATTAGTGACAAATGCACACCTAGGGGGTTTAAATCAGGGCTATACATCTGGCAATTATGAATTGCCTGTGGCTAGAATGGCAAAATCAAAGTCTGGAAAGAAAATATCATGATTCTGAAATAAATCTAAAGAATGGAAAATAAGAAGTGATGATTCTTCTCAGCAGCAGTGATTAAAGTGGCCTCTTCTACTCTTTGGAATCAAATGAGATGAGAATAATAGCAACAATAGCAATTAACTTTTATTAAGTGTACGAATGACTTCTTTTCGTTAATTCTTTGAATTATAGCAAACCTATAACGAAGGTATTTTTTATTAGTTTCCATGTTAAATGTATGTGAGAAATCAGTTAAAAAACTGAGTTAATTTATCCAAAGTAATAGGTAATAGGAAAATAGAAAAAAATCAGTCTCTAAGCTAGGATTTTGTTAAATCACTACTTCTTCTCTGTCCACTAGTGCCCTATCAGTCTGGCCCCAAACCCTCCCAGAACCCCAGCGGGAGCTTTACCCAAATTTTACAGGAGTTCAGGCTCAGATCCACCAGCCAACAAGCATGGAAAGGAACCTAACTACATGGCAAAATCTTTGTGATGTGGACAAGACGTGACCTAGAATATAAATATAGGAATACCACCTTCCATAAAAAGTCCATTTTAACCTGATGCCCAAGGCAATCAGATCCTGAAACATAGCCTGAAAACTTTTATTTTCTAGCCTTCATGTGTGCTTTTCCTCTGCCTAAAAAATTCTTTTTTTCCTTTTCCCAACACTACCCCAAACTTGCCTTCATTTGGAAACATATTTTTATTTCAAACTCGACTTAAAATTTGCTTCTTCCAACAAGCTTCCCCTAATCCTGGTGAGAAATTTCTGTTGTGGGCTCCTGTGTTACTCCCCCTGTCCCCGGTCTTTGCTTATTATAACATTTTTCATATTCTTGTTTTATTGCTCTTCTCCCTTCCTGGATTATAAATGCCGTGAAAATTGTAGAATTGCATCTGCCTATTCCCTAATATGTATTAGTCCTGTATACATAATTGTTGAATTATAAGTAAGTGGATAAATGAACAAATCTCTGGACAACATCCATTATTAAATTCTGAAATACGCTTTTCAGGTAAAAGATAGAAATATCCTTTTTCCAAAAACCCTAAAATGCAGGCTCAGAGGCTACCTGAGATTAGCTAGTTGTTCTTTCTGGGTTACTATTAGTGATATAATTCCTTTTTTAAAAGACAAAAGTGCCAATACAATCTTTAGATTAAAAATGGCGGAGTAGTCATTATGCTACCACTTCAGCTGATGAGTGCCTGCGATGGAGCTGATGAGTGCCTGAGCTGGAGGTGAGAAACAGGACTAGCCACTATCTAATCAAGCCCCGAACAGCACCTGTCTCGAGGTATGATGGCGACCACCCTGCAATTCAGCATTATTATCTCCATTAGACAAAAGGGATTTTTCTTAAGTAGAAGGCTTTAGTCTGTAATTTTTACTCTCACCACTGATTAATTTACCAATATCACCCCCTTTGCCCCAGACTTTTAAAAAGTTGAAGATCTATCGATGTGAATTTCTGCACATATATTTTACTATTTTTATTTGACAAAGATAACTAATTCATGATATGCCATTTCTAACAATCATTCTACCAATACTACTGATTAAGCTGTAATTTCTTTCAGAAATTAGTCAACTTGAATTAGCCAATTCAGGGCATATTTTTAATATAAAATGTTTGGTATATGTTTCTGGATTGATTAGGGCTTATTGTCTATGGAAATGCGTATTATATTTTTCCACATGACCCAAATACAGGACTTGAAAGTTTACAAAGTGGGATATTTAATAAAAAACAAAAATGGGGGGTGAGTATCGATTACTAACATAAAATATATTAAATGCCCTCCAAAAAAAAAAAAAAAAGATTCCCATATTCCTTTAAGGAGCCCACTAAATCCACTTAATTTTGTGAAGTAAAACAACTGAGGCACTGAGAAGTCAAAGTCATAATACATTTTTTTAAAAGATTTATTTATTTATGCATACAAGAAGTGCGGTACAGGCCAGATGTGTGGGGGGTGAAAGGATTCACCAGAGACAGAGTGGGGAACAGAACAGGCAGACTGACTGAAATCCACTGCTGAGTGGAGCAGCGGGTGAGACAGGAGAGGTCTGCTGCGCCATGTGGGTTTCTCCCTGGCAGGCCAGGAATCGAACCCGCTCTGCAGAGGCTGCGGACAGCTTCACAGCACAGTGCTTAATCCGCTACGCCACCAGGGGAGACCAAAAGTCATAATATATTTTAGTAATTTGACGATAATTTAAGTGTCTGTTCTTGACCACTGATGAAGTGATACTCACTTGGAAGAAAAAAGATCAAGGACCTAAAAAATAAACTGAACTGTGAAGTACAGTTTTCTACATAGATCCAAGGAAAGGTATTGGGCTGTAAAGTCTTCACAGACTCTTGTCTCTCATCCACATCTCTTTCAAGAGTCTCCTTCTATGTCCCCCAAGACCCTGGTGCAAGTCCCAGGCTGAAAAGCAAGCACAGATTCTTCTCCACATGTCTCTCTGCTCCACATGCCTCCTCCAAGTCCTCATCTCTTTCCACTTCTTCTCTCCAGTCCTTTTCCCAGTCTTTTCTAGCTTCATCCCCTTGCCAAGCTCCACGCTTCCTTAGGGTGAGGCAGGAAGCCTGGAAGGTCCCCTTTCTGTGGATATCACACTGTTACAGTGACACTTCTCCCATGCTTGATTACCACTGTGTTCCCAGACCCAACCATTAAGTCTGGCATGTGGCTATTGATAAATAAACATTTAGTGAATGAATGAATGAATTAATTTAGGAAATTAAATTGAAGGACACTCTTATTTATTAATATTTGAAGTAGTAAAACTTTTAAGGTAGCATAAAATGAGACACACATATGTTACTTCTTGTTATTACTACAACAAGAAAAAGAAAATAGGGCCTCCCTGGTGGCGCAGGCAGTTGAGCTCCATACCGTGAAGCTGTCCACAGCCTCTGCAGCATGGGTTCAATCCCTGCCGGCTGGCGAGAATCCCACATTGCAAAGCAGACCTCCCCTGTCGCACCTGCTGCTCCCCTCAGCAGTGCTTTCGGTCCATCTGCCTGTTCTGGTCCCCGCTCTTTCTCCGGTGAATCCTCTCACCCTCCCACACATCTGGCCTGTACCCCAGTTCTTGCATAAAAATAAATAAATCTTAAAAAAAAAAAAAGAAGGAAAAGAAAACAACACAATGTGATGACTTGAAAGCTAGTAAAATGTAGAAGCATTGTATTTAAAGTCACATCACAAGAATGTCCAGTGGGAAATTAATATATTTTGATGATTACATAGTATCCTTCCTGGCCTCATTTTCATAGGTAATCCTTGTAGGCCTAGCACATAGGCTTACAAAACTCATCTTGAAGCTCACATCTACATTTAAACTAAGATCAATCTATACTCTTAGCAGGGGGCACTGAGGGGGCATTTGTATAACTCTATGGTCCTCATCTTAGAATTGAGATATCCTCTTAACTTCAGTGCCTTTGGCCTGGATACCTTAATTTTGTCTTATCTGAGCTTCTGTACCCATAAACTCTGACCCCAAAGTCCTAGTCCTGCCTGTGCTTTTCTTCATATTTTGTTCTAAGTGGTAGCATCCCTCTTTGGTCTCCTACAAATTCCTTTGACCATTGGACTTTGAAAGACCCTGCTTACTAGATTTCCCTTCTTTGTTGAATTCCTGACTGATTGACATAGTATATCGAGAAATCTGGACCAACTCACCAGGCTGTACTCAATTCAGGTTCCATTCCCCTGATGTGATTTTCCTCGTCTTGGATCCTTTTTGTATGTTCACTGCTTATAGGTAAATAATTCCTAGACATAAACCTTGTTCTGACCCATAGGTTTTCCTGGTGATTTTCATTATGGTCTATTTCATGACTGTTCAGGCCAGTTGAGAAAAATGTTAATTTTCTAGAAAATTCCATTTCATTTTGAGGTTCTAGAATTAGTAACTAGAGCTAGATTAAATGACCCCCACTACATAATCTAGCATTAGAAATTTACCACACAGAAAAAGTAAAATATTTAGCGTAATTTAATACCTATTAGTTTCCCCAGTAGAACAGCAGATTGTTTCTGCCATATGACTCTGAAATGCCCTCATTAAAAAAAAAAAAAATCCTGTAGTCTGAACAAATAGTTCCTTGCCCCAGAAAAGAAAAATGTCTAAATTATTTACTACACAGTATTTTATCAAACACTAATTACTTTAGTCTCAAGAGTATACAGCACTAGCTTTCAATTATAGCCTTAATATAATTCCCAGAATATGCTCATTCAAGGTATATTTTAATATCTGACTGTTTATACTGTTAAACTATTGTCCTAGGTGTATCTTTCAAAAATCACAGAAAGGAAAATCTGAATGTTGGCGGAGTTCTGTATTTCTCTAACTACACATGTGTGACAAAAAATCAAAGAAATAGCCACTATTCTAACCACCTGGAAGGGGGAACTGTTTATCCCTTATGTGTCAAAACAACAATAATTTCATCCACATCAACATGGACATGTGAGAACTAGCAGGAATATACAATCATTTGATTTTATATTTTCTCTCATGCCAGTTGTCACTCAGCCATTAATCAAACATGCTGTCTTGTATATATCAGGACAATGCCAACACTGCTTATCATATTCAAATAGTACAATATATCTTGAACCTTAAAATGTAATACTTCATCTCATCACTAAAAAAGAAATGCCAAGAGAAATTCTCTTCTCCCATCATTTGGTGTTAGAGTTGAAATTCCTTTCCTCCAATATCATGTTCTAAGGAACTCCATATATGTCACTGTGGCCATGACTCAGATTTACCCAAAAAGACTCTCACATGAAAATGTTGAGACTTACAGGCTTTAAAAATAATCCATTGAAATTAGACATGAGGGGGCCTCTCTGGTGGCACAAGGGGTTAAGCACAGCACTGTGAAGCTATCAGCAGCCCCTGCAGCACAACTTCTATCCCGGCCGGCCAGGGAGCTACCCACCAGGTGCAGCAGACCTCTCCTGACTTGCCTGCTGCTCCCCTTAGCAATGTACTTCAGTAGATACACCTGTTGTGCTCCCCACTCTGCCTCCTGTGAATCCACTCACCCTCCGCACCTCTGGCCTGTACCCCAGTTCTTGTATGCATAATAAATAAATCTTTAAAAAAAAGAAAAATTAGACATGAGAGAACCCAAATAAAAGTAGAATCAGTTCGTCAGCTTCTCAACACTTATTATTTCTAACTCCTTAACAAGGCATTTTAGATTTGATTGCAGAACACTCAGTTAATTTTATATGATATGCTCACAGATGATTGAGAAATATGGTAGAGGAATAAGCATCTTTCTTCCTTGAAACTAGTGAAATGAAAGATGCAATCATTTGGGACATTATCCTCTTCTGATACAGCCAATAAGGAGCACCGCAGCTGTGGGACCAGGGCATTCCAAGGGATTTCTGTTTGCATTCAAAGATGAGTATCACACCACATCTAACTTCTTTTGCTTTCCTTCCCTTTAGTCCAACTGCTGCACATCTGTTAAATTAACAGTTTTGTTCAGGTAAAAGTTTTAATAGGGAGAAATGGAAAGAAATGACTGAAATAGGGATTGAGGTTATCTAGGAACTTAAGTTTTGTTTTTGCCATGATTACAAAGAGTAAAGAGGATTATTTGAAGGTTAATTCTTCAAGGCAACTCCATTCTCTTTTCCTTTGGTAAACACAGAAAACAGGCAGTGCCATGGTGAGGTCTGCAGTGCTGTGGTTCTGAGAAATGAGTGCTGATGTGGCCTCCTCCCTCTTGGAAGCAAACCTATATCATTTGGAAAACCTGTATTCATTTTGCAGAAGCTGAATGACACCAATATTCCAGCTGGTCTCAGACACTCATGCTCCCAGCTGCCACATCATCTCTCTCCCTTTCTCTTTTGCTTGTTCCTCATTTATTTTTCTCTTTCTTTGCTTGCTTATTTGCTTGTTTCTTTCCTGCCTTTCTGTTCTTCCAAATGAGTGAGTTCTCATTTTCCCCATTATCCTTCATTTCCATAGCCTGTGTTCAGAAATTTTTTTTTTAAGTGATGACAACCAACTTATTGGAAATTTCAAGAATTAGACTTTGTTTTCATCCCCTATCATTTTTCCTCGGTACAATTAAAATCCTAAATCCTTTTAGCAGATATGTTGCCAATGTTCTAGAAAGCTTGTCCATTGCAGCCAGAGCTAGGGGACATGAGAGAGAAGGCAGCACGTAGCCCCTAAAGGAAAGGGGACTAACTGGAATGAGATAGTTTGCTCTGGCCAACCAAGATCATAGAGCTCTGGTTTCTGGGTGGGACCCCATCCTCAATTTCAATTCCCTCAAAGGGAATGAAAAAAAGATGGAAAATTAATCAGAAATGTGAAGAAAGTCTGTAATTTCAAGACTATATGTCTGTGTGTTTTGAGGATAAAGAGCTTTTGTAAAGCAAAAGGAATTTTAAGAAATAAAATTAAATTCTAGCTACAATGCAAAGCCTACAAAATCTCAGGAATTTGTAACTGCAAGTGTTTCTCTGACTCTATAAAGACTCATGAGCTCGTAGTCTTTTTTAAAACCTCCTTATTAATAAATAGTAAAACATTATGAGTATTGAGTTTCTGTAGTATGGCTGAAGCTGGTCTGCCTGCCTGGAAACACCAATAGTGACATACGATTTCAATTAGGCTCACAGTTCCACAAAATATCCTCTCTACTAAGTGGGAAAAGAGCTAGAGTAGGTACCAATGTTACTAAAGACCCCTCAGTTTATTGGGGGCATTCGAACCTGATAGATTTCCAGTAACAAGAAAATCATGTCCCAAAGCCTCAGCAAGTCCTAACTTGGAAAAATAGATAACTGATAAATGAGTCAAGGAAGAAAGAATGACTCAGTAAGAAATCAGATGTTGAGTGTTTAGATTCTGGAGAATCTGGCTTCCATTTTCTAGGCTTTGCCCTTAAGAAAACGGTCATCTCAAGTTTATTCGTCTTCTATCGTCAAAGAAACTTTGTGAAAATTGTTGACTAATACCTCAAAAACATTCTGAAAAGCATACAAATGTAAATTTCAAAACACTATGTGCACAGTACCAAAATGACCTCAGCTGTTGCATCTATACCTCCCAGCTATATTCTGCTCTCCTTTACATCTAGTTCTGTGAAGCAGGAATAAAGCAGAAAATTTCCTTTTTTTGTACAATTCTTCAGGTTAGTCATATAATCACAGCCCAAAGCTATACATAGTCACACACATAGAAGGTGCAGCTTATAAAAACCATTTGCTTCAATTCCACACAGAAATAGTCTTTACTGATTAAGAATGTAGTTGTGTAATTATGTTTATGTAGAGTTCAAAAGAAAAAAAATGACTCACTAACTTGATCCTTTAAGTTTGTTATTCACTAATTTCCTTTGTGAAGGAAAACAGAAAATCAATCTTTCCCGGAATTGAAAGTATTGAGCATGTTAGATAGGAAAAGAAACTTCCCTTCAAAAGCCATCTGCATATTTACCATAAAATATATATATATATATATATTATTTTCTAACATAATACAACTCTCAAGTCCATCAAGTTTTCAGACACTTGAGAGCTTGAGGGAATGATTCCATGCCACACGAAGCCAAGGAAGTTTGATCTTTAGTCACCAATTCACATAGGAATATTTTAAATCACTCAAGGAAGAGGTTCTCCCCGGTGGCGCAGCAGGTTGACTGCAGCGCTGTGAAGCTGTCCGCAGCCTCTGCAGCACGGGTTCAATCCCGGCCAGCGAGATTACCCACAGGGCGCGCTGCAGATCTCTCCTGTCTTACCCACAACTCCCCTCAGCAGTGTATTTCGGTCAGTCTGTCTATTCTGTTCCCCGCTCTGTCTCTGGTGAATCCTCTCACCCTCCCATGCCTCTGGCCTCTACCCCAGCTCTTGTATGAATAAATAAAAACTTTAAAAAAATCACTCTAGTAAGAGTCATGACTCTGAGGAAAGGTGCGCAACTTCCTCCTAAAAAGGGAGAATTGTAAGTCTAGAAGGGAACTTGGAGAACATCTAGCAACATAAGCTCATTTTACAGATGAGGAAACCAAAGTCCAGAGAATTCAGTTTCCATTTCCACAGCCTCCAATCTATTTATTGAATCAAAGTGAGCTTGACCAGCAAAAACAAACAAGCTTATAAATAGGAATCATTTCAGAAGTGTAATAGTTGACATAGCAAACATCACAGTATTTTTTAAGATTTCCTGCAGGAGTTGAGTTTCCAGCAAAAATGTTTCCTTCACTAATAATAGGCTTTCAAATCCAAGTCATGCTGATTTAGCAGGGTCAAATAGGTCTCATAGTATTTTCAAAATTTTAGAACCCAATCCCTGCTTCAATCCCTCATTTAGAGTGGGAAAGCTGAGACCAAGAGAAAGTAAGCAAATTTCCCAGAACACAAAGAGAATTTGTAGATATGGACAGAAGATAAGCTCTTTCCACTTTAGAAGCAGTGATGGTAACTTTCCAAGGGCATTGGGCATTTTTTTTTTTTTTAAGATTTATTTATTTATTTATACAAGCACTGGGTACAGTCAGAAGCGCGGGAGGGTGAGAGAATTCACCAGAGCCAGAGCAGAAAACAGAACAGGCAAAGTGATGAAGTACACTGCTGAGGGTAGCAGCGGGCGAGACAGGAGAGGTCTGTCGTGCCATGTGGGACCCTCGCCCCGTGCCTGGGGATCGAAACGGTGCTACAGAGGCTGCGGCAGCTTTGCAACCCAGCGCTCAACTGCTGCGCCACCGGGGAGGCCCTGCATTGGGTATTCTTAAGCTGACATTTGAGGAAACACTTGAAGACGAGAGGGAGTCCTCCATGGGGGTACATGAAAGGATTTTCCAGGAAAAGGCATTTTCCAGGAATAGCACAAAGGTCAGTGTGGCTAGAGCTGTGGAACTAAGAAGAGAGTAGTTGAAGATAAAGTCAGAGAAGTAACAACATTTTAAGGACTTTGCAACTTCTGGTTGAAATGGAGGGCTACTTGAGGTTTGTGAGCAGGGTGGAACTATATATCTTTATATTTAAAGGATCAGTCTGGCTGCTATATTCAAAATAGACTGCATAGAGGCAACATTTATAGAGAGAACTCAGATTTTTCCAGTAAATCTATGGAAGCAATGGTAGAGGGCTCACAATCAGCTGAACACTCCCAAGAAAGTGTTAAGTTTTTGGTGGAGATTGGCCAGGGGCCTATGTCTCCTCTGGGCCTCGTGCAGGGAAACAAGTCATGATTGTAGATGTTATTGATCAAAATAGAGCTTTGGTTGGTAGACCTTGCACACAGGTAAGGCTACAGCTGAAAGTAGCTTTCAAATGCATGTAGCTCACTGGCTTCATCCTCAAGTTGCCTGCCAGAAGTATCCTGGCAGAAGACAGATATTAATACAAAATAGGCCACTTCAATATGAGTCAAGAAGATTGAAGCCAGAGAAGGGAAAGCCAAGATGGCAGATTTTGATCTTTACAAAGTCATGAAAGGCAAAGTAAACAAGGAACAGAATAACAAAGCTTAAGATTTAGAAGCTGCAAAAGGCAGCTCTTCTGAAGTTTTCTCCCAAAAAACACCTGCTGCTAGGATGCAGCTGCGGCAGCTGTTGCAAAGGTCTCAGCAAGAGAGATGATTGCTGCAGGCAAGGAGACTCCAGCCCAAAAGGTTCCTGATGAGAAACTTGCAGTCCTGAAGGCAGTACCTCCAAAAACTCAGAAGAGTCAGAATGCTCCAGCCCAGAAGCCACCTGCTCCAAAGGCATCTGGCAAGAAAACTTAAAAGAATACAAGGTTATTATAAAGGTAATAAGTTCTTTGTGCTATGCAGAGAAGAGAGAGAAATGGTGCAGGCTCAAACCTGAGTGTTAGAACAAGGTGTTGAGAAATGGTCAGATTCTGTGTGCGTTCTGAATTGAGTGTGAGGGCATAGTAAGAGGGTAATTCCCAAGTTTCTGGTCTCAGCAACTGGAATGATGACACTGCAGTTACCCAAGGTGTTGAAAGCAGCAAGGACAGCAAAAGTGGGATGGACAGGGGAGGAGTTCACTTTGGGACAGTAAAGTTTAAGATGTTTATTACACATGGTGCAGATATGTCAAGTGCACTGGTGGACATACAAATCTGGAGTACGCAAGAAAGTCCAGGTCAGACATGAAAATTTGGGAACTATCAGTATATTTGGCAGAGATGGCATTTTAAGCCCTTTTCTTAAACTAAACAAATACAAACCAAAAAAAGCATGTAATACACAAATGATATATAACTAGACTTTCGTATCCACTTAAGAATAAAAGTAAGACAATGCAATAAAAGAATGAACATTTTTGTTTAATTTCAGGTTCATTGTGTGATTATGTTTTCTTGTGATCCAAAATATTGGGAGGCATTGATTTTCTGAATGAAAATAAACAGTCACCAAGATACAATAGAGTTGTCTTCTTATGATTTAGCTAGCTTCCTTGCACATATGTGTTAGATTGGTTTTTATTATCACAGTTACTGTATCAAAGACGACCTCAAACTGAGTTCCTACATGAAATGATATTTTAATTTGACATCTAATTACAATTTTCTTCATTTTCCTTGATCTGAGAAAATCAAGATGCCTTGACTAAGATATTCAGAGATAAGATTCTGGTTTGACACAGATTGATTTACTCTAAGTAACATCTTGCCTTTGCCCTTAAAGAGCAATTCAGAAAATACACAAAAGATGTGTTTCATGAGTATGTAATACCCATTGGCAAGCAATTTAGGGATCAATTAATTATCACCAAAATTTTTTCTATTAAGTATTTAGCTTATATCTCTATGGTAAAATCACTAATGAAAGACACATATGTTCGTTTCATTTCCCTTAAGAGGGTACATATTAGATTGTTTAAATTCGCTCTCTATAAACATGTTTAGATCTCTCACATCTAGAATATTTATATAAAACTTCCCACCTAGATTTAGGGATCCCCCCCTTTAAAAAAAAATGATGTCTAATTAGTATCTATTCCTGGAAGGAAAAATTTCCCTACTGATTTTATTTTAGACTGAGAAAATAATGAATAATTAGAACAGAGTTGAAGGAGACACTTAACATGCAAAGAATCTTTGGGAAAGAACTAAGGTTAGTTCCACTGCTAGTCTTTCAAAAGTAAATTCAGACAGGATTGACTGACTTGTCTGCTTTCTCTGCAGATTCCTGCCTCCCCCGCAAAAAGGTACTTAGGATATATTTAAAAGAGATGGAAGATAATAAAACAATACTAAAAGCAATTCAAGTGGAGGCAGCTGTTGGATTTATTTTGTTTTGGCAGTGCAAAAAGGTAACTAAAAACAGAAAGGCATATGGAAGGGAAAAAAACAAAATTAACAAAAGGCATAAGCCGCCCAAATATCCAAAATACATGCTGAAAAATCAAAACACTTTATGCACAGACCATCGTTAGTGAATAAACAATCTGTACATGACATGTGTTCCCCTTTCCTACTCTTATTGTGACAGCCTCAACTGTCTTACATTAGTCATTCAGCCAACGAAAGCATCCCCTCTATCCCTGCACCATGCTAGGCACTGATGATGATACAGCAGGGAAATCGCTTGAGCTGGTGGAGTTTTCATTCTAGTGTGAAATATACATATTAAAGTATGCAGTTGTACACCCATTCATGATAAAAGCCCTTGAAATTCTTGGGATACAAGGAACATACCTCCACATCATAAAGGCCATATATGACAAGCCAACAGCCAGTATCATTCTCAATGGCGAAAAGCTGAAAGCATTCCCATTAAGATCTGCAACGAGACAAGGATGTCCACTCTCACCACTGCTTTTCAATATAATACTGGAAGTCCTAGCCAGAGCAATAAGACAAGAGAAAGACATACAAAGAATCCAAATAGGAAAAGAAGAAGTCAAACTATCACTATTCGCAGATATGTATATGATAATATACATAGAGAACCCCAAAAACCCCACAGAAAAACTAATTCAACTCATCAATCAGTTCAGTAAAGTGGCAGGATACAAAATCAACAAGCAAAAGTCAGCAGCCTTCCTATACACAAACAATAAATCTGAAGAAGAAGAAATAAAAAAAAAACATCCCTTTTATTATCGAAACAAAAAAATCAAATACTTGGGAATAAATCTAACAAAAGAGGTAAAGGACCTATACAAAGAAAACTATAAAACACTGTTAAAAGAAATAGAAGAAGGGCCTCCCTGGTGGCGCAGCGGTTAAGCACTGGGTTGTGAAGCTGTCCGCAGCCTCTGCAGCATGGGTTCGATCCCTGGCTGTTCCTCGGCCACTGGAGGAAGGTCCCACATGGCGCACAGACCTCTCCTGCCGCCCACTGCTCCCCTCAGCAGTGTCCGTCAGTCCTTCTACCTGCTCTGCAATCTGCTCTGGCTCTGGTGAATTCTCTCACCCTCCCACGCTTCTGACTGTACCCAGTGCTAGTATAAATAAGAAAATCTTTAAAAAAAAAAAAAAAGGAAATAGAAGACACAAAGAAATGGAAAGACATCCCCTGCTCATGGATTGGAAGAATAAACATTATTAAAATGGCCATCCTACCAAAAGCAATATACAGATTCAATGCTATGCCAATAAAAATTTCAATGCCATTCTTCAAAGAAATAGAACAATTATTGATGAAATTCATATGGAATCACCAAATACCCTGAATAGCCAAAGCTCTCCTGAAAAAAAGAGAAGGGAATGGAGGCCTCACACTCCCAGACTGCAAACTATACTACAAAGCCATAATCATCAAAACTACATGGTATTGGAATAAATATATCTATAGGAGGGGGCGGAGCAACATGGCGGCGAGGAGACGCTGCGAGTAAGATCTCCCATTAAAAAAAGTTAATAGGGAGGAAAAGCGGCAGGTCCCAGTGAGAACTGGGACAGGGAAGATAAACGGACGACTCCAGCAAACTGCCCGAAGAAGAAAGTTGCCATAAAAGAGGACGAGAAGGGAGGGAAGCGCAGAACCCTGCTCCCCTCCCCCGCCCACAAAGGCGGCACTCTCCGACCGGCAGAGACGAGGGAAACAACAAACCAAAACGCCCAACAAGAAAAACGGATGCAGCAAGTGGGACTGTGAGTGGAAAGGAACTATTTCAGCCACCACACCCCGTGAACGGGAGCTGAGGCGAACCCTGCAGGATCCGCCGCGGCGGTGAGCTCCAGGCGCCAGTAAAGAGAGCCCCGCCCACCAGGAGGAGCCCAGCACCAGCACACAGCCCCAGCCACCCGGTAAGCTTGCGCGAAAGCGGCGCTCGGATTGCAGCTGCCCAGGGCCCTGCGCCTGCGACCTAGGCTTGCGGGGAGCCGGCGGAGGCCCTCCCTGAGTGAGCAGGAACAAGGTGCCCAGGCAGGGGAGCGGGATTCAAAAGGCGCCATTCCCGCGCCACTGATCTGGGCTATAGCCCGCGTCCTGGAACTGAGGGCTTTGGAACTGAGACCCGGGCGGAGGCCCTCCCTGAGTGAGCAGGAACAAGGCGCCCAGGCAGGAGAGCCGGATTCAAAAGGCGCCATTCCCACGCCACTGATCTGGGCTACAGCCCGCGTCCTGGAACTGAGGGCTTTGGAACTGAGACCGGGGCACGAAATTAGGGGCGTGGGTTCCCCACGACGGTGGGGCACAAGGCAGACACAGCACCCCAAAGCCGTTGAGGTGTACCCTACCATCCCCGCTTTGCTCCCTGTCCCACGGCGTGGAAAATCAGCTCCCCAAGGGCTCTAGGAGAGATCTCTGGTGCCACCTAGCGACTTGACCCCAGCACAGGCTACTGAAGGAGCTAGTGGCCAGCTGGGGAGTTAGCCCACACCGGGCCCCTTCCGAACAAGTAGTCTGAGCCCACAGGGAGAGCGAGCACCCACAGCCGGGGCAGACCAGGCGCGCAGAATAGTGTGCCTGAGACCAGAAGCGCAGGGAGTGTGTCCCACATCACCATTTTAGAACAGGGACATTTCTTCAGTAAAGACTACCTGCAGAAGGCTTCCTCAGGAGCCAGAGGTGAGCGGGGGAAGTTCGCCCACGCCAGACCCCCTCTGGCCTGCAGTCCAAGCCCAGAGGGGAGCAGGAACCCACCGCCGGGGCAGACCAGGCGCACAGGGGAGTGTGTCCCCACATCGGCATTTTAGAACAGGGACCTTTCTCCAGTAAAGGCTGCTTGAAACTGACAGATGACTCCTGGAAGAACCAGAGGGGAACAGAGAAGCCCACCCAAGATGCCGGCAAGTCCCAACAACACAGTGTCCCAACGCATACGGCAAATTAGAAAACAGACAGTAGGGAGGAGAAGAACCACACGCAACCTAGCAACTCTCCAGAGAAAAAGCACACCACAAAAAGAAAGCCAGCCCCCAGATTGCAACGACAATAACTTGGAAGAATTTCTGAGCCTTCCAGAAAGAGAATTTAAAATTGCCGTGATTAAAAAACTGACAGAAGTCATAAAGGAAAACAATGATAAGGGAAAAATAATCAACGATCAGAAGAATGCAATTGAGTCCCTAGAGAGGGAAAACAATGGTCAGAAGAAAGAAATTGAGTCCCTAAAGAGGGAAGTAAAAGAAATGCAGGAGATCAAAGAATTAATGGAAGAACTAAAGAATTCTGGGAAAAGCAATGAAAGCAGAATAGATGAAATGGAAGAACGAATAAGTAATCTTGAAGACACAGAAATAAAAAGAACCAAAACAGAGAAGGAAAGAGAAGTACGAAGGAAAAAGAACGAAGAAAGACTTCGGGAACTATCGGACTCCATGAGGAAAGGAAATATAAGAGTTATAGGAATACCAGAAGGAGAGGAGAGAGATGTAGGAACAGAGAAAATATTCAAAGAGATAATTGAAGAGAACTTCCCAAATGTGAAGAAGGAGCTGAAAATTGATATACAAGAAGCAAGAAGAACACCAAACTTCCACGACGAAAGGAAAAATACAGCAAGACACATAATAGTAAAGCTCCCAAGAATCCAGGACAAGGAAAAAATAATGAAGCTGGCAAGAGGGAAGAAACAGATAACATTCAAAGGAAAACCAATCAGGCTGACATCAGACTTCTCCGAAGAAACACTACGGGCAAGGAGAGAGTGGAGGGACATAGTCAACAGACTCCAAGAAAACAGATGCCAACCAAGAATACTCTATCCCGCAAAGCTCTCCTTCCTCTTTGAAGAAAGAATATGGACCTTCCCAGACAAACAGAAACTCCGGAATTTCATTGCAACTAAACCCCCACTCCAAAAAATACTACAAGGAGTTCTAAAGCCAGAACCTCAGAGCGACGAATAACAATGAAAGAAGGCCAAAAAAAAAAAAAAAGTTATTAAAAGAATAAATAAATAAAATCAAAGGAAAGACAAACACAATGGCA
This sequence comes from Talpa occidentalis, assembly GCF_014898055.3. Taxonomy (NCBI): domain Eukaryota; kingdom Metazoa; phylum Chordata; class Mammalia; order Eulipotyphla; family Talpidae; genus Talpa; species Talpa occidentalis. The sequence goes on from NW_026555331.1 coordinate 85,187,559, forward strand.
AATACAGATGTTAACATATCAATATTAACTCTAAATGTAAATGGACTAAACTCTTCAATAAAAAGACACAGAGTTGCAGCCTGGATTAAGAAACAAAACCCAACCTTTTGCTGTCTCCAGGAAACACATTTAGCTACAAAAGATAAAAATAGGCTCAAAGTTAAAGGATGGAAAACAATCCTACAAGCAAATGGACCAAAAAAGAAAGCAGGAACAGCTATACTTATATCAGATAAAACAGATTTCAAACTCAAAAAGATAAAAAGAGACCCCAATGGTCACTACATTATGATCAAGGGGACAATACTTCAAGAAGAAATAACACTCATTAACATATACTCACCAAACGAAGGAGCACCAAAATATATCAGACAACTGTTGTCCTCTCTGAAAACAGACATCAGAGAAAACACATACGTAGTGGGAGACTTCAACACACCACTATCAACAATGGATAGATCAACAAGACAAAAAATAAGTAAAGAAACCAAAGCTCTAAATAAAGACCTAGAGCAATTGGGCTTAACAGACATCTATAGAACACTAAACCCCAAAAAAACGGAGTACACATTTTTCTCAAGCGCACACGGATCATTCTCCAGGATCGATCACATACTGGGGCACAAGACAAACATCAACAGATACACCAAGATTGAAATCATATCAACCATCTTTTCTGACCATGAAGGCATCAAACTAGAAATAAACCATAAAAAGAAGGCAAGGAACTTTCCTACCTCATGGAGATTAAAAACCACACTACTGGAAGACCATTGGACTAATGAGGAGATCAAAGAAGAAATTAAAAATTTTTTGAATTGAACGACAAGGAGGACACCAATATCCTAAATGTATGGGATGCAGCAAAAGCAGTAATAAGAGGAAAATATATAGCAATAGAAGCTCACATCAAGAAACAAGAAAGAACGCAAAGAAACAACCTAATCTCGAAGCTCAAAGATCTAGAAAAAGAACAACAAGAAAACCCCAAAACCAGTAGAAGAAAAGAAATAATAAAAACCAAAGCAGAAATAAATGAAATTGAAACTAAAAAAACAATCCAAAAGATCAATGAAACCAAGAGCTGGTTCTTTGAAAAAATCAATAAAATAGACAAACCCCTAGCCAGGCTCACAAAGGAAAAAAGGGAAAAAGCACAAATAAACAGGATCATCAATGAAAGAGGAGAAATCACAACGGACACAGCAGAAATCAAAAGAATAATCAGTAACTACTATGAACAGTTATATGGAAACAAGTTTAACAATCTAGAGGAGATGGACAAATTCCTACAACTCTACAATCACCCAAAGCTAGATAAAGAAGAAATAGAACACCTAAACAGACCAATTACAATTAGCGAAATTGAAATGGTAATCAAAAACCTCCCCAAAAACAAAAGCCCAGGACCTGATGGATTTACAAATGAATTCTACCAAACATTCAGAGACGAATTAGTGCCTATCCTTCACAAACTCTTCCAAAAAATTGAGAAGGAAGGGACAATACCAAACACGTTCTATGAAGCCAACATTGCACTAATACCAAAACCGAACAAGGACAACACAAAAAAGGAAAACTACAGGCCAATCTCCCTAATGAACACTGATGCAAAAATCCTCAATAAAATTTTAGCTATCAGAATCCAACAATGTATCCATAAGATAATTCACCATGACCAAGTTGGATTCATTCCAGGGGCACAAGGATGGTTTAACATCCGAAAATCAATCAACGTTATCCAACACATCAACAAAAAGAAATATAAAAACCATATGATAATATCAATAGATGCTGAGAAAGCTTTCGACAAAGTGCAACACCCATTCATGATAAAAGCTCTTGAAGTTCTTGGGATACAAGGAACATACCTCAACATCATAAAGGCCATCTATGACAAGCCAACAGCCAGTATCATTCTCAATGGTGAAAAGCTGAAAGCAATTCCATTAAGATCTGGAACAAGACAAGGATGTCCACTCTCACCATTGCTTTTCAATATAATACTGGAAGTCCTAGCCAGGGCAATAAGACAAGAGAAAGACATCCAAGGAATCCAAATAGGAAAAGAAGAAGTCAAACTATCACTATTTGCAGACGATATGATATTATACATAGAGAACCCCAAAAACTCCACAGAAAAGCTAATTCAACTCATCAATCAGTTCAGTAAAGTGGCAGGATACAAAATCAACACGCAAAAGTCAGTAGCCTTCCTATACACAAACAATAAATCTGAAGAAGAAGAAATCAAAAAGACCATCCCTTTTGTTATTGAAACAAAAAAAATCAAATATTTGGGAATAAATCTAACAAAAGAGGTAAAGGACCTATACAAAGAAAACTATAAAACACTGTTAAAAGAAATAGAAGAAGACACAAAGAAATGGAGAGACATCCCCTGCTCATGGATTGGAAGAATAAACATTATTAAAATGGCCATCCTTCCAAAAGCAATATACAGATTCAATGCTATTCCAATCAAAATTTCAATGTCATTCTTCAAAGAAATAGAACAATTATTGATGAAATTCATATGGAATCACAAAAACCCCGAATAGCCAAAGCTCTCCTGAAAAAAAAGAAGGGAATGGAGGCATCAGACTCCCAGACTTCAAACTATACTACAAAGCCATAATCATCAAAACTGCATGGTATTGGAACAAGAACAGACATACAGACCAATGGAATCGAATAGAAAATCCAGAAATAAACCCACAGATTTATGGTCAACTAATCTTTGACAAAGGAGCAAAGACTATGCATTGGAGCAAAGAAAGTTTGTTCAATAAATGGTGCTGGGAAAACTGGGTCGCTACATGCAAAAGAATGAAGCTTGACCACCACCTCACACCATACACAAAAATCAACTCAAAATGGATTAAAGAACTAGACATAAGACCTGAAACCATAAAATATATAGAAGGAAATATAGGCGAAACACTACGTGATTTGCACATCAAAGACATCTTTACAGACACATCACCCAAAGCAGTGATAGTGAAGGCAAAGATAAACAGCTGGGACTATATCAAATTAAAGAGCTTTTGCACAGCAAAAGAGACAATAACAAAAACAAAGAGAAACCCCACCAACTGGGAGAACATTTTTGCACCCAACACTAATGATAAAGGACTGATCACAAAAATCTGCAAAGAGCTGATGAGACTCAACAACAACAAAGAAAATAATCCAGTCAAAAAATGGGCAGAAGAGCTTAAAAGAAACTTCTCTGAAGAGGAAATTCAAATGGCCAACAGGCATATGAAAAAATGTTCAACATCACTTGTCATCAGGGAAATGCAAATCAAAACTACCATGAGATACCATCTTACACCAGTGAGAATGGCACATATTAAAAAAACTAGCAACAACAAATGTTGGCGAGGGTGTGGAGAAAAAGGAACTCTTCTGCACTGTTGGTGGGAGTGCAAACTGGTCCAACCACTCTGGAAAGCTGTGTGGAGATTTCTGGACCTACTAAACATAGAGCTTCCATATGACCCAGCAATTCCACTCCTAAGTATTTACCCAAAGGACACAGAAACATCAATTCCAAAGAACACCTGCACCCCTATGTTTATAGCAGCACTGTTTACAATAGCTAAGCTTTGGAAACAACCCAAATGCCCAAAAATAGATGACTGGATCAAGAAGATGTGGTACATATATACCATGGAATATTACTCAGCATTCAAAAAAGATAAACACATGCAATTTGCTGCAACATGGATGGCGCTGGAAGGGATCATGCTCAGCGAAATAAGCCAAAAAGAAAAAGAAAAATACCGGATGGTCTCACTCATAGCAGGAATCTAGAAAACTTAAATAATGGACCAGGAAAATGAAAAACTATAAGAAAGTGAAAATCAAAATCAACAAAAAACTATGAACCAGAGACACTTTTAGGGGGGCGGGGGCGGGAGGGAGGGATTGGGGTCAGAATGGGGGGCGGCAATTGTATGGGGAATATAACAATAAAATTTATAAAAAAAAAAAAAAAAAATGGGTAGAAGAGCTAAAAAGAAACTTCTCTGAAGAGGAAATGCAAATGGCCAACAGGCATATGAAAAAATGTTCAACATCACTTGTAATCAGGGAAATGCAAATCAAAACTACCATGAGATACCATCTTACACCAGTGAGAATGGCACATATTAAAAAAACTAGCAACAACAAGTGTTGGCGAGGGTGTGGAGAAAAAGGAACTCTTCTGTACTGTTGGTGGGAGTGCAAACTGGTCCAACCACTATGGAGAGCTGTGTAGAGATTTCTGGACCTATTAAACATAGAGCTTCCATATGATCCAGCAATTCCACTCCTAGGTATTTACCCAAAGGACACAGAAACATCAATTCCAAAGAACACCTGCACCCCTATATTTATAGCAGCACTATTTACAATAGCTAAGCTTTGGAAACAGCCCAGATGCCCAAAAATAGATGACTGGATCAAGAAGATGTGGTACATATATACCATGGAATATTACTCAGCATTCAAAAAAGATAAACACATGCAATTTGCAGCAACATGGATGGCGCTGGAAGGGATCATGCTCAGCGAAATAAGCCAAAAAGAAAAAGAAAAATACCGGATGGTCTCACTCATAGCAGGAATCTAGAAAACTTAAATAAGGGACCAGAAAAATGAATAACTATAAGAAAGCGAAAATCAAAATCAACAAAAAACTATGAACCAGAGACACTTTTGGGGGTTGAGGGGCGGGAGGGGAGGGATTGGGGTCAGAATGGGGGGGTTGCAATTGTATGGGGAATATAAAAATAAAATTTATTTAAAAAAAAAAAAAAAAAAAAACTACATGGTATTGGAACAAGAACAGACACACAGACCAATGGAATCAAATAGAAAATCCAGAAATAAACCCACAGATTTATGGTCAACTAATCTTTGACAAAGGAGCAAAGACTATGCATTGGAACAAAGAAAGTTTGTTCAATATATGGTGCTGGGAAAACTGGGTTGCTACATGCAAAAGAACGAAGCTTGACTACTACCTAACACCATGCACAAAAACCAACTCAAAATGGATTAAAGAACTAGACATAAGACCTTAAACCAGAAAATACGTAGAAGGAAATATAGGCGAAACGCTACATGATAAGCACATCAAAGACATCTTTACGGACACATCACCCAAAGCAGTGATAGTGAAAGCAAAGATAAACAGCTGGGACTACATCAAATTAAAGAGCTTCTGCACAGCAAAAGAGACAATAACAAAAACAAAGAGAAACCCCACCAACTGGGAGAACATTTTGCACACAACACTAATGATAAAGGACTGATCACAAAAATCTACAAAGAGCTGATGAGACTCAACAACAACGAAGAAAATAATCCAGTCAAAATATGGGCAGAAGAGCTAAAAAAGAAACTTCTCTGAAGAGGAAACGCAAATGGCCAACAGGCATATGAAAAAAATGTTCAACATCACTTGTAATCAGGGAAATGCAAATCAAAACTACCATGAGATACCATCTTACACCAGTGAGAATGGCACATATTAAAAAAACTAGCAACAACAAATGTTGGCGAGGGTGTGGAGAAAAAGGAACTCTCCTGCACTGTTGGTTGGAGTGCAAACTGGTCCAACCACTATGGAGAGCTGTGTGGAGATTTCTTGACCTACTAAACATAGAGCTTCCATATGATCCAGCAATTCCACTCCTAGGTATTTACCCAAAGGACACAGAAACATCAATTCCAAAGAACATGTGCACCCCTATGTTTATAGCAGCACTATTTACAATAGCTAAGCTTTGGAAACAACCCAAATGCCCAAAAATAGATGACTGGATCAAGAAGATGTGGTACATATACACCATGGAATATTACTCAGCATTCAAAAAAGATAAACACATGCAATTTGCAGCAACATAGATGGCACTAGAAGGGATCATGCTCAGCGAAATAAGCCAGAAAGAAAAAGAAAAATACCGGATGGTCTCACTCATAGCAGGAATCTAGAAAACTTAAATAAGGGACCAGGAAAAAGAATAACTATAAGAAAGAAAATATCAAAATCAACAAACAACTGTGAACCAGAGATACTCTATGGGGGTGGGGGGCAGGGAAAGGAGGGCTTGGGGGTCAAAATAAGGGGGTTGTAATTGTATGGGGAATATAAAAATAAAATTTAAATAATAATAAAAATAAAAATAAATAATTGCTGAAAAAAAAAATAAAGTAGGCAGCTGTAAAAGGAGTACTCAATTTCCCCTCTCTCCACCAGTCTCTTCTGACAACCTCCTTTTACAAGTGGCTTTCTCACTAGTGTCTACCATCTCTCCCTCTTCCCAGTGACTGCCTCCTGAAGAGCTAAGGAAGTTGAGTTTTACTGCTCAGACAGGGGAAGATAAGCTCTTTATCTCCTAGGTTGGAATTGGCATACACTGAGCTTACAGATAACTCCATTCATCTCATGAACAACTGTCCCATTCTATGGACAAGTCACTGGAAGACCCAGAAAAAATAAGCCACATTCTTTGCTCTTATGAAGTTAACCCTACTGTGCAGGAACAGATATGAACATGAATAGTTAACACACAGCATCCCATGAGAAAGCATTCAAGGTCATGTATCAATGGCATTGTTTGGAGGGCCCAAGGTTAAGGAGGGAAATAGTCCACCCAAATTAAGAAAAGCTACCCAACTCAAGAATCATCTTTGGGGTGGACCATATACAATGACAACAATGGTCCAATGTAAAGAGAAAAAGATAGTAAAATCACAGACACAGAAGAATGGTGTGAGGTAAAAGAATAATGGCAAATAGTCTGGAACACATCACTGAGTCCAGGTTTGTGTTTGTTCACTTGTTTGTTTTGGGGGCAATGTTTTTTATATATTTCTTGCATATTGATAGCCCCAAAACTTTCCCAAGAGTATTTAAGTGACAAAGTACTGGTCTTCCGAAAATATCCCATATTGTACAAGTTATGAAAATGCTTAAGATCTTTCCTGGGAGTTAATAAGAGTTCATAAAAGGTTTTGTTGTTTCATAAGTCAGTAAAACTACAGCCACATTCTTGATTTAATTTCAAGTTATCAGTTTCACTTGACAGTTTCACCGGAGATCACTGTGTCACAGCAAAATTGAACCCACCATTACTCTTCTAAAAATATTTAGTCCTCACAAAATAATGACACAGATATCAACATCATCTGTAATACTTAACTGTATTTTAATTTTGGGTTTGAGATTTCTGTTGGGAAGAGATGGTATATCACTTTTATTAAAAAAAAATCACAGCATCCAACATGGCTGTTATCACTTTCTGCAGGAATATTACAGTTTATGAAAGTTCAGGATAGCACTATAAATTCTTAAAATTAAGGAGGAGAAAGAGAAAGTGCAGAGGGGATAGAGGAATAGTTAAGAGGTGACGCTGTTTCATTTCCTCTCCATGTCTGGAAGACATCTGGAAAAAACATGTGAAGTTCAAGAACCTGAGATAAGAAAATCATTGTTTTAAACCCTTATATAAAATAAACTTAAAACTTAGATTTAATAAAGACTACTTCTTAAATCTTCAATTAAAGAGTTTGGGTTCTTTCCTCTAGAGTCGCATTGGAGTATATGAAACTTATTGGAACAACTGTTTAACAAAGTGTTATATATGAGAATGTTCATGTGAACTTTGATCCTTGCTAAAGGCAAACAAAATTTCTTTTGAAACTCAAATCCAAATATAATTTCAGTGTCATATAATTCTAATGCTTCCATGCTTCTTCAGTGGCAAGCAGATATTGCTAAAAATGCATTCAACTTTCTTTTTTGAGTATTCTATTGAAAGAAGAAGCAGAAATTTCAATGAAATAACTGGCATTTAGTACATATCAGCCTATCAAAAACGTCACCAATACTATTTGATATTAATCCAAACAGAGACATTTCCAAAAGTGACTTAGCAACTTATATGTTGTAAGGACAACCAGGGTCACTGAACTTAATGTGATGGGTAAAGAAGTTCATGTCAAGTCTATTGTGTTTGTACATTAGGTAGAAGACAGAGGAAATAAAATCACACAAGCCTAGAGTATATCACAGTTTGTGGGTATTCCCCTGTGTTCTTAACAATTGTAAGAAAACACCTAAACACAAAGTGTAACAATGGGGTTTATTTAAAAGGGGAAACTTGGGGAAAAGGAAAGAGTTTCTAAAGCCACAAATGGCCATCTGTCCTACCTCAGATAGTGTCCACTAGTCCAAACCAAAAGTGCCTTGTGAAGGACGGTGTTGTCCCTCTGATGAGAACCTGGCACTGGTGACACACCGCTAAGCAGTGGACTAGGACCCAACTCATGGTGGCAGCTGGCGATAATCACAGGTGGCATCACTGAGGCAACACTGCAGCAGCCAGCAGCCACAGTCTGGAATCCAGGTTGGGCAGTGCCAGAGGCAACAACCACAGGAGACAGCACTAGAGGTGGCATGGGCACAGGCCAACAGCACCAGTCAGCAGGCTAAGTTGAAGATCAGGCAGCAATGGACATCTCTTATTGGTGTCAGGCAGAGGCCATTAGTGCAGGTCAGCAGGCAATGCCTGTAATGCTGGAGGCAGGAGTGGAGGTCAGGTAGTGATGCCAATAGTCAGAAGTGAGGGTCTTCCTGGACTAGGATGTCTGAATCCATTTGCTACCCTACCTCTTACGGCTTTTTGAGTGTGCAGGTTTCAACACTGATTGTCATGTTTTCAGAACCCAATTGGTGCCAGCACAGTTTCAATCCTGACTGAAGGATGCTCAAAATTGGTACAAAGGATGCTCAAAATTGGCATTGGGTTCAAAACTCAAACCCCACCACCATGTGAAATATGATCTCTGCCAAGGTCCACAGTTTCATGAAATGGGGGCCACGCTCTCGCTGTAGTGCTCATCTTACAGGATCTCATGAAAAGAGCCGCGATTTGGAAGCTGGAGAGTGTGAATAAGTCATTACATGTCTCAGGACATTGTCCTCCTCGTTGATAAAATGAGAGGTAAACAGTTCAGTTAACAGCAAGGATGAGCAGGAGCTGCACGGAAAATTTCCTGAGAAAATTGCCAGAAACAAAATTTTTAAAAGTCACTCTGAAAGAACGCAAAGTTTCGCTTGCCTCCCCTTTTCTGTCCTTTGATCCCAACCGTTGGAGGGGCAAGGGATGTAACGAAAGGGAATTATTAGAGCAAGTCTATGAGAGAGTTCTGAAATATTTTAGAAAAGAAACAATGTTGTTTAGCTCGATGCACATTTGGTTCCCAAAGGATCTCTGTTAGTTACCCTTTAATATGTCTCACTGAGCAGCGGCTGAGTCAGAAGGGAAACTATCTTTCTCAGACACAGTTTTAAATTGTCTCCACAGTGAGTCCTTCCACTTCCATAACTTCTGAACACTTATCTTATCCTGACATGTTACTGCAGGATATTTTAAGGTATAAATGTTTCTTCTCTGATAGATTTGCAAGTCTCACTTTGAGGAACAAAGCACATTGAACACTCCTTTGCATTTTGGAACCTTCTGAATCCCAAGTCCATACAGTAAGAATTTTCATACAATATCTTAAATAAATATGCAATAATGAATTAATAAATCCACATGGTAGGAAGATTCTATAATAGCCCCCAATGTTCCCTACCTCCTGATAGTCGGGCCTGTGTATTATTCCCTCCCGCTGATTGTGAGCTGGACTCGATTCTAATGATTAAAATACAGGAACAGTGATGGGATATCACTAAGACTAGGTGGCAAAAGAAATATGCTTTCCATCCTGCTTGCCATGTCTCACTTTTTCTCAGAGTCCTTGACCTAGAAGGAAGCAACTGACTATTATGACATGGCCATATACAGAAGCTCTCAGCTGACAGCCACCTGGCAATAACCATATCCATGAATTGGGAAGTGGTTCTCCCCAAGAGAGGCCTTGGAATGACTTAGAGCCCCAGCCAACACTTTGGTTGCAGCATCATGAGGAATGTTGAGTCAGAGGGCCCAGTGAAGCAACACTCAGATTTGTGATTCACACATTGTAAAATAAAGGTTTGGGGTCTTACATCTTTAAATTGGGGGGCAAGTTGTTACATAGCAATAGACAACCAATGCAATTACCAAAGCAACGAGTAGCTCCAAAGAAAGCATTCAGGAAGATAACATTCAGGGATATCCAAGCTTATTGCATTGATATGCTTTGAAGGCATAACAGGAAAAAATTTCCATTCTACTATTCCTCATCACACCTCCCCATATACACACACATGCACACACACACACACACATACACCCCTTCACATAAAATGAACCACAGCACCATTCCCACACTTGTCATATTTTTGTTGGTTTGTAACCTTGTGCAGGCCAAAAGAAAGATCAATCTTGGAAAGAATCAAATAGAGAACAGAGAAGTTCATGTGTAAACTTCACTAGTGAAATAATTAAAGATACAGTTTACCCATCACTGTAACTCAAATACAGAAATTAAATGTCTGTTGCTTCCTCTGGCCTCACTACAATGCAGGACAGGGTGAAGGGCTGCTGCTGGAACTCACCTGGTTCTGGTAGAGAAGGCCGATAGGAGAATGTGAAAAACATCCCACTTTAATTTAACAGTTTAGTCTCACCATGTAGAAACAGGAATCTTAACACTAATTCCTAATTTACACTAATTTACACTAATTCCTAATTTACACTAATTCCACTAATTTGAGTCAAGCCTGTATCTAGAGAGAGGAAAATATTAAGATTGGGAGCAGTCACCCAATGCAGAAAAAAAATCACATATTTGGGAGACACCATGAAGACTCAAAATCTTTAAATATATTCTGAGAAAAGGTTGAAAAAAAAAAAAGCATCTGGGTTTCTCATTAGGGCCATGGTACTCAGAATGCTAGTCCTTCTCTGCTGAGTTCTCTGCCATATGCCAAAGGGTTTGGTTCAGTTTGGGTTTTTTTTTTTTTAAAGCTTTCTCAGCTCACTGCCTTATACCTCACCCATCTGGGATCCTTCTGGTGAATATGAGCAGTACTGGGGGGCCAATAATTCCAGGTTTCACCACTTGAGAAAAAAACCAGCAGTACCTTAAAGTGTAGCAATTATGACCTCCTGCTTTTTCCTAAATGATCAGGAAATCCCTCTTGCAACAAGGTTTCATTAGCCTTAGTATGTCCCAAAAATGCTACAAGTAAAAATTGGTTTCCTTTGATGCTGACTCCTGGAAATCCATCCTCTGTGCTGAATGTGCTAGAAGCTAGTGCAGCTAAAGGTGACCAAGTCAGGGGTGAGCCCTGAGACCCACAGGTCACAGATCAAACAGCACAGAAGTCATATTTTCTTGATTGTCTAGTTCAAAATAAGTAGTAAAGCCAATCGGGAGGAAGTCCCCAAAGGTCCCAGTCCTACAGAAATATCTCCCTTCACTTCACCATCATGTTTTATTAATCTTTTCTTTTTAATTGAGGTAACCTTAGTTTACAACACTGTAGGTTTCAGGTATCCAGTTTCTCACTTTAGCAAATGTGTATATCGCAACATGCCTACCACCAATTGTTCAGTTATCACTCACCAACAACCAGTCTTTTCCCTCTAGCCATTTCCTTTCTTCCCCTTCCCTCCAGTAACCACCATTATGTTGTTAGCGTCTAAGGGCTTGTTTTACATTTTTTTTGTTTTTTTTTCTTTATATTCCAAAAATGAATGGAATCATATGGTATTTGTCTTCCTCTTTCTGATTTACTTCACTGAGTATAACTCTTTCATGGTTCATCTACATTGTCACAAGTGTCAAGATTTCCTTTTTATGGCTGAGTAGTACTCCATTATGTATATATTCCATAACTTCTTTATCCACTCATCTGTCCTCAGGCCTATGAGTTGTTTCCATATTGTGGCTATTGCCTCACCACAATATTGCAATTCTTTTTCCCTCACACCCCTTACCTAATATTGTCCCATTGCCCCCCCCCTACAGAATTTATTCTTAATCCAGCCACTTTTCACCATCTCATCTTCTTCACAGCTACTAGTTCATGCAATGGTGCTCTTTTCTTACCTGGATGAATACAAGCTTCCTACCCCTGCCACCTTCAATTTCAGCACCAGTGATTGTTTAGGATCATAAATCCACAAATGTGCTGATGCTTTGTCACCTGCAGGATCCATCAGGTTGACCTGGATACTTGGCATACAGCTCCTCAAATTCACTCATATAGCTCCCTTTCTTGGATCTAAGACTGCTATTTAGAGAGTGAGACCAGGATGTATTCTGGTATCAGCTACCATGTGAAGACAGAAAGAGGGCTTCAAATTTGATCCTCAATAGAGAAGATATTTACCTGTACCCTTCTCCCTACCCCAAACTTTATCCATTTCAATTTCATTAAAAAAAAAAAAAAAAAACAGTCCTCACAGCAAAGTACTTGGGGCCCCGATCACATTATTCTGAAAGTGATGCCTGATTTTTATATCAATTTGTGGAATCAAATAAACATAACTCAGCCGAGCAGTTGCCTAGCTCCATATGTCGATGGAGATGTTAAAATTAAGTCGATAACACCTACACAGCCTGGAGCTCAAGACTTGAATGAACCAACATGTTCTATTACTCTTAAAAAAATATAGGATGCTTTTCCAAAATGTGACATTAAGAAATGTTCTTTAGTGAACATCCACTTTTTAACAGGCCCTTTGCTAAACACAGGGGGATATAAGGATAAATTAATTATGAGCTCTTCTCTCCAGGAGTTGGCCTTTTAGTAGGAGAGAAAGATATGTGATATGAAGTGATATGTGCTAGATAAAAATCATATCACTGAGCAAGGCTGAGAAAAACTGCAGAGGAGATGATGGTGAAGTTGAGTCTAAGAGTGCACAGGAGGCTGCCAGGTCATTTCTAGAAAGGAACAGCATAAGCGATGGCCAAAAAGGGCCTGACTGGTAAAGAAATTTATCTCTCCAATTTCATCTTACGACACAGCTCCCTCAGCCATTTCAGCTCTAGCTACTATGTACTGCTATCTATTCTCTGAATATGTGGAACATCACCTCTCCAGATGATGTTCTCTCTGCATGAAGCAGTTTCTCCTTGCCTTCAACTCCCAGCCTTGGATCTGAATAGCATCATCTCAACCTTCCAATCTTGACTTAAAAATAGTAACTTCTTTGACCTCCATAAGACTCAACTGTCACTTCTATGTTCCCCAATTGTATTCCATAACTTCTCTACCACAGAATTTATCAGACCCCTGTGCAACCTCCTGAAAACTTTCTTTTATATTCCCTGAATATTGTCTAATCCAGGGAGATAAGACCATCTTTCTCTGGATCACCTGTACCCCCAGCAGATTCTAGCAGAGTGTCTGTCACATAGCAGGGAATGCATGAATCAGGTGTTCAGAATTTCTAGGCATAGGATTTGACTGGAGAAATGGCAAGTGACATGACTGTATTTATAAATAAGAATTAAAACCTAAAAAGATGTGTATGCTTTGCTGTATACAGATGCTATCCTCTGTCCAAGGAAAGGTACAGCAGGGTTATAAGCAAGAGGAGGGCAGAAGTCAGCAATAAGAAGACCTAAAAAATGGCAGGGGATTGGAGACAAGAATAACGATTGTAAGAGATACTATATTTTAGAAGTTATATCTCTAGGACCTGATGATTTATTACATGTTTAGATAAGGGAGTAGGAGAATAAGGATGACTCACAAAATTGGTAAAATAGAAGATCTGTGGGGACCATCTTTATTTTTCTCTTACATGAGAGAGATGAGTAATGTAAACAATAGGATGGCCCTGGGTATTCAAGACTAAAACTGTGTTTATTGTTCATTACTGTGCATTTTGATATTGGCAGCTCAATAAGCTACAGACATATTTACACCCCCACAGGTGGAGAAAAAATTTCAAAAGACTGCTTCGTAATTAAAATAGGAGAGAAATAGGTAGGATTTTTTCAAATAACACTAAATAAATCATCTTTAAATTTCTTAAGAAATAGATAGTAAATGGAAATTGAATCACTGTATCTTGATTTAGGAAAATGACAAATTATCACTCTATTTTTCTTATTACTCTTTGCCTTTTAGATTACCCAGAACTTTACCAAAGATGAAAAACACAAACTATCAATGTCTTTCAGGAGATGTTTATCCAAGTGGAAACACTGAGGAAACAGCATCGTATTAGAGATAAGGAAAAGATATGCTTGGTAAGTGAGAGAAAACTTCAATGTCAAGAGAGGAAATGATTTTCAGAAAACATTTTGAAGAGATGAAAGAGGACAATCAATAATGATGTGATTTCATGGGGTGGGGATAGAGTTTTAGGAGAAACCAGAAAATTATGGTGCTGCATACAAATAGAAAATAACTCTTAAGAAAGACAAGAAAAATCAGAAGGAGAAATGGAAGCAAATGTAGTTAAAGAAAAGAATCAAGCAAAACCACCCCTCCTTCCCCATCTCACCCTGAGCTGGAAAGATAGAGAACTTACAAATGGCTTAGAATGCATTGGAATTCCTTAATTAGGTCATCTAAGCCTCAGTTTCCTCATCTAGGTAAAGGGACTATAGTTAAGATTTATATTAATCAGCTCAGGCTGCCATCACATAGTATCATAGCCTACATGGCTAAACGACAGAAATTTATTTTTCATAACTGCAGAGACTAGAAGTCTATGATCAAGGGCCCACAGGGTCAGTTTCTGGTGTGAGCTCTCTTCCTGGCATGCAGACGGCCACCTTCTCACAGTCCCCACTTGGCACAAGGTAGACCTCTGACAACTCTTCTCATAAAGGCACTAATCTCATCATACCAGGCCCCACCCTATAGCCTCATGTAAAACTCATGTAAATTTAATTACTTCTGGAAATGCCCTATCTCCAGCCACAGTCACCTTGGAAACTTTAGGAAGTTTAGGAGGACATAATTTAGTCCCATAAGAAATGTGAGTATTTATGAAACGCACACTGTTCCCGGCACATGGTAAGTGCTCAATCACTTAATTATGGCATCACCGTTGTTGCAGGCATCATTGCTCCAGCAACTTAGGCTTAAAAAAACTAAAGGAGCAGTACAGATGGAAAAGCAGCTGTTTCCTACTGCCCCCTGAAGAAGGTCCAGCTGCCTAGCATACTGGGATGTCCCCAGGCCTGTTTTATAAATATCATATAATGCAAAGTAGGTATAAAAGTAGAGATATGGTGAGACAGTGGTGGAGGAGGAGAGGGACAGGAGGCAGAAGACAGAAGAGAAAGGATGAAGATGGAATGATACCCTGTGGATTCTGTCTTCTACCCACAAGTGCGCAGCGAAGTTAATGAAAGGAGCGTCAGAACTACCACCTTCGGGGGCGTTCACCGCAAATTTCTACTGAGGAGACAAAAGGGCAACTATGTAAATCCACAGCTTTTTCTACACTAGTCCTTTCAGAGAGACCATGGTAGGCAAATCAGACTAACTTCTCCGGTGGTCACAGACATAACAAAAGGTTGTGTTGGCTTATGAAAAACTTTGAATTTGGAGGACATGCTGCTACTTTTACTGAGAGGTTAATGTATATAAGAGAATAAGAAGAGTTATGGATGTAGAGGGTCCATGGAAGTATGTGAAATGCTATGAAAAGAGTTAGGAATTTTCCATCCCATAGTCTAGATTTTTAAACAAAAATACAGCTAGAAAGCCATTGTCATGGAAATCCAAGAAAATGGAGCCTATCTGAGTCACTTAAATGATCACTAACCTACCATGATATATTTTAAAGCTAACTGTGTTCTAAATTGAAACAATGTTCCCCTTGGTACTACTATCAATAGAATGGCTACCATTTGTCTAATGCCTGGGATGGCAGGCTCTCTACAAATACTGTCTCATTCATTTATTCCTTACAAGCCCTGATGGGGTTGCTTTTGTTTTCACCAATTTACCAATAAGTAAAACAAAGAGCTTGCCTAGGATTATACAACTAATAAATAAAGGTTAAAATTTAAACCATAACTGACTTGCAAAAACATTGTATCCCCTTTGTGCCAGACTCATCATCCTCATGAGGGCCTTGGGACATGTTGGCATGACTAGGTGAAACAGGCCGGCTGTAAAAAAATATGTTGGCATTGATTCTTAAATCAATGTATTTTTTTTTAACCTCCTGCCAGAGGTCTAATTTATTTTTATTTTTTTCATTGAGGTAACATTGGTTTACAGCACTATATACCATTAAGGGGAATAGGTTTATACCTCCTCAGATGTATGTCACCATGACATACCCACCACCTTATTTTTTGATGTGATTCTTACAAATATTTACCTACTCAAATTTTATAAATCACCTGAAAAATGCTTCAATACTGAAAAATTGCTCTATCATTCTCGTCACTTGATAATGTAATGGACTTTTTAGTTTAGACTCTAGAGCAGAAAATCTGAGTGGCAATTCAATGCTATTACTTTTAAGTATGTGATTTCTGGCAAATTGCTTATCTCCTCTTGGAATCTGTTCCCAAAGGAGCAGTACCACCTCTGTCACAGGGAAATTTTAAGAATTTTATAAAATGAGGTCTGTGAAAGGATAGTCCACTTCCATATTAGCACTCAGTGTTTATATTTTAGAAAGTTAATGAAAACATTACCAACATCTCTATTTATGAATAAACAAGAGAAACTGTAAGAATTTTTACAAAGAACTCTAATGCCTGTGAATTAGGACTCATTACTGTGTAAACTCTAGACATAATCAAAGTTGTTTTCAAGCTTCATTGTTCCAATCTAGATTATCTCTTTTTCTCCCCCAGTTATTTTGATGGGTTTTCACAAACTATGCAGACTTCAATAACTCACTCTCTAATAATATACTCTGGATAATTGTTAGCTTCATGAAATGCAATTGCCTATACTTTAAGTTATAATTAAAGGCATTACTTAAACCCTCAAGTGGCCTTTAGAAATCTGAAAATGGAAGTTGAATTCATAAATGCTAGGGAAGAATAGGAAATCCCAGAACCCTAAATCAGCAGACTCAAATTCATGTGAGCTCAACTGAAAGAAAGGCCTCCTCTTGTTTTGGTTATAACCACCAGACTTAGACAACATTAACACCAGTGCTACAATTACTCAATTAGAAAACTGGGCACACTGAGGCTGGGTCTTTAGAGTTCAGTCCACTACTGATGGGGTAAAAAAAAAAAAAAACTTTGTGATTCAGCTAGACAGAGGAAATGCAGCTTTAAAAATAGACCTGTTGAGGAAGGGACACATCTAATTATGAAGAAACTCTAAATGTGCCTGTGGCACCTGATTGAATAAGAAAGAGGAGTATTACAATTCGGCAGCTAAGATTTGGTCCATCTAGCACCTTTGGCTCCTTTTTTCAAGATATTATTGGCCATTGTCAGTGAATGAATTCCATTTGCTAGGTAGAAAGACCCACAAGTTATTACCATGTTAGAATGGTTGAGCACTTGATTTTTTTTGTTGTTGTTGTTCAAGAAATCAGTGAATTGTTTACATTTCAATTTGGAATTTCAATTTAGATATTGTACTAGCCATTCCAAATTAAGTTAAGATTATCTCTCTCCAAATTCCTGGTCTTTTCCATCCCTGCTTAACCCTTCTTTTCTACCACTGATTATATCACATGTAATCTAAATTCTATCTACCCTTTCTAGTTACACAAATGATAAGAACGTAAAACATATCTCCAAATACAAAACTCCCCCTTCTCTAATGATCAATAGTATGGATTTTTCTTTTAAGTAAGTTCTGTTTTTATCTTTTTTTATTTTACATTTATTTATTTATTCTTATGACCCAAGTGCTATATTTAGGGCCATATACAGTGCTAAGATAAATAAACCGAAACCTATTCAAAAAGGTTTTTTTAAAATTATATTTTAAAATTAGGATCAGATGAATAGACCAGAAAGCAACCTTAGAACACTGAGCCTAACTTCCCATTTCTCAGAAAACAGGTCTTTCTGATTCTGAAACAGCAGGAGATTTAAAAAGCATAAACCTGCTTCATTTAAACAACATAGATATGTCAGGTAATATAGAACAAAATCGAAAATTTTTCAATGAATAACCTGCCTCAAAAGAAATAAGGAGCAGTCCCCAGAATCCAGAGGAGAAAGGATCTCCATTTTAGCAGGAACAGTAAACTCCAAGTAGTACTGTCAAAGTTCATGGAGGTTTTGGACTGGTCAGATCTCTAGCTGCCTTAGTTCTTTCTCTCTTATCCACCATGGACTCAGGCAATTAATATCTTTAGTGGTCATCCAGGTACATTGCTGAGATCTCCAAGACTACTATACTGCCAACTTAGTTGACTGACAACGTCAGTTGTACCCCCTTGGAACTCATACTTTCCCCTCTGCCCCAAGCATAGCATGGGATGGTACAGCCAGTCCATTCCTACCTGACGCTGAACTCTTCCAATCAGAAACCTTTGGTTGAGGAGTTCCCATCAGCCTGGCAGTTCTTTTCTTTTCTTTTTTTTTTTTTAAGGTTTATTTATGCATATAAGAGCTGGGTATAGGCCAGATATGTGGGGGGGGGGGAGGGGTGTGTGTGTGTAAGAGGATTCACCAGAGACAGAACAGGGAACAGAATAGGCAGAATGACTTAAATACACTGCTGAGGGGAGCAGCAGGCAAGACAGGAGAGGTCGAGAGGTCTGCTGCACCATGTGGGTTGCTCCCTGGCCGGCATGGGATCAAACTCATGCTGCAGAGGCTGCAGATAGCTTCCTAGGTTGCGTCTTAACCCCTTGCACCACCAGGGAAACCTCTGGCAGTTATTTCCTAAGAACTATGCTGTGGTCTAAGACTCTTCCAGCTCAATCCTTTCTTTATTCTCTCTTTTCACAGGTGTCAAAACTGCATTGATATCTAATGGCTCTCCCTGCCCCATCTTACTCCTTTCCCTTGTCCTTCACAGGCATATCCTAAATATAAATCTCTCCTACTTCAAACCCCATCTTGGTAACTGTTTCTCTTTGAACCTGAACTAACACAAAGTGTGAATACATCACAAATGTGGTATGGTAGATCAGTTGGAAACTTGGGTAGCTCTGTGCTAGAGAAACTTTCAGACGTGCATAAGGAGACATTGTGCGGTGATGTTTATTGTACCTGGTTTTGAAATATTAGAAAATTGGAAACAATCTAAATGTTCAAATATAGAAGCAGTAACATTTCAAAATATATTTATTTAATGGTACAGCAGATAAAAAAGAATAAATCAAGTAATAGATAACAACATGAATGAATTTTACCAGTATAATTTATATGAGCAAAAGAAGTTGCAACAATACCCAGTTCCTGAACACTCTCTGCCCACTGTATTCTGCTTCATCATTATCATGTATCTAGCCAATGGGAATGACTGAGGTCAATATGTCTTTTTTTATCATTCACAATGCTTGATATCATCCTGGATGCAAAGAAAACACTTAAATCTTATTAGATCAAATTGAACAATTAGCATTAAATCTCTGATGCAACATTACTTCATGACTGGAACTGTAAGACAAGAAATCTCATGCTATAGTTGTGACTACTTACGTGTTCAGAAATGTGTGGGTCATGCACTCAGCAAGTCTAGTGTCCTGAAGCACAAAAAATGCAGGGGAGGCAGTTTCTTATCTAATTAGTCAGATATTAAACTAAGCAATTAGTTTTGTTTTGTTTTTTTTTTTTTAATTTTTTTTTTTTAAAGATTTATTTATTTATTTATTCATACAAGCACTGGGTACAGTCAGAAGCGTGGGAGGGTGAGAGAATTCACCAGAGCCAGAGCGGGGAGCAGAACAGGCAGAAGGACCGAAGTACACTGCTGAGGGGAGCAGTGGGCGCGGCAGGAGAGGTCTGTCGTGCCATGTGGGACCCTCACCCAGTGGCCGGGGATCGAACAGGCGCTGCAGAGGCTGTGGGCAGCTTCGCAACCCAGCGCTCAACCACTGAGCCACTGGGGAGGCCCAGTTTTGTTTTGTTTTTAAAGATTTACTTACTTATGTGTGCATATAAGAGCTGGGGTACAGGTCAGAGATGCATGGGGTGAGAGGATTCACCAGAGATAGTGTGGGGAGCAAAACAGGTAGATTTGCTGAAATATGCTGCTGAGGGGAGCAGCGGGCGAGTCAGGAGAGGTCTGCTGCACCATGTGGGTCACCTCCCTGGTCAGTTAGTGTTTTGTTTTGTTAGTCTTAGCAAGTTACTTCTTAATAATCCCTGGCCAGGGATCGAACTTGTGCTGCAGTGGCTGCAGAGAGCTTCATAGGGCTGTGTCTTAACCCCTTGCACCACCAGGGAGGGCCCCAAACTAAACAATTTAAAGGCAGTATAAGTATGTCCATAAGATAGAGGTGATTTGGAGAGCCTACAACCTTCCTCTGAAAAGTCACATTTCCAAAGCCCTGCTGCACTCAGGAATGCCTTCATTGAGAATTGGGAAGCTTCAAGTGACTATACTCTCTACATTCCAATGGTAAGGTAAGCTCCTTTTGTCTTGAACAGAAAGTGGGGGATTTGGGAAGAGGGAAATAGTCAAGGGAATATAAAGGATGGTGGTAGGGGAAATATATTTTGAAAAACTTTAGGTGAAAAAAAGAGAGGGATTTACTGGCCTGAGTTTTGTGGTCCCACTGAGGCTATGTAGTACCCATTCTCAAGAGCTCTCCAGTCAGCAATCGACACAATACTAATAATAGCCCAAATAAAATAATTTAGATGTTTTAAACCTGAAAACTAAACAAGCGACAACCACAAGGAGAAAAGAACAGTTAGGATGTACATTTATTAGCATCCCTTATATGTATTTCCATTGTGAAAATCAATTATTTTTCAAACTTTAGTCAAACAATGCCTTTACACTCATTTTGAATACATGAACATATGAGGTGAATATGTGCTTGAGGGTGAGCTTTGTCTTTTTTGTCAGTATATTTTTAAAAGCTGGCAAAGTGCTTGGAACATTATTAATGTTTGTTGATTGAATGAAAGGATGAATAAATGAATATAAGTGAAATTAAGGCATATTTCTTACTGACAGACACTAATGACTAAAAATAGGCTTCCAACAAATGAGCAGAGTTGACAATTAAAGTGTAAATAGGAATCTAATGAATGTTCTAATTGATCTTCCCTGCTTTAAAATGTAGCCAGTATTTTTTAACCTTGAGATACAATGCTCAGCAAATTAGTAGACTGTCCTTGTGCAAAAATCACTTTAATCAATCTAATAGTTTGTCTATTCTACTGTAGACTTTAAGACCTCTGCCAAATTAGTGTTTTGTTAGTCTTAGCAACAGTTACCTCTTAATAATAGATTCATATAGAGAAGTTTAGTTTAGCACTTTGAACTTCTGTGAAAATAGAGAGCATATGTTAAATTAAAAAAAAAAAAAACTCTCTACAGTTAATAAAGCTGGAAGAGAAAAGAAGACTCTCATTCTTTCTTTGTGATTCTACCATCAAGAAAACAGTACAACTTCATGTCTAAATCAGGTTTTAACAAGATATTTTCTAAATACCTATTCTTTGTCTTCAGTTTTATACAAATCTCAAGACAATGGGCACTAAACATTCAACCCATTGAAAAGTTTGATACCATCTAGACAAGGTTTGCTAAGAGGTACTTAAACAAAGATGATTTTTTTTGACCTAATTAGTCCGCTTACCTCCACCCTATAAAGGAGGGTGGAGGCTGAAGAAGAAGTGGAATTTTAAAATAGGATTTTGTGAAAGAGCTGCTGGTAAGTGTTAAGTCCCAGATACCCCCTCCCTTCCTAGGTGCTGACAGGACAATGCACTATCTAACAAGCTGACTACAAAACTCCTCTAATGAAGACAAAGAAACATTGCTGCAAAGAAAGATTGCCATCATTTCTTTGTGCAAACCATGTGTAAGTTCACTGAATGCAAGAGAAAAAAAAAAAGTAGACTGTAGGATCTTCTGAATATTGCCTCACAATACACAGTAACCCTAACAAAGGAGTGTTGTACTTTATACCTTGGGACTCAGGGAGAACATCAGCCAAGCAAGCAATTGCAATGATGAATATCCCTGTATATCAAAGGAACTGCAGGTTAGATACCCCAGTGACTTGGAGTTAGAAAGTGGGCAATTTTCAAATAATGCACTAAAGTTTGCCAGGAGAAAGTGTCAGTTTTCTAAAACCTGCCAAAAGCAAAGAGCACAGACATCAGCTAATTTCAGGACTAATCAAGCAGTACCTTTCCTTTCTTCTGACCTCCTCTTGTCCCTCAGCCCCCTCCTTGGCCAAAGGTCACAGCAAGATGGGGGGAAGAAGAGACATCGAAGCAGGAAGTGGGAAATCTGAGACAAAGCTCACTGGGTCCGCTGTCATCTCTGGCAGACCTAGGAGAGAAGCTTCAATTTCAAACAAGATTAAGGTTATTACAAAGAAGTGAACATTTTAATGACCAAAATAAAACCTCTTGGGTGACGAGAACACAAAGGTTTTCTCATTATTCAAGAGAGACCAGAAGAACTGCTGTACTCTCCCCCAAATTTATCCAGGGACAGGAAAGAATTTGTCCCACTGAGCAGCTTGGAAGGGGAAGTGAGGAGAAGATATTAAATCTGTCTTGTGACTCCATTCCATGAGTCCTGCTCATTCACTGTAGCAACTTTATTTTGCCACGTCAAAAATGTCAATACTTTCTGTTTTCTGGTCTTCCTAATAAGTATGCCAAGAGCAAATGAAGAAAGGGATGCACTAAGTGTAGTTCAGTGGGAAGAAGCACCAGCCATGGAAGGTCCCTCCCTGTCTTTTCTGCCCAGTCCTGCTGAAGTAGCCCAGTCCCTCATCGAATCAGACTCAAGCGAGCAAACAATAGTGTGAATTCATCTTGCTGCCTGGAATTCATCCCAGCTGAGAATGATTTTGTTGTCTTCCTCCCCAGCCCTATGATCTCCCCTAACACCCCATTCTGACTATTTTCTGACGTGTAGTGGTAGTCTGCTTTTTTGGAGAGACCTGGCCCTCTGTCCCACCTGCTTGCCCTGAGATAGGGTCATTCTCCCCATCAACTAATCTCCTAGACTCTTAAACTTACACCACTTGACTAGTTAGTTCTCTCCACCATCTGTTCTCCCTCGGCCCCGCCCCACTGACCAGATCCGACCTCTTTATAGCAACACTCGCCCACACTAGGCCTGTGCATGCCACACAGGCAGGGAAGAGCCTGCCTCCACACAGCCTTTCCCAACTCTGACATCAGCCTCTACCCATCAGCCTTTGCTACTGAAGTCCCAGTTTGCTTTGTGACTGAACCCAAAGAATGAACGAAAAAAGAACTTGGAGTGACTCATTTGCAACTATTTCTTGTCATTAAAAGTGGCACAACCATTAAGGAAGAAAGGTGGGAGGTAAAAATTGAGGCCTTAAAAGGTAACTTTCTGTTATCATGTGAGACTAGGAAAGTAGCTACAAAGTGTTCTTAATGTTCCTCACTGGTTATCATTTTAAATCAGACTCAGACCAGGGAGATGCAAGGATAATCATGAAATATGAGGCGCACTGCTGCTGAGCCCGTTAGTTCCAAATGTGTTCATTTATTCATTTGTAGTAACAGCCTGGAAATCAGTGGAGTGGTCTCTAGAAAGTAAAGGAGTAAAATAATTTTCCAACTCTCCTAGTCACAGGGCTAATTCAAGTTTCAAGAGCAACACTAACTTGCTTAAAGTGCCATAAAAAGGAAGAGAGAGAGAGTGGAAATTCCATCCTGCTTTAATCACTGTCCACTGCAAGTTTCCTTAATGATTTCCAGCTGCCTGCATTGAGATTGTTGCTTTAACAGAACTTTCATACAAACTTGGAACATTTTAATGTACCAAAAAAAGAGTTTGCTTTGCCCGCAACTGCATGCTAACCAAAAGCAGATTTCGTTTGGATTATGTAAGACTGTGATGAGCTGGAAGGGGGCAGAGGAGCGGTGAGGAGGGAGGCATCCCCCTCTGCCTTTTGCAGTGTCTGCAAACCAGTCCATGAAGAAAAAAAAAAAGCAAAAATTCGGGGTCCACACCTTTTTGGAAGCCTAAGCATGCTTTTTACTTGAACATACCACCACAAGTTGAAGTGAAGAGACACTCTTCAGAATTTAGCTACCATGAAAGAATTCATAGTGTACAGTGTGTGTGTGTGTGTGTGTGTGTGTGTGTGTGTGTTCACTCCCCCGTGCTTCTGCAGTGAATTAGAATGAAAGTACAAACAGCCAGAATGATGCTGGCCAAAAAGTCTGTAACTCTAAATTATCCATTTATTTGCCTGGAAAAAGGAGCAGAGATCATATAATAAAAAGTTAGATACTGATATTTGCGTCAGGGATTTTGTGAAAAATCAAGAGTTTGAGGTTTGATTTCCATTAAGGTCCCAATTTTCTTTCTAATAAGGTTGTATGCTCTTTAGAAACAAAAGCAACAATCTCTTAGTAATCTTTGTCTTCCTCTACAGCTAGTTGCTCTAGCATATTGTAGGTCTTCAATGAAGATATAATAAAGCAAATAAAGGAAAACTCTCAGAGACTGAGGTTCATTAAGGTAGGATGCATGAAAGGAGAAAATATAAATTTCTTGAGAGGAATTAAATAATAGACTATTTCATCTCCATGATTCCAAAAATCTACCATGTTTTTACATATTAGGTTTTCTTCATAGTTATAGGTCTTCTTTTGTCATATACATGACAGAAAGGAACTTTTATAGGTTCTCAAATTTTTATCCTGGATGACTGAATATTCTCCTTTAGAAAGGAGTTCTAGAAATGGACCTGTTAGCATTTTTTCTCGCCCACCATATGAGTAAGAAAGCATTCTACAGGTCTGCACAAAATCTCTAATTTTTCACATTGAATCCTTTTTGGCGTGTGTGTGTGTGGGGCTGTTAACCATATTAATAAATTCATAACAATTTCCTATTTAAAATCCACAAACGGTCCGGGGGTGGGGGCCCAGGAAAGAGTAGCAATGTAATCTTTCAGTCACATCTCATCCTCATCCTCAACCTCATTCATTTCAACAAGTATTTTTTGAGTACTTAGGGTGGAGCAGATGTTGAAAATCCCATGTGATATTCCTAGTAAATCTTACTTTCCATCATGAATAGATATTTGGAGGCTCCAGAATGTCAACCTAAAATGGTCCTGGCGATAATGATCTGGTTGGCTGGCAAGGATGCCAATGTTTTTCCTGTAGCTGCACATGGATATTGAGCCCACTGTTGGACTTGCATTGCATCTTGATTTGATGGATTTAGAGGGTTAAATTCCCCATTGAGGATCTTGTTTTAGTAAAGTATGCAGCTTTTTTTTTAAATATTAATTTAGGCATACAAGAACTAGGATACAGGCCACAGGTATTGGGGAGTGAGAGGATTCACCAGAGACAGGGTGGGGAACAGATTGACTAAAGTACACTGCTGAGGGGAGTAGTGGACAAGTCAGGAGAGGTCTGCTGTGCCATGTGGATAGCTCCCTGGCCGGGGATCGAACTCATGCTGCAGTGGCTGCAGATAGCTTCATAGGTTGCATCTTAACCCCTTGCTCCATGAGGGAGCCCCAAAGTTTACCACTTTTATTCCAAGTCTTTCAATATTATTCTCAAGTTCTAGTAACAAAAATTGTACAAAGAACTCTAATGTGAGTAAACACAGAAATGAAGACAAATTAATCAGTTTGTAATTGCTAGGTTTTGCCTACTTGTAAACCCCAGTAATTATGCTTGCTTTTTTGAACAAATTCACTGCTGTTCTTTTAATTTCTTATGGCTGGATAATTTCAGTTGACTCTCAATGCAAACATTAATTTTCAAAAAAAGATTCTGCAAAGGAAAGCAGTTGATAATACAGAGAGTGAGCACGTTATGTCTGTCCTGGCCCTTCCATTTGCATAGTCTTCTTATACATGCCTCCTCCTCTTGTTTTGTATCTCATTTTTCTTTCCACTAACTGTATTAATATATAAAATAATAGTCATAAATATTCCTGTGGCACATTATATTTTCCTTTTATGTTCTGTGTTTTACCTTCCTGACTGGATTATAAGTCTCTTAATTATAAAAGCTGTGTCTAGTTTACCTTTGCATCTCAATGACTAGCATCTGGTACCTAGAAAAAGTTTGTCTAATGAATGCATTGAACTCTGGAATAAAGATATAAAATAAATCTTTAAAACCTTAGTAAATGAATTCAAAAGTATCAGATAAATTATTAGCAAGTCCTCAAGTCTAACAGTCCTAGAAGGTCCACTAGGGAGGGACAGCATAACCCCATAAGTGTGTAAACACAGCTGTTGTACTCTTTAGGATATGATTAGTTTTGATTTATTGCACACGTCCACCTGCAAGGCTTCTCAGAGCACATAGAGTATAATCTCCAAAGTCACCTAGTGACAAGTGAGTCCCTCAGTTCCATTGCTCACCTGGATCAGCAGCCCTCATTTATCTCTCAGGCAGCTCAGGACTGCTCTTGCCTCAAGGCCCACAAACTTAGACTTTGTCAAATGAAATGGGCAGTAATTTACAATGTAAGTATCTTTTATAGAAACATGAATTATTCCTCTTCTTCATCTTTTTTCCTCAGAAAATAAAACCCTGAAATTATAGACCACAAATAGATTTATAGTTAGTACATTTTAAGAAGAAATGTATGTGATGCTATCATTGCTCACAAGGAAGATGAGGCAAGGAATTGAAAGGATCCAAGCAAACACATCAGGACATCTCCCAAAAGGACCCAGAATACATGCATTAGCTGCATATGGGTCATAGTAGAAGATTCCAGAAGAAAGGAGGGAAATCAGGTAAAACTCAATTTTCATATCAAGTAGACATAAAATAAGAAGGAAAGACAGAATGTCCACGGGGACGCCATGCTCCCTAAGGAATTAAGAAACTAAATATTGGTCCTCCCTGGTGGTGCAAGGGGTTAAGCACAGCACTATGAAGCAATCCGCAGCCTCTACAGCACGAGTTCGATCTCCGGGCCGGCCAGAGAGCTAGCCCACATGGTGCAGCAGACCTCTCCTGACTTGCCCACTGCTCCCCTCAGCAGTGTATTTCAGTCAGTCTGCCTGTTCTGTTCCCCACTCTGTCTCTGGTGAATCCTCTCACCCCTTATGCCTTTGGCCTGTACCCCAGTACTTGTATGCATAAATAAATCTTTTTTTAAAAAGATACTAAATACTGAAGTACTAAATTCTAATAAAGTTTTAAATCATATCAAGTTACCTAATGTATCTAAACTTACCTCTTCTATGAAATATGTTCTTATTTCCAAATAAAATAAAGCTGCACAGTAAATACTTGACTCTGTACAAAGAATATCATAAGATGAGAAGTAGACCAACTATATGCTTCCCCAATGAAAAAAGGAAGTTGTCTTTGTAGTTATCTGTCATTAAGAACATCATTTAACTCAGGATGCCTAAATAAAGCATGCCTTGCTATTAATACTTTCATTAGTGTAGAAAGGCTGTCCCCTTTCATTTGTTCTTTGTTCTCTACAACGAGAAGAGAACATTTCAAAAACTTATCCATTGAAACAAAATATGTACCCCATCCCAGCCCACAGTAATGAGAAGCAACTACTAGTTTTGGGGGTGCAAATAACAATTTTTCTTCCTTAATAATACTACTTACCTACCTAATACTACATATTTGGAAGCAAACCTTGTTTGCTAATAAAGACTGCATTAGGATTTAAAATTTATGTTTGAATCCTGGGTCAGTATCCTAGTATGTGTGTGCTTTTTACTAAATTACTTAGGATCTCTTGAAATTTTTCAAAGATAAAATGGGGGATTAATGAAACTTAATAACCTAATAACCCCCAACATGGTTGAGATAATCAAGTGAGATGTTATATTTAAATGCGCTTTGTGAACTCTAAAGCGCTATGCAATATGAGATACTAATTAGCTAACGTAAATGTCTTTCATAGGATTTTTTTTTCTATCATAGAAGACAGAAACTGCTTTGAATCATTCCTATAACAAGAGAACAGATTAATAAATAGATATAATAATACAGAAACAGCTTTTCCAAATCTACAAACTACCTGAATCTACGAAAGACAACTATTAAAATTATAGAGGTAAGCAAATTCTTCCACATTTAGTTCCTTTCTCTTGCTTCATTGAGCTTTGGGAAAATATTTTTTAAGTTCTAGTCTATTTCTCTTAACAGGTTTCTGATGTGCATATGAAGGATAACTCTCTAGATGCTCACTCTTTCCAGAAAGTATTTACTTAGAGAAAATTAGAATTTAATTTATACTGGATGATCAATACAGACCTTTATGCATGCAATACATCTAATATGCTGCAGCCAGATTAATTTCCCCAGTCAGTGATTAATTGCGTACTCTGTCCCAGGTGCTGGAGAAGGTGCCTGGAATACAACAGAGAGCATAATGGGCAGGGTCTCTGCCCTTCTAAATGTCAAATCCATACTTTTGTTCCAGAGCTCATCTTTCTCAACCTCTGACATTTGATTTTGTTGCCAACTAAACTTCCTGAAACTTTCTTCTCTCTCAATGTTGTTCTTGCCTAATGTAGCAGACGCCATTGGCCAAGTGGCCCAAACTCAGCCCCTTCTGCAGCACCTTCCAGCTGGGCCTAGTGATGTGATATGATGTGGTTCTGACAAGTTAGATATAAGTAAACCAGTTAGACATAAGGTGAGATCTATGCTAATATTACATTAGTATTAGCTGAAATGCATAGACCATATACGGTCAGCGCTCCATCCACTTCCTAATTCCTTCTGCTAAAATGCAGCCATGTAGACTAGAGCTGTACTCACCAACGGGACACCATAGGGGACTGGGGAGAGGTTGGGGGAAGGGAGACAAGAAAATGGCAAGAGAAATACCTTCGTGGCTATTACAGTCTAGGAGTAAACCACACCCAGCTAAAGTGAATTCATCCTCAGTTAAGGCTTAAACTTCTTCAAAGAAACCTCCCCAAACTTCCCAATCTAAATTAGCACCTCCTCCTAGATATTTTCATAGCACCCTGTGATTTTCCTTCATATAACTTATATGTTTTAGTTCTACGATTCACTGCATTCGTATTTATTTTATAGCTTTCTTCTCCACTAGAAAGTAAAAGGGTAATTAAGTCCTTTTATAGCCATTCTATTTTCAGTGTCTTACCGATTCGGTAGCATATATTATGTGCTCAGCAAATATGTCGAAATTTGATGATTTCTCCAGACTTGTGCTTCAAATTACCCTTTGGGCATCTCTATTTGAATATTCTGCAAGATCCTAAAAATCAAGCACCCAAAGAAGATTATGTTTGTACTGAATATCTAGTCCCAGTTAATGGCATCACCAGATACCAAAGTCAGAGACCTTCAAGTCACCCTAGTTTGTGCTCCTCCACTCCCCTTTTCATCTACCTGGAACCCAAGACCTCCTGATTCTATCATAACAACTTACTATTTCCTTCACCTTCCTCTTCCTCCCCATGACACTGTTCATCCTTTCTTACTTCAAGCTCTATTTACCTGTATTATGACAGTATTACTATTGCAGAAAATTGTTCATTTACCTTTCTCTGTGTTTCCATCCCAATTTTGTTAATGATCTTCAACTAACCCAGTGTCATTGCCATTTTACAGATCAGTAAAACTAAGATTAAAAAGAGTTTAAGTAATTTACCCCAAGTCACCCAATTAGTAGTGGCAGAATGGGAATTTACACTGATCTATGTCCCTAAATCAGGAAACCTGGGAGAGATGTTTCAGACCTCAGCATGTCCGGAAGCCCCAACTGGCATCGTGAGCTATATGAGTATGTTTATTATGGATGGATGACTTCCAGAAGTTTGTGTATTTCTTGAGAAGAGAGAAAAGCTCTTCAATTCGTCCCGCTCCATCACCTACCCCTTCTCTAGCACTCTGAGTAGTATCTGCTTTATTTTAAGATCTATCTATCTATCTATCTATCTATCTATCTATCTAGAAAGAAGGAGAAAAAAAGAAAGATATAATAAGTAAGGATTCATCCAACAGTGAGAAAAAGGAGGAAGTTACAGGTGATAACACAAGAGGGAGAGATAGGAACTGAAAACACAATTCACTTTGTGTAGATTCTCCTTCGCAAGTTATGCCTTTGCAAAATAAGTTGGCTTGAATTGGGCTGATGTTTTACTTAGTTCAGCATAGGGAAAATTCCAACTTGGCCTTTCCCTCAGGATTATTTTTGAAGAGCTTAGAGCTGTATGGTAATGTAAAGCAAGGAAAGTCAATTTATTTATGCCATTACTCAAAGTAAAAGTTAACAGCCAAGTACCACCAAGTAAATCACCTCCCCTTTAGAACTCCGTCTCTTTGCTAAACAATTACAGGATAGAGAGTCAGAGTGAGTTGTCACAAGACTTTTCCTTTTCACCATTTTTCTTTTTCTTTTTGTGCTTTAGTGCAGTTTGGCCCTGTATTTAGGAATGGAATCTCTCCTCTATAGCAACTAAAAGCCTTAAAACTTTCAGTCTGATAATTAAACTTTGATACCATTTCAACCAAATAATCTCTGGAAATTTAACAAGGTACCCCCCCAAACCTTTTGTAGGCAGGTTTTGCCTCTAAATCCTTTAAACCACTAAATCACTCAGTATCGTGTTTCTCATAGGCGGTGGTTGAAATGAAATATGCATACTATGTAATTGGAAAAAGATTCTGTCTCATTTGCCTCAGCTGTTCTTCCTTGTTGGAAATGCAAAGGGAAAGAAGGCAGAAAGAATACCTTCCTGCTGACAGTTTAGAAGAAAAACCATCATCACAGAGCCACACCAGCAGGGGAGGAGGCAGGCTTCTAATAAGGCCCCTAGACCTTACAGTGTTCATCATGGGCCCTTGATCCTGAATGAGAAAAGTGTTGATAAAGCAGCTGGTGTATAATAACAAAACATGTCTTAAATGCCGCCCCCCCCCACTCATTGACTCTCTTCCTTTTCCAAAATGGTCCACTTTAGCTTTTCAAAAATTATTTTTACCTCTAGCCAAAGTGCCACATGTGCAAAGAAAGAGCACATTCTACGTTTTTTTTAAATGTGTTTCCATATTCCTGGTAATGAAACATATTTAAATGAGAATCTTCCTCATTTGACTGAGCTTATATGGGAGATGATTTAAAATTTTATAAATTTACTAACACTTTTATTTTCAGTTTTTTATTATTTAGAATTTAATTGTTCAATTCATAAAATAATAATAACTCGCACTTATTGCTCTTTTTGTGTGCCAGGCACTGTTCTAAGTGTCTCATGTACATAAATTTTGTCCTATGAAGTAGGGGATCTTATTATCTTTACAGAAATAAATGAAGCCCAGGAAGGTTAAATGACATGCTGTGGTCACCTTTTGTAAGTCGTCCTTATACCACAGTGCCTTCTACATACATCAGCCAGCATCTATGTGTCCACCATTTCTCCTTTCCTTCCCTTCTATGTTTCCTTTAGGACCATTTAATTCATGTCTCATGAATTCTTTTAGAGAATGCTTACTTGTGGGGAACATCTACAGAATATGAAGGAGAAAATCAGGCACATCCCCAAAGTCGTGGAAGTAAGGAAAATAAAGTGGGTTCAAATTATTGATGAAATTCATATGGAATCACAAAAAACCCCAAATAGCCAAAGCTCTCCTGAAAAAAAAAGAAGGGAATGGAGGCATCACACTCCCAGACTTCAAACTATACTACAAAGCCATAATCATCAAAACTGCATTGTATTGGAACAAGAACAGACCAATGGAATTGAATAGAAAATCCAGAAATAAACCCACAGATTTATGGTCAACTAATCTTTGACAAAGGAGCAAAGACTATGCATTGGAGCAAAGAAAGTTTGTTCAATAAATGGTTCTGGGAAAACTGGGTCGCTACATGCAAAAGAATGAAACTTGACCACTACCTCACACCATACACAAAAATCAACTCAAAATGGATTAAAGAACTAGACATAAGACCTGAAACCATAAAATGCATAGAAGGAAATACAGGCAAAACACTACGTGATATTCACATCAAAGACATCTTTACAGACACATCACCCAAAGCAGTGATAGTGAAAGCAAAGATAAACAGCTGGGACTACATCAAATTAAAGAGTTTCTGTACAGCAAAAGAGACAATAACAAAAACAAAGAGAAACCCCACCAACTGGGAGAACATTTTTGCACACAACACTAATGATAAAGGACTGATCACAAAAATCTGCAAAGAGCTGATGAGACTCAACAACAACAAAGAAAATAATCCAGTCAAAAAATGGGCAGAAGAGCTAAAAAGAAACTTCTCTGAAGAGGAAATGCAAATGGCCAACAGGCATATGAAAAAATGTTCAACATCACTTGTCATCAGGGAAATGCAAATCAAAACTACCATGAAATACCATCTTACACCAGTGAGAATGGCACATATTAAAAAAACTAGCAACAACAAATGTTGGCGAGGGTGTGGAGAAAAAGGAACTCTCCTGCACTGTTGGTGTGAGTGCAAACTGGTCCAACCACTATTGAGAGCTGTGTGGAGATTTCTTGACCTACTAAACATAGAGTTTCCATATGGTCCAGCAATTCCACTCCTAGGTATTTACCCAAAGGACACAGAAACATCAATTCCAAAGAACATCTGCACCCCCTATGTTTATAGCAGCACTATTTACAATAGCTAAGCTTTGGAAACAGCCCAAATGCCCAAAAATAGATGACTGGATCAAGAAGATATGGTACATATATACCATGGAATATTACTCAGCATTCAAAAAAGATAAACACATGCAATTTGCAGCAAGATGGATGGCGCTGGAAGGGATCATGCTCAGCGAAATAAGCCAGAAAGAAAAAGAAAAATACCGGATGGTCTCACTCATAGCAGGAATCTAGAAAACTAAAATAAGGGACCAGGAAAAGGAACATAAGAAAGTGAAAATCAAAATCAACAAAAAACTATGAACCAGAGACACTTTTTGGGGGGTGGGGGCAGGAGGGAGGGATTGGGGTCAGAATGGGGGGGTTGCAATTGTATGGGAATAAAATAAAATTTATTATATAAAATAAATAAATAAATAAATCAAAAAAATAAAGTGGGTTCATAATCCTTCAGAACATGTGGTAAAAAGCCATTGGTGCTCCATGAATATCCACAGTTCCCTTCCTTTTCCAACTTTCCTTGAAGTTGGAAGTGATCACATGACTAGTCCTGGCCAATGGGTTTGAGCAGACCTAAAGCCAAGTAAGACAGTGTAATTGGAGAACTAAGCATTCAACTATTTCAAATGTCACGCATAAGTCAAATTCAGTGAGAATTCAGAATTGATTATGGGATTAGCAATATGGAGGCCTCGATGAATGTGATAAGAACAGTTTCTCCACTGAAGTTCTTAAGCAGCATCATTGAATCAGCAATATAAAATACAAGAAACTCTTTCACTAGTGAGCACAGAATTTGGGTATATAGAAGTAGTAAGTAATTGGAAGAGTTATAGAACCTAGATCCTTCTCCTCAAACCTATGCTTTTCTCTTACCCAACTTACTAAGAAGTATGCTTTGCTTCCTTGTTCCACTACACATTCATATCCTCACATATATATGCCAATTTTTCTTAAATTATTGTTCCAGTCTTTTGTTCTTCCATAGTACTGTTGTACAACCATAGTTTTGCCATAGTCTTATGGTATGTACAGTGTTCCAGGACCCTTAACATTGTATTTGGTCATATGATTTACTTTAACCATTGGGACATTAGCAGGGACAACATGAGCAGAAAAATTGACATCTACTGAAGCAATTGAAGGTGCCCTCTTGCACATCTACACAGTCCTGAAGGAGTCCACATAACCAGGATGCTGCTTGGATCCAAATATAGACATCTCAAACTAGTCCAGTCAACAGCAACCAAACTTCAGCCAATCTACAGAGAGATGAGTGAGAAATTAGTGGCATTTTTGTTAGAAAGTACTTGATATGCAAGATCATCTTGAATATAGCTGGCTGAGACCAAATTTGAGGTATAAATCTCTCAAGTGTCCTAAAAAATAAGACACAGAGTTCTGCCTGGACTCTTTTCTAATTATAACCTTCATATAGATCCAAAAATGCCATCAAGTTACTCCACCCAATACCCACACCCACACAGTAAATTTGGTTCACTTTGCTCTTTAAAAAAAATTGAAAAACTTAAGTGCTAGAAAGGACATGAAGAGTCATGTCCAACCACCTCTTTTCTACATCTGTGAGTACCTTCACTAGGAGGCAAAATCACTTGACATGTGATACATGTCAAGTATCACACTCCTAATCACAGAGAACAGCTATTAGAATCTAGGTTCCTGCCTGTTATTTCAGTACTGCTCCCACAGAGTCACACTGCCCATCCTGATTCAGACTGAGAAGAGCACTCAGGTCCATGTGTATTCAGAAATAAAAATCTAGAACCTACCATTATAAACATTCATTCTCTTCCCATCCACCCCCAACAATATTACAATATTATTGTTTCCTTTTCCTTATCCCCTTTCTCTCCAGTGTCTGAATTACTCCAACATACGCACACATGCAACCACACACACACACAAATTTAATCTTTAGTCTTTGCTTTGACTATCTATCATTCTATAGCCTCCAAAAATACCTGCTCCATCATCATTTGACACACGTTTAAAGTTTTTTCACTGGAAGGTGTTCTAAAAATTTTTTTTTCACTGGAAAGTGTCAATAGGATCAGAAAGTTTTTGTGCTAACAACTTCATTTCTTAGGTAAGAAAATTGAGTCCTTAAAAAAATCAGATTACTTGCCCATGATTACTTGCAACTGGACAGCAAAAAGCAGAGACTGGTTCCCAGGATACCTGACTCCTCTCTAGAATCTACCTCTCAAATACCCCTTCTATTTATAACTAACAATATATATATATATGTACTTGTGCCTGAGTAATTATTAACCTTAATATTTCAGGAGAAATTAATTTTTCATTATTATTTCAACACGTTTCTTCTAAACATCTTTTTTTTCTAGCATGGAGATAGAGGTCTTATATTAGAATGTAATCTGAATCTTCTTGAGAGATTTCAGAAGTCAATACGAATTTTACTCTATTAAAAAGACCATCTCTCAAGAAGATAGCGATTTGCCTCTGCACTGCTGTGTTTTGACACAAAAAGATAATTTGTGTTTTTAAAATGCGCTTCTCATCTTTTCATCTGTAGAGCTCAATGCTTACAAAAACAACTCATTTGTTATTTCTTCACTTTGGGTCTGCCTAGAAGAAGCAAGACACTCAAACACTCAAAAACTAAGTCATTTGCCCAAGGTTGGATAGGAAGTCACGGATTTAGCGTATTACCTCTAAAGCATTTTGCTATGAACTTTTGTATATTGGTACAACTACTGCTAACTCCCACAAAAACAGCACTTGCGGAAGTTATACTGCATTCTGGGCACTGTGATATGACTCTCATATGCATAATCTCATTTACTCCACAGTGATAGTAAATTTAATATGTCATTTTATTGTCATCAGTTTACAGAAGAGGAAGAAAGATCTTAGAGGTGTTAAAGAACTTTTCCAAGGTGACACAGGAAAATGAAAATGCCCAGTGTCTGGGAGAGATACCATATCTTTCCTACAAAATAGTTCCCGGTAAGGATAGGAGAAAGGTCTTGGCTAGCAGTAAAATAGTAAACAAAAAAAGGTTGCTGAGGTTTTTCATGGTAAACTGCTGTAGATCTATATACCTGCATATTCAGGGCATGTGAATGTGTGAAGAAAAATATGGATTGTGGCCACTTCAAAAAAAAATTAGTTTTTGATATTAAGTTAGGATTGTAGTTCCCTCTGAAGAGGAAATTGTGCTCATGAATTAGAGGGATGCCCAAGTGGTCCTCTGTGGGACACATTATCTAATGCTCTACTTTCTGTCATGGGAAGTTTTTATACAGGTATGTCTACTTGATGGAAATTCTTTGAGCTGGACACTTATGATTTATGCAGTTTTCTGTGAGTATGTTCTATATCATAGAAAATCACATTAAAATTAACTGTTGAAAATGTATAAACATTTATAACAGAACCTGTGTTTACTTCTGAAAAAATTTTACATTTAGCTTCTCTGAAGTGAGAGAGGCAGTATGACAGAGGTTGTACTTATGGACTTCAAAGATGATAGGTCTTGCTCAGATGTACCCCAATTAAGGATTTCTCAGAGCCTCATCATCATTATATATGAAAATAAATGAGAGCTCAATGAGCTTTATTACAGTATTATTTATATTCCTTGTTATATCATCTTCCAATGAAGGTTTCTGTTTACCTTGTGTGTTAGTCCAGAAAACAGACATCAAGATGAAATTAAACTTGCAGTAGCTACTGGGGAAAATGTAAATGTCAGAGGAAGCTGAGAGAGATGGCGGACTACAGTGCAAGCCTGAACTTTGTGAAGGTGAGAGGACAGGGGTCATGAAAATAGATAATGTTTGAAAAGAACCAGGCTTTGGGAGAGGGAGAAATGATGAATTCTATTTCAACATATTGAGTTTGATGTATTTTTATAGACATCAATCCTGAGATGTCAAAGGAAATGGGGGTCTGATTTGCACATTTGTGAGTCATCTGCTTATAGGTGGCAATAGAAGCCAGAGACATAATGAGGAAGCAGAGGGGCGGAATCTCAAATGAAAGGAGAAAGGTGTCTCACAGCATTAACTAATTCCGATATGTAAAGTTAAGTGAGGAACGATAACAAAAACTAACAAAGAAAAGGCAGAAAGCAGAAAAAGATAGTGCCCAGGTTGTCAAGGGAAGTAAGAAATGATCAGCAGTGACAATGTCACAGGGAGGTCAAGTAAAAAGCAACCTCAAAATGTCCATTAGATTTAGAAACATACCATTTTTGACCTTAACAGGAGCAATCATAGTTCAGTGATCTCCCAACATAGTGATGGTTAGTAGTGGATAGAGAGACAGAGGTGGAGATAATGTACAAATCTACAGGGCAAGTGGGCAGGTTGATTTATAGCAGAGAATGCAAACAGCTCTTCTATTAAACAGGAGGAAAGGAAACTAGATTAGATACAGAAGCAAGCAAAAGATATATTTGGAAATAGGAAGATGAGAGACTCCAGCTTCATCTAATAATTTCCATTTTCCCTGTGAAAATATCTTCTGAGAGCTATGAGAAGAATAGAGACATTGGAGGGTTATGGAGTAGAGAACTTGAAAAAGTCTTTTCAGAAAATGGGTGTGGGAATTAAACAAAAAGAGGCAGCAAGTTAGAAGTCCCATTTGAAGCTGTGATTACCTTTCTAGTGGCTGCACAAGCCCTGCTGTGTGACCTTCACAGTCAGGTCCAGCTGTTAGATGCACCCACACAAAGGGCAGATTGTTGGGTTAATCCGGGGCTCATTTTATGCCTGATGGGTGCAATGAAAAGCAAAGGTGAATGCATTTCATGGTACTGGCCATAGTGTTCCTGAAATAAGAATGCATGGACTCGTGGTTGAGGAGGGGAATAAAGAAAGGAAAAGAAAGATGGATTAAGAAAATGCAAGGAATCATGGAGAGCACGCCAATAGCTGAATTATTTTGTCTTTTATCTTCAAATGATTCTCTCCAAACCAGTCAATTGGTTCTTATGAAGAATTGAGTTATAAATCTTATATTTGTAAAAATTAAGTGCATTTATATTAGCAAACACAACCAAAAATTTTTCCTTACCTTCATGAAGTTTGTATGCTAAGAAAGTCAAACTAATAATATTATTTCTAGAGCAATGCTAGCCAATAGACATATTCTGAGAGCCATACATATAATTTAAAGTGTTCTAGTGATCATATTAAAAGAAGTAAACAAAACAGGTAGGCCTGTGGGATTAAAAAAATAAAAACAAAACAGGAATATACTTACACTAGAACAAATTATTCCTTGTTTATCTGATATTCAAATTGAACTGGGCATCTTATTCTTTTATTTGATAAATGTCCATCTCAACAAGTGAAATAATTTTTAAGATTGTGTTTTCTTTTCCGCTATTTCAACAAATAATCAAGGTTTTAAAATTTGAGCTATTTTAAATTTTAAGCAATTAAGAGTAAATACAGTAAAAATTTCAATTTCCAGTTCACACTAGCCATATTTCAAGTATTCAATATTTATACATGGCTAGTGGATTCTGAATTGGATAACAGTTAGACTATAAAATCCCAAAATTATAGACTAAACAATAATTCCCCTTTACGTTTCCTCCATCAACTAGCATATCAAGGCTCTGTAATTACCACCAACAGAAGGAAATATATTTGAATAGAAAATATATACAATAATGAGCAGAGAAGAGAAGCAGTGTATGTATTGAACTTAAGAGTCTTCTAGAAACCCAAGAAATTATACCCTTTGGACAAAAACTTATATGAAAAAGATGTCCCTTAGAGAAATAGTTTCATAACCAACTGGAATCTAATTTAAGAAGGAAAAAAAAACATATATTGTGTACTTCAGCTGTATATATAGAGAGAAGGAAAAGATGTCTTTTAAGAAAGTTTTTATCCCAACATGCATCAGACATTCCTCTTTGCTGCATTGTAGTTGGAGCTTAATTGCTACTCCATGGAAATAGCACACAGAACCCTGTTCCTGTAAAGGATTTAGTGACAAACTCTCCCTAAGAATTCCACAGAGCAAAGTGTCGTAAAGTTGGGTATCTCTGATGAGCATGGCTATTTTCTCTAAATCTCTCGGGGTGTTTGCTGTTGCCCAAAATGAAAGAAAGCAACCTGGAAATCATTTACTTCATGGCAGAGGCCCTGGAGAAGAAGAATGGCAGGTTGAACGCTCACAAAAGAAAAGGTGGAGGCTGTCCTTTACCTCAAGGGAAACTAATCTGCGTTATATGCAGTGCAGTCATTTTTCCTTGCCATCCTTTTTATCTGCTTAGTTGTGCTCTTCTAGAGCATGTGTCAGGCAGTTTTCTTGGTTTGCAGAGAGAACTCTTTTCAATTCTAAGCCTGCAATAAGATCTGTCTTGGAGAAAGGAAAATATAATGAAAAAGGAGGGAGAGATAATTCTTGTATTGATATTTACATTTCTCAGACATATAAAGCTACCATTTAAAATTAATTGCTTACCAGACCAGGATCGCACTGAGAAAAAGTTGGTTTATTCAGAGGAGAAACTGACTGCGGCCCCTTTGAATCAGAGACACTATTTTAAGTATTCTCTTTTCACTCCTCCAATGAGTCCTCATTACTGGTAGTTTATTAAAATTTCCCTTCCTTTATATTTTTAGGCTGCTGAAATTGAGGACTCATTATATTATTTTTAATTAGTTAAAAGGTTAATTTTATAAATTTAAGAACTGACAAAAACATAATTGCTTTGCAGTCTATAAGTGCATTTCTTTTTTCTTTTTTTTTTTCAGTGACAATTACAGAACCAATTTTTGAAGTTTGAATCTACCTAAGGTTAATGTCATTGTTTTGGAGGAAGGATGGTATAAAAAAAATTCAATGATCTTACAATGTGGGTAACATTTGAACATTGGAAACATGACACCGAACTACAACACTGGCTGGTAGTCCATTTTGGCATGAACTTGGGAGCAATAACCTGATAAGAAAGGTCACCATTTAGTAAATAATCAATTACCTCTATTAATTGGCATTTACTAAGAAACGACAAGTTTTGAGTCCTTGAATACACTCAGCATACAAGTATAACTCTTCTTATCTGTTTATTCTCCTTAATCTCCCAAACAAGCTATTGAAAGAAAACAAAGCCTAGGATGAAATTAGAGTCCAGGCTGGGAATAATTTAACTCTCCATCCTAAAAATAATGCAGTATCAACTCCATCTTACATGTACAAAATTGTTGGGAGACAATCCTCAATGGGTCTCACATTTCTGCACATTTTGCAAGAGAAGCACTGATTGTTCTTTTGTGCTGAACTACATTTTCAATGAAGTTTGTAAACAGCCTGGGAAGAAAAAGATAGTATCTCCCTCTGGAATAATAGTGCTTATCATCCAATAAAATAAAGGTAATACTTCCCCAAAAGCAAACACAGTGATATTATTAACCATTGTAAGTATTTGGGTTCCCAAAATTCAGGGTTCCATTCCTATAATGTAACCCACTGCATGTGCAGGTATCATTTGCACCAATCCCCTCGTTTTTGCATCACTCTGTGGGATGCAGGGAATCGACAAAAAAATGCTTATACCTTAACCATTATTACTGTGAGTAATAGGTAGTCCTTTGTCTCTTAGTCAGGAGTCTGGTATCTTCTCCCGGTATCCATGAAACTTTGATGGTCATGTTAATTTGCAAGTAGAATAAAATCTCAAGGCCTTCTTAACAAGAAACAGGTAGGAAAAGATGCACAGAAATACAGGATTTTACCATTCAAATGCCAGATTCTTCAAGCTCAAGCTGAAGTGGACCAGAAAATGAGGGATCTCTGGAGCACAGACCCTCAATTAGAACACATTGGTATAGCACAAATCCTTCAAGGCTTACAGTGTTAGCTCAATATATAAAACATATTTCTGCTACAACTGATGACATGTACCCTTGTGGTGATGTTCCTCAGGTAAGCTACTGAACTGACCTGATCATGAACAGAGAGTACCTTGCCAAGAGCAAAAGATGAGAAGTTAAATTCAATCTAGTATGAAAGGAATAGTGAGAATTTACTGAAACATATGAAGATCTTGTTTCATGAACATAAAAGTATTATCAGAGCATCCAAAAACAATGTAATTCAAAAAGGCACTAAGGGGCCTCCCTGGTGGCCTAGGGATTAAGTCTCAGCAGACATCATGTCTACGGCCTGAGTTGCATCCCCGTCGAGGGAACTGACCCACATATGGCACAGCAGACCTCTCCTGTCTCAACCCTGCTCCCCTTAGCTGTGTTTCAATCTATCCTCCTGTTATGCTCTCCACTCTGTCTATGGTGAACCCTCTTACCCCTGCTCCCCCTCCCTGTGTACCTCTGGCCTACACCCCAGAAGGCAGAATTTCTTCTGGTGCAAAAAGTTTTTTTAAAAATTCCTTTCAAAATGGGCCTCCCCTGTGGTGCAGTGGTTGAGCGCTGGGTTGTGAAGCTGCCCATGGCCTCTGCAGCGCCGGTTCGATTCCCAGATGCTCCCCGGCCACCGGAGGAGGGTCCCGCATGGCGGCAGACCTCTCCTGCCGCCTGCAGTGTACTTCATCAGTCTGCCTGTTCTGCTTCCCACTCTGGCTCTGGTGAATTCTCTCACCCTCCCGTGCTTCTGACTGTACCCAGTGCTTGTATAAATAAATAAATAAACAAATCTTTTTTTAAAAAAAAAAATTCCTTTTAAAAAAGGCATGAAGGGTGACAAGTATGATAACTTTGGTAAGATTATTCAGTTTTCCAAAAATGTTCTTTAAAAAAAAAAAAGCTAGTATTAACCATTTTCATCTTTCCAAGTGTGCTATCCCCATGTCTAGAATTCAAAAGTGTGCCACAGATATAAATGACATGAACTGTAGAGCTGGAAGAGGTCTGTCAGTTGGTGTTGTCAACCCAGAACCACCAAGAAAACCCACCTCACCTCCATGAGGTGGATTCTCACAGGAATTTATGGGTACTGCAGAGTCTAAATCTAGAACTGAGCAAATAGATGGCACTTATTCAGCAACCTTTCTTGTGGCACAACTTACTTGGTGTCCTTTTAAAAACAGTGGGTTTAAAATGCAGTCTCCTTAACAGCCCAAATGCCCAAAAATAGATGACTGGATAAAGAAGATGTGGTACATATATACCATGGAATATTACTCAGCATTCAAAAAAGATAAACACATGCAATTTGCAGCAACATGGATGGTGCTGGAAGGGATCATGCTCAGCGAAATAAGCCAAAAAGAAAAAGAAAAATACCGGATGGTCTCACTCATAGCAGGAATCTAGAAAACTTAAATAAGGGATCAGGAAAATGAATAACTATAAGAAAGTGAAAATCAAAATCAACAAAAAACTATGAACCAGAGACACTTTTTGGGGGGTGGGGGCCGGGAGGGGAGGGATTGGGGTCAGAATGGGGCATGTGCAATTGTATGGGGGAATATAAAAATAAAATTTATTATTTAAAAAAAAATGCAGTCTCCTTAACCCTCTAAGTCCCCCCTCTAATAGTGAAAATTAACTCAGCTGAGGTGGTATATAAACAGAATTAAGACTGATTTCTCTGGGGTAAGCCCTAGACCTCAGATGTAAAGCCTTACTATTCACCCCTAAGGGATAAAGTAAGGAAAACGAGGTTCAGCGTCTTTGCCAGAGGGAGGTCTCCAGGAGATCTTGGGCCTTGGGGGAGAAAACCCAAGGTAAGAGGGATTCCACATACCACTGGTGAGAAATGATGCAGGGAGAACTAAACAGATCCACATGAGTGAGACCAGCCCTGCTTTTGGAGAATGTCCCTTATGCCAGTCAGAAGGCATTGCTGCCTGCATGCTCGTGGCTTTCTCCCTGACGGTAAAGCAAAAAAGGAGTCTCCTTGCCATGAAGTCCTAGAAGTTGAACAATAGGAAGTAAACTGCTGACATTACCAGGAGAACCAAGTAAAGAGATTTCTCTTAGGAATAACTTCACTGTTCACTTTGATTAAAAGTAGCTGAAAAAAAGATAAATATTTCATTTTTGGCTAATATGCTAATTAACCACCGGCTAAGTTTACAACTTTACTCTGTAAAGGAAACACTATTGTCTGTCTTTTAAGATGCCTTAAAATAATTAAGCGCTTTTCAGCAAAGTCCAATTTGAGGATGGCTATATGTTTTAATGAAGACTTTGACCCCTGGGAAATATAAGAAGAAGCATCCAGAAATAGTGATAATAGATTTTCTGTCTTTTCATTGTGATGGGAAAGCTTATTTTGAAGAATTTCAATTCTTAATGAAGATGCACAACAGATGACAGGTCTGATTAACTGCTAAGAGCTCGATTCTTGTCCAGCAAATCTATTCAGGTTCTGGTTCCCTACTAAAACTCAATTCTTAGGTCCACCAGTGAGAAAAGAAAGGGAAATAATGTCTCTTGCTTCAAGCTCATAATGGCCTCTAGCTCAGCTTTGCCCACTTTAAGTAGATTGCTTGGTTT
Source organism: Talpa occidentalis (assembly GCF_014898055.3). Taxonomy (NCBI): domain Eukaryota; kingdom Metazoa; phylum Chordata; class Mammalia; order Eulipotyphla; family Talpidae; genus Talpa; species Talpa occidentalis. Next base: position 85,230,689 of record NW_026555331.1, read on the forward strand.
GGCTACTTACACTGTTTTTTCTGGAAAGCACCCGTAGTTCTTTTGGGTTGCACTCCTAAACCGCTGGAAGTAGTCTGACTGAGAAGGAATTAGAGTCCAAGTACTTTTTTAGGACTTTATTTTACCTGCTTCTTTTGAGCACCCTACACTTAAACAAATACAGTAAACAAATTCAACGTTTTACAATAATATACTATAGGAAGATTTTGCTGCTAATCACTCCTTTCCAAGTTTTACTGCTAAAGAAGCAGCACTGCCAAATCCAGCTGGTGACTCTCATGGAAAAGTTTACCACAGAAACATTTGCAATCAGTTAAGACTCTGCTCCCATGATGCTTAGCAAAGGAAGCTGAAGACAATTCGGAATGGAAATGGAATTCTATATGGCAAAACTTAGAGGTGAACTTTCAAAAGTCACCCAAGGAAAAAATGAGTCTTTTTTACATTTGTTTGGTGTCTGCTGAATGGAGATGACTATGTCTTTAAGACTTTTTATTCACTATATTTGTGTCTGCATCTGTATTAAACATTATCTTCCCTTTGGCGGGCCACCTAGACTTGCCCACATCTGCTTCTGCTTTCATTTCTATTGCCCTATTCATTTCTGGCCTGCAGTCAAAAAGAACTGCAAGTTTATAAAGCGCCACAGAGGCATGTGGTTGAAGGGAATATTTTCCCTTTTACCATCCCCTATTTCTATTTTGAATTTTTTTTCTTATTTTCACTTAATTAAAAGTATCACAATTGTGTGGATGTTTTATTAATATTCCAGAAAAATACATTTTAAAGAAGCATTTTAGAGTAATCTAAATGATTAGAAATTGTTTTTATTACTGAACTACAGACCGTGTTGAGAGGCAGCTCTTTAATAAAGGACCATGGGCTTCAGGGTCAGGCAGAGTGAATTCTGATCCTAGTATTACTCCTTATTGGCTGACTGACCCGAATTCTGTGTTTTCTCATCTGTGTTTATGTGACTAAAAAAAAAGATTCTACATCTTTGGGTTGTGAAGATTAACTACAAATACATGCTAAGTGCCTGATAAAAATTAGTATTATTAATAAAGAGTAGCTCTTAATAATATTTTGCTACAGTAAAATGCAATATTCAGATCACACTCAGCAATTAAAAAAAACTGGCTGGTTATCATCTCTACAAAATCTAATTATTATGTAGTGGTTTTCCATTAGGCCCAATAGAATGTCATTGCTAATAATAAAGGATGCAAAGGTTTACTGAGGCGTACAAATTTTATTTGCTTAATCTGAGAGAATATGCCCAAAGACAATATATTTATTGTTTGGGAAAGAGAAAAAAAATTGCTCTAAACGCAATAGCATGCTGAACATGTCAGAGAAGAATATAGCACTGATAAACATGGAAGTAAGTGCTGGTAGCAGGAATAAGGTGAAGCAGTGATAGCTGCTGAAAACCCTAACTTATGCCTAAATAAAATAAAGATGAAGGTTAGTTAAAGGAAACCATATGTCATCTCCTTCCTCTATTCTCTTCTTGATTATCATCAGTTTTGGCTCTTAATTGAAAGGGAAAGAAGGTTCCAGCCAGTAAGGCCAATGCCAATCATAGTTAACCATTCAAAACTAAGAGGTGTTACCTTGAAATGCAATTTTGGTTTTGCCTGTAAGCAGTAAAATTAAGCACAGAGAGTCATCTCATTCATTTAGCTCAATCATAAACATAAGAGACAAGTTTAAAATAAACAATCTGAGAAAGATTTTAAAAGACAACATTTTGTTTATTTATTTACTTACTTATTACATCATTGTTTATTTTGGGACAGTATTTGATTTCTCCCCTCAGATGTCATCCGCATAGTTCTCCCACCACCAAAGCATCCGTGATCCATCTCCCCTGTCCCTTCTGGTCTTCCCTCCCTATAAAACACAGTATTTGAGAAGTTTATTTCAACTCTAGAATCAAGCAACTTTTAGTAAGAACTATTAAACTACTTTGATAGGATTTAATTAATGAGCTGAATTTAAAGGTTACTTCTTCTGTGTGGGTGATGGTGTTTGCTGTGTCAGGGGAGATATTTATGATTCTTATCTTTAAAGTAGTAATTATTTTCTATACTACCTAACAATTTCCAGGTACCCCCAAAGACAGCTACACTCATTTATCTATATTCTCTAAACATATTTTTGTTTCTTCTCTCTCTCTCTTAGGTAAACTTAACTTTCATAAAGAAAGACAGATTCTGGTAAACATTGGAGTTTTTCTTTAATCGGTTTTCTTGTCTCCTGTTTGGTTTCGCTTACTTCCCTCTGGGTCATTTCAATGAAATTAGACTTCACCATGCCATGCTAAATAAAGGAAAAGAAGAGTATGAATTAATGAAGTTTAGGTAATATAATTCTTTTAATGAAATTCAGGTTTATTGCTTTAAAGAATCTCTGGTAATTAAAACTAGACTGAGAACTGCTTCGTTGAGATTCAAATTTAATAAATAACGAAGCAAGATTTGCAATTAGATTATCATATCCAGGCACCAGCCAGAGTATTGCCAATGTCTGCTTATATTGTAAGCATGCTACTTTATTTATTCATTCATTCTTTCAGCACAAACTTATTGAGCACGTGTCATTTGCCAAGCACTATACTAGATGCTAGCACTATAGGATAGTTAACAAGAGAGAATTACTTCTTCACTTGCTTATTTCTTAGATACTTTGAAAACTTTTTCTTTAATTAATCTTTCTCCTTATGATCTCATGGATTTTATGCCATGTAGTCATATAATCACAAATTCACAATTAACTGGGTTTTCTACCTTTTTTTTAAGAGCAGGAACTGATCCACAATTCTCTCTTTTCTGCAGTTGTGTGTCTGAAAAGATAAAAAGGTGTCTGAATATTTTTTACCTCTGACAATTTGCAAGAAATGAATGACTTTTGCCTGGAACAATCTATCAGGTCAGCCTTTTCTTCTCTTCTGCTGCCCCAATTATTACAAGAGTTCTAAAAAACAAGTTAAGAGAAGTATTATGAAGTCAAGCAAATGTGCATAATGGAATATGTTTTGATGGAAAGAGGTTGAAACCTCCAATATAGTTCACAGTAATGCAGTTTGTCTTAAGGGGCAAGATAACTTTGAAAAGTTAAACTCACAGATGTTATATAGCATAGGTTGTTCAAATATACATCAGATTTCCTCAGCAGGACGCATTATCCATATAGAGCATAAGGTCCTGGGCAGAGAACTGAATTTAATGGTCCCAGTTATTCCTTGACCTTGGGCCAGATACTTCACTTCATCGGGATACAGTTTTCCCAAAAGCACAGCAGTTGAAATCAGAACACTGACCTGATTCCTCACTGGGAGCAAAGCTCTTTCCAATACTGGGCTCTTTTGTCAAAATGATGAGGCCAGACCGGAAGCTTTCTCAAGAAATCGTCAGTGTTAATATTCTTCATTTCTAGAATTAGAGTTAACACCAGAGTAATTTCCCTACTGAAAAAAGCATTGTTCTGAATGGGGCACCTGTCCCATACACCACTGTCCTGCACTCTACCCCTCTCAGGATTATTGGACTAGAACATCTGAGGTCAGAGGAGAAGGCGGTAACCCACATTAGGGGCTGATTTGTGTCTCCCACCCTAAATTTGTATGATGAATCCTGACCCCCAGTTCCTCAGAATGTGACCTTATTTGAAGACAGGGTTTTTAAGGAGGTTATCAGGTGAAATAAGGCTATAAGAATGAGCTGTAATGTAATATGACTGCTTTCTCTTTTCAAGGGGGGGGATTTGGACACAGAAATATGCACAGAGATAAGATGATGTGAGGACATAGGGAGATAAGAAATGCTTCTACAAGCCAATGAGAGAGACCTGACACTGCCTTCTCTCATAGCCCTATGTAGGGTAAATGAAGATGTTCAGGCCTCCCCGCCTCTGGCCTCTGTGTTTATCACCTGTGGCCTTCATTATTCTAATGCAGGAGGCGCTTGAGCGTGTGGGCTCGGGACACGCGTGCCTGATGGGGGACACCTGGAGTATGATGTGGGCACACATGAATGTGCACACCTGAGCCTGGAGGCCAGGGCTCTAAGGGTGGCATCACACAGAGAATGGGCACACTGGAAAACGGTTACAAGAGGACAAGCGACAGCTATGAGAGGAAGCGACCACGGGAGCACACCAGAGATAGCCCAGAGGAAAGAGCCTATAGAGAGTCACAGGAGGTCCCCAGTTGCTGTCTGCCGGCTGCCTTCTTTCCTCTGCATACTATTAAGAAACCCAAAATGACTAACACAAAGGGAAAGAGAAGAGGGACCCGCTATATGTTCTCTAGGCCTTTTAGAAAACATGGAGTTGTTCCTTTGGCCACATACATGCGAATCTATAAGAAAGGTGATATTGTTGACATCAAGGGGATGGGCACTGTTCAAAAAGGAATGCCCCACAAATGTTACCATGGCAAAACCGGAAGAGTCTATAATGTTACCCAGCATGCAGTTGGCATTGTTGTAAACAAGCAAGTAAAGGGCAAGATTCTTGCAAAGAGAATTAATGTTCGTATTGAGCACATTAAGCACTCTAAGAGCCGAGATAGCTTCCTGAAACGTGTGAAAGAAAATGATCAGAAGAAAAAGGAAGCCAAAGAGAAGGGTACTTGGGTTCAGCTGAAGCGCCAGCCTGCTCCACCTAGAGAAGCACACTTTGTGAGAACCAATGGGAAGGAGCCTGAGCTGCTAGAACCTATTCCCTATGAATTCATGGCATGATAGGTGTGCAAAAAGAAATAAAAGAGCTCTGGACTACAAAAATGTTTCACCTAATTGAGTAGAAGTGTGGTGTCCCCTCTCTAAAAAATATTTAAAGCAAACTTTTTAATTATATCGTAATTCATTGGATGGTGTCTTTATTAAAATTTAGTGGGTTTTAAAAAAAAAAAAAAAAGAAACCTGAGGGGAGCTTCCATATGATGCAGCAATTCCACTCCTAGGTATTTACCCAAAGGACACAGAAACATCAATTCCAAAGAACATCTGCACCCCTATGTTTATAGCAGCACTATTTACAATAGCTAAGCTTTGGAAACAACCCCAATGCCCAAAAATAGATGACTGGATCAAGAAGATGTGGTACATATACACCATGGAATATTACTCAGCATTCAAAAAAGATAAACACATGCAATTTGCAGCAACATGGATGGAGCTGGAAGGGATCATGCTCAGCGAAATAAGCCAGAAAGAAAAAGAAAAATACTGGATGGTCTCACTCATAGCAGGAATCTAGAAAACCTAAATAAGGGACCAGGAAAATGAATAACTATAAGAAAGTGAAAATCAAAATCAACAAAAAACTATGAACCAGACACTCTATGGGGGGTGGGGGGCGGGGGGGGGAGGGATTGGGGTCAAAATAAGGGGATTGCAATTGTATGGGGAATATAAAAATAAAATTTATTTTAAAAAAATGAATCCAATAAAAAAAAAAAGGTTACTAAAAAAAAAAAAAGAAAAGAAACCTGAGGGAATGTTGCCAAGGGCTCCAAGTTTCTCCTTTAAGCTTCCTGAACCGATGATGAACCAACCCAGCCGGGGATGGTTTCAAAACACCCTCAGAAGGAATGGACCCTGCCAATCCCTTGTACTTAGTCTCTAGAACTTTGACATAATACATTTCTGTTGACCGAAGCACACGGTTTCTGATACTTTGCTACAGCAGCCCTAGCAAAGTAGTATACCTCTGAGCTAGTTCCAAGAACATGTAAAAAGGGGCTTGACTATCCCAAGTGACAAAAACTCAATAGACTTGGATCCTAGACTTTTTGCCCCTTTTAAACACCCCAGTTTTAATGGTTTCCTTTTGTGGTAGTTCCTTCATCTCTCCCCAAAGCTACCATGGGCACATTTTAACTGGATATAAATATGCTGATATAATGTTCATGATTTAGCACCTGATTTGCCCAAGTTTCCCACCCTCTTTCCCAGCCCCCAAATAGCCTCTTTCATAAAACTAGTAGTTGGTTGGACTCCTTTTAGCTACAATATATGTATAAGCATCTGTGGCAGGTTATAATGAGCCACTGCCACATTTTGAGAGAAGGAATGGCTTAATTAAAATGGTGCTTTAGGAAGTTAATTAGTGACAATGCGAAGCAGGGATTAAAAGGAGAGAAAAGTAGAGGCTGGGAAACAATAATTATAATTGTTCGAACAGGTGATAGGACCAAGTAGTCAAGAGGATTAGACACAATCCATAGTTCCCAAACTTCAGGGTGTACCCAAACCTCTGGAGGGCTTATTTCTACACATTCCTAGGCCCTGCCCCTAGAGAATCTGTTTCAGTATATCTGGGGAAGAGACCCTGAATTTCTGTCTCTGATTTCCCAGTTGATGCCAATTCGACTGGCTCAGGAACCATCTTTAAGAATCACTGAGCCAGACCCTCAAACACCATGCTCTAGGGAATGTGGACTACAGGTTCTGCTTTTTAGAAATTTTTTTTTTTTTTTTAGTTTTACTTCTGGCATACACTGGATTGCTTTTTGCTTTTGCTTTTGTTTTAGCCTGAATTATCCAAGCTAGGGTGCCAACTCAATGAAAATTGACCATGCAAAATTCAGTCATATTTGGGATCATATTAACCAGGGACCAGAAGCATCAGAAACTACATCTGAGGGGAAAAGATCACAAATTGGTGCCCTCACATCTGGCTGCCGTTTTCTTTAAGTTAAAAACCTAAGTAATGACCATCCCTATATATCCACTTTCCCCACCCCAGTGGAGAATCACTGATTTATGATTTGCAGTGTCTTCTCATTTAATTTTTAAGAGCTATTTGACAAATTCATAACTAGTGGGTCTGTTCATTTTTATATGGACATAGGTTAAGAAAATATTACCCCTAGTTTACAGATAAAAGAAAGGAGGATCAAAAAGACTCTTCTGTCCATGTCAAAAGACATTTCTGTCCATGTCAAGATTTTAATAATTTGTCCCCAAAAGATTAATGTTCAAATTTCAGAAATTTCCCTTAACATATATGGTAGGAACAACATTAGACTGATCATTAAATTCACACAACTAATTTAAAGCAAATCACCATAGAATTAGAGTCCATTAAAAACAGCCTGTCAGTGCTAATGGACTTCTCCATTGGTAAATTATGGATTCTGCTTGCAACTCATTCTATATGATTCATCAAATTTCTGTTTCTTTTCTCTGTGTTCTAAGAATTAATTTTATGTAAAGTGATTTCAAGTTATAAACTCAGCAAATATCCCCTAGTTAAATGAAAAGAAAATAAGCTTCTTGTTTCTCATTTCCTTCAAGTTCATGAAGAGAAAAATGCCAAGAACTGTACTTTCTATTAAATTGAGAAGAGAGATGTGTAAGGAGGAAAGAATTTTGTTCAACAATAGCAGCAGTGCCACATCGCTGACCAGCTGGAGCCCAGCCCAGCTGTGGCCCTGCAGCCCTCCCTTCCGCTTCCAGAGAGAAGACAACGTGGCTCTACAGAGGCGGCCTGACAGAGCAGCCTCCATCTGAGAAACAAGTCATCCCTTGGTAGCATATAAAGCTCTCTCTCTCTCTCTCTCTCCCCCCCTCCCCCTCACCCCTCTCCGCCCCCCACCCTCCCTCCCTCTCTCTTCCCCCCTTAACTCCTATCATTTAAATCCATTTTGTGACGTTCACATAAGCATCTTAGTGTATTAGGTCCATCCAAGCCATCCTTGGATTTAAATGAAAAATTAGTAGCCTTTATTTCCTTGGGGACTTAATTTTCCTCAAAAGATGAGGATTACACACTGACACTTTATCTTCATGAAAGAGAGCAAGAGACAGAGAGACACAGAGAGAGAAAGGCCAGTCTGAGACCAATGTTTCAACCTCTCCTTCCTGATTACTATTTAAAGCACTTATTGTGACTCCGAGAAAATGTAATATATAGTTCCTTAATGTGTTTAGTTAAGGGCCTCATGAATCATGTGGATTTCTCTACAACCTAAGTGGTCATTATGCTGACCCAAGGGTGTGCCATTTGGTGGACACTTCATCTTTGTGCCCCTGTTTATTTGTAGTGAGCAAGCTTAGTTCTGTAAGACACTGGTTAGAGGGACAATGGAAGTTGCTTTTTTTTTACCCCTGGTAAGTTGCATACAGCAAAATGCTGCCAAATAGTGTTCACAAAATTGAAGATGCCCAGCTCTCTGACTTGACAGCAATTTGGATTGGCGCTCCCTATTCTAGCTTAGGTTCTAAGTAAAGACTACTCCTCATCCTGAATTATTCCTTTACAGGAACAACACCTTAACTATAAATATTGGAGATTACACAACAGTTGTTGCATTTCAAACTTCCTTTTTTAATACAACACTCTTATCCTTAATCTTCCCCAAACTAATGAACCAGAGCTGCTTCCTTTGCTTACCACTGGATTTCAACTTTGCAAGGAATTTTTCTGAGGGGAGAAACGCGGTGGGGGATGGTGATGGCAGGGAGTTATTTAGTGCAACTCTGAGCTGAGCTTGAGGGAGAGGCTGTGCTTTCTTTCCAGCTGTTATACATCAAGGAAAGACATGATTCTGTAACCCTTTCCTGGCACACTGCTTCCAAACAAAAGCCAGGCACTCTTTTGATCAAGATTTTCCTGTGAAAATAAACATACAACTAAACATTATAAATTAAGTCAGATCTAAATATGATTAGTAAAATGTGACACTGTTTGAGTCTATGTTTTGGGTGATCACAAGAAAATGTAGAAACACTGAGGCGTTAAAGAGTGTATGTGTCATTGCCTCTCCAGGCGCCACTTTTTTGCTTCTTTCTCGAGGAAAGCCACTCTTTTCCACCGAGGCTTGGGGAAAGAAAACACTAATCTGAAAGACATAAGGAAAAAAGCTCAGGAGATTTGTGCTCTGGATCAAATCCCAGCAGTGTACTTCCCTTAAGGGTTAAGTACAGGGCACCTCCCAGGAAATGACAAGTGATCCCACCGCCAAAGTTTGGCTCACTCCATGCCCTCCCCCATTGCCTCCCCCCTCCCTGCCCCAATATGCAGACTTCAGACTTCAAATAGTTAGAAAAAGTGTTTGGTTTGAAATAATTCCTGAGGTTTAGTTTGCCTCACAGACCACATTCTTTTTACCCTCCTCCCCCAACCCAGTCAAAAAAAAGAGGTAAGGGAAAATGACTTGGAATTCTGATGATAGATTTTCATAAAATTGTCCACGTTGCTTACTGAAGTGAGAAGGGGTGGGAGGGGTGACAGATCTCTATGAAGTATATAACGTCTGTAGTTGCTAATATTTTTTCTTCATTCAGACATATTTCATTGCCTTCTATGTTTTCTTTATATCTTAGTTCTTTTGGTAGTTTTCATTTGCAGTTTTCCATTTTAACTCCATTTTAGCCCTACCCCTATGAAGATAACAACTATTTTGTGAATCTCCAGACCTATCAAACTTTTAAATCAATGTCTTTTGCTTTCTTTAACTTCCAAAGGCCTGGAGTCCACCCCTAAAACGTCTCACTCTGTGAGCCCAGTTTGGGAATTTAGGAAGGACCATTGGTCCTCCAGTGATTTTAATGCAAAGCTTGGCTTGAAAACCTGCTACATAGTATATACAGGCACACACATCTCCCACTTAATGACTACCATCAGAGAAGAACAGGCATCTTTGAGTTTTATTTGTAATTCCATTGCAGAGAATATTCTTTGTTTTTCTTCATTGTCCTGTAAAAGTAGCAAATCTGTCCTCACAACTACTACCTTCTAATCCCATCACCCTCCTCCACTTACACTGGGTACAAACTGCCTTTTCTTCAAGTGATCCTATATCAGGATTTTAAGAGGTCTAAGACCTCTTAATCCTAAAGTTCAATAGTCTTCTTTAGTTTCTTGCTTCTTAAACATATCTTCAGTTTTAATACTTCACCTACTTACCTTCTTGAAGCCCCTTCTTCCCCTGGATTATGGAATTCTGCACTCCCTCAAGTCTCTTCCTATCTCTTTGCCCTTCCTCTGGATCTTTCCATTCTTTCTGCTACAAAAATTCCCCCCAGTCTGTTCTTGCCTGTTTAGTTTTCCATCTACACCAATTCTCCTTTGGCAAACATTTTCAACTCCAGAGCTGCAATGACCAGCTTCTCACTAAGAGTTCCCACATCTCTCTAATCCTGACTTCTTTCCTATAATTTTTTCAAGACTCCTTCATTTGGTTCTTCCACTTTCCAAAGTACCATGTTTAAAGAGAATTAATGTCTTCTTCCAAACCCACTGGTCACCTGCTGTTTTTTGATTCTGCTCAATAGTAGTTCAATCTTCTCAGTTACCAACACTTGAAGCTACCTCATCTTTGATTGTTTTTTACCACTAATTCACAATATTCAGATAAGTATGTAGGCCTGTTGATTCTTCTTCCCGCATATCTCTTCCCCAACCTCCTTTCTATTTCCACTGCCACACAATAAATTGTACTGCATTTGAGGACAAGAATATTAAAAGAAAAATTCAAAATGCTCAAGATAAGACTAGACACTCCTTGAAAAACATGTAGGATTTAGGTAAGTTAAAGGAGCGATTGGGCAAAATCTGATGGGAAGATCAAAGTGGGTAAAGGTGCAAATGATGATAGATTTTCATAAAACTGTCCATGCAACAAGCATGGCGTGTGCACAGACAGTGAGGATTTGTGTAAGTCAAGTCTATCAGTCTCAAAATGCTGCTCCTAACAGTCATGCTTCTGTTACAGTTTACTACCCTTGTGTAGTTCCATCCTCTTGAAACTCAGTTGTCACTGAGTTTCTCTCTGTGATTACATAAGGGAGTGGAAGTGACTGTGTAATTTCCATGGCTAAGATAGAAGTCTTAAAGTGTCTGCTTTAGTTTCTTAGAACACTTTGTGGGAGACAAATAAGAAATCTGACTGCTGTCCTAGAGCCTATGTGTAGGCAGTCTGTCAACAGCCCTGAGTGCACCCAACCTTTTAGTCATCTTTGTTAAGGCAACTCATACTATATATGAGCAAAGTCATCTTGGACCCTTTGTAACAGCTACCAGCTTAACCCTGAGTAATCTCAGTCAATACGAAATAGGACAGAATAATTGCCCAGTTCATCCAACTCAGCTCAGATCTATAAATCAATAATTAGGTGTTTTAAGCCACTAAATCTTGGGCTGGTTTGTTTGTGAGTTATAGATGACCATAGCACAAAGGCACATTGTGTGTGTGCATGTGTGTGTGTGCATGTGTGTGTGTGTTAGAAAATAAGATTAAAAATATATATACACTTACATATATTGGTTCCAAATTATGGATAGTCTTGAGAACATCAAGTAGAGAGGCTGGTATAGGTATAATTACTAGCACAGGATAATAGGTAGTTAATGGAAGCTTTGGTCAGTGTAAGGACAATCATAGCTTTATAGAAAATATATTTTGGCATAAATACACAATGGATGGAGGAATAGCAAGCACTTGCCAACATGATTTAGAAAATTTAGGGTCAAAACTTGGTATTATTGATATTAAGAAAGGTTTCAAGTTTGCTACCACCTCCAGAGATTGTTGTGATGGTTAGATGGGTCATTTGAAAATTCATTCTAAATTCCCTATAAAATAAATTCTTATTAGCAGATGAAGGTGAGCCTAGAGGTATCAAGAGCAGTAGGTTGGGACAGTAATCTGGATGCAGTATGATATGTTCCTTACTGAAGTTGATTGGTTTGGTCCCTCTCTGGCTTTATTTTCAGCCACTTTCTGCCTCATAATTTGTACTCAAGCCATAGCACGCCATACTTTTTCTAAGCTATACCACTCTGCTTCGGCTGTTCCTTTTACCTCTAATCTTCTCATCTATCATGCCATTCCTATTTGTCTTTCAACATGAAACTAGGAATTTGTTTCTCTTGACAAATTTTCCTTGATTTTTATAGTTTTTCCTTGATTTTTAAATGAATTAAATTTCAATGAACATTTAAAGAATTAAATGTTCTCATATCAGGATCTCTCATATCAAGAGTTTTCATATCAGGAGCGTTGTTCTCTGCAATGACTCCATATCAAGTTCAATGGCATTTGTTTGTTTAGATATTTGGTTCCCTACTATATTACAATCTGAGTTTGCCTGGCATATAGTAAGATCTTAATAATTGCTTTGCTTTTCTTTCTATCAACTAGAAAATTAGGGATAGAAATATAAGAGGGACTGAAACAAGTGACATCTTACAGAAAAAAAAATAGCATTTCATGATTGATTGAATTTGGAGAAGACTATGGAAGAAATAGAGATGATTCTGAGGTTTCAGATGTGTATGATGAGGACAACATTACCACAGAGACTTTGAGACTATGGTAAGGATGCAAGACATAACAGAAGACTTTGGGAAAGCTTAGATGTGATTATCCTGAATCGAGAAAATGGCAAAAATCCTAATAGAAATATCCAGAGATAGTTGCATAAGTAAGACTAACATTGAGTTTATAGACCAAGAGTCAATCTGCAGAGAAGGGCTTGCATTAGAATGATGGTACTTTTATCTCCTCGATAAAAGGTATTTTTATCTCCTTTTTTTTTTTTTAAAGATTTATTTATTTATTTATACAAGCACTGGGTACAGTCAGCAGCACGGGAGGGTGAGAGAATTCACCAGAGCCAGAGCCGGGAGAAGAACAGGCAGACTGATGAAGTACACTGCTGAAGGGAGCAGCGGGAGGCAGGAGAGGACTGTGTGCCAAGTGGGACCCTCACCTGGTGGCCAGGGATCGAACCAGTGCTGTAGAGGCTGTGGGCAGCTTCACAACCCAGCGCTCAACTGCTGCGCCACCGGGGAGGCCCTATTTTTATCTCCTTGATAAAAGGTCTTCTGAAAGAAATAGTGTACAGAGAGAAGAAGAGGCCCATCTTTAGGGACCAAGGGAAAGACAGGAGTTATACAGAGAAGCTGAAGTCGGTCAACATTAGTAAGATTATTAATGGTGATGTTACAGAGCTAGTCGCAGTTTTCTGCTAGTCAGCAGCAGATGGATGCCCTGGACCAAATCAGGCATACTATGTGCAAATCTCAGTTCAAATTCACATGTCAGCCTTTCCCTATCTCCGATAATGATACCATTATCCATTCAGTATTACAGAGGAAATCTAGGAATCATTTTCAATTCTTTCCTCAATCTTGATATTCTTATTGAAGTCTGTGAACCTCTCCTTGAAATACAGTTTTCCTCTCATGTCCAACCCACCACCACCATATTATATGATACAATGGCTTTTAAACTGCCTATCTCCAATATCAACTCTCTATGATCGATCCTTCTCTCTGCCAAGATAATTGTTCAAATACAAATCAAACCACAGACAAGTCCTACTGAGAATCCTTTAATGATTCTCCATTCCTTGCAATTCACCTTTGTCTACCTTGATATGGACGTTGCCTACTTATTTCTTCCTGGAGTCTGCCATAAAGAGACTCCATGTTTCGGTCATGGGAAATTAATGATATGTAAGAATTTCAAGCATAATATGCTGAAAAATGAATTTATCATTTTTTAAATCTCCAGTTTCCTCTTCCACCAGGATTCTCTATCTCAGAAATGTTACAACGATGCAGAAAACTGGAAGTCATATTTGTTTCATTCCTCTTCCTCTCATATCCCAAATCTACCACAGTCTTGTACCCCATGTTATCGTTCTCCCTGGAAGAGAGGAGACAGATTCTAACCATTTGTCTCTCATCTGGAAAGAGACTCTTAAAGGGTCATGTTACACACACCTCTCCCATTTTTTTCTCCAAACCACAGACGGTTATCTTTCTCAACAAAATCTGGTCAGGGTTACAATTAGAATGCAATTCCGCATTAATTGGGGTTAGGATTTACAATTCTTCAGTGGATTCTCACTGCTGTTAGGGTAATTCCTTAAGAAGCCTTTCAAGGCCTTCCATGATTGTCCTCTGGCTAACCTGAAACATAACTCTATAAATTCAACCCCTACCTCACCCTCTCTCTTCACTTCCCTAACTTGCACTCACCTATTATGGACTGAGCATTTGTATTCCCTCCCAAAGTCAAATGTTGAAGCCCTACCCGCCCCCCCCAATGTGATGGTATTTGGAAATGGGACTTTGGCGAGATAATTAGTAAGATTTGGATGAGACCAAGAAGGAGAAGTCACTGTGATGGGATTATTTTTCTTTTAAAAGAAGGAGACCAAAACAGAGTATGCATGTGCATGCTCGCTGCACTCGGCTCTCTCTCTCTCTCTCTCTCTCTCTCTCTCTCTCTCTCTCTCTCACACACACACACACACACACACACACACACACACACAAAACAAGATCACCATCTACAAGACAGGAAGAGGGTACTTGTTAGGAGTCAAATATGTGAGCACCTTGACTGCCCAGCCTCCAGAACTATGAGAAATAAATGTATGTTATTTAAGCTGTACAATCCAGGGTATTTTGTTATAATGACCTGAGCTAAGACACCATTCCAGTTCTGAGTCTGTCATTTCCTGAGTTCTTCCCTGTCCCCATGGCTAGACCAAACCCTCTGTCATATATTCCCATAGCACCCTGCATATTTCCTATCAGATGACTCATCAGTTTATCCTGCAGAGGTGTTTAATGCCTGTCTTTTCTGCTAGACTATAAGATCATGAGGGCAGGGATAATCTAATTCACACATTAGATTATGAATATCTCCCACAGTGCCTGAGATGTAGTAGGCATAAAAGAATTATTTAATAAATGAATGAATAAATAATTTAATTGCACTGTGTTACCATGCTTTTGCATATTCCTATTTATTTCCTGTGATGACAACCTGACAACATTGACTCATCAAGCCTTAGCATCTCTTCTTGAGGAATCACCTTGATAATCTCAAGCAAAATTAGATATCTCACTTCTTGTTTTCCAACAGAAAGACCTGTATCACATTGTTTTGTTTTTCTCTCATACATCTCCACTAAATTATGAGCAACTTGAAGGCAATTATCATCTTAAGCATCCTTCCCTCCTCAGTGCCTATGATTCAATACATGTTTGCTAGATTAATGGATAAATGATTCACTTCAGAAGGAAGTAGGTTAAGTAATATTTCTTCCAATAATGAGGAACGGAGCTATCCCAAGTATTCAGTGATTCTGATTCTTCATTGCCATATTTGAAAGGTATTATAATCAAATAAGAGTTGTAGAAAATAAGGGTATAAACGCAGTCATTTTACGTTAGGAAAATATCTTCAGTTAATTGTAAGACCACCTTGCCAATTCTTTTTGTTTTCTGTGGTACAATTTTTTAGTGCAACCATTATTTTTAAAAACAATTGACATAGTGGTGACTCCTTGATGTTCTTTGGGAAATTCACCTAAACCATACAATTCTGTGCTATTTTAAGTTGTGTCATTAATTTCCACCATTCTTTCTTGAAAAATTATTTTTCTATTAAAATTCTTTAGATTATCACTGTCATTTTCTGACTTTACTTTCTACAAATATTTTGGACATACAGTCTATAGCAGCAAAAGATTAAAGTTTCAAGAATTGGTGAGCTATACTATTTCAGACCTTTGTCATTGATTGGTCAAAAGACATTGATGGAACCACTTTATGTCTCTGGAATAACTCCATTATGTCTCACATTAAGTATAGCAATCAGGAGTGTAAAAATAGAGCAAATGTTTTCTTAAGTCCCTTCCTGCTCCCTGCATCTGCCATGGAATTTCAGAGCTGCTCAGTCTTTATTCAGTCAGTTTCTTCAGTTCGAAGGGAGGATTCTAACTGAGAAAAAAATAGATAGCAAATGTTTAATTTGTTTTATTTATTTATTTTTAATTGAATAAATATTTGGGTACCCCCATCAGGTATATTACCACCATAGTATACCCACCACCAACTCACTCATATTATACCACCATAGACCATTGTGCTTCCTTCCCTCTTTGTTCTTACCCCTGCCCCATCCACTGTCTCCTTTGGTGCTTCAGTTCTGTAGTGAGCTATCAAGTGTTAATTTTTAAGCTTGTCTTTCTCTATTACTTTAGTTACTTTATATTCCACCTATTAGTGACGCCATAAAGTATTTACCTTTCTCCTTCTGACTTATTTCACTTAGCGTTATCCCTCCAAGCTCGGTCCATGCTGCCACAAATGGCATTAGTTAATCTTTTTTGATTGAATAATATTCCATGTGTATGTATACCTAGCACATCTTCTTTTTTAAAGATTTATTTATTTATGCATACAAGAACTGGGGTACAGGCCAGAGGTGGAGGGTGAGACGATTCACCAGAGACAGAGTGGGGAGCAGAAGAGGTGTTTTGATTGAAATACACTGCTGAGGGGAGCAGTGGGTGGGACAGGAGAGGTCTGCTGCACATGTGGGTCACTTCCCTGGCCAGGGATCAAACTCGGGCTGCAGTAGCTGAGGATTGCTTCATAATGCTGATGCTTAACCCCTTGCACCACCAGGGAGGCCCCATATCATCTTGATCCACTCATTTGTTCTGGGACACTTTGATTGTTTCCATAATTTAGTAATAGAAAACAGCACTTTGATAAACATGGGAGTACAAGTTTCGAATTAGTGTTTTTGAATTTGGAGGGTAGATGCCAACTAGTGGAATTACTGGGTCAAATGGCATATCCTTTTTTAATATTTTGACACTCCTCCATACTGTTTTCCTTAAGGGCTAGACCAATTTGCATTCCACCAGCAGTGATTATTTCCTTTTTGCAACAGCACATGTTGTTTCTGGACTTTTCCCTATGGATGTCTCACAGGTGTGAGATGGTATCTCATTGTGGTCTTGATTTGCATATCACTAATAATAAGTGATTGTGGACATTTGTTCATGTGCCTGCTGGCCGTTTGAATGTCTTCTTTGGAGAAGTATTTGTTTAGTTCTTTTGCCCATTTTTTTTTTATAGAGGCATGTTTTATTTATTTACTTGTTTGTTTGTTTGTTTTGTTTATACATATACTGGGTACAGTCAGAAGCGCGGGAGGGTGAGAGAATTCACCAGAGCCAGAGCAGGGGACAGAACAGGCAGAAGGACCGAAGTACACTGCTGAGGGGAGCAGCGGGCGGCAGAGAGGTCTGCACACCATGTGGGACCCTCCTCTGGTGGCCGGGGAGCAGCCGGGGATCGAACCGGCACCGCATAGGCCGCAGGCAGATTCGCAACCCAGCGCTCAACCACTGCGCCACCGGGGAGGCCCATTTTTTTGCCCATTTTTTAAATTGGGTTATTTGTTTTGTTTTTGTAGAATTTTATGAGTCTTTTGTAGATATTTTATATCAGTCCTTTGTCAGATATATGGTGTGCAAATATTTTCTCCCATTCAGTTGGGTAGCTTTTCATTTTAGTATATTTGCTGCTGAAGTGAACACGGGTGTCTTTTCATTTTAGTTATGGTTGCACTCACTTTACAGAAGCTTTTTGTTTTGATGTAGTCCCAGCTGTTTATGTTCTCTATTGTTTTCCTTGTTGTTAGGGATGAATCTCTAAAAGCATTACTAGAATTTAAGTCATGAAATGTTTTGCCTGTGTATTTTATGGTTTCAGGTTTTACATTCAAGTCTTTGATCCATTTTGAATTGAATTTTATGTATGGTATGAGATCATGTTCTAGTTTCATTCTTTTGCATGCAGCTGTCCAGTTTTCCCAACACCGTTTGTTTAAGAGGCTATTCTTGTTTCAGTGTATGTTTTTGGCTCCTTTGTCATAAATTAACTGTCCATATAGGTGTGAGTTTATTTCTGGGTTCTTAATTCTATTCCATTGGTCTGTTTTTGTTTCAGTACCATGCTGTTTCAATTGTTATGCCTTTATAGTATAATTTGAAGTCTAGAAATGTGATATCTCCATTCTCTCTCTTCTTTGTCTAAATTGCTTTTGCTATTTGGGATCTTTTGTGATTCCATATGAATTTCAGTAGTATTTGCTCCATTGAGAAATGCCATTGATATTTTTATTGAGATTGCATTGAATCTGTATATTGCTTTGGGTTCGATGGCCATTTTCACAATGGTGATTCTTCCAACCCATGAGCAAGGTATATTTTTCTATTTCTTTGCATCTTCTTCTAATCTTTAAATGGTGTGTTATAATCTTTAAATGGGGTGTTATATAATTGTTGTTGGTGGTGTTTTGTTTTTTTTTTTATAGGTCTTTACCTCCTTTGTTAGGTTTACCTCCTTTGTTAGGTTTATTCCTAAGTATTTATTTTAGTACAATAGTAAATGGGATTGCTATCTTAATATTTTACTCTTCTATCTCTTTTTTGATATATAAAAAGGAAACTGATTTATGTGTGTTGATTTTATTCCTTTACTTTGTTAAACTGATTAATTCCTTCAATTAATTTTTCATGGACTCTTGAGGATTCTCTATGTATATTATGTCATTTGCAAATAATGATAGCTTCACTTCTACTTTCCCAATATCAATTCCTTTTATATCTTTCTCTTGTCTAATTGCTGTAACTAGAACTTCCAGTACTATGTTGAGTAGTGGTGGTGAGAGTGGACATCCTTGTCTTGTTCCAGATCTTAGTGGAAAGGCTTTTACTTTTTCACTATTAAGTAAGATATCAGCTATGGGTTTGTTGTAAATGGCTCCTATTATATTCATTTCTTTCTACGTCTGAATCAAATTCCATTGTATGGATATTCCAAATTTGGTTATTTCTTCACCCATTGATGGAGATTTTGGGTGTTTCTACCTTCTTGTTATTGTGAATAGTGCTGCTATGAAAAGGTCAGCTTCTTAATGACTGAAATGATTTATCTTGCATGGGTTACTGATTGGTCAAAAGTTTGTTGAGTATAATGCTTAGGTTAATTTTGATGAATATTGTAAGACAAAGTCAAACATACACACACCCTCCATTTCTCTTCCAGTCATCTTCATTCCAAGTAATAACATCAACATCTACTTAGTATACCAAAGCAAAAATTTCTCCTCCATTTTCAAAATTTAACTGATTGCCAAGTCCCATCAGTTCTGAATCCTAAGTCTCTCTCAGATCTGTCCATTTCTCTCTATCTACACTGTTTCAGTCTTAAAGTAGGCACTCATTATCCCTCACCTGTACTACAACAATACCTTTCTATGTAATACCCAATCTTTGGGCTCTTTCCATTGTTGCTTAATTATATTACTGAAACATAAATCAGATGGTGTCACTATCTTGCTTAAAGCTCTCCAGTGGTTCTCCAAGGACTATATTTTAAAGGAACACTGCTTAATATGACAAAAGTTGTCTTTCATAATTTCTCTTTTTCTTTCAGTAACTTTATTTTTCCACTGATAATTATACCCTTACTTGTAACTCAGAACATATATATTTCTCTTCCCCAAACATTTCCTCTTCTCCATCATGTCTTCATTCATTTAACAAATGTTAAACAAATACCAGCTCTGCTTCAAACCATGTTAAATACTATTGATACAGTGGTGAATAAGACAGGCTAGATCTCAACCCTCAGGGGACTTACAGCAGTGGCAATATTGACAATTGATGTGGATAATTATATGGCATGGGATCTGTCTTGTGTGTTGTAGCATCCCTGTTCTCTGTGCTCTGGAAGCAAATAGCACACTGTCCCCCTCCAGTTGTAACAGTCAGAAATGCCCCCTAGATATTGCAAAAGGTCTCTTGGGAGCAAAATTATCCTGAGTGAAAATCACTGTTCTAGCAGGAGATTATTATAACATTAAATTTGTACTACAAGTTATGATAAATGTCACCTTCTCTGCACATGTACTATCTCCCTAAGAAGGATTTTCCTCTCCATTCTGCCTGGTGAATTCCTCCAAGATTCAGTTTCAATGTTCCCTTCCCCAGCAACCCTACCCAATGTTCCCCAGCAGAATCAGTTACTTCTTTCCCTTTGATCCTCCTTAAAGACTTACTTAGATCTTGTTAATACATTATTCATTGTGTGTAAATGCAAAATATCTTTGTCTTAATGAGCTAATGTATTTATTTTCTAAAATTAGGTAATCTCTCCCTATTAGTATGTTATCCCTACTTCAAATTTAGCAAACAAGGGATTTTACTGTATGTAAATTTAGTTTTGTATATTTTCCCAACCACAAGAATTTTAGTTCCAGTATATAAGAAGTATGAGTCACTTCTATTAGGGATAATTAGGAAAAAAATTTAGTGTTGGGAATAAAAAAAGTAAAGTAAAACAGATGGCATGGCAATAACAGAAGTTTTTGCCTTGCGGCTTTAGGAAATAAGGGAATCGAAGGAGACATAAACCAGGACCTTAAAATGGCACTCCCGCAGCTGCAGAGAAGAAGGCAAGTGATTTTTATGTAAGAAGGGCCTGGTGGCATGTGCTTTGGGGAGTTATCTCTGGGAATGTGGATGCAGAAGTCAACAATTCCAAATCATGAAGTCAGAAAGGCATTGCATGTTTGGATGGATAACCAGATACAGGGGAAAACTCCTTTCATATGCTTATTATCTTCAGTAAGGCAAAGATAATTTATGGGCATTTCATTGC
Organism: Talpa occidentalis; assembly: GCF_014898055.3. Classification (NCBI taxonomy): domain Eukaryota; kingdom Metazoa; phylum Chordata; class Mammalia; order Eulipotyphla; family Talpidae; genus Talpa; species Talpa occidentalis. The sequence goes on from NW_026555331.1 coordinate 85,251,191, forward strand.
AATGGCAGGAGAGAAAGACCTGGAGCAGGTTCTATTAAGCAAAAAATGGTAAGCGAGAGCAATTGTACCATAACTATTAGTACTAATTTAAGATGTGAAAAATGTCACCGATATTCTCTTTACTATGCAAATTGTCTTGAATGTTTCTACTTTAGAGAAAATACAAGGATGTATAGGGTTTGCATTTAGTCCCTCTATAACTTTATTTGCCTCCTAAAATTTTAAGTAGCTCAACTGAGATATCTCCTAACCTTCACAACTGAGGAAATGTTGTACCAATGACTATCTACAGATATTGGAATCTGTATTTTATTCCTCTGTCTCTCCCCATATCTGGACATGGCAAAAAACTATGACTCCATCATTTGTTGAGCATATAACCCAAAAAAGATGTGGCTATAGGAACAGGAAAAAACCCATACCCTTCTCTCAGATAGACGTTCTGAAAGAGAAGTGGAGATTAGGAATAGCCACAGCAAAAATGGACTCAGCTGCAGACAATGGCTGGAAGTCGGAAGTAGGGAACTAAGGGAGATAACTAGCATGTGCTGGGCCAAGCCAGACTGCCATGGGCGAAGTCTGTCAAGGAGGGATGCAGGTGTTGCCACAGGTGCTAGAATATAGAGGCCAGGGGAAGCACTACTGATGATCCAGGCAGGCAGATCTATAACAGCAACCGACATGAACGTAGAGATATGCTGATGGAGTTTAGGGACAGGACCCCAGTCTCAAGTGTGTCAGGAAAGAATCGTAAAGCTTGAGTTGCCAAGATCACGTTGAAGGTCCAATTTCCAACATTGTGTCTTACATAGACAGCAGTAGATTTGTTGAATGAGTGAGTGAATGAACGACAGAATAAACTTAGTCAAACTGATTATAAAGAAAACAGGCACATTCTCAAAAGAAGAACTCAAGCAAAAGATGAGAAAAAAAAGTTATGTTGAAAGAATTAGTGTAAAATTTAGATGGAGGTTCAGAAATGTGAAGGCCAGGAAAAAGAACAGTGCCACAGAGTCAAATTCAATCCATGGCAATTAGACAATGCTAGAACTGTGCTTCTTAAATTCATCTTACACAAGGACAGGGCCAATTTCCAAAGTCTGAAAAGCAATGGATCTGCAGGTGTGCATAAGTGGTCACAGTTGTGAAATAAGAGCCCTATCAGAAAACTCAGCAGGGATTCACAGACAGAAACAATGTCTTCTGTGACTGTTTTAGTCCAGCATCTTGCACATCCTGAAGTTCTGAATAGAGAAACTATTCTCTTGCTTACTCTCCTGGGTGCTGCAGAAGAAAAGGCCATTTTTTAAGACTCCGAAGTGCCATTTTTATTCAAGTAGCAAAATGTGACATGGGAACTACAGGGAATAGAAGCATATGTCTGTGATGTCAATATAGAAATAAAATGCTTCAAAACATCATGTAGACCTTTGGGGGCATTTTCTAGAATGAGTAATGGATTTGCAGTAAACCATGAATCTTTTCTGCCTCACCTGATCTTTCTAATTACCCAGGGAATTACAGCCAGGCCCACAGAGTGTTGAATTCAGAGGTACTGATGACAGGGAAGAGTTAATTAGTCCACAGAGGAAGTGAGGCTACAGTCCAGACTTCATTAGCACCAAGAACTAACCATTAGGCCAATCACAAACAGTTTTGTTGAAGAACTAAGATACTCTTCATCACATATTTTCCCATTGTAACTAGTATGTTGCCCAAATAACCTAAATAGAACTTTGGATCAGCAAAAAGGATTAAATCTCATCTTCCGTTGATGTTACAAACTCTGTCAGAATAATTAATTGCCTTCAGTATGCCTACCTACTCAACCCCTTAAGCCAAGAAGAATCAAGAAAAAAAAGCATTAAATCAACAGATAATTAGAGAGAGAGAGCAGAAATAAATATAAAGGGGGGCTTTTCAGAGTTAGGGGAATAGAGAGGTGTTAACATCTTTTAACTGAATTCTGATACTTTTCCACCATTCGCAAATCTGTTCTCCATGATGTTAGATTTCTATGTATCAAATTCAAGTTTAATCATAATGGTTACATTCCTCAGTACTAGTGATTCCAAACTGTAACTTGATCAAAATCACCTAAGGAACTGTTAAAGCACAGATTATTGCTATGGAGTTTCTGATTCGGTAGGTCTGAGAAGGAGCATGTAATTTGCATTTCTAACAAGTTCTAAGGTGATACTAATATTACTTGTTCAAGGACCACACTTTGAGAATCACTGATTTGCAGAAGACTTTCTAAATCATTTATTGATGAAATGTTGTTGGCATCTCCTATTCAGTAGGTACTATTCTCGGATCTGGTTGGAGGTGTGAATAAAATAGGCACTGTCTCTGCTATTAAAGATCTCAACTGAAGTGAAATCAACCAGTGAGTAAACTCCTTCAATTATTAATAAATTATCAATGATATATATATATATATATATATACACATATATATTAGAAGTACCAGGCATTCTGAAAATGTACATATCCATTCTAGAGTAACTGGGAAGCTTACAAGAGATTCTTCACCTCTCTAAGCCTCAGCTTTTTAATCTGTAAAATTTGGAAATAATAAAATATACCCCCAATATTTAGATAATTGTTAGATGTTTGTTTTTGTAAAATTCCCAGAGTGTGAAGTCGTGATGTCACATTAACTAACTGGTAGGGTTATCCATGTAAGCAGATAATTCCAAAGGTAAAAATTAAATTTTGAACTCTACCAGTTTGTCAGGAAGACCATTAACTTAATCCATCACTTATTTTTAGATGATGAAATATAAATTATATAAATTCTGAACATGGTACCGCACACCAAAGAGAATATATCATGATTGAAATTAATATGTGAATCAATTACCAACACCTGGAAAGTATCTGGCAACAGAAATGAAAGTATTCCAATTTCTTCTATCTACTGAAAAGAACTGGAAAATATGAGTCTGGAAACCAAGCCAAACAAAGTTCTTACAAGCCAGAGTGGAGTTTTGGACTACCTCAGCATTCTGGTGCCCTTCAATTTAATGATGGATTTGGAAGTAGCTGAAGAAATGTAATCAGCATCTTCTCAAAGAGAAAGGTAGACTTAATTGAAAGCTGAAATTTATGTGACCTAATATATCCCAACGAATTGTGGGGTTTAGAAGAGTCAATAACAAGAGAGCACAAAATAACTATGTCCATAAGATCTGTATGTCAGAATACTCAGAGTCATGCATAAGTAAAAAAGTGGCTGTTTATTTTCATATTTCTAAACTTCAAAAATGGGACACTGAATCCCAGATTAATCCTCCAAATTAAACTGGAATTTGTACTGAGATAAATTGATTCTGTGTACACATTTCAAAGAAACTCCTTAAAAAAAAATCATTCGCTACCAAGTTAAAAAAAAAAAAAAAAAAACCCTGAAAGCATGTAGGTTCTCCCTGCTTCAACACTAGAAAGCTAGTAAGAAGGGCATAACATGGGAACTGTAAAGAAGGAGAAGAACATTTCAATGGAAAGCTTTAAAATGGGTCCTAGTGTTAAGATTAAACATCTGCTTCAAATGTTATTATTCATACATGCACACTTCTCTTCCCTATTATTCCTCTCACCACCCTTAAACTATACCTCAGCTCCTTCCTATAATTAAAATCCTATAATTAAAATTCCACTAGGTGTGCTTATTACTTCACCTCAGACTCTTCCACTTTTTCTCAATGAAATGGAGTTTATTCCTTTAAAACCAACCTCACCAAAGTCACCAGTGATCTATAAACTGCGAATTTGTATGATCTCTTCAGCATTTACTTGACCTTTCAGAAAAAACATGAATCTTTTAGCATCCAAAAATTTATGCTCTCCTTCCCCCACCCCCAAACAACTTGCTCCTTTGCCTTTTGTGATGTATGTAGCATTGTGGTTTTCCTCCATCCCATGTGGCTGCTCCTTCATAGTCACCTAGATGGTTTTCCTCTTCTGTCCACTGCTTACTTGATGGACTTCATCAGCATTTTATCCTAGGCTTTCTTATTGTCTGTTTTCATTCACACATACAACCTAAGGGATTTCATTCATTCCTGTGATATCAGTCTCAGTTGACTCCTCCCTTTTCCATAAATCTACACCAAGTATTAATTTTGGACTTGTGAAGTAAATGTCTAATTATCTAGAGCTATCCACTTGGATAGCCCACAATCCCCCAAAACTGAGCAGATCCAGATTAGACCTCTTTATCTTCTCCTCGTCCAGTCAAAGCCTTTCCCTCCTCAGATGTTCCCAGCTCAATGGACATGGATGATTCCTCCAGGCAACCGGTGCTACAGCCAGAAACCTGGTGATGCTCTCCAGTCCCCCTCTTCCTCACTCCCCACAACCAAAGTATTTTATTCCACTTCAGTCCCACCAACTTCTCTCCAACTGTGCTTGCACACCCCAGTTCAAGCCACTATTATTTCCTTTCAGAGTCAGTGTGCAGCCTCCTTCCTTGTTTCTGTCTCTGCAGTGCTCCCCTTCTAATCACTTCTCTATACTGCAGTCAAAGTCATCATTTTAAGAGCTCTCTCTCTCATTACAGGATTTCTCCAGTTAAAATCATCTAAACTTTCCCCATAGCACAGTTAAGAAAAGACAAACACCAGAATACAGCCTAAAAGGTCCTTTTTGATCTGATTCCTGCTAAACCCACCAATTTATCTATAACTCCTTTCTCTAGTCTCCTCCTTTTCATCAGCCTACCATGGTGAAATGCTTCCATTCCTCACAAGTGCCAGATTTTCTAAAATCTGTGCCTGGATCTCTCCTTCATGTCTTTTTTTTTTTAAGATTTATTTATTTATGTATTTATTTATTTATTTATACAAGCACTGAGTACAGTCAGAAGCTCAGGAGGGTGAGAGAATTCACCAGAGCCAGAGCGGGGAGCAGAGCAGGCAGAATGACGAAGTACACTGCTGAGGGGAGCAGCGGGCGGCAGGAGAGGTCTGTGTGCCATGTGGGACCCTCTCGCCAGCGGCCGGGGATCAAACTGGTGCTGAGAGGCTGTGGGCAGCTTCACAACCCAGCACTCAACCGCTGAACCTCTTAATCACATTCATATTCAAGGTTTGCATATGTTGCACCTCCAGGAAGTCTTCCTTTTTTTTTTTTTGTGGGACCCTCATGGCGGGGGAACAAACCAGCGCTGCTGAGGCTGTGGGCACCCGTCAGCCTCACAGCCCAGCGCTCAACTGCTGCGCCACCAAAGGAGGCCCTCCAGGAAGTCTTCCTTAATTCCACTCAGTTAAATCTGGATTGGGTGTCCTTCGCAAATCCTCCTGTAAACACATGAGCAACTTGTGCACACCATCACAGTACTCCCCGCAATCTTCTCTGTCCTCCAATAGATTTTAATTTCCTGAAGGCAATAACTGCGCTATTCTGTTTGAACAGTTATGTATCCATCAACTAGTACAGTGCCTGGCACAATACTAAACATTTCTTGAGTGAATATATAACTGGTCACATTTAAATAACCAGAAGTAACTGAATAACCTAATTGATACAATGTAGGCAGGAATCTCCTAGCCTTCCAAAGAAATATCCCAGAGAGAAGTCAGTCCTCAAACCATTTCAGCAACCAACTCAATTATCAGTTAATACCTTCTTAGCCGTTGTTTGACAATCAACTCAGTTAGAATTAGAACTAGAATGAGGTGGTGTAGTATTTTGGTGCTTTCCACAGAGTGAATCCTCAATAAATGTTTGAAAGGAGATGTCAGTCAGATGCTTACTTTAATCAAAGAAAAAAGGAGTAGAAGTCTAAGACAACATGGTCTTATCAAGCTGTTCTACATTCCTTTTTTAGTCAGAATCTCAACCATTCTCTTGACATACTTTGAGGTATGGTCTGCCTTGTAGGTTGCAGGGAACTAAAGAGATTTTTTTTCCAACAATGATTTAGGAATAGGAACCCAAGTATTATCAGTCTAGCAGCAAAATGTAGGAGTTATTTTTCCTCTGCCTCCTTCCCTCCCTTGAGCTCTCCCTCTCTCTCTCTCCTCTGGTCTCAACCTCTGTGTCACTCACCACTCTACTCTCTTACTCCTTTATCCTCCTACTCAGTCTGCAAGCTACCCCTTCCCCCACAACACACACACACACACAAACACACACACTCACACACCATCACAGCCATCACCAGGGCTCTCCCTTTAGACTTTGGGTCTGCTCTCTTCCAGCTCCACCCCACCCACACAAAAAGCATCTCCTTCATTGAAGGCACAAACTGTTTAACAGAGATCTAAATTAAGCATTAAAGAATCCCTCCTATAGCACAAATATTCAATTATTTCTCTTCCCCCAATGAGTAAGACAGAGGAGCAAAACAATGTGTAAAAATGCTGGTACTGGAATCTGCCTCCCACTTTAAAAAGAAAAAAAAATCCCCTTCAGTTTTCTTCATGTGCATTGTTTCCTCTAGTTTGGGGCCTCCCACCAAATGCTGAGACTGCCTGCTTCAAACTCTGCCACATCAGCAGGGCGGGAGTGAGCAGAGCGGCAGCATTTGGTATTTGCATCAGTTTCCAGGAATGCTTTTCAAGTTATCAGTTCACTCTGCAGAGATGTTTTTCCTGTAAGTTTATAAATATGTGTTTGAACTTAACATTTCGCTAATTCTCAAAAACTAGCTGAAGATTTTTTATGCTGAAAGGGAAATTATAATTGCACATCCAGAAAATGTTCTACAGTTTATGAAGGATCAAATATAACTTTAAATTCCTCCTTGGAAACACCCTCCTAGACATGACCAGACACCCTTTCAAATTCCTTCACTCCAAGTTATCTCAAAAAGACTCCCAAAGTTACCTCCCAAGTCTATGTCCTTGATTAGAATGAAAGAAGAGTTGATTATAGTTTTGGTTTTTTCCTCCTATTTGTTGATGCTTTTGTTTGCTTTTAAGTTTAGAGGAAGCAAGCAATTTAAGAATATTCAGTTCTTTTGGTTTATAGCACTTGCTGTGGAGTTAACTTAGGCAGAAAATCTTCCCTAATGTACAGAAGAAAAAAAGAGCAAAGAGATGGGGATAAGGAAGGAAAAAAGATTAGTGAGGAACTAGAGCCCATTTGTTTCGGGTTTTTTTTTGGAGCCAAAATTGACAAAAGATGCCCTGTGCATGATGACTTTGGAAGAGGGTGGCACCATAACTAGTGCACGGCTACTACATGGGGGTGCTGGCCAACAGAGGTATAGCCGGAGATGGTGGCCTTTCCTCTGGATGTGGATGACATCTCAAGAGGGTTTGGGATAAGGACCATGCACAGTAGTTGACCGCACACAGTATTCCACAGATGTCAGGACCTCTTCTCACCCACAGTGCCTCAGGGTTAGCTCCCAGCTCCTCTTCTCCCAGTGGGAAGCAAAGAGTGGAATGGGGGAAAGGAAGTTGGATGTTGGGGTGAGTTAACATCACATGGATGGGGGGCCTGCTTGGGTTGTTAGCAGAGAAGTCTGTATTCCAAACTTGAATTAGAAGCCCCTATAGAAGAAAAGAGTGTGGAGAAAAGCTAGGACCAACACAGTAAGGTGGTTGGGCACAGATGTAAGAGTGGGGTCATTGAATAAGCAGTGAGATGAAGTGGGATTAAGAGACTCTTTGGAGGGTTTTCTAAGTCTAGACTCAGGATGAAGCTGGTGAATCCAAACAAGGGCTCTAGGGAAGGGGATTGGGTAAGGAGCATTGGTCGTGTGGAAGGGAGGGAGCAGATTCTCCACTGCCCTTTCAGAAAGGAGAGACGGTGTAAGAGAGGTGTCCCCCTTAAATCAATTGTAGCTATTTTGCAGGGCTACCCAGTGCCCCAGTCTTGGTTTTCAGCCTCTGCCTAGGGCAGCCAGGAGGTAGAAGGACTTCTAAGGCTTGATCTCCTCTCTGGTGTGCGCAGAGCTTAGTTTCCTTGGTCCTGGGTGCCACAGGGCCCTTGGCCTGTGCCCACCCCACCCACCCAGCAGTAGCAGTTCTCAGACTCTGACCCAACCCTCTAAGAAAGAACCCTCCTCTCAACCTCTCCCCGAGCCAGAAGAGCAAAAGAGAGTTAGTTACTGCAGAAAAAAAGTAGGCTCACACGTCCCATCGCTGGAAAAAAGCTGGACGGGGGCTGGAAGGGGCGTGCTGAAAGGAGTGGGGATGGGTGGAGGGTTGCGCCACGTTGTCTGGTCTGCACTCCCCGCTCCCCGTTCCCCTGCCCTCTTCGCGCCCTCCCGCCCCCAGCCCTGTCCACCTGCGGGTGGCCCGCGGGGCACCAGGTGAGGCAGGGCTGGACAGCTCCCGCTTTGATCTCCGAGCTCCCGTCCCCTCTCCAGCTGCCCGGGCGCTCCCGTCCCCTCTCCAGCTGCACACGGCCCCTGTCTGTATCTGCAGAGCGCTCCGACGTGTCCAAAAGTGTTTCCAAACTTGGAACGGGCAGGGAGGGCGGGGTGATGGGGAGGGCGGAGGTATGCAGACAGCGAGTCAGAGTTTCCCCCTCGAAAGCCTCAAAAGTGTCCACGTCCTCAAAAAGAATGGAACCAATTTAAGAAGCCAGCTTCGTGGCCACGTCCCTCCCCCCTCTGCTCCCTCCTCTGCGCCCCCGCAGTCTCCTCCCAGCTGTGGCCGCCCGGGCCCCCCGTCCCAGCCCTCCCATTGGTGGAGGCGCTTTTGGAGGCACCCTCGGGCCAGGGAAACTTTGGCCGTATAAATAGGGCAGATCCGGGCTTTATTATTTTAGCACCAAGGCAGCAGGAGGTTTCGGCTAAGTTGGAGGTGCTGGCCGCGACTGCATGCCTGCGCCCGCCAGGTGATACCGCCGCCGGTACCCCAGGGGCTCTGCGACACAAGGAGTCTGCATGTCTAAGTGGTAGACATGCTCAGCTTTGTGGATACGCGGACTTTGTTGCTGCTTGCAGTAACTTCGTGCCTAGCAACATGCCAATGTAAGTGCCTTCAGCTTGTTCGGGGCAGGCGGGGAGAGAGGCTAGAGGTTGGGCACCCTGGTCTGAAAGAGGAAAAACTAAACCTAAGTTCTAAGTGCAGTGTGGAGGGAATGCTCCCTGGCCTGTGGAAAAAGGCTGGTGTTGATAAGAAACATGAAAATTACTTTGGAAATGAAAACATAAAAGGCTCAGCTCTCGCCAAGAGTTAGGAAACTTTTCTCTTGACTCCGAGTGAGACTGTTCAATCGATCTGGAAGCTGGGGTGAGATCAAAGGGAACCTCAGTCTTTTCCCGAAGATAAGTTATAAACAACTGTCGTGATGGAGGAGGTAAAAGGTATACACGTCACAGGCCTCATAACTGCGCGGGAGCCTACCTTGTAAAACGTGAGGCCTACTTTAGAAAACCCCTTAAGATAGTCATGCAAAACTCACCCCTGCGAGATTTTCTCTTCTGGGCGTAGTTGGACTTGTCTGGATAATGCTGATGACTATAAGGCGCCCTCTGCAGGGGGGACAATGGAAGCACAGAGGACCAGGCCTTAAGGCTAAAAGATGACCTACAAGTTCATATAGAGCGAGCTGCATGTCTGATTAAAGCCATTCGCCATAAGTAGTCACTGTATCTTGGGAAGGAAAATGGAGACTGCTTGAAATGGATACATTCTGAAAAATAAAAGTGGCTTCTCAGTTCATTATCTATTCATGGAAATGGTATCATTTAACAATAAGCTGCTCTGCCTTTTGTGGGGGCTTAGAGTTACCGCCTCACAATATTCCCAGTGACCATCAGACATTCTAAACACAGCAAGCGGGGAAATATCGACAGTGAGATGGGACTTAAGCGACTAGGGTCTTCCTCATGACTTTGCCTCTAATTTATCCTGTAAGCTTGAGCCAGTAAAAGTGGGCCTTTTCTAAATTGGGGATGGAGGGACTCTTAAGGCCACTTTTCAGTTGTAGTTTTTGAGGCCATACTTTCATGTCAAGATAAAATGAAGAGACTCATCCTGTTTTTGTCTTTAAGAAGGTTGTCTAATTACCAGACAAAGATACTGACTTGGTGGGTATGAGAGTTGTTTGGCCACACCCATACTCCAAACTATTCGCTCCACCCACATGCCATGTGTCCATTGCATCATGACAGGTGCTTTTCTGTGTGTGTTTTTCTTCATTCATCCACTTTCAGTATATACATTGTGGATGTCTAATGCTAATTTTTTGAACAAATTTGCATAGCCAGGTTCATTTTTTTTAATGAGATAGGAGGATGGAAGGCAAGAATTGGCTCCTAAAGAAAGCATGGATGTTTGAAAGAATAAAAGGCGACTCACTTTCCAATCAACAGCCAAACATGGTCTGCAATAAAAGTTACCAAATACCCATTCTTCAAAATGGCTCAGTCTGAGTAATTAAAAGGCAAATTTCCAAAATCATAAGGACTTCAGCTAATCAAGTCCAGGCATAATTATTCTTCCTACTGATGGACACAATGAAGTAAACATATCATTTTCCTAATTTAAAAGTAATTCTCATAAATTGCCCTTAAATGTGAGTCCTGGATGTGGTCCACACTCCTGAATTGTGACTGTTGCAACAGATGTTCTCACTCCAAATGACACACTTCTTGGCCACCTAATTAAAGCAATTTGGGGGAGTGGGGAGGCGGTGATTCACCTTGTTGCCAGCTTGGCCACACTTATATCCTGTGTTAACCTGTAATTTTTATACCGTAGGAGAGGAATTCATCCTTTAAGAACTGACAGCAATTATGGCAAAGGGAGGAAGGATATTTCTTTAGTATATTTTTCCCATTATTTTTCAAGATCTTTAATCCACAATTTTTCCATTGATAAAGAGCAATTCCTCCTCAGGGACAAAAGTGATATATATCGGTAAAATGACCTTACCTAATTTATGTGAACAATTTAAAGCAAAATTTCAAATGTCCAAATGAATCCATTTCATGGTGATTAATTTGCAAATTATGTTCTTTTGAAATGTGTCCTTTAGAAAACAGACATTAAGAATAATACAAACTCAGTGAAGTACTAGGTAACTTTAATGTTTTATAAAAAATAAGATCTATTTTAGGTAACATACATTTCTAATTTTTCCCTTTGTAGACTTCTAAGTATCAAAAATGACCTCAACCATACATTATTTCCTCATCAATCTACTGGTCTTGCTCACATTCAGCATCCACCTGTGCAATTTATCAGCTTAATTACTAGGCATTAGAAGTATCCTTCAGACACATTAATATTTCACAATATTTATGAAATAGTAAATAATTAACAATTTAATTTCAAAATATATTTACATATTAATCTTGCAAGCAAATCACCCTGCTGATCCCTGCCATACTTTTGACCTGTGTAATTTCCAAGTCAGAATATTCTTAATAAAAATACAATTGATTTGCTAAATAGGTAAGTCAATTCTATTAAAAAATTTATTTGTTAATCACTGCTATTAAGAAAAGTATACTAATAATTATTTCCCACTTTTCCCATCCTTCTACAGCTTTACAAGAGGTGAGTAAAATTATTTTCAGAATTTTTTTTTACATTTTTATTTCCTTGGCCACAGTAATATCTTCTCTGGGGAAGAGAAAAGAGACCACTTTGGTATTGTCCAGCCTGAATTCCCAAGAAAACCAAGAGTTATGATAGTCAAAACCTTTCTGGCTGCCTTAGAAAGTATCCACCCCCAATTTCCGAAATGGGGCAGGACTACTAACTAAAGACTGCCCTCATTAGAAGGAATACCCATAAGAAATAGAGTAAATAAAATTTGGTTTTAGTATCAGCTACTATGTACCCACAAAGCCAACTGCGCAGTTCTAGACAATCATGTCTCTCTTGGAATCACTTGCAAGGGTATTATGAGCAAATTCTTAGATAATGAATTGAATCTGAGTCATAATTACAGATAAGTATATATTTTGATTATACCTATTTAATACATTGGTAAAATTCTAATTGTATTTTGAAATATTAGTATATAGTAAAGTGCAATGTAATGCATTCTATTGTATACTAATGTGTATCACACTGAATTGGGAACCATTTAAAATAATACATTTATATGTGCATACATACATATATATGTATGTATATACAATTTCATCATAATAATCTTTTGCTTATTCTTTTCTAGGTAACTGCAAGGAAGGTAAGAGTTGAGTACTTTTCTATAGTATCTGACATGATTAGAGATAACTTATAGAGATAACTTAAAGATTATAGATTAGAGATAACTTAAATTTATAGTAGATTATAGAAGGAAAATAATTTTCAACATTTTGCTCACATGAATATGTATTGGTTAAGCCATAATAAGTGGCTTTGATGTTTAAGATTTCAAGGCTTTATTATCTTCCAGAAATTATCTCTCATTATACTTACATTATACAAGATGATGATTTACATTCTAAAGAAAAAAAGTTGTTTTTATTCTCAAGATGGAACGAATATTATGTTAATTATGTGTAGTAAATGAAAGTTTATTTTAAAGGACTCTGACTATATAAATATGCTGTTAATGATGTAACAAAATGGTAATTTTGTCTGCAGAAATCATCTTTCTGAAAATAGTACTAATATTGATATAATGACTGGAGATAGAGCCTCCAATTTCCCAATTAAAAAAAAAAACACATGTAATTATAATTTTAAAATACACTTTTATCTCCTGCATTGTGCCATTTACAGCTACTATCTTTACATTGTGGTCATATCAGTCTTATCAACAATTATTATCAAGAATGCTTTGCTCATTTGCTGGAAATTGCTTAGACATTTGCTATTATGCTGTTTGCATCTTCCTTGTAGGGTCCAACCGGAGATAGAGGACCACGCGGAGAAAGGGTATGTAATTTTTGAACTATTGAGAGGCTTCTTTGGCTCATATTTGAATAGCTACATATTAGAAACTATGAGACACTGACAATTTATAAGAATATGCATCCAGATAATTGCACCACCTTTTAAACAGATAATGCCCTAAAGAGACAAATGAGCATTATTATATATAATCAATATTCTTATTCTTTATTCTTTAAAAAAGCAGAACTATTACAGATAACCATATTCTTTGCATAGCCCATCTTTCTTTGTGTTTAGTTGACCTGTCTAGTATACGCATAATGGAAATGGATCTATGTAACACTACGTATTCCTCTTTTCAACAAGTTTTGTTTGCTTTTCAAGTAAGATCTCTTAGGTTACCTGGGAATAACAGTGAAATAACAGTCATCATGTTTCTTTCTAAATTAAAAAATGTGCTAGTTAGACTTACATTTTTCATGGTAGTCTTAGATCTCTCTGCTATTCTTATTTGAGTATTTTCTAACTGCATGATTTTGCATCATATGGTACTTTCATCAATGTATAAATACCTGTATCTTACATCTACCAGGTACTGTAGACTTAATGTATTTTACTTGAGCAATCTATTAGTAAATTATTTTGGCAACATAAATAGCTAATGATAGGAAATATCTATCTATATATGTATGTATATATCCCTCTTCATTGCTAATGATATGAAATTTATAGAATCATAAATTTTAGCTAAAATTTTGATCTTTGAATAGTGGAGTTCCATTAGGAATTAACATTCAATGACTGAGATAGTCTTCTAGGAAAACTACCTTGTCCTGTGTCTTCATAACCTGTTACTAAAGCTCATTCTCAAGTAGACCTATATCATAAGTAAATGTCAACCAGCGACAAATATGCCAAGTTCAATTTCAATACCACTTGTGTCACACTGAAAGGTTTAACTGGTTTGACCACGTTTTCCTAAGTCTCCCTTTCCACGTAGAGATGTCTCTGGTTCTGACTAACACTGACTGTTGACTTTTTGCATAACAGGGTCCCCCAGGCCCACCAGGCAAAGATGGTGATGATGGAATCCCAGGCCCTCCTGGTCCACCAGGTCCCCCTGGCCCCCCAGGTCTCGGTGGGGTAAGGTGTCTCAAGTATTGTAACTTTTAGCTAAATTTAGTTTCTTATACCTCAATTGGAAGAAGACTTATTGTGGAATTTATTATTAGTAGTTAAGAAGAGTCTGCTATTTGAAAATTGGTATATTTTATTTCATTTTTTTGGTTTCTTCATTCAAAATTCTGCTTTTCCCATTTTCATTGTGAGTCCTTGTCAATTACAGAACTGGCCTTTGTGTTCAGTAAAGGTAGCTGCAGCCCTCATGACCATTATTTAATTTGGGGATTTAATATCTTTTATCAATAGAGCACAAATAAGAGGTGTTGCATTATTAAAGAGTTTGATTAGACTGAATTATAAGTGAAATCCCTGATCTTAAGCAATTTTGCAAACATCCTACTCTTTTTATTCTCCTTGGCTTGAAGTCTGCTGAACCAACATACAAAGCAGTTTTAGGTTTAATTTGCTTGAAACTAATTTGAGAAAAGTACATTTCCCTTTTTCATTAATATCTTCTTTTAGCTTTATGTCTTTAACAATGGTATGAGTGCCAAATGGCCTCACTGCAGGAAGGAAAACATATTTGCTTAATTGGTTAGCACTATGAATCAGAAGCCTAATTCTAATATCCAACTGTATGCCAGTAAAATAAGACCTTTTTCCCCCAAAGATCTTATTATGATTGCTTATCTACTGAGTGCATTGAAAAGCACCTTCTTTAATAGATCTACCACTATAAGAAAGATCTTTAACAGTAGAGTTATTACTGTGAACTATTTTTAAAAAGTTTAATCTTCCAAGGGGCATTTTAATTTAATTTTGCTCTAAACTTGAAAACTCTTTATATCCTCCTTGAAACTCCAGCAAGAGAAAGGTCTCTGAGTCATTTTGTTTGGTTCTGGAGAAGAGGGGCAAAAGGTGGAAATGCAATGTTATCCTCTTGGTCTCTGCTTAATTTATCAGGAGTCCACAGTGACTTTTAAAGTCTAGAACGATGTCCTTCCTCGGCATAGAGGTAGGGGTGGAGATGGGGCAGGAGAGGTTTAGAACCATAAAGGAGGGCAACTCTCCACTTCAAACTGGTTGTGAACTAAATTTTAAACTTTTATTTGTCCTTACTTTTTAGGAGTTTAGTTCAATATAGATTCCTAAACTAATAGCTATTTTTAAAATAGTGCTCCCTTTTATTTTAAGTAGAATGGGGCCTCCCTGGTGGCACAAGGGGTTAAGACACAGCACTATGAAGCAACCCGCAGCCACTGCAGCACGAGTTCAATCCCAGGCCAGGAGCTCCCACATGGTGCAGCAGACCTCTCCTGTCTCACCCGCTGCTCCCCATAGCAGTGTATTTCCATCATTCTGCTGTTCTGTTCCCCACTCTGTCTCTGGTGAATCCTCTCACACACACCCCCACATCTCTGGCCTGTAACCCAGTTCTTGTACGCAAATAAATATTTAAAAAATAACTTTAAATTAAAAAAAAAATAAATAAGCAAGTAGAATGAGCAAATGAACTAAATGGCTGGTAATTATTATAAATAAACATAAAACATATGTTTTCCCCCCTAGAACTTTGCTGCTCAGTATGATGGAAAAGGAGTTGGACTTGGCCCTGGACCAATGGTATGCTTGTATCTTTTTATCTTTTTATCTTATTCTTATCTCAATATAAGAATAGAGAATGTATCTAATGTTAAATTTCACATTGCCATTTGACTATGGAAGGTAACAATGCTTATATCAGACAAAAGCAGCAGCTCTTTTCATATTCAAATTTATTAAAATCAAAGCCTGCATTTGCTGGTTCCATTTTCTCTGCAAACCTGCCTCCTTCAGACAGGGCAGATATGTATGTCCAAGAAATAAACTCTCAACACAGTAGTTATACTTAGGTAAATCAGTTTAATGAAGGAGGGTAACCACTCTAATTGTTACATCCTTTAATATTGCTTAGAATTTTAAGCAACCCTGAGAGATATAGAATAAAGTTCTATAAACTTGCTGGAAAGGATCAACAACTTCTCATCCAGCCTATTTACTTTACAACTAAAAAATTTAAGCTCTTTTCTAAGTGTTTATGTGTGGTTATGATAAAACTGGGTCTCCCTACCAGGCAATATATCTGATAATGGATGTCATGTCATGGCTCATGTATCCAGTTTTTGAATGAAACATTAATTTAGTCAACAAATAAGTATATCTGATGCCTTCATTGAGCCTCAAGCTGTATTATGCACTGGGAATATAGCAGTGATTGTGGCACATTCTGACCCTTCCTCAGGGGTTAACAGTATAAGAGATGTTTCTCTTTATCCATTTTGGTAAATATTTTCATTTTAGTCTATTAATTATAAATAATTTTAGAAGAGAATGAATAAAATTTAGCATTGATATCACTCAGCCCAAATATTCAGCAACATGTTTGTAATTTGAGTAACATTTAGAAAATGTTTTTTATGTGATTATGATGATGATAGACTATCTTTAACAAATGAACCTTCTATCAAGCCTGGTGAGATGTGTTAGGGGAAAAAATATTGACATAAACATGCAAAATATATACTCATATGAATGTAAAAGAGGGAAAATTTTTGGAAGTAAGAACATTAAGTTGATTAAACACTGCAGAATTTAATACCCACACAGCGATAATTAAAATATTTTAATTAATTGTTTCCAAACAAAGGTATTTATCTACCCAAAGTTAACGTGGTCTTTAAAATATAAAATTTACCTGGACGATGCATTTAGTGCTCTATCTTCTAAAGAAGATGTTCTGATGGAGCTAATGGTCTGCAAATAAGCTAATTCACTATAAGGGCGAGATAATATTTTCTGTAAATTAAAACTTTCACTTGAGAAGTAATGTGCCTTTAATCGATGATTTCCAATTTCCTGAGTTTTTCTAGTAATTTAAAACATTCATATCTGAAATGAAGAAGTAGAGATTTTCTTTCGGCTTTGTTTATATTGGCTATTTGAAATTAGCCGTTTCAGCTAATGCAGGACATTAGTTAGTTTTAAAGCAGTACCTATATCTCAAGAAGAATAGGACAGCGAGAGCAAAGCTCTAATAAAAAAAGCTTACATAAGCCAGGAAAATTAATATGGATTTCACATTCCCCTGACTTTGGAATATCTCTCTAGGATGCATAAAACAGAATGTTTTACTTCTAAATATCAATGAAATAGAACTTAAGCTTGCATATTCACACACATTCACAGAGACCAACGGACATGTGTTTTGCAAATAGGCGGCCATAAAGTATTTAAATAATTTTCCATGTTAGAAAATCAATAACTATAAAACCCCACAGGGTTCTTCTCTGAATTAATGAATAATCATCATCTGCCTCACAGCATCCACAAAATAGACTACCTTTTATGTAAATGAAATTGTTGCAAATACATGGAAAAAGAAATAAATATAATTAAGAATTCATGGTGTCAAAGAAAATTATTTTTAATGTATACCTAAAAAAAATTATCTTGATTGAAAAGTGACAGTTTCTTTTAATGTCAAAGCAATTTCTAAAACCAATAAATAATTCTTATAATTAAGATGATGTGCTTTTTAATAAAATCCATATTATTTCACTTTAAGCATTAATACAATGGGACAGGCTTAACTGCAGCATCTTCATGGTTGATGTGTCATGAACAAATTACTCAAGTCTTATCTCTGCCATATTTTCAACATTAGAGGAACGGGCCCCTAGAAAACAATGTGCACAAGCATTGATTATGAAAAGGGAATCAAGAGTGTACATTTAACTCACAAACTAGTAACCCTGTTTTACTATACTCATGTGCTGCAGAATGAAGAACAATCTTCTGTCGTTTGAGCCACATTCTCAATAATAATGCCATATAATGGACTCTACCAGTAGACTGTTTCAATATTTTATTTTTCTCTCACCCCTCATTATATTCACTTTTGCTTGACATTTTCATCAGTCACCAACAGCCCTTCCAGGAGCTATAAGATGATAGCAAACCTCCCTCTACTCATTAAGAAGGACTTTTGATTCTTTTTCATTTATGCCCCTGGTGGCAATAAAAATATCAATTTCTTAGCTACGTATGACATGGGGTGATGACATATGATCAAGGAATCCAAATGGAAATGCTTCATCAGCTGCATGGAAGACAGTTGCATATTCTGAACAGTGCAAAGATTGATTTGGCTCGTTGCATTATAACAATCTCAATGTGCACAGTTGTACACAACTTGAAGAAACCTGAAGTTACCCATACATTTCTCATTGAGTTCTGCTAATTTGATTAGGAGAGAAGATGAAAGCAAAGGCAAAAAAAAAAAATAGTGGAAGAAAGTTGGGTCCTTAAATCACTCGTAGCAGGAATTTAGAAAACCTAAATAAGGGACCAGGAAAAAGACTAATTATAATAAAGTAAAAATCAAAATCAACAAGCAACTATAAACCAGAGACACACTATGGGAGAGGGTGGGGAGCGGAGGAGGGATTAGGGTCAAAATTAGGGGGGGTGGGAATTGTATGGGGAATATAACCAAGATGAAAATGCACATTGTGCAAAAATGAAAAATGATGTAAAAAATATATAAAATAATAAAAAAAATTAAAAAAATGATTCCTTGGGAGGAACAAAATCTTTGAAGTAAAAATCAGGAAAATTCTGTCTGTCTGTCACAAAAATATCTATAGTACTTACAAGCCTGTCCTATTTGAGCTAAACCAAGGCCATGAGAATTTACCAGTGCTAACTATATATCTGTCCTCTTTATAGGGTTTGATGGGACCCAGAGGCCCTCCTGGTGCATCTGGAGCCCCTGTAAGTACTAGAAGCTTACAATCTCTCTTATGTAAAAAGATTGAGAATTAAATAAAGGCTTGGAATATGACGTATTGTTTTCTTTCAGGGTCCTCAAGGTTTCCAAGGACCTGCTGGTGAGCCTGGTGAACCTGGCCAAACTGTGAGTTTATTTCCCCCATTTTGATAAATTTATTTTTCAAGAAGTTTATGAATATAAACCTAACAACATGATGGATCTCCCATTTTCTTAGGGCCCTGCCGGTTCTCGTGGTCCAGCTGGCCCTCCTGGCAAGGCTGGTGAGGATGTAAGTATTTTCTCTTAAGTATATCCGAGTGCTGTGCAATTACTCCTGCCTAAATAAGGTTTCTGGATTCATATTAAGTATTCTGCCAGGAAACTAATGTGCCTGACTTACTTTTCCCCAATGGAAAATATTATTTGAATGAAATATTAATGGATTTTATTGCATTTAATAAAATGTAGGTGTTAATTAACTGTATATTTGGGTGCATATTTTTTGTGATGCCTTTTCCCCTATTGTGAAAACCAAAATGTCATCACTCTTATCTGATAGTTTACAAGAAAAGGTTTTATTTTATGATGCATTCATATTTTAGGGTCACCCTGGAAAACCTGGACGTCCTGGTGAGAGAGGAGTTGTTGGACCACAGGTAAGACTTTTCATAGAAGAATATAGCCCAGAGGTCAGAGACCTCTCTTACATAAGATGAGTTGCTACAACTAGAATCAGTCAACATGGTAACATAGATGTCTGCATACTTATAGTACTAATTGACAAATGAAAGTATCCAATTAGAATGCATACAGTTGTTATTAATACAAGTAATGCAGTATTCATGACAGCAAGCATGCTATAAACAACAAAATCGTGTTTCCACAAAGTACCATAGTATTAGTTCCTCAAATTAGAACAAGTTAATTTGCTGTTCTGCATTTAAAAATGTACTAGTCTGTGATTTCAAGCATCAATTTTGATGAGAACAATACTTTGGAGGGAAGAAATCATTGGCTTTTTATTTAGAACAAACACATAATTAATTCGTCTTCTCTATTTGCTTTTAAGGGTGCTCGTGGTTTCCCTGGAACCCCTGGACTTCCTGGCTTCAAGGGCATTAGGGTGAGCACATTCTTTTTCCAAATGAGAAAAAGGTTGATTATTTTTAGGAACAACCGCAACTAGCTTCAGACTCCTGGGTGGCTCGGAGTTACTTTAAAATTCCTCGAGTTTGGCAGAGTGGAGAGAGAGGGCTGAGTAAGATCTCTGGAAAGTAAAGTGAAGTATAGTTTTTTCAGTCTGTTCTTAGCTTCCAAGAAACAAGGATTCCCACAGAGAAAATCACGCAAATGCAGATAACTTAAGTGGGATCTGCAATCATCTGAAAATTGTCAAATTATTGAAGACAGCAAGGATGTGAGAAAGTATTATACCCTCCCCTCTAAGTGTGGGGAGGCTTATCGCTTCCATAGGGCTATGGAGCCAGTTTGCCTGGCACTGAAGCCCTGCACTCCATGCCACTAAGTCAGTCACAAGATTGACCAGGAGGTAGTAACTGGGAAGACAGAAGACTTTTGACCAAGCACCACATTTTAATCATAAGGATTTGCCTTTCAGGGACACAACGGTCTGGATGGATTGAAGGGACAGCCTGGTGCTCCTGGTGTGAAGGTAAATCCTAGATCAGAAGTGTTGTTTTTAAAAGTACTCATTGTAAATCCCCATCACCATCAAAAAGTATATTTTTACTGAAGGCTGCCCATATTCTAAAAGTATCTTATTTCCTCTTCTACACTTTAAATCCCTCATTGGTGGAGACTATGAGGATTTTCTGACAAAAGGTCAATTATTAATATTTATTTAATTCAGTATCTATTAAATAAATGAGATAAAACAATGCCAATAATTTCTTCCACCATTCCCTTTTCCCCTATAATGTCACTCGACCTCTGCAGGCAAAATAAAAGTAAATAAACACATAATCAGATATTAGAACACTCCATGTTATTTGAAACTGTAAATTCTCCTTTGCCATGCACTAATTAGATAGGTACATTCATGTCACAATACGCTTTTCAACCTCTTTCCTGTGATTTATCTATGCACACTCAAAAAATTTTTAATTAGGTAATTAAAGTCTCAGAAGTGTGTTATCTCTTGGCTAGGCTCTTCTCTGACAGCATTTTCAACTATAAAATGTTCTCTCTCCTATTAAGGAGATAATGTGATATTAAAGTGAATACCAACGTAATTACAAATTAATGAGTAAGGAATACTAGCGGGACCAGAAATGTACATGAATATGGAGGATCTGTTCTAACCTTCCAGCTGCCACACAAATGGATAAGGTCAAACTCATTCTCCCAAGAGCCTAATATTATAGCTGAGACTACTAATCACAGCATCATAAAATAGCGCTTGCAAGGAGCTTTGGAAACTCCCTCATTTTGCAGATGAGGGAGACAGCCCGAGAGAGAGTGAGTGACTTGCCCAAAGTCACACATCTAGGGGTTGCAACAGAGTAGGCAAGAATTCCTGACTCTACTCTCCAGCTGATTCCCAAAAAGTGTATTCACATAGGCTCCTAGAAATGAACAGTCCTTAAATGGTCTCTCAAACCATCTTCTATATCTAAATCAGATTATCCGAAAGGAAATTTCTTTTCCATTTGCCATTGTGTTAAATTATACCACCCCATGGTTTTTATTTAAGAAAAGAATATAGATTGGAAATAAATAAGATAGCTATAACAGTTATTATGAAGCTTCACATTTTCATTCATATCATACAAAAATGAAAATAATGAATTTTCAAAACAAATTGAAAGAAGGTAAAGATGACTATAGTGAATGCAAATTTATCCTCTGCTATCTCTTTTTATGATATCATTCCTAATATTTATACCACTTAGTCTAAATGATGTCCAAAATCTAAGAGAGAAATTGGGGGCAGGGTAAATAATGCTCAGAAATAACCTCTCCCTACAACTGTGGTATTATCTAAATAAAAATCCATATTTTAGAATTTTTTTTAAAATGTGTATATTTGGCATATTTGAGTAACAATGTAGGTGTGTCACAACTGTTGCAAAATATATAACTAGGTTGCATTTAATAGGGTAAAAATTACCCAATCAGAAGAAATAATCAATATATGTAATGATCAAAACTCAAACTTCCTTTTCTATATAGGGTGAACCTGGTGCCCCTGGTGAAAATGGAACTCCTGGTCAAACAGTAAGTATTGGTTCCTTTATTGTAAACCTAAATGTGTGCACTCTGCAAGCTGGAGCTTCTTTAAGTGCTCTTTGCCAGCTCCCTCAGCAATGTATTCTTTCATATTTTTCAAAAAGTCTTCTGTTTATTAGTTGAAATCCATTATCTTTTAGTTGGAGTTAGAATTAAGTCTATTTCTAGTGAATTAAGGCACATACTAGAAATTGGGCAAAGCAAATGATGCCTATGATTTGTTTTAAGTACCAGTCTAAATTTCATTGAAAATATTTCTGTTTCTAGGGGGCCCGTGGTCTTCCCGGTGAGAGAGGTCGTGTCGGTGCCCCTGGTCCAGCTGTGAGTGCTTCCATTTTTATTCATTTTTAGCTTAAAAGATATCTTCTTGTCACTACCATTTCACTTTCTTCTTGACTTTTTCTGTTTATTTTCTTCATAGGGTGCCCGTGGAAGTGATGGAAGCGTGGGGCCTGTGGGGCCTGCTGTAAGTTTTTATTCTGAAGAATTGTGAGGGGTAGAATATGGGATGGGAACTCTCTTCTTTATTAATTTCCTTTAGAAATAACACCTTCAAATATCCCATAGACCTTTTGAAGATTCTGTTTATAAGTACTACTGTCCCAGGTTTTTGATTGATGTATAAAGTAAAATCTACCCCATCTTGGACACCTTGAATGTCTTCCACTTGATAAGATGCTAATGACAACAGACGAGCTGTCAGTTTTCTCTTTGCCAGTATTAAATAAATTCAAGCCATGTTTAGTCACTTCAATCTTCCTTTGTTGTTAATTTCCCAGGAAAAAATGTCTTACCATCTTGTATTTTGATTTTAGGGTCCCCTTGGGTCTGCTGGTCCTCCAGGCTTCCCAGGTGCCCCTGGCCCCAAGGTAAAAACACTCGTACCATTCTCATTACCTTAATAAATTACCTTGTGATATAAAAAATAGCGAGATTGTGTTTGCAGATTGAGCGATAATTACAGAACCGGTAGCTTAATTAGTCTCTCCTTCAAAATGAATATAGAATAGTCAGTTTTCTTGCTCCCAGCTTGAAATAGGTTGTCTCTCTGTACTTAAGCATTATGAGCATAGATATAGATGGTAACATGGAAATTGATTTCATGGGGTCCCTCTGGATAGACTCTCAAATAAGTTTGGACTGACTCGCTGAGAATCAGAGTCACTACAGCAGAGAGTCAGAGGAAGGAATGTAGCAGTGGTGGCCAAGATGGCAAAACCAGGCCAGGAACATAGAAACTCAAATCCTAATCTTCTGGTACCCAAACAGATAAGGGAAGTTATTGCTGTTCTGAAGAAATTTCATAAAACGTGATGTCCTAAAGACGGAAATATGCTGTCTCACTCTTTGCTGGTGGGTGCCTTAGTGTCATTCTCCCCTGTAGGGTGAACTTGGAGCTGTTGGCAACCCTGGTCCTGCTGGTCCCGCCGGTGCCCGTGGTGAAGTGGGCCTCCCAGGTGTTTCCGGCCCCGTTGGACCTCCTGTAAGTGGCTGTCATCATTATTCACCTCGTGAGTGGAAGGGAAAAATAAAAGAATGAAAGAAGAACAGAAATACTTATATTAACTGATTTCCTTCTGCCTTCTCCCCATAGGGTAACCCTGGAGCCAACGGCCTTACTGGTGCTAAGGGTGCTGCGGTGAGTAATGGCAAAGGCTAAAGTGCACCTCTGTGGTTTTCAAGTCATTTTAGTGGGTGTTGACTTTCCCTCATCATGGACCATCCTATGTTTTTCCTTCCTAGGGCCTGCCCGGTGTTGCTGGGGCCCCTGGTCTCCCTGGACCCCGTGGTATTCCTGGCCCTGTTGGCTCTGCTGGTGCTAGTGGTGCCAGAGGACTTGTCGTAAGTGGGCATGACTGTGGCTCTCATCCAAAAATTATCATCCAAAATGCCAGCTGTACCATCATGTCATCACC
This sequence comes from Talpa occidentalis, assembly GCF_014898055.3. Lineage (NCBI taxonomy): Eukaryota > Metazoa > Chordata > Mammalia > Eulipotyphla > Talpidae > Talpa > Talpa occidentalis. The sequence goes on from NW_026555331.1 coordinate 85,275,052, forward strand.
ATCTAGGCTTCTTATAGTTTTGTCATTCTTATTTTTTACCCCTTGGCATTTCTAGTTTGTATTTCTTCAGTATGTTCATGTAGGTGCACTTACCCCGCTCCCTCCAACACACACATGCACAGATCACCCTAAAACATTACCCAAAGGTCAGTGAGGCACATTTCTATATCAGTCTTGCCCTCTCAACCAAGACCACTTTCTGGAAGTTGTTTAAATACGAACATTACTTAGAGATCTTGAACTTCTCTTTACCTTGATCCATAAATATTCTAACATGTATGTCTGTCAGAAAGTTGTAACAAGTATTTGTCATTTGATCACTGTTTTGTTTTGGATCTAGGGTGAGCCTGGTCCAGCTGGTTCTAAAGGAGAGACTGGTAACAAGGGTGAGCCAGTAAGTGCTCTATATCATAATTTTATGCAGTTATTTTTTTTCAATCCAGGTCCTCTAGCTGGATATGATATAAACAATGCTGTCTTCTACTCCCCCTTTTTCATTAAACAGGGCTCTGCTGGGGCACAAGGTCCTCCTGGCCCTAGTGGTGAAGAAGGAAAGAGAGGCCAAAATGGAGAAGCTGGATCCACTGGCCCCACAGGACCTCCTGGATTGAGAGTAGGTTCCAAGTACTCCTGATCCCAGATACACTAGCCCTTCTTTGGGAATTGGTCAGAATTACGGAATGCATTTGCTAGATGAAGGAAGCATCTGCTTTCCATCTGGTTTATTGAATCAGTGACTCTCAATTTGGCGTGTTTTAAAATGGGTCTGGAAACAGTGTTGACCTACTTCAGCATAATGCCTCCTCCACACATTCCTTTGGGGTTTGGGTGAAGTTTTTTTGGCTTCATTTGTGTTCACATCTCCCGCTCGAGGGGATCAAGGTTTCTTGCATGCATGTCACGTTTCAATAAACATTGCCCCGTTTGATTCAAAGATTTTCTCCAATGCTCTTCAGCTTCATGTTTTTTCTCCCAGGGGAATCCTGGTTCTCGTGGTCTTCCTGGGGCTGATGGCCGACCTGGTGTCATGGTAAGTTGTCTGTCATGCAGTTCCTGGGAACGAACATGGTGTTATGTGTCGTTCACTCCAGCAAACACCCCTGTTCCTTTCTATTTAATAGGGCCCCCCTGGTAGTCGTGGTGCAAGTGGCCCCGCTGGTGTCCGAGGTCCCAGTGGAGATTCTGGTCGCCCTGGAGAGCCTGGCCTCATGGGACCCCGAGTAAGTTGCAAACTGAGCACACCTGGCACTATTTCCTTTTTTAAAAAAAAGGCTACTTAGTATTTGAAGACAACAGTGAAAAAAAAATCAAAGGTAAATTGGTAAGACTTGCCTACGGTTGCCTTTTTAATTTGCCTTTATCAAAGCTCAGTGGATATTTTTGCAGATTTGGTTATTTCATAAATATCAGGTTTATTACTTGATACAAAAGCTGTGAGGTTTTTGGAAGAATAGATTTATTTCAATATATCCAAATTAGGTGGGTTCTTCTATCAGCATGAATCTTTAATCTTAATTTGTGAGTTTTATATAAGGTGTTCATGAAACATATTAGGACTATACATTATCAGTTTATTAGATTCATAAGTGAAATCATTTTCCCAGCAATCACAAAGTGCTGTAATGTATTCAGCATCACACTAGCTGTGGAGGGTGACCTTTAGATCTGTAGACACTCTAATCCATAGCAATAGAGTAATTTTTTTGCCTCCATCATCTCTAATGGATGAATACCAACTGTAATTGTACCATAAACAAGTAATAGAGACACCAAGTATAGCAATCAAAGAAAAATCCACTTTGAAAATTGCTTACAAAAAGTATTTGTTTTTCTGTTATGAGGTAAATAACATGACACATTTTGCCTATATTGTACATTGCTTAACTGTTTCTTGAGCTATCTGTAAATGGACCCCTTGCATTAATATTCAATAAAAGTAAAGGCACAAGAAAGAAAAAAGAAAGATTTCAAAGCACTTTTCATACCTCTCAGCTAGTGGCTAATACCCCTAGTGATTTACCCTAAGCGATAAAGAAGTGGGAGAAAATGCTTGTGTGAGAATTCAATTAATTGGAGGTTCAAGTATATGCTTTAAAATGCCAATATGAAAACATCCTCATTTGTTTTATAGGGTTTTCCTGGTTCCCCTGGAAATGTTGGCCCAACTGGTAAAGAAGGTCCTGTGGTAAGTATTGCTCATTCTTTATTTTATTTTCAAGGAAGCTTATTGCACCCTTATCAAGTCTATTCTGTGGCTTATTTGCACATGAACACAATGAAAATAAATATCAGCCACATATATCATCTGGGAACTCAAAGTAATAGATTGTAATTACAGAACCAAATGAATACATGACTCAAAGAAGAAATGGAAAAAAAAAGACACGGCAGGGAAAATTGAAGAGGGCAATAGGGTATGAAAGAGAAGGGGGAAAGGAAAATTGTGTGCATATAAGAGGGACTTGGATGTATGTTACCAACATCCTATTTCTACAAGGAAAATGGATTCATTACTTATTGACCCTTTCTTCAGGAAGCTCTATGCATTCGGAAAATGATTGTTTCATCCCATGGCAGGATAACAGGCTTGAGATTGTGAGACCCTGTTTGTGCATAAAATTTAAATCAAGTCTGCTTTCAGGGCCTCCCTGGTATCGACGGCAGGCCTGGACCAATTGGCCCAGCTGGAGCAAGAGGAGAGGCTGGTAACATCGGATTTCCTGGACCCAAAGGCCCCACTGTAAGAATCACCACAACCTCCAATCCCTCCTCACTTTTTGGCCATATTTCACCAAGCCTCTAGTATTTCTCTCCTGCCTCAGTCTGCTCTAACTCAAGAGAGTCCCTTTCAACACAGGAAAACCGCACATCACTTGCCACATTTAAAGTTGACCCCCAGAATATCTTTGTATACCTGCTGAAAATCCAGCTCCTGTGTCAACTCAGGGGTACCTTGCTGCGTATGGAGTTGCATGGGATGGATCACACCAGTGTGAACAGAATTCCAAGACTAGGAATTCCCACCCTTACCCCACTAAAAGCAAGCACGAAATGAACACTTCGAAATTGCTATGGTTAATTTAGCATCTAATGTGTAAAGTATTTTTTACTATTTATTATAGGGTGAGCCTGGTAAAAGCGGTGAAAAAGGTCATGCTGGTCTTGCTGGTCCTCGGGTAAGTGTTGACTTTTGTGCAGATATAGCCAAGTAGTATTCATGTAGGCCACATACAGCCTTTGAGGTCATCTAATATCCCAGCACTCTCTTCCCAAATGACATCCCCAAGAGCCCTTTACCATCGCTAAATACCTTCCCTCCCCACACACTTGTAAGATTGTGAGCTATAACAAATCAGAATGTACACTAAATCAAAAATATCTTTGGGTACACTTAGTTATTTCATTTGTTTTGCAATTAAGTGACAACAAATATGCCAGCAATGTTCTCTGGCCTTCATAAATTGCCCTCCCTCCATGTACTGCCTGTAAGCCCCATCAAGAGCTAGTAGGAGGTATTCGGACCTAGTCACCCAAAAAGAGCCTTATTCAAGCTAACATGACAAGCTGATTTTAAGGAAGCAACCCCTGAAGCATTACAGCATCTTAAACTCCCTGAGTCATGGGTCTTCCTGTTAAATATTTTAGGGTGCTCCAGGTCCTGATGGAAACAACGGTGCTCAGGGACCTCCTGGACAACAAGTGAGTACTTTTGCCTCTGTTACTCCATGCTATACTAAAATGAATCTGCTCTCACAAGATGACCAGCTCTGTTTTCCTGTCCAAATATGTAGCTCGGCAGTCATGTGTTAGACATCTCTGTTTATGTTCTTCCCTATCACTTCCAGGGTGTCCAAGGTGGAAAAGGTGAACAGGGTCCTGCTGGCCCTCCAGGCTTCCAGGTAAGTCAATAAAAAGATCCAGAATGCTCAGACTACTCTGTTGTAATTCACCCTACCACTCTCTCCCACCACACAGAACGTGATTTTAGAACTGAAGTAAAGAAAGGTACATATTTTCAAGGCAACTTTTGTGTAATGCTTTAATAACACACAGTAGTTGGTGACCATATTGATATTAGGTAGCTCCCCAAGCTAGTTATTAACATCCCCTTTGATTAGAGTAATAAGATTGAGAGTTGTATTTCTTCCTTGTAGGGTCTGCCTGGGCCCGCAGGTGCAGTTGGTGAAGTTGGCAAACCAGGAGAAAGGGTAAGTAAAACAGATGATAGTCAATTTACCTGAACTTGGGACTTTCTCCCTTTAATACCTTGCTGCAGTGCAATTATAATATACAAAAGGAAATTTTATATTTCACATGATAATGATAGTGTTCTGTATATGTTGGTACCAATGAAGAAAATAAGCCACGTTAACTCACATTTGTTCAAATTACTTTACGAATTGAATAAAACATCACATTATGGAAGTAAAATATGTCAATGAAAATTCCATTTAATAGCCTTACTTTTTATATTACTCTGGAAATGTTATAATACAAATTATCTCCTTCCCCATAGTGAAAAAGTAAATGCACTGATTTTCCATCAAAGTAGACCCTGAAAAATTGCTTTTAATGTTTTTCTTGGCATTCAGACATGACACTGCTGTCCACAATCAGGGCATGAGTTCTGAATCATTTTCTCTGTAATTGTGATGAATGTGCCTCAATTCAGTTACATTCTGTGGCCTGGTCTCCTTTGTCAACAGTGGGGCACATTAAGGAGACAGCTGGTCAGTAATAAAGGAGATGCACTTGGGTATACAATTAACTAGGTAATGTGCAGAATATGATCATTTCTATTAAAAAAGCAGTCTGTTATGTAGCTAAAAATAGGTAATGTCTGATATTGTTCATCATTATTTATCATATTTTCAAAGGAGAGAGTCGATTTTGTCACTTTTTAAAAATCAACAAAAGGGAAACTTAGATTTTCTGATACCATATTCTGGATTAGATAAATCTTTGATATCAATGGAATTTTTACTTTTTTGGTATCATTCCATTCACAACTGGAATTTCTTTTGTTCCTAACAGCCCACATCTTAAAAACGCATCAGCTTTATTTCATGCTATGTTTCAACATCACGATCATAAGTTGATTTAGATAGACATACATTTCATGCTTTACTTACTCTCATGTTTGGCATAGGGTCTCCCTGGTGAATTTGGTCTCCCTGGTCCTGCTGGCCCAAGAGTAAGTGCTACTTTATTTTCATAAATTTCTGGGATGTGATTTTAAAACTAATAATGCCTTCTTAAAACTATGGATGATCCTGCAACAAGTTTCTGACACTCCTCAGTAGTCAAACGCAGTCTGTAAAGCACATTTAATTTCTAAATCGGTAGTAGACTTTTTAAATTTGTCATATTTTCTATTCAAAAATCCCACAGTTATAAGAAACTAAATGAACTAATGCATGTATTATACCCAGTGATTTATATTGACAAGTATGATATATTTATGATAGTGGATTGACTCAAGCCAAAGAAAAATAATATGTTACTAAGATTTAAAGTCAATTTCTGCATGTGTGTTGATGTTCAAAGTCTAAAGCTGAAATCATGAGTCTGCTCTTAAAAAGAAAAAAGAAAATCACAATAAATAATAAGAGAGATTTAGTTTTTCCATGGTCATTAAAATAATGGGTATGTGAAACCATCCCATATTTATACCTATATGTGGAATATAGAGAAATCAAACAAACGTTCAAGAAAAAGACAGAACTTGCAAGCTGACCATAGACCTGAGGCATACAGCAGGGGAGGGAGGGCAAAGGGTCAAAACATGGCAGGGAAGAGCACAAGGTACTGTTGTGATGATTCATGGGTATTACGGTTGTGGAAGATCTATGGGGAATATACCTGAGGGGAGAAATCAAGTACTGCCCCAAAATTAACAGTGATGTAAGAAAATGAGTTAATTAATTTAATTAAAAAATAATAATGGGTATGATTATTTTGCCCCTAAAATATCTCATTATGTGTTCAGTTACCATTTACCTAGGATATCTAAACAAATTTAGTGTCACAGAATCACAGTCCTCTTGAATCACGTTATAACAAGGACTTTTGAAATAATTGTAATGTAAATTTACATGTAAAGTATTCTGGGCCAAAGAATGCTATGTCACAGTGATATTTACATGCAAATTGGGAAATAAGTAGAAAAATAGATAGATGATAGATAGACACATACATAAATACATACGTACATAACAACTGTTATGTCATTACTACATGTAATTGTAAAAAGGACGCAGAGAATCTAAAAACATTGACTCTTATTTACACCTAGCATTGCTTTTTACCTAAAATGGCACAATCTTTCCCTTTGAGTACTATGCATAACTGGCATCTCTTTTTTTGCCCGTGGATTTGTGACAGAAAAGAAAAGTAAATTAATTCCAATGTTTGAATACCATACCATACAAGCAACAAATTCTGGAGTTGTAACCACAACATTAGATCTAAATGAGACTAGAAATTCATCATCCCTTCATTTCACTGTAGAGAAATTAAAGGGGAAATTATAGTTTACTAATAAATGACAGAACAAGGACTGAGAAGTTAAAGAGTGAGCTCTGGTGTGTAAAACGTAGTCTCTGAAGGCAATGAACAATGCAACACTTCTAATTGCCTTTTTACAGGGCGAGCGTGGTCCACCTGGAGAAAGTGGTGCTGCTGGTCCTTCTGGTCCTCTAGGAAGTCGAGGTCCTTCTGGACCCCCAGGGCCTGAAGGAAACAAGGTAAAAGTTCCTGTCACATATTGCTGGTCTGGCTCCTTTATAGTAGGATAAGTAGATCCATTATAATAGTAAAAAAAAAGTGTTTTTCAGATTTTGTATTTGTTTCCAATTCTTGCTGATCTCCAGCTCTGTTTAAACTAAAAACATCGTATATATTTAGACACTCTTCTCAAAAAAAAAGTTTAATTTCTCAACTGATCCTACTTCATAGAATAAAATTTCAAAGAGCTATCCAGTAATCAGAGAATTTATAACAAAATTTAGCTAGACAAAATTTAACTCTGCAAATTTGTTTCAAAGTAGTTTGTAGTTTAGATTTTAAAATAGATGGAATTACATGTTTTAGAAAAAACATTACTTCAACCACAATAAAGAGAAGGCAACTCATATTACTTCTGAGTCTTATGTTAAAGGGAAAAAAACTGTAAAGATTAGTTGTAAAATGCTATTTTTGATATGTGGAAGGATATTGGAAAAACATAAAAACAAGGTAAGAAGGAGAGAGGAAATCAGAAAGAAATGTGCCTGTATGAGGTAGTACTTTCAAAAGGTTTTATCTGAGAAACTAGTCAACAAGTTTTACGCACGTTGGATTGTGGGGTTTTTCATAAAAATAGAACCTATTGTCCCCACTCTTATAAGAGAATAAATGTAAACATCTCCCCAATTGAAGTCTCCTTCAATATTTTCTGTCCGGCCTAAGAGACATCCTTGAAAAATGTTTGCGGATAAAAAAAAAAAAAAAGAAAAATGTTTGCGGATAAATATTTTTACATTCTGCCTGCCATTGTCCTATCTTCTTCTTTTCCATGCTTGCCTTCCTGAAGAGGATTGAGAGCAGGTTATAGAAAAATCATGGCCACCCACTCCTACTACTCTCTTCTCTTTAGTCACCGTGTCTTTAATAGCATCTTCCTTGGCTACATTGTCCTTCCTTTCAATAGACCTCTTTTGTGTCCCCAAGCAGGCAGGAATGCTATCTATTAAATGTTTAAATTGGAATCCTTCAAGAATTTGAGTCTTCATTTTCTTCTTTTGCCCCTGAAATAATTGATTTCACATGTGCTTGATTCCAGGGGGAAGCTGGTGCGGTCGGTGCTCCAGGCGCTCCTGGTGCACCTGGTCCTGGTGGCCTCCCAGGAGAGAGAGGTGCTGCTGGCATACCTGGAGGCAAGGGAGACAAGGTACCCTCTGAGTGTTGGACCTTAATACATGTTGTTGATGACCTCTAGCAAAGAAGGCTACACAAGGACATTCAGTTTTTACAATTCTAAGCAGGTGCCCTGGTGGCATTTTGATCTCTATCTGTATCCACTTCCCTCTGCCACGTAGCACCTACACATTTCTAAAGTCACTAATCTGGCAAGAATCCTTGCTACCATGGAATTTCACGCAAACAGATGGTGTTGAGTAATACATGAGGCTCATTTTAATGCCACTAACAATAATGCTTCATCCTGCCCTAATTAATGGGAAGAAACTATATTGAACAGCTGTCAACCGTGCTGCTGCATTAGTTATGCCGTAAGAGTGATCAGGCACTGAAGCCCATTGTGATGTTGCCTTATAATTCTGTCCACATGAATTTGTACCTTGCTTGATTATGCTTCAGGAGGGTATATGGAAATTAGGAAAGAATATTTAACAATAATCTGGAAAGAATTATTTTTTCCCCTCATTCAACATCCTTAGAAAGGTAGGGAACTAAGACATTACTAAAGATCTCAAATGACTAAAAGATTTACAGCATGTTCTGTAAAAATACATGATATTCATTTTGATTTAAAGAGTGGGGATTGAAAAAAGAAAAAAAATAATTGATAAAAATTAAAATTGGGGCTTGAAGAACAAAAAGTTGCTTTTGCTTTGTACTTTCAGGGTGAAACTGGACTCAGAGGTGAAATTGGTAACCCAGGCAGAGATGGTGCTCGTGTGAGTAGAATTTTGTTTACTCAGAGTGTTAATTTCTTTTTATTTTTCACTCAATTGGCATTGAGAAGTTTTCCAAAATAGAGCTAACAAAAGAAGGATTCAAGTTTAGTAAAGTAAAAGAATATTCCATTCCTTCCTGGGTCTGTGACTAATAATACCATATTACAGGTTCCAAAAAGAAAACTCAATAAGATTTATCCCTTTGAAAATCATAGCCTGAATTCTCTATTCCACCTAGTGTTACCTATACCAAGTATGTCCTACAGATCAAAAGCTCTAATTTGAATAGAACTTTAAATGACTGTTTACATTATTGTAGGACTTAGGGGAAAAAATAAAACAATAATTCCACTTACATTTTAAGAAGCCAGAATCCCTACTAAAGTCCTTCTTAATCAGATGTATGCCCTAAGAATTTATGACTCAAAGAGCAGCCCCAAAGATGAACTGTTAGTGCCATAAGGATGCTAACAACGAGCCCATAAAGGTGTAAGGTAGCCTTGTCTAGAGGGTTGGGCATTGTGGCTCTTCCAGAAACTACCTCAGTTCTTTCTTCCCACCTCTTCCTCAGAACACGTAACTCCCTGTAGCACATTCATAGTAGTGTTTCCTCTGAGTCGTTCAATGCTTTCGGTTCCAAACAATGCTGCTACCCAGGAAATGTTACAAGAGCAGAGAGTCCAGATCTCCCCAATTCCTCACCTGCCCTAGACCTACACGTTTCTATCACCTTCATGACTGAGATATCCTCTAGTTAGAACTGAAATACACCAGAGGCTTTCTTAATGTCCACCCGGAGTGTGTAGGCAAGGTGTGCAGCACCAGTACAAGTACAGTAAGGGGGAATGGCAAGGGTCATTTTGATGATTTGGTGGTATTACTAGTAAGACTTGTTTTCTTCTTGGTACTAGGGTGCTCCTGGTGCCGTTGGCGCCCCTGGTCCTGCTGGAGCCACTGGTGACCGGGTAAGCATGCATTTTCACTGAGTAGCAACTCTGAGCCTGTAGCAGTATCTAAAATTTCCTGCCTGCTGTAGCCCCAAAGAGCCCCGGCAATTCATTTTTATGACTTGGTATAAAACCCACTTATTTAAAAACCCATCTGTTGTGACTGGCAGCAGGAAACAAATGCTGTATATTTAAAGTTCTCCTTCCCCTTACTATAGATGTGCCAGCTATCTGATCTATACTTTAATCCCTATCGTTTGTTTTAAAGTCCCTGTTGCCCATTAACAAAATCGTAATGCACTGAGCCTTCTCAAAGCCTCAATTATAAAAAATCAATAAAATACATAGTGTGCCCAACTCACATCAAACAGTCCACTTAAAATAGATCTTATTTATTGTATTGCACAGATAGCAACAAATAGATCAGCCCTGTGTCCATCTAAAAATTAAAATGTTCTCTTCCTGGTATTGTGGGTACTGATTTATAGTGTTTTGCAAGTGTACGACCAATATCACTTCAACCCCCAAAATGAATACAACATCAAGCAGAGTAAAAACCCACTTTATCTTATTAGGTGATATGTACCTTAGTCATCTCTTCTGATGCAACTGAAAACTCTAAAAGAGTCCACGTCTCGCACCCTTCCCTCTCCTAACCTCTTTGAGCATCTATGTGAAACACATTAACAAACTCACCTTTGTCTTATTATAGGGTGAAGCTGGTCCCGCTGGTCCCTCTGGTCCTGCTGGTCCTCGTGGTAGCCCTGTAAGTAGAAAACTGGTCATTTTGGACACTCATACTCACAAATTTTAGACATCAATGAAGCTAAGATGGCTTAGACATCTTTAAATCCCTTCTCCCACTTAGGGTGAACGTGGTGAGGTTGGTCCTGCTGGTCCCAATGGATTTGCTGGTCCTGCTGTGAGTATCATGCAATGAAGGTTAATCTGAAAACATCTCAAGTGGGTGAGTAGAATTAAATGGAACACTTGAGCAATACCTGTTCCTTTCCAACAGGGTGCTGCTGGCCAACCTGGTGCTAAAGGAGAGAGAGGAAGCAAAGGCCCAAAGGGTGAAAATGGTGTTGTTGGTCCCACGGGTCCTGTTGGAGCTGCTGGCCCATCTGTAAGTTGAAGTCACTGGTGGCTAATACAATTTGTGTAGTTACCCATGAAATCTTTTAACTCAACGCACATTAATCAAGTGCCTAGTATACACCAGGGCCTATACTAGCTAGAAGATGACTTTAAAAATAAAAATTAACATTTGCATCCTGCTTTACAATTTATAAAAGTCTTCTTCTTCAATAACCCCATAAGGGTCATAATAATGAAGCAAGAACATTTAGTTGAAATGACACAGATAATAATTTTTTTTTTATTTCTATATTTTCTCTACTAGCCATGGGAATGATTCCTTTGAAGGAAAGAGTGACATTTATAAGAATTGTTTTATGATTTGACCCCATCTTTTTTGTTTGTTTCTATTTAGGGTCCAATTGGTCCTCCTGGTCCTGTTGGAGGTCGTGGTGATGGCGGCCCCCCTGTAAGTATTTACAGTATTTACTGATCACTTTTCTTTCTTAAGAACCTATTTAGGGACAACTTGAAAGTATGCTCATTTTTGGTGTTTGGACTATAATAAAGAAACCAGTGAGAATAAAGTTAACTCTATTCAGAGAAATTCTGAAATTAAGATCAGGTTCATGGGATATTAACTTAACATTCTCACGAATGTTATTAATGTTAATCTCAGCTGGAACTCAGTGTGGTTTATATCCCCAGAGATCCAGAGCTCCCCAGGAATGAACTTCAGTGACTCCTTCCTTCTTTCATTGTAAAGTTAATGCTCTAGGTCTTTTGTTGTACCTTCCTCTGTAAATAAAATCACTTAGTCAGCATCCATTCCTTATCACCCAGCCAGGTTTTTAAGTAATGATTGCACATCAATGAGCAATAATGGCACAGGATTTTAGCATCTTGCTCTTACAACCATTAGATAATATGTTGGCATTTCAAAAGACCCACCGGAGCCTTAATGCAACATATTGGGTGTTGCAACTGGCAGCACACTGATCAGAAAGGCGTGTGGAAATGGAAGGTGTTCAAGACCCTGCTTAAATAATACCATTTAAGGCTGCACCTACCTAACTCTTGGCCCATCCTTGGCTACATGTATTGAGGGGCTACCAAAGAAGAAATTTCCATATGATGCCTAGAATTGGCACCAACTGAAATTTCCATGTGCTTGCGTTCTTAGGGTGTTACTGGTTTCCCTGGTGCTGCTGGACGGACTGGTCCTCCTGGACCCTCTGTAAGTAAATCATTTCAAACATAGGTCTTCACTTACTCTAGCTAAAAGACTTGGCCTCTGGTAGGAAACTGGTAAGAAACTCTCTATGAAAACATGCTAATAATATTTTGCTATTACTTTCCTGGTCTGAAATCAGTTTTTCTGACCCATTAAAGCCAAACCATCACAAATTACATTGTACAATATCAGTTTAAGAGGCTTTTATTCATGGGAACACAAGTTCCCTTTGAGGGGCACGGTCTCTGTTAAAAATAAAAACAGAACAGTTTTAGTCACATATCAGATATTTCTATATCTAATTACCCTTTATGGCCAACATTCTGCCTCTGTTGTTAAGGTATAATTGTTCCTGAATTTAAAGGTGGTTTAGCCTCTAATTTAATTCTGATTCAGACTCTCCTGTCAGGACTCAAGAGAATTTAATTAATTACCAAGGATTAAGTCTTCCGGTTAAGGTTTCAGGGAAAAAATAAAATAGCAAAGATGTTGATTTCTTGGAATCCTTTACAGGTTCATAACAGAAAATTCTTCATTCCCTGTAGGCATTTAATTAAACCTAGTTGAGTGCATACGTGATTCCTCAATTATGAACAAAATGCCAGTATTGACTTTTTCAGAAAGAAATGAGCATAGTCATCCAAAACTCAAAGTCCCATTCATTTACAACTAACTCTGAAAATGCTCCATCGTTTCAATTGCAATATGCCAGGTTATGGGTGGCACAACATTGCTTTTCCTCACAGGCATTTGCCATTGCCTCTCTCTCAGTTGTTTACTTTATCACAGTCTCAGGAAGAGAAATACGGGAGTTCCTTCTCTCTGCAAGAATGTTTAAAAGTCTAAACATTTCCTAATATGGCCAGGATACTATTTTATTGCTTCACATTGTTTGCATCTAAAGCCTCCCCGGTGGCGCAGCGGGTTGAGTGCAGCGCTGTTTGATTCCCTGCTGGCCAGGGAGATACCCACATGGTGCGGCAGACCTCTTCTGTCTCGCCCACTGCTCCCCTCGGCAGTGTATTTCAGTCCGTCTGCCTGTTCCGCTCCCTGCTTTGTCTCTGGTGAATCCTCTCACCCTACTGTGCCTCTGGCCTGTACCCCAGTTCTTATATAAAAATTAATAAACATAAAAAAATAATAAAAATAATAATAAAATTCTTGAGCCTCTGCTCAAGGTCTGTGATGATTAACATCTCTTCCAGGTCCATGATGATTAACAGAAAATAAATGACTTGTACATTTGCCCTCAGGGTATCACTGGCCCTCCTGGTCCCCCTGGTGCTGCTGGTAAGGAAGGGCTTCGAGGTCCTCGTGGTGACCAAGGTCCAGTTGGCCGAACTGGAGAAACAGGTGCATCTGGTCCTCCTGGCTTTACTGGAGAGAAGGGTCCCTCTGGAGAGCCTGGTAGTGCTGTAAGTGATTTCAGACTCCTCCTTCTTCATACCTTGTGTTGAAGTAAAATGAAGCCCTTACAGAATTCTTCCAGTGGCATATATCTGTTGATGAATATTACAGATTCTCAAGCAGAGCACTGTTGAGCCAGGAAATTTGTTCAGCAGCTGTCGAGGTGTCATATTTTTACTGGATGAGGATAACAATAAATAAAAGAACTCCACTATTTTATCAAAATGGCCCTTTAAGGTGATAAGGGCACATTGCTGGTACTGGGATTAGAATAGAATCCCAGTGCCGTGGTCATTGTACTGTAAGTTAATCAATCTCAGTTAACTATCAGTTTTTTAACCTGAATTGTCCAGTATGCTACTCTGAATGTTCCTTATCAGACTTGGTTCAGTTAGAAGCCAGGGTCAAAATTGCTTCCTTGCAAAAATCCTATAAAAACTATTCCCTTACCGCAGATGGTTCCATTGAACTCAGCCACATGGTTTTAAATATTATTCCATTGGTTTCAAGGAGGAACTAGGTACATGGAAATATACACGCTAAGACATAAATTCCTTGTCATCACCAGGAAAAAGATGTCCAAGGAGACTTCCTACTATAGGAGGTCCCTAGTCTTTTTCTAAATTGAGGATAGCTCATTCTCATAGTCCTCAAGCCTACCTGTGTTATCTGTTAGGGTCTTACCAGTAACACTCAGTATTTTACCTCTTTTTCAGGGGCCTCCTGGCACCCCAGGTCCTCAAGGTCTTCTTGGTGCTCCTGGTATTCTGGGTCTCCCAGGCTCCAGAGGTGAACGTGGTCTACCAGGTATTTCTGGATCTATGGTGAGTGTTTGACACCATTCTGATTCTCATTAACATAATAAAAGATTTTAAAAGCTGCCACTTCAAATGTGACAGATTGATCACTGAATAACTCCACTTAAGATTTTTTATTCATGGCATTTCTTTACACAGATCACATGTCACTTATCTAAGAAGCTTTAATACCACCTTACTTAGACACATGCTATAAAGATACAGCTTAGCATTATGCAGAATGATTTTTGTTCTTTTTACATGCTTAAGAAGGATATAAGCTTTAATTGCATTTACTCCCCTGCAATATGAAATGCTGGCATCATTTATCCTGTAGGAAGAATGAAACTCTGGAAGTTCTGAATCATTCCATTAAACCTTATATGTGACAGCAGCTAGGAATCTTCTCATCTCCATAAACTCTTTCAACTTTATGAATTCATTTCATTTAAGATATCAGGTGAAACTAGGCTGACCTTGTTAAGAGCATCATTCCCAAATAACATAAAGTTGACCACCTGAGTAAAGAAGAGGATGATACTTCTTTCCTTTTTGTCACTAATTCACATTCCATTTATCTTCTCAAACTGGAAGCTTTTGACCGAGGGTGTTTGGAGGAGAGTGAGATTAGCATCCAGTTTAATAAGACGTGGTTTATCTTCTCTGCCTCTTTAGGGTGAACCTGGTCCCTTGGGCATTTCTGGTCCTCCTGGGGCTCGAGGTCCCTCTGGTGCTGTGGGTAGTCCTGGAGTCAATGGTGCTCCTGGTGAAGCTGGTCGTGATGTGAGTTCTAACTCGTATTTTATGGAATAATACTGAGGGGTGTTACATTGTGTGTGACTTTATGTCCTGAGCTAAAGTTCCAAGCTTCTGAACGTGATATCTACATGCATAGAGAGCTTCTGGTAGTTCTATAATATTACATGCACCAAGAGCTCCTAGTATTAAAAATGTGGAAAGTTGCTTGGGCTGGGAATTAAGTCTTTAACTAGCACACTTCAAAGTTGGACCAAAACATTGAAAACAACTCTTAAAAAGATATAGGTCAGCAGGTTCTTGGTCCTCTATTTTAACAGTGTAGAGGGGTTCACCATTAAGAAATGGCACGCAACACAGCCTCACTAAGTACCTTCACTGGCATGGTGTCTTCACAGGGCAACCCCGGGAGTGATGGTCCCCCCGGTCGTGATGGTCAGCCTGGACACAAGGTCAGTACTCGTCTTTATCTCTCTATCTTAAATATGATTCAAGTAGAGGCCAAAGTGAAGCTAAGCTTGATTTTGCCTTTGGTAGGGAGAGCGTGGTTATCCCGGCAACATCGGTCCTGCTGGCGCTGTGGGTGCACCTGGTCCTCATGGCAACGTGGGTCCCACTGGCAAACATGGGAACCGTGGTGAACCTGTAAGTTTCTAAACAAATGCCTGTCCTTTGATGCAAATGCTTGTCCTTCAATGCTGTCATCCTCATAGGCTTCACTTCTGATGCCTTCACTTCATGCTTCGGGACAATAGGATCATGGGAGGAAGATCTTGGGCTTGGCTAATGAATTGCATTTTTCTTTTCCAATTCACAGGGTCCTGCTGGTGCTGTTGGTCCCGTTGGTGCCTTTGGTCCAAGAGGTCCTAGTGTATGTACATGGCGAAGGTTTTTTAAAAATTGACATATAGAGAGGATCGGTCCAGACTGCCCATTATGAAAATAAATGCTTTATACACTAAGCTTTATGGTATTTAAAAAATTTTAGTCTGCATTGAGCATTGCTACAAGTAGCTTTTAATTCCCTTCTGTTTGTTTGTATTAAATAATCAAAAGCACTGGCCACTTTATGGACACCTCAACTAAAGCAGATTAAAGAGAGAAATGGCAGTGACACCCACATAGCTTTTAGATGTTTGCATGCCTTGAATTACCTCCATATGCAGTTTAAACAGTATTGATGAAGAAATGAGTGCCATATTTTAAAGAAGGTAAATGTCCTGTTTTTCTCTCTCCTTTATAGGGACCACAAGGTATTCGAGGTGATAAGGGAATGCCTGGTGATAAGGGGCCCAGAGGTCTTCCTGGCTTAAAAGGACACAATGGATTACAAGGTCTTCCTGGTCTTGCTGTAAGTAAAATGGCAACATCCAGCATGTGTGCAGATCTAAAGACCTTCAATTCAGAATGTTCACCTTCAATTTTTTACTGCTATTATTCTAAAATGTCCTATATCATATTCATTTCCCATCCTCCGGTTAACTCCATCTCTCCAGAGATAATGCTATCTCATCCCAACACAATGAGGTGAGGGTTAAGGGAGATAGAAATATACATGTATTAAAATCTCCTGGCAACAATGTCCTTCAACCCCACTTAAAATAAATATCATTAGAGGAATGACTAATATTACACTGCTGAAATGGCTTGTAAAAAAAAAAATAATTGAATATAATAGACATAATGGGAGAAAAGAGCCCCATTTTACATTTTCAATGTTCTCAATTCAGAATCCATTGAAACTAAAGTTTTCCATCCAATTAAAAAAACATCCATTGATTAATGCATGATCTAAAAGTGTGATTTTTCCTGTTCTCTGTTTAAAGGGTCACCATGGCGATCAAGGTGCTCCTGGTGCCGTGGGTCCTGCTGGTCCTAGGGTAGGTCAATATAAGAGACATTTACCTCTGAAATTGAGCCAACTGCAAGCAATGAACCCCAAGGCTTTTCCTCCCCCTTGCAAGGTTTTGTTGGCTCGTGCAGACTCAGTGTCCTTCTTTCTTAGGGTCCTGCAGGTCCTTCTGGCCCTGTGGGCAAGGATGGTCGCAGTGGACATCCTGGTACAGTTGGACCTGCTGGCATTCGTGGCTCTCAGGGTAACCAAGGTCCTGCTGTAAGTATGATTTTGGAAAATAATAAAAGGCATCCTTGACCTAAAAGCTATATCCTTCAGACTAAACTAAGACAATTATGACACATTAAAGTACTCCCCCACTTCCATATGCTTTCTAAAATATGTAAATATTATCTGGATAGAATGAACTTTTTAAACCCTTCCCTGCATGTACACCTGGGAGCAAGTTATTTACATGAACTTGATTCTTTTTTACTTATTGGAACATGCTTTTGTGTCATGCTCAACTGAAAATCTGCTGTCATTGTCGTCTTGGAATGTAATCCAATACAAACTCTCCTCTCTCTCCCTTTCACCTTTGCAGGGCCCTCCCGGTCCCCCTGGCCCTCCTGGTCCTCCTGGCATAAGTGGTGGTGGTTATGACTTTGGTTATGACGGAGACTTCTACAGAGCTGACCAGCCTCGCTCACCACCTTCTCTCAGACCCAAGGATTATGAAGTTGATGCTACTCTGAAATCTCTCAACAACCAGATCGAGACCCTTCTTACTCCAGAAGGCTCCAGGAAGAACCCAGCTCGCACATGCCGTGACTTGAGACTTAGCCACCCAGAGTGGAGCAGTGGTAGGTCAAGATGTCTAAGCCAGACTGACCTCTCTCACAAGTTGGACTTTTCAGTGTTCCCACTGACATTTAGAATAAAAAGGGTTTTGGGTAAAAATTGCATTATGTGATGAAATTAATGAAACATCATTTTCTTCTCCCAACCAGCACCCATTCTCAAGCCCTCCATATGTATTTTTGCCTTTTCATGCTAATATGTGCCTGATCTAATTTTTCATGGAGGACCTGTCTAATCTCGAAAACAGCCACCTTCTTCCTGTTTCATGTGCCATGGACAATTTAACAGTAAAATCAAAAATGCAACTTATGGGAATTAAAATCTTTGACTAGTCATTACTGGCACCTGTGCCCCATTCAATGAGAGAGTTTATGCTCTGGGTCTTGTTTTCTTAAAAGGTTACTACTGGATTGACCCTAACCAAGGATGCACTATGGATGCTATCAAAGTACACTGTGATTTCTCTACTGGTGAAACTTGCATCCGAGCTCAACCTGAAAACATCCCAGTCAAGAATGGGTACATAAATTCCAAGGTCAAGAAACATGTCTGGCTTGGAGAAACTATCAATGGTGGTACCCAGGTGAGGGATCCTACGAACATTCCTTTTCCTGCTAAATAATATTATTAGGATTAGTTTGCTTTTTAATTACCTGCATTTTAGTCCTTTACCAAAAATAGGCTTATTTTAAAAACTTGATCTTTTCTCATCTATCTTGGATTGCTCGTACTGGCAGAGCTACACAATTCAAAGTTGTTCTGCAAATTTTACTCAGCTGATACTCACTAGCAACACTGACTAATGTCATTTACTATGAACGAGAACTAGCCACTATAGAGTCCTAAACAAAATACATATGTATTTTCAGAACAATGAGTTTTTCTGAATTTATAATCAAACCTTTTCATCAACTTTTTTGAGTGCCAATTGGTAGGAATTACAGAAAATGAAAGAGGTTGGAATCTCTAGCTCCTTGTTCTCTTATTCTAAAGAAGAAACAGACACATAAAGGCTTCCCTGAAACAGATACCTTTGTGAAATTACCTTCCCTCGGTGTAGTAGTTTTATGTTCCTTCTAGGTAACTAATGCTTTAAAGACAAGTGAATTGAGTTTCCCCTTAAAAGTGCCTTTTTTCCCAAGGCCTTGATCTGACTTCATTATGTCTCCTTACAGTACACTTTTTTGTCATTTAATTTGACTCTTAGCGTCCGAGTCCGTCTCCACTTAACTGGAATCCCCATCTTATTCTCTGCAGTTTGAATACAATGTTGAAGGAGTAACCACCAAGGAAATGGCTACCCAGCTGGCCTTCATGCGGCTGCTGGCCAACCATGCCTCTCAGAACATTACCTACCACTGCAAGAACAGCATTGCATACATGGATGAAGAGACTGGCAACCTGAAAAAGGCTGTCATTCTGCAAGGCTCCAACGATGTGGAACTTGTTGCCGAGGGCAACAGCAGGTTCACATACAATGTTCTTGTGGATGGCTGTTCTGTAAGTAATAGCAAAATATGGGAATAGTATTTTGGGGGGGAGTAGAGGTAGGAAAATTTCTAGCTTAGACCAATAAATGAACAGATGGATGAAAGACCTAACTGACTTATAAAATTCAGATGGTAGATCCAGATTATTCTTATATATAAGA
Source organism: Talpa occidentalis (assembly GCF_014898055.3). Classification (NCBI taxonomy): domain Eukaryota; kingdom Metazoa; phylum Chordata; class Mammalia; order Eulipotyphla; family Talpidae; genus Talpa; species Talpa occidentalis. The sequence continues at coordinate 85,294,294 of NW_026555331.1, forward strand.
ATATATATATATATGACATATGCTATGTCCACATATTAGTTGCTTTTCTTTTAACATGAGTTTCTTAAATGAAGATGTATACCCATAACTTAAAATTACCTGAAGTTAAAAAGGCCCAGGATATAATTTAGTTACACGTATTTTATTTTACTTATTAGCATTGCTTCCTTTTCCTTTTTCTTTTAGCTTTGTCTACAATATGTTGTAAATTAAGGAATAATTAAGATTCGCAAATAGCAATTCTGCATACCCACCAGACTCCCTGTCCCCCCACCCACCCACACACACACTTTCTGAAAATGATAACGTAAAAATTGATCACTTGTAATATGTATTGAAATTTTTTTTCCCTAAATTAGACTTGCAAGAAACATTTCCCCCAGAGACACCCCAATGCTGCAGTTTCAAAAATGAATGTGTTTATGTCAGATACATGTCTTCAGAGTGACACATAGCAAAAGTTTCTTATAATACATAAGAGGTACAGGTGATGTAAGATTCGGAAATAGTGCTGCTTTTATATGTATATTTTTCTTTTCTTTTTTAAACAGAAAAAGACAAATGATTGGAGCAAGACAGTCATTGAATACAAAACAAATAAGCCATCTCGCCTCCCTATTCTTGATATTGCACCTTTGGACATCGGTGGTGCTGACCAAGAATTCAGGTTGGAAGTTGGCCCAGTCTGTTTCAAATAAATGAACTCAACCTAAATTAAAAAAAAAGGAATCTGAAAAAACTTTCTCTCTTTGCCATTTCTTTTTCTTCTTTTTTAACTGAAAGCTGAATCCTTCCATTTCTTCTGCACATCTACTTGCTTAAATTGTGGGCAAAAGAGGAGAAGGAGTGATCAGAGCATTGTGCAATATGATTTAATTAAATTCCCTCTCCTTTTCCCCCTCCCCAAAAGATTTGGACTTTTTTTCAACACTCGTACACCTGTTGTGGAAAATGTCAACCTTTGTAAGAAAACCAAAATAAAAATTGAAAAATAAAATAAAAACCATGAACATTTGCACCACTTGTGGCTTTTGAATATCTTCCACAGAGGGAAGTTTAAAACCCAAACTTCCAAACTACCTCAAAACACTTTCCTGTGAGTGTGATCCATACCATTAGGTGCTGACCTAGACAGAGAGGAGCTGAGGTACTTGTTTTTTTTTTTTTCAAAATACAAAGGTGCTAATTAATAGTATTTCTCAGATACTTGAAGAATTTGATGGTGCTGGAAGCTGAGAAGACATACTCCTCTGTATTGAGTTGTATTGTGTATTGTTTTCATTTGACTTAACATCAAGATTTTAAATCTTATACCCAACTGAAAGTATGCACGTCATCATTTGCCCAACATTGTCCTCTTTTTTAAATTTAGCATTTGTTCCTTGCCAGTCTCATTTTCATCCTCTCCCATGGTTTCAAAGAAGCCTTGTTTCTTGGACAAGCAGAAAAATTTAATTGTACCTATTTTGTATATGTGAGATGTTTAAATAAATTGTGAAAAAAATGAAATAAAGCATGTTTGGTTTTCCAAAACAAAACATTGAGTAGAATTCCTTGCTTCAATGCTCTTTGCAATACAAATAAGTATTATAACATCTCTACCAGTCATTAGACCGCATGTTTCTCGTTAGGTGGACACTGCAAAAAGAGTAATTTGGGATAGTAGAGAAAGAGCAGCGAACAAGGACCCAGAGACCTGAGCTCTTTTAGTGGGTCTGCTCCTTATGACTGACTGACCTTGGCACTTCACCTTTCTGAGTTTCAGCTCCATATATATAATATGAAGAAAATTTCTTCTCTCAGCTATCAGGCATTTGTCCTACTCAAAATACATAATACTTACGCCACGTGGAACTGTTGACCCAAGTTTACTCTAAGCAGAGACGCTTTTGGTTTATTATCCACTGTGCATTTTGAAACTGGCTGAAAGTTGGTCTATGCACAATTAATACTATTAACTAAAACAGTTTCAAATATTCAGCAAAAATGCCATACACTTAAATCTGATGCAACTGAGCACAATGCCTGTTAAGAGGTAATGTGTGTGCTGTCAATCAGCATAGACAGTTGTGGATAATAGTACCGTGAACACCTACCTGCCAAATCAAGTTCATTTTCCTCCCCTGCACCTTTCAATGACATCTTTAATACACTTAAACATAGTAATGTGTCAAGTAAAATGTTAAGATTCATTTAGAGCTTATTTCCTGTTGCAGAACATAATTGTGATTGTAATATTTGCCTCCTGTTATAAGTCATCTCAAGATTCAATTAGCTTTAAAACGCAAAAGACTGAACATGATGAAAACCTAACATTAACTCTAAAAGTTAGCAAGGTCTACTAACCAAATGGTAACTTTTAATTATGGTTCTCCCACCTCCTGAATCAGGACACTGAGATGCTTATTAAAACGCAATCCTCATTCACCAAATTAAGATTTAGTGACAAATCAGTATTTTGAAGCTCTCTGAAAATTATGATGTGCACTAATTGGGAAGCCATTGGATAAGGTAATTTCCACAATCTTTTGACTTGCTATAACTGGAAAAAATAAATCACTACACGTGGCCAAATGATATAAAAAAAAGACTAAGCCCCTGTGATCAGAATATTAGCCCTCCCTACAAATTAATGATTGAAATGGCCAGGGCAAACTTATGTGAAAACCAGTTAGAAATCTCTGGATTAAATATATCCTATGCCCCCAGACTTGAAGTATAAGAAACAGCCAAAAGACTGATATAAAGAAGAGAGAAAGAGAAGAAAAGGAATACCAGTGATATTTATTGACTATCAACTATGAGCCAAACACTCTGCTAGATGGTAATAATAATGACCTTTGTCAAACTGAATCCAAGTTGGCAGCTTTCCTAAGCCACCAGACACTTAATAATCACTTAGTTATCAGCCTGAGACCATAAGTAAATAGTTAAATAAATAATGGTATATTTTATACATAACAATGAGAAAGTAAATTTTGGCATCACCAATAAATAACAATGAGAAATTAACGATGTAGCTAACAAAGAGTAATTGCAAAATAGTAATATAAATTTTGCTATTCCAATAACATTTATGAGGTTGATTAAACAAAAGGAATATGTTAAAATGGAGTGTTACAAGCTTAATAACATTTGAGTACACTGTCATTAGAAATTAAACATACATATTAAAAAGTGCTGAATAGGAATGACTTTTATGCTTCGATTTTCCAAATTTGCTGCAATGTTTGCATTATTTTTATTCTTAACAATAACTTTACTCTTTAAATTTTATGAAAAGAAATAAGCAGGCAACAAGTGAAAACAATACTGGTTAAGGAGTAGCTGAACCTCCCGCCCACCTGTTTTCTGAAAGAGAAGGAAAAGCCTAGCTTAAGAGTAATCACCCCACGTCTCGGTCACTCCGGGGGACTCTGGGGAAAGGTGTCCAAAGCAGTACCAGGCAGCAGCGTCCTCTGGGATCTTGCAGTTCAGTTGTGGAGAAGGAATAAAATAATGTGTGAACACAGTTTTAAACAAAGTGTCCTCTGAGGATAGCAGAAGACACTATTAATTAATGAGAGGGAATCTCAGGAAATTAACCTCAGTCTCGTGCAGTAGCAGTGACGTTTAGATTGAGCTGGCCAGCTCTTGTCAGAGATCTCGTTCCAAAAGTCTTCTCTGGAAGCCACGTATTAGGACAGTCTGGTACTTACCAAGCCCGGAGTTCCGCTGAGTTCCCAGGGCTTGGGCAAGGTGCTGACCCTGGCACATGCAACCCCCTCTTTAGAGGCTAATTCCCAGGCCCAAAGGACCCTCCTTTTCACATTTCCTGACTCTTGGTCGTGTGAAGGTCAGCGTCTCTCACTTGGGTACATGAAAGAGAGAAGGAGCAGGTAGCCAAGATGAGGAGAGGAGATATTAATCAAGTCTGGTAAAGAGGGTCATTTAAAATTCTAAAATCAATACAGCTAATGCACTGGCAAAGAGCACAGACACCTGAGCAATGCTGAACACATTTATTATCTTTAATGCCAAAAGACTTTTTTATGCTATTCCACTTAATATCACTGAAAAGGAAGTTCAGAAATTGGATTATATATAAGAAAAGTTGGGGATGTCCTTTTGGGTCAGAACAACAATCCATCTAGATGAGTACTTTGTCTTTGACAGTGGCACCAGGGGAAATTTGGGAGGAGAGGTTGGCACTTCCCACAAAACCAGCCTCAAAACTCCCACTTAATAACCCACCGTAAATCTTTTTTTGTACACAGATGTATCTAAACCCTTCCAGAGCCCTCTATCTCATTTGAAATATGTTGGTATCTCAGTACCAACAAGAGAAAGCTAATGCTGAATTGTTAGCCCAGCGTCCTGGCCTTCTGATCAAGTAGATAAAATATGTTTTCTATCTCTGTGGCTGAATCAGCCAGGGGTTCAACAACAGCTCAGTATCCTGGGGGAGCACCAGTAACTGCAGCTAGGGGGCCACAAATAGCCCATAATGATTGACTTCTCCCCGTGGTTCAGTAAAACAAGGACATAATTTGTGGTCAGCAGCCAAGGTTATGAGCAGCAGCTCCACTACTGACTAGCCAAGGACTCTTGGGAAAGTCTCTTAGTTGTCTGAGATTTGGTTAACATACCTGCTCTCAGAGTTTTCCTTAGCATTGCTGCGCTATCTCCTAGAACCAGAGCCAGATCCTCTGGAGAGGACCAAGTGGAGCAGATGTGAAAGTGATTAGTGAAGTGTGGGCAAAGGTCACTAGTCATGATGAGGTTCAAAATCTTCCATCACTGGCCCTCCAATTTTGGAAGGAAAGAGTCTAGAATTTAAGTTTAATTAACACCACTCTCTAAATGGGTAGTCTACCAATCTTTGAGCCATGCTTCCCTATCAGTAAAAATGTGAGCTCCTACAACTGACTGTATACACACACTTATATATAAATGCTAAATGTATGCTAAGGTACCAATAATAAATGCAATATAAAACCTACCCACAGGGGAAAAGAACTTCAAAAGACAGAAAATAAATACAAATGGAAAATTCCATATTCCAGTAGATCATTATGCACTGGGAAACAGCCACCCTCCCCAGCCTCCCCACCAACACACCCATTTTAGAAACTATTGCTCTAATCAAAGATTCTGATGGGCTTGGGGGTTGGTAGAACATCAATGAACTTCTGACATAACATGTTACATTTTGTGTGTATGTGCATTTTTCTTAGAGAAAGCTAAACAACATTTTTTAGATACTCTAAGGGATCCATGACCAAAAAGACATGTTATGAAACACTGCACAAAAATATATATATATAACTCACTTCATTACTCCTGGGCTTTCCTGAACTATGACTTTCATATCTCATCTTGGGCCTCTTCCACAGAGCATGCTGCTTTTCTTATCCTAAGACCTAAAAGAACCAACCAACAATGACAAGAAGTCAAAATAAGAGATTTGTCTTTCATTCCTCTATTTCCTTGCCATCGACCTTTTGTCCTGAGCTTCAACAAGGTTTGGCAGATGCTTTATGATCCAGCCTTGTGCTTTGCAACATCAAAATGCACCTGTCCACAAGACCTTTTCAAATAAGAAGAAATAAACTCAGTATTGGAGATGGATGAGTTAATTCTTTTAGATCAAATAAGCATGTTTGCCACATACATGTGAGTGTGTGTGTGTGTGTGTGTATGTGTGTAAAAATTGATGTCAACCTAAAAGGGGTTGCAATTCTAGCACCATAAAAGGTTGTAAGACAGTAATTGGAGCATGTCCCTCAGAGACCCTTGAATCACCTCATAGAACCAATTGTCTCCTCCTCATCTGGCTTCTCCCAAGCAGAGCTATTATTCTGAGCCCAGGTATAAGTGTAATTTGGTCAAGAATTAACAATCATAATGGATTCTAGAAAACTATCCTTAAAATTACAATTTACTTCATATTTTTAAAAATTCATAAACAAAATGCTCTTTACCACTAAAGTGACTATTTTTCCTAGTGGAGTACTGCTCTTGGTGTCCAATTACTTAATTAACCATAAACCACATGAGGGGAAAAAAACCAGAAAAAAAATTTTTAATGGAATCTGTTAATGATAGGCAGGATAAGAACATCTACTCTTAAACCACTGTGCTGAGTGGATGGCCTTTCTCTCCCTACGGGGTGTCACTTCAAGTTCACTGCTCCCCCTGCTGACTGGATAATAGAACACCCCAGTCTTTTAACACTGCCACATGCACAGAGAATGAAAACTCAAATTTCAGAGAAGATAATAGAACAGCTTCTTGTGCTTATTTCCTGTCTGCCCCAGAAACACAGCTTTCTCTCCAGCTTCCACAGCAGTCTACCTTCAGTCCTCAATGCTCCCTTTTTTTCCCTTACCCTCTGTAACCTGTCCTTAATATCTCTCCCACGGAGCTAGTAAATGGAAGTCACAAGGAGGCAAACAGAAGTTCAAATGAAACTTACAGCCTTTTGTGTAGAGCTGTCCAGTGCTACAAATGTCACCCCGAATGCAATGAATAACTATTCAGGGTTTAAGCACGGGGTTTGGGGAATTATATGAGACCATGAAAAGAGGAGGTGACAAGATGAATAGGGGCTTAGGAAGCAGAGCTATTTAAATTTGAACCCTGTCTCCACCATTTCCTCACCTATACCCTAAGGGAAATGATGACGCCACCCACAGGCTTGTTAAGATCACAAACAGGCCTGCACAGCAACTTGTAAGGTTGGTGAAGAGTAGTCATTGTTGTCATTATCCCCAGAGTTGGCTCTTCCCTAACAGTCTTCACCTCCATCACTGGCAAAAGTAACCACATTTCCACAAGTCCTATTTCTTTGACAACACTGGTGTAAAATGATAGAACAGCTATAATTCAATTATACTTCAAATTCTCCCATCACAAAGAGATTCTCCTAACACAAGTAAACTTCCAAGCTCTTACAATTTTGCTAAGTCTTTCTCTGTAGTCCGTTAAAAAAAATAAATAAGCCCAGCTTTTATTAATAGTTTGAAAATCTTTTTAAATTTTTACAAAAGAAAACCAACAATTCCACCTTAAAAGTAGAAAAAGGTAGCAATTCTGACAGAAAAGACAAATTTGATTTCAACTGGTCTGTGCCTTATGCCATTAAGTACATTCAATTCTGGAGAGGAAGCTTTCTGAGCTTAGAAAAGGTCGTTTGCTTACTTGGAAGCCAGTTCTTCTACACAAATAGACTATAACTCGTACATGTGAATTAGCCAAATTTCTGCCACTTAATTTTCACGATTTTCTGAAACTTTGTCTCTGGCAGTGGAAATCCTAACTCAAGAGTTATCAGCACAAGAAATGATTATAATTATTAAATTCGTGTCCTCAGGGAAATTTCATGGCCTATGTGAATTTACTCAAGGGCTTTAAACATCATTAAATCACCTATTATTGCCAATGCTCTGAATGTCTATATGAATAATATTATAAGTGGATCCACTTCAAAGAAATATAGAAGAAGCTTTGATTATAGTTATTTTCAACATGGTTTTTCTATCTGATTATACGTCTCCTTTCATTTGTAGTACTGAAATCTAAAATAATTTTTAAAACCTTATCAATGTAACTAAATTAAAGTTTCCATCTACTACTTTGCTCATCATGATAAGATCTATTCCTAATCAAAAAAATAAAAAAGGACCTTCCTCAGATAACATCTAGAAAATTGCCCATTTAAGAATTTATCTGGGTTATTCATAATGAATATTTATTTTTAGATATTACTGGGCATGCTCTTAAAATTAGTGAACTTATGGTCAATTGGAAGCTCCACATCTTTTTTAGCCTTTTTTCAACTAAAACATCACAATAAGTACTCACCTTGCCGCCGTAAATTATAAAGCAGTCTTGCTTTTCTTCTCTCAAGCTTGGGAGGGCTATCTATCAAACAGAGTACAAAGTCCACTAAATCCTTTGAACTTTTGAAGAGAGAAAAACAAATCAATGCCAAAAATGATGTGCCTTCTCACCAATACACAAATTAAACTGTGTATTTTGTAAGATTTATAGGGTACCTGGGCTTCTTTTTATTATCACTTTTGCTAGGTATTTGTCAAGTGAGTCCAACTCAGTAACAGATTGATATTTGGGGGACATCGCTAGTCTCCATTCTGTATTGGGAAAAAAAAAAACATACAGATGGTAAAGGCATCCTATCCCACTCATCTTATGATTTAATTGGCTGCAGAGTTTTTTAAAACTCCCTTGGTGATTATAATATGCTGCTAGTCTTGAAAAAATTGTGCTAGACTAAATCTACAAGGTTCTGAAACCCACCTTTAAAATCACTGGTAAGTTTAGAAATATGTACATACATACATACATGACTTTTTCTGGAAAGACAATGTACATTACTTCTCAAATTTTTTTCAGATCCCATTTAATAGTTAGCTAACCAGAATTATTGGGGATGAAGCCAAGATAACTACATTTTCACTGAATACACTGAGGTTATTCTCAGGTGCTCTCATCAGAGTTTGGGAACCACTTGTTTATTGCTATCATATTCTTGGAGGAGAAGAGCCTCTCCCCCAAAATGTTTAGGACCACAGCTCTGAAATCATGGGCTCTTTAAGCTGCTTTAAATGGGAACATGTAATGGCTCATTGAACACGTGAGCAATTAATTTGAGAACAGCAGTATTATAAATGTGATTACTTATTGCAAACCCAATTAATCCAGTCAGGAGGAATGTTAATTACAAAGGAGTATGGAAATTAGCATGAGTGCATGACTAAATGCCTAAATTCTGACCTATTATATTGTCTGTCTGGTAATTTACTTTAAAAATACTTCCCAAAGAGATCTCACATATATGTTCACGTTGGCAGTAAAGTAATATTAGTTCACTCTCCAGGACTGATTAGGTAACTTTGGGAATCCCTAATTAGGGCAATCTGCCGCTTGAGAGGTATCTGCTATGGTATTCTAGTAGCATATTAAAAACTACACCAGAGGCTGTATTAACTAACATAAAAATTGATAAAATTAATTTTTCATTGTTGAAATAATGTTCTTAAAGATCGATGACTAGCTAATAAATATTTCATGTTAACAAAATTTGACCTAAGGCTTGCTCTGCATGTCACATACTCACTGCGTGAAGCAAGACTGACAAGAAAAGACATTTAGTCCAACCTACCTCGAACCACCAGAGGCGATATCTACTTACTCAAAGCTCTTGAATGGCCAAATTGGCTTAAAATCAGTTCACAAAATGACTCCAGAAAGCTGAGAAATGGCAAAGGATGGCCAAAAATTATACACAAAGCGAAACTATTTAATTAAAAAATGAAATAATACTCAAAACAATAATTGTCTTCCCCCTATGAGCAATGGACTATCAATCAAAACAAATGCAGATCTACTAGAAAGCAACTGGGAAGGCTTCCAGTGCTCCCAAGAAACTCTCTCTCCTTCCTTGAGAACAGTCAAGATTTAGTAGGTCTGTGCTTTTGTGGCTCTGCCCTCTTGAGCATAACTGAAAAGACAAAGGCAGAGTCTTGGCCAAGCCAGTCCACTGACTCCTGTCCTCTGAGAATGTAAGACTTGGAACGGAGAATGACAGAGAGGGAACCACGGAAGTCAAGGCGTACCGGTGATAGCACTCCAGAGATGGCTGTGAACTTCGGCTGATGAGGCCCTAGGTTTCTGGTTGTTCCTTGAGCTCTGAGATAGTGCAGCATCCTTCCACTAGCTTTCTATTTTACTTAACCTAGAGAAAGATGGTTTCCATTACATGAAACAAAAACAGATTTCAACTAATACATTTAGTAAACAGGATATGACAACAACAAAAACAAAACGAAAAACAGGAATACAAAACAGTTTTAAAGTTAGTAACACTTAGACAGAGTAGAAATAAGAAACCAAAATTTGACTGGCTTAAAAAACTACCCAGAGAAAAGGCATTGCTGGTAGACAATTCTCCGTGGCTCTTTGACATTTCTGCAAAATGTCTTGCAAGCAAAGGCACAGATGGCCTTTGTTCTGGACTATTTTTTTCAAGAATGTTTATAGAGTGAGAGTGAACAGCCAGGGAAGAGAGTGTCCCCCTCCAGAATGGAAGGTGGGTGACAGTCCAGTATCATAAAGATAATTTTTCCCCACAGGGCAAGTGACAGGCAGATTTGTTTACAATTCATTGTGGAAAATGAGGATTCCCATACTTGATGTTCCTTAATTGTGACACATTCACTATGGTTGCTCTGCATCATGCCCCCCCATTCTCCGCCCACTCACCCCCCACAGGGACTTGGGGAAAGGGGATTTGAAGCAAACATCAAGCTTTCTGTTGCTCGCTCTAAGTAATAAAGTCCTTTGTCTCTGACCCAGAAGTCACGTGTCTTCTGCCAGCATCTATTAAACTGTGGCAGGCTAACATCTTCACTTTGCAGAGAAAATTTCTGGCCCTTCACAGTTCTTGACAAACATTTCCAAGAAGAATTCATATCAGAATGAAGCTGCATCACTTCTGTGTTCCTGTCTTTTAAGTTGCCTAGCAACTAGTTGGTCACCATTGATCTGACAATCTGCCGTAATGAAAGACCACACTATGTAGAAAAGTGTGATTGAACTGTGTGTTTCTAGACGACAGGGATTGTCTGCGTCATCTCTGTATCTTTTTCAACACCTAATCCACTGCCTAATATAGACTATACGCTCAATAACTTTATGTTGAACAAGCTGTTGAGCTGAAGAATTAATTTTAAAAAATGACTGCAGAGATATAGAGTTTGGTATGTAACTAAGATATTTTAAACCTGTATCATCCCCTCACAATCATTCTGTTTCTTCAGATTCACTTACTGGCAAATAATAGAGATCTTCTCAGTGACAGAGGCATAGAAAAATATGAGTGGGAACGATAAACAACCTCGCTAAAACCAGAGCTACAATGTGGCTCTTTATTTAAGGTGACTTTAGAGATTTCAGGGGCAGGAACTGTGACACTTGCCCCTACAGCTCCACCACCAATCTGGTACATCCATATTCTGTATGTTTGTCCTTTCAGATCTGCTATTAATTGACAATCTCTTTTTTTACCCACTATCCTAATTCCTTAGGGAGAGATTTCAGTCGGTACCCTTCATAAGTCCCTTGGCAGCCTATTAACTGATGACCTTTGAGTAGACAGCCCATCAACGCCATCATTAAAGTCACGTGGTGTAACACGTGGCCACCTAAGCTTGGAAGTTATGCAGGGCAATTTTTATTTATTTATTTATTTTTTCCAGTTTTTTTGCAGGGCAATTTTTAAAGGGGATGAGGGTGTGAAAAGTCATTAAGTAACAGCTCTATTTGAATGTCTGCTGACCGTATCTCCTATATACCCCCTTCCTACCATGTTTTTCTCCTAAGAAATATTTCTTATTTCATGTGGTTTGAGTATTTGGTCTTCAGATAAGGCTATATTACGAAGTATTTAAGTTAATTTTTTCTAAAAGAAAAGTTTGCACCAAAAATATTTGGACTGGGGCGGTGAGGGGAGGGAGGAACAAAGAAGATAAAAAAAAGACAAAAGATCATTACACATACAAAACACTCAACTCCTCCAGTAATGAAAGAAATAGACAGTAAAATTTTGTCTATAGTTATGCTATAGAAATAATAATGTTTTAGCCAAAAGATCACTTTCATATAGTTGTCATTTTTTATAATTGGTACGAAATTTCTGGAAAGCAATTTATCAGGATGTAGCAAAAGCTTTAAAGATGTTTATACTTTGGTTGTTTTTTCACCCCTAGGAGTCTAAGAATTCTTGATTTTTCTAAAATTTTGTGAACAGAGATCATATGAAGAGTTTCCCATAAAACTGTGAGATCCTGGTTTTCCTTGCACTGCTTGTCAGAACAACACATAGATATCTTCCCATGCAGCTGTCCAAAGCAACCCAAGCCTGGTGGGAGAGCTATGCCAGTCTGAAGGACGAGCACATGAATCACAGAAGTCTTCTAACTTTGAGAAATGCCATGGCTATTTGCAGCATGAAGTCAACAGAAAAAAATCCCGAGCACTGCAGGGCTCAAAAAAGCTACAGCAAATACACTCTTTGAACTGCCCTACATGACTCAGTGCCAGTCCAGTCCTCTGAACAGGAGGTTTCATGGCAAGACATCTACAGAAAATGCCAAAAGGTTGTATTAAAAATTCACGTTTTATTGCTTCCTCTTCCACTGAAGACAATCACCCAATGGTTATGGTGAAGTCATGTTAACCTCCTTCCTTTAGCTTATCACTATGAAAATATGAAAAACACCTGAAGGAAAGACACTATAACAGCAGAAAGTAAATATGCAGAAGTAATGGCTAACCCTCTCATCATATCTTGGACACAACAGTTGTCACAGCAATGTTTATAGCAAAACATTGGAAATTAACCAAATGTCTAATAATAGAGAATTGGTTAAAATAGATTTGGCACATTCAGAGGATAGATTGCAATCAGTTAAAATGTTTCTTGAATGATACTTCATAATATGAGAAAAAGGTACGAAAATAAACGATAGATTACAATGAAATTTGATCTCCCATAGGATATAGGGCTCAAAATCATCTCATGATGAAAAAAAAATCTCATATAGTTAACATTACTCTTAATAATTTCCAGGTTGGACACCTTAATACTATAGCTTCAACAATTTTTCTTTTAAGTATTAGAATAGATAATTGCTTGTGTGATTGAGCAACAAAGGAATGAGCACAGCTTTAGACCATGTTGTGGGAAAAAGATATTTTTATGATTAGAATCATGGTATATCTAGGTGCACTTACTGTGAAAGATAAGAAACTGAGACTAATGAGAACATATCAATTACTATGCCCTGTCTCCTCTATCCAGGATGTACGGCACACTCACGAACAAAAAGAAGGGGGTATTTAAAAATCTTATTTAAATAGTTGTATGGAGAGCAAAATTCACAGAGCAAAAAAAAATACATATTAGTGATTATCTTTATATATCATGTGTAAGTACAAGTTTATTTTTAAATTTTCATTTTATACAGATATGCCTAAAAATTCAGAAAGGATATATGGAAAATTATATTAGCTATCATCTAATGAGATGATGGGTATTGTTAGGGTTTCTACTTTTCTGGATTATTTTTTAAAAATTTAAGTGAGCATGTATTACTTTCACTATTAGTTTAAAAACAGTGATTATATTTAAATGGCACCCACAAAACAGATGTGTATTGATTTATAAATGCTTAACAATATATAGCCTTAGGTCTCCCATTTCTATGTCAAAAGGACAGGCACTTATTAAAACTACTGGTAAATATGACAGAAATATAAGATTACTCCTATATGAAGGAAAATTTAATCAGCAGAAATCTATTAGTACACCTCGGTAAAGCAGTGCTATTAGGGTCTATTGAAGAGGACATAGAAACAGCTTCCTTATATTGAACTGGACATTAAAAGATACTTTTCAAAAGAAAAGGATTATATAAATATACATAGAATCTATAATAAATTACCTTAAGAAGTGCCTCCTGAGCTCCCATGAATTAAAACCCTTTATGTGCTTCACCAAAATATCATTAAAAGACCTATTACAGCAATACTTACTCTGCTTCATTCATTCATAAAAGATGCATAGATGCATTCACGTAATAAAGGAAATTTCTCACTGAAACACATATATCACTCTAGTAAGTCTGTTTTAGCAATAGAAAAAAATTAATGTCTCATATGAGAAGGATTTAAAAGACAGGTCAGTTAGAATAGTTCTTTGATTACGTAAAATTACTGGTGGTTGATCCATTGTGTCAGATGTGAAATGAGATTAAACTGTAAGAGTAAGTTTTAAATTCTCAGCATTAAACTGAATTAATAAATTGAGCAAAGACATGGTTCAAGTAGGATTGAAAGGTTCTGCTAAAATCAGACTGTTTAGCTCCATTAGCAACACAGCTACAAAGAAAGAACATCTTATCAGAAAACAGTGTAGGCTGTGGAAAATTAATAGACAGTGCTAGACCCAATCTTGGTGTAGAATTACATGGAAGGGATTAGGAAGTGAGGGGAAGGTAATTAAGTAGAAAGAACAGCCGGAAAGAACTGAAAAGCGAAAGATCAGATGGTCTGAGGTTGAGCCCTTCACCATCTGTTGGCAATCATCAAAATTTATTTGATCTTATTGTGTATTTACTTTGCAAAAGGGAAAAAATAAAACCTCATTCTAATGAATGAAGAGGTGAGATGCAAGGCAAATGCCCATTATAACAGAGTTCATTATTGTAGCGAGTAAAGTCATCACCACTGCAACATAACAAATACAATTAATACAATCTAATTGTCCCATCTCATCTCATCTAATTGTCCCTGACATCAATTTCATATAAAGGCTCTTAGGTTTTACTGACCCTTTGTGATTTAGTTGGAGGGCTTTGTCTATGATTTTATTCAGTGTTTATTGTATGTCCATACATTTTGCTCCTGTAAAATTTCTGAGAGACTGCCTATGTCCATTAGGAAAATTTGTATCCTGCCACTTATGTTTCCCCTTCTAATCAACATCAGCACCTGTGATTTCAATATCAGTTAAATGTGTTACTAGCCACTCAGTTACACTAACCAGTTATACTCAAGTCTTTCCTTTCCTTTCCCTCTGGCCCCTTATTCACTCAACTTCCCAGTTCTTCTAACCAGTTTTCCTACATACATTACCCTTTAAATATTTTTGTGCTTCCTCTCCCCTTTTCATCTGTACTACAACTTTTCACTTCAGGTTTTCATGGATTTTGACCTGAACTACTTACTACCTGCCTCTTTTTGCCATCGCTCTCAAATCCATCTTCCATCACACAGAGAAAACACAAATTTGACCTTTCAATCCCCTGTTAAGAGATTTCTGTTTCCAACACACTTACAGGATAAAGTCAAAAGGCATCTGTGTGGTATATGAAACCCTTAACCACGGTGTCCCCTGGCAATTTCACCTCTCTAGCTCATCTCTCCTGTCTCACGATTTATACCCTTCAGCAAAACCAGAGTGAGTAATTTATAAAGCAACTAGCAATAAATAATTAAGCACTTTTCATTATAATCAGCTTGACATGCCTGGGGGAGGGGAGTATTTTCATTCATTCCTTAGACCTGCACCATGCATTACTATTTTAAATTTAACTGCTTGGATTTGGAGTGTGAGCCTTGCAAGTAAGGCAGAACAGACTCACATCCAGCTGTCACAAAGGAGCGTCTATGCAAGAAGTCTCCATACAGCTCAGAGAGACTAGCGGATACATCATCAGATCTCTGGACACATATTAGTATTACTTGGCTGTCAGGCAGTGTGCAGCTACACAGGAGAACTGAATATTTTCCTTTATTAAAAAAATGATTGACACAGTGTCATTCTTTGCTAGTATCATCTTTCATCTACCTAGCAACACATTTTTTAACCTGCCGGATATTTGAAAGCTTTATCAAAAAGGCTGGCTGCTTCAAATCAAGGATTTTATTTAATTTAGTTCTGAAGTTGCTTAAAGAAAATAAATTGATGTCAGGTTTTTCATTTTAAAGTAACATTTGCATTGCAGATGGACTATTTAACAGTTCACATAATCAATAAAATTACTGCTGAAGTACAAGATGTGTTAATGAGAGAATCTAATATCTGAGTAAGTGGTTCCCTTGTGAAAAGTCAAAATATGTTTGCCTGCTTGTTTAAGTTTGTTAATCATAAGAAATCACCTTCTTTTGATGGATAAAGAGAAACAGCTGAATGTTTTCACAAGGTAGTCAGCTCCTTGCAGATGATGTTAATTTCCTTGTAGGATGAAGATATCTTGCTACGTGGCAATATTCTACCTTATTCTCCCCATTCTACCACCCTGGAAAAGTCTGTAGATCCAAATTTGTGTAAAGTGATTCAAACTGCTAACTCATTACTGTACCAAATGCTGTGAAGAAATATTTCTAAATGTCTTGGATAGTCTACACCCCTACAGAAAGGATGACATGAATGTAGAGCTGGTAAAGAGCGAACACTTTGAAATTTTTAATGTTCATTTTTCTTTTTTGAAAGAAAAAATAAATTGTTTTATTTTTTACTGGATAACAGAGCTTTATACCATATCTTTAAACAGCTTTAGTGAGGTGTCATCAATATATAATAAACTGAACATATTTAAAGTATATAATTCAATGCACATATTTTATATATATGGACTTTATTTTTGCTAGTTGAAAAGTTAAAAAAATGAATAATGATGATAACTATCAACTAATCCACAGAGCTATAGATGATCACAATTAATAATCACAATTAATTATTAATCACAATTAATAATCATAACTTTGTTTTTAACAATCTAGTCATATACATGTAGGAATAAAATAGATATTTATTTCTATTTCTATTACATTGTGAACAAACCGCATACACTGCATGTATTTTTCCTCTTTTTAAGGTTTTGATGAACATTTTTCCACATTATTAAATATCTTACTAAAGATGATTTTATATATATTACACACATTTGTATTCATCAGTAATAAACTAATTACAAAACAATCATTGAAGAAAATAACCATTTACAACTATAGAAATATAGCACTGAAATAACTTAGCAAATAATAACTAGTTAAATCTCTAAAATAATTTTTTATCTACATCTTTAAACAGCAAATACAGATTACTACATACATATGCTTTTATTTTTATTAAAATAGTAATCAAACTACATCTATTTTTGTACCCTAATTTTAAAGAAGTTTTAATGTGTACTTTATGTATTTGCAATTATTGTTTTTTTTAAAAAAATACTTTAAATACAGAAATGAATGAAGGGGAAATTTTCAACAATAACTCTAATAACACAGATTATCACTATTGAAACTTTGGAATGATATTCATCTGGAGAAAATAAATGCTATGTGTTAAATAAAATGCTATGTGTAAATAAAACTGCATTATTTAAACCCTATGTAATCTAAATTAGATATGAGCATTTTTCTATGCTATTATATGTCATTTTAAGACATAATTGTAACTAACAGAATAGCTCTAGCATATATTTTTAACACATTTTGTAATAATTTTTTTAAATCTTGGCCAATTTTATAGCTAAATTTTTCATTTTGAAAAAAATTCAATCCTTTGATGAGTACTAATGTTAAGCTTCTTTTTCACTTGCTCATAGACGTCTTAAAAAATGTCTTACTATTTTTTCAGTTCTATATCCTCTAAATATTTTCTCAGTTTATCATTTGTTCTCATAATGATAATCATACACAGAAGTTGTCAATATTTTCATTTGTAATTTTTCCTTTGAATTGTTACTTAACCTAAATATTTATATATTTTAATCTGTATCTGTATTTTTAATTTTTCACATCTGGATTTGATTTGGTAAAATGAGTGAGGTAACCAAGCATCCTTACACGTGAATTTGAAATGGCATCTTTATCACATAATAAATTCTTATGTATGCATTTGAATTTAAAATTTGTGCTGGTGGAGTGATGAAAGCTGCAGTTCAATCTCCGGGCTTTTGTTCCTTTTATATCTGTTTAGTTAAATGTGGCATTGATTTAGGGTGGTGCTTTTTTTTTTAACACTCCATAAAGTGCCGTTATTGAAGACTTACATTTCGATTTATGTACACACATATAATTATTTTTCCTCTTCAGATTTATCTTTTAAAGCACACAAGCCTTCTGAAGAAGAAAAAAATAGTGTAAAGAAACAACAAAAATTATTTTAATTTCTCTTCATTTTAGTACTCAACAGCAACCACGGATAACACTTTGGTCTATTTAATTCCAAGATTTTTTTTTTTCACTTTCTCCCTTATTTATGAAGGTTACAAGAGATATAAATAAAGGTCTCTAAGTGGCTGCATATGACATTTTTATCCCTCCAGGAGAACTTTAAATTGTTTCATAATAATGAAATTCTCTATTCTTTTAATAGAGTTTGAAATATATTTTTAGAG
This sequence comes from Talpa occidentalis, assembly GCF_014898055.3. Lineage (NCBI taxonomy): Eukaryota > Metazoa > Chordata > Mammalia > Eulipotyphla > Talpidae > Talpa > Talpa occidentalis. Next base: position 85,312,266 of record NW_026555331.1, read on the forward strand.
ACTAGACATATAAATCTATACTGGGTGGGGTGGGGGGACACACTCTTTGAATGACTCATTAAAATGGAAATTCTTTAGTTCACCAGCGGGTGGCAATCTCCACATATACTCAGCCAGGTATTTTCTACAGAACTGTTTGACGCCAAGGGGAAAACTATCTAAAATGTCTGACAGCCGTAACTCCAGCAGCTGTTGTTGCCCCTCAGTTGTTGTGATTATAAAAAGAAAAAGGGAAACCTGCAGGAATAATCACAAGTGAGAACATTACACAACATGAAACAAAATTACCTTGGCTTAATATAAGCTCGGTGAAAATAAATGTTATGTGTTAAAATATTATTCCTCATGTGCTCCCAGAAAACAGTGTTTTAAATAGTTCCAGACGGGACTAAGAGCCTACATCAAACAAATGTCCCACAATTACATGAATTACAACTATAGCTTAAAAAAAAAAGTAATGGAGAATATAATTGTGATGGGAAAACAGCAGATTTGAATTGTTAGCAAAATATCCAAAACCCAGAGCTGAGCCACCATTATAGCTAGAGGCAGTTGAGATAGTAGAAGGTTTCCAAGAGCAGGGCAGTCCACATGGGGAGGTAGTTGCAAATGCAGTCTGAAATTGCGCTTGCCTCTGATTTAAAAGAAAAATAAACACCAAATCAAAGTAATTGCTTTCCAAGTGCAAATTCAATAATCCCAAACATTGGAAAGTGAAGGAGAGCAGTTCTTGGTGTTTTCACTGACAGTTCTGATCTACATATTTATCTACTCAGTCTCCAAACCAAATATAGAATAAGGGGACTGTTTATTTTATACATAAACCATATTTTTTGCGCTGGTAATTTAAAATAAGCCGAATAGCAAAAATTGAGTGAGAGATTCCCAGAATGCAGAGTCTAAAATTGAGGATAGGGTTAGCAGCAATTTGTCTTGAAACCAGTTGTCCTCACTGAGACAGCTAGAGCTTTGAATCTACTTTGTCTCAACTCTCTCTCTCTCTCTCTCTCTCTCTCTCTCTCTCTCTCTCTCTCTCTCCATGAATCCTGACTCCCTGGCTGTGTACAGTTTTTAGCTCCAGGTTTCCACCTGGTTTTACCCCATTTCTCTACAAACTACTGAGCCCAAAAAGCAGTCATAATGTGAGTTTGACTCTGGGTTTCACAGCGCCCAGGCCCTCCAGTTAACTCCTAGGCACTCCCTCAAGAAGCGCATTTGCATAAAGACTTAGGCCTCTAAGGCGAACACAAGGGGGAAGGGAAGGGGGTGGGGGTGGGAATTCCAAGGACAAGAAAACTGGCCTAGAAACAAAATCACAGAGATTGCAAGAGTAAGGGCGTTTGAAGTATGGTTACTCTTAATGGTAACTATCACTATCCATCCTCAGGGACTCACAATAAAGCCTGACTAAACCAACATCTAAAAACTGCAAACCTCCCCAACACCACCAAACACCAAAGAAAAAGACATTCTCATGCACCGTGTCATCTTTTCAACCTTTTCAAATAACAAAAGGTTTCTAGACCCTCAGGTCATAATTACCCTCCTCTGCTTGCCTCTTGTTAGCATTGTCATTCAGGGTCAGTATAGATTCACACAATTCAACCCAATCAATATTCTAGCAATGAGGACAAAGCAGAGCTTCTTCTATCAACTGGGATGGTTTTTCTCCATGATGAGAATACAGCATTCCTTCAGTTTTGTTGTTTTTGTTATTATTGTTTGCTTGCTTGCTTGCTTATTTAAACAGTACAGTAGCCATATTCAGCAATCTAAAGGGGGTTAAAGTCACCTCAATAGATGGTGATGGGTGGATTAATGCACGATCAAGTGCCAAAATGAGGATTGCAGATTCCAAGAGCTTTAGTGCTTCGAGTCAAGGAGTAGTTATGGCAGACAGGACTTAACAGCTAACATTCATTGAGTGTTTATTTGGTGCCAGATTTTGTCCCGTGTTCCCTTTAGCAGCATGATCTCATTTAATCCTCATATCAACCCTCTGAGTTAGATACTATTATTATCTCCATTTAGCAAGCAAGGAAACTGAGACTTAGAGATGTTAAATAATTTGTCCAAAAGAATATATTAGTAATTGTACAGACCTGATTCTTGAGCCTAGACAGTCTGACTCCACTCAGCTATACATTCTCCCTACACAGCTGTGGTACCGTCGATTTCTCAGTCATATCCAGAAAATCAGAGGTGTCTCATTTAACTTAGCTCGTGGTGGCTGCTTTCTGATCTGCAGGGACTGGCACTTCCAGGCTCCCTTTTTTTACGTGAAACCAGGCAAACTGACTATAATGAAACAGTCTGAAGCTTTGTCACATCTGAGTCCACTATATTCACAAGAACCCAGTCCATGTTGGCAGGTTAGGTCTCCATGAAAATGAGCATGGTAAACATCAAAGTCACCCTTAACAGAAGATTTATGAAAGGAATTGGTATTATGATCCATTTTTATTTGGGAATATTAACACCGATAACTCAAAAGTATTTACATCTTTTTCACGCAAATAACAAGAAAGACAGAATGCATATTGTGTGGAAGGCACTGTAATAGATACTAAGGGTATTATTCACCGCAGAGCTTTGAGAGATATTTATGGATCTTTAGAAGCAGATACATTGCTTAAGATTTTTCAGTGTGACTTAAGTTTTGAATTCTAAGCACAAAAGTCCACAATGAGAGAGTGGAGTATGCAAATTATTACCTAGCACCAAAGGGAAATGTATTAGATCTATTATGATCATATTCACAGCCTCAAGAAGATACTGCTATGAAATAATAAAATAGAAAGAATTTCTTCCACAGAAATGAAATATCTGGCCTCTTTATATTATTCTTGTTGCAAGGGAGGGAGAGCAAAACAAACAAAAAAAATTTGCCAACAAGCATATAAATAATCCATATTAGACTAATGAAAAGCGAAAAAAAAAACTACCAAGAAAAAGTGATTTTATGTCATTCGTTAAACATTTATCTAGACAAGTACTATATTTAAGGAGCCAAATTCTGCCTCAAAGGGAACCAGCTGGCCATGAAATATAATCTCTTTAGCTGGATGGAGGATAAACAAAGTTTAGTCCTTCGTGCAGAACATGCAATGAAGATAGAAAGCACATTGCCCTGGGATTTGTCCGGAGCAGGTGTCAGCAGCCTCTGTGAGATGGCTGCCAAGTCTTTATTTATTCACTCTCTCACGAACTGGAAGAGGGAGGTATTCTAGTATCTTTAGGTCACTCGTGCACACAAGCCCAGAAGTGAATGCACTTTGAGGCAGCTAGGTTAAATCTATAAGCAGAAACACAGTGAAGAAACAGCTGGTTTATGTTAGCTGCCTCACTGAAATTTGGGGATACAGCATCTCCCTGCCAAAGAACCTCTCTTCCCACAATTATGTTACTGCTTCTCAGGGCTCTTTTTTATTGAAGTAATATTGCATGATAACATTATGTAAGTTTCAAGTGTGCACCATTAAAAATTAACATGTGTGTATACTACCTTAAGTTTATCATAGCAAATCCAATTCTACCCTTTAGCATCCTCAAGAACCTTCTTCTGTAATGCAATTTTTTTTAAAAGATTTATTTATTTATTTATTTATACAAGCACTGGGTACAGTCAGAAGCACGGGAGGGTGAGAGAATTCAGCAGAGCCAGAGCCGGGAGCAGAACAGGCTGAAGGACCGAGGTACACTGCTGGGGGGAGCAGCAGGTGTGGCAGGAGAAGTCTGCGCGCCACGTGGGGCCCTCAGTGTATCAAGCCGGCGCTGCAGAGACTGTGGGCAGCTTCTCAGCCCAGCGCTCAACCGCTGCGCCACAGGGGGGGCCCGGTAATGCAAATATTCTTAAGAGAGACCACGCATTTATTACTGCAAAAGACAATGAATGTGAAAGCCAGATAACTCTAGCATGGTTGTGATCTTTTGATGTGAGGGGAGAATAAATCAGTTTCCTGTTTGTCTGGGCCCATGGCTGAGGATGGGGGTGGAGTAGGAAAGGTGACTGGGAAAAGCGAAAAGTGCTGTTGGTTAGGAAAGTGAGTAGCTGCTTATTTTTCTTGCTGTTCTAATTTTATCTGAGTTAAGATCTCAGAGAAAAGTGCTACAGACCAACTTTGGGACTAGAATACCAAACTACAATCATATTTTACACATATTTATGTTACTGAGTGGATTAGTAAACAAGGATAATTAAATTCTGACCAGAAGCAGTTCACTGTATCTGGAATTTATGGGAACAGCAAATTATAGAGTTTGGTCAACTTCCGGTTTGCTAATGAGAGTTTTTTTTACTACAATTTACATACTTACAGAACCATGTAGAGTAACGTAATTAAGGTTTTCCAAACCTTGATAATAAAAAGAAAGTTCAAAGTATACTTGAATCAATTGAAGAAACATTTACTATTTTATTTTATTCTTTTACACTTCTTTTCTGTCATTTTGCTTGATACTAAATAAACTTTCTTTAGTGTACACTTAAGAACAGAAATATAAGATTGATTAAAAATATATAAAGAGACTTTAAAAAGTCTTTATAACTTGAAAAGTACTGTAATCAGGGCCTCCCTGGTGGCGCAAGGGGTTAAGACACAACCTATGAAGCTATCCACAGCCACTGCAGCAGGAGTTTGATCCCCGGCCAGGGAGATACCCACATGGAGCAGCAGACCTCTCCTGACTCACCCGTTGCTCCCCTCAGCAGTGTATATCAGTCAGTCTACCTGTTCTGTTCCCTGCTCTGTCTCTGGTGAGTCCTCTCACCACCAGCACCTCTGGCCTGTACCCCAGTTCTTGTGTGCATAAATAAATAAATAAATCTTTTAAAAAAAGTTCTGTAATCAAACAGAAACTCACAACTACCTTTACATGCTCTATAATTAGGAATCTTTAGCCTACTCTTTTTTTCCATAGTCAATCATATCTGTAAGACATTTTGTTGTGATTCTTGCTTTCCCAATATCTCTTCTCTGCTTCTGTGAGTAAAATTGCACACATTTCCTTGGCAAACCATTTATCCATCTCTTAACTCTCAAACCTTGTGTTTTGGGTGGAATACCGTTCTGGCCCCTGGCCAGTCAGAATAATGAGACCTCCAGGAGATTAGGTCAAAGGTCGCATGACCCATGTTGATCCCATTACAATGACTCCTCCAATTTGGTAGAAACTATAGAAGATAGTTTCTTCCTTTTCCTGTGGACTTGAATCTAAGAGAATCTATGTCTACAGCTAGCTTGAAAAGGAAGCCAATACAGGATAGCAGAATGCAGAGCTATGACAAGATTAGGTCCTGGTAATATTGAGTTCTATATCAAAACCCTCGAATTTTCTGTTATGTAAGTATAAGGTAAATAAAGATGTTCAGGCTTTTACACCACTGGCCTCGATGGCTATCACCTGAGGCCTTGATTGTGCTAATGCAGGAGGTGCTTGGGAGTGTGGGTACAAGTCATGCGTGCCTGGTGGTGAACACCTAGAGTATGGTGTGGGCACACGTAAGTTTACACACCTGTGCCTGGGAGGTCAGGGATATAGGGCAGCATTACTCAGAGACGGTGTGGCAGAGAATGGCTACAAGAGAGTGAACAACAGCTGCGAGAGGAAGCCCAGAGGAGGAGCGTATAAAGATTTGCAGGGGCGCCCAAGTTGTGGTCTCCCTGCTATCTTGTTTCCCCTGCATACTATTAAAAAACCTGCAGGGATGACACCAAGGGATCCAAGTTTCCTTTTAAGCTGCTTGAACCAATGGTGAACCTACCCAGCCTGGGGTGACTGCAGAACAGTAAGTCAGTACATTCCTTGTCTTAAGCTATTTGTAGTTAACTCCCTTTCCCATGCAATCAGAGACCTCTCTGGTGTGGATACCAATTTGGTTACTTCTTTTTAGTCTATGACCATTATACCTTTTTTGTTTCTGTTCTCTAATTCAGTCTATTGGGTATTTAACAAAAATACCATATTTCCTTGCCTAAAATATACTATTTTCATATTTTGTGTCCAAAGAAACTTTGAGGAGTAATTGTGAAGTAGTTAGCATTCCTGCACATAGGTGAACTAATCTAAGTTAAGGAAGATCTTTTTATCAAATTATGATCCTGTTTTTGGATTGGTATCATACACTACTATCAGTTGAACATTCACTGAAATTTAGATTCCAAATTTTCACTTAAAATTCTTTCAAAATGATTACATTATGAAGCAGCACTGAAATAAAACATTGTTATTGTGATTGCAGAAGATAGAAATTACCCGGCAGAAGTCAAGCAATGCAATTAAAGACATCAGAAATTGCCAAATCATTTAAAGAGATCATCACATTTTCAAAGCCAAGGGAGATTGGTACAAATGATACATGCTTATAAAGAAGCACTGTGAGGCCTGCAAATAGCAATCTGTCAAAAACACTTAGGCTAACTTTCAAGAAAAGCTGTTTAACTTCCAGAAATATTTAATTCAGTTAAAGATTTAAAAAACAGGAATTTAGTCAAAGTAGAGATGAAGACAAAATTCCAGTCCTCACCCCATGTTATAGTATCAATTCTAAACATAGAAAAGAACTTACTATCCTGGAAGTGTGTTTTATATATTATGCTATATAATATTGCATTTGGACAAGAATGTTTCAAAAGAACATTTACACACTAAATATAAAGAAGAATTAGAGTCAATCTTTATGAAGCTTAAGACATAAAATGTCATCATTTACATAAATGTCTTAATATATAGGTACTAAATTTTATTCATAGATTGAGATGCAGATTAATACATGCTGATATCTCTTCTTCCAAGTCTAAATGAGTGGGGGAAGGAAGGAGTGTCCTAAGAAAGAAAACTCTTCATAGATGTGAGGCTGTGAAGTATCACTGAAAGAAAGACTGGCAGTCAAAACAGTGAGCCAAAATCACAACCATAAGCTTAAGAGACATCCATTGTGTGGGAAGCCATCATCATTAGAAGTCATTAGATGCAGGAAATCTTTGGAGATGTAAAATCTTTTACATGTGGAGAGTGTCACAGCTGCTGTGCTAAGAAGTCAAGACAATCATCCAGCAAGAAATACTTCTATGTCATCATGCTTATCAGAGCTACACCACTGGGAATCTCTCTGGATCCCATATAGAAATCTGTCAGTCCAGTAGGTATGTTTGAATATTCTGTCACAGAAGATAAATGTCCAAATAAAATGTACTAATTCCATAGTAATACCAAGGATATTGGCAACACACACAGCCCCCTAACTCACAGGAAGAACTTTAAACCAAGGGAATGAGTTAATAGAAAGGACTTCAAAGAATTAGTACAATGCAATTGGAGGTAGAATCAGGGAATTTATTCAAACACATCAACACAAGATAAGTGGCTATGAAATAATAATAAATAATAATAAAAATAATCAGTTAAAGGTTTTAGGTATGAATATATATACATTAAAATATACATCTTAATAAATTAATTGAGTAATTTATTGATGATACTGCAGAACAAATTGGTAAACTGGAATACATTGCTGAGGAATTCTTCCAGATCATACATAAACAAAGGTGATGAGATGTAAATACTCAAGAAAAATTTTAAAGACATAGTCAATAGATTCAGGAATTCTAATATTTAACTTAAAGAAAGAATTTCCGTAAGAGGAAAATTAAAACAAAATTGAATGGCTATGGCCAGAGAAATAGAACCCAAAATTTCTGAAAGTGAAAAGTAACCAGATTCGTTTGTGAAAAATTCAAGGGGCCTTCCTGGTGGTGCAAGGGGTTAAGTGTCAGCACTATGAAGCTATCAGCAGCCACTGCAGCACAAGTTTGGTCCCTGACCTGGAAACTCACCCACATAGCACAGCAGACCTCTCCTGTCTCATTCACTGCTCCTCTCAGCAGTGTATTTCAGTCCATCTGCCTGTTTTGCTCCCCATTCTGTCTCTGGTAAATCCTCTCACCACCCCACATTTCTGGCCTACCCCCCAGCTCTTTTATGAATAAATAAATAAATCTTTAGAAAAAAAATAAAAATACTACCATGTTCCTAGGGGAAAAAAAGTTCAAGTGCTACCGAAAAAATTCTTAAGAAAAAAATACAATTGTAGAAACATCAGAGTAAAATTTTAGAATGTGAAGGATAATAAAAAAACACTCTATTTCTTCTCTTCTTCCTCTATGTGATTTTACCCTTTTGTAAAGGATATTTTAGCAATACAAGTGTCCTAAGGGGGCGGGGAGGGCATTACCATTTCTAATAGGCAGAAATTTAAAATTAACATATAACTTTAAAGGCTCTGATCAAACAATAGAGCAAAGTTAAGTACTGGTACATTGCCCTAGATTATTAAATAATATCTGGATGGTCTTTAGTAGCCTTTAGTATAACATGAAAGGGTATACTTTAGTCCCTTCTCTTATTTTCTATCTTGAGGTAAAATTTTAACAGTAGGGAAAAAAAATAGAAAAACCTTTTATGGCCTGTAACATAAAAGAAAAGTAAATTAGTAGATTAAAAATCAATATACATATGTTGGTGTCAAAAAAAAAAAAATACTTCTAATCAAATAGTTCTGTTCCAGGCCCTCTGGAAGAAGTTAAATTCCAAGTAACGTATGAACTTATGTCTAAAATATAAAATTTTTTTTTAATAATTTACTTCTTTTTTTTTTTAAAGATTCATTTATTTATTTATACAAGCACTGGGTACAGTCAGAAGTGCGGGAGGGTAAGAGAATTCGCCAGAGCCAGAGCGGGGAACAGAACAGGCAGACCGACGAAATACACTGCTGAGGGAAGCAGCGGGCGGCAGGAGAGGTCTGTGCGCCATATGGGACCCTCGCTGGCAGCCGGGGATCGAACCAGCGCTGCAGAGGCTGCGGGCAGCTTCACAACCCAGCGCTCAACCGCTGCGCCACCAGGGAGACCCTAAAATATAAAAATTTTTTAACTCCAAAACACACATCAGACCTGAAGTTGTTTCTATAAGAATTCTAGACTTACTAGTCTACAGTATTTCATCTGTATCCTGAAGCAAGCAAGCAAGCAAGCAAGCAAGCAAGCAAGCAAGTAAGCAAGCAAGCAAGAAACTTTTCAAACCAAATACCTATTTTCCACTTCCTAAAATTTCCCAATGAAATATTTTTCTGTGGCAAAACTCCAATTTTATGACTATTATAAGATGCAAGCTTAAACTGTTTAATTTTTTTTCTTCTCCTCTTTCATGTAGCAAATGATGGAAGGCAAATATTTTCCCTTGCCTGGAGTCAGGGTTTAAGTCTTAAGAAAAAGAACTAATATTTTGATTGTTAATGATTCAGCTTGTAAAAGTAATGAGCCATCAAAGTTTACTATGGAGGAAAAAAAAATGAATTTGAGGATACAGAAAGTGCCTGTGACGAAAGCCTGAAAAGAAAGGAATGGATTTCCTGCCACCTTTCCCCACTCCTGGCTAGATGAAAGTTGAGAAGAGAGTAAAGAAAGGAGGTACAAACAGGAGCCCCAGGAACTTTGGAGTATAAGAAGAGAACTTGCTGCCTGGGGAGAGCAAGTGGGTAGATAACCTTAAGGACCACCGCTAGGAGCACAATTCCCAGGCTCAGAGTGAATGGAAGTTAGTAAACAGAAGTCCTCCCTGGCGAATGATACTACACCAGAAGATCCTCTCTCGTCAGCAATAAGAAAGGACTTAGTTAGAACCCAGTGATCTACCTATTGATTTTGAGCAGGGATGAAGCCTTCTGGTTTATAGGATTTTACTAAGCCCTCTCTGAATAACCCAAGAAGGAAATCTCCCTGATGATTATACTTCATGACTGCTCTAAACTCATGAAAGATGACATCTGGGCTACTTGGTGTGGTAGCTTTGATGGTGGAGCAGAATTCCTTGGATTCTGCTGCAAGGGAAGCGGTGCAGGGCGAAACAAGACTTCATTTTGTAAGTGACTAAGGAGACTGTCCACCATCTGAATGGACTGCAAATATATAATAGCTCATGCTTCTAGTTATTCCAACACTTCTCTGTTAATAGTTGTTATCACAACTACAATGTACAGACCTTAAAATAGAGTATGACAGAGAATCATGGTAACAATAATTGCAGCACTTGTAACAGATTTCATGCCTTATTGATTTTATATAGGTTACTCAAACTACAGCAACAGCAAAAGACTGAGTAGTCTCTTGAAGCTTATAGACCTATTTCCTGTGTTGAGTGTTCTGTATCTTAAGACTGAAAAAGGAAGCAAACTCTTGTCTTTCCCCCTTTCATGTACCGTTATCCTTCCATTCATATCTGCCTAAATTCCATCCATACCTGAATTTATGTCTTAAGATTCCAATTCTAAGAAAGCGTTTGTTAGATGGTAATTGTCAAAAGAAAATAAGATCATGACTATCATACAAATATAAAATTACTACATGTCAAAGGGGCCTCCTGGTGGCAATGGGTTACGTCTCAGCACTATCAAGCTATCGCCAGCCACTGCGTCATGACTTTGATCCCCAGCCAGAGTGCTAACCCACATGGCACAGCAGACCTCTCCTGTCTCACCTGCTGCTCCCCTCAGCAGTGTATTTCTGTCAGTCTGCCTCTTCTGTTCCCCACTCTGTCTCTGGTGACTCCTCTCACCACCACCCCCGGCACCTCTCACCTATACCCCAGTTTTTGTATGCATAAATAATTTTTTTTAAATCTTTTATAAAAATGAATACATGTCAAAGATATTAACATTAATAAATGAGAAGCCCATTACAAAGAGTTCAAAAGAAGACCCAAAGAAGATATATCTATGAACCTAGAATATTGAGATGAATTTGCAAAACTAGCTTTCCCACAAGAGGAAAATGTTTTCTCTCCATTAGTCAGAATTTCTTGACAGGTCCACAGACAATAATCATCTGAATGGTTATGTATTTTCTACAACTTTACTTTGTAAAGAGTTATAAAATAGCTTAGAGAAAAAGTTGCATATTCCTGTAAATCCAGAAAATTCCAGGAGACTCTAGCACTTCATTGAATATATATACAATCACCTTTCCTAATTCCAAAGTCTTATATTTTCCTTTACTAACAATACTTGAATATAATTTCTAAACTGTCACAGCTATTTCTGCAATTCTATAACTCAAACAAGGTTTTGTTTTATAGAAAAATGTTCATCACTTTCTTTAACAGAATGTCAAGATTTTTGATAATTGTCAAAGTATCAATGACAGTGACTAGGCAGAAATGATTATTTCCTGTTCTGATACTTTGTAGATACTTACAATTGATAAAACCATAGACAAGGGTAAAAAGAGAGAAAAATATTTTGTCTATCATTACTTTAAAAGTAATATTCAGTAGAAGAAACATCCTGATAATCAGCAGTAGTGTCAATAAATTTTTTATATGTGCTATAAGATTTCTGTGAAAAACTTAAGATCAATAAAACAATTCTGTCAATTCTCAAAAAAGTTCACTGAGAGAAAATGTAGCATGTATTTCAAACTTTATTAGAGACATTTTAAAGAGAAGTGGACCACCCAAACTGTCATTCTTTAAATTAGTTTTATATTCTTAGACAAAAATATGGATTAAATTATGCTAATGTAAGTTGACATATTAATTATGAATTAAAATATTGACACAATAAAGATTTTCCTTAAATATATTATACATCATATACACTGAAGTCTTATACCTACCAAAAAGAACTCTGACCTGCTTTTACAATTTTAAATTATATCTTTGTGTAAATATTCTAGATAGATAGATAGATAGATAGATAGAGATATATAATATGTCATTCCTTAGAAAGTATTTGATGCCAAATCTTTGATCACTAAAAAAAAATCCTTAATTATAGCACCAGGAAGATAAGTGGTTTTGTTTTTGAAATATTACTTGCTGACACGACACAATTACAGTGCAGTAAAAAGTAGATATTTACTTGCATATTTTTCCAAAGAAAGTGGAGGAAACTCTCCTTACAGCTATTACAGCAGTTCTTCATCAGAATAATCCCCTGACCACAAAACATGAAACAACAATTTCACATCACGGTAAGGTCTAGAAGGCAAGCAGGTCTTGAGAAGCAGCTGTCCTAGAAGGAAGAAGATAAACACGCTAAGGAGGGCTTCCACACGGCGTGTTCCCTCAGGGCATGCTCAGATATCCAGCAAAAAGAAACAGAAGCTAAATAGAAAGACAAATCTGGCCTGCAGCCCTCTTAGTGGGTTGAGGAGACAGAATGTGGAGTTGAGGGGGGGCCTGATGAGATTAAGACTTGAAGAGGAAAAATACACATAAAACTGAATCTGCAGTTCTGTATGCAACTTCCTTCAAAAAAGCTTGCCATTTCCAAAACTTCATGTAAATAAGCAGAATTCCTAGAAACCTAATAAGAAGCAGTGAGCTGTTGTTGTTTTTTTAAAGATTTATTTATTTAAGCATACAAGAGCTGGGATGTAGGTCAGAGGTGCTGGGGGTAAAAGGATTCACCAGAGACAGAGCAGGGAGCAGACCAGGTGGATCTACTGAAATACACTGCTGAGGGGAGCAGCAGGTAAAACAGGAGAGGTCTATTGCGCCATGTGGGTCACCTCCCTGGCCAGGGGATTGAACTCCAGCTGCAGTGGCTGCGGATAACTTCATAGTGCTGAGACTTAACCCCTTGTGCCACCAGGGAGGCCCTATTTCTTACTAAGTAGGAAGGGATAACCACGATTTTAGTAGTATTCAGTACCAAAGATGTGTATATATAACAACCCCAGGGAGATCTGCCAGTAGCTCTTAATCAAACACAATAATTCTTCAGTCATCCACATGAATATTCACACAAAGTGGGATAAAGCCTATAAATGGTCACAGATCATTTCGGGTTAGCTCTAACCATTGAATGAGTTTCCTACAATATGTGTCTTTTTTTTTTTTTTTTTCAATTTTAGAATTGCAAATAAGGAATAGTAGACCTGTGATAGCAAACACTTAAAGCCAGGCAGCTTCTAAATGCTTCTACTTCTTGACATATTTGATCTACAACAAGTTAGCAGACAGAAACTTTGACTAGACTCATGTTACAAATGAGGAAACTGAGGCACAAAGCGGTTAAGTAATTCATCCACAATTACACAGCTAATAAGATATAAACAGGATTCCAGTCAGCGCTTATTCCTTACCCACCTTATTATGCCGACTCGCTGAAATCTAATTTAAGTCCTAATTATCTGTAAAGCAACACATTTAAAGGTCAGCCTAAATAACAATTTCTAAACTCAGCTGGATATCAGTCAGGTTCTGACCAAAGGGACCATTAGGGCTGTGGAAATCCTCCCCTGCTCTGTGTGCACTTTCGCACTGTGCACAGAAATAGAAAACCTTACTCAAATTGCCAATGTGTACAACATCCACCAATATGTACCAATAACCACGCTTTCTTCTTCACCATGCTGGCAGTGAACGAAATCACAGGGAGTGAGAAATTGGTGGGGGAGGCAAGCAGGAGGGAAAATAACATGTGAAAATCAATAGAATCCCAAGTGGGTAGCCTATTGTCACTTCCATGTGTTCTTACTTTCTCTTGAGAAAACAGGGTTGCAGGTTGTCTGGGCTTGACTAGAAGTCACATGGCATTAAGTCTCCGTGGTGATCTCCTCTTGAGGAATTATATAAAAGTCACATTAGAATGCTAGTTACTGATTTAGGACATTTCTCACCTCCAATTCACTTCATGTATTAACTACAAATGGAAAAACTTTATCAGAATTTTCTATAATTTAAATTCAACAACAAAAGTAAAATGTTTCTTTGAGATCTCTATGGTAACTATAGCAATTCATTACCAAAATCAAGTAATCATCATTTCCCAAATTAAATTGATTTGTAGGTACAGAGTAACCATTCTGTCTGAATATTTTCTGTTTAGATGATTGGCTTTGCGGTCAAGGACATTACTGTTGAAAATGTATTTTTTAGCAAGATGTTTTCATTGTTCATCAAGGAAACAATGTATTCATTGTGTCCCTTGCCATCCCAGGCATAGTCAAATCTAGGCTGTGTCTGTCGGTTGAAAATCATTTTAATTATATGTCTATATTCCTGTTGGAAAACAATCTACTTTATTTTATACTCTTGTTTTCCTATTCTCATTTCATGCCCTGGCCCCCAGGTAATCACAGCGCTGGCTCTTACATTTGGAAAACAAGTTTAGTAAGATAAGATTTGATTTTCCTGGGTGAAAATGTTGGTTCACTATAATATTATATTTATGGCATTCAGAGCACATACAGAAGGTAAAGAAATCTAAGAAGCAAAGGATTCTAGAAGGTAATTTTAAAAAAGTGAAAAAGTTAAGTGAGCCAGACCCATCTTCAAGATCTGAAAAACAAATGAGACTATAACAATAAATGAGCCACCTCCACACCCCAGGCTGGGATGTCATCAAAAAATATTGGGGGCGGGGGGTAGCTTAAAATCAAATGGGCAAAAGTGGAAAAGGACAAAACTAGATAGATGAAACTTTCAAATAACTCAGTAGCCCCTATTAGCTCTCTCCCCAAGGGCAGAAGGGCCATTACTGCTTGTGTGGGACAATGAAATATTCTCCACATTGTTGAATTGAACCAATCTTCTCTCTTATGGGTGATCACAGCAAGGGTAAGTATACTAAGTGAATCAGCGAAAGAGATTGCCTGTGGGGATATCTGCAGACAAGGAGTGAAAGAGCTCTTCTCTGCGTTTTACCTGGGCGATCACATTAAGGGAAGAGAAACTTTCAATCAACTGGAAAGAAAAGGTTGTCTGTAAAGTTCCCCTTCTTTTTCATCTGGTTACAACGAAACATCATGGGTTAAGAAGGAAATTAGCATTTGAATACCAAGGTTGTCCAGATGTCTTGATAGCTACTTTGATGATATAATAAATGCTGTAACTTAGATCTCTTCTTCCCTCATTATCCTGATGATATTAAGGCAGAGAAACTGAGTAACTTGTCCACCACCACTCCGTTAATATGTTGAGTATGTTGTAAGATGATATTCGAACACAGGTCTTTGAGACTTCCAAGGTTGTACTCTACCCAATGCAATTGGAAAACTTTGTCTCCCAACATAGAGGTCCCCGCCTTCCTGCCTTTCTCCTCAGAAATAGAAGCTCATTATCTTTTCCTTTACCTGAGCAGGAAACTTGAAATCAGAACATCCTTGGTTTCCCTTGACCAAACTCCTCTTTTTTTCCCCTGAGCTATTATTTTATTTATATATATTTACATCATTCTCCATTTTTTTTAAAGATTTATTTATTTATACAAGAACTGGGGTACAGTCGGAGGCACGGGAGGATGAGAGAATTCACCAGAGACAGAGTAGGGAACACAACAGGCAGACAGACCAAAGAAACTGCTGAGGGGAGCAGTGGGTGAGACAGGAGAGGTCTGCCGCACCAGTGGAAATCTCCCTGGCTAGGAATCGAAACCACACTGCAGAGGCTGCGGACAGCTTTACAACGCGGCGCTCAACCCACTGTGCCACTGGGGAGGCCACCTCTTTCTTCATTTTTGTACAATGCGTGCTTTCTCCACTCAGGTGTAGTCCCTGTAAAATTCCCACCACCAATTCACTCATGCACCATCACCATAGTCCCTTGTGCTCTTCCCTTCCCTCTTTTGGATCCTTTCCCTTCCCCTACCCTGCAGAGTGTCTCTGATTGATAGTTGCCTGTTAATTTTGCTTTTTTATTTACTATGATTTTTTTTCCTGATCCCTTATTTGGTTCCCCTACATTCCTCCTATAAGTAAAACCATCTGATAATTTTCATTTTCCTTCTGGCTTATTTTACTGAACATAATCCCTTCTTACTCCATCCATGCTGCTGTGAATGGCATGAGTTTATCTTTTTTGATTGCTGAGTAGTATTTCATTGTGTGTGTGTGTGTGTGTATATATATATATATATACATATATGTATATATGTATGTGTGTGTGTATACTGCATCTTCTTGATCCAGTCATCTATTTTGGGGAATTTGGGTTGTCAAACAGACTCCTCTTAATCAACTGTTTTCCTTTGAACAGCTTTAAGAAATCCCATCTACAAAATCAACTGGGAGTGGGAAACAGCAAAGTCAGAAAAAAAAAAAAGAAATCCTTTCAGAATGTGCTTTTGGAAATTGGGGAAATGGACACTTTTTGTTTTAAAGCAAATGAGTCCAGGAAGTTTGGGTTTAGGTCTATTCAAAATCATTCCTCAAAATGGTAATTGTGTACCCAAGTGTCAGTGATGGCCCAGAGTGCCCAGACAATATTCCTTGATGCTGCCCATGGGGGTGTCTGCTTTTGGGGATGAAGATTGTGGAGATAGACATAGCAATCCTCAAGTCTCTTCCTTTACTATCTTCATTTGCCTTCATATCAAACATCAGACATTATTAAACAGGGAAAGAAAAATTAAAGTGAGTATAGAGAAAGACATTTTTAAGCTGCATCATATTACTTTTCTGATAGTCCAAAGGCCTAACAGACATAACCAACAGTAGAGTGTAATGTCACCTACACTGTAGTCCCACTAGCTTGCACCATTCAGCACACCTCCTGGATTCCTACTAAGGTATATGGGCCCAGGCTGGACTCCAACAAGAATTACATGGACAGTGTTTATAGATTTTTCATCCAGGTCATAAAGAGTACAGGACAGATACTTCTCTAGAGACCAGATTTTTTTTTTTTCCTTTAAGATTTGGTGTCTCTCTCCCAGTGTACAATTGAACAAACCTTTCTGGTTTTATTTAGCAGTGGATAACAGCCAACTCATCTTTTTTTTTTTCCCCCAGAAATTCAATTTTACTCAACTTTGCTGAACACTCAGCCATCTGAGGATACATATCCCTCTATATGGCTGGCTATCTACACAATTTCAAAAAAGGCATTTATAATCTTAATTTGTGTTTTATCTCACAAATGATGCCCAGTTGGAAGAAAAGTTAGAAGAAAATTCTCTTAAAGTCAGCCAATGAAGGGCTGGAATTTTCCCTGACTGGGAAGTGAGGGAGATGCTTAAGCTTAGGAGGCAATGACTAATAAAAAGATATAAAAGAGGGAAGAGAAGCTCTCAAGGGTGTCAAGTTGACTGTGTCCTGAATGCATTAACAGTTAAAGGATGTTTATTTAACCAAGTCCCTTTGTTCTGATTTCATGTTCATTAAGTAAGCTTCAGGTTATAATTTGACATTTCATGTTCAATTATCTACAGAAAGAGAATGGACTGGTCATAGACTATTGTTCTCTGGTTAGTGTGACAACTGTATCTCCCATTAAAAATTAATTAATTGACACTCAATTTTCGATATCAACCTTGTGAGCTTAGGTTACATGACATTGTCACTGAGAAATGCATCCATTCTCCCGAGCTGACTAAAATTTCAGGACTTCAAGCAAATGTAAGCTCAGGGCCAGATAATTTACTGTGAAAAATACACCAAAATAGAGCCCCCCTTTTGGCCTTGACAAGACCTCCCTCACAAGGTGGGTGTGTCTTCACATGTCTATTACTTTTGTACTAACCACCTCAGCCCATTAATTGTTGGCATCTTAGTGAGCCATATGCTTAGGAATTTATCACAAACGGACCATACTCCTCACATCGAATTGAGAGACAACACTGTTGTTACTTTCTTATTCCACTTATGCCAATTGTCAATTTTAGCAAGAAAAATGAAATTAAAGAAGGGAAATTCAGTGATCACTGCCCTCCTCTTACCACCAAGAACACCAGCTTAGTATCAGATAGCACTTTAAAAATATTCCAGACTTAACAAGCACTTTTCAGTTTACTATACATGTTTACTTGCACCAGTTTGGATAAGGAAATGCAGGGTTTTGTTTTTTTTTTTCCTGTACAATTTTTCTTTCTTGAACATCTGAAAGCAAACAGATTTGCAAATCCATCAAGTTGGGATACTGTAAATATATTTTATTCATGTTTACCCATGTTATCTAGAGAGTTGTTTGCTTTTCCTACTGTTTCTGGGGAAAAGTGAGAGCTCTGCTTTCCAGGACTACCACAAACAATAGTAATGTAATTTCATGTAATTTCATAACAATAGTAATGTATAGTCAGCATGAAGCAGCACTTCTCAATCAGTTTCCAGATGTATTTTGAATTAAATCAACTGTTATTTACATGCTCAGCACAGAGGAATCCCGAAGTTTATATTCATAAAAATGTTATATTTGGAGTCAGTTTTATGTGTTTATTTGAAACTGCGTTGAGACAGAGACAGGTTGGGGGTCCTCGTTTGTTCTCTTACTGCAACCATAAAAGCTTTTCTTTTCTATGAACAATGAACAAAGATATATGTCTCAGTTCTAACTGTGTTGTGGATAAAAGAGAATTAAAATCTAGCACAAACATCTCAGCCACATAAGTCTTAGGTGTAGCCCTACTGATCATCAATAGCCTGTGAAACTGACTAATCAAGGGATGGCTGCCCATGCATAGACAGAGTCCTGTGGAAAGAATGGGGGCTTCTATTGCTAGAAATTATATGTAATGTCATTACATAAACAATCTTGTTCCAATTAACCCAAAACATTACACAAATAATAAAAGTATCCATAATAAAAACGTACAATTTCTTACATCTTGCAATAGCTCTTTTAAAAAGTATTGTTTGCATGCTATTGCTTTTATAATGTGGGAGGTGATGTGTCTTCTGAGCTGGTGGGGAGACTGAGGGACCACAAATTCTTCAGGATCCTGGGAAATGTGACTGCACATTTTCAGGATGCCTTTGGAAAAAGAGCAAGCAGGGACTCTGATGAGCAGATACAATTCTGCTAGTTTTAGAGAACAGACTGAACCAGGAGTTAAACTGCTCTCTTTCATCAGTGTCCATAAAGCCCCTAGGAGAACTAAAAAATACATTGTAACTGATTTGAAACAATATTGAAAGCCCCACAGATTGAATTTTGATGGTTGGGATATATTTTTCATCCTTTGTTTGTGGGGAGGCTGTTTCTTCCTTCCTTTCTTTGGTGTAGCATTAGCATTTTAAATATCCTTTCTCATACCTCACCTTAACTTCTATTGTCCACTCTTTTTCATAAAGCCTCAATAATTCCAGTGTAAACTGAATTTTCCTCTGTAGTTTTGTGATTTAATATATATTACATGTCTGTTTTCACCATTCTACTTCTTAATAGTAACCTAACCTCCTTTTAGGGGATGGTGTGCCCTCTCTGTATATGATTGTAGCTGGAGAAAAATTGTAAGTGCCTACCTTGTTCAGGTTCTCAACTCTAACAATAGACAGAAGAGGGGTATATGACCAAACATCAGCCCATTTCATCCTCCTCTTCATCCTCCCTTTCATCCTCGACTATGAATAGAACAAGCGAGGCAAGAGCAAAATGAATGGCTGACAGTCCTGTGCAGCAGTGGCAACAAAACATCAGAATGCTGATCAGACCACTCCAGTCGTCCCAAGGTGACTGCTTCCCATCTCTCAGCTCTTCAGAGCTCCTTGGATTCCCCCTCAATTCTAAGCCTGGCCCCCCCTACCTACCCCCTAATTGATTTTGATAACCCCTTATATCATTCAAAACAAATCCAGTTTTGAGTTAATTTACTCTTGGACTTCTGTTGCTTGCAGCCAATATCTCCTACTAATAAACTATATAAGTCAGCACTTGATTATAGATTTTTCCATAATTTTTATACCTCAATTCTATTTCCCCAACAAAATTTTAAGTTTCAGAGTGAATATTTACTAAGTGCTGAAAAGCTTAGGGTAATAGAAAAAAACTGCAAAGAAATTTAAAAATAAGTTATAGATGAAGAAACAGACACTTCTGCTAAAGTAATTTGCCACAGCTCACACATTTAGCAATGGAATCAGGACTAGAACAAGGATTACCTGCTCTGCTGTTTATTACTCTCTCCACCACAACAAGCTTCCTTCTTGTTCATTAAGTGATTTTTTGAAAACATTAAGACTAAACTATGAATCACATTCTCAAATAATATTCAAAGAGAATATAATATGCATTCAAAGAAGGAGCGCTAAGAGCAGTTACAGAGCACTCTAACAAAACAATAGAACTGCATCCGTCATTTTAGGATGTCATCCCGCAGAGCTAATGGAACACAGGAAATAATTCCCAAGAATGTGCCAAAGAAAGTAATTTCCCATAAGAACCCAAGAAAATATACTGCTATAACGATGACTGCAATAACTGATATACTATTCATAAGCCTTCATTTATCACGAGCTTTATAGAGTTATTTCCATACTGAAGAGAAATTTTTCTCTCAGTTTCTTCCATGAGACAGCTGCAACACTTAATGTTCCAGGATTAACTAAAAGGTATCATGTTGGATTCAGAGTGACTATTTGCATAAGTGTAGCAGGGAGAAGTTTAAGGATTGTGCTGAGAGGTCTGTAATTCATATTAGAGAAGAAGCCAGGAACATTGGCTCAAAAGAACTGAGCACACGTACCTGGCAGCCAGTGCATTCTTTAGCCTGGTTATGGAAGAACTGCTCTCTAATGAGAGACAATGCCTACTGCTCCTGCCAGAGATGACCATCTCTGGAGTTTAGCGCTAAATCCAAGGGGAAAGGTTTCCTGTTCTGAGCATTAAATCATTTAAGTCATAGATATCAAAGAGCACAACATTTAACTGCCATGCTTTCCTTTTTTTCCATACATATTCTACATGCTAGCAAAGAAACGCCTTGTTCTTTCTGTCCACATGACTGTTTTGAACTATTTACAACCACATTTGAGCCCATCATTTCGATCTTACAGCAAACAGATACATCATCTAAAAAGTGTTCATCCTAACTATTTAAGCAATGTATATTTGCAAGGTATAGCCGCATGATGAGCAAAGATTAATCCTCCAGTATGAGTTGAATGAGATGAAAATGAAATAGCATAATAATTTTTATAAGTATCTTGATATAGTACTGGCTTTGAGATATTACAGAGCACAAATGTAAGATGTCTTAGTAGTTTCTTACCTCTGAGGCAGAATTATTTAGAATCACATGATATGTGCTATCTATTAAGTAAAACAGGTTAACCAATTCAGAGTCTCCTACAAGGAAACTGTGGCCAAGAAAATATGTGAAACTTTTTTGAGGAAAGCAAAATCGCTAATCAAATGGTCTGCACACCTTTTACTATTTGACCTCTTCCCACTTGGTCAGAGGAATCTTCTATCACTGCTGGCCTCTCTGAGCAAGCTCCTCCCAAACTAACCTCCTTTCTCAGTGTTACCTTGGAGCATTTTACACTTTTGTTCCAGAGTTTGAATGAGTGACTTATTTATCACGGAAGTTCTCAACTCAAAGAGGCTCCCTAGATCACTGTAACTAACCCAGCCTCTTACCCACTCTCTATATTTACTCATGGCATTAACTACAAATGAAAGTATCCCACTTATTCATCATCAGTTTACTTTTAGTTTGAACTCTATGGAGGAACAGTTTTATTTTTTTCTTGCCACCCCCTTCAACCTAGAACTGTTTAATTTTCCTTTCCTGCTCTTTAGCTGTAACTCAGGGAGCTCTCAAAATTTTTAGGTCAGTTTCAGTTATTAAAATCCAGTCTAGTTTATTTTTAAAAGTTAGTGTCATTCTTTCTCAAGATGTTTATTCCAATAACCTTCTTCATACCTCCTCTCCATTCGTCCCAATGTTAGGACTTCTGGAATGAAAAGGAAGAAAGTATGAAAGATAGCCAAGATTTATTTTTAATTGATTTATTTTTTAAAGATTTATTTTTATTTATTTATGCATACAAGAACTGGGGTATAGGCCAGAGAGGCAGGGGTGGGAGGTGAGAGGATTCACTAGAAACAGAGTGGGGAGCAGAACAGACCAATCTACTGAGTGGAACAGCAGGCGAGACAGGAGAGGTCTACTATGCCATGTGGGTCAGCTGGCTGGCAAAAGTTTGATAGCGCTGAGACTCTAACCCCTGAGCCACCAGGGAGTCCCCCTTTAATTTATTTATTTTTTTTTTTTAAAAAGTCTTTTTTTTTTTTTTTAATAGAGGCATGTTTTATTTATTTATTTGTTTGTTTGTTTTTTTGTTTATTCAGGCACTGGGTACAGTCAGAAGCGCGGGAGGGCGAGAGAATTCACCAGAGCCAGAGCGGGGAGCAGAGCAGGCAGAAGGACCGAAGTACACTGCTGAGGGGAGCAGCGGGCGGCAGGAGAGGTCTGCGCGCCATGTGGGACCCTCCTCCAGTGGCCGGGGAGCAGCCGGGGATCGAACCGGCGCCGCAGAGGCCGCGGGCAGCTTCGCAACCCAGCGCTCAACCGCTGCGCCACCGGGGAGGCCCTAATTTATTTTTTTAACAGAGGTAATATTAGCTTACTTTATTGTTGGTATTTTGGAAGGAGAGAAACTCTTTCCTTCAGTTTCACCACAGTGATGCACCCACACCAAAATCTTATGAAAGTAAGGGCCTGTTGGAGTCTCAGGGAAACATCACCTTGTCTTTGCTGTCCTCCTGGCAGCAAGCATCCAATTACTAATTCAGAAAACTCTAAAGGATATCTGACATAGAAAATCCAGTTCTGGCTCACTTCCTCCCACCTTCCCATCTCAGCTGCCCTCTTGGTATACCACACAGCTCTTGGTGTGTCAAGATCTCACCAGGTGACATACCAGGAAGTTAGCTCAACTCCATCTATGGTTTACAGTGTCTACTTGAACCAGGAAACTCTCATATCTTTGTCATGCAAAGATCTTTGGAGGACAGACTATTTCCTGTCTGTTTTTCCTATTTGTTTTGGGGGGTTTCTCTATGTTAAAATTGCAAGGAGGCAGATTTGCTAGGAAACAAGATGCAGTTGCACTGTCTCACAGATACCCCAATTTCTTTTTTTTTTTAAGATTTATTTTATTTATTTATACAAGCACTGGGTACAGTCAGAAGCGCAGGAGGGTGAGAGAATTCACCAGAGCCAGAGCGGGGAGCAGAGCAGGCAGAAGGACCGAAGTACACTGCTGAGGGTAGCAGCGGGCGGCAGGAGAGGTCTGCGCGCCATGTGGGACCCTCCTCTGGTGGCCGGGGAGCAGCTGGGGATCGAACCAGCAACTGCAGAGGCTGCAGGCAGCTTTGCAACCCAGCGTTCAACCACTGCGCCACCAGGGAGGCCCCAGATACCCCAATTTCTATGGGTGGCTCCTCTTGATGCTCCTCTCACTTGACTTTTGGCTTGAACAAACACTCACTTGACTTTTAGGGATAACTCCCAACTCCACCACATAGAGGAGAAGGAAATGCAAGGCACTCTTGTGGTAGGAAGTTGATTATCACTCCCTAGTCCTGCTTTAACTCCCTCCAAGAGAGACTAAGTGGGAATGGAGAAAGAGGAGCTGGTCTAAAATTTGGGGTTACTAGTTAAGCAACCATAGGTCATGATGGGATGTCAATTGCCATTTTTTTGCTATTGTCTTTAGACTCTAGAGCACTTGACACTTTTTTCTTTTTTAACCTCACATTTGACTCCTAGCCATCAGTTCAGGAGTCACAAGAAAGGTCTCTTAAACTCAGCGTCCTGTATTAAATTTTATTTTACATAGGTGTATTTATTTTTTAACACCACCAATGATAGGAAAGTTTAAAGAAGACAATGATGTCTTAATTAGCTCAGGATTTCCCTGAATTGCCGTCTGATATTTTTTAAAAATAGATCCTCAAAGAATTGTGATGAAGGGCTTTGAAAATAGTGATGCAAATAACAAAGACATGGAATCAACCTCAAGAAGTTATGGTACATGGAATATTACTCAGCCATTCAAAAAGATGAACTCTTGCCTTTTGTGACAACGTGGATGGGATTTGAGGTGATTACAAGGAAAATAAGTCAGAAAGTGAAACACAATTAACAGACGGATTCATTCATATGGAACATAAATAACCAAGGCAAACAAACTGCAAAACACAACAAAAATAACTCTTAGACTGAAAAATATGATGGTTACCAGAGGGCATGGGGAAGGAAGGTGGTTCAGTGGGAAGAAGGAGTCAATTTGATAACGTGTGGAATTGGAACTTCAGTGATGGCTGAGAAAAGCATATGCAAATTTCAAGGTGTTAAGTTACTCCAGAAATTTTATTTTATTCATTTTTTAAAATTTAATGGTATGTGTATGTAGAAAAACTGGGGTATAGGCCAGAGGTGCTGGGGGTGAGAGGATTCACCAAAGACAGTCGGGGAACAGAACAGGTGGATCTACTGAAATGCACTTTTAGCAGTGGGTGAGACAGAAGAGATCTGCTGCGCCATATGTGGGTTAGCTCCTTGGCCATCAAACGAACTCAGGCCATAGCAGTGATAAAGCTGAGACTTAATCACTAGGCCACCAGGGAGGCCCCTCCAGAATTTTTTTTTAAATTTTTTTTAATCTTTTTTTTTTTTTTAAGATTTATTTATTTATTTTATACAAGCACTGGATACAGTCAGAAGCGTAGGAGGGTGAGAGAATTCACCAGAGCCAGAGTGGGGAGCAGAGCAGGCAGAAGGACCGAAGTACACTGCTGAGGGGAGCAGCGGGCGGCAGGAGAGGTCTGTGCGCCACGTGGGACCCTCCTCCTGTGGCCGGGGAGCAGCCGTGGATCGAACCGGCGCTGCAGAGGCTGACGGGCAGCTACAGGCAGCTTCGCAACCCAGCGCTCAACCGCCGCGCCACCTGGGAGGCCCGCCTCCAGAAATTTGTTGTTACTTTGTAAACAAAAGGTAAATCAAAAATAATTGATTTAAAAATAAATTAATTAAATGGTGGAGTATTTTTTGAGATTTTATTTATGCATACAAGAACTGGGGTACAGGCCATAAGTGTGGGGAGGGGGGTGAGAGGATTCACCATAGACAGAGCAAGGAACAAAACAGGCAGATTGACTGAAATAAACATGCTGCTGAGGGAAGCAGAGTGCAAGTCAGAAGAGGTCTGCTGCACCATGTGGGTAGCTCCCTGGCCGGCTGTCAAACTCATGCTGCAGTGGCTGTGGTTAGCTTCATAGGTTGCACCTTAACACCTTGCGCCACCAGGGAGGCCCATAAATGGTGGAGTATTCTAATTTCAAAAGGGAAAGTCAAAAGAACAAGCACTCCATTTCCACTTAGGTTATATGATCATTTGAAGTGACCTCAAGCGGGAGGGTCTAATGAAAATGGAGGGGATAGCAACCCCACCCACCCACAACACCACCAAGAGACCTGTTTTTAATGTCACAGAAATTGAGTTTCTAAAATGGGTGCTTCTTAAAATATTTTCTTCCTTTTCCTTCATGCAGATAGTTATTCTTGCCCATGTAAAGCAAGCAGTATTGAAAATGGCCACACTTGTGTAGATGATTGTTGAATCTTTCTTCCTATTTACTTACTACATTGAAGCAACTACCAAATTGTGTAGTTTCTACCCTTAAAGTATGCTCATCATCAAGCCATTGGAATTCATTGCCAGGAAAGAAAATTTATATTTCAGTGTAAAATGTGTGTATTATTTATTTCATTTCCTTCTAGATACTATATCTGATTTTAGCCCTTCATTGTCCTTATAAGTTGTAGATCACTGATAATAACATCCAATAATTATTTTCTATAATTCTGTACATGCCGTGTAGCCAAGAGCCAGTGACTATCTTTCCCTTCCTACCTGCTCCCGTGAGTCCAATTTTACTCCATTTGCAAATTTATTTCAATATTTCTGATTTATAGATGTCTCTTTAAAAATTTCTCCCTTGAGTTTGATTCCTCATTAATGAGCTCAATAAAATTTTTATTATTTATAAGTTTTACATGTGTATGAAAGTTATGATTTTTTTTTTAAAAAGATCTATCTTTACATAGTCAACAATGACACATGATCACTTCTTAACATTCAAGTTCATCAATAATACTGTTCCTTTGGCCATCCTACTCCTATGTACACTCCGAAACTAGAACAGTCTAAATCATTGTTTTCTGAGTACACCATGGGAGCTTTTGTTTCATTTTAATGATTCTTGGCCAAAACTATTCATCACTGTTGATGTTTTGTCTAGCTCCACAGCTGAGCCCAGAGACCAAGTGGGTACATCAAGACCACTGGGACAGAATTGATTTCATAGTTAAGAAAGCACCCTGTGTATATATAAGTATGGTTGTACACAGCCAACAGTTTATTTCTCACTGGTGCTAGCAGTATTTTGAAATTTGCTTTAATAATTTAATCATTTTATGATTTCTGTCACGATGTAACGGTGATTGACAAAGACTCTGTCTTGCTAGCTCTGTTTTGTTGTTTAGGCATGAGCGCAACTCAGTCGAGAAAACAGTCTATGCTCACTGAAAGTAAAATGTACCTTTGAGATCTGCTCTAGTGAGATTTTATGGTTTTACCTTTACTGTTAACCTGTGGTTGAGATTCTGGAACTAAAGCTACAAGCTTTCAGTAAATCTATGTATCTGCAATTGAGAAAAACCTTTACCTATTGCTGTAAATTTGAGGTTTTCCTACTTCTGGAGTATGTAAATAATTGAAGTATTTCAATCCAAGTAACTCAATTCTACTTGCTTCATTTGGGGGGGGGGAAGGCACTTATTTATTAACTGTTAACTCTAATATTACCAAAATTCTCAGGAAATAAAGAAATTGGACATGTAACCAAAGTTTAAAAAATTCTTACAGAAACATCATGATCCGAAGCATACTTGTATAAAACGACAAATTCACACTTTACAGTTCAATCTTTTATGAACTGGGTTGCTTTGATAACTTTTATTTTGAAAAGCTATATGACTCTTCTGTATTTTTATCAAGAGGGTTGTATTCGTTTGCTATTGCTGTGTACAGATATTAACACAAACTTTTCTGCTTAAAGCAACACAGATTTATTAACTCAGTTTCTGTTGATCAATCAAAGCTAAGTTTATTAGGCCTACTGCAATAAGGAAGAACATCACCTTGAGAGATCCTAGTAATGTCTCAAAATGGGAAAGGATAATTATAGAGCTTGGGGATCTGAGCTTAAGTGGTTGAAGGCAGGTTTGTCAAGACAGAAAACTAATTGAAATGGGGGAGAGTCCTTGACATAATAGTTTAGGATTGAGAGATATAGCAAAGCCAACTTCCTGACATGAGTCTTGATAAGTGGGTTTTTATAAGTTACCTATTTGACCCTGTGAGCAATCTATTATCCTGATAGAAGAGTTGTTTGGCCAGATGAACAAACTATATGGATAAATTACTTTTCAGGAATTTACTGAAGCAAATAGTGAAATTGACATTGGCTTACAACTTTATATTTCTGGTAAGAATTTCCTAGAACAAACATTAAGTTAAATGGACACACGGGATCTCAATTCTCAGCCCTAATCATTGGGCTATGTGAATACAAATAGTCAAAATTCTTAAATTCTGATAAATGATTTTCTAAGTTGTTGTATGTTGACTTAACTTAACCAACCAAGATCCTTACTTTACTCTAAAACCTTGGACTATACGTAAATTAAGTTATTCAATACATAACCTTAAATACCTAGATAATTTTTAAGTGAAATATAATACTGAAATGTGGACACCTAACATAATTCTAATAAATAGAATTTTGTTTCTTATTGTGAATATATTTATGGGTGATTTGTTAATTGTGTTCGTTTTATTAACACAAAAAGTGAAAAATGGATGTGTGGGACTCTACAGAGTTTTTTGAGTGCATTCATGAGTTGCTAATCTGCAAAACTGTATATGATAGGTACTGCTACACCCCCTTCTAGTTTTATCTATAAATGGAATTTAGTTCATTTGCCTGAAAGTTATAATTTATATAGGTAATCAATAACTATACCAAAGCAGTAGCAGCAGAAAAGTACAACTATGATGCAGGATAATAGAACACATTTTTAAGAAAAAAAGATTAGTTTTGCCTTAAAGTCTAGCTCTTTTAGAATGTGAAGGGACTGTGTGAAATAAATGCTAGATACAGAAAGATAGAGACTTGTAGAAAAAAAAAATTGTATTTGTCCCAGCTGCAAGTAATGAGTCTGAAAAGAAGCAATGAAATGTATTCAAATTTTGAAAAAGTTCACTCAGTTTTGATGGGTTTATTTGTAAGATAATTTTATAAGTAGAGGAAGGCGTTAATACTAAATATAGTACTAATGCAAAACTGAAATTTGGTTTTCTGTGTTTTAAAATGACAGTTAATTTTATACTATTAGATCTTAACAAGTTGTAATAGTTATTCTCCTATATTCTGTTATCCATCTGCATGACAGAAATTCCATAGCCCACCAAAATAGTTTTCTGTGTTGGTGCTAACTTTGTCAAGCTTTTTTTTTTTTTTTTTTTTTTTATAGAGAGGCATGTTTATTTATTTATTTATTTGTTTGTTTGTTTGTTTTGTTCATATATGCACTGGGTACAGTCAGAAGCGCGGGAGGGTGAGAGAATTCACCAGAGCCAGAGCGGGGAGCAGAGCAGGCAGAAGGACCGAAGTACACTGCTGAGGGGAGCAGCGGGCGGCAGGAGAGGTCTGCGCGCCATGTGGGACCCTCCTCCTATGGCCGGGGAGCAGCCGGGGATCGAACCGGTGCTTTAGAGGCTGCGGGCAGCCTCGCAACCCAGTGCTCAACTGCTGCGCCACCGGGGAGGCCCAAGATTTTTTTTTTAACACAAAACTCTTGGAAATTTTCCTTAAGGCCTCTGGAAAATTTGTTGGTTTGCCTCATAAGAGAGATATGTTCAAAATGGTTATTTTCTTGACAAGTTCTATGTTTCTTAATTAGTTTGACACTATTGTAGGAATTGAACCAAAAGTGGCTAAGTTAAAGGGCAAGTTTTATAGATAAAATATTACATGCATAGATGTTTCTGAATTTATACACATTACAGAATGAATTGGAAAGCCCTAGAAATTAGTCAGTGTTCTCATTGTTCATAATTCGTTCTTATACCCAGGAAGAACATTGATCAAATTCTTTCAAAAATTATGTTCTGCACTTAATAGAAAATTTTGCTGCCTTCAATTTTGATATTGTTGATTATCATAGTAAATTAACCATGATTTAACCTCATTGACAGGTAGTTTTTGTAATGTCCTGACGCCAAATGTCTCACAGGTTAAAATCTTTGTCTTTAAAATAGGACAATCTCAGAATTTCATGAGAAGAACGATGCCTTCTTTTAATTGTTGATATTTCAATAAATAAGCTCATGAGTACCAACTTTGAAGCATAAAGGTAACATTACTTATCAGATATGTGAGAACTGAGTTGGGAATTTTCAGTATATTTTTAAGTTCAGAAGCAGATGACGTCATGGAAACAAATGGGTGACCCAAGATGCAACAGAATTAACAAATAAATGCATAAAGCTAAATGAACTGACAAAAGATATTTAATTATAGTTATTTAACTTGTAATATTGATAGTGTATATATATTTTTTTAATTTATTTATTTATGCATACAAGAGCTGGGGTACAGGCCAGAGGTGTGGGGGGTGAGAGGATTCACCAGAGACAGAGTGGGGAACAGAACAGGCAGATTGACTGAAACACACTGCTGAGGGGAGCAGCGGGCGAGTCAGGAGAGGTCTGCTGTGCCATGTGGGTTGCTTCCTGGCTGGCCGGGAATCGAACTTGTGCTGCAGTGGCTGCGGACTGCTCCATAGGTTGCGTCCTGACTCTTGTGCCACCAGGGAGGCCCCATGGTATATATTTGTTAATTGTTTTCTGGTGCATGGAGAAAGAAATCCTTTCTTTTACTTGGTAAATTTTTAAAATTTTCTAATTCTTAACATCAATTGAAACATTTTAAAAATGGCTTCTAATGCTAACTGCCTCCTTCAGAAATTTAGAAAAAATTACCTTTACTGAGACTCCATAGATGTCATAGAAATAAAGTTATTTGCATAGGATCAGTAAGAAACCATTTTCCTTTCACCAATAATCAAATTCTTAAAAAAAAAAATATATATATATATATATATCCCTCTCCAATAGAGAATTTATTATCTTCAATTTCGACATTGTAATGAAAATTATACCTGAGAGTCATGTTTAAAAATAAATGAGCAAGTGTTATATTTTATGTGTGAGAGAAATGTTTACAAATCCTACCCAAGAAAATTGACCTGTTACATGTTGTATGGCTAAAGCAGCTCAGATGATAAGCAAAACCACTAACTGACTGGCCAAGAACCTTAGTGCAGTTGGGACTTCAAGTTCAAAGGAATTCACCAGAATCTTTAAATAATGAAGGGGCAATCTTGATAGATTTTCTTGAATTTTTTTCTGAGTCTTGTGATGGAAGAAAAAGTAACAGAGTTTTAAATTACTGAATCTTATATTTCTTAATGAAATCACTCAGAATTTAATTCTTTGGCCTCTAAAGGTGTTCAATAGTGAATATTCAAGGGGGCATATATATTTAGTTAATATCTCTTGTTGAAATATGTAAACAATCAGGTCAAAATGTAATGAAAGCAAACTTCTGTGTGTGAGAGAGAAAAAAAAAATCTCTAGAGGTTATTATCCAAAGAATGGACGGTTCAGTAAAATTATTTGAAACTTGGAAATAAGGGGCCTCCCTGGTGGCACAAGGGGTTAAGACACAACCTACAAAGCTATCCGTAGCCACTGCAGTACGAGTTCGATCCCTGGCCAGGCAGCTACCCATATGGCGCAGCAGAGACTGCTCTCGTCAGCAGTGTTATTTCAGTAGATCTGCCTGTTCTGTTCCCACTCTGTTTCTGGTGAATTCTCTCATCCCCCATACCTCTAGCCTATACCACAGTTCTTGTATGCACAAATAAATAAATCTTTAAAAATAAATAAATAAAACTTGGATATAAGGCAAAAGGGAAGGTGGCAGGGTCTTTCAATATAATATTGAAATATTGTTTACTAAGCTAAACCAAGGATTATTTAATTAGCTACACAAATATATCTGTGTTTGATTCAGTTATTTTCTATTAATTAAACACCCGGATTCTGTGGTATATGTTAACTAGTAAATATTGACTGGTAGAGAGCAGATTTAAGAATAACTGATATTGAACTTACCACTGACAGTGACCTTCCAAGAAGAATCTTTTATTGAGCACCAGCTAAGTGTCAGGAGCTATACATTACTCATTTAGGCATAAATAACAACCTTGAGTGATAGGCAATATTATTATCTCCATTTTACAAGAAAGTTGAAGTTCAACAGGTAAAATGATTTGCCACATCAGTTAGCTAATAAATGGTGGATCCAGGTGTCAAACCCTAAATGTTCTTCTCTCAAAACCTACGCTTTTTTAAACTACATTATTCTTCCCCCACAGTAAAAAAAACTTTTTTCTAACCATCAAAAATTTATACCTGCCACTCTTGCAAACTGAAAATGATATCTAAATGTCACACACGCAAAATATGCTAGTCAGAAAGACAAAATTTCATGATGGGAAATGTAAGGATATGTTCTGTTTGCGTAGAGTAAAAGATATATGAGTCATCTCTTGCAACCCACTAAGTGTTTAGTTGAAGATTGTTCTTTATCATCTAGCTAGATGGCAATTAGAAGTGTGTGAGACAAAGCATCCTTTAGGGAAAACTGGCTAAAGAATAAATCATTTAAAGTGCTTTACAGACATTACCTAATACATTTCCACACATCCCTGTGAGCTACATGGCCTTACACAAAAAGCGATCCTAATTTGTTTACAGACATTCAAAGGTAATACAGTGTAAAGTGGAAGGCAAAGACGCTGCTAACCACGTTAGACTCACCTGAGGCCTAGGGCAGCTTTGGCCCTTTCAACTGAAACACCACTAAGTTAATTAACCTCTACTGTTTTCCTTAACCTGCTTAATGAAAATGTCAGTACCACTTGGAACAGGAGGTTGTGAAGCAGGCAGGTCATTTAGAATATTCTTCCCTCCTTCAAGTTGTCCCATTTCCATCTGATTCGTTCTTCATCTTTCACCTTCAAAACAATGGGAGATATTCATATTCACCTTCCCTACAGACAAGGTACTTTTAAAAAAGCAGTGGACTGTGAATTTCCAGCTAATCTAAAACAACAGCAAGGAGAATTTGTCTTAGCCTTTGAGAAAGACTCTGGGCAAAAGAATTATTACACTATCATCCCCTTCCCCTTTCATTTTTAACTTGATGGGAAATATTGGTTTCACCTGAAACAAATAAGGTGCACAATTTGGTAATAAAGTGGGAGATGCATTTTCTATCCTAGTGGTTTCAGAATTTCACATACGAAAATTTAGTATGTATTATGTTTTCTTAGTTTTCATTTTTTAGCATACTTCAAGAAGGAACTGAGAAATGTGATCATCTCTTCTACGCTTGGCTCTCCCAGTCTTTCCCATGTCAGTAAGTGATCCCTAAAACCAGTAACTTCAGCCAGTAACAGAAGTCACCCTTGACCCTACTTCTCAGCTCCCATAGGCAATCTTCCCACAAGTTCTCTCTATTTTCTTAACTCTGTTTTTGATCTGTCTACTTTTATTTAATATCCTCTGCTTTCACATTTGTCTAAATGATAAAAGTGAATGAGGCTACTAGTGCAGGAGGAAAGTATGAATATTTGGGAAACGCTACAATTAATAGCAGAAGAAAAGGAGATACAAGCAAAGATGAAAATGTGAGACAAACAGAATATACTAGGCCTCCCTGGTGGCGCAAGGGGTTAAGCACAGCACTATGAAGCTATCCAGAGCCTCTGCAGTACGAGTTCAAGCGCCAGCCACAGAGCAACCCACATGGTGCAGCAGACCTCTCCTGTCTTGCCCGCTGCCCCCAAGTGTACTTCAGCCAGTCTGCCTGTTCTGCTCCCCACTCTATCTGTGGTGGATCCTCTCACTTCTCCGCACCTCTGGCCTACACCCCAGTTCTTGTATGCATGAATAAATAAATCTTTTTTAAAAAAACAAACAGAATATACTCAGAATAAGCACAAAATTTAGACAGAAAGGACCAGGGAGCTAAGGTTCAATCTCAAACACCTTTCAATCTGAGGACAAGGACAATTGTGAATATAGGGTGAATTCAGAATGTTTTTGTTATATTACAGACCATCATATTATATGTGAAACTTTTACTTCATTAAACTTCCAAATGATTACTGAGAAAATACCTGTATAATTTTTTCAAGGTGAAGTGTTCCAGATTTAAAAGATATACATATGTGCATATAGGCATTACATATAATAAGCGTGTAATACTTTAGAATTTCTTATTTTTATCAGTGTATAAGTAGTTGAGTGACTACAGATCACATATTTGGATTTTTGTTTTGAGTACATTCAACTTGATCAAAAAATCCTAAGGTCAATGTTCAAATTCATTATGATAAAAACAAATTTCTCAATATTTTATAGGAAATTGTTCACTTGTTTAGACAAGTCAAATTCGAGTTGGAAATTATTTTTCTGCTCCACAATCTTAAAAGTTTTAAGAACACACAAAAATCTTATTGTGTTCTTCACTAAATAAACTTTAATTTGAAATTAAGAAACATTTACTAAGTTCAAGCCATATTCATGTATTAAAAATATTTTTTTTAACTAGAGGAGGATACAACATAACTCTCATACAGATATGAAATGAACGTATGTCAAAGTTTTTATTGAACTCATCAATTAATGAGGGAACCACACATATATGTTAGGAATGGCAAAATAAATTTGCTTAACAAATATAAACCTTCAAAACTGCTCAATATCCCCAGGACAATAATCAACTTAATCCCAATGAAATACAATTTGCATTTCTATGGACAAGCATCATTTGCATTACTAAAAGGGTAACCTACAACAGCATAAAATAATTCAAAGACAATAACAGTTAGAGACCTGACAGAATCAGGTCTGAACAATGCCCAGTTTTCCATTGAAGACAACAGTAATATTTTTTTCCATTTCTCTAAATCTTTCACAAGTTTTCCCTATAAATAACACAAAAAAGACTAACTCCCAGAGCCCCAATGCATAAAATCTGGAGGGAGGAGAATGAAGAAGAAGATGATAAACATAATAACTGAATAGATTATAAGTTACACTGGGGTATATCCCAAAAGACAGAACAATAATTGCCCAATACACACAATATGCCCATGTAAGGAAGATATCTGTTCTGATTGAATGGTGCCTGTGCTGAATGCACACTTACACATAGACAGAAACAAAAGTGTTATGAGAAATCAGAGAAGGGAACGAGTTATATTCCCATATGGAGCTGTGGGGCCTACTTCATGGAAGATGAAAAATGAAGCAGGTCCTGAAAGGAAAGGTTGTTTCCTTTGGTAATCATTTTACAGTGCATGAATATATCAAATCATCACATCCACTGTAAATATAAATAATTTTATCTGTCAATTACACATCCAGAAAGCTGGGGTAGGGAGTGTTAGGAGGAGTAGAATAAGAAAAGATTTAAATAAGTTGAATATGAGGTGCTAGGGAAAACATATTTCAAAGTAAGTGAATAGTTAGAGAAAGGTGACAATATATAATATCCCTGGCTTTTGGTTTAGCATGCTTGGATGAAATGAAACCTAAAGAAAGTGTTGGGACACAGAGGAAATTCCCCACCCATCTGGGTCCTTCTGAGGTTGGAAAAATTAATGTTAGATAGATTAGAAGGAGAAAAAGCAAAACAGTAGTTAAATATGTATGGAGAACTTAGATGATGATAGATTGGAAAGTAAAATGGGGAGAACCAGAGGATTATATTCTGTACTAAGGGGCTTGGGATATGGAGAAAAGAGAAGGGGGTTTACACACAAAAAGGAGTGATGACTTCATCTTTAAGTGCAAAAACATGTTTCTCTGGTGAAGACATGTTAATTGAAAGACCTACACCTGGATGATACAGCTAAGCTACAATTTTCAAGGTTATTAGCAGAAGTAGTGATCATATCTTGGATAGGGAAAAGACATATAGAAGAGACAAGAGCTTCTGTTTAGCTTCCAGGACCTCAACTGGTCTAAGTTCTGCACACCAAGGTGACATGATAAAAAAAAAAAAAAAAAAAAAAAAAAAAGGCCTACCCTAAATATTTTGGGAAAAGCCTATCTGGACTTTCTTGGAGAGACCTATCCCGCAAAAAAGAAGACTAAGGTCAGATCAGATCACATACAATCTTAAAGATATTAAGAGCTTAGAAATTAATTTTGCTCCAATAGGGAACAAATTTTTTATGCAGGCAATTGATGAGATCAAAAATAAGTTTTAGATAAATGATTCCAGCAGCTTTTGGGAAAAAAACAAGTAATGAGAGGCAAGGAGGCTCATAGAAACCTGTTACAATGGTCAGGGTGGAGCTTAAAATTCTGGGGGAAAGGCAAGAGCTTTGAGGAAAGTGGAATAAAAGAGACAACATGATTTACCAGAGGGGTGATTCTAGGTTTTTGATTGCATTCATATCAGTTAAAAATATGAGCATGGACCCTCCAATTTATGCATTTTATTTAGTCATAAAATATGTACTCCTCCACTAACAAACTAATAGAACACATGTAATTGGAATTTGAAAAATTTGCACATGTTCACAAACTTTCTTTGCTCATAGAGATAAGTATAATTCATGTTTGGATGCTTCATTTAAATGTCTTGCTAATTTTGATGGTTTCATATTAGTAGTCACTCTCATCTCAAAACACCATATGCTCATACCAAGATTCATGCTTTATAATGAGTTGATGTAAATTCCTATTTCAAACAATCATGATAATTTCATTTTTGTCCAACTTCCTGCAGCTTTGTCTATATATGTGTTGTCATATGATAGATACACATCTTATAAACCATGTCTCATTGCTGATGAAGAGATTATATTAGATGATTTTACTCTATGTATTCTTTACTAGAGCTTTTATAATTAGAAACATCTTCCCAATTCACAACCCCCATAAGGGTTGTTTTTTATAAATGATTTATTTATGCACAGAAGAACTGGGGTATAGGCCAGAGGTGTGGGAGGGTGAGAGGATTCACCAGAGACAGAGTGGGGAGCAGATTGACTGAAATACACTGCTGAGGGGAGCAGTGGGCAAGTCAGGGGAGGTCTGCTGTGTCATGTGGTTAGCTCCCTGGCAGGGGATCGAACTTGTGATACAGTGGCTGTGGATAGCTTCATAGGTTGAGTCTTAACCCCTTGCACCACCAGGGAGGCCCCCCATAATGATTTTTAAAGTCATTTTCCATTTTGTGAGTTTAAGTGAAAGTGGATAATGTAAACTGTGAATTCATTTGATCTGCTCATTAACAGAATATACTAAAATCAACAAATAAGTAAACCATCGTTGATCTCTACACAAGTGTACATTTCCTCTCTTCCTTTAGACTGCTCTTCAAATGTACCTGACAACTGTACATATAAACCAACTCAGAGTATCAGGGATAGGTCTACTATTTGTGAAGCTTCATTTTACTGTGGATCAGATTGTTGAAATTACTTTCTAGGCATAAGATGGAGCTACTGCCTAGTATGCCACACCAGCAATCCAAAACTTAGGTAACTTTTTTGTCCTTGTACTAGAAATAAGTACAATATGTTCAGTTAATCAATCCCTAAACACCAAGCCAACTCTGGGTTCTAAATTTCCTTGTTCCTTATTACTGCAACTAATATTGACTGTGTAGTATCAGATGTTTTCTTTTTCTTTTCTTCCTTGTTTTCTTTATCCTATAAGAGTTTCCTGCTGCCTGTCTCACTTGCTGTTCTCCAAAGGGAGATTGTCCACTTCGTGAATTATTAAAGTTTTTTTGCATCACCTAAACTGTCTTCTTTCTTTGTTTATAACAGGAATTAACTATAAATAAAAGTTTTAGAATTTTGTGCTCTATCCCTACTAAAAACTCCAGAACGCAGGGAGAGAGAAGATGAGTCAAAGAATAGCAGATATGACCTAAAGGGGAGAGGTATCAATTAACTAAATGGTAACCACAGCAGGATGAACTGATTTGGAAGGAAAATAAAACTGGGTTTTGACACATCGAACCTGAGGTACCATGAGATACTCAGTGGAGCTGTCCTTGAGGTAGGTGAGAAATGTCTGAGCACATAAGAAGATTCTAAGGCCTATGCATAAATCCATTGTTATAGTTGAAGCTAATGTGGGTGTCCCAAAGAGGAAAATATGAAAACCAAGAGAATTCTGAAAAGTATTTTTACATAGTGGATGCGAAAAAGCAAGAGGAGTCTTCTTGGAATTGCATGGGAGAGACAGAGGAGGTAGAAGCACATAGGTCAAAAAGATTTGTCAAGAGCAAGTGTTTCACCAATTTTGCACAGTCAAAAAAATAAAGTTAAGAGAAAGACACTGGATTTAGTAATTTAGGATATGGTTGATATGTGGTTTCAATAAAGAAATAGGACTGGAAGTCAGTTTTCATGTGTTTAAATAACCAAATAAGTAGTCCAAAAAAGGGGGGGGTGGATAAAAAGGGAGGGATAACCATATAGACAAAACCCTCAAGAAGTTTGAGGGTTCAAAAAGAGAGACTGTGGGCCTCCCTGGTGGCACAAGGGGTTAAGATACAACCTATGAAGCTATCCACAGCCACTGCAGCACCAGTTCAATCCCCTGCCAGGGAGCAACCCACATGGCACATCAGACCTCTCCACTGCTCCCCCTCAGCAGTGTGTTTTACTCAGTCTGCCTGTTCTGCTCCCCACTCTGTCTCTGGTGAATCCTCTCACCCCCCCCCCACCTCTGCCCTGTACCCCAGTTCTTATATGAATAAATAAATAAATCTTTAAAAAAAAAACAAAAAACAAAAAGAGAGTGCTTGGTAATTAAGGAAGGTGTAGTAAATAAGATTTAGGCTCATATAGGGCAAACAGTGAAGAGGTAGAAATTGAAAGTAGAAATAAAGAAGGAAAAATTTATGAGATCAAATTTTCAAATGAAATGCTATTGATACAATCCAAGGCAGATATGACAGAGGAGGAATTTTTACAATCAGAAGGAAAGAAAGAAAAAATGGCAGTTATTGTTTTTTAAGTTGCTTTCTTTTTTAAGAAGCTTTAACTTCTGTTAGATTTTATTGCTGAGCATCAGTAAACATTCTAGACAGTTTAGGGGCAGGCAAATAAACACGAAACTACTAGTTTTTAGCATCATCAGACTTAAGAAAGTTCAGTCCCTGGTGGCCCAAGGGGTTGAATCTCAGCACTAGGAAGCTATTGGCAGCCACGGCAGCATGAGTTCAATCCCTCGGCAGGGAGCTACCCACATGGCACAGCAGACCTGTCTTGCCTACTGCTCCCCTCAGCAGTGTGTTTCAGTCAATCTGCCTGTTCTGCTCTCCACTCTGTCTCTGGCGAATGCTCTTACCACCCCACCCCCCCACCCCCAACCCCACATACCTTTGGCCTGCACCCAGTTCTTGTATGCATAAATAATCTTTAAAAAAAAAAAAAGTTCAGTCTGCTTAGAGGTATAACAGAGAGGTACTAAGATCTAAGTTCTGAGCAAGAACAGAGGGGGGTTTTTTGTTTTTTAGGATTGTAGCTTTTTCTAATTAAAATAACTTTTTAACAACATTCTTATTTATTTTTTCACAATATAGCATTTCTCCCCTCAGGCGAGGTCACCATAGCTTGCCACCACCATAGCACCTACAGTCCTCCACCATATATCATCACATTCTCCTCCCACCTGTTCTTTACTTCCTGGAAGAGGAAGAACTTAAGGGAAAGAAATTCAGGCCAAAAATCATGCCTTAACCAAGGCAACCAAAAAGGGAGGAGAAAACTTACTTGAGAGTTATTTAGAAGGGAGAATAGGAATGAAACAAATAGAAACCTCAAAGTCAGCACTACTCTTTCTATCAATAGATACTTGTAAGAGAAGACACTGGGAGAAGTAAACACAGGGAAAGAGGGTCCATAGATGTCTTTTGCTCAAAAGAGAAACTTATCGGCAGGAGAAAAATAACCAGGAGAGAGGGAGAGATTAAAGAAGTCACAGGGAGGATAACTGGCATAAGATAACTGACAGAGTCATCAGCAGCTCCACGAAAGGGGAAGAGGAAGAGATTCAGAGCAGAGGAGAGAGATTGGCATTAAAACAAAGGGAAGAGAGAAAGGTCCTCAAGGTATTTACAATATTTCAGAAGGCCTTCTGGAAATTACAATTAAATAAAATGTCAAGTTTCTTTACTTTTGGCAGGCATTAAATCAACCCCTTGGGCTAACATTGGTTATTGCATGCTGATCAAAAATTCCAATTTGCTGCTGATGATATCATAAAATTTTCTAGGATGTGATTGGTGGGCCATATTCTGTTAGCAGAATTATTTATCTGGTTTTTACAATATCTGATTTAATTCTTCCAGCATGTGATCAACCTTGGATCAGAAGAGTGACAGCCGAAATTAAGCCACGATTTACAGAGAATGGTTCCTACTATTTCTACACTTATTTAACTTTATTGCTTATTAGCATCACACCCATGACAGTGATGTATGTGATTTCATTTAAGTGACAAAATCTAAAGATATGGGGCCCACAGAAGAAAACAATAAAAAAGAGCGATTGGATGAAAAGAATTGGGGTGACTACACAAGAGCTCTGTAGCACTTTCATATCTAACATTTTCTAATTTTAAGAGGGGCCTCTAAAGGCAAGTTCAGGAGTGGTTAAGCGGGAAAGTTGTAAAGAATCCTTGGGCCTCCCCTCCTCCCCCCAACTAACCATTGGCTCACTCTAAACAAGGCAAGTAGAACAGGAAGCAGTGTAAATAATCATTCCCATCTGGAAGGCAGCACAGGAAAGACAATAAATTTTTTTTAAAAAGCGATAAAACACTTAACAAAGGCAAAGGAGTGCTGGCTCTATTGAGGACCACACAGTATTGACCAGCTTTAGGAGCAGGAACGGTTGTCATGAGCCCACTTTTTTACTTTTTAGCGCATCTACCTAGTCAATCCTTGTGTAAACACAAATGAAGAGTGAAATTCTTTTCTCACCAGCACCTACATTAAGCTGTGCTCATTCCATGGACCGTCCGTTCTGTACTTTGGTGTACCTTCGCCCACTAGAACTGAGCAAATTGAGCGCATTTTCCACTAAGTTCATGAGCAGGTATCAAGGCTTTGGGCTAAGGCTGGTCTTACCCGTCGGTGGGTACCAGGGACACCAGCCGTGCAACACCTGGCTAACATCTGGGGGGTGGCACCCTGACTAGAGAGCCCGCGAATAGGTCTTGCTGATATTGCAGTGACCTTTGCAACCCGCTGGGCAGGTCTGGGGAGTATAAAGCTCAGGAAAGGGTGTGTTGGGGAACCTTTGTGTACTTTTCTTCCGGAACTGTAGTTCTCTTGCCCCAACCTGGGCAAGGCAGCGGCCAGTAAGGCAGGCGGGCGTCCCCGGGCTCGGGAGCGGGCCAGGCTGAACCCTCAGTCACCCCTCCGCACCTTCTCATGTCTCTGCAGCCGCCGCCGCCCGCCGCCGCCCCTGACCCGGTGACCCCGGAGGGCCGTCTGGGGCCCGTGACCCCGGAGCACCGGGCATCCGGACCCCCCTCGCAGGCGCAGCCGCTATTAAGGCAGGAGGCTAAAGGGGAGGAGGAGGAAGGGGAGGAGACAGGCGTCCAGGGCGCCTGGGGAACCGGCACGGCGGAGCAGCGGCGGCGGGGCTGGGGGGAGGCCTCCGAGGCGGCCGCGGCCGAGCAGGGGCAGGCGGAGGCCGCCGCGGCGGCGCCTGGGTCAGGCTCCCCGGCGGGCGGCGCGAGTGGCGGCCGCGGGGGCTGGCGGGTGCTCCTCGCCTGGCTGCGGCGGCGGCAGCCCCAGTGCTGCCCCTGTGCGGCGCCCCTTCCCCGCTCCGCCGCGCACTGTTGTCATGGAGGAACCAAGATGGCGGCTCTGGCCTACAACCTGGGCAAGCGGGAGATCAACCACTACTTCAGCGTGAGGAGCGCCAAGGCGCTGGCGCTGGTGGCCGTGCTGCTGCTCGCCGTGTGCCACCTCGCCTCCCGCCGCTACCGAGGTGAGCGGGCCCTCCCCCTGCCCCGGCCGGCCGGGGGAGGAGGCGACGCGGCGGCTGGAGGCCGCCCCCCTCGCCCGACACACGCCCACGCTCACGCGGCCGCCAGCCAGCCCGCGCCGGCCCGCGGCGGAGGCGGTGCCCCCACGTGCCCCCAGGTGCCCGGGCCGCGAGCCAGGCGCCCCCGGCCGACCGGGCGGACCCTACGGCGGGCCGCCCCCGGGCGAGGTCGGTGGTCCTGGGCCCGGGGGCAGCCCGGGCGGCGGGCCCGAGAGCCCACCCGGGGCCTGGGCTCAGGCCTGCCCGGGTTCGGGCTCCTGCGCGCGCTGGGCCGGGGGACACCCGCCAGGCCCGGGTCGCGTGCAGGAGGTCGGACGGGCGGCACTTGGGGGCCCGCCCGAGGATCGTGACGGCAAGGGCTGACCTCGAAGGGGACTCAGCCGAGGATGGATGGGCTCGCGGGTGTTCAGCCCGCGGGGTCCGGCTGTTTAGCCTTTGTTGAATCGGGCCTCAGCCTCCTAACAGAGGGGCAGAGCTGCTGTTGGACAGCGGCAAGGGCCGCCCCGTTTTCCTACCCCGCTGGGGCGACAGCTGGCAAGAGATGCCCTGGGCTAAATGGAGGAGGTGTCACCCGGCCTTTGTGATTCCGACAAGTATAAAGGGTTCTGCTTGCACTTTTTACACTGCACGGGGACTTGGGCAGAAAGCTGAAAAGAAGTTGTGGGTTGACAGCAGTCGAGGTGGGCAGTGAAAGCAAGTTGGCATCACTTTGAAGGGAGGCCTTCACTGTAGGTTTTGAAATTGGTGTAAAGGAGAAAAGGAACTACGATTTTATTTAAAAACGAATTATCTTTCAGTAATCTAAGGATATTTACTTGACCTTGTTGACTGATTTAAAAAATTCTCTGTAAAAATGCTATTAGGAGAGACGCTGACACGCTGAGGGAAATGAGTAATGATAGGCTCTTTTATTTTTGACTATTCATATTATGGAAGTTCTTATCTGGACGGCTGTTGGTGACTATTGAGATTGATTCGTCAAGATGTAAAGTGTAATAGACAGGTGTGCATTTAACTTCACACACACTTTGGCAAAATAGTCACTAAATGGGGCGCTGGAATTTGAGCTTGCTTTTCAGTCCATGAAATCTTTCAAAGTGTAGGACATTTTTGATCAATGTTGCTGTTTTGTTTTCTCCAAAGCTCTAAGATTAAAAATCTTACATTCTAATACCATATTGGGTGAATAGCTCTTTATATAAATACACTAAATCGATTAAAAACCCTTTGGCCTTTCTCCTCCAGTCCCCTGCAGATAACACCCATATGACCTAACAGGATTTTAGTTCATCTGCAGTGGCTGCAACTTGAACGTCAACACTTTCTTTTAACTCCAACACTTTCTTTATATACAAAATACAACTAGCACTATGGATGCATTAATTTGTGGTAACTTGGAGGACCAGTTTTTTTTTTTTAAAGATTTATTTATTTATGCATACATGAGCTGGGGTGTAGGCCAGAGGTGCAGGGGGTGAGAAGATTCACCAGAGACAGAGTGGGGAGCAGAACAAGGGTATCTACTGAAATACACTGCTGAGAGATAGGAGAGGTCTGCTGCACCATGTGGGTTAGATCCCTGGCCTGATAGGACTCCTGCCTTAGTGGCTGGCATAGCTTGATAGTGCTGAGTCTTTAACTCCTGCGCCACCAGGAAGGCCCTGGAGGAAAAATTTTTAATTGTTGCAAATCATTTTTTTCTGATTTGGTGTAACTAATCTAATTCAATTGTGTATAGGTGATGGTTGTGGAGATAAAATTCATAACTGTGATGCTAAAATTATAAAGGTAAACATCTACTCCTTTCCCCTCCCCTTTTTATTGTGCTTTTATCTTTAAAGAGGCTTGGGTACTAAGTATTATGTTTAGGTTATATATTTCATTCTTTCAAGATATGTCCTTATCAGGGAAAATAGAATGTCAGCTGGAATTTTGTGAGTCAGTGTAGCAATAGGGGGTTATTTGTAAAGCCTCCTCCAGAAGCTAGTCATCAGCTTCTCTAGGTGCTTCAGTCCCCTGAGTGTGAAGCAGTATACCTGGTATGTGTACTTATCCAGACTGAATGTCAAGAACTTGAACCAGAACTATTTGGGGAAAATAGTGATCTTACTAAAAACTTTTGTAGCTGTCCTCATGCTTTGATAGTGTCCAACTGAGGAAGAGGCAGTATCCTTCACACAAAGATAACTGTGCACTCGATTCACAATATCAGATCTTTATAACAAGGAAAGAGCTTATATCAGATGTAGGGGTTTAGACTGTATATTAGATTCTCTGAGGTGTAGGTATGAGTGTATCTCAAGCAAGGTGGAGTAAATGAACTTTGAACATATTACTTAGGATCTGTAGTATTACAAACTACAGAAAGTAACAGCAAGAATTACAAGGTAGCAAATAAAGTTTGGTAAACACTACATGCTAATATTGAGTGCTAGTTGCTGTTCTACTAAGAGTTTTTTAGTCTTTACAGCCTTTCTATGAGGTAGAAACAATGACCATATTTTAAGTGGGGCAACCACTTTTTAACATCTCTGTAATCAGGATGAGTTTTTAAAACTTTGATTGCTTGTCAAAGTTTAATTGATAACATTTTCCCATGCTGCTGCTGCATAAAATAATTATGTGTCATAACATAGTGGTCTTAGATTTAGTGAATTACAGTATTACTTACATTTTAAAGTGAGGCTTGGGAGGTTAAGTTGCCTAAGGATACACAATTTGTGAGTGAGCTAGAGTTTAGAGCTCAGTTTATCTGGCTCGCACTTTTCTCAGAGCTTCTTAGAGAATGGTGACATAGAGAAGATAGTGAGGAAAAGCATTTATAGAGTGGCTAGGAGCTGGGCCATGACCTAAGTGATTTCAGAAACACGGATTCAAGAATTAACTACCAG
The DNA here is from genome assembly GCF_014898055.3 of Talpa occidentalis. Classification (NCBI taxonomy): domain Eukaryota; kingdom Metazoa; phylum Chordata; class Mammalia; order Eulipotyphla; family Talpidae; genus Talpa; species Talpa occidentalis. The sequence goes on from NW_026555331.1 coordinate 85,356,177, forward strand.
CCAAGAGTTTCCTTATCCTTTTTTCAGTAAAGTGGTAGTTTCCTAGTATTTGCATGTGTAAATCTTCAAAATTTGATCAACCTTTTTATTATTTGTTTGTTTTTTTTCCTCCTTTCTAAATTCCAGGCTTATGATCTAAGTATGCTTTGCCCCTCTACATCTCTCTCAATTATCTGACTTTTCCTGCCTACCTCTCTGTCCTTGAAATAAAGAAGAGATTTTCCCTTCAAGGCCTAGTTCAAATGTCACCACCACAAAAGTAGAAATTAGAAATTCAGTTTTTCTACAATAACTGTATGTACTTATGTTGCCTTATAATTGTTCATCTCCCCCCACACAGCTGTGAAATTCCAAGAGTATTGGGTATTTTATTTATTTTTAAATCATTGGAGCTTAACACACAGGAACTTCCTAAGTGATTATTTGATAGATTTTTTTCTTCTTACATTTCATTCTTTTGATTTTAATTGAATTTCATGTTCCTGTAGCATGTTCTGATCTCAACCTTACTAAGTATGGTTTCTTTTGGATTGTTTTTACTATAATTTTCACATAGTATAGAATGACATGTAAAAATAATCGTTCTTTTAACCATATTTTTGTACATTTTATCAATCCCTAGCATTACTGAATTAAGAGTTCCATTAGCCTTTTGATTACAGATTAAAAACATCATTTCTGTGCAGTATCAATATAACCTTAAGAGATGTTTCAACCTGGATAATTCAAACTTTTTGATTGATAAAATTCAACTTGCTTTAAATGCCTTAATTTTGTTGGAATCTAATTCCAATATTGGGTATGTTGAATGCAAATATTAAATATTGGATGTTTTAGGGAAATGAAAGTTGAGTGAAGGCTCCAGGTATTAAAGCAAGAAAGAAGCAGCTCTAGGCCTTCAGCCTTTTCTTTTTTTGACTGCTTGGTCTATATAGACACCATTTATAACAAGGGACTCCTAGCTTATCTGAAAGAAAAATGTAAGTGCTGGTTTTCCACACAGACTACAGTAGAACTTGCTGAATTTTAGGCAAACAAAATAGTCTACAGATCATATTACAGACTTTATGATGTGGTATTTTCCTGGTTGGTAGTAAGACACTTTGGTAAGATGCTTCTGTCTGAAGGTGAAGTGTGTTGGAGGTATTCTGTTCAAAGGAAGTTAGAAGCTGTGGTTTACTTAACCACATCAGGAGTTTTCTTTAGTTGTTATATTTTGTTTCTGTTTTATTTTTTTTTTTTTACTTGTTGTCTTTTAGCTTATTTTGTTTGCTTGAAAAATCATGCATCAAAACCTGAGACTTTTAGATTGACAAGCCAGAATGCTTATGTTCAAAATAGTGGAATGAAGAAGAAGACAGCTATTTATCTAGATGATGTTAGTATTAGTATTGGAAATAACTGAAGTATATAATTCTGTCCCTTCCATTTTTTTTTTTTAATTGTATTCCTGGCTTGATTTTCCTAGCTTGATTTATCTGAGCACTTGGCAACTTTCATCTCGCAATGGTTACATTAAAATATCAATCAAAATTATATTCAGCAATTGAAAATAATGACTAGGTTTTTTTTTCCTTTTGTTTGGTGTTTTTCTGAATACATTTTGAAAGGAATATATGTACCAGCAGATATTTCCATACATTTAGTTTACGTAAGAAAAACGTGTCACATTAAGTTATTAACATCTAGTTTGACATTTATTGATTTGACCCAAAAAATATTTCCTCCTGACAAAAAGAACTTATTTTAGATATGAAATTTTGTGAAGGTTTAGATCATGTTAATTTTTATCAGGTTATAAGAGTGTTTAACATTTTTATTGTTTTGCTAACATAAAAAAGTCAATCTTCTAGCCTTTTCACTTTAGTTGGCTGTTCTTTTACTTTTCTAACTTTCCATATTAGACCCCTATTTATTAAAATAATTGATGTACTTTCTGTCCTCTGGACTTTAAAAATGATTTGATACAGAGACTTAATTTTTATATGTAAGGATTATTAAAAAAAACTGCATCAGAAAATAAGAAGCATCATCCTCAACTAGCATTCATTAACATATTAAGAATTTCTTCCCTAGTAAGATCTAATCTTTAAAACACTGTTTATAGTGTCGTGGGTTAGATTTTTCTAATTAAAGGTTAAAGCTGTTGTTTTTCATTCGCTAAACTACTAAAAAATAATTGTGTGAATAGTAACACTGAGTAAGAGAAAAAAGAACTTTGCATTTTTAAGCTTTTTCTGGTTAAGAAAAGCCTGGCTATTTTAGGATGTTGATAAAGTACTTCCGTCTCCTCTCATCATATTGAAACCCATATAGATGATTAACAACATAACCCCACATGCATGGAAGTGGGTTTCTGTTTAGACTTCTATTTAAAAGTAATTGAATAACAGAAACAACAACAACAAACAAAGGAGAAAGAGGAAAGAAAAGGAGCTAAGTCCCCACAGAAGTAATACTAGTTATTTGCAACTTTTTATAAATTTTTTTAAGAAAATAAATGTGTTACTAACTTTTTACTTGATTTAATAGGGATCTTTAAAGAGATAGAAATACTGTATAGAATTTTCATCCTAATTTTAAACTTTACTAGAATTTTAATAGGCTTTTACTGTATGACTTTTATAAAGGAATGCAGCAGGAGTGCTGTTTTTAGGAAAATAATTGTGTGTTCCTATAGTTCTTTCTTTACTTCTTGATTATTTATGTAGCTTAATTTTGTTTTATAGAACTAGAATTAGTTTTTAATAATTGGAAAGTATTAAAAACTGATTATAGTTTCGATACCATAGATCTTATTAAAAAAAATCTTTGAAGTGCAAAAGAACCTCTTCAAGCTGCATATATAATTGTAGTGTTTTTACTTTTTTATGCCTGAGGTTTTGCATATTCAGCTAATGTGCGGTAAAATGGCCAGTGGAAGTAAGGTGGGCCACCTTTTTCAGGTAACACGGGGCTAAGGAGTTTCTCAGATGGGGAATTTTCTGTTTAAAATTATGACAGTCCTGACTGAACTGGGAGTTGGTTGCTCATCAAAAAGAAAAGGAAGAACTACCAAGAGAAGTCAAGCAGCTGAATATTAATATCTGAAATCTGCATCTATTACTGATACCGATCCTGTGTATCTTTGACCATCTTGTGGCTAACATAATCTTCTAAGATTGTAAAAGGATAAAATTTTATTAAGAGACTCTTGAAGACTTCTGATTGCAACTTTATGGACTAGGGATACATTACGTCCTTAGGGGTGAGTTACGAAAATTAGGAATAGGTTTATAAATATTTTACTATTTACTAGGTTTGCAGATACACACAGTATTGTAGTTGACTAGGAAGTCATTCCCAAAGTCGTCTTTTTGTGCCTTAAACTTTTTTTTTAAAGATTTATTTTATTATGCATACAGGAACTTGGGTACAGGCCAGAGGTGTGTGGGGGTGTGTGTGAGAGGATTCACCAGAGACAGAGTGGGCAACGGAACAGGCAGATTGAAATACACTGCAGAGGAGAGCAACGGGAGTCAGGAGAGGTCTGCTGCGCCATGTGGGTAGCTCCCTGGCCGGGGATCAAACTCGTGCTGCAGTGGCTATGGATAGCTTCATAGGTTGTGTCTTAACACCTGTGCCACCAGGGAGGCCCTGTGCCTTAAACTTTTCTTTCCCAACTGGAAATAGGAATGATAAACAGGAATAAAGCCTGGTTTGAGATTGAGATGATGTCCCTGGAAAGAAAACCTGATGCAGAAGGAACTGTTAAAGCAATGAACACAGTATTTAGGAGTAGGAGTCTTGTCTAGGCAAAAGTAGCTGTCATTAGTTGCTCTTACCCTCTTCAATATTAAGGTATTGATATTTACTGTGCTTCTCATAGATGAGTAATATGCACCTAGAAAGTATAATGAAACAGAAAACTTTGTACTCTGTCATCTCAAAGAATTTACATGGGATCAAATAACCAATATAAAAATTTAAGTATTATTTATGACACTGTTGTCTTTAACTATTCAGGCAGTGATTCTTGTGAATACCTTCTCTCAAGCGGCAGATTTCTTGGAGAGAAAGTTTGGCAACCTCACAGTTGTATGATGCATAAATACAAAATCAGGTAAAGCATCTTCATTTCATTGATTTCATTTTTCAGATGGGCCTTTATTTCTAGTGAAGAGGGATTAGTGAAACATGGAAGTACTGTGTGGTTCTTCTGTATGTGATGTTAGAGAATGCTAACAATGGGTAGGGTTGGGATGAGTCCAAATGCAGATTTCTTAATAAAAACATTAGGCAAAGAGCTTTAGACAAGCTACATTGTCTCAGGTGAGAAAAAACAAGCAAGGCCAAAGGCAATGGCCCTTGGATAAAGGATGCTTGTTTAGGACTTGGACAACTACCTCAGGAAATTATTCTAAGGCAATAGATAAAGGTACTTTATATGGTTAGAGTACATCTGAACCACCTCATAAATGGGGCTGTGATTATTGAGAGTTGGTTGATCATACACAAACTAATAGGTTAAAGAAACCTGACCAATTGTTTCTAAGCAACGAAATTGTATGTTTAAGAATCTTGTGCTAAGGACTATGATGAATGGTGCATGAGTATGAATTGGTAGTGGGAATTTTATAGGGACTAAACTGAGAGGAGAAAGCAAATACTGTACAAAATGAACAATGCTATAAAACATAAATAAATAAATTTAAAACATTAAAAAATCTACTTTTTTCACAATTATATGCTTTATAATGCTAATATACTGATTTTACTTAATTTAATTAACATTTCCTTGTTGATTTCAGTGAAGCCAAGAACTGCCTTGCAAATAAATATATTGCATTTATTGGAGATTCCAGAATTCGTCAGTTGTTTTATTCTTTTGTAAAAATAATTAATCCCCAATTCAGAGAAGAAGGAACTAAGGTAAAATTTGATTATTCATTTCATTAGGTCTTGTTTTAGAAGTTTGACAAACTGAATAACTACAGGAGGAATATGCCACTTCACATTAACAAAAGGAGCTATAAAAGATTTACTTTAGTTTTAGGAAAAAGTGGAAAAAGTAATTTTCTTTCATGGGAAACAAGAAAAAGAAGTAGAGGGTAAGGGACTGGCAAATCTTTTATTAAGCTAACCATTTACTTTTTTATAAATAAATTCTTTCTATGCAAGAACTTTTTAAAATTCCTGAGAAAACAGAGAAGATATCTCTTGTACTCCTTTTAATATTTTGCCATATTTCTTTTCATTTTCTTTTTAAAAATTATTTTAAATGAATTTTTTTGTAATTTCTTAGTATATACAAGTTTATATCTTGCTTCTTTTCCCACCACTTAATTCACTATATTATTATATAATCAACATATCTTCATAATGGCAACATTATTATTGTATGGGTATAATATTTTTTTATATAATCTTTTTTCTTTTTGTAATTTTCTAATTTTTTGCAACTTTGAAAGGGACTTTGTCAGTTATATCCTTGGGTAAAAACTTTGCTTTTTAAATTATTTCCTTAGACTGGGATATCTTCAATATAAAATTAGGTTAAAAGAATCTAAAATCTTAAAACTTTGCTTATATTGCTAAACAGTTTTAATTTTGTATGCTGGCGCCTAATTTTTTCTGCAACCTTCCTGGTACTGGCCAATCATGCTATATAATTAAAACCAGGCAATAAATTTCTGCTCTTTTTATGCAAAATTCTCATTTTAAAAATATATATTTGTTGAAAACTAGAATGAGCATCTTTCTATATGTATGTTAATTAATATGTTAATTAAATTGCTGTGACTTACTCTGTTTATACATTTTGAAGTGATCCAGCACTAATCAACTACATATGTTATGGGGAATGACAAGAAGAGAAAAGTAAAGCACAAGAAAGTTATGAATTATAAAGGGAAATAGCTCTGGAATTTATGGTGAAATTCTGCCTATATATATCAACCCTCCCTGTCATAAGGAATTCAAAAATTAGTGATGTTAGAGCTAAGTAGCTAGTCATGTAGTGGTCACTAAATCCTTAGGCTCTATTATTTGCAAGAAGAGTCTAAGCTATTAGAGATTTTGTTCTCTAAGAAATTAGTATAGATTTTAAAGGTGAATAATGGAAAATAATAAAGTCAATTTTTTATTTTATTTGGTATGTGTAGATGTATTTGCCATTTGTATATATGCATACAAATTTACACAGAAGAGTTGGGACTATTTAATTACATGACATTGTCACAGCTTAAAGTAAAAAGTCTTTAGTAAACTTACAAAAACTAGAAAGCTGTCTGATTACAAAGAAATTGTTTCAGTAATTCTAGGCCTAGAATAGTAGAATTTTATGAAAATTGGAATAATAGATTTGGCAACAGTTAATTGAAAAAATAAAACTATCATGGTGTAGGCTACAGCTAAAACTAGGTACAGTACAGTACATTGTTTCTCAGTCCTACTAATGGTACCTAGATCTCCAGTTTTTATTTTCTGCAGGTGCCCAGTTATCTCACAATTATCATACAGGACACATTTTAATTTATATGCATTAGAAAAACAAAGATAGTTTGTCATGGCCCTAAAGAGACAGCTATTGAGAAAACACTTAGTTCAAACTGCTATTGGAACATTTGTCAAACTGTATTTTACTTAGTTTTCTTGTTCCTGAACACCTAGAGCACAGAGACTCTGTATTATTATTTTATAAAGTACATTTTTTGTATCTGGCAAAGACTAGCATAGCATAAATGCTGATTTCTTTCCCCTAGTTAGTATATGCTCAATTGGGTGCAATGGAAGTATTGAAGATAATTCTTTGATTTCTTTTTTGTATCAAGGTAATTTTTTTTTTTTTAAAGAAGCTTTGGAGTGGGATTTTTCTCAAATTACATTTTTGTAGAACTCTAGTTCTATGAGAAGCACTGGTCAAATAAGTTTGGGCAGAATTAGATATCATATCCTCCTTTTATATGGTTTTAATTTAGGCTAGGTTATTAAAAACTTGAGAAGTCTTGCAGTAAAGAAACCTATTTGTGTTGCTTTCAGCCAGAGGGCAGGCTAGATACTCTGGGGGTCCCATCTACCTCAAGCTAACTAGATCCTAGGTTTAAAAAAATACTTGTTGATATATAGCTAGACTTTGAAGAAATAGTAGATGTTTCCCTTACCCCCCAAAGGAAAAAACTATGAGACCAAACCCGGGATGGGAACAATAACATGCCTATAGCTGCAAAGCCCTGTGTGGAGTGTGTAGAAAACTATGCTTTGGCTAGCAAGTTTCTCAGTAGTAATAATATTGTGGGTAGAGGACAATAAAGCAATACCTTTAAAGCTCTGCGAGAAGAGTAAATTTCAACATAGAATTGTATACTTAACATACAAGTTTCTCTGTTCTTGAACTATAGAACATTTTCAGATAAAGGTATGAGGGTTATTGCCACATAGATTAAGAGATTTTCTAAGGATAGTTCAATAAGAAAATAATTCAGAAAAATTTGCTTAAAATTTAGAAGTAATGGTTAAATAAAACAGTAAACATTTATGCAAATCTAAACAAGCATCTGTATAAAATAATGATGTTCTTTTTGTGCTTGAGGTTACTAGCATTAAAGAACTTGCAGTTAATAGCTTGTAAGTCAAAGGGGGATGATCATAAAGTTTTCTAATGCCATCTTTACTTTTCAAGGTATTGTCTTACTTTAGAATTTAAAGATGCATAGTAAAATTTCAGGCAAATAGTACAAAAAATAACAATTAAGATGTGTAAATTCCAAATCAGCAAAAAATTAAATAAATAACTCATTTAATGCTAAATGTATACCATTACATACACTAAACACACACACACGCGTAGATATACTTGTGACATATATATACCTGTATAGATATTTTATGAAAATACTACATGAAAAATGTGTATATATGAAACACTAATATTTACAAGAATAAGTACTTACATATATCTTATGAATATATATGTGAGAAAGCCACAATTGGAAAAGTGTGACCATAGAAACATTTATAATAAAAATAAGTGGAAATAGTGTAACTTGTTAGCTAAACACACTTTTCCAGATTTGGGTTTTTATTTATTTTTAAGATTTATTTTATTTATTTATGCATAGAAGAACTGGGGTATAGGCCAGAGGTGCAGGGGGTGAGAGGATTCACCAGAGACAGAGTGGGGAGCAAACCAGGCAGATCTACTGAAATTTGCTGCTAAGGGGAGCAGCGGGTAAGACAGGAGAGGTCTGCTGTGTTATATGTTATGTTATGAGCTCCCTGCCTGGGGCTCGAGCTCAGGCTGTATTGGTTATAGTGTGATAATGCTGAGACTTAACCTCTACACCACCAGGAAAGCCCCGGATTTGTTTTAAACAGAACTCTCTGCTACTTAAAATGACATAAACAAAGGATATTCTAAAATGAAATCATTTTAATTAAAAATGAGAAAAAATTTACCAGACAAATCCTTACTAAAGAAAGATAACTCATTAAGATTAAAGATAAAAGTAGGTTTTAAGGCAAAAAAAAAAAAAAAAAATCAGGGATATGGTTGCTTTTTAAATGGCAAAAGCTCAAATTGCTAAGAAGATTTTAAACTTGTAGGCATATAAGTTCACATCACTATATATAAAGCAAACATTAATATAATTATAGGGAAAATTCGACATTCTCCATCATATTTGGAGAATTTCTCACTTCTCAATCAGCTAATCATAAGGCAAGCAAGTAAATGAGGAACTATTGTAGACTATTAACTTGTTAATTTTATAGAGTTATAGCTCATACTTAAATAATACATTAAAAAAAATCAAAGAATATATTTTTTTCAAAGCACATATGGAGCCTTTTTTTGACCACATGTTGGAACTTTAAACAAGACCCAACAAAACAGAGAATTAGTAACATTCTTTGTTAGGTAAATTTCTTTATACACTAACTACTTAACCTGATAAAAAGTCTAGAAATCTACAGTAGATATTTTTAATGATGCATTGTTAGACATGTTTCTATTAGACTCAGGAGGAAGATAAGGATGTCCAGTATTGTTGCTTCTATTCAACATTGTGTTAGAGGCCATTAGCCAAAGAAAGATAATTTAAAGATTAAGAATTGGAAAGAAACTCAGAATTTCATATGATACAATTATCTACATAGAAAACCCCAAAGAATGTATAGAATTTTTACCAGACATAATAAAAATTTTAACACAATAGCTGATTATAAGATGCACATACTAAATTTAAAGATATAAGGAAATATAAATTAATTTTAAAAAGGCCATTCTTGTGTCCCTCCCTGATACAAATCCCACTTGGGGGTCATGGTATATAATCCTTTTAATGTATTGTTGCTAAGATGTTTTGAAGATTTTGCATCTGTGTTCATTAGGGAAATTGATCTCTGTTGTTTTTATTTTAATTGTCTTTGTTATTAGATTAATGTTAGTCTCCTATGGCATGGATTCTTGGTGCTTATTAATATTTACTGTGCATTATGCCTATGATAAACTCTTTTGTATAATGTTAAAAGTTACATTAAAATAATAAGAGGAAAGACAGTGAGTTGAGTTAGTTGAGCCAAACAAAAGGAGGAAAAAGAAAGTTCATGACACATTATTTCTCCGAGGAGGAATTTGTAAAGGTTGGGTTGGGGTAGAAGCAGGTGAACACCTGTGTGACTTTTTTGACTTTGTATTTTCCAGACTTATTTGACCAAGGACATTTTTTTCATATGATATACGTTAAAATTCCATTGAATAAGTAGTTCAGAGGGTTCTTTCGGTAAATGATGCTTGAGCAGGACCAACATTAAACTGTTGATTAAAGCAAACATTATTTTATGGATACATAAAAATGAATACTCTGGTTAAATTAATGAAAACTTTCCACATTGGTTTTAGGAACATCATTAGCTTATTTTTTTAGCTACCTCTATCCCTGCCCTACCCTAGATTTCTAGCTCTGAAAGAATTTTCGTTCTTTATATGGAGTGCTTGGCTGCAAGCAGCTGTCTCCCCCTCCCCCCTTTTTTTTTTCCCTACAACAGGAGGCTATCTCTACTGTCTTCAAGGTAAACATAATAATCTAGAGTCATATGTTTCCATGTCTCTTTCTTCAGACAGGACTATACTGATTTATTGATGAGAATTGGCTAGATGTTGTTGCAACAACAAGCATTAGAAGTTAATATTTTACTTAGCAAAGGTCCTAGCTATGTTGGCAAGAAGGTTTGCTCCACATAGTCATTTAGGGATTCCTGCTGTTGGAGTTTTAACCATTATCTAGCGGTACCACTTGGAATGTTCAGCCTACTCAGACTCTGCAGACTCAGATTAAGCTGAACACTAGAGAGTTGCTCTGCGAAATTTACCTCCTAAGTAACCTACATCACATCTAGTCACATTACACTGGCCAGAGCTAGTCAGGTGCCCTTGTCTAAGTGAAAATGTAGGGAATGTGAAATTGTGAGAAAAGGTAGGGAAGCAATGTCTCTCCCCTTTGGGACTAATTTGAAATCTTGGCCAGCTTGGCAAAATGATCATTAATATGGCCAAGTTTACTTATCTGTAGTTCAAGTTTTATCTTTATGCTACATTTTAGATGTTGAAAATCACATATAAGCAATTTAATGTTGCTTGGTTTTTGATATTCGATGCAGGTCTTTTCTCCTTCAGGTTGAATGTAGATATTTGAGATACGGTACATAAATAAATCAACATATGCAGCTAAAGAGGGAACTATTTGCAAAATTAATTCTGCACATTAGTATATCTTTGTTGTTTCTCTCCTTTTTTGTGGCAGCATGAAAACATTCCTTTTGAAGACAAGATTGCAGCAATTAAAGTGGTAAGTTTATGTAATAGCTAAATGTTTTAATGTTGGAACTTTCATATTCATTGGTTAATTTATTTGTAGATCAGCCAATGCTTTGTGCATACTTAAATATATTTCCATTCTTGAGAGTAGATAAGAATAGTACAATAATTGAATAAATGTGTGTACTGTTTTATGTAATAAATAGAAATTCTGGTTTCTCAGATTATTATGCAGGAAGTAATAAATCTTGTACCTTAATTTGAAACAAGGATGTGTTCAGGATTAATGTCCATAAGAGAATGTATGTGAATTTTCTAAATCCAGTGATAGTGAATTCTGCTAGATACTGAGAATACAGTAGAGATCATGACAAAATATAGTTCTTTACATACAACTAAACTGGGATAAGGATGGCAAAAAGGAAAAAAAATGAGGCAATAGGAATGTGTAAAGTAGAAAGAAATTGAGAGTAGTTTTTCTTCTTAAGGAAGTGTTATTTTAACTGAGATTATAAGGATAAGTAGGGACTAGTCAGGTTCAGTAGACTAGTTTCCTAGCATTATAGACAGAAAGATTTATATCTGTAAAATCTTGAGGATCGGGGATGCTGGCAAATCAGCACATAGAACATTCCAGGAGCAGAACAGGAAACCAAAACAGCTAGGAGGAAAGTGGCAAGACAAAAGGCAGAATGTCCAGGCAAAGGAGAAATCCTATACCTTAGCAGGTTTAAGAACACTGGAATTTATTCTGAGGACAATTGGAAGTCCTTGAATATTTAAGCAGGCATGTGTCAAGATCAGGTTTATTCTGACTGAACTGTGGAGAGTTTAGAAGAAAGCCAAAGTGGCTACAAGGAGAACTATTATGAAACTCTTGCCAAATTAATCTGGGAGATGAAGATATTATAGATGAGGTGATGTTTTTCTTTTAAGTAATCTGTAAGAAATATGTTAATATTTATTAAATGGTGGCTATAAACGGTTTCTTGACTTTTTCTTTTCTTTCATTTCTCTTTTAGGATTTTCTGTGGCATCCAGAAGTTAATGCTTCTATGAAACAGTGTATCAAAGTATGGACTGAGGTCTGTGTTTGAAAATACAAGGCTTTTCTGGTTTTGAGCAACTGGATTTTAAAAGCTCCTAAGTATCCATTGTTTTTCTCCCCCTTACTCACCTATTGCTCTCCTATATTTTATGCCAACCTTATTGATAGAAACTAAGCTGTACTGGACTAATTTTATTTACTTGATTGAGTGCAGAATGTACTAATCCATTATCTCAGCTATTAACATCCTATCGTGATCACCATAACCCTATGGTGATTATGTTTATACCACTTTCAAGATTTAAAATTTTCTGTTACTGCTGTAGCTCAGTTATTCAAACACATGTCATCTTTCTATCACAGTATACATTCTCTTGAGGATTTTTCTACTTTGTACTTCAAACCCATGCCCAGAAATTTCAGGAAACTTTTTTTTTTTTTTTTTTAAAAAAGCTCAAAAAATGATCATGATATGTTTTGGCCCATAGTGTTTGGAAATAAATTAGATATAAGAGCAGGCATGCTGTTAATTCAAGAAACCCATAAGTTTTCATAAGTCCACTTTAGAATCTTTATAGTAGTCTTCATATTGTTCCTTCTTGGTCCTTTAATCAAACTTGTATTCTTAACCTGAGGTTTTTGTATTTGGGATGGATAAAATAATACTTAATTTTTTTCCAGAACTGTGGATTAGAAAGATACATTCATTAACTAAGATTGTACAGCCAAAAAGCAAAGTTGAATTTAGAGGAACCTACTGTTAATAAACAGGTATTTATAAATTACCTACGGTATTTTAGGGACTTAGAGTAGATACTTTCGATATCCTGGTCAACATAGTAGAGTTCCTCTTTTGAAAGAGTTTCTGGATAACTGGTAGATATAGATAATTAAGGAAGTAGTGTGATGCCAGGTGCTAAAATGAAGAAAGTATGGAGTATAAGAGGATTAAAGGACATAGGCAATACATGTAATTTTTAAAGTTCTCAAAACTAGTTTTCAGATAAAATGATGTGGAGGTGATGACCTGGAGTGAGAAAGGAGCGTTATGTTATTCTATACAAAGGAAATAGCATATGTGACAGTGCTGAGGAAAGAGTATAGCCTGTTTAGGGAATCGCCAGCAATTTTCATGTTATTAATGTAATGTAAACTTATGTAATGTAATGTAAAGAATGTAAACTTCTTTATTTATGTTTGATTTTAGTTGTAAATTTTGTGTGTTACATTTTGGGAGAGAGTTCATAAGCGTTGAGATAAGCAGATACTAGCTTATGAATAATATCCTAAGCTATTTTTAGGTAGAATCTGTCTATCTATCTATCTGTCTATCTATCTATCTATCTATCTATCTATCTATGTACTTTTTATTAATTCTAAACACTTAGGGGTATATTTCCTAAAAATAAGAAGGAAATTGGGTTGAATTTATTTTTAGGATAGTGGAAAACTATTGAAAGTTTTAGACACAAGAATGTTGAGATATATGTGGAGGGTAGTCTTAGGAAATCAGGCTAAATTGTGAAGAAACCAGCAATTAAGATTTAATTCTATAAGTGAATGGTAATCATGAAGCAGTCTCAATTGCTTAGATGAATTTGGGGAGTCTTTGTATGGAGTGAGGAGATACTGTTACTTGAACAGAAGAAATTGAGTAGGAAGAAAATTCAGAGCTTAAAGAAGAGAGTTCAGGAGTGGAACTATCAAAAAGGTTGTGAAAGGGGTGAGAGGAAAAGGGGAAAAGAGGGACTGTAATAGAATACACAGGAGGAAAAAAAAAAATTTTTTTTTAATTTATTTATTTATGTATACAAGAGCTGGGGTACAGGCCAGAGATGTGGGGGGTGAGAGGATCAACCAGAGACAGAGTGGGGAGCAGAACAGGCAGACTGACTGAAATACACTCCTGAGGGGAGCAGCAGGCGAGGCAGGAGAGGTCTGCCGCTCCATGTGGGTTTTTCCCTGGCCGGCCAGGGATCGAACTCATGCTGCAGAGGCTGTGGATTACTTTATAGTGTGGTGCTTAACCCCTTGCGCCACCAGGGAGGCCCAGGAGGAAATAATTTTTAAATTAGATAGTGAGAAGTGCCATTTCGAAACTAGATAAGGCAGAATGAAGCTACAGGGCTTGGCAATCTGGAATTCATTAATGGCTTCGAAGGCACTATTAGTGAATGGTGAAACTCAAATCAAAATATGATGATTTGAGGCATAAATGAGAGATAAAGAAATTTGCATAGTGAGGACAGAATGCCCTTCCTAGTAATCCCTTGGTTAAGGATGTGAGGGGGAAGGATTTGAGAGTGGGACCGGGGTGGAGGAACATTTTTTCCAAGGATAAAGACGGTTTAAAACTTCGTAGGAATGAGAGTGGAAAGGATGACAAAATTCATAATGTGAACATTGGAGGACATAATTATGGATATAGCCACAGGAGTCAAATGGGAAGGGATATGGGCACAGAATAAAGGATTTAGATATTGAAAGAATAGGGCTACATTATCCTCACTCTCTTGCCAGAGGAAGATAGGCTTGGTAAGTATGTGTGAGAATTTGTAAAAATGGAGGCAGAGAGGCGTAGAAACAAGAGGGACTTGTATAAGCAAAATAATATTTAGGATAACCACTGCGAGAAAGAGAAGGGGAAACACCTAGAGAGAGGGCATGTTTCAATAAAATAAGAATGGGAAATGGAGCATATTGGACTGGAAACAGGAATATTTCTGAAAGGACATAGATTCCTTTATTATTTTTCTCTGCTGTCATGGTTCGATATACTGAGTGTGTATTATAATTAAATTTCTTAATTTTAGATGTCTCTTCTATATATGATTGTAACATCAGGTATTCTATATTGTGAAGTGCATTGAACATAAAAGTCAGGAGGCTTAATTTCTGACTCTTTTCCTGCCAGCCCTCAGCAATTATTCTACAAACCTTTCTAAGTCTGCATTCCTGTTTTATAAGATAATTATAGTAGCAGCCTACCTTTTTTATGGTTACCAACAGTCTATATTAAAATGACTAATTTTGGAGAAAGAACTTAGTATGTTACTTAGTAGTATATAGTTGATAGTAGTATTAATAGTATAATTTGCGTTTGGTAAAGATTTTCTACCAATATTTTTTTCTACATTATGGTTTATAGTAATTACCAATTTATTTTGTTATATATATTTTGGATTTAGCTTTCCTAAAAGATTGTTTCTTTAGGGCATTAACCTTGTATTTCACTTAATACTCAAACTGTGTACCCTGTAGGCTTTCATGAATACTTTTTAAAAGCTGACATAATATAATAGACATTTACTCTAAGTAATGTACTCATAGATCAGAGTAATATTTCAGTAATGTTTGGGGTTTGTTTTTAAGAACACCAAAGAATTAATCATATAAGCCTAATGCCATCCTGAATAACTATGTAGCCTGTGTGCTATTTGAGGCATTTATTGGATGTTCATCTTGTTGCAAGAGTCCAATAAGGTACTTCAGAAAAGTCAAACACATTTAAAAGGATGAATTTAAATGAAGAAAAAAATTAAGTGATGTTATTTGCATTAATTCCCTGAACTTGATATGACACTACTACAAAGATTTTTCTTTCTTTAGGATTCAGTTGCAAAGCCCCATGTAATTGTAGCAGGAGCTGCCACAGTAAGCTATATTCTGTACCTTATCTTTTGGTTTTTTGTTTTATGCTAAAAAAAAAAAAAGTTAATTTATGTTAAATGGAATTCTTGATTATGTTTATATTTTAATTCCTATTTCTTTATAATTAATGAAAATGAATTTTAATGAAAATATCTGAATGAACTTAGGAATTTAATGTTACATGTCAATATTATTTTATAGCTAAAATTATATTCCTTTTTCATGAATGTATGGCTATAGCCACAGGAGTCAAAAGGGAAGGGATATGGGCACAGAATAAAGCATTTAGATATTAAAATAATAGAGCTATATTATCCTCATTCTCTTGCCAGAGGAAGATAGGCTCGATAAGTATGTGTGTGAATTTGTAAAAATAGAGGCAGAGAGGCATAGAAACAAGAGGGACTTATGCATTTGAAAGTCTAATTTTCTGTCATATTTGTTAACTGCCTTCATAGCTTCATTAATTTGACCAAATTTTATTCTAATATTTTAATGAAAATAGGAATTATCTTAAAATAATAACCTTGTTACAAAAGAACAAATTATATACTTTAATTTTTCTCTGGCAAGCACTGAATTAATTCTTAAATTTTACTTCCTCATAGTGGTCTATCAAGATTCATAATGGTAGCAATGAAGCGCTTTCCCAATATAAAATGAACATTACCTCTATAGCACCACTTCTAGAAAAATTGGCAAAGACAAGTGATGTTTATTGGGTCTTACAAGGTAAGGAATGAGTAATGAAAAACTGTCATTTTGTATATATTTTGTGGCAAGAGTTTTTATTGTCTCTTGTTGGAAGAAGCAAAATTACTGCTTCATGAGAATAAGTCTTGAAATAAGGTGTGCAAAATTAGAATAAATACGATTATTTGCTTTCCTTTGAATAAGTTCTAAAGGCAAATGAAGATTTGGCACTAGAGAAATCTGTTACTAATTTTACATTGCAAAAAATAATAGGGCAAGTGAAATGTTTACATCTGACTTTTTATTACAAAGTATATTTGTTGTGATTGGGAGATATAGAAAATAAATTCTATTTCATAATATTAAGCTCACTGGAAATTAATATACTTTGAAATTGACAAAATCTATTTAAATTCATACCATCTAGTTTATACTTGGTAATGAAATTCTTTAAAAGAAAGTTGACAGTAGATCAAGTAATTTCAGGAGTTTATTGAATGTCCATTATAAAATGCCTAACACAATAAAAAAAAATGCCTCAGGTATTTTAGCAATTCAAGTTGTTTGTCAGAAACTTTTATGATTATTTCCAAGTTGCATGACAAGCTGAGAGGAACAACAAGGGTGCTGATAATCATTTCCACAGTTCTATTTTATTTGCAAACTCATTGTTAACCTTTCTCTTACTAAAATGAGAAAAATTAAGTTAAAATTATTTATGGTAAGTGTAAAGAGATCTCATTTCTTAGTGATATTGCCTCTTAGTTGTATGAACAAAGTTTTCAAAATTAAGCAATAATAGAAGAGAAGAAAGATTGGCTGCTATCTTAAACAGTCTTCTATAATCAAGCTTTAAATTCCCATAACCTAGTATATCCTACCATCAAAATATTAAAGTCTTAAAAGACACAAAAACATAAAAATATTTCCTGAAAACTTTCTAAGACAGAAGAGGGATAAAAGCCTTTTTAAATTTGAGGGCGATATATATATATATATATATATATATATTTTAAAGATTTATTTATTTATACAAGAACTGGGGTACAGGCCAGAGGCACGGGAGGGTGAGAGAATTCACTGGAGACAGAGCTGGAAGCAGAACAGGCAGACTGACCGAAAACACTGCTGACGGGAGCAGCGGGGGAGACAGGAGAGGTCTGCTGCGCCCTGTGGGTAGTTCCCTGGCCAGCCGGAAATTGAACCCGTGCTGCAGAGGCTGTGGGCAGCTTCATAGCGCTGTGCTCAACCTGCTGCACCACCTGGGAGGCCCTAAATTTGAGGGTGATATTGATGCAAAAAATAAGTATAATAGGAAGGCTATTGCAAATCTTGACCACCTTTATTTTAAAATGAATTATCAAGTGCCAGGAATCATTTGAACTTTAATTAGAACATGTAAAATATAGTCAACTAATTTGCATGATCATAATTTCTTCCAAAAGATATTTTTCCAATGTGTTTTTAAAAAATGTCTTTCATGTGCAGATCCAGTTTATGAAGATCTGTTAAGTGAAAATAGGAAAATGATCACTAATGAGAAGATAGATGCCTACAATGAAGCTGCAGTCAGTATTTTGAATAGTAGCACCAGGAATTCTAAATCAAATGTTAAGATGTTCAGTGTTTCCAAATTAATTGCCCAAGAAACCATCATGGAATCTTTGGATGGCTTACATCTTCCTGAATCAAGCAGAGAAACTGTAAGAATTCTATCTGTTGATAGAGACTATAATATCTGATGATTATAGCTGTAAGACATTATGCCATGGTAATAATTTATTTGTTGCTATCTTCATTACACTTATTACATCTTAGATACAAGTATTCTATACAAACATCTAGAAATAATTTTGTTTTCCATCATCTAAATGTGAAGTGGGAGTTTTAGTATACACTAAGAAAGAAAAAAGTTATGGAAGGGAAAAAATGAAAACTTCATTTATTGAGTGCTAGTCACTCTTAATAAATCTTATCTCCTAAGACACTTATAAGCTCTTAGCACACTCATGTTTGAAACCTAATGCTAATGTTATCCTTGCCTTAAATTTATAAGACTAGCTTTTGTGGAGAATCAATGCTTTCAATATGTAGAGTAGTTTTTATTATTTTCTTAAAATTTCTTATAGCCTGACATTGTTACATAGTTGATTCCTGAACAAATCCAGATTGATGGGTAGAAAGAGATTTTAGGTTAGATATGAAAGAACTATATAGTTATGAATTTTCTCACATAGTACACCAGATATTAATTATTGTTTTCTTGTGAAAGTAGTGATCCTAACCATTTTGAATATCTGATAAAAAGCAATTATTCCATTCCTCTCATTCAGAAAAATAAATGTTTGTATACATACTCATGGTTCTCCTTATACTTTAAGGGGCTTTGTGGAACCACTGAGCTTGTTAAGAACCTTGCAGGCATAGAATCTTCTGAAGTCTCAGGGCTAAAAAGATGAGCTTTTCTATATAGTTGAGTACTTTGGATGCGTAGGCTTAAATAATATAATCATCATAGCGTTCCAAAGATGCCTAAACTATAAAGTATTTATAAAATTTGATTTTACTGAACCTTCAACTAGAGTATCTTTGACCGCTTTCCTAGAGTATTTTTATTATGATGAAGTCATACTAAAGATTCCACATTTTATTTAACCTTAGAAATCCTAAAGCTGTGGAGTCCTAAGTATTCCATAAGCTTTAAGCCAAATGAAAGGGATTCTGCAACTATTGTTAGCTAAGAATTAATTTTTAGTAGCAGTTACTTTACATTTTTTCCCATGTCTAAAGACAGGGACTCTGAAGTATACTGGTGTCTTATATATTGAGTCTGTTAATTAAAATTCTTTGGTCTTTGACGTTTGTCACTGTTTTTTTAATTGAAGGTTATGACCCATTAGCAACCAGGAAATCAGATTTTTTTAAAAAATGAAGAATAGAAAATGTCAGAGTGCAGTCCACATAGTAAGGAGATATATTGCTTCCTCTTTGTCTTCTGGAATCACATTATAAAATAAATTTTTCATTATAGAATATAGCTCAAAAAGTTTGAAAAGCCCTGAGGTAGCTATTGCAAGTAGAGGGAATGCCATTATTTGCTTGCATGTTTTGGAAATGGTGGCAAAAAGTAGCAAAAAAGCATTTTGGTTTCAGTGCTGAAAAGTCAGTAGTATTCACAGGAGAAAATCTAATGCGAAATACGTTACTGACAAGATAATAACCAAATAACTTGATTTGTTCACAGAGTGCAATGATTCTCATGAACGTGTATTGCAATAAGATTTTGAAGCCTGTAGATGGTTCCTGTTGTCAACCTCGGCCTCCCCTGACTCTCATACAGAAACTAGCTGCTTGTTTTTTCACTTTATCTATTATTGGATATTTAATTTTTTATATAATACATCGTAATGCTCATCGGAAGAATAAGCCATGTACTGATTTGGAAAGTGGAGAGGAAAAGAAAAATATTATCAATACCCCTGTGTCTCCAATAGAACTACTTTTGCAGTCATTCTGCAAACTTGGCCTGATTATGGCTTATTTCTATATGTGTGACCGTGCAAACTTATTTATGAAGGAAAATAAATTTTATACACATTCAACTTTCTTTATTCCAATTATCTACATCTTGGTTTTGGGAGTGTTTTACAATGAAAATACAAAAGAGGTAAGAGTCATTTTCTTTTTAGCTCATGTTATCCTTTTATTTCATTACAAACTAGGTCAAAGAGATAATAACATTTAGTGTGCCAGAATATACAAATATGTATATAGAAGAGATTGAGGGAATATTGCTGTTGGCTTCACTTAGTAACTTTTAACTGCTGCTTTGTTAAATCAGTTTGAAGGAAATTTAAAGAGTCACATGAGAGTTGTTAAAAAGTTAGAAAATGACCTGTGAAAAAGATATCAACGTTATTTTGCCTGCATGGGGATGGAGAACATGAGATACTCTTTAACATTTTATAAAGAAAAATAATAATATTAATAAATATCTGCTGACATATTTTATATATTTTTACAGTCAGACATATATGCAAAAATTAGAACTTACATAATAACATGGATGCTGCTCACAATATTCTGAATTTTCTATTTTAGAGTTTCTGTAAGTGTGTGACTCCTTTCATAAGGTGTGATTTACTTGAATTAATGATGCTATTGTCAGAAATAGCTCTCCTATGAAGATGGTCAGTTAGTTCTTTATCTCCAATAAGAATATACTAAGGAAAGTAAACTCTAATTAAAGAGTTTGTATTTTCACAATAAGGTTGAAGAGAATTAACTCTGAGGTCTTTTCTAACTGAAATTTTAAGATTTTTCTTAAAACTATAAAATGCCATCTTTTAGATTACAAACACATAGGTTATAGCTTAAGTATGATATTAAGATATATTATCATAATGTTTAAAATCTCTTAGTTTATCTTAGTTTTGAAATTCATACGATGCTTTGCATATATATTTTATGTATTAATTTTGTAATATATAATAACTAGTTGTATCTTTTATCAGTAACTAAAATGGCATTCTTAAACTACTTTTTGGCCCAAGGTTTTTAACAGAAGCATTAGCTTTGTAGCATATAACACAAATTTTAATATATTTAATATATATACTCAAAATAACAGCTTAATTTTGAATTTTAAACAGAATTTGGTTCTTTCACACAGACTAAAGTACTCAATAGAGAACAGACAGATGAGTGGAAAGGCTGGATGCAACTTGTGATTTTGATTTATCATATCTCTGGAGCAAGTACAGTAAGTATTTTGAATTTAAGTTCAGAAATACAGGAAGTAATGTCACTTTAATAATTTTTTATGGGCATCATCTCTTTTGTGTTTTACATTCTCTACCATTTAGAAACCCTTATTTCCCACCCAGTCTTTCTGTCTTCCTATTCTTCTACGTCTTGACTCTTTGAGGATGTATAATTTTAAAAGAAAAATGATTCTTTTAAAAGATAAGACAGTAATTTATTTTTATATATTGGCTTTAATTTTAATGTAGTAGAAACAACTGGTAATCTAAGGGTAGTATTTCATGTCATCCTGTTAAACAAGAGACATCAAGAAACTTTGTGTATGACACTTAATTTCAAAGGATTCAGAACATGCAAGTTACTATCAAAAGAAATGAAGTTAGATGACTGTATTTTATATTGCACCCTTCATCGTATTTTAAAAAGTTTGACCAGCTGTTTTTATTATCTTAAATTTCAAAAAACTTGGAACTCCCTTACCTCGGTGTTCAGAAAACTCAGATACTAATGGACTGTCACTGATGTATGATTTGCCATATTTCTTTAGTATTACCTTTGCTGAGACATAGGACCCTTTTTATAAGGTTTCCAGTGCCTTCTGTATCTGGACAAAATTATTTTGTAATTCTACCTAGATGTCTTGACGGACTTTTGATTCTCATGTCTAATGACACCTTGGATTTGATAGAGGTAGAAAAAAATGTTAACTTCTAGTTACAATTAAAACAAGCTTTTGAAGAACGTAGCTTTTTTTTTAACTTAGCTTTTTAATAGCCACTTTTCATACAAGTTTTTTAAGTGAAGCTACAACCTGATTTTTGTAAAATACTTTTAAATTTTAAGAAATTTATTCTTAATTTGGGAAATACTGAGCTGCTTTATTTGCTATTATAAAGCACATGTCTATAGAAAGTATTTAAATCAGTGGTCAGTAGAGATAAGGGGAATATTGCCCTGTGAGGGGTATTTTGAAATTTCCATATTTGCTATTAAGCAGATAAATAATAGCAGGGTTTTTCAGACATTTCTAACAATTTGAAAATAATGTTATTCTCTATTAAAGTCTCTTTATTATTTAAAAAAATTTCTGGTAGTTTTATGGATAATTTGCTGGAAGGTGGAAGGCAGAGGGATGAAGTATAGTTTTTAACTGAAATTGTAAGAGCTGATATATGTATTTGTGGCAGCAGTGAAATTCCTGTGATGTAGCTGAAGGAGACCTAGTGATTGCAAACAGTTACAGAAGAACCAAGATAGTAAAAGAGACCTGGGACAAGGAGAGATGGAAATAGTAACACTTAGTTTATAATTCTTGTTCAGAATTTATGAGATAAATTTGGCAGATTCTCTAAAAATTAAGTAGGTAAATATTGAATCCTAGAAAAATATCTGATAGATGAATAAAGACTAAAGTAATTTGAGTGAAAAAAGTGTTTTAAGAAAATGCCACTGAGAAACATAATTTATTGGTGACATATTAAAAGGTGATACAACTGTAAAAAAAAAAAATAGAAAGAAAGAATTAATGGCAGATTAAGTTCCTCAGTTCAGTGACTCCAGGGAGTACTTGGATCATAAACGGAGGAAGGCAATTTGGCATTCTACTATAATCATTTGCCAAGCTAGCTTTCTAATACATATTAGACTACATCCCAACGCATCCTAAATTACAGTTTTTAAAAATCCATGTTCTGGCAGGATATACTTTAAATTAACAGATCATTTGTTATGATTAATTAACATTTTCTAGTTCTTTTATATAGGATTTTGTGGTTAAAAATTACCTGAATATAGGGCCTGCGTGGTGGCACAGGCAGTTGAGCGCAGCGCTATAAAGCTGTCTGCAGCCTCTGCGGTGCCGGTTCGATCCCCACTGGCTGCGAAGATACCCACATAGTGTGGCAGACCTCTCCTGTCTCGCCTGCTGCTCGCCTCAGCAGTGTATTTTGTCAGTCTGCCTGTTCTGTTCCCTGCTCCGTCCTGGTGAATCCTCTCACCCTCCTGCACATCTGGCCTGTACCCTGGTTCTTATATAAATAAATAAATCTTTTAAAAAAATTACCTGAATCTACACTGATAAAGCATTACTAGCATGTGTTATAGCATATTTGGGGCCTTGATTCTTAGATACTTGAGGAAGTATACCCATTAACAACTTTTTATTTGCCATAATTATTTCAGTTTCCTAATCTTAATATTTTCTATTTTGAGTAAAATGTGTTTTTATACTAAAATAGAAATTATATTAAAAATTACAGAGAATTATTAAAATAATCCAGATGGTCTAACAGATGGCAATTGTTGATATAAACATATTTTAAAACATAATTCATATCAAATAAGGATGAAATGCTGTAAATTTAATATGGATGAAATACTATAAATTTAATATGGAGGGTTAAGCAAACTGGATTTTCTGTTCCATTGTGGAGTTTGGTTTTTTCCCTCTCAGAGTTTGTAAATAATTTCATTAAGGGATCTAAACAAAAAGTCTTAAGGGAAAACTTTGTAGGACTAAGAAAAGAACAGAATCACAAATCAACCTAGCTATTAGTTCTAATGAAGTTGAAATTCCAAGTATACTTTTAATATTAAAATATTGTAATACTTGACTCATGAAAGACGAAAAGAAAATATGAATTAAAGGAGTCTAAAGAGGAATAACCATTAAATATAAATTGTGATCCTTGACACAGACTCCTTGATTCAAAAAAAATTTTAAACTATGAAGGATGCTACTGGGACATGTAGGGAAACCCCAATATGAGCTGTACAGTAGATATTATTATCATATATGTAAACCCTTAGTTTAATATATGTATGCATATGATAGTGATTAGATGGCCATGTAAGAAATAATTTTTTCCTCTTTAGCAAAGATATACTTGTTAAAATATTTAGGGATGATAACATGATATCTGTATCATACTTTTAAATGGTCCAGTGTAGTATTTAGATTCTATTGTACCATTCTTGTAACTTCTCTGTTGGTTCAAATATTGTAAAGTAAAATGTTGGGGAGAATTACTATGTGAAATTTGTAATAATCTGCCACTGGTCAGAACTTGGCAAATTGTTGTGATAGTGGTTAATTCAGTTTGCAAGTATCAGATGTAGGTGTGGTTAAGCTTGTGCATATGGTACTTAGAGGTACAGTCTCATATTATAGTAGCCACTAGCCACATATGGTATTAACAACTTGAAGTGTAGCTCATTGGAATTAAGATGTGTTATAAATGTGAAATCTATACTAGAATGGGTATTATTATAAATACATACTAAACTTAAAAACTTAGTGTAAAAATACAAATATTTCATTACATATTAAAATAATGTTTTGGGTATATTGAGATAAATAAATGTATTTATTAAAACAAGTTTTGGTTGTTTCTTTTAACTTTGTAAATGTTCTGGTAGTCACATTAGAAATAAATAGTTTGCATTTTATTTCTGTTGCACTGCACTGCCATAGGGAGCTGAAGTTGGTATCATTTACATAGAATACATTCAAGAATGAGATAAGGACACAGATTTTGACTAAATAAAACCTGAGGTTATTTCAGTTCTGTATTTTCCACCTTAATCCCAATGATTCTGATGTTACAGCTTCACTGAAAATTTCTGATACAAGGATAAGACATTTAAGAAGAACTAATGATGAAGGGCATTAATAAAATCTGCTTGATATGTGCATTGGTTGGATTGATAGGAACTCAGAAAAAGGAGAAATGACTCATCTGAGATTAAAGATCGTAAATTTTAAACAGTGCTCTAAAGAAAAATAGCATTGAATAAGCAAAATGTAGTGGGAAGAACATTCCAGGGTAGAATAAAACAGTGAATAAAGGAGAAGTGACAGGGAACACAAGAAGGATCATTTAGGAGACAGAGAATCTTAACAATTTGGTTATATAGAAGAATTTATTACCTATTTAAATCTGGGAGTGTTTTCATTTCAGAAAAAATATTCCTCAGAAAAGGAGGAGATGTTTTCAAGTATGCACTCAAGAATATATACAAAAGATACATACATTCAAATCCTTATAAAATCAATTCAAGTTGTCTGCTTATTACTTTATCTTACAGAGCATCACTTGGGGAAGGCACATTAACATAAAGTGACCTAAGCAGTGCTAATGCTGAATAATTAAGAGAGGATATCAGATAGAGTCTATAAAATAGAAACCAAAAAAACTTTTACATGGATTTAGTAATTATCTCTAAAAGAAGAGCCTTATAATTGTAAGGGTTGGATGTCACTGAACAAGTCTTTTAAAGATCATTTTTAAAAAGCATACACAAGTTATGTTATAGAGATCAGGAAGGACCAGTGGGTGGTGGATAGAGGGAATGACAGTGTTCTAATTCTCTAAGGTTATGGGAATAATTCTCTAAGGTTATGAGAATTTGAACTGGTAAATGAGATAATATTTCCACTAACTCCCATAAAATGTAGATTATAATTTTATATTAATTCCACCTAGACAGAAGTGAAGATGTGTTGCTGAAAAACCATGGTAAATGATTCTCAGAATCTTAATCATGATGACACATTGATATAGAGATGTAAAATGAAATTGTTCTATGATATAAGAGTGGAAGGGAAGTAATATTTCTAAATTATGTTTGCATGGTTTTTGAATATGTAGTTTTGCTAAATGGTGTTAGTAGTCATGTAACTATCATTTACAAGTGTAAAGTTTGTTCATTTAAGGTGGCAAATCTTTGGATTTTCTTTTTATTTTGTTTTTTCTCATCTCATTGGGAAATGTGAAATCCAGCGTGGCCTTTACTTAGCATATGTGATTTTTAATAATTATGGTGAGCATATATTTAATTGTAACTGGATGAAATGTACTTTGTACTTCATATTTATTGACTCTTTCCTCACAAGAATGCTTTGAGGAAGGTGGTAATAGTCTCCTTGTAGTTTAGAAAACTCAAATATATGACAGAACCAGAATGTGAATTTAGATCTATTTGATTCTAAGGTTTGCCTCTGCTATAAAACTTTTAAAAATGATTTTTTTTTATTGAGCTAGTGCCAAATGATGATAATGGCCTGTTATCTTTGTTAAATGCACTGTTTATGATAATTCAAGGTATACTTAGTGCCAGTATATTATATGCATTTTTTTTTGGTCAACAGTTTTTGCCTGTGTATATGCACATTCGGGTTCTGGTTGCTGCGTACCTGTTTCAGACAGGGTATGGGCATTTCTCATACTTTTGGATCAAAGGAGACTTTGGAATCCATAGAGTATGTCAGGTAGGAATGCATTCAGTTATTTCTTTTTTCTTTCAATATGTTTTTGTGCCTAACTTTGAGAAAATATTAGTGTGCTCATTATAAGACCATTCATAATTTGAAGTTATGAAATAATACTCTAAAGTTGTGTTATTTCTGTATCGTCCAATAATTTGACATAAATAATTTATTACTGGGGAAGGGAAAATATAATTTAGATGAATATGTGGTGAAGCTGATACCCAAGAGACAGCATGTTGATTCATTTTAGTTTTGTAGAAATGCACAGTTACCCAGCATTATTATAATATGTTTTCTCTAGAAGGTTAATATCTGTTAAATTTCTACCTTGTGGCAGGCAGTGTCTGATTAATTATTTTATTTATCCCTCATTACAACTCTGAGTAGTTTACATACAAGGTCACAGAGGCTCAGAAAGTCTGGATAATTTGTCTGTAGTCACATAGTAGTAAGTAGTGCACTCTAATGTCAATCTGCTCTGTTATTTGAATGACATCACACAGTTGTCCGAAATGACTGTTACAAAAGTCCCAAAGACACTTTTTAATTTGAGTAACATCGTTTTGTATCTATGACAACTCTCAGTTTAATCCCAAATGGGGTAAATCAACATCAAACAGAGATGAAATGGACACCCTTTTGTTGAGGTAATCTAATCTCTACTTATAAACTGTAGCTCTAGAAAGGAGGTTTGTGATTCTTGGCTGCATTTAACAAGATGGCATTTGTAGCCAGAGGACTGCTCACGCTGATGTTTTGCTGGGATTTAGTTAATATAATGATACATAAATATTTTATATTCAGTTCTTTATAGTGACTGTTGAACAAATGTAATTTTAGAAATCCATTAAATACACTTCTGCAGGGTTTTTTTTTTGACATAAATAAACATTTATACTCTGTCAGAGAATGTCTTTGCTCTTCTTTTTTAATAGGTCTTATTTCGTCTCAATTTCCTGGTAGTGGTGTTATGCATAGTAATGGATCGGCCTTATCAATTCTATTACTTTGTCCCTTTGGTCACAGTATGGTTCATGGTCATATATGTTACTCTAGCACTTTGGCCACAAATAACCCAAAAAAAAGCAAACGGTAAATATAACTTTTATATTAATGTTAATAGCAATAGTCTCTCACTGTTCTAAATTTCATTTTCACTGTTTAAGGCTATCATTTTTATTGAGACATGTAGATAATTTAAATTTATGTGTATTTTGACATTCTGAAAGTTGTTCTTAAATTATATTTCTAAAATGTTACAGCCAGGTAGCTCAAGTAATTTAACAATGTAAAATAATAGTTTGCATTTATATTGTATGTGTGTGTTTTCCCTTTTTAAAACTTAAAATTTCCAAAGCCATTTTATGTATTCACTAATGGAACAGTTTTCAAAGTCTTATAGAGACCCAGATTGGAGAGAACTAGAAGAGAGTTGGCAAAGCCAGTTAGGTTCCAGCCCCTACATCCTGTTTCAATCTTAGCATCTCTGCTTTATTTGATTTCTTATATATATTGAGATTTTGAGTAAACATTCCTTTGCAAAAGGCTTCCTATATCAAACAAGTTTTAAAAGCACTAATATTGTTTATCTTCTGGACAGTACTTAAAACATTTATCAATCTGATTCACATATAAGGAAACATCAATGCCCAGAAGTTGTCTTCTTCAAATTTTACATAACCAGTTACTGACACAATGTTCAAAGTTACTCATTAAGATTATTTATCTTTTAAAAAAAAAAGATTATTTATCTTTATACTTCCCCCGCCAAAGTTTACATTAAAAGCTTCCCTTTCCTTTTTCAGAATAAAAATATTTAAAGATATTTAACTTGACTTTCAATGCAATATTGTATATCAAGAAATAGTTTCCCTTTCTTTCCATTATATTAATTTTTCAGGGAAGAGTTGAGTTTTAGCCTTTAATGAATTTTAGTAATGTCTTTGGACAGCCTTTGTAGTTTAATTCTTCCATACAAGCCCAGCATAGAAATCAAATAAACAATCAATATGTATAAACTCTGTGAGCAAATAACTGAAAATGTGCACATGTTAAAACAGATCCTTTGGTTAAATCCTAGTCTATCCTATTAGTCTAATCCTAGTCTATCCTAAGGGAATTCTTGAAGCTCTGTCCTTAGAACATCATTGTTTAAGCAACATTACCCAGGTTACATTCAACATGAGTTAGAATTACACTGAAATGATGTTACAAAACTTTTGGTAACTTTTAATAATAGGTATAATTGAATCCAAGAGATTTTGTTAAATATTTCTATAGTAGATGAATAGCAGGTATATAGGGCATCAGCTAGATCCTATAGCCTCATTTCTACAAGGATTCTCTCTACCTTTTTTCTTTTTGTCCTACTTGTCATTTATACTAGATATATTTTGTGTATCTTAAAAGCAACCTTAAATTATTTTAAGAACTATGCAGGATATAATATACATTAAACAGAAAAAAGCATGTGTTGTTTTCTAATATAAATTTACATTTCTTAGTAAATTAAATATTTTCTCTCTTAGGAAATTGTTTCTGGCATTTTGGCTTACTGTTGAAACTAGCCTTCTTGCTGTTATGTATATGTTTTTTGGCATATTCTCAGGTTTGTACAGTCTTTTTGGTTTATATTTTGTTCTATTTTCTTTTAAAGTTCAAGTCTATTACAGTATGTGAGAAGAGTCAGCTTTTTTTTCAAGCTTCATTTTTTAATGACTGTAATAAAAGTGTCACTCTATAGTTGACTACTCAGTGTAGTTCTTTTGAGACCTATCTACTTTTGTTACCACTGTTTTTGTTGTAAGAGCAATTTAAAGCTCTTCCTCTGGCAATTGTTCAAAATCCATTTTACTTGACTTTGATCAATCAAACGTTTATTGAATGCCTCTTATAAGACACTACTTTAAGTGGAGATCAAAATTTTCTTGACAGGATTTGCAACTTGGTTTGTGCATTATTCATTGCATCAAAGTGTTACTTGATTTTTTTCATAACTACATAGAGTAAAATTTTAGTAGTTAGTAAAACCAACTTTGGAGCAAAGGGGTTTATGTATACATAGTGTGTTTAATTTCATAAAGTGTAGGTTATTTTCCTGTCTTTATCCTTCTGTCCCCTATAATAATGTTTGAGGTTTTCTCATATTTTAGCAGGTGGCAAACTGCTGCCTACTGGTCAGAACCATCAGGCAGACATATTATTTGGGCAGCATGATATTTATAACAAAATATTTTAATTTGAATGCCTGTAGCTGTGACATACTCTTCACTTTAGTCCTGTCTCTAAGACTCTCTGTCTTGTACCTGACTGCATTAGATGCAAATGCCATGTGAGCATTGTGTATGTGTGTGGGTCTGTGTGTATTTGTAATCACTTTTACACTTATTTTCATACCTAGAAATATATAAAACATTTATATTTCTGCTTCACCTCCAGGGTTTTTTTACAGGAGATAAATAATATAGCCAGGAAACAATTGGCTAAGGTATAAAGAAATAGCCAAGTAACTGCAGCTACTTAACAGTTATTTGTTAAAATTCCCAGTGCTCTATGGGAGAAAAAGGGAAGGCAGATCAGCAGTTAAATAGAGGAACCTTGCATCCGTGTTGACCACTTGACATAAAAAAGGGACATAGTCCAGTGTCTTTCACGAAATGGGTATTCAGTTAATATTTATTGATCTCATAAGAAATTTTCATCATGTATATGATGCACATATTATATATATGATCTATAAGACCATTAATCTCCACTAGATATATACCTACTATATCATAATGCTGTATTTCTTAAGTGTATATACAGGATTTTTATTTTATATTGCAACTCTTGGTAAGAGTCATCCTTAGTCTTCTGAAGCATAGTTTTTATAAAACCTATTTTTAGCAAGCTATAAGCGTTTTAAATTCTGTGGTTAGAGAATATTGCATTTTATTAAAATAATAAGATTCTTTTGAGCTAAGAATTCAGCATTACCCCAAATACAGTACTGTTTTCATATTTGTTCTTTGCTTTTTATTAGACTTTTTAAAAATTGTGATGTTATATATTTTATTTTCTGGCATAAGATCTAATAATGAAGTTTTTCTAATGGAGTTTGTCACAATATTTTAGTCTGGAATTGAAGGTTTTGTTTTCTTCATTGAAAGATTTAATTAATGTGCAGAACTGTACCCAAGACTTCTGCCCCTTCATTTCCAGATTTTCCCAGCTGTCATATTAATAAAAGGGTACCATTCAGTCACTTGACCAGAGAAAAAATTGCAAACTTTACCTAAAAATGCAATTACGACATCTGGGTATGATTAGTTGAGTAAGTGACAAGTTCAGAGGATTCTTTTAGTTATAATGGCTAGTTGTTGATTTTAAGGACCTTAGAGAAAGAAAAACTTTATTTTAACCTTATTTTTTGGGTTATTGATGCCATATTGACTGTATTTGCATGTTTTGATCAGTAAATAGTAGCCGTTTTGTGTACTAGACTAAAAACCTTGACTGGAATGATTTTTCAATTACTTTTTTTTTTTTAAATACACATTCTCAATAGCCTTTCATGAGTGAAATTAAGTTAAAACAAAAATGTTTTAATTGATCTTTATTCACCACTAATGGAATTAATTTATTTTTACATGAATTTCAAGTGCAGTGATTTTTTTAAGTGAAATTAATAGAATTTTAAAATTACGAATGCCCCTTATACAGTCCTAACTATAGAAGTCTACAATTTATAGAATTGCAAAATGTGTATTGACTTGTACCATCTTAAATGATTTTCTGGATTCCTTTTCTCAGGGTGCATTTGAGAAGATCTTTTCTCTTTGGCCACTATCCAAGTGTTTTGAACTAAAAGGAAATGTGTATGAATGGTGGTTCAGATGGAGGTTAGACCGTTACGTATGTATTTATTTACCTTGTAATATTTTGCCATTTTAAATTATGGTTTAAAAATTATATGGAAAATTATAATCTATTTTATTAGTTTTATTTTTTTTTAAAGATTTATTTATTTATGCATACAAGAACAGGGGTACAGGCCAGAAGTTGTGGAGGGTGAGAGGATTCACCAGAGACAGAGTGGGGAACAGAACAGGCAGACTGGCTGAAATACACTGCTGAGGGGAGCAGTGGATAAGTCAGGAGAGGTCTGCTGTGCCATGTGGGTCGCTCCCTGGCCAGGGATTGAACCCACGATGCAGAGGCTGTGGATTGCTTCATAGTGCGGTGCTTAACCCCTTGTACCACCAGGGAGGCCCTATTTTACTAGTTTTAGAATAAGGAAACATGTTGATTTGGTAAATCAAAGTAGTGCTGCCCTTTGCTCTCCTTTTTTAATAGCACATAAAGGATATATATAGGTACCTATATATGTATTTATCAGCAGGGGTAAAAATATAAAAATGTTGTCTATGAAGTGGTCTTTGTTTAGGTCATAATTATGACCTATGGATGATCCTTCATCTGTGCATCAGCCACTCAACACCATATTTGAGTTCCAATATATGTTCTAGATGTTGCTGTTGTGAGGGATGTGTTAGAGAAAGAAGACATACCACCAGGCTTTTCGGCCTTCTAATCTAGCTAAACTCCAATATTACTACTTATAATTGTATGCTAAATTGTGTACTATCAGCTCTGAGGTAGAATTGTACAAAGAAATGAGAGCATGTCATGGATGAGTCCCTAAAATTATTCTTAAGGGATGGTTAAGATTCGGTTGACTAACCATATATAAAGCATCTAGCATTTAGAAAATAATAGAAATACTGAATAAATAATAATTACCTTTTACACACTCTTCCCTTTTCCTTCCATCTTTTGCTATTCCTTTTTTCATTCAAAAAATGTTTTCTTAGTACATACTATATGCCATTCCTGGTTTCCAACGCCTATGTACTTTCCAGTGTACTACATTGTATATCAAAACTATTTATAAATTTGCTGAAGTCTTGACATCAAATAATTTAGAATTTTCAGCCATCTCAGAGTTGTCTACTACAACATGATAGTTAATATTTAGTCTTTATAATCTACCATATTTTTTTGCTCTAATGTGCATACACTCCTTTTTAAAAATATGATCTTGTTGGTGTTATTGTTGTTTGTTTTGTTTGATTGAAAGTATCCATATCAAATATTTTATCTTAGCTGAGTACATTTAAATTTTGTCATGTGTCTTCAGAATAGTTTCTTCTTATTTTTTGAATGTATTTCTTTACTTGCAATTGAAACTGATCAAAATGAGTCAGCTTGTCTCATACTATTGTTAGAGATGCTTGCTTGTCAATTGCTGATGATTTTTAACATCTTTGGTT
Organism: Talpa occidentalis; assembly: GCF_014898055.3. Taxonomy (NCBI): domain Eukaryota; kingdom Metazoa; phylum Chordata; class Mammalia; order Eulipotyphla; family Talpidae; genus Talpa; species Talpa occidentalis. The sequence goes on from NW_026555331.1 coordinate 85,388,711, forward strand.
TTATTTCAGTGCTTGAAGTTTAATCCTTTATAAAAAGTGTGGGCCTTTCAGCCTTTAACCTACTTATTTTTATATATATTTTTCTCATTTAACAAATATTTTACTGTATCAAAAAGTAGAAGTTTAAAACAAATTTTTCCTCCTCACTTTTCAGGTAGTCTTTCATGGAATGTTGTTTGCTTTCATATATCTGGCTTTACAGAAGCGTCAAGTACTTTCTGAAGGAAAGGGTGAACCTCTTTTTTCAAACAAAATTTCAAATTTTTTATTGTTTATTTCAGTAGTTTCTTTCTTGGTAAGTTTCAAAATGTAATCTTATAATTTCCCAAGATCCTAAGTGATACTGGAAATTAACTTTAAGCAATAGCAATTTAATCAGTTATTTTTAATATCTTAATCTTTACTTTTAAAATTACTTATTCCTTATTTTTCTAATTGAAAGTACTTCTGAAGCAGATACCTATAGAAGTGTGATATGAAAATTAACTGAGACATTAGTGAAATAAGAATTTTTAAAATTGTGATCAGTTTCAGAAAAAATAATGTAAGGTGTTTGATATGAAGAACCATTACTGGCTTATAATCACTATTTCCAAAAAAGCATTAGACCTATGTCCCATATCTCTTTTTTTTTAATGTTTGGGTATTTGATCACCCAAAACAAGTAGTGGGCAAACCCAAAAAGTGGGTTGTTTATACTGAAACTTTGTAAATAACATAATGAAATGTAATGCTATAAAGAAAATTATTTTTAAAATCCTGAGAATTGGTGCCTCCGTAAGTCATAACTGTTTTTGTGAAGTGATCCATATGCTATTTTGTTTTAGACTTACTCCATCTGGGCTAGCAGTTGTAAAAACAAAGCAGAGTGCAATGAACTCCACCCATCTGTTTCTGTGGTACAGGTAATTACCTTGATTTCAAGAAATTTTTTCTTAATTCTTCAAAAGAATACAATCTTTAGAGGAAGAGAGATTTGAGATCAAACTCCAGAAAATATAGGTATATTGCTTAGTCTTTCTAAGCCTTTAACCTTCCTCTATTTTATAGATATATTAGAATCTCTTTTAAAGGGAGGTTTATCAGATTTCTGTAAATGATCAGCATTGTCACTTGATTGTCATCTAGAAAATGTTAATTTTCTTCATTTATTTGAATTTATTTAATAATAGAGATCAATTGTATGCTATGTATTTTACTAGGTGAAATACAGTACCTGGTAAGAGGCTAAATGTTAAACAAAATACTGTTCCTGCCCTTGTGGAACTTACAGTTTAATGGTGGTACAGATCAGTAAACACTCATTTTTCCTTTATCAAGTTTTTTACTCATTTAACCAATATTTGTGCCTACTATGTGTTCTATATTATGGTGAGGGATACAGTAGTAACCAGATATGGTTCCTACCCTCACAGTACCTCCATTCTTCTGTTACAGATAGTACTTACATAATCACCACATAATTATAAATAGAAGTACATGATGCTATAAGGAAATATAGTAAGGGGAGCTGACCTAGTTGGAGTTGGAGTGGTTCCCCTGAGAAAACTGCTGAGAATAGAGGAATGAAGACATAGCAGGCCAAGGACTTAGGCCTTTTGGTAGAAAGGAACATGGCACACTCAGAGGAATTTAGGCCACTGGGACTTGAGTCAGAGAGCCAGAGAATTGTGTAGTAGTGACTGGGAGATGGGTAGCAGCTGGGGCAACTCAAATCAGATTTACATTTTGCAGAAATAATTGTGGTCCCAGGTATTATCCATAGTACACTGTAATTAGTGTGGTAACAGTTGAATGTAGGGTGCTTTGGAAACACATGGAATTTCTTCCTAATCCATCTTTTTATTAGAGCAGGGTCCTTAGAGAAACTAGTATCTAAGGTGAAGCCTGAAATTTGAATCACCTAGCAAAGAGCTGGGAGAATATCTGGAAGAACTTTTCTTAGCTCTTAAGTTTTCTTCAATATAGGGACTTTTTTTATTCCTCTTATGCCTTTATAGTCAGTAGCACCAATATTGCAATAGACTCTCCAAACACAATAATAATGAAATTTTAAACATTATACTATATTCATACGTCATTTTCATGATTCTGTAGACAACAATAATGCTTACCAATAAATTTTTGTATATCATATCTAGTATCATTTCTGTAATTCACATAATAGAAGGGAAAGTTGCCACTCTTGCTGTATCAATACAGAACAGTGTAAGGAAAGCTAAGGGAGAGTGTGGCCACACGTAGACTAATACTACCGTAAGCATTCCTGAGCCTTATTACCTTTCCTCTCAGTCTTTACACTCTAATACATTCATATTTACTTAGTTACTTTTTTGAGGGCCTTAGTTTCTCCACTGCAGAGTAAATGAACTTGGAACACAAACTGAAGCTAGCAGTTTGCTACTTCTTACCAAGGGCACTTGTCCCTCTTTGTAAAAGTCAAAAAGCAAGCAGGTAGCCAGCCGCAAGTGATACAGGTTACAGTCTCATCCTTACTACTCATTCCTTTCACAGATGATGGAGGTGTGGGGTGTGAGGATGAGGGAGTTGGAAAGTATACAATACACTGATTATATGACTATACTTACATAGAAATTACATTAAAATTATACATATATAATTATATATCCTTAAGTATTTATCTTAGGGGGCTTCTTTAAGATTATAAGCATATACAAAATTTTTAGTATCTTGTTAGGCAGTATTTTTCCAGTGTGACTCAGCATACAGCTTTTGCATCTATCCTTGAATCCTGATCTATTTGGTTTGTCCATCAGTCTGGATAGAAATTTCCAGGAGGGCTTAGCTATAGAACAGTATACAGGCAACCTACCATAAATAATCTGTATTAAATGCATAGCTCAGTACCCAATCCAATATAAAGGCTGAACACATTATAAGCATTATTATTATTTCTATATCAGACTAATAAGGAAGATGTCCCCGCCCCCATATGCAGTTGTCTTTCCCATGGTTATTATTTCTTTGATTTTCTACTTCCCTAATCAAATTGTTTACTAGATATATGACAAAGTACAAGACTTGGATTTGCTAAAGAAATAACTACACATTGGGAAGTGGTTGAGCCAGGTGGAAAGAAGAAAAGTGATTTACTTAGGATAATTCCTGGATCTTCTGATGAAGGATAGAGAATGTCTTAAAGACAGTCCCCTGTGGATGCAGTAGTGTGCCTTATTTATTGAAAAAAAGCCATTGTGCATATATCAAGTTCAAGTACATAAAATTACCTTTTGAAGGAAAACATCATGCAAAATATCTTTAAATGAAAGATTAATATTTGCCCTTGTGGTTTTTTTCTTTAGATTTTAGCCTTCATCCTAATAAGGAATATCCCTGGATATGCCCGTTCAGTTTACAGTTCATTTTTTGCTTGGTTTGGAAAAATTTCATTAGAGGTTGGTACATTAATATTTTCTTCTATCTCATATTTTTAAATGTTTGTGTGTGTGTTCATTTAAATGTGACAAACTTTTTTTTTTAAAGCTATGTTTATAGAATTGCAGGGAAATAACACAACTTTAATAGCACTTAATCATTGTAGAATATTTTTAAAACCTTATTTAAATATTTGCTCTAGTTGACTTTCAAAATATTTGTATTGTCTTAAGTTTTTAAGCATAACTAACATGCTGAGATTAGGAGGAAAAAACTGAAAGATAAATAAAATTTATAAGTAGATTTAAATGAAGTCAAACTGAGGCTATTTTGATTTGTTTCTCATCCATGATTAAGTGTTTTATTTCTAGAATTCAGCTTATTGATGCTTATGATACAATCCACCTTTATGATTAAAAACTGAGAAAATTTTTAAACTCATTACATTTTGTATAATACCTAATAATATGAAATTATTTACAAACTCAGTTTAAGGTTATATTTTAAAATATATTCTAATATTCTGAGCTTTATTATTTGAAACAGTGTTTTAAAACAGTAGAATTAATAATCATAAAAGATGTTTTAGTCTGCTTTAAAGAAAAATTTATTAAGTCTTTAAAAGAGAGAAAATAAATTTCTCTGAGTTCTTGATTAAATGTTCTGTAGTTTATTTACTTGTTAGAGAGATTGCATATAATTTGAAATTCCTGATCCTGAAAGACTTACCATGTCATCCGGTGGAAAAAATAATGTTTATTTTGCTACTCCCTTAATATTTGGAACATGAGCGGTTTTATTTATTTTTATAAAAATAGAAAAATTCTATTGTCCTCATATTTGTTGAAGTTACTTAAGTGCTATTTTCCGATTCCTACTATTGATTTTTTTAATAATATTTTTATTAAAGTAATGCTAGTTTACAACACTGTATGGTTCAGAAATACAGTATCCTACCTCTTTAGGTGTGTGCTACCATGCCAAACCCACCATACGCCACTCGTCCTTCAACATAGTCTCTTGTACCCCACTGATATCTTTCAGCAATGTGATGAAACAATCCATTTGTGATTACAATCAAAAGAATTAATGGTGTTATTTAATATGTATGCTCACATATACTCTCAGAGCAGTGGAAATGCACTTCAGAAACATGAGTGCAATTCCAGACATTTATGTCTCACCGTGCAGAGCAGACATGAGGATAACTTTTAAAACCATGCCATTTCCCACTTCTAATTACACATTCACAAATATATTCACAAACATATCCATGTGCAGTGCATGTGTGTGTATGTAGGTACATACATATGCAGTAATTTTTTATTTGGGGTCTGAGTACAAGGAAATAGCTATCACCCTGTCTTCTATGTCATGCAAAGAAATGTTTTTTAAAATTAGGAGATTCATTGGTTCATTTCTTGGGGATTTTGAAGCAGTGCTTCCTTAAGTAGGAGTTCTGGAGCATATACTACAATAGACTTTCCAGGACCAAGAGGGAGTGTAATGTTTTCAGAGAAGCCTTGTAATGTTGTTATGCTATGAAATGTTTAAATTAGGAGAAACTGATATATTTACATCTAACTTTAAATGTTTTTCCTCCTAGCTGTTCATTTGCCAATATCACATATGGCTGGCAGCGGACACAAGAGGTATCCTGGTGCTCATACCTGGAAACCCTATGCTCAACATCATTGTCAGCTCTTTCATATTTGTTTGTGTGGCACATGAAATTTCTCAGATCACAAATGATCTTGCGCAGATTATTATTCCTAAAGATAACTCATCTCTGTTGAAAAGGTTAGCATGTATAGCTGCATTTTTTTGTGGACTCCTCATCTTATCATCCATTCAAGACAAATCAAGACATTAAGTTCCTAACATCCTAAAAAACTAAGCTCTTCAGGCTAACTCTTGGGGTGCCTAGAGGAGGAAAGCATCCATCTGGAGATATAAATGTCTATGTAAATATAAATTTGTGTGGCAAGAGGACAGCTCAATGACATCTGTCAAAAAAGTGGTTGTATATATTGGAAATGTACATATCTGGTGTGAAATGCTGAAAAATTGATGCAGAGTGCATTGTATAGGACTGCATGTGAAAAGTTTTTTCTACTGGACTTGTATTTCAATTTATAAAATGATTTTTTGTTAACTTGTGATGGCAGGAAAAGAATTACCTTTCCAGTAAAAAATACAGATAATTTAGTTTAGTGACACCACTGAGTGTTTTGATATTTACTAAACTTGTGGTAATACGTTGCCTACACCTATATTCATCACAGAACTTCCTACTTCATTGAAAACATTTTCATAAGAATGACTGCAGTATTGTTTTCTTACCAGTGTGCAATGATATGGAACGATAAACTGTATGCCTTTTATTTATATATATTCATGTTCTGATGTTATATGTTTCCTGATCTGATTTTTCTTCCGAACTGTGGTTTTCAGGTATACAAGTCTTAATCATGGACACTTTTTCTCAGAGTTATAGGCTCCATGACAGGGTTTTGTCATTATTATATTGTTTCTTTTTATAAAAAGGCCAAATTTTCTTCCCAGCCCAAGCATTAAGTTATATTAGTATATTCTGTTCACCCTGTGGATCCATTTAATGTTTTCCCCCAAATAATTTTTTTGTATATTATTTCCAATGTTTGGAAAACTCTTTATAACCATTTTGGTATTTCCTATTACTCCCTTCTACATTTGAAAAAAATATTTATCAGCCTATAAACTTGTGCAGTGTAGTAAAGATTCAAGCTGTTACGATTGAAATGTGTGACCCTAGATAGAATTTTAAGTAAACTGGTGATTTGGGGTGATATGTTTTGGTTTTGTTTTGTTACAGGCTAACTGTTAGAGGTATAAATTTATTTATCTGTTGTACAGATTTGATTTTGCCTTTTAATGTTTGAAAGATTGCACTTGTTTGCTCTTACTGTATGTGGGATAAAATATTTTTTCTGTTCCTGGTATATGAAAATATGGAGTAATTTAAACAGTAAATAAACATTCTGTGGATGCTTATTTTTGTATTGGCAAAGTATCAATTAAAGTATATGTGTTCTTTTTTAAAAAAAACAGTTTGATCCATTTAATGCTTGGTTCAAATTTGTAATTCATTTTCTCATCTTAAATTTGCTTTTTCAGATACTTAGTCTGTAGATCACTATTTATAGTTGAATATGGAATGATTAAGTTATCAGAGCTTCTGAAGAAAATCTGCCTTTTATAATCAGAAATTTAAGTATTATAGTTTTTTAGTTTTTCTTGAAGATTTTAAACTGTTATTTCTTTAGCACTGGATTTATGTGCTAGTGATAACTTCCCATTAACTGAGGAATATTTCTTGGGCAGAAATGTGTGTTCTTTCTTTCTTCTCTCTTCTTCTGCCCTTACTTAATCTTTTGACATTTCCCAGATAGACAATTGTAATGATTCATTGCTCTGCCTCCTAGACTGCAGCTTTTATAAGTAGAGAATAGTATAGTTATAAATCAAAAACTTCCAACTACTGTGATCACATTATTCTTGTTGGTATAGCTTGCCAATGAGTAAAGTGCATTTTAATTTACCTTGTAAGTTTTATCACCTGAAAAAGATTCTTCCCAATGAAACAATTGAAAAAGAAAGAGTACCAGTATTTCCTTGTTTTTTTGAAACACTATTTCTTCCAATAGTGATACCCAAGTGAATATTTCATTTTCTTTCCTATTTAAACTCAACCTTAAAAACCTTAATTGGTTAGCCCTGTTTCTTTATCACATGTTCTTATTTAATATGCAGCACAGTTATACATATAGCTATATATAATAAACTATTTTACTTTAAATATAATGCATTTGTAATTAAGTTGTATCCTACTTATTTATGTTTTCTTTCATGCTTTTTTAATTTTAGAGGTCTGTGCCTTTATTGGCCAAATAAGCTACTTGAGGGGGATGAAGCGGGAGAAATGGGGCATTTTGTAGACTTGTCAGGTGATGGAGAACTCTCCCAGATAATGGCCAATCATCTTGATTTCCACCAGCTTGATGGTTTTGCCATGTGCACAGCCCACAGGTGAGACTTCTCTACCTTTGGCTTTTCATGTGCACCTCTTCCTTCTTAGGGTTGAGCAGGCGTTTCAGCAAGCAGTGCAGTTTCAGCCACTGGCCCGGGTTGCCTAGGACATGTCCGGCAGCATTTCGAGATCCACACAATGGTAGGTGGACTTGCCAAAGGTCCAAATTTTCTTCTGTTCCGCTTTAGCCAGTTCTTTGGAAAAGCTGATTTTCTTACTGAGTCTTTATGCATAAGAGATTATTGTGGTAGAAGGTGCCACAATGCTAGCATATGTGTGTGGTGTATGTTTTAATATTTTTTTGTGCAGTGACTCAGATTGCACTCCTCAATCATACCATCCTTCAGAAAAAATTGTTTTAACAGAATGTTTAGGTTTGTTAAAATTGAGATAAAATAAGAGGCTCTCTAAACTCAATTTTTTTGTGATGTAAATCACACTGCGAAATCTGCCGCTGGCTCCAGAAGGTACTTGTTTGACTCAGACCTGCTGTAGTCCTTCCCTGTTACTTTACCAACCTTCCCATTTTTATGGATAGCCAATTTAGCAATAAATATTCAGAACCTTCAGTTGAAACCATTCACTGAGTCTGAGTTAGATCCTATTACTTGCTTTCAGGTGCTAGTATAAGATAATAAACCTTAACCATTCTATTGTAAGATAAGTTGACCATTAAGATTTTAAAGATAGCTAAAATTTTTACTCCACTAATGCTGTATTTCAAGTATTAGTATAGGAATCGTGTAAACTTGGTAAAACTTATACTAAGCATGTCTGTTTTAATTTTTACTAAGTTATAAGCTATTAAGACTAAATAAACCATAAATCATAGAGAAGAACTTTCATGTAATAGAACAGGGGGAAAAAAAAGCCTGTTTGTCAATGAACATGCACTCTCTAAGAGAATGCCTTGCTCCCAGTAGATTGCCCCTCACCCTTTAGATTTACAACTGTGAGTGAGCAGTCAGGATTTTTTTTATCTTAAAGGGTATTAAATCACTTATATATTATCAGTTTTTGCCCTACCAAAAAAATAGCAATTCCATTTGGTTCAACCTAACAACTAACCTTGTTGAGGAAAAAAACCTCTGAGGAATTAATCTTGACAACTATTTCAAAAATTCTAAATATTAAGTTTGGTTATGTTTAAGGTAATTCTGAGGTGTGATGAAGTTTCTTAAGATATACATATTTGAATACTACCTTTAAATCCATATTTGTCTTTTAATGAAATCCCGTGGAGTAACTTGAATAGTATGAATCAGAAATAAAACTTCCATAAAGTAGTGTAAACACGATGTAGTGTTGAGAATATGAGCTATAAAATCTATAATGGATTAATTAGAAGTTTATTTAAATCATATTTCTTATTTATAAAATACTTTTTTAAAATGCTATTCTAGAGCATTAATATGGGAAATTGTATTTTAAAAGGAAATTGTGGTTACCTAGCAGTGTTTCTGTCATATGTGAGACAAAAATTTTCATGCTCAAAAGTAATTAATTTTTAATTCACCTAATTACATTAGCTTTTTCTTCACTGATAACCTGGTTTTCCTTATTTACAAGACATTTGAGAAAATTTTCTAATAATGAAAATAATTTTTAAAAATTGTTAACCAGGTTTTTGTTTGTTTGTTTGTTTTAGAGCTACCATAGGTGGATTATTTCTTTCCATCTCTAGAGCCAAAATAAAAAAGCCAGAATCTCTTAGTTGATAGGAACCCTCCATGTTTATTACCCAATTCTTATTAACATGAATTCCAGCCCGGCCAGTCTTACTGTTTCCCAATATGTGATTCTTTCCCTTTGTCCCTACTTTTTCATCTGCCAATATCCAACTTAATTTTTAAAGTAGAAATTAAACTTCATCTCCTCTGTAAAACCAGTAACTTTATTTTCTTTTGAACTACTCAAGTATTACCTATCCCATTATTGTATATTGTCTTCCTTTCCTTCAGTAACATTGCAACTCCAAGGTAAAGATAGTAATTCTTATATAGTAAGGCACCATACACAAAGCAGATATAGAGAGCCTTGATCAGCTAATTTGCCCATCTTAAAAACAAAATTCCTGTTTATCTCTTGCATTCCAAAACCGCTGCCTCATTTATCTTTTACAGCCACTCTCATTGAGATCAGAGAGGACCTTGCTTGCTAAATTCAACAATCGATTCTCTTCAATCCTACTTGACCTGTGAGCAGTATTTAATACATTGACCCCTTCAACCCTCCCTTACACTCTTGTCTCTCCAGAATATCACCGTTTCCTCTTATCTTCCTATCTAAGCAAGCCTTCCTTCACAGTCTGTTTCTAGCAACCTCTCCATACCCTCAACCTCTAATTTTCAAAGCTTAGTCATCAAATCTTTATACTAAATCCTTAAGTGATGTTACCTGCTTTCACGGCTGTAAATAACTGTGTTGATCACTAGCAGATACATATCTTCATTCTGAATCTCTTCCCCCAAATTCAAACTCAGATATTCACTTTACTTACTATCTCCATTTGAATATTTAAAAGACATCTCAAACTTAACAAGTCTAAAACAAAACTAAGCTTCTCCACTACTGGCCATGAAAAAATGAAACCCACAGTCTTTACCATTTCAGTAAATGGATTCTGCATCCTTCAAGTTGATCATATAAAATTTTTAGAGTAACTTAAACTCCTTTTGTCTTATACCCTTCGTCTTGTATTTTAGTAAATCTTGTCAGCTTCATCTTCAAAATATATCCATGATTCAATAGCTCAACCATTTTCATCACTTTAGTGTGATCATTCTGTTCAAAACTCAATCAACTCTTTCCTGGATTATTGTAATAGCTTCATTTTTCTCCATGGTTCTGACTTACATCTTTTACTTATCTATTTTTTTTATTTTCCATCTCCATTAGAATGATAATACTGTGAAATTCAGATATATATTAAGTGAAAAGACAGCATCAAAATATTTAACAGATGGTAAGTTTTAAAAGCATAGCCACTGAATGTAACAGAAATGATATGCCAAAAAAGAAATAAGCTTTTAAAAATAGAAGGCCGACTACAAAAACTATTCTCTTAGTATGTTGCAATATACCTGAAAATTTCCAGAAAAAGAGTATAAAAAGTGTAATTTCTGGCATTTTTCCATTGCAGCTGAAAATCCAGACATCAACAATACCTCCCAGCTAATTATATTTGTCTGGTCAGTAAGAATTCTAATCTAACCAAATCACTTAAATATACCAATGTTAGGTTCTTAAGGAAATCATTTATTGATTGGCATGAGAAAAACTTTAGATTGATAAAGGTTATTATTAGCAAAGCTAATAATTAGTAAATACAATGGAAAGTGCTATTTTGTTTATGGACTTACTTACAAAGTAAAACTGAAATTAATAATGTTTCATGTATTCGTGAAACTTAAGTCCACTCAGTATTTCATTCCCTAGTAATGATGTTATGATAAATGCTTAAAAGGGGAATCTGTCCTGCATATAGTCATTGACAGTATAAAATAGATGTGTTCCTTGGTTTGTATTTAAATAGGGTAATGGAAAGGATGGGATTTATACAACTAGGTATTTGGATACATTATTAAGTTACAGTTCTATCAGTGTGAGATAGATGCAAGAATATATGTTAATGAAGAAAATAGCAAGCACAGAAATGGATTTTTAATTTGGAAGATATTAGAATAAGGTAATAGATTGATTTCATATTATGAGGGAAAATAGAAATATTCTTCCAAATATCCCAAGAAAAATTAATTGTGAGGGTGAGGGTAGTAAATTCCCTCTATTTTTTTTTTTAAGGATTTATTTATTTATGCACACATGAACTCGGGTACAGGCCAGAGGTGTGGGGGGGTGAGCGAATTCACCAGAGACAGAGTGGGGAACAGAACAGGCAGATCGACTGAATTACACTGCTGAGGGGAGCAGCGGGCTAGTCAGGAGAGGTCTGCTGTGCCATGTGGGTAGCTCCCTGGCCAAGGATCGAACTCATGCTGCAGTAGCTGTGGTTAGCTTCATATGTTGCGTCTTAACTCTTTGCGCCACTAGGGAGGCCCCAATTCCCTCCATTCTTATTCCGTATACCAAAAGACATTAAAGATATATAAAATAAAAAGAAAATATAAATGAATAGCTGATCTCAAACAAGAAAGGATTAAGCATAGAGCAAAAGTAAAACCAGAATTGTTACATTCCATTACATAAAGGTTTAAAATGAGTATGCCAAAAGACAAATAGAAAAAATACAAGCTGGAAATTTTTAGAACATGAATATTTGACAAAAGTTTAATATCCATAATATATAGAGAGCTCTTAAAGCTTAGTAAAAACCAAAGTGCTTTCAAATTTCAGTTGGTCCCTGATTAATTCTCTACAGAAGGTCACTTCATTCAGATACCTTGATGTACATTACACAAATACTTTAACTTGGAAGAACATCAGGAAATCACAGTACTCAAAGCTAGGCTTTGTGGAGTTGAGGGTTGGATTTTTTTAATGGCCACTATGTTTACTTATGCCTTCCTTACACATTTTCTAGACTAATATTAATTAAAACTAGGTTATACTGAGCAGAAATTTGGAAGCTAATAGACCTGTCTGCCTGAGTGCAGATTTCTACCCCACCCCCCCGCAAGGACACTCAGCCAAAGTGCTAGAGTACCCTCAGAAACTACTGATTAGATGACTAGGTTTCCCCAAAAGATGCTGTTCCTATACTAGCTCAATGTCCTGTTAAGACCATTTTTTCCCCTAGAATCCTGTAATAGCTGAACTCCAGGTATAGAATATATAGTACCAAATACACCTATGTATTTGGCTTTTATAAACAGTATTGGTTAAGGAACATTAAAGATTTGCTTTTTAATCACTTCTTCAGATCCCTTAAAATGTACCCCATGGAAGGGAATTGTGGTGGAGGTTCACTGATACTTTAGTGATGGCTGTAGAGTGGTAACAAACATCTCAAGAAGTATGAGCCTGTGTTCCTAAAATGTAATGCCGTAAACCAAAAGTCTAACGTCATATCAATAAAAGACAAACTGTACCCCAAAATGAAGTCGGCAAGCACAGCAAAGACCAGAGTACAGTATTTTTCTTATATACCCTTAGAATTTCTCTTTGATTTGAAGCCATTTCGGTCCATCTTTTCATAAAATTCCTTACTGTGTCAATTGTAAGAATATTGATTGTTGTGCGATGGCCTCTTTGTTGACTACCAAGAATCATTTCATCCTGACCTTAGTATTAGAATATTTGTGCTTCTCCTGAACAATTCATTTGCTACTGTCTCATGGACAGTGTGAAATGGCATTCCACATTTGTGGTTAAAAAGCTAGTGCTAAATTTGTACTCCAGCCCAGAGAATTGGGCACTTTGGACTTAATAGTTATCTTAGCCTCATTCTTGGCCCCCTTTTCTTTCTCCTCTACTTCAAATAATGTATATGCGTAATGTACATGTAAATGCATAGCCCTGTAAACCTTCTTACATTGTTTTTTGGAACAAGCCAGTATGGTGGGCATAGTGTTCTTCAGACCCCACCACACCAGCAGGGATAAGCAATAAAGTCACACAGTGTTCTGCGGGCCTTCATAAAAACAAAACTGAAAGCTCTCTTCTTCCCTCCACATTGCTTCTTCCTTCTCCACCAATTATTTTTTGATTTTCTAATTAAGACTATCCAAAATTCTAGTAGTATCTGTGCTGTTTCTTCCCTGCTGATTCTGTTTCCCCTTCAGAGATCATTATTAATGTGCACTAAGTTTTTGCAAGTACTTTCTCCAATTGTCTGCTATATAAATGTCCAGTATTTGCCTTTAAAATTCTGACCTTGCCTTACTACATATAATTCCCTTGAACTCCTTCCATTTTGCTATAAATCCAGCTATAAGTGGCTGGACAGTATTCTGTAGTGCGCCTGTATCACTTCTTCATTGAATCATCCGTTGGTGGGCATTTAGGTTGCCTCCATGTTCTAGCTATTGTAAATGATGCTGTTATAAATCCTGAAGAACATACATTTTTGTTGTTGATGGTTTTCTATTCTTTGGACAAATGCACAGGAGTAGCAGTACTGGGTCATACAAGTAGTAATGCCATTTTAAGGTAGATCCAGACAGCTTTTCATTATGGCTGCACCAGTTTACATTCCCACCAACAGAGTAATAGGGTATTTTTCTTTGTACCCTTTCCAGCACTTGTTATTGGGAGTCTTTTTAATATGTGCCATTTTCACAGATGTGAGATAATTTCATTGTGATTTTAACTTGCACCTCTTATTGAAAGCAGTGATGAACATTTTTCATGTATAGCATTCTGGGTGTCGTCTTTGGTGAAATGTTTATTCAAATACACTGCTCACTTATTAATTGGGTTTTTTCTTTTGTTGAATTATGTAAGTTCTTAATATAGCTGCATATTAGCCCCTTGTCAGTTATGTAATCTGTAAATATTTTTTTTCTTGGATATCTTTTAAATCTACTTACATTTTCTTTTACTCTGTAAAATCTTTTAAATTTGAGGTAGTCCCAATTGTTTGTTTTTGCTTTTATTTCTCTTGCCATGTAGTCTCCAAAAACATCTTTATAATGATGTCATGGAATGTATCACCATTGTTTTCTATATATCTTATTGTTGCAGGTCTTATATCTTTAAGTATTTCTGAGGGTTCTTCTTTCTTACTGCCACATCATCATCCTGCTGTTCTGAGAGCATCTATCTCTCAATTGGATGCTTTTCCCCTCTATAGTCTCAACCGTCACCTTTTTCTTTTCTCCCAGGCGATGCTGGAGGATGCAAGCAAATTCCTGTTTCTTGTTTCTGTAGTTGGCCCTTCAGAAAAAAATTGAGATACCCTAACCACCTGTTGTGATGGTGTTGGAAGGAGAGTATGGTTTCCCCCATGCTCAATTCCCAACCTACACAGAAGCCTTAGGAGAATTAGTATTACTTTTCAGAGGGTTCTAAACCATGAATTCCCAGTCTGTGATGTAAGCAAAGTGAGTAGTGACCTTAGACAGAGAAGAGTAGCAAGAAGGAACATAGCAAAAAGAACACCAGTTCCCTTTAAAAGAAGGGTTGAGTAGACCACGCAAGATAGGTGGTAATGTCATTTCCCTTTTTACTCCTTTTCCAAATATCCTAAAGGGAGGCAATGTTAAAGAGAATTCTTCCATGCCAACATCAGACAAGGCTCTTTGAGGAGATCCTATTTAAGCTCTAGGAAGTTCTTAGACATAGCTAAGGAATTCTTTTGCAGGAAAGTAATTTCTTTGAAAGTTGGGCCATTAGGCAAATCAAATCATAATAATAGTTTTCAATTTTTTTAATAAAACATTCACTTTTCTCCATGTTACATAAAATTTTTTTTTGCCAATCTAAATGTTCTTTGTATAATAAGGATGAAAACCTTTTTGTCTAATTTTGCAAAAACTTTCCCCAGTTGTCATGTCTTCTATTTGACTATAAGTTTTTTGTATAAAAATGTTCAAGCTCAAGCTTTTGGTCATTTTGATTACTCTCTTACGAACTTGGATGCATTTGTAAAAGGAGAGGAAAGGATGATGATTGGGGTGGGGTAGGTGGAGCTTCACAGTGCATGAAACTTTAAGGGTCTCTTCCAAGACTGTTTGGAAATCTTGAAGTAAAGATTACCTGTTCAGAGGAGTTGAACATCAGAGAATAGTTTGGTTCTTGGTACCGAACCCATTAGTTTGGAGCAACCCAGAGAGACAGACCTCAACTTGAATGCTGAGATACATGCAAAGGTGCAACTTCTGTAGACAGTCTGAGATTATCTTCTTCACATCAGGTTCTCTTGATGGGAGATTGAAATGGGCCCTTTGGTAGCCATCACAGTTCATCCCTTGTGTTAGGCACAAATCCGCATCCACACATTTTCAAGAAATTTATCCTACATAATTTCCATGGGTGACTTTTTTAAGAGTTATTTTATTTATACAAGAGCTTGGGTACAGGCCAGAGGTGTGGGAGGGTGAGAGGATTCACCAGAGACAGAGCAGGGAGCAGAACAGGCAGACAGATGGCAAGCACTGCTGAGGCGAACAATAGGTGAGACAGGAGAGGTCTGCCACGCCATGTGGGTATCTCCCTGACTGGCCAGCAATTGAACCTGTGCTGTAGAGGTTGCAAGACAGCTTCACAGTGCTGCGTTCAACCTGCTGTGCCACCGGGGAGGCCCTCCATTGGTGACTTTTTAAGAATAAAGATTTTCTTTTTTTTTTTTTTTTAATTTTCTCATGTTTATAAGGTTCACAAGACTAATAATCAACTGAGGCATCAGAATCAGTTGATCTGTGTTTTACATATAAAGCGATAGACAGCTTTTTATTTGTCTTGTTATAAGAATGCATTATATAACAAATAAAGCAAAGCTGCAGGGTTTTCTAATGTAAGTAACTCATGGTATTTCAAATACATTAAATACAATTTTTCTATAAGTCCTTTCTGTAAGTCCTCATAGTGTTTAAGATAGTTTTATCACCCTACAGTCCAAGTTTGAACAACAATGTATTTTAACTACCAAGGAGACTGCATGTCATCATGAAAATAGTGTGGCTGTTATTCTTTAAGAATAAAGATTTTCAAAAAGTTAATAGGATTCTGCCATCAGTCCCTATCTCTTCATTTAACGTTCAGGTCACAACTGATGTTCACCATCCCCCTTCTTTTTCCCTAATCAAGTCTACATCCTCTTTGCTTTTACCTAGGCAATTAACTCTTGGCCCACCCAGAGTAGTCATCCATACTCTCCTACGAGTGTCAGAACTCTTGATAATCATACTCTTTTTATGGCTGGGTTTGATGCAGTTGTTTACTCAATGAACCGCTGAATAGGACCCAAGTAGATCACCTCAGTTCCACATAAATATTTCCCACCTGCTATTGTGTAAAAAGGAACCTGACTTCCTATTGCCAATCAGGATCATTTGCCCCTTCCAAAATGGTGACCCCTCTTGCAGTGCTAGTCCTCACAGTGGGATTTTTTTGAAGAGAGAGCTAAGCATCTCATCTCCATGGCTATTACAAAGAATAATGGAGCATTTGTATTCAATAATAAATCTAGAAATGTACAATTTATGTGCTACATTAAAGGACTAGAAGAGAAAACTCATGAATGAGAATTCATAGTGAATATATAATTTTATATGAACAAGGAAAGGAAAAGATAAAATTTAATTTTTATCCAATGTCTAATACAAAATAGCTTAAAAAATCATAAGCAAAATAAGAAAGCAAAATGCCTGTTACTCATTTATAAAAAAGAATTTCTGTTGGTGAAAAGAAATGCCATAAATAATTAAAAGTTCAAAAAAAGATTTTAAAAGTGCATAGACCTATGTTTAACATTCTTCTATAAAGAATTCTTACAGCCTTATTTTTTTTAAAGAAAAAGATTTCCTCTACCTTAAGACGAATTTATAGTTTATGATTCCACATAGTACATCTCTTCATTGCATCACCTTGGAAAATATTTCATAAAGAGTTTGACTTGGAGGGTACATCAAGAAACTACACTATTAATCATTCTGTGGGAGCTAGAGGTTTTTTAATGTGCCACAGTGGGCTTTTGTTATACCTTCCCTAAATGTTTTATGGATTAAGATTATTGAGTCTGTGTTATGTGGAGCAGAAGTTTGGACCCTTAGTGGCCCATGTGTCTGTGATTAAGAGCAGAGTTCAAGTTTGCCTGAGGAACATCTTGGCTAGTTCTCACCTGCCCCCATAAGTCATCATACTGTGGTAGTAGGTGATGGTTCTGGATTTCTGTTACCCCACATTCCCTGTCAGTTAATATTTAAATGTGCACTCAGTCAACCAAACACAGTAGCTCTACCCAGATATTGCCAGAGGGGTTTTACAAGTTCATGTTTATTTTAACTGTAATTTTCAGTCTTACTGCTTCCACTGTGTTACATGATTTCGTTTACTATTGTTTTGATTTGTTCTCTTTTCTAACACATTTTAATGGTCTAGTTTTTATTTCTTTTCTGTGGGTTTAAACCTCTTACAGTCTGCTTCTTCCATACCGGTGGTTATCTTTAATTCTTTCCTCAGAGTTCTAATAGTGTCTAAGTGGAGACATGTAAAAGGAACAGGCATATTATTGGAACAAAAGTTAAAATTGCCCATCACTTCCCGCACGAAGCTTGGGTGCACTTCATTTTTGGCAAGGTGCTAGTCTTGGAAAATACCAATGGAGTTATAAGGGGAGATCTGAAAGAAGACACCAGAGAGTCGGTAAGCCTCTCCTCAGGATTCTGGTCATCTTTAAAATACCAGGGAAGATAGTGGAGATAACAGAAATAGGAATATGTACTGATGCCAGCCACGTCCTTAAGCTTCCTCTTTCAGGGACAAGTTCACATTATTTTTATATGCTTATTTTTGAAGAGGGAATTAATTTAGATGACTCAAAATAAAAATTAAAAACTACTAATAGATACAGAAAGTTTTTCTTTTTCCTCCATGTTTTACCTGATTCTCATAACTACAATTCCCTCCACTACATGTAGCCACTTTTGCTAGCTTTTTATACA
The DNA here is from genome assembly GCF_014898055.3 of Talpa occidentalis. Classification (NCBI taxonomy): domain Eukaryota; kingdom Metazoa; phylum Chordata; class Mammalia; order Eulipotyphla; family Talpidae; genus Talpa; species Talpa occidentalis. The sequence continues at coordinate 85,406,738 of NW_026555331.1, forward strand.
GTCTTACAATTTCCTTTTACACTTCAAGGAAATATGAATAAACATTACCATTTCTCCTCTTTAACGTAAAATATACCATATATCCAGGTTTCTCTCTCTCTCTTTTTTTTTTACTTAGCAGTAGCCATCAGAGATCTTCCCCATCATTTTATAGTTTCACCATTTTTTGTTACCATTGCATAGTGTTATATGATGACCATCACATCATCACTTTACCATTTCCTTATTGAGTCCCTTTTTGATCCATCGTTTCCTTATTAATTGGTTCTAATTAATTACTAGTACAAGTAATACTACAGTGAATAACCTTATTTATGTCATTTTCCACCAATATGAGTATATATGTAAAATATTTCCAGATATGAGATTACCAAGTCATAGGGTATATATACATTTTATATTTTGATATTTTCAGCAAGATTTCGCTCTTAGGAACGATAGCAATTTGTACTCCCAAGCATTGCGCCAGTGCTTGACCCCTGCAGCTCTCTCCAACCCACCCCCCCAAAAAAAAAACCAGTTGATTATTAACTTGTATCTTGTCACACTGAAAGGTAATTAATATTTCCATTTCTGTGAACAGTTTGCTTATACTGTTTGCCCCATTATCTATTGTTGGTCATTTTCATATAAACTCCAAGAAATTCTTTGTGTATTTGGGATATTAACTGTTTGTCAATGCTATACAAGTACCTTTTCTCTTCTTTTATTTATAGTGTTTTTGCTTTGTAGACTTTTTAACATAGAAAATTTTGTCAATCTTTTATGACTTTGAATTGTGAATAAAATTCCCCATTTCAAAGTAAAAAAGAAAATCACTGGTATTTTCCCCTATACCTTATGATATGCTAAAAATCCAACTTCATTTTATTTCAGGTGACTACCTATTTGCCAATACTATTTTTAATAGTTCATCATTGACTTTAGATGCTGCCTAAGTATATACTAAATTCATTCAGGTATATGGAACAATGAATGTACTTTTTATTCCATGTACTAACTGCTCTTTAACAGCCCCACACAGTTTTAATTATAGAGCATTTAAAATATTAAATTTAAATTAAAATTAAAATTTTAATATTAAAGTACCATTGTTTTACAGGCTTATTGATAGTGGTTTGACATTATAAGATTTCCTACCTAACATAGTACAGTTTTACACCATGGCTATTGATGTAAACTGAATGCTTGCCCCCTAACATTAGAGACAGATGGCAAATATGTCTTCTCTCATCTTTCCTGTCCAATAAAAATGGAGTCCTATTCTGTGCAATTAAAAAAAAAAAGAAAACTTTTTGAAAGAGAAAATTATTTTGTACGAGGTGAAAGTGGTACAAAAGAAAATCAGCTTGCAGTATGGAGGAGGGAGAGGGATCAGAGGGAGGGAGGAAGGAGCACAGGGGACTGTGGTGATGTTGCACGGGTGCATTGGGGAAGGAAACTATGGGGACTACACCTGAGGGGGTGGGGGGAAGCAAATATTGTTTAAAAATGAACAGTGGTGTAAAAAAATTAATATATATATAAAAAGAAATCCACTTAAAACCTTCCCAGTACATTAGTTGTAAAATAGTAAGTACCTGAAGGAATTGCTATCTAATACACAGCAGACTCAGATTCCAGGCCCCAGAAAATAATCCGCTGTCTTGGAGAGAGAAGCAGAAATAAGAAGCATAGTAAGTAGTCTGGCAAAAAAAAAAAAAAATCAACTTGGAGGAAACCAAGTTTTCCCCTTATCCCAGCTGAAGCCATGCTAGATTTGCCAATAGTTACCTAATGATGGGCCATATGAAGAAATTGGCTGAAACCAAAAGAAACTTCAATCAAAGCCAGCCTAAATAGTTGACCCATAATAAAAAATGCTTATTAGCAGGTGGTTGCTTACACAACAGAAATGTAGTTGGCAATAACACATCAAGAAATAAGCTACATAGCATGATCTAGTTCAAGGATACAGTTTCCCTTTCATTTTTTTTCATTTTCAGACACTTGGTGTTTTCACAAAATAGACTTGACAGACTTGATGTAGAATCTATGGACAGGAAAGATGTGAACTCTGAAGAAAAACATTTAAATGTCTATTCCATGTTTATCTATCAATGCATGGTGGCAACAATGCACACTGCTATGACTCACTAGGAATTCCATAGATGCTGAATAAGCAATTTTTCTATTTTGAGGACCCTTATTGCTTGGCATGGTAATTCATGATCTCAATATTCAGATCTCTGAACACAAAGAGGAAGTGATTTTAATTACTCATTTTATCTTTCAAATAATGGGGGGGGTGGTAAGGAATTACCACAGATAAATTATACTATTTACTTTTGAATGTTTGTGCCTCTTTAGGTTTGTCTTAGATAGCCCTGTGTTACACATTCACCTGAAACAGACCCCTGGACTCGTTTATCTTTACCCATGACAGAACCTTTGAACACTTTGCATAGATAGAGACTTTGCAAAGCATTCGTATACATGTTTAGTTATTATTTTACTTATACTATCGGTTATAGCCAATAAAATTTGTTTCAGAGGCTTACCCCAAACTTATATACACAAACATTTGGCTGATGGCATTGAGAGTTCCTGAGATGGTACATTTACCTTGCTCTTTGCCCTACTAAGGACTGACTTTCATGACTAGAAAAGAATATTCAAAATTGAGCTCTTTTATCATGATTATAATTTCTTGCCCCAGCCTTCTGAAACTCAGCAAGTATATCAGAAATATTCCCAGGAGCTAAAACTCTGACTCTGGAAGTTGACTTGATTCCTTCTGTCCTGCATATCCACCTCATTAACAAATTATGTTAGTTTTATGTATAAAATATTTAAAATATTTCTCAAAGATGAACACTTGCTCGTTTTTTGTTTTGTTTTGCTTTGTTTTTACCTCATCCTATTCCTGAACAGCCTTGTTGTGCTTTCCTGTTGATTAACTTCTTGCCCTTTTAGCCATTCTTTGTATGCTGGTTAGAGTTCTGTTTTTAAGAATTTTTAATTTGAGATCATTTCCAATTTGTAAAAAGCTTTAATCTAGTGAATCATTTTCATATACTCAGTTTCCAAATGTTATTTTACCATACTTGCTTTATCATTTCTACCTATATATCCATCCTTAGCTCTATGAAATTTATTTTTAAGAGTTGAGAAATCCAGGCCTCCCCGGTGGCACAGCAGTTGAGCGCTGGGCTGCGAAGCTGCCCGCAGCCTCTGCAGCGCCAGTTTGATCCCCGGCTGGCCAGTCCCACATGGCGTGCAGACCTCTCCTGCCACGCCCACTGCTGCCCTCAGCACTGTATTTGTCAGTCTGCCTGTTCTGCTCCCTGTTCTGGCTCTGGTGAATTCTCTCACCCTCCTGCGCTTCTGACTGTACCCAGTGCTTGTATAAATAAATAAATAAATAAATCTTAAAAAGAAAAAAAAAGAGTTGAGAAATCCGACTAAGATAGCTTTGTACTTAGTTGTACTATCTCTTTAGTCTCTTTTAACCTAGAATTCTTCAGTTTGTATTTCTGTGCGCTTGGTAGTTTTCAAAAAGTAAGACCAGTTATTTTGTATAATGTCTTCAGTTTGGTGTTGTCCACTATTTCTTCTTCTTTAGATTTTGCCTATGCATTTTTGGCAGAACTATCACAGAAATGGTGGTTCTTTTTGTGTATCATAACAGTAGGCAATTGCTATCAATATGTCTTGTTACTGGTGATGCTAACATTAATTGCTTGGCCAAAGTAGTGTTTTTCAGATTTCTTCAGAGAAGTTATTTTTTTAATGTTATTTAATTTTTTACAACACTGTTCATTTTTAAACAATATTTGCTTCCCCACCCCCTCAGGTATAGTCCCCATAGAGTTTCCTTCACCAATGCACTGTGCACCATCACCTCAGTCCCCTGTGCTTCTCCCCCCTCCCTCCCTCTAATCCCTTGCCCTCCCCTCCCCTGCCGTATGTCTCTGATCTATAATTGTCCGTTTTTGCTTTGTTGTGTTTTGTACTATTATTTTTTTACACTGAATACTTTTTGGGTTCACCTATATTCCTGCTATAAGTGAAACCATCTGATATTTTTCTTTTCCCTTCTGACTTATTTCACTAAGCATAATTCCTTCCAGTTCCATCCATGTTGCTGCGAATGGCATGAATTTATCTTTTTTGATTGCTGAATAATATTCCATTGTGTATATATGCCACATCTTCTTGATCCAGTCATCTATTTTTGGGCATTTGGGTTGTTTCCAGGTTTTACCTATTGTGAATAGTGCTGCAATAAACATAGGGGTACAGGTGTTCTTTTGAATCAATGTTTTTGTGTCCTTTGGGTAGATCCCTAGGAGTGGAATTGCTGGGTCATATGGTAGCTCCATTTTTAGTAGACTGAGGAACCTCCAGACAGCTTTCCATAGTGGTTGGACCAGTTTGCACTCCCACCAGCAATGTAGGAGAGTTCCTTTTTCTCCACATCCTTGCCAACATTTGTTGTTGCTAGTTTTTTTTTCTTCAGAGAAGTTACTGCTTTTCCCTGTGTCATTGATAAGATATGTTGATCAAAGTAAGATTTTAAAGAGATTTACACCTTGCCCTTAGTTACAGTAATTTAGAGGTGGCAGTAGCCCAAATGTCTCTGAACAGATGAATGAATGAAGAAAATGATATATAGATACACACACACACAGACACTTGATATTTTATCCAATATTCAAAGGGAAATCATGTCACATGCTACAACATGGGTGAATCTTAAGAACATTATATTAAGTGAAATAACTGTCATAAATATATGATTGTACTTATAAAAATAAATGATTGTACTTACAAAATAAATAAATATATGATTGTACTTATAAAAAGTATCTAAATTAGTCAAAAATCATAGAACCAAGGTAGAAATATGGTTGTCACGGGCTGGGGAAGGAAAAGGAAGAATTAGTGTTTAATGGTCAGATGGTATCAGTTTTGCAAGATCAAGTTCTAGACATACAATGTAGACATACTTAAACTTTACTGAACTGTTTACTTAAAAATAGCATGATAAATCTAATATTAATGTTAGGTTTTTACCATAAAAAGAAGATGGTCAGGACTTAAATCTTCATCCTCAGTGGTAATCAAAGAAATATTGATTAGAACAGTACCAGCAAAGAATATTATTTTGTCATCTTTGCCAACATGTCTTTACACAGTCCTGGGTGTGCTGATGTTGATACACTTTCTTAAAAGCATCTTGGCAACAAATATATTAAATGTGGAAGTCCTAACTCCCAGTATCTCAGAGTGTGAATTTACTTGGAAATAAGTTGTAGATGCAGTTAGTTAAGATACTAAAATAGAACCAGCCATGAATCCAATGTGCTGTCCTTAGAAGAGACAGAGACACAGACTTGCAAGGGAAGAGTGCCACTTGATGACAGAGGCAGAGATCATGCTGCCACTGCAAAGCAAGGAATGCCAAGGATTGTCAGCAAACCGCCAGAAACTAAGAGGCAAGGAAGGATGTTCCCCTTTAGATTTCAGAGCAAGTATGTCCCAGCTGGCAAGCTGACTTCGGACTGCTAACCTGAAACATTTCTGTTTTAAGCCCCAGATTGTGGTATTTTCTTAAGTGGCATTTTATACCATTTATACCACTTAAGTGGTAAGCCCTAGGGAACTAATACAATAATTAATCATTATGATGTAGGAAGATATTTTGAGAAAATGTAAATGTCCTCTTATGATTCGTATATGAAACAACTCTGTGGTGGTTTCAAAATGATTTTCTAATTCCATGCTATTTTATAGATCAGTTCACATTCTACTGTAAGGAAGCACTTTATATTATCTTTTTTGTTGTTGTTGTTGTTCATTTATTCTCTCCATTCATTTAGCAGTATAAATTCATGGACTCTTATCTGTAGTTCATAATACATTACGGTATTTGTTTTGTTAACCAAATTTTCTATATTTGATCAGTGTGAGCCCCTTCTAACTGGTTCCTGAATATTTTGATCAGTCTCCATTCTTTGAATATTGTCTTATTATCTGGCACAAGATGTTCTGTGCTCTCACACTAGTTGCCCTTTCTCAGTTCCTGAAATCAGCCCTTTTCTCAGGAGCCCTGATGCCTAGAAACCAAGATTTGGGTGTTAGGTGTTGTGGTGTGTCATTGTCTCTAGGTCCTTTTAGCAGATAGAACTAGGAATATATAGATCTATGTGTACACAACATACATCTGTTTACTAAAAACTATGTGTTCTGCTTATACCTCAAGTTCATCCAACACTACAGAGTTTATTTTAGCTTCCCCTTCTTGTACATTGCTTCTTTCTCCAAAGGTGAGAAAAATAACTCCTATTATCCACAAAAATATTTATTCACAAAAAAACTTTATTCACACAATCCTAGAGGACTATAAAATAGTTTCTGGATTTGCAAACCCATTCTATAGCAAAATAAAAAAAAAAAAATACTTTAGGGAACATGTTTAGAATTTTTGACTTTTACCTTAAAGCAAATAGTTAAAATACTATCCCAGTTACAAAAAGTAGTTCTACCTACACCACTTGAGTGTTATTCATTTGTCATAGTTTGATTCATATGGATGCTTCTATCATTGAGATATTTATTTATTCATTCATTCATTTTGAGTATGTGAAACATTGTTTCTGATAGAACCATACCAAAAAAATGCCAGGAAAGCATGATTCCACCTTCCACCCCTCACCCCTCTTAGGCAACCAATCTCACTAGTTTTTGGTGTATACTTTGTGTTTCTTTTCACACAAATGAGCAGTTGTTAATATTTTCTTGCTTCCTGATTATTTTTCCCCTATTCAAGATACAGAATACTGTAGAAACTTTGAACTTTACATTTTTCACTTAAAGATATAGCTGGGAGGCGCGCAGACCTCTCCTGCCGCCCGCTGCTCCCCTCAGCAGTGTACTTCGGTCCTTCTGCCTGCTCTGCTCCCCGCTCTGGCTCTGGTGAATTCTCTCACCCTCCCGCACTTCTGACTGTGCCCAGCGCTTGTATAAATGAATAAATAAATCTTTTTTAAAAAAGACATAGCTGGGAAATTACTTTGTAACAATTCATAGAAAAGAATAGTCATTGTTTTTGTTTTTCTTTACACTCAGTTAATATATGTGTGTATACATACATGCATGCATATATATACACATACATATTCGAAGATATTGCAAGTTCAGTTCCAGAGTAATGCAATAAAGCAAGCCACACCAAGTTTTGATTTCCCACTGCATGTAAGTTACATTGACACTATACACTAGTCTCTTAAGAGTATACAGCATTTTTTCTTTAAAAAATACATATTTTAGTTGAAAAACACTTTCTTGCTAAAAAGTGATAACCATAATCTGAGGCTTCAGTGAATTTTAATCGTTTTGCTGGCAGGGAGGTTCTTGCCTCAGTGCTGATGTTTGCTCGCTAATCAGGGTGGTATTTGCTGGATGTTGGAGTAGATGTAGCAGGTTATTAAAACAAGACGATAATGTTTATTACATGAATTGGTTCTCTTTTTTCAATCAGAACTTTGTCTAACATGTCAGTGTTGTTTGATAGCATTATACCCACTGTCAAACTTCTTGCAAATTTGAAGCCCATTCTCTCAACTTCTGTCAAAATTATATCAACTAAATTTACGCAGTATTTGAAATTCTCTGTCAGCACTTGAACAATGTACAGAGCATCTTCATCAGCAGTAGATTCTATCTCAAGAAAGCACTAACTTTACTCCTCAATAAGAAGCAACTGTTCATTCAAGTTTTATCATGAGATCACAGTAATTCACTCATGTCTTCAGGACCCACTTATTTGTTTATAGTTTTTTTTTTTCACTAAAGTAATATTGCACTGTAACGCTAGTTTTCAGGTGTGCATCTGACTATATACTACGGTAAGTTCTAAATCCACATCTGACTGTATACTACATTAAGTTCTCCACTAAAAGTTCAGTCTCATCTTTCACACTACAATTGATCTCCTTTTACCAGATTTACTGACCTCTTGTCCTTCTTTCTGACAACCACTACTTTGTCTAAATGGGTTTTTTTTATTCTTTTTTTTTTCTTTATGTGCCACATGTGAGAGACAACATATGGTATTGTTCTTTCTCTTGCTGACATTTCACGAAGCATAATGGCTTCTAAGTCTACCTATGGACTTAGAACTCTGTTACATACCAGAATCATCTGTGAAATTCTGTTTTAAACAATTGGGTTTCTTTTGTAGTTTCAATGCCATTTATTTCCCAATTATTTTATAGAGATATAATTGACATATAAGTGTGTATGTAAGTTTGAGATGTACAATTTGTTGGTTTTGTACATTTTTGTACTAGAATCATCTTGAATCCCTCTTCCCTTCACTCAACATGCTCCAGCTACAGAGTTCCTTCAAATGTCAGAAAACCCACAATTCTGTTAGTCCACCCTCTATTGACCTTATTGTCACCATTAACTTGGCCCTCCTCCTGAGCAAGTTAATGCACCCTGGAACAACTCAACAGTACAACAATATAAGTTGTATTGTAGCAATACAACAGAAGTATTGAATTAGTTTGTTTCTCCCCAAAGTAGGGTGTTCATTTGGGAATTGAGCCCAGGAAGTCAGAATGTGGGAGCAGAAAAAGTGAAGGGTTTGGGAGGCTCTCAAGGAAAATCAACAAAGGGTATATTATTGATCTGGACTGGAGATACGACAGATAAGTAAAGCTCTACTTTGAGCTTGAAACTCATCTATGCAACCACCCTCTTCTCTTGGGTTTTCTTACAGTCCTTTTTATCAACCAGTCTCATGGTCGAGATGGGTAACATCACAACCAAGATGACACACTATCAAATTAGCCCCTTTCCTATAGAATCCTTTCCAAAGTATCAGTGCATCAACAATTGCTTTTTTTTTAGCCTCCTAAATTACTTTTGAATCTGAGTTTCTCCATCTCACCCACCATTATGCTAATCAGAGATAGTATTTTCTACTTGTTTTCAGTATCTTGCTAACTAGTCTATTCATATACATTTTGTCCACCTAGTCTGTTTTTTATATGATAGATTGTATAAAATGCAAAAAAAAATAAAAAAGACTGCATCATTATCCTTATTCTTAAAACCCTTCAGATTTAAATTTTCTGTCTTTAAAATCAGTCATGTTTTGGTCCTACCAATCTCTTAGGCCACACCTTCCTCCATACTTCCCAACATCCCTTCACTATACCTCATATTCTGGTTATGTTGGAATTTCTGATAGAACGCTATTCACTCAGATTTTTTTTCTCCCAAAATAACTTAGATACATTCTTCTCTCTTCCTCATATATTCCTTCTTCATCTTGTGCTTGTGAATTTCTACTGATCCTTTTGCTATCAGCACAAATTTCTCTTAAGAAATTCTTGACCCTGCTAACTTGATCAGGTCACCCATGATAAGTTTTTCTAGCAGCAATTACTTTTTCTCAGAGCATTTATCACAACAGCAATTTGACATTTACTTATAGTTTCCTACTCAAATGTAAACTTCATGAGGGCAGAGCCTGGGTTTTATTTGGCTCACATGGCATCCTCAGAACACAGTATGATTCTAACACACTAAGCATGCAATAGAAAAACAGCTGGTGACTTGTTCCTTAGGAAATTCCAAAATGCAAACTTACGAAGTTGCTCCATCTTAGAATGGTTTACTTGGAAGCTTTTATCCACTCAGTTGCATATAGTCAGGACACAGGAAGTGATAACTCAAATCTCGGCTCATGATCCCAGAGGTCATACACATACCACCTACATGCGATGGCTGTACTTGGAGGCTCTGGTCTTAGAAGCTGTTTTTCTACTAAGTATTCTTTTAGCCTTAACGTTTTTACTTAGTGTTCTTTTACTATGGTTAGAGTATATTTGCAGACAAGAAATTCCCCAAAGACAGGCTGTAATTTTTATTGGATGACTTTATTTTAGAGGAAGGAGATGTCAAATTTTTAGATCTGAACTTCCGCACATTCCTGAAAATATAGGAAAACCACTGCAGCTTGTTTTTTTTAGGGCAAGGGCTTACTGCAGACAACTGGAAAAAAAGGTGTCAATTTAAAATTCAAGATTGGACCCCAAAAGTTATTGCCTAGTCATTTGCCCACTATTAGGGTATTTAGTTGGGATGGAAATCCTCAGCATATAGCAGAATCCTCAAACTCTTGACCCATTACAGAAGGACTATGAAGGCAGTAATGATCAGTAGGAAACTATTTGAACTTTTCTTACCCACCAAAATATTAAGTCACAGGCAAGATCACTTTATCAGAAGAAGGTTCAAAGATCAAGGCAGTTGTTTGGGAGCTGCTGGTCAATGACTCCTATCCCCATTTAATTCCTTATATGGTCAGTGTAAACACCGATGCTGATTCCTTCTGCACTTTCCAATCCCACAGTGCTCTCTTTCTTTGAAGAGGAATAAAGTTCCTGACCCGACATGCTGCTCCTGATTATAGATCATATGTAATTTTGTTTCTGCTTAGGACTACCAGTTGACTTTACCCGGCAGGGCTCCAGTTTGTTAACTTCATATTCTGTACCACAATCTAGTCTTCCAAAGTGGTGGAGACCTTTCCTTCCTCCCGGGACATGACCCCGCCCCCCCCCAATACATTTACAATCTCAACATGATCAGTTCTGAAGACTAGCAAGAGTGCCTTAATTGTCTTGGAAAGGAATAAGAATCTAAGGGTAAATCTAAGGGTTTAAGAAGTCAAAGAACCAATGAAGGAGTTGGGAGGGTGGGGCTCCAAAGTCAAGGATATGATAGAGTGTTCCCCCAAAGTGAAAGACAAGTTTGCATACTGAATCAATGGGGAATCTTTCTACATTGGGGGATCAGATTTAGGTAGTACTGGTGTGTCTGCTGACCAGAGGCAGAACAGAAATACATCCTGAGCAGAGTAAGAGGTTTTCCCAGCTGATGTAGTCTGCAACAGAAGAGGCCCTGCTAGCTGGACGAGTAGCCATTTTGATCCAATAGTGTCCAGGTTGCATGAAGCAGACCAACATGGTAGAAACACCACTAATCCTTGAAAGGAGTGTTTCCTAGAGGGGACCTTTAGGGCTAATTCATATCAACATCAGCAGGTAACTGTACTCTTTTTGAGTAACCATTTCCAGCTTGCTTCTAAAACCAAGTATCTGATTAGAGTCAGGTAAGCACATAGTTCAGGCTACTGTTCATGAACTGAGTGTCATCAGATCCATAATTCATAAAACCAGTTCACCCTAATGCACCCCAAGAAATGGTACAGAAAAGAACAGGCTTGGCAGGTCACAAGGATAAAAGTATTATTTAAATAGGTTGTTTACTTGAAACGCAGAGAACAGACATTTAGTATATTAATAGGATGTGCCTGGTAACTCTTTATTGAATGAAGAATGAATTCATGTACCTGTTCCTAGCAAGAAAAGGTTCCTATTAAATAGGAGGCAATCACACACTTTCTGACATAAATTTCACCAGACTTTATGCTTCATTAATAATATTTATTTTAAAGATCACTTTTTATTGTAACAAATATAAAGTCATCAGTGTTTTACAAATTGTCAAAAAATGTTTTAAGTACAAAAAAAATACTTTAGTAAAATGAAAATTATGCTGTATTATTTGGTACACACTTAATACTGTTGACATGCAAACCATATGCAAGAAAAGCTCATGCATAATTGGAGCCATTAGAAGTAAGATATATCTGCTATATTGTGTGATTACAAATTCATTGCTTCAGTCAGCTTTCTTTCTTCAGGGATACCATTTACCTGCAACATGTAAGAATGAATATGGGCATGAGTTAGCCAGAGCATGGAGACTCAGATGTGAAAAAAACAAATACGGCGAGGAGTAATTTTTCTAAACATAATTTAAAATAATTATGTTGCATTATTTTTCCACCTTTGGTTTTTAAAAACAAAGGAAAAATTCTAAATTAGCCTTTTCCTTCTTGGGCCAAAGATATAATGTCTTGCTATTTCTCAAAAGGTACGACCTGTAAATGCCTCCTAGGTAAGCAAAAAGAATGAGATTAACTGCGGGGTATATGACTGTACCTTTTAATCATGGCTTTGTAGAAAATATCATGTGGGCTGGAAGGGCAAAGAATATGAAAAAAACCTGAAGGGGCATCAAACCTAATGATTTGGGCCCCGTCCAAAAGGTAGTACCGTTGTCAGCTTTTAACTGCTCTATTATCCCAGTCAGGGCTTAAGTTCAGGATTACACCACCAGCAGTTGGTTCTTTTCTTAAACTTCTGATGATTTACAAGAAAACATTCTGATCATTTACAAGAAAACAACTAGGTAAAACAAACCTCAGAATATATTCTTTAACAAATTCCATATATATAGCTACAAATAAAATTACTTGGTATCCAAGAGATAAACTTTGCATTTAAATTGTCTTCATAAGGAAACTGTGATTCTAGCATAATGCTTTGAGGCACTTGGAAAAAACATATCATGATAATCATGCACAAGTGTTGCCTCTGTGAGATACTGGAATGACCAGGATGAAGGAACAGAAAAGCTGGTGTACTCATGAAAATACATAACCTAAATCCATGCATGTGTAGACAACAGGACAATTTCAAAATTGAGAAACTATTTTTTTACTCAATGAATAGAATGGGGATAAGAAATGTCAGCTGCCTATTTAGCTCTTCTCTCCAGGAGGCACGACTCTATTTACTTTCACATTTATTAGAAGCAGAAGCACAACAATCTATCATAATTATAAAACATCCTAGGGGGAATCTTTCTTCCTTTAGCATATAGATACTTTGGGGACTCACCAAAAGCAAAAAGAAAACAACTAGGACTTGACTGCACTTTAGTCAATAATATGCTCCAAATTAAAAAAAAAAAATCAGAAAATAAGAAAGTAATAAGTTATAGTGTTAACTAAAAAGTGAGATCAAAGCTTTCTTGACTCTAGCAAAATGCCTGCTCCCCTAAACCTGTTTCAGAAAAATAATTTAGAAAATTAGGTTGAACAATCCCCACAGGGTATATTCTTTGGCTCCTGTCACATTTGCTCAGGCATAAATTGTACTTGTATTTGGACATGTTGCCTATTACTAAAATGTTGTGTGCTAACAAACTCACTAGTTGATAAAAAACCTATACTACTATCAAATAAATCTCCCTAATATTGTCTACTTGGGTTTCCTTATTTTCCCTATTGGGAAATAGCTGGATTTTTAAGACGTGGAAAGAAATATTTACTATCTTTCTAGAAATTGTCTCCTTGTTAGTCATTCCATGTCTGAAACAATTAAGAATCAGAAGAGAGATATCTTGGGAGAGATGGAAGACTGGAGTTGATAAGGAAAACATGTCAACATTTCCAATGTAGAAATACTAAAAAAAAGCTTACTCTTTGAAAATAAGTCATGAAATTAGTGGTAGTAGGGATTCATTGTTTCTTTACTCTTTAGACAAAATATTTATAACAAAGATTGTTCCTTCATCAATCTCCTGAATGTTTACACAGTAGCAGCACCACATCAATATATTAGACAGTCTTGTTGAAATATGTTAGCATTTAATTAAAACAAGTAATCAAAATTGTGGTGGATAATTCTGATAAATATTATTTCATAATTAAAATCTGATAAGCAACTTCATTATACTTGCCTCAAATCTTTGAAAAGTTGTCAAACGAAAATCTCCTTAAATTCCCGAAAGCAGTAATAGAGAAGATAATTTTTTAATGAAACATCCAATAAATTGTATAGGTGCCTGAACTTTTTGAGACTTACTTAATAGCTTCCTTACCACAATGCTACTATTCAGGCTGAGAATTCCACATCCAACTTACATTTTTAAAAGTTCTTGTGCTTTTCCAAAAGAGCTACAAAGGCATTACTGGTTGCCTGGCAATTAGAACTAGGAATCAACCACTAATTAGAAGACAATCATGAATAAGTTATCTTCTTGGTACCGAGATGAATGAAATAATTGGCTGTGGAAATTTTTAGGGACACTTGAAAGAAATAAACTTAAAGAAAGCAAGTCTTAGGGAAATAGAATACTCCCAGGAGAATTGTCCGCCATCTTGTTGTCACTGGTCATGTTATAACAGCTTTTTAAAGTGGCATTAAATCCAGGACAACCAATTCTCATTTATCCCCCAAAGCCTCAGTGATTAGTCACAATGGTTTCCTTTTTTCAGAGTTAGTTTCAAGCTGCTCACTTACTGAGACAAATCCTGGATGCATCCAAACCAAGAATCTTTCATACCAAGAGGAAGAATAGGGAGCTTCACTGAAGGAAAGGGAATTTTATTCAGTCTTCCTTAATTAGACAGGACCTCCATGGACGCTTTTGCTCTATGGTCATTTACCCTGTGTTTATCACTCTGATGTCAATCTATGCAATAATCTCAGCTATTATTCTGAGGTCCCAACTCTGATTAGGAATGACAACTGCTTTGCCTTACTTAGTGAAGCAAAGCTTCATAAATTATATAGTACTGTAATTATATCTGTTAGTTTCATTCATAAACATCAACTTATTTTTAGTACTCACCTGTAGTCTGCTGCTGGGGAATCTGAGTCTGATGTGGCAAATTCCTAGAAAGGATTAACATTTTTGAGTAAAACTGTTTACATATATGTAAATAAAGAGCAGACATAGGTGAAAAATTTGTATGGCTAGAAAGGACCACAAAAAATTATCTAACCCAGAACAACTTCCCCTCAACCCTCATGAGTTTATGGATGAGGACTCTGAGGTTTGCAAAGGATAAATAATGACAGTATATAACATTCATGGAGTTCCACTAGATGCTACACAGTGAATTACCTCAATCATTCTAGGAATTATCATTTTTTCCCAATTTAAAGATGAGGAAATAGGCTTAGGGGTCCAATGCTTTAAACAAGAAGCAGTGGATAAAGATGTGAACACTGCCTCCAGGGTTTGTTCCTGAAACCTGTATACTTTCAGATCTAGGTCTAGAACCAGATACATACTTACACACTCATGGAACAATATATATGACCCCCTGCATTCACTGTGGTCTGCTACCTCCATTCAGAGAATGACAGTGACCATTCTCCCAAAAAAACTAATCCAAATGTAGAAGTCATCATTAAACCTTCCCTCTTTTTCAGTCCCCTCATAAATCACTTGGGGATTTGACGATTCTTCTCAATCTCCTCTGAATATGTCCCCTTCTTCCCATCCCGTTGCAAACTACACGAATGCAACGGAGAATTATCACTTCTCCGTTTCTTTGAAACTGATCTAAATTATTTCCTCATTCTGATTCTTGCTTCTTTATGTTCTACTCTTCACATTATTATCAGATGATTTTCTAAGATATCTGATTAATGTCATTCAAAATAACACACATTTCAGTATTTCCTTAAACCTACCTTCAAACTAAAATTCAAGTTGTTTAGTGTAGTGTAGAAGGCCAGCAATATATTTGGAGCCCTCCCTGACTGCATGAAACAGAACCATTAGGGCCTCCCCGGTGGCGCAGCGGTTGAGCGCTGGGTTGCGAAGCTGCCCGCAGCCTCTGCAGCGCCGGTTCGATCCCCGGCTGCTCCCTGGCCACCGGCGAAGGGTCCCACATGGCGTGCAAACCTCTCCTGCCGCCCGCTGCTCCCCTCAGCAGTGTACTTCGGTCCTTCTGCCTGCTCTGCTCCCCACTCTGGCTCTGGTGAACTCTCTCACCCTCCCGCGCTTCTGACTGTACCCAGTGCTTGTATAAATAAATAAATAAATATTTAAAAAAAAAAATAGTTATAAAAAAAAAAAAAAACAGAACCATTAACCACCATGGTCACTACAATCTTCTGCACTCGAACAGCTCCCATTTGTCCTTGCAAACTCAATTCAACATTTGTTACCTTTCAAAATTCAGTACAATAACATTCAAAATATCCCACAGATAAGGTAATTAAAGTGTTTTTAACATTTCTTTTTTAGTTAAAAGAACATCATCTTCATGTCTCCTCACTCTTTAAGCTGTCCCTCTCCCCATCCCCCATTAGGTTACCATTTAGCATACATGGTTTCATACACATGCTGATTATCATTACATTTCTACCCAAAAAACATCTAATTGCTCCAAAGCACTTTGACAGTAAGACTCATATTTTGTTTGGGATCCCCAGCAGTAAGCATGCAACAACACACTTTTGAATGAGTACATGTAAAAGTGAAGATACTCAGAAAGATTCATATAATATACCTGTGCTTCCAACACACCATGTAGCTTCAAATTTGATATAAAAATTAGTTTACAAGATGTTAAACTCATACTCTGTGTGGAAGAAATTCTAGGAGTCAGGCCCTTGTTACAGAGTAGGGTTTGATCCAAGCCAAGGATTTTCAGAACTGTTTTCTCTTTTCAGCAACAGAATTCCTTTTAATTGAAATCCTAAGCAGAACTCTTGATGTACAAAAGAGAAATGTGAGGCAGCCCAGGGTGAAACAAGGGAGCCAGGAATCCCCTACCTGCTTTGTTTCCTTTGCCCAACATGCTGACCCCGAAGGTATTTCTAAGAAACATCCAAGAAACAGCTGGAAAACCATTGATTTGAATTATTTCAATCAGGCAATATTATATTCCAAATACAACCATCTAAAGGACAAGTGCATGCTAGTTAAATATTGTTTAAATTCTTACATTATGCTACAGTAGTGTTAATGATGTGAGTTTTTTAAATTTCAGTTCCATTTTTAAAATACTGTTAAGGAAATAATATCAATTCAATTTCAGGAAGATAGTTAATAATTAATCTCAATAATTACATTTTTTGCTATTACCTATGAGGTCTGCTTATCCTTGTGTGGTCTCAGGGAGTATTTATTTTGGTTTGTTTATACTATCAGTATTTCACAGAATATATATAAGTGTTTTGATTATCAAGGTAAAAAATTTTATTTATAAAACACAAAGAAGAAATAAATTCTAGATTTAAAGAAAAACAAACATCCTTACTAGAGAAGTTATACGCAATTTCATGGACATTTGGGAAGAAGATATGACTTAACTACTCGGATATAACTTATCTGAATCTATTTTAGCATACCTTAAGAGCTTATGCACACACACCACGATCATCTCCAGTTCTACCTTGCCTATTAGTGGATTAAATCAACACATTTTGATATACTCCATAGTTGGAACCCCTTCTTCCTTTGGTTCACCCAACTTACCCTTCTGTGGACACAGTTTGAACATCAGTGATCAAAATCAATCCACGTCCTGTAATTTCTTCTTTAGCCTCCTTTTTTTTTTGCCCCATTTCTGCTACCCTGCTAAACTTTCTAAGTAGCAAGGGGTTGACTACATTGGAAGAGAAATGGTTGGGTGAGAAAGTACCACACACAAATAGCAGGAAATCTGACGTATAGACAGCAATTGTGTGTATTATATTGGTTTCAAGATTTAAAGATTTCTCTGTAGCAAGTGTCCCAACTGGTTAAGCCTGAATGCTGTACATGCATTCATACTTTAAATGAAACTTAGATGAGTTAGATAAAAGTGCTTATATGTATAAGAAGGTCTCAATAAAAACTGGAGATTCAACTTTCCCAGACTCTCCAAGGCGTATACACACATGTAGCTCTGCCGCCCAAGCGCACAACTGCAAGTGAGCCTGTGAGTGCTGTATTAAGTGTGTAATCTAAGAACAGAAGGTAGGTACGTCCTAAGCAGGTACCTCACTGTTTCAGGGTTGTTGGAAAAATACCAACAACTAACTTTGCTACAGGTAATAGAAAATGCAGGATGAAAATGCAAGCATTTCCAAGTTGGTGAAAATAGGCTGCTAAATGCAAGAGAGTGGAATTGACTTCAACCAGAGGGGCTATAATCCTTCCAAGAAAGGACCTATAAAGTCATAAAACTCCTTAGTCCTTTAATAACTTAATTATTCTAACTGAAAGATTATTATGTGTAAACTGAATTACACAGGAAAAAATAAGAAGCTATAATTCTCTAAATTATTAGCATTAATTATTTTCTAATTTTACTACCATTAATTACATTTAAATAGACAATTATGTAAATTAGTCATTGTACAAACTTCATTCTTTAGGAAAGCAAAGGTAATAACCTGCAAATTAGTATGTGATTTGGGAGAGAATATTTTTATTATTTTAACAATCATTTTAAGGTAATGTGACATTCTTGGATATCCTATAGAGTAATTCTATGAGTAAGGTTGATGAATATCAATTACATCCTTACTTGCTTGGAGAATCAAAAGCAAAAAGGTTACATGATTTACATAAAGTCACAGAATGTACCATAGGAAAATAAATGATATGTGGACTACAAAATATTTCTATTTTGAATTAATAGAGACATTTGAATAAGAAATACGGTATTTTTAGAATTTCCCAATTATTATTAGAGCAAAATTGCCCAGACTGAATTTTTTACGAAATAATGACTTTAGACCTTATAACTACTTTTACTAAGGAGTCAGGCCATATTTTTTTTTTTTTTAATATTTATTTATTTATTTATTTATTTATTTATTTATTTATTTATTTATTTATTTATACAGGCATTGGGTACAGTCAGAAGCGCAGGAGTGTGAGGGAATTCACCAGAGCCAAAGCGGGGAGCAGAGCAGGCAGAAGGACCAAAGTACACTGCTTGAGGGGAGCAGCGGGCGGCAGGAGAGGTCTGCGCGCCATGTGGGACCCTCCTCCAGTGGCCGGGGAGCAGCCGGGGATCCAACCGGCGCTGCAGAGGCTGCGGGCAGCTTCGCAATCCAGCGCTCAACCACTGCGCCACTGGGGAGGCCCAAGGAGTCAGGCCATTATTTGAACAAAAGAAGAGAGAAATGAGGGAGTGAAGGAAATTGAAAACATCACCAAAATATTTAATTTCAAAACCTAATTTGAATTAAAATCAATGTAGAATAAATATGGAATACAAAGGATAAGGGAGACATTCACGTCTTTTGGTTATTTTCCCCTGCTTGTATGAATCCAACAGCAAGTCTACTACACCTTTACATTGAAGCAGTTACAAACCTTTAGAACCAAGCTATCAGAAATATTGCCTCTACTATTTTGAATGTGTCTTCACTGAATTAAAAAAGTCAATGTCAGGCCTCCACTGGTGGCGCAGCGGTTGAGTGCTGGGCTGCGAAGCTGCCCGCAGCCTCTGCAGTGCTGGTTCGATCCCTGGCCACTGGCGAGGGTCCCACATGGTGCACAGACCTCTCCTGCCTTGCCTGCTGCTCCCCTCAGCAGTGTTTTGTCAGTCTGCCTGTTCTGCTCCCCGCTCTGGCTCTGGTGAATTCTCTCACCCTCCCGCACTTCGGACTGTACCCAGTGCTTGTATAAATAAATAAATAAATCTTAAAAAAAAAAAAAAAAGGTAATGTCTCTGAAATATCCTTGGCATCTTAACACTTCTTGCCAACAGAAAATCTCTCTTTGGTCCCCCGACACATTCTCTTCAACAGATACTTTTATTAAAACCTAATTTTTTATTTATGGAATTCTACAATAAAATATGTTCTCAATATTACTAAAGAAGATAAATGGAAAAATACTTTGGATAAAAGCTAAAATGATTACTTACTAAATATCTTTAATTAGAAGATTGAATTCTACTTTTATTCTTGTTAATTTGCAAAACATTAAATACAACAACCTACCTCCTGTTTTGAGGGAGACTAAATTATCCTGGATTAGGTATTATATTTAGTATAATGAATAAGTAAAAATTTTACATAGCCAATTAAAATCTCCCTAGAAAAAATTTTGAGCACTTTCCTCTAATTCTCGTGATATAAAAAATCCTCTATGAAATTGCCTCACCTCAGAGGGAAACCTATTGAATACTGACATTGGTAAATAAAAAGAATGAAGAGGTAGACAAATCTACCACACTCCCTCCCAAGACCACATAATACCAGTTTACTGATTTTATTTTTTAGAAAATTGAATTTTGGGGATACTCCAGTCAATGCCTCATCTAAAATTACAAAATAGCTACAATTTCCTAGTGATGTTTAGCCTTTCATCAAGGTTTAACATTCCTCTGTCCCCTTCAGGCATTATTTTCCAGTGGACTCGCATCTTTCACTTCTCTATCCCATTTTCTTTAGGCAGCTTAAGGAAGCGGTGGAAAGGTTAGAGGCCGGTACACATGAACCCACAAACAGCTTCCACATTATCAATAATGCATGTGGACTGGCCCTCTTTCGCACTTTTTTGCACATACCCCTCAGGAGGATCTAGGAGAAACTGCTGACCCTTTAAAATGCCATATGGTAGAGTATAAATAACAACCTCTTCCCCATGGATTCTCAATCTTTGTTCCTGCTCCACCATCACATACACCCCCATCAAAATGCCCAGAAGTATGGCCCTGGTATCTGTGATGTAGAAGTCCCACCGGAAGTGTGACCTACAAGTTGGTTTGGTAAAAACCAGACTAGACTATCATTCAACATCCTTTTTAGGACCCCAAATTCTACGGCTTGAATTTTAATTTTCTTAAATAATTATGAAGGTTTATCTTTGAGGTACATCTATCAAATTTGTAGTACAGTTGTTTTTTTTTTTTTTTTTTTTTAAGATTTATTTATTTATACAAGCACTGGGCACAGTCAGAAATGCTAGAGGGTGAGAGAATTCACCAGAGCCAGAGCAGGGAACAGAACAGGCAGACTGATGAAGTACACTGCTGAGGGGAGCAGCGGGCAAGGCAGAAGAGGTCTGTGCAGCATGTGGGACCCTCGCCGTTGGCCAGGGATCAAACCGGCGCTGCAGAGGCCGCAGGCAGCTTCACAGCCCAGCGCTCAACCCCTGCGCCACCAGGGGAGGCCTTGTAATACAGTTTTGATGTTAAGTCTCTGGGCAGAAACATAGCCCCTCGTCCTAACAGTGATTCTTGGAGCAAAGTAAATTCTAAGAAATATTTTATAATAGGATACCCAGCATGCCCAGCAAGGAGGGGCTGCCAAAAGAGGAAGAGATTTTTGTTAGTGGGGGCCTTTGTACAGCATACCTGGCCAGAGCGCCACAAGAATGCCAAGGTCTGAGAAACAGCCCAGACAGGAAGGGACTAAAGAGACACGTTGATTATTGTGTCCTAGACACAGTCGTGAAAGAGAAGGACATCTGTGGAAAAACTAATGAAATCGAAAAATATCTGAAGTCTGGTTGACAGTATAGTATAATATTGGTTTCTTCCTTGTGACAAATGTGCTGTCGCTATTAGATGTTAACAATGAGAAAACTGGAGAAGGCTACCTTGGAAGTTGATTACCTTTGCAACTTCTCTGTACCTCTAAAATCATTAAAAAGTAAATTTTATCAAATAAAAAGTACATAAGCAAAGATTAAATTTACCTTTCATTTCTTTACTATGTGATCATTTCAGCAGCCTATTTATGTAGTGTCTCCATAATCTGGAAAGTAGAAGGAACACTGCAAAAAGACACCCCTTTCTGATCATCTCTGGGTCCTGCTTTTTTTTCACTTTCCACTATCTTTTTTAATCGCCTCGTCTGTAAGCTGGATCAGGACCTCTCTCTGAGGTCAATGACGGCACCATCTACTCCTGACCAGATATCAAGATAGGTAAAAAAAACCTAAGTTTAGCTTTGCCTCAACTATGTCATGTGCAAAGGATTAAACATATTTTTATTGTCTAACTTAATGGTGCTAGTCTGAAATCCTATGAAGCAGTCTACCAAAAAGCAAGTATTACTATATGTGATAAACAAATATGGCAGCCCCTCATTGTACAACTGTTACGAGTTCTCTAAATCTCTGAGTGGGTCAGCTTGCTTAAAGCCAAGCAAGTTTCTACGAAGCTTTGAAGGTAAACTTTGTTTTTAAGTCTTACTAAGAAGACAACAAAAACTTTCAGCTGTGTCCTTCCACCTGACTATTTCAGGCACTAAGTCTGAAGAATAAATAAGAAATCCTGTAGCTAGCCATACTGTTCATGAATGATAATTCAGTACTACTAGTATGATTATGTGAGGATGTAATGCTCACATATTTTAGGAAGGGTTAATTAATAAATAATAGGAAGCATTAACCTAGTATATATCTGCTTATCAAGTACTGTAATGCCTCATCAAATATGATGTTTCATTTTAATGTTGATAATTCAGTTTGATTCAAATGACCAAATATTTGTATGTGTACTTGGTGCTCAAATAAAAATTGAAGAACATGTCTGTGCTTTTAAGGTAAGGAGTAAAAGCTGTGACAAACCTGATACAATAAATTCCCTATTATCTGGTGTGGTTGGAAAATGAGGTCAATCACATATTCTGGCTTATAGGAAGTTACCATAGAGACCATGCACATATTATCCATTTCCAAGAATAAAAGGAAGATAATATACACTCAACACAGAAACTACACCGAATGTAATTTAATTTTCCTCTGATGAGTCAGACGCACTTGATGATCTCGCCGTGCCTCAGAATAATCATTGTGAACATCATCAATTATCTATGTACCCTATTTATATAGAAGTGCTAGTTAATGGAGTTTTTCCATTAGCAGAAATATGAATAATATGAAGATTTTCTGGTCTTAAAAATACATATATGATCAAATTGTAAGTTCAATAAAACAGCCCATTGCATTTGCTAATAGAGAGATCTGCTCTACATAATGACAGTGTGGGGTTATGGAAAGAATGGGAAGATGCACTTGGTTGCAAACTAGATCAGAAATTTTATTTTGCTTGTATATTAGCAGCAACACAAAAAAAAAAAATCCTAACTGGGAATCAAAATAATGTTTAAGGTGCTATTTTTTGTTTTGTTTTGCTTTGTTTTTGTGTAGAAGAACAGGGATGTAGGCCAGGGGTACGGGGGTGGGGGGAGTGAAAGGATTCACCAGAGACACAGAGTGGGGAGCAGAACAGGCAGATTTACTGAAATACAGCACTAAGGGAAGCAGTGGGTGAGAGAGGAGAGGTCTGCTGCACCATGTGGGTAGCTCCCTGACAGTGGTGACAGTGATGAGACTTAACTAACCCTAGGCCACCAGGGAGGCCCCTAAGGAGCCTTCCTTATGCTTTCTAATCATATATATTGAGAATATCTAAAAAATGATAGTAATCATTTTCCTTCCTTAACCAGCAATACATAATATTGTTTTATTGATTAATAAATTTATTCAAATCCCCCCATTCATTATAATGAATAGTTCTCCTCTAAACTTTGATAGCATTGTCTTTTTGTCAATAGAAGAATTTCCCAAATCTGTTCTTTAAAGAGTTAGCTCAGAAAGTCCAATTCCGTCCATCATAATGTAGTACATACAGATATTCATTTATAAGGATGTACACCTGAAACTGTTATAATGCAATGCTACTTCAATAATTTTTTTTAAAGGTCACCTCTTCCGATCTTTTTCCATGGATTCACAAAGCATATGAACATACTGATGCCTCTGAGAACTTTTGTAGTTTAAACAATTGGTTTCTCAAGTGTGTTTGACCAATTCATTTTTGAGAGTATATGTCAACATTCTACTATCACTCTTGGGGAAAGAATATAAGAAATGGTAGTCTTAAAGAATTCATTAATTTTTTTCATTGTGAAAATGAGTAATAAGGCTGTTCATAATTTTCAGTTAAGAAGGCAGGAAAAATAACCAAATTGTGAACTATTATAATATTACTAAAATTTTACTAATTTTTCTCATCAATATCTAATGCTGATAAAATAGGTTTTATGCTGACCCAGTAATCAACCAAGAGCACAGAAATCACTCCCTTTCAGTATAACTAAATGTTATGAGACTTTAATATGTCAGAATATTAGTGTTTCTGAAACTCCAGGTTTTAAATGCATGCAATTTTCCCCCACTGTTAATAGTACTTGAATCAATTACTGAAACATATGCACACACTCATAGCCTGGTCTAGTCAATTAAATAAATGCTGTTAGAAGAAGTTGGGACTCAGTACTTTTAGATTTCCAATGAATTTTGAACAAATTTGTCAAGTCTGTCTATACTACTTACATTAATTACTGCTAATATTCATTTAACATGGCTACAAAATAAGCATTTGCAATGGGAAAAATGTTTGCACCTATTATTGTTCCAGAGTTTACTTTTATATCACATCTTAAGGTTTATGTGTGGAATGGGGGTAAATTTTTCTGTCAATCCGTTCTATTTCCAAGAGTAAAGCAAATGAATGAAGATTTCAAAAACATACTTTTAACATATGCTTAAAGAAGGCCAAAACAAAATTTCTGAAAAACCAACTACAGTTTTACCTAGAATTTCCTTACGTAAAAATTTTGACTAGATATTTAACATGGGCTCGAAAGCACAGTTGGGCAGTTTCCTCAGCTCCTCTTCCCCACATGTTCTCCCTGAAAAGGCCTTTTGCAGGCTCTCTGACCATGCTCCTTCTAGCACTACAGGGAAGTTTTTCACTGATAAGTTATGTTTATGCCCAGAAATAAACCCACACAAATGTGGACAACTAACTTACCACAAAGGAGCCGAGGACATACAGTAAGTAGAACAGTAAGACTCTTCAATAAATGGTTCTGGGGAAAATGGACCACTCCCCTATATAATTCACAAAAACTGCCTCAAAACAAACTAAAGACTTGAATAAAAGAAATGAAACCATAAATTCATAGGAAAAAAACATAAGTGATACACTCCTTGACATTGGCCCTAGAGATATCTTGGAGACTAAACTCCAAAAGGAAGGGAAACAAAATAAAGGGGACCACCTCAAATTACTAAATTTCCACACACCACACAGCAAAAGAAACTATCATCAAACTAACTCTCACCAAACTATCATCAAACTAAACTGCATCTCACCAAATGAGCAATATATTTGCAAATGATGCACTGGAAAAGGAGTTAATATCAAAAATACATAAAGAAATCAAACTCAACAATAAAAAAATGGACTAAAAAATGGGCAGAAGAGCAGCATAGTTTCCCCAAACAAGACATATAAATGGCCATCAGGTGCACGACAAGATAGTCATCTTTTGTTATTAGTGAAATACAAATCAAAACTTTACACCTATAAGAATGGATATGCAGGATTATATATAAGAGTTAAGAATTGAAAACTGCTTAAGTGCCATGGACAGAGGATTCAACAAAGAAGTTATAGCCTATACACACAATGGAACACTCTGTTATATATTTAAAAAGAAAAAAAACAGTAAGTCCTGCTATTTGCAACAACACAGATGGATTTACAGGATATTATGCTTAATAAAATAAACACCACATTACTTCTCTCATGTGGTACACACAAAATGAAAGAAGTAAATAAAAATGACTTTTAGACTGAGCAGAATAAATTAAATATAGATTAGGTAGTCTATAGAAAAATTGGATTGACTCATTTTGGTATGATAGTACCAAACAATAACCTAAAAGCCTTTTATCCTGAGAGAAAAATTATAAATAGGTTTGTTATAATAATTTTAGAAATAGTTAACAGAGCCAGATCATTCTAATAAAAACTAAAAAATAATCAATTTGTCATACTTCAGGTGGAATATGCTTCTCTTTCTACAATTATTAACCCATCTTTGAGCAAACACATAAATTTATTTGCAGTGTTAATTTCTGAAATGTTAAGGTCAATATTGTCTTGTTTGGGCTGGGTGAGGGGCAGCAAACAGTTCCTGAAAGTAATTCAATTTATTTGGGTCAGCACAATGAGGTTCAGATTGACACTATCGAAGTTCAGTGGCTATTTTCCTTTATAAAAAACAAACAAAAGCTCTGGTCTTTACAGTCATTCAATAGGCGTATTCATGCATATTCATGATTATGGTTCCAAGTGGATACTTACTGCTGCGTTTGCATCAATGGCATATTAGTGCTCTCATAATTGTCTGCATGTAGAGGAGGGATGATTTCCCCAGTTACAGGGTGAAATACAGGAAGCGTTGATAGGGGCCATGCTATCTCTCTATTCTTGGACATGTCACGAAGTTCTTTGGTAGATTTTTGAATAGCACTATGATGGACCAGTTGGATGCTACGTCAAAAAGAAATAAAACAACATATACTTTAAAGTCATATTAGCCCAATGAGTCATCAATTTGAAAAGTTACAAGGTATTTTTTTCATTTTAAAATAAGACATTGTGCTTGGGCATTCTACAAGTTAGAAAGAGAAAGAATTCACATACTTTCAACATAGCAATACTGAAGTAAAAATTATAAACTAGTTTTGAAATAGATGGGTCTCATTAAGCTAAAAAAAAAAAACTGTGTTAATTTTAAAGCCCTATGTAACAGACTAAGATTCTATTTAATTTCTATGATTAAGATAAAACTACCATAGCTTTTATAATGTTGCTTCTGGTGGGGCATTTATAAATACTCACAGAAGTTTCATTTTATGGTAGGTTATTACTGTAGATTCAGGAAAACTTGTATGAAAGGTCTTTTCATCTGTTCTCTGGTTTATAGAAATGCAGATTGGGAAATCACATAATATAAATGGCAAGTTAATATTCTGAATCTGAAATATTTTAGGTTTAATTTTTATCTAAATAGTCTTAGTTTTTAAACCCTTTTAATTTTTAATTTCTACCCCTCCTAAATATCTCTATTTAGAAAGCAGCTTTCACATTTATGAAATTAACTATGAAAGATGATGAATGAAAACAAAAACATGACACACATGTATGGAGCATGATGAGCAACTGAGAAGTGAAAAAAATGATAAAGAAAATAACAGGAAAAAAGACACTTACTCTGGTGTTTGCATGTTTCTCTTTTCCCTAGAAACAAAACAAAATTTATGAATTAAATAATAGCATTGATATTTGGAACATTAAGACTATATGCTCATGGGATCTTGCATGATGTGGAAATGCTGACATTGTTACTATTAAATGCAACCAGGCAGCATTTGCCACCAGGTTTATGACATTACTTGGATGAGTAAATGTACAGAGATGGAATACTGATGAGAAACACACAGAAAAAAAAAAATGAAAAAAAAAACATGGAGATTAAGAATCAAGCTCTTGGAAATAAATTCTATGACATAATGAAACCGGGCTACATGTAAAAATGGAAGAACTTGTTACTTGCTGCTTTATTAATTTTTTATCCTTTTCTTTGTTAGCCTGACTTCCAGATAATCTCAGGAGATTATTTTAATTGACATAGATGCCCTGCAAGTACTAACTATTCATGAAGTGGAGACTCATTACTCAAATTATACCCTTATTTTCACTAAGATGTACCCTTATTTTAATTAAGATAATTCTAAGATTTTATTTATATATAATATTTAATGCAATACATATATATTACATACATATAAAACATTTATGTTATATCCCCGTTTGACAGTAGAACCATTTTCAAGAGGAATTCTATTACTTTTGATCAAACTAATAATTTATTACAATGTCAATAGATTTCACAGACTCAGCTCAAGCAAGATGGCTTATGTAACCAAAATAGCTAACCTCAATTATTCTGGGGACTGTTTTGCCAGCATGAATTTACATTTAACCTTAATAATTTTTGAATAAAGTAATTATGTCCTCTAATTTGATTTACTGGATTCGAAACTATTTTAATTCATTTTAAAGGAATAAAGTACTGTAGTTAGACTGGAACACAGTTTTAATCCATTTATAAAGTGTTTTATGAGCTAAATGAAACTTGGCTTTTAATGGAATCTTATATGTTGTTATCTTAGTAGACTCTATAATTTTTACTAGTGTTTTAAAGTACTCACACTCCTTCCCGTCGGCAGCACATGATATAAGCAAGTATTAGAAAAAGGACCAATGCTACTGCCGAGGGCACAGCCAGTGTAATTAGGAAATCCGTGTAATAGTCTCTGCTTTTCAAAGAATCAGAAGGGGGTTTGTACTCTCCACCATCAGGTAAAATCCCCTCTCCACGAACCACTTCCTGATAGGTGGACACTTGCTTTGTTTTATCAACCTGATACAAAAGAAGACAATTACACATCAAATCATTAGCTGTAAACATTATAAGATTTTAAAATCTAGACATATTTTGACAAATTTCTAAAAGGCAACCTTTTCCAATTACTTTATGACCTTGAACTTGCAATTATTTATGGACAGAAGGAATAAAAGCTTTAAATTGGCCTGCTTGCTACGGCCTTCCCAGAACATATGTATGTATGTCCTTGTCTACATACAAAATGATGTGTTTACTTGGTTTTTTTCCTCCCTCCAAAGCAGAAGTTCTTCACTCCACCACATAAACCACTTGCTTCTAGGCTCAAACATCTAGTGTAATTACTAACACACCATAAACTGACAGATAACCAGGTATATGAGTATGGTTTCTAAGGTTAATAGAGAAAAAAAAAACAACAAGATATAGCTTCTAAATGATTACACCCTTGATCTTTCTGCCATTCAGCTGGTAGTAGTCATTTTTAGGAAAGATAATCTCAGGACTATGTAACCCATCCACTAAATTCTCTTTTGACATCAAAACTATAAAATATTTCTACTATATTAATTTACCTCCACATTAACTGAACTGCGTTCGCTGGGTTGCATTTAATTACGCTAAGGTTTTCATTGAAGGATACTAAAAAAGCAGCCTGTGAAATTCATTTCTACATTTGTTCCCACCCATAAAAGCTGGGGAGATTTATGTGGCATTTTTCTGTATCTTCTGAGAAAAAAAAATTCCAACTGAAGAATTTTGTTAATATATTGCTAGTAAAATCTTCATTTTCTGTCAAAAAATTTGTGCTCTGCCTCCTTCAAGAAAGAGAACTAAGTGGTTAATTTCCTCTTTTAATACTAAATATTAGGAAGCCTGTTGTCAAACTTGACCTTAGAGTTAATTTTTTTGGTAAAGTTTAAGTCCAAATTTTCCATTTCATTACATTTTATTTATTACATTTATTTCTTTTCTTTTTTTAAGATTTATTTATTTATGCATACAAGAACTGGAGTATAGGCCAGAGGTGTGGGGCAGGGGTGAAAGGATTCACCAGAGACAGAGTGGGGAGCAGAACAGGCAGAGGGACTGAAATACACTGCTGAGGGGAGCAGCAAGCAAGACAGGAGAGGTCTGCTGCGCCATGTGGGTTGCTCCCTGGCCGGCCAGGGAATGAACTCATGCTACAGTGGCTGCAGATAGCTTCACAGATTGCATCTTAACCCCTTGAGGCACCAGGGAGGCCCTATTACATGTATTTCTGACTCTTATTTAAGCCTACTGATCGCTAACATGTAACAAATGAATACATGTAAAAAAGATGAAAATTTCCAATCTTTCCACTTATAAAGTGTTACCACATAAACTAAAATCTTCAAAGCATAAATTATTTTTAAACTTGTAGAAATTCAATACTTCTAAACATTTTACAGCACAAATATGTGGTTAGAGTCTGCTGTCTCCCAACTGACAGGAGGCCTCTATTTCAACAATGGTTGTGACTGTTCAGTTCACACACTTTCACGATTAGCACCATGAATGAAATGCTGAGCTTTACAAATTCAGCATTTACCTATAACACACATAAGCTACAGCAACTTAATAATTTTACTTGGTATAAGAAGGCAAAGAATTAGCATTCTTTCCCAAAGATACAAGCAACATGAAAAGAATAATCTGGGGCCAAAGAACACAGGTGCTAAGTGCTGCAACCCTGAGTAATATGTTCTCCTGGTACTGGATCCAGGAAAGTTGCCTGCAGTTTGTTCTTGAAGACATGAAGTGACAGTTGTGTTTATGTGTCAATAACTTTGTGCAAATGTCAACTTTAAACTTAGCCCTAATTCACTCAGCACCAATCATCAAGAGTTGACAGCAGTTAAATCTAAAGGTCACTAAAGAAGTACAACAACTTTCATGATTTCCAGAAAGCAGGGTCAAAAAAATATCAATTTTACATATACATCCTACATAGATGAAAGCTTATCCCTATATTTCTAAGTCTTTTAAAAAGACTTTATATTTCTAATGCTAATTAAAAAGTAGTTTAGAAATAAATATTTAGTACTTATGGGGATGTGGGTTAAGATTCTAACTTTCTTCACTTGGAATTACTTTGAATTCCTTGAACTTTCCCTATAATGAGTTTCCAAGATATTGAGTTATTGCACAGTATTGCTTTATTTTCAGATTTACTATTGTATTCCAGTCTCCTGCATAAGTGAGACTTTCTGCACTCACTTCATAATCTATCTTGATTTAGTAGTCACCTGGGTGTGCAGAGCAGTTGTCTGGACCACCTGCAAAGCTAATCCAGCCCCAGCAACTAAACAAGGGTAAATTGAGTACAAAAGTGGAGATACGCTTTCCCAAATGGACATACTGTCAACAAGCTTGCCAAATCCTTAAAGTGAAGGGTAGTCTATTGCAGTTAACAAAGTAACCCCCATATTTGTTCCTAAAAGTAATAAAGGTTTTAGTCAAAGGTTATCTTCAGTCACATCACTCCTAATTACATTTGCAAAAACAAAGACTCACCAGTGAAATTTTGCACCAGTCAATGTAAAATTGAGTACGAAATTTTTTATCACATGTTATTACAGGCTCCATTTCTTGACTGCATCTCAATTGATTCTGTGGATTTTCAACTTCTCGTAAACAAGAAGAAAACGGGACATCAGCACCAACCATGACATAAACGCTGCAAAAATGTGAAACTCTCGGGTTATCCTTTAAGAAAATTGAAAACAATGACAAACAATCTACCCTGAAAGCAGGATTTATCCTTTTGAATTGAGGGATTATCTAGAATCATCCCTAAGGTAAGGACCTAGACTTTTAAAAGCAGTGAATCATGAAGGTCCTTCCTTTCATTTTTTCCCTTTATTCAACTAATTTTTACTAAGTGCTTTGGTGCACCAGACCCTCTAAATCTTATGTTAATTACTGATTTTTAATCTTACATTAATTCAGAATAAGTCAAGTCATAATCAGGACTCATTTTCATTAATGTATTTGTTATAATACTTATATTCATAAATTATTTTAAGTTGTTTAGAATATAACACTATCACTACAATATTAAATAATTACTCACAATAAAAGTTAACATGATTCATCTTTGTTTGTTTGGGTTTTTTTTGCCTAAAAACATTTCTTGAAACTGTAACATGGAAAGATAATTCCACATAAGGTGTTAAGCCTAGCAAAAACTGCATGAACACTTATCTTTAGGTAAGGAGGAAGTATTCTTATTGGCCAAGTGGGGATGGAAAACTGCGAGTACAAGACTGCCTTTACCAATAATTCTCTTCTGGAAAATTCTTTAGTATCCTAAGAAAACCCATCATTATCTTACAAGATTAACAAGAGAAAAGTCCAAGTTTTTTCATGATATCAAAGACTATTCAAGGGTTTTGCAAGAGAATTCACCCAACTGTGAACTTCTCATAATCATTGCTTGTATCTTATTCATTGTGGAACCAATAGCCTGAATAATAGCCCAAGATTCAGGGTAATAAGCTCTCACACAGTACAGACCAGGATAGTTTTTTTCTCCCTAATTAAAAAAAAAAAAATTTCATTGTCTCCACCAAACCATTCAAGCCTATATATCTGCATCTGTGCCCCATCTCCTCTACACTTCCCCCTATTCTCTCTGGCAACCATTATCTTCTTTCTTGCTGAGTTCAAA
Source organism: Talpa occidentalis (assembly GCF_014898055.3). Lineage (NCBI taxonomy): Eukaryota > Metazoa > Chordata > Mammalia > Eulipotyphla > Talpidae > Talpa > Talpa occidentalis. The sequence continues at coordinate 85,438,367 of NW_026555331.1, forward strand.
TTTTTATTTCTTCTATTTGCACGTGATTGTTTTTTCGGGGTACTTATATTCTGTAGATGAGTGAAAATCATCTGAAATCTGCCTTTCACTTTTTGGCTGATTTCACGCAACATAATCACCTCAAAGTTCTTCCATTTTGTTTCAAAAGCCACCACTTCCTCTCTCTTCACAGCTGTGTAATGTTTCATCGAATATATGCTCCAGATTTCATCTTTATAAGGTTGTAAAATTACATCCCTGGACATACAGAGCTTTATTTAGGCAGTCTTAGCTATTCTACCCTATAGTTTTGTCAGCTTTCCTACTATACAGATCCCACCATAGGTCTCTCATTACAAAGTCTCTCAATCTTTAAGAAGTTAATATAAGATGACAATTATTGTTTGGTGAACATAAACTAAGCAAGCCATATTTATTTTCTTGACATGTAGTTTAACAGTTAGGGGGGAAGAACTCTTCTTAACTGACCAATAAGTGTTTCGCAATAAAAGAGAAGATAGTGGGCCTCCCCGGTGGCGCAGTGGTTGAGCGCTGGGTTGCGAAGCTGCCGGCGACCTCTGCGGCGCCGGTTCGATCCCCGGCTGCTCCCCGGACACCGGAGGAGGGTCCCACATGGCGCGCAGACCTCTCCTGCCGCCCGCTGCTCCCCTCAGCAGTGTGCTTCGATCCTTCTGCCTGCTCTGCTCCCCGCTCTGGCTCTGGTGAATTCTCTCGCCCTCCCGCGCTTCTGACTGTACCCAGTGCATGTATAAACAAAACAAACAAACAAATAAAATAAATAAATAAAACATGCCTCTATTAAAAAAAAAAAAAAAAAAAAAAAAGAGAAGATAGTTATAATAGCATTTAAATAATTATGGAACAGCTTAAAAAGATCGAAATCTCACAGATATTTCAAAAGGAAAACAAAAGCCAGGAAACTAAATAAATACTTCTTTTCCTAATCACTTATAAATTTAAATAAACCCATCAAATGTCCAGCCGTCATCTTTGCAGAAATCAAAACAACTGATCCTTAAATTCATACGGAAATTTAAGCACCTAAAATAGCCACACATGAAAAATGTTCAGGAAAAAGGACAACAAAGGTGGAAAACTCAGAATTATCAACTTCAAAACTTATTTCAAAGCAATAGTTAGGAAAATGTCAAACTAGGCTATATAGGTAGATCAATAAAATAATTAGAGTCCAGAGTAAACACTTACAGTAGATAAAATGATTTTTGTCAGTGTGAAGGGGACAACTATATAGCCACAAAGAATAAAATGAAGCTCAACTCCTACATCACACCATATAAAAAATTAACTCAAACTATTAAACTCTGAATACAAAACAGGTATAAACTTGTGTTACCTATATTAGCAATGGTTTCTTCAACACCAAAAGTTCCAGCAATAACAAAAAAAAAAAAGATAAATTGGGATTTACAAATTTAAGAACTGTTTTAAAGGACACTACAAAGGAAGCAAATCATATTTCTAATTAGGCACTAGTACCTACACTATATAAAGGACTCTTGTTCAATAACAAGACTAATTCAATTTTAAAAGGATCTAAACATTTCTGCAGATACACAAATTTCCATTAACTGCATGAAATGATCAACATCATTAGCCATTAACACAATATAAATCAAAACCACAATGAGATGCCTAAAAGGACAAATTCTTAGAAACATATGATATTCCAAGACTGAATCAGAAAAAAATCTGAAAATCTGAACAGACCAATCATGAGTAAGGAAATTGAAAATGTAATCAAGAGTCTCCAAAAAATAAAAATAAAAAACCCCAGGATCACATGACTTCACTAGTACATTCTACCAAACTTCTAAAGATTACTGATGTTCCTTAAATTCCTACAAAAATTTATAACGTAAATCTTCCAAACACATCTTCTGAATCCAACATTACTCTGATTCCAAAACCAGACAAGGACATGACAAAAAAAGAAACCGAAGAACAAAATCTCTGTTTAACATAGATGAAAAATCCTCAACAAAATATTGTCAAACTGAATTCAACAATGCATTAACAACAATCACCATAATCACCTTGGGATTTATTCCAAGGATGCAAAGAAGTTTCAACATATACAAATTAATAAATATGATATACACATCAACAAAAGAAAGGACAAAACATATGATCATTTCAACAGACACAGAAAAAGCATTTGACAAGATTCAACATTTACTTATGATTTAAAAAAAAAATAACCCTCAGTGACATGGGTATAGAAGAAATATACCACAGCATAATAAAGACCACATATGGTAAGCCAAGACCAACATTATACTCAATGGAGAAAAACAGAAGACTTCCTCTCAGAAATGAGAGAAGGTTATTCACTCTCACCACTACTATTCAACATAGTATAGGAAGCGCTGGCCGAAGCAATAGACAAAGAAAATGAAAGATATTCTAATCGAAAAGGAAGACATAAACTGTAGTCAATGGCATGACAATATACATAGAAATTCCCCAAAACTCCAATACAAAGCTATTAAGAAATAATAAATGAATATAATAAAGTGGCAGGTAACAAAATTAATATACAAAAATCTACCGTCTTTCTAAATACAAAAAATAAATTAGTAGGAAATCAGGAAAACAATCCCATTTACAATCACATCAGAAACAATGAAATGGCTGGGAATAAACTTAACCAAGGAGGTGAAGGTGAAAACTATAAGACATTGTTGAAAGAAACAGAAGACATAAAAAAATAGATACACTGTGTTCATGAATTAGCATTGTTAATACAGCATGTTATGTAAAGCAATACACAGATTCAATGTGATCCCTATCAAAATACTAATGGCATTTTTACAAAAACAGAACAAAATATCAGGAAATTTATTAGAAATTACAAAAGACTGCACCAGCAAAAAACCTGAGAAAAGAAAAAAAGAATTACACATTCACTGACCCCAAACTCTATAATACTACAATGTGACAGTAATCAAAATAGCATGGTGTTGGAATAAAAAGACACACCGACAAATGGAACAGAACTGAGAATCCAGAAGTAAACCCACAATACTGTGGACAGCTGACATAGCCAAGAGCATACAATGGATCATGGAAAGTCTATAATTGATGTTGGGAAGACTAGGTAGCCACATAGAAAAGCATAAAACTAATACCATAAACAAAAATTCACTCAAAATAGATTAAACATTCACACATTAAACATTAAAATCATAAAATTCATGTAAGAAAACATACATAGGTGATATACTCCACAACACTGTCTTTAAAGATATGTTTTCAGATTTGATCCAATGGCAAAGGAAACAAAAGAAAAAAATGAGACTACATCAAATTTAAAAGATTCTGCACAGTAAAAGAAACTATCATCAAAATAAAAATGCAGATTAATGAGTTGGAAAAGATATTTGTAAATCAAATGATGGACAAGGAATAAATACCCAAAATATAAAATCATAAAACTCAACAATTCAAAAAACAACCCAATTAAAAGGTGGGCAGAGGATCTGAATATACGCTTCTTCAGAGAAGATGTACAAATGGCTGACAGGCAGATGAAGATTTCATCATCTCTTATTATCAGGGAAATGCAAATCAGAATAAAAATGAGAGATCAGCTCACACCTGTGTGAAAAGCTATTCTCCAAAAGGTAAGAAACAAGTGTTGGCGAGGACATGGAAAGAAGGGAATCCTAGTGAACTTCTAGCTGCTGCTGGAAATATAAATTTGTATAGGCCCACTGTAGTGGCAGGATGGCACAGAGCAGGATCTCTACGATTGAGCAGATGGGTGGAGAAGTCCTGGAGCCCTCGGTGGCTTTTGCAGGCTTTTATTGGGATATACCAGGTACATGGTAGGCAGGGGGGCGGGGGCGGGGGGTAGGGCTGGGAGGAGGCCTGGAATGTGGGTGAGTCCTCACTCTTTCCGGCTCTCCAGCATTCTCCCGTGGTCTATGCTTCTCTGCTCCTTTCGCTCTTTTTTTTCTCTCGTTCCTTCTTGCTTTGCTGGTGTCCCCGTGGCGCCGCCCTTATAAGCCCAGTCTTAGCCCAGGTGTATCCCACCTACATATGCCCACACCCTACTCCAGGTGCCCGCCACCAGTCATGCATTCAGGACCGCAAGGATCCATCATCAATCCTAGTGGCGGGAAGGCAGAAAAGCCTGATACTTACCCTATACCCATTATAGAAAACAGTAGGAAAATTCTTCCAAAAAATTAGAAAAAGAAAGTCTATATGAATGACCCAGTTATCCCACTATTGGGTATTTACCCAAAGAATAAACAGACATTAATTCTAAGATATGTATGCAACCTTTATGTTTATTGCAACATTATTTATAATAACCACGTGTTGGAAATAACAAGTGCCCATGAAATTGGATAAAGAAGTTCTGGCAGATATACCTAATGGAACATTACTCAGGTATAAAAAAGATGAAATCCTATATTTGTAATAAAAATGGATGAGCCTAGAAAATATTATGGTTAATTAAATAAAACAGATGGAGAAAGACAAGCACTGTATGATTTCACTCATATTTGATACATAGAGAAACAAATGAACTAAATGAAACAAAAGTAAACTCTTTAAGACTCTTTAATAAGCTCTATAAGACCAAACTGCGGTTATCAGAAGGGAAAGGAGAAGAAGGATTAAATCTGGTTAAGGGGACTGACTGCATAGTGAAGGGTAAAACTGGACCTTTTGTGGTGAACACAGTCATTAAATATAGACATTGATATATAATAATGCACACATGAAACATGTTATAATGCAATGCAACTTCAATAAAAGTAGAAAAACAAGTACAAAATTCCGAACAAAATCACATGTGAAAAACCATTGGTAAATATTTAGATAATTTGTGAATATAAATATATTCCATTTAAAGTAAGCTTTTATGGTGGAGGATTATTGGTGCTTTGATGGTGGGCATAGTGTGGTAACATGTGAAAAGGTATGATGCTATATCCCCTAAATCATCTGTAATGATAAACCAACATTATTTCAATAAAAATATAATTTAAGAAATAAGCCTTTTCTTTTAAGCATCACATAAAGTTGATTTCTTCCCCTTATTAACTGCCTAGTCAAGGCCATATTTTCCTTGATAATAGTGAAATATATATGTAAATACAGAAATAAATATTTCTTGCAACTGTTAATAGTCATCTTGCTTTAACATGCCATTCATTTGCATTTATGATTTGAATTTTAAATTAATTCACTTCAAGATAATATAAATGGGAAAATGCGTAAGAGTTTTTGGTGCTTTGAAATGTTCTTTTCTCTCAAATTATAAAAGTAATATAAAAAACATTACATAAAACTTGGGATATAAAAACAGAATTAATTTATCTTACCAAGATAACTATTTTCATTTTCCAATGTACCTTATGGAATATTTTTCAAATGCATATATTTTAACCTAATTGCAATCCTCTCTAAAATATAATTTTGTATCCTGCTTTTTCACCTAATGCATCATAAACATTTTCCATAGTATATAGTCTTTGTAATTATAGTTTTATGGCAAAATAATTTTTTAAGTGCACATGATTTATTCAGCAATTATTTCAGAAGCTGGACATTCAAGTTGCTTCCAATTTTTTTATGTTATAAATAATATTGCAAAGACTATCTCTGTGCATATTCTTTAATGTTACTATCTTAAAAGAGATGCCTAGAAGTGGAAACATTTTTATGACAGTTGATATACACTGCCAAATTGCTTTCATCTCTACTTGGATGAACTATAAGCTTCACAAACTTAATATGTTCCAAACTGAGCTCATCATCACCCCACCCCACCTCCACCTGTTGCTCCTTCTATCTTCTTCTCTCTTGCTGATTGGCATGGCCAGATGCTCAAGCCAGAAATTCAAGCACCATCGTCCACAGCTCCTGTCCTTCTCCGCACATATTCAATCCATCATCCGTCGCTGACATTTACCCTAGAAGAACTCTCATGCACACCTGTCCACTTCGTTCTATCCCCCAACTACAACTCCAGTTCTAGTCACCATGACTTTCCACAGGGAAACAGCTCCTTAACAGTTCTCCTAAAATCAGTCTTTCTACTATCATCCTCAGGGACTATTTGCTGCATGAACGCATGCATGCATGCATGCATGCATGAATGAACGAATAAATGAAAAGTATGATACCAGTGCAAAAAATGGAAATAACTGAGTGTTGAAAAGCTGCTGACAATAGATGTTAAAAGAGTTCATCATGAGGAAAAAAAGATGTGTAATTATATGTGGTGATGGATTTGAATTAAACATTGCGGTCATTTCATAATATAAACATTTATCAAATATTATGTTACACATCTTCAATTTATGCACTGTTGTATCTCAATATTACCTCAATAAAACTGGGAAAATAAATTGATAAATAAAAACACAAACTGCAAGTGGACTGCTCAAGATAAGCAGACAGTGGATTTCCCACAGGTAAAGAAACAAAGTGTTTTTTCTTTTGTGGAACCAATATGTTTCAATATGTTGGCTTTTTAAAAATAATTTTGTACAAGGTAATGTATAACGATAACTATTATACATGGTAAAATTATGTTTTTCATAATCTGTTGTCCTTTTAGTTTTTTGATCTGCAGAAATTTATCATTGTTATAAAGTGAAATGAGGATGAACTTTACCTTTCTGACCTTAGCACATTTTGAAATTTTTAAATGTTTGTAAACAGAAGAGATGAAAGCATATTATCAAGTGCAAGGCTCTCAGGCAATGTTAACAAAACATGGTGTCTCAAAATGAGAGGAATTAGTATATGTTAGATAGAAATTATTCTTTAGAAGTATCTTTTTCCTTCCAGTTTTAACAACAGAATTTTCCTTAAGTTGAACATACTTACTGAGATCATTACATATAAAGTATAGAGAACCACATAATCGGTAAATAATTTGAAAGTCTGTCTAATTTAGCAATAGCCAAATAAATTGATCCAGTGATTACATTTTCACTTAATTGTCCAAATGATGAATATATTTTACTCTTTATGTTGCCTTGGAACTCAAGTTTTTTTTTTTTTTTTTTAAATATTAAATTTTATTTTTATATTCCCCCATACAATTGCAAACGCCCCATTCTGACCCCAATCCTTCCCCTCCCGCCCCCCACCCCCCAACAAGTGTCTCTGGTTCATAGTTTTTTGTTGATTTTGATTTTCACTTTACTTTCTTATATTCATTTTCCTGGTCCCTTATTTAAGTTTTCTAGATTCCTGCTATGAGTGAGACCATCCGGTATTTTTCTTTTTCTTTTTGGCTTATTTCGCTGAGCATGATCCCTTCCAGTGCCATCCATGTTGCTGCAAATTGCATGTGTTTATCTTTTTTGAATGCTGAGTAATATTCCATGGTATATATGTACCACATCTTCTTGATCCAGTCATCTATTTTTGGGCATTTGGGTTGTTTCCAAAGCTTAGCTATTGTAAAGAGTGCTGCTATAAACATAGGAGTGCAGGTGCTCTTTGGAATTGATGTTTCTGTGTCCTTTGGGTAAATACCTAGGAGTGGAATTGCTGGATCATATGGAAGCTCTATGTTTAGTAGGTCCAGAAATCTCCACACAGCTCTCCATAGTGGTTGGAAAATGTCCCTTGTTTCTTGCCTCTATTCCTACCCTACTTCTTCGTTCTGTACATATATGCAACCAATCAAAAGGTAAGTTGAAAAATAAAGAACAAAATTAAATATAGAATCTAATGCAGAATAAAAATAAAACAGAGTAAAGACTACTTGTGGACTATAGTTCTACTACTTGCATACTCCTCTCCACTGGAAAGGAATTAACACATGGCTCAGATGCTTGTGGGCTTGTTGGGGGGTTTTGAGGATTGGTGGGGTTTTCCAGAAATTAGACATTTGGGTTTGGCCTACTCTTTTAACCAGTTGGTAGGTTTATCAGGGCAGGCTCTACCCAACCTTTCTCCCATGTCCCCTAGAAGGGGTGGGGGGGCATAGAAGAGTTGAATTCAAGACAAGCTAAATACTCTAATTAGTTTTACCACTAATAACAGACATTCTGACATCCATCTCTCAAATGCTTATCTCTTCATTGTTTCCTGTCACTCTGGTAATCAACATGGATACTACTTGGCTCCTTAAAGTCCCAATCCCTCTACCTCCTTTTCAGCACTCGCTTCAATAAGCCTTCCCTTATTCTGTAATAAGTGTGACCTTTAAATGAAAACAATATAAACTGTTACCTAAAAAAGTTGACTAATATTTTATGATAAAATCCAGACATTTTTTTCTGTAAGGCCTTACATAGTCTGGTCACTTTTTCCTTATTAACTTTCCTTTCTGTACCCCTTTCTCTAATCTTTCTCTAATCTCTAATAGAGAAAAGGGGTCCATAAAGGAAATGGCTTCCAAATCCACCAGGCTTTATCCTACCTCAGGGTAGGCTGCCCAAGCTGTCCCCTCTGCCTGAAGTCCCTTTTTTCATTTTTTGAGGAGGTTAATTTATACTCATATTTTAAATTCTAAACAGGCTTGACCTCCTCTGTGAACCCTTTCCAGAAGTGGGGGAAGAGGCCCCACTATAAATACCTCAGTTGTGGCACACACAAGAGTTTTTTTAATTTATCTTATTACTTGCCTGGTCTTTAATAGACTGTGAGCACAGATTGTATTTTTTAAGTCACTGTGCACCACTATTTCCCCATTAAAAAAAAAAAATTAATTCTAAATAAACTAACAAAGAAATGAATCTATGCATAAACTTAGAAGAGTAGATGTTACACATATAGTTGCACTGATTTCACTATTTTTTAAGATTTATTTTACTTATTTATGCATGCAATAACTAGGGTGTAGGCCAGAGGTGGGGGGGGGTAAAGGGTTCACCAGAGACAGAGTGGGGAGCAGAACAGGCAGATCTACTGAAATACACTGCTGAAGGGAGCAGCAGGCGAGACAGGAGAGGTCTGCTGCTGACCCATGTGGGTTAGATCCTTGGCCTGGGTATCGAACTCATGTTGCAGTATCTGGCGTTAACTTGATAGAGCTGAGTCTTTAACCCCTGTGACACCACGGATGCCCCGATTTCACTATTTTTATACTTATAATAAATGAATTTATGTGGGTTTCTATTTTATTAAAGGCTTTCTTTCCCCCCAAAATTCCTACCTCATATTACCATCATGCCATCACAGAATCATAAAGAACAATCTTGTAATCACCAAAGACAGGGACAATTTCATCGGAGCCCTACAGAATGGCCCAGAACCATGACCTTGCTTCAGAGCAATATTTGGCAACCACTGACTGACATTCTCTTCCTCCAGTGTAACTTGAGCCTTAGTAGGACAAAAAGTAATTAATTAGAGGGAGTACTCTGTGAGATTGTCTAGGGAATAAACTAGGATTCTCTATTGCTGATTGAGGCTAGATCCACATGCTTTGGTAACCGGAGGAAATAGTGGTAGGTTTGACAATCTCTTATGAAAAGTGAGTATATTCTTTAATCCTCACACCCCATCATTCCCTTCATAGCCACCATTTACACCGCATCACTCACCATGGCAGCTATGCCATGCCCAGAATGAAATATGAACCTGCTCCTCTTTCCACCAGCTTTATCCCAGGCTAAATGCATCCACAAGTCCTTAGCCTTTGGCTCAGTGTCATGAGCAAAAGCAGCACCAAGCCTGCGCCCAGAGCACAGTTGCCTGGAGTTATGGGTCCCTCAAGTAAAAGGGAATCTTTGCAGGAGCTCACTCACTTGGAAGTAAATCTTAATAATTGTTTTCTGTTAGATTTAGGAGAAGTTTGAAAACGGTCAGCAATTCTGCAGATATGAAAAAAGCACATCTAGAAGAATGAGGACCTGGGATACTACAGAATGGTTCCTTGATGATTGACATTAATGGCACTTTAGGCAGTGGAAGGGCAATAAATTTACTCCACGGGTCTACTACTGACAGCTTTTCTTAGTCATCTGCTCTTTGATGTGTATCAGATATGGAAACACCTGTAGTTAGTAGTAAGAAGTTAGAAGTTAGTAGTAAGAAACACCTGCCATGAGTAGTAAGAAATTATTTCATGAAAATTTTTTTAATCAAAGACTGATGGTTATGCTAAGAATCAACAGAATACATTTATCAGCTACTTCACTGATATTTCTGAACTTTTTGCTATTTCATTTTTAAAGGGATTTATAGCCCTTGTTATTTTCAAGAGAAAAGTACAGAGGTAAAATGTTTACAAAGTGAATTAAGAATCATGATATATATAATTAAAAAGACAGGAAGGTAAATGGAGACAAGTATTATATTTATTTATAAATTTAAGGCAATGGGGTTAAAATTTTTGTTTCCATGACATTCTGTAACAACTTAATAAAAGATATAAAATCATCTCCAGGGATAAATTTTCTTCTCAAGTAGCATCTTATTTCATTGGTACTTACATAGGGACATTGGAGTAATAGAGTTGGCACTGGAAACAATTTATAGAAATGCTATTTTAAAAGACTTCTCATATGAATACTTTGTAAAGGTTATGGCTTAACATTAAATTAAAACTCATGGAAAGTATTTCAAGTTGGGAAGGGATCTAAGACAACAGGGTCCAAATAAATGCCATGGACTGACCCTCTCAAATATCTGACCGCATATGCTGCCCTCTAGCAGGTGTTGGGGGTCAGTCAGCTAATGAGTGAATTCTCTAACAAGTACTTGTAGGACGAAAATTCTGTTCTTAATTTAGAGTCACAAACTCAGGCGCAGGCCCAGACTCAAAGAATCAAAATCTCCAGGGGAATGAGAGGCCAGGAATCTAACTATATTTTAATAAAATATAGCAACTCTCAGGCTAGACATAGTTGGGAAGCGATGTGTTAGGTTGGAGTTTAGAGAGTTCAATTTAGTTTAGTTCCACTTCTAACAGAGCTTCTGTGGGTGGGGCCTGCGCTTCATTAGAGACGGGTGAGCCCAGTGGAAAACACAAGTATGCGTTGAGTGCTGCTTCCTCCATCAGCTTTTGATCACTGTTAGACATTACTTTCAGAAAACTATTGAAAAGTCCCCATATTTGGATAATTTTACAGGGGAGATACCCTGTTCATCTCTTCCCTTGGTACTACTGTAATTAATCAGTGGGAAAGAAAACCATGTTGTAACTCCAAAGTGAAAATGTAGGCTCTAGCATTATGCTTTCATGTAGAAAGTCAACCAACAGAAAGATAAGAGATAAACCAACTCTTTTCCTCAAAGCACTTCTATCTGCGCTTGACTGACTTCAAAATCCATTACTGAAACATACAAGGTACAATTTAATTCTGAAATTTGTAAGTTGGACTTTACAGCTCACTGCTTATCCCTTATCCCCTTCGGCCTACTCCCTCATACTTCATCTAAGTCTATTTGTGATCCTTTCCCTTATTTCCAATGGAATTCTCCTTTAAAGCTGTCCTTAAATTTAATTCTTATTAATCCACATCTTCTAGTTAATTCCAGATATCATCTATAGAAAAAGTGTTACCAGAAATATGGATAAAGGAAGAGTTGGAAACGGAATAAACTGCACAAAATGTGATTTATTCCATATCTTTCAGGTTTATAGGATTGGTAAGAAAAAAAGAAGGCAAATCTGCCTCAATGTACGGATCAGAAATTACATATTAAAGTTTGGCCCAACACTGACATTTGAAACTTTCAATTTACAGGCAGAAGGAGGGTGTCTTAACCTCTCAAGAGTGTAAGTCAAACTCCGTATTTGTAAGCACTGAGAACACACAAATACCTTCAAGTGCAGTGTGTTTAATCCTGATGACCGCCCTGAGGGAAAGTGTACCCCCAATGAGCAGAGCAAGAAGTCGGGGCACAGAGGAGGGCAGCGTTTTATCTATTGTCACCCAGCTTGTGACTGACAAGGCCAGGTCTTAGGAATGGCTTTCAAATCCATCCCAGTCATCAATCACTGACATGTGGTGGAAAGAATCTTAAAGGCTAAGAAATACTTTCCGAGAATAAAGTTACAGCAGTCTGCACGTCCTTCTGTAGCTGATAACTAGGGCATCAATTTCCTTTGAAATTCAGGGCACTAAATAATCAGCTTCTCTATGGAAGGTACAAAAGACTTAGTGCTGTAATTTGTGATGCTGATCCTGATCTACAATTATATTTCATAGGACATGGAACATCAGATATAAAGCACCATTAACATAAGCTCTTTGTCAATATAGAAAATTGCTCGTATTTTCATATCTTTATAATACCTATTTCTTATTAAAAAGAAAAATGCAATAGGCCATCTTCCACCCACAATAAGTTTGATGCCATCACCATATTTGAAAATCCACATTTAAAGGCAATGAGATAAAGGTTTGCTTACCCCTCTTTCATGTCGTTAATGGGAAGTGGAACCCGGCCGCCCCTGTCCAGGGCTGATGTGATATTGATGGCGTTCAGACGCTCTGGCTGCCACACATTTTTCACCGCCCCAAGAAAGTCTCCGAGAACCTCACTAGCCAACATTTCTTCCACATTCATATTTTTAATGAAGAATTCTGCTTGATACGGTAACGGGAAGTCTAGTTTTGGTAGAAAAGGGTATGCATACCTTTAATGAACCAGCCTTTATAAAGGTAAAATGAAAGTAAAGATTTGTTGATTTCTGCCATAATCCAAGCCTTGAAGAATGATTCTAATACTGACTTAACAGACTTTCTGTATAACAGAGAACATAACTAAAAATATACATTTGATATAGAAATTCATCTACAATGTAATCAAATCCAGTAGGGCAATTTATAATTATAAGATTATAATCTTATAATTATAAAAAGTAAAAAAAATACTAAGTTTACCTTAACTTGCCAGTGACATGCCAGCCTCTTCCCATGGACAATGTTTCCAGTAGAAAGAAGTGTTTCCAGAACAATACATGGAGGATATAGAACTACACAGAACTCATAACATAGAAATAGTATTTTGTATTGCAATGTATTAAAATCAAAATGTTTTTTTTCAAATACATCATCACATTTAGGTAGTGTGATAAGAAACAAAATTTATTCCACTTTCTCACGTATTACACTTGAAGTATAATCATCTCCTATATTCTGATTGTTCTAGCAATACAGACTAGTTTATAATAATTTATATACATACATATACATACACTTTTTACTGCCTTAATATTATTTCTGTAATCATAAAGACTACATTTTTGACTATTTCCTATGAGGCTGGTCAAGCTACAGGACTGAGATGAATTATAATGTTTAAATCTCACAGGCAGAGGGTAAGCAGGTATTTGTATTTCTTTCCATGCTTTCAGATGAGGAAGGTGATTTTTGAGAGAGTCAGGAATTCACAACTTGAGTTTACCTCATATGATTTGTACCTAAGCTAATACAGACTCTGCACAGCCCTCAAAGGCTCTCCCAGCATAAAGGAAGAACTTAAGTATATTAAACTCTAGTAATTATTATAAGATTCTAAACAAACTAATTACCTCACTTCATTCCTTAAGAGGAAAGAAAATGTTTCTGGACTACACACAGATTTACAGTTCCCAATTGTAATTACAGTAGTTATATCCCCTGACTTATTTCATTAAAACTCATGTATCTGTAGAGCATCCCACTCTTATTTTTATTTCAAAAAATAAAAATCCTAAAACTAATAACTGAAATCCTGATGATTTCATTTTATATGATTTCATTTTCTTTAATATTAAAGGATAGTTGATATCAGAGATGAAGTCAGGAAAAATATTCCAACTTTAGAGTTTTCAACTGTTTTCTAGATTGCAATGAGTCTCTTTCTAGAGAAAGAGTTTTTCAAGGCCTTAATCACAGAAGTTTCTTTACTCATTTCCTATACTGCCATTTATTTTGCTTATGACTTTGTTATATTTGTTTGATGTATAACCCATCTGTAATCTTCAAAAATATGTTATTCTCTTTCATGGAGATAAGTTTCCAGTTTTATACATATACATTTCCTGTTTTATACAGATAAACAGTAGCTTAATCATACTACATTTTCTCCTATAGCTTGAAATAGACACACGGAAATATGTCATGATGAACAGTTTCTTGGCAATAAACAATATTTATAAATAATACCAATTACAGTTTTTGAAATGTTATAAGTTTATCCTCTATTAATTTCATTCAGAATTTTTATAAATACTTCCCTAAAAGAACATGCAAGACTTTTTTTTTATTGTTATCAATATCAGGGTACTTTTTGGAGAACTCTTATTTGGCTTTTCCTAATCCCTGTGACCCTAGTCGGTGGCTCCCTTTCTGAGACCCGCTGCCGCCACACCCCACAGAGGCCCCGGGCTTGTAGCTGCCTGCTGTCTGCTGGGCCAAATGCTGCTGCCAGGCCTCCCAAAGATGAGTCACAGCAGCTTTCTAACTTTGGGGAAATCCCATGCCTGCTATATTTGGACATCACATCGGCCAAGGGAACAGTAGGCCAACAGATTGGTGGCAAGCCTCAGAGGCACTAAACCTAATTTAGAGAATCACTCTATGTACTCTCCTTGAGCTGCATGCTGTGTGATTCTACATGACTAATTTCCCATTAGGTCTCTCTGAGCAGGAGCACAGCTGGCCAGGGAGTCAGGCTGAGTATGATTACCCTGATCTCCAACTCTTGTTATTTCTTTTCCTAATCTTTTCTGGGAAAATGCTTGAGTGAAGGCCATGCTCAGAGGTATATACATTGGTGCCTATATACATTCTGTCTAAATCGGCAAGGACAAACATGCCATTTCGTTCAGAGGTTTTCAGTTTGGGGCCACCGAATTGTATATAAAAGGTAATGGAGCACCTATGGCTGAAGTTAATAGTGGAGGCTTCCAACACCCATCTATACTTCCTTCCTCACCAGAAAACCTTCAAAACTCCTAACTTAGGAAAACAGTCACTAAAAGTCAACTTTCAGTCCTGCATATATTAGGTTGCCTTGTGTACTCACAGGGCTGAGACCAGACTTGAGAAGGAGGAAGTTCAAATTCCAGAACAGGCTTCCTTTCAGTTTATAGGGCCTTCCATTCCTGACAAGGAGCTCTGAATCACTCTGGGAGCACAATGGTGAACTAGTGGTCCAAGCCCAGTGTAATGTAACCACATAACTATTATTGATGACTCCCAGGGAAAAAGAGAGCTTTGTAGTTTTTGTGATTCACTAAGAGTATTCCAATTCTATAAGGCAGTGTAGGCTGGTTGGAGGCATCCTGTGACAACTGGAGTCCTCATCCAAAAACTAACAACTACCAAAAGTGCTTGGTCATTGGAAAAGTGGACAGGGAGTCCTCTGTCCAGGCCCACAGAATTGGAAATTTTGATTTGCTTTTCAATTTATATTTTAAACTAGCACATTTGTTTTCTGCAACCGATATGGCTAAAATACCTGAGAGGGAAAACTCACATAAGAAGGCTGAAAATCTTCATGCAATTTTCCCACTTATGTATTATATTATCAATTCTACAAAATTACCTTTTTTTACATAGTATGATGGCAATTTTTAGCCCAGCCTTTACTGAATTATCATGAATTACAAATTATTAGGTTCTGATAAAATATCTTATGCATGCTCATTTGTTTTTAAAATTGTATTAGAAATCAGAAGTAATAATTCTCTTATCTAGGATACACAATTATTTTTGCTGTTTTCAGAGGCAAAAAGGATGCTGTATCAGTTCTTATCCTGTTACCCTCAATAAATAGTACCTGGTATAGACAGGAGTATCCCAGGATTTATAAATTTAACTGCTGTTTATAGCAGTGTGCATTTGTCAAAACAAAGTGGAAATATTTAAGAGTGTAATTCTTGGAATATTTCCTTTGTCACTAAGCCTTCCACATCCTTGGGAATCACTTAAAATTTGAGCATATGTAATGCTGATGGACTCCAGCAATTATGGATACATGATTAGCTATTTAATAAGGAGATGATGACTCAAATTACAGTTTATTTTTGTCATCTAAGTTGTAGAAGTCATTCACACACATACTATCTATGATATGTCTTAAATTAAAAAAAACACAATTAGCTAATAACTACCAATCATGCTGTCTGGGCTCAACTCTGCGTTAAGATCACTTGAAGCTTTGATTCATGGAATACTTACCCCAGACTTACAATAGAAATTATATTCTTAGTCCCATTTTACAGATGAGGAAACCAAGTCCTGGAGAAATAAGTAGCCTTTCTACTTAGCAGCCTAGCCTGAGACTTTCAGCATCATAAAACCTCAGGATATTTTATAATAAATTAAATATTTCTTAAACTTTCTTTTTGCACATTTACTATTCCATTAGTTATATTAGGTACATCGTGCTTTAAAATCCTTAACAATACTTTACATAGTTATAAAACATAAGATAATACTTCCTGTAAGTAAGGAAATGATCAGCACCTATTTTTCCATACCTACCTTCTGCTGACATTATATTAATTATCAAATTATGCCTTGCAGTCTCAAAGGTACGTCTATTGTAGGCAGTTATCTATTAGAAAAAGAAAATCATGTTAAAGATGTAAAATGTTATTTGGAAAACAAAATTAATTAAGGACAAAATGAAAACAAATTGTTGTCCTTTCCATTTTCATTATTTGTTTATATACCCACAAAATATTCCTTCTCTGGGCAATAAGAACTCAGAGCTTTTAGCAATAATATGAGAAAATAAATAATTAGTCAGGTCTATTTAACATGCTAAAACAAAAATTTAAAATCAGAAAAACCCATTTATACAAGTCCATTAAGTGCTACTAGCAGAGCAGATGCATCATTAGTAAATGGGATTAACCATTACGAACTGCTTACTGGTGCCATTCTAAGATTTCAAAAAAACCCAATAAAACAATACATTTTGTACTCTTAAAATGGAGCTTAAGGATTATATTGGAAAGCACTTTAAAACAGCACATCTCTATGTTGTTTGCATTTAGCACTACACTGCACACACACCAGCCAAAAAACGTCACAAATCTCACTCACAACATGAGCAAAGTGGTAAGGATCATAGTCTATAAAGCTGATGGCACATGCTCAAAAGCACAAATCAATTCCTTTATAGAGTCAAATATTAGTAAACATTTGCAGAGTCAATGAACTTACATCAAAGTCAACTGAGAAACAGACACTGCAAACAACAAACAAAGCCAACAGAGGCCAACAACAGGATATGCCTTCAAAAATCAAGAATAATTTACTTTATAACAGATATTAAATCATTCAGACAGGTCTGCAGTACCTCAAAAAACCCAAATGATTGTGCAAAAGTCTTAGAATCCCAGCACTAGCCTTCTGGCAGAAATTGCATCTGTAGTTGACACTGAGATAAAAGAGTAGGACAAAACTGACTCAAACTAAAAAGCATTAACTTGTGCATTTAAAAGCAAATGTCATGGATTCTTAGGCATCAACTCTGAGTTTTAAGTGAAATAAATTTCACTCATCAGAGATAATATTTGAGGGAACAATAAAAATCTAAATTTTGCAGTTAACTATTCCAAACTTTCAACAAAATTTAAAGGGCATATTTCTAAAAGGAATACTATTTCACAAAGTTAAGAGAAGTTCTCTCCCCACAATTTGTCAAATTTCTGTCACACTTAATGATTTCCTTGCTGCTGTTGGGACACATGATCAATCAGGTTCACAGTGAACACTAAAATTAAAACTAGTATTAAAATAAACTCACAACTATTGCTTTAAAAGAATAAATTTAAAAAAAAAATTATTTGGGAGTTGTTGTTATTTTAATAGTTTACCCCATGTAAACTTAATCATATTTTTAATGGAAAAGTATAAACCTTCTACTATTTGTTATAAAACTTAAAAGCTAAAACTCGGAAAGAACAGATATTTTCAAATGAGTGGCATGATTTTTACGGCTAGTCATCCTACAATTACCACAAATTTCACTACCATAAATTTCATAAATTCTAGTAAGTTTTTCTTTTAAATCACAGACTACTGAAGGGATTAAAGAACCTTCATAAATTAAGAAGAAAAATTCTCTTCTCTGAATTTATATTTAATGTTTAATTTTAACAGCAGTAACTATCATTTCTAATGAGGTTTTTAAATACTATAATATTTTCAATCAAATTTCACATAACATGATGATATGAAGCCCATCACAGCAGAGGGGAAAGTGTATGTATTATATGTGCATTTTGATCCTGTTTCTGGAACAATGGCTGATTTATCTCAGAAGTTTAATAAATATCTACTCAAAATAATCAGTAGATTCACATGATTAAATATTAGTTAAAATATGCAAAACACTTTTGACTATATGAATATTTTTATATACTGTCAATATATTATAGATGAATATAAAAGATTATTTACAGATAAATCACTATATGTATCAGACAAAAGATGTGCTAAATTTTCATTATTATCTTCATTGTCTTTTTAGCATATTATTTGGTACATAGTCATCATGTAATATGTTAGTAGTAAGGCAAATAAGCATAATGAAGCACTGATTTCTGGCTCAACACATGGTCCTGGCCTCTCTCTAGCCAGAAGCAGCCACCTTGAATGTTGAGTTTATCTTTACTTTGTTTCATTTTTTTTAAAGATTTATTTAATTAATTATCTATCTATCTATCTATCTATCTATCTATCTATCTATCTATCTATCTATCTATCTATTTATACAAGAACTGGGGTATAAGACAGAGGTGTAGGGGGTAAGAGGATTCACCAGAGGCAGAGTGGGGAACAGAACAGGCAGACTGAGATACACTGCTGAGGGGAGCAGCAGGCAAGACAGGAGAGGTCTGCTGCTCCATGTGGGTACCTTCCTGGCCGGCTGGGGATCGAACTTGTGTTGCAGCGGCTGCAGATAGCTTCAGAGTGTGGTGCTTAACCCCTTGCACCACCAGGGAAGCCCCCCATTTGTTTTAAATATAGCTTTATTATAAATGCATGTATATGTAAACTATATTGCTTAGTCCTCATGGTAGACATTTTCCAGTGTTTCTTGTCGGTATATACCTAGAAATGGTACATATGCTAGATCAAAGGTACAGTGATACTCATCAGTGTGAAATATTCACTACTGCTCTCCAAATGGTTATACCAATCCCACATCTACCTGCAAGGGATTTTACTAAGAGTAAAATTTTCATTGTAATATTAAATATTCCTCATCACTGATGAGAGTCAGCATCTTTAATTGGCATTTGTGTCTCCTCTTTAGTGTAATGTCATTCATGTCTTCTCATTAAGTTAGAGGATGCATTTTTCTATTTTGGGTAGTTACCATGAGTCAGTTGTATATACTTACAATATTTTCTTTTAGTTTGTGGCTTGTCTTATTTTTTAATGATTATCAAAATAATCTTTTGATAAGCAGAAGTTCACAAATATTTATCAATCTTTGTTCTCAAATAGAAACATTTAGGTCTTATTTAAGAAATCCTTCCTGGGCCTCCCTGGTGGCACAGCAGTTGAGCTCTGGGTTGCGAACCTGCCCGCAGCCTCTGCAGCGCCGGTTCGATCCCCGGCTGCTCCCCGGCCACCGGAGGAAGGTCCCACATGGCGCGCAGACCTCTCCTGCCGCCCCCTTTTCCCCTCAGCAGTGTACTTCGGTCCTTCTGCCTGTTCTGCTCCCTGCTCTGACTCTGGTGAATTCTCTCACCCTCCCGCGCTTCTGACTGTACCCAGCGATTGTATAAATAAATAAAGAAAGAAAGAAAGAAAGAATAAATCTTTAAAAAAAAAAAAAGAAAAAGAAAAAAAAAAAGAAATCCTTCCTAATCCAGAGTAAGAAAGATATTCTTCTACATTTTCACATCAGAGCTTAAAATTTCACTTTTTACACTTAAATTCTTTATCTAGATTTGAGTTTTACATTTGGTATAAAACAATAATCTAATTTTATGTTTGCCACATGGAAAATCAATTATCTGAACATTAGTCAACATACAGACATTCCTTTCCCAAAGACCCATGACACCATTTCATTAAATATATCTCACTGTTCCTTATACATGGATCTATTTCTGGGATGTCTATTAGATTTATAGGTTAATTTGTCTATCCTTAGGTTGATACAACCTTATAATAATTTTTACAGATTTTTAATAATTCTTGATATCTGAGAGGGAAAGAAATCTCACCCTTCCCCCCTATTTTGTATTCTTTTTTAAAGAGTTTCTTAATTATTCTTGGCCATTTTATTCCTTATAAATTCTAGAATTTGCTTGCCAAGTTCCATGAAAAAACCTCCTGCAATTTTTATTGTAGTTGCCTATAGGAAATGAGCCTATAGATCAATTAGGGGGAAAGTGATGCCTATATAACACTGAGCCCCAAATGGCCTATCTTTTTATTTATGTAGGTATCCTTTAATATCAATAGTTGTATAATTTTCCCCACAACGGTCTAGCATTCCTTCTGTTAGATTTATTGCAAGTAGCCCATAATTTTTGTTACTATCTAAAAATGGTGTTTTTTTTAAATATGTATTTTCTTAATGATTGTTATTCATGTATAGAAATATATCTACTTTTTTATAGTGATCCTTTAGCTTACTGCTAGATTTTCTTAAGATTTTGAATGGTCTATGGGTCCTTTATTTCATTGACTATTTGATTTCTTTCTTTCAAATTCTATAGATAAAATTTTTTCCCCTTCATTGTACTGGGTAGGGCATCTAATATATTCTGTAATAGATGTGATGGGATGGTGTTATTCTTGTTTCTAAGCTTAAGTGTAATTCCTATAGTGTTTAGTGTTTTTATGAAAGAATGATGTTTGATATTACTTTTGGTAAATAATCTATCAGGTTAAGGAACTTTCCTAAGAGTTATTTTTTTCTTATCAAGAAAAGGTGTTGAATTTTATTAAATGCTTTCTCTGTGCCTATCAAGATGATACTGCTATTTTTCTCCTTTAACCTAGAAATGTAAATTACATTTATATATTTCTTCTATAACATTACTGCATATTTTTGAAATTATTTTGACAATAAATCAAAATAACTTTCTCTTATCTACAATACTTCTTTATCTACCTTGCCTTAAGGAAGTAGATCTTTTGATAGAAATGACTGAAAACACATATTAATACAAACTCCAACTGAAATGAAGAAAACTTCCCTCATGGGAGGTTCTGAACTTCCCCTCATGGAAGCTCATATCTACAATCCATAATTGATTAAAACTTTGGAAAAAAACTCAAAGCATGTAATCCTCTGAGCATTTATATCTGGTAGAAAACATGCCACCTGGGACCTACAAGCTCCCAGCAATTCAACTAATAATTCCTATACTGCTGCCCTGGCCAGTAACACTATGGAACTGAACACTTACATTATAGTGTAAGATTCTTTTTTTTATTAATTAATTTATTTTTTACATCATTCTTCATTTTTAAACAATACTCCCCCCACTCCCTCAGGTGTAGTCCCCATAGTCTAAGATTCTAAAGGCCTTAGGGAGGTCTGAACTATAGCAATTGTCATTATAATGTTGTATTTATTGGGTATAGCAAACAGCAAAACACTGTTATATCCATTCATTTTTTTAAAGATATTAATTTCCATTAAAGATTCAGTGTCATCACTGTTTTATTGTTGCTTTAATTTCTATTACCTTCCAGATGTGACTTTATTTTTTTTTTAAAGATTTATTTATTAATTGATTGATTGATTGATACATACAAGCACTGGGTACAGTCAGAAGCGCGGGAGGGTGAGAGAATTCACCAGAGCCAGAGCGGGGAGCAGAGCAGGCAGAAGGACCGAAGTACACTGCTGAGGGGAGCAGCGGGCGGGTGGCAGGAGAGGTCTGCGCACCATGTGGGACCCTCCTCCGGTGGCCGGGGAGCAGCCGGGGATCGAACCGGCACTGCAGAGGCTTCTGGCAGCTTTGCAACCCAGCGCTCAACCACTGCGCCACCGGGGAGGCCCACCAGATGTGACTTTAGATACTGGTGAAATTCTGATGAATTATAATATTACCATCACTTCCAAAATAAACATATAGCATGTTTACAGAACCCTCAAAGATCTGTCCCTAGCAACATCAACACCGCTGGCCCCATCATTTTCTTTCTGGGGTGCATCTTGCACTCTAATCACACTTGCAGTTTTAGGAGACCATGTGGTTTTGTTTATAACTCCAAGATTTTGATGTACTCTTTCCTCTGCTAAAGAGAGCCTTCTTTCTATTTTATAAAGTGAATTCCTATTTACCTTCTTACAACTCTTCATGAAACACCACCTTCTTGTTATAAGTTATTGGCTAAATTGAGTTTCCATTCCAGTGTTTCAATCCTGGACTGTAACACATGACAGGGCGCACCTGTTATTCATCTTTCTATCACCAGCACCTATCATAATGCTTAGCACATGGTCAGGGCTCATAAGATGCTTTCTTAATGACTATATTTTAATGAACATGGAATTTCAAATTAAAATGTGCAGCAAATAAGTGTTTTGGGTGTTTTTTTCTTAAATTCATATTATAGTAATCTATTTATTTTAAATGTCTCTTAATTTTCCTCATGAATTTAGAAATTTAGGCTACCATTTTTATATTAAAGCAGAGGCAAAAAAAATTGTAGATGAACAGACAGGAATGGTAAATTTTCAAATATCATCTGGTATGTTTTCATACATAAAATGCTGAAAACCATAGTCATGCACGTCACCTTAACTTCAGCATTTGAAACTCAAATTATAAAAATACAATTCTGCTTTCTAAAATTACCTCAATGATTGTTGGTTTCCCCACATTTTCAGCAGTTGGAGAGCCATATAGGACTCCATCACTATATGGTGTTCTTTGGATATATCGAAGCCAGCCAGGTCGATCTGGGTAACCCATTAAATTTGTGTTAAATGTTATGGGATCATTACTAATTTCACCTAGATGAAAAACATAGGATTAAGATACAAGATAGTTATTTTCACACATTGCTTTGGTAGTTTCAATCAAAATATTTCTGAACAAGATTTTTCTCTTACATTTGTAGCAAAATAAATACACACCAAAAAAGAAAAAAATCCATCTGGGAATTTAGATGAGGGCCTCATGAAGAAAAAATTTTCTTGATTATTTTTTGGGTTGTCTAGAACTCTGATGCAACAAAGAAAGTAGACATACAAATTTTTTTTGGAAATTTTCTTTTCTTTCCTTTTTTTGGTAACATGGGAGTGGGATAGTTCTGCCAATGAGACAACTAGTTTTCAAGGAAATCCCCTCATCATGTTTTTGTACTCATTCTCTCCAGAAGCTTTTCTTTATGAAGCTGAATGTTATAAAACTAATCTTATTTTTTTTTGGGGGGGTGGGACCCTTGCTGGTGGTCGGGGAATGAACCAGCGCTGCGGAGGCTGCGGGCAGCCTCACAACCCAGCGCTCAATCGCTGCGCCACCAGGGGAGGCCCTATAAAACCAATCTTAAGGGATACCTCAACATTATGAAAGTATCAACAAAACAAAAATTATGTAATTTTAAAAACATTAAAAGATGAGCTGCAAAATGTCACATATCTAAAGCAACTATCGTAATCAATTTATTAATAATATACAATATTAATAACATCATTTATTAGCATGGATCTGGCCCTGTGTTATGTGCCCTGTAGTCATTATTTCATCTGACTTTCAAACATACTATGAAAGAAGTGCAATTATTAGCCCTAACTCCACTAGCAGAATATGTAATATTTTCACATTAACTTCTCCACGATTATATTAAGTAGGGAAATTAGAATTTAACATTGACAGACTCCAGAAACTATGCTTTTAAAAACTCCATGTTTTCATCTCAAATGTTGGAACAGTTTTGCAAATACAGAACACATCATAAGAAAATATTATTAAACAAATGATGGAAAGATCTTTTTTCCTTGAATGCTGTTGAAAACACAGTTAACTATATATCTGTAATACATCTCAAAAATTCATCTTTGAAGGAAAAATAAATCTCCATTATATAAAGCTTTATAAAATTATCTCATGTTTTAAAAGCTTTTTTGGGATCTTTTTCAATATCATTTAATTCTCTTCTACAACATATGTATAGTTTTAAAAAAATCAGTGTACTGTGCTGGAATGCCTTAATACAGACAATCCTAATTGTATAGCTGTAATTATTTCTATGTGAATATAGGTAGGTCATTTGTCAGAAGCACAGAAATTAAGGCTGGGAAACTAGAAAAATGCTTTCTTTAAAATTCAAAAATGAATTATTTCCTTCTTAATTAAATTTCTAATTTTAAAATGAGAGCTATCCTACAACAATTAATTTATCACATAATCAGACCATTTCTAATAGTGTCAATAATATTTGATCACATATCATCTAGATAACGAACACACAGAAAGAACAGAAAGTAAAGATCAGCAAATTGACGATTTGTTTTTTCCCATCAAGAACATACCAGGTTTTGGGTAAGGTGGAAACTCCCCCTTAAAATACTCCCTTTCCAAAACATGAACAAAGAGGACACCTGCAGATGGGTATACATTCCGATCAGAGTGCACCTTTGAGAAAATAGTGTATACTGAAAATAAAGGAGACAGAGAAAAATAATGAAACATATTCTTGATAATTCAACTTTCAAAATAAAGGTTTCACTAGGCAGAATTTTCTGGGAAAACTGAAGCACATGCAAGATACTGTTAATAAGTTTGTTTTAAAGGGAAGGGACTTTAGGACAAAACATGCAACAGTCTCTTAACTTGCTGTGTTCAGAGACTTTTCAAATATAAACTAAACAAAATTAGGCACACTCAATATTTTAAATTGCTACTGCATAATGAAGACACCCATAATATCTTTTATTAGTATCTTTTTATTTAAATCGCTAGAGCAATATTTCATGAGAACTAACCAACTACATAATTGCTATTTTTTTTCTTTTTCAAAGCAAAGCATATAGTTAATTTTAGATGCCAAGAATCTACACTGTATTAGTTGTCTGCTGGACAAAGCATATAATGCCATATAATACCAAAGCATATAATACCTTGTAATACCATGAAAAATATACACAAATAAAATGCATTGGATTCTTTTTCTAAGAGTATTACCCCTCATATTCTAGAAATTATTCTAGAAATTATTCAATCCATTTTTCCTGATATTGACACTACATAATTCATGTAATATAAACTATTCTCTTATGCTATAAGAGAATATAATAACCAATAACAATTCCATAATATAATTAAGCACAAATACTTTCTTTAAGTGAAATGGGGCAGATTTCATGATTTACTAACTATTTAAGATATATAGGATATGAATATGTTAAAACGGACAAATGTGTTTGGTTAATTTTCACCTACTGTTTTTCCTCATCATCTCCACCAACATGTTACCATCATTGCACTGGTCACATTTAGAAACTCTTTTGGGTTTCTATCTTCCTCCTTGGCTACTGGCTGTAATTTTCAAAAGATAAACTCTATCAGGCCAGTTCTTTCTCTTAGTCATTGATGAATTTATAAATGTAGTAATTAACCTGAAGAACTCCAAGACTGCTTACTCCAGGTTCACAACTAACTAAAAGTTCCACATAGCAAGATTATTGACATAAGTTTTTTGGCATAAAAATAGGAACTCCCACAAAGTGTTTCTTAATCTGTGAAAACTTGTCTTTGCGCTTCCATGGATGGCTGCCAAAAACAGGGAACTGAACTAAAATATTTGGCTTGTAGCTTCATGTATCCATAGCTTTACTACTAAGAACACCACTTCAAAAGGTATATAACAGAAGGAAGGAAGTTGCAAGTTAGGTTTAAACCAGGTGTGTAGAGACTAGTTCTTTCCTACCCATTTTCCCATGGCATTTACAGCACCCTACTTTTCTCCAAGAACAATTTATGTACTCACCTGTAAAATGATCCTATTTTAAAAATGAGAAAGAATGAACCATAGCAAAACAGTGAAGATGAGAATTTCATATTTTTTCCCCCATTGGATTCCACAACATCCCATGAATGGTAGGTGCTGTGGGAAAGTGAAGAAGGAGGCAATCTGGTCCCTGCCATTCATGAAATCACCATCTGGTTAGGGAGGCCAACACCCACCTATCTAGTTGTTATTCAGATATTTAAACTGCTCTGGCAATACCTGGAAAGTGTTATGAAGCAATTAAAGTTGGAGAGATTTTAAAAAAATGTATATCAAAAAGTAGAATTCAAAATGGCTCTTAAAGTATCAGAAGGATTCTGTCAGAGACAGGAAACTTTCACAATTCAGTAGTAAAAACATGATTAAGATATAACTATGGGAAACTGTGGGATCCGTTCAGGAAGGGAAGCAGGCAGTGATGCTAGATTCTGGGGTTTATTTATGATATGGGGAGAAAAACTGGAGGCAAAGAAGAGTCAAATTTTGGAGAGTTTTGAACTCCTGCTGAGCTGCTACTTCTTTCTATACATAAAGGTGTTTAAATTTTAGATCACAACTCTACATCCAAAGTACAGGAATAGTTTGACTAATTTAAAAGACCCTCTTCTGAGTTTATCTAATTTATTCTCTTGAGATTAAAAACACCTTGAAGTTCAGCACTGAATTTCTTACCTTTGTTACTTCCTCAGCACCTAAAAGAATATCTGGCATATTCAAATAATTTATCAAAAGGACAAATATTTTCCAATACAAAGCAGGTAGCGCTAAAAACAGGTTTCACATTTGTGGACTTAAGATATATAATATTTAGTTTAAATTTCAGTTTTGCAATTTGAATTAACACCCATGTGTATAGCAGTATATGGATTACCATGCTTCTTTACATGACAACTGTAACTCTTTCTTAGTTTTTTTCTACAGTAAGGTGGTAAAAGCTTGCCTATAAAGCAAAACAGAAAGGTTGCTCAAATTAAATAATATTGAAATGATTCTATTTTCTTTATAGCCCTTGGCAGGGCCGAAACTGGAACCATAAAAGAGTACCTGCCACTCCATATTACCTCACTTCAAGGACTTGCATAGAACATCTCAATTTCTGCTTTCATAAAAAACATTTCTGGGATCTACAGAGCCAAACCACAATCTACCATAGCCCTCCTGGGCTTTAAGATGACATGCACATTTCTTTATTCATGTGTACTCAATTGCCTTTCTGCAATCTGCTGAACTACATACTCGCTGGTCAGTTACCTTGGCAACACCACAGTAGAGCCTGCTTCACTTTAAGTGTAGTATGCCATTCACTTTGGAAAAAAAACATGATACAGATGTATGACATGTTCATCATCTAGAAATGGAAAATGACTAAGCCACGATGTTTTGTTTGTGAAAATAATACTTCCTTTCTGTAGCATCATTTTAAATTATGGGCACCCACACAATATTGTAAAGAAGTGCCCTCTACCTTTACCTTTCATATTTGTTACTTGAACAACAAATAGCCTTTCAACAGACGCTATTTGGACAGTATTTACACCCTGCTTTCGTTCAAAACCAGCAAACGACACCGAGAACTGGAAGTTACAAGTTCTTGCTCTAAACGTGAGCTTCATACATAATGCTGATAGGGTAAGGCCCAACACCCACAAAGGCTGTTACTAACAGTTAACACATGTTGCACTCATACATGTCTAGGGTGCATTCACATACAGCAAGCTCGAAGCATATTTTATTTTCTTAAGAGCAAGTCTTGAAAATCAAATGTAAACAATCTTAAGAATCCACAGTCTTAAGACCCAATAAGCTCTGAAATATACATGTGTACAGAGCCATGCCAATCGAGCTGAGGTCACAGGGTCTGGCCTGTCTGTATCGCATGACTTTACAACGGTCTATGGCTGCAGATCCATTACCTCTGCAAACACGTGCCACTAGACACAAATGAAACTGGAAACCAGTGTGAGACTAAATCCGTGCAAATCCATCACCATTAATGGGAAAAACAATTAAACCAGAAGTCCAACCCACAGGGGGTGAAAACATCACCTTCAAACAGCAAGCGTAGCTGGATTTGCAAAGATTAAAAACTCCTGAAGACAGGTAGTCATAAATAACAGATTTTTTTTAAGGAAAAATTACACGTTTTTTCTATTCTTAAGAAAAGAAAAAGGGTATGTGGACACATGGACAGGGTAATTATTTCACCCTCCCTAAATACAGCTCTGATGTCTCTTATTACCATGCTACCAAAATCTGTTCACAAAACTTCTCTCCGCATTTTGATCACAAGGTAAAGAAATTACACAGTCCACTTCAACAACTGTGTATTATGTGGCTGCAGAGAGACAAAAACCAAGTAACAGACGGTGATGGCTAACTTATTTAAGTAATTTGGGACCTCATGCTAGCTAAATAGCATCCTATCTTCTTTTATTAATAGTCCATTTGAATTTTTCTCCCTAGGAGAGCAATAGTGTGACAAAAATATGAGGGTGTGCATTTGTGTGCTTATTTACAATTACTTAAAAACAAAAGCAAATTTGGTGTTTTTAGTAAATAAATTTTGAAAGGACTATGCTGGTGCATTGCTAATGAGTCTACGGCATTTAACTTCACAATTAACACACTGATTATTTTTAATGGCATGTACATGTGCACAGGCACATACACAGTGCCTTCTCTACGGAAAAGTCCAGAGAACACCTTCCAGCCCCTTTTTCTGCATCACCAAGAACAAGCACAGGGTCATGACAATAAACGAGCTGCTGAGTTTGAGATCCTGTAAATCCCAGCTAGATTTAAATCTTAATTCTGTCTCTTCTCTGAAATCTTTCAGAAGAAAGTTATATTGTCAGTATTCACATCTATGTGACCTTTATTAGATACCTCATATGTGTTTATCTCTCTCATAGTGTTATCAACAAATTAATCTCTTTAAAGACTGCATTTAAACAATCCTTTAAATGCATTTACCTGATCATTTTCTAATTTTTAAGATCTGAGAATATAGTAAAATCGCAATTTAACAGGGAAAGAAAAATTCCAGAAAGGTAAGTTTTTTAAAGTACTCAGGGTTCTGTCCTTCTTCGTGATGGCAGAAGGTCATCATGTGGCACATCAATTACTGCACTCTGCTCTATTATACAGCAATGCCCTTACAGAGCGGTTGCCTTGTCATTTACCGATCACACTGCCGCTAGCGGGTCCTAGTCTGCTAATGCTTTTTAAGGCTGTGTGTTTTATAGATTTTCTGTTTTCTCATCTGTAGATAAGTTGTCAGCTGTCATTTCTCACTGCTATCATTATGTTTCCTATAGAAGCTTTCCTATCTCTTCTAATTTGCTGCTATTAATCTACTGCAGATTTAGAAGCCACACTACCAAAGGAGGTGAAATTGCGTGTTAATATAAGAACAAATCTGTACTATCTTAACAACAGGGTTCTACTAAATGTGAAAAATAGGAGCCTGCATTTGCAGCACCTATTTCGACCACCCAAAGACCTTTTGTGGCATATTTCTTGGTTCTTAGTAGAAGCAGTATGCTTCTGAACAGATGATCTTACTATAACTAGGATGTCATTATTTAAGGAGATGACAGAGTAAACTCCAAGTATTAGATGCATGCAGAAATAAACAAATGTACCACAGAAAGTCTTATTTCAAATATTACATAAATATTACATAAATATGAACTTTCAAATCAAAGTGAATGAATTTAATGTATTGTATAATTTCTTACACATTGGATATGTGTGAAATACAGTGCATAATCTTAAAAAAGAGATCTGTTGGTTAAATGTTCTAATACTCTTAGCAATAGCTAAATCAGCCTAAGAATATTACAACATGCAGTAATTAATAACTTATTAATAAGAAATTAGTCTATTTCTAAAAGCATTCTGATTTTCTTAATGTGCCTCATTTTCAGAATTGTAAAATATAATCTATTCACTGGGAAGCATGACAAGAGTGTTTTAACTGAGTGCAAGTTAGTTATTTACGTAAGATAGTGCATATATCCCAACTATTCATAGTATTATCTTAAAAGTAAATAAAAATCTAGAAAAAAAATCTGGATAAGGATGATGAAGAAGATCCCTAAATATGCTTAGGATATAAAGAATACACCAAATAGCTAGTTCTCTGCTATAGCATTTTTTTATGGTATAGATTTTATTTTTTATTATTATTTATTTTTTACGTCATTGTTCATTTTTAAACAGTATTAGCTAACCCCCAAACCCCTCAGGTGTGGTCCCCATAGAGTTTCCTTCACCGATGCACCTGTGCACCGTCACCTCAGTCCCCTGTGCTCCTCCCTCCCTCCCTCTGATCCCTCTCCCTCCTCCTCCCCTGCAGGATGTCTCTGATTTATAATTGTCTGGTTTTGTTTTGTTGTGTTTTGTATTGTTATTATTTTTTTTACACTGATGTCTTATTTGTTCCCCGATAGTCTCCTATAAGTGAAACCATCCGATATTTTCCTTCTGACTATATATAGCTTTTAAAATAAACTTTTTCCTAAGTAACTACACATTCCAAGCCCTCAAAAATCCTATTGACAGAAGAGAAACCATCCCCTCACTATAGTTATGAACTGAAATAGTCTTTAAAAAGAAAGTAACACCAAAAAATACAATTTATTGCTAAACTTATTTTACTATATGATCATCCTGATATTAAAAATTGGTAAGTACTGGCAAGAAAAATAAGACTTGTATTATAATGTATAGTCTTAACAGCTAAAAGCTCTTTATAAAACTCAGAACCCATGTACACGTAGCACTTCAAGAAACCCCAACAATGGGAACTAATTATAAGAGATGAATCCAATGTGCTATCTCTGCATCAAGAGACTTTATTTCAGGGTTTTCAGAACCTGATATATGTATGGTTTCCCCCTTAATTTATTTTTTAACGTGTCATTTCAATAGTCAAACTGAAATTTAATTATTAAACCAGATAACTGCTATACAGTAGGATTTTAAGAGACATCAGCATCCAGTTATGTATATAAACTTTCCCCCACTTCCGAAGATTTAACGTGTTTTATCAATCCAGCTTTATAAATCTTTTTTTCTAAAGATTTATTTATTTATTAGTACAAGCACTGGGCACAATCAGAAGCACGGGAGGGTGAGAGGATTCACCAGAGCCAGAGTGGGGAACAGAACAGGCAGACTGATGAAGTACACTGCTGAGGGGAGCAGCGGGTGGCAGAAGAGGTCTGCACGCCATGTGGGACCCTCGCCTGGCGGCCGGGGATTGAACCAGCGCTGCAGAGGCTGCAGGCAGCTTTGCCGCCCAGCGCTCAACCGCTGCGCCACCAGGGGAGGTCCCAGCTTTATAAATCTTGATTTTAAGTCAAAAGCTTTTCTTAGCAGTTTGCCCTTCACCTTTGAGTTTACTCAACATCAAAGTACTGTAGGCCGTTCATCTGGCAGTGGTCAGTTACCATTTTTATTTCAGTCACAGCTAGACAGTTCCTACATTGTAGAATTCACCACAGAGAAGGGATTACATTGCCTTTTTAAACTTCAGTCTTTTAAGATATCTGTCATATTTCTTTATATGAGGTAGAAGAGAAACCACTACAACAGAAGGGAGGATTTCTTTCTCACAACCAAGTCATTCATTTTAGCCACTTATCCAAGTCATTTTTCTAACTTGGAGTTAAGTATTTTGATTTTACATATTACATGCTTTTTGTTTCTTTCTTAAATGTCAGTTAGAAAGTGGCTGCAAACCACTCGTAATTGGTCTCACACAACGCTGCAGTTGAAAAGGGTTTTAGATGTCATCCTTCCTCGGCATGCCAAAAATCTTTCTCTGTTAAAAGACAGATCTTAGCAATGCTCCCTACCTAACCTGGCCTTGGTATTCTACTCAACACAGAATTCCTGACAGATACCACCAATCGAAGTTGGCATGCATTTACTCACATGGAGAATTCAGTCCTTCAGTTTATAGATGACAAAACTGAACCCAGAGAGATTAAGCAACAGGTCCAAGCTTATAAGACTTTTAAGAAGAAGAGCCAGGACTTGAACCCAGGCAGTCATGTATTTTGTTGACCTGAAAATTTAAGGTAATATATTTGATAGCTGTACATAATATTATTACAACCCACCACAGATTATTTCTTAATAATCTCTCTTGTTTGATGATGAACCAGAATTTAAAGAGATAATGCAAGTTCATTCTATTAGTTCATCAAGTTATCTTAATTGCATAGCACAACTGGAAGAGATGAGGTGAAAAATCACAATTTCAAGAAACAAATTTGATGTTTCTTTTGTTTAAAGAAACAAACAAACCTAAAGTTCAGAAGAAGAGAGATTTCATCCTCATAGCCAGAGCTTCAAAGGGGATACTCACATCTCTGTTAAACGAGATAGGCTTTTGAAGTCCTAGAACTTTGTGATCCTTTCTTCTGACTTTACCACTTTTCAATGGCAAAGAAGAATGCACATTTTCAGTCCTAAGGGCACTTCCTGCTCCTCTCTAACCAGGGAGGAAAATAAGTTATCTAGACAGGAATTTCTCTCTTTAGCCCATGCAGCACCTTACGTCAATAAGTTAAGGAGGGGCCCAACACCATTTATTGAACAAACTTTCTTTGCTCCATTGCATATTCTTTGCTCCTTTGTCAAAGATTAGTTGACTGTAAATCTGTCGGTTTATTTCATGGATGGAGCTGGAAGGGATCATGCTCAGCGAAATAAGCCAGAAAGAAAAAGAAAAATACCGGATGGTCTCACTCATAGCAGGAATTTAGAAAACCTAATTAAGGGACCAGGAAAAAGACTAATTATAATAAAGAAAAAATCAAAATCAACAAGCAACTATAAACCAGAGATACACTACTGGGGGTGGGGGGAGGAGAGGAGGGACAAGGGTTAAAATAAGGGGGGTGGGAATTGTATGGGGACTATAACCAAAATGAAAATGCATACATTGTGCAAAAATGAAAAAAATGATGTAAAAATTATATAAAATATATATATAAAAAAAACTGAGGAGCCTCCTTTACGATGGCAGATGATATTCCAGCCAAGTTATTTGGAGTACATACTACTTCCTTCCCATGTGTTCAATTAAATATTAACATTTAACTTGAATAATTAGGAAAATAATTAAGAATTCAGGGTATGACTATCTTAACTTTCTCACTTTATTTTTTTAGGAAAAAGCAATGAAAGTTTATCAGTAAACCTAAGAAAGGAAGGAGAATTTGAAGATGTGTATCTGTGAAAAGAATATGAAAGATTAATATGAAGGCTAGTCCCTCTTTATTTAAATTATTGTGTAGGAAATTAAGTTTCTCTACCCTGCACCCTAGAAAAAAGAGAAGGGAATCCATATCTAAAATACACTTTACAATTTCTGTATCCACTTAACATGTGTCAAAGTAGAATAATGCTAAATGTGTTGATGAGACATTTCAAGTTCTTCAAAATCCTATTTACTGAGGAGATATCATTACCTTGCTAAAGTCAAGAATTGGAATATTATTTTAAAAGAAAGTTATACACACAAAATACAATTGCTAAATGTATTTTACTATATGTATGTCCTTACAGTGCTTTGGCGCTCTTGAATTGTCAAAAGAAATGACTGGGACTTATGGTAAAGAACATCTTAAAGAACAGAGTGATGGGGCCTCCCCGGTGGCGCAGCGGTTGAGCGCTGGGTTGCGAGGCTGCCCGCGGCCTCTGCGGCTCCGGTTCGATCTCCGGCTGCTCCCCGGCCACGGGAGGAGGGTCCCACGTGGTGCGCAGACCTCTCCTGCCGCCCGCTGCTCCCCTCAGCGGTGTGCTTCGGTCCTTCTGCCTGTTCTGCTCCCCGCTCTGGTGAATTCTCTCACCCTCCCGCGCTTCTGACTGTACCCAGTGCTTGTATAAATAAATAAAATAAATAAAGATAAACCTTAAAAAAAATTTAAAAAAAAAAAAAAAGAACAGAGTGATGACTATAATGTAGGATGTACAGATGTTAACTTATAAAGCTGCACACCTGAAACATCTAATGCTATAATGCAATGTACAAATACAGCATGTCCTTGCCATGTAAAATACAGTATATTTGTAATATTGTACTAGGAACAATTCTCT
This sequence comes from Talpa occidentalis, assembly GCF_014898055.3. Lineage (NCBI taxonomy): Eukaryota > Metazoa > Chordata > Mammalia > Eulipotyphla > Talpidae > Talpa > Talpa occidentalis. The sequence continues at coordinate 85,472,374 of NW_026555331.1, forward strand.
TAATACTGTTGATAAAACTCACTACTCTCTGTATAAGATACTTTGATACTATCAATTAGTCAAGGAAAGCAGGAAGGGAGAGGCAACTAAAGGAGAGAGAATGTGGCAACCTGAACTGGTTACTTCAGTAGATTTAAGATGTACTGATCATTTCTGTTTTGAGAACTACGATTATTTGCTCAGGTTCCAAAGAGAGTCAATTTGAGGTCCAACTAGGTATACGATATTTGAAGTGGAAATCAACATCCTTTGGAGAGTCTAGAAAATACTGTATTATCAAGGTCTTGGAATAGTGCATTTCACTAAAAACAATACCATAGCATATGACCCAATTGGGTTTAACATTTAGTTAGAATTGCCTTTTGGGAAAATCAAATAGGAACAGGAGGGACATTTCCAAAGAGAAGAGAGAAGTTCTAGGGATCAATATTAAAGAGAAGAAATAAGGAAAGGGACAGGATAAGTGTAATTTAGTGCAAAATGTATTTAGTCCAGAAGAGTCTTCAGGGATCTTGTGTGGAGCATCAGGAATCAAGGAAAAGTCTAAGTCCTTGGGAAATGATAGAGCAGAAATACACAGCAGATGGCAACATTGAGAGCCATCTGGGCTCAAAACTAGAAAAATTAATAAACAGAAAGAGTGGATTGCTAAAGAAGCTGAAGTCCTCGGCTTGATTAAGGAACCACACAGATAAGGGTAGTCAGGAGTGAATGTCTTAAAGGGACCACAGAAAATCCCTTGACAATAGCTAAAGGAGAAATGGGAAGAAGGACTATGCTTAGGAACAAGGGCATCTAGTGTTTTTTAAAACTTTTTTTTTTAAATGATCTTTGTATGGGAAGTTACTCTTCAAAAATTTTTTTTTCTTACAGATACTAGAAATGAAAATGCCTTAAAAATGTAAAGGTGTCTATGAGTTTCTTTCAAAAACAGTAGCAGAGAAGAGATGCTGAAAACCTTCATGCTACTGTGAAACAAATCTGGGCACAGAAGATTCCAGCTGAAGAATAATTTGGTACTAGCTGGGAAAAAATTAGTGGCCCAACTTCATGGATATATGAAGAAAATGAGGTTAAACCAGGAATCACTCTGGTAAAGTAATCAGGAGCTTTTCCTCTGGCAGTAAGACCATTTTATCACATAAAATTATTGCCCTTTTAAAAGTATTTTTTAAATTACTGTTATTTTCATAGACACTTCAGCTTCCCTAAGGTTATGGAATCACATCTACTATTCTGCTAATGCTGATGATCACATATAACCAAACTCTGTGTGTGTGTGTGTGTGTGTGTGTGTGTTTTGGGGGTGGGGATCATAAAGCCTACTAATCAAGAAATATTAAAAGTTCATGATGATAATACATATTTTGAAAACTACTCATCTTTTGGTTGACTATTAAGTCAACCAAAATATTAAATAAAGCCTTGTTCCTCCCTAATGAAATGCATTATTTCAAAGTTTCTGGTATGTCGGTAATGGACATTTACAGATAGGGAAGAAAAATTTAGAATCAATCATCAAGGGTCACGTTATCTTGCAAGTAGAACACAAGTGCCAACTAATTATTTAACAGCAAAACATCAATTGATTTTTGCAACAAAAATCACTCAAAACATCATGCACATCAGCCAAATATTTTATGACCATTTTTCTAAAAGTATATAAATGTTAAATGTATTTCTTAATGTTTTTCAATGTTATATATAAATTGTTATAATAACCACACTGGGACAATTTTTATAAGTGGCAAGCTAGTGACTAGATAAGGGGCAACGATAGGTTAAAAACATAGAAATTATTTTTAGTTAAAAAAAGGCAAAACTACAACAGAGAAAAAAATTTGGAAAATATGGATTAAGAACACAGGGGACAAGACATTTTAGAAGATTAGGAAAACAAAATTTGATTTTTTTCCAGATTGACTTATTTTTAAAAATGCACACATGAATAAAAAAGCAACAGGAATACTGGAAGCAGACATTTAACTGACTCCCAAAAAGGGATTTAGATTTACAACCTAAACTCACCATCTTTCTTCCCAGCAGCCATTTTTCTGCTGATTATAAAATTGGTGGCCTGTTTGGTCTTCCAGTTAACTGTTCCATTTATGCCATCAGCACAGCATAATAAAAAAGCTTTTCAGAATAAAACAAATGCACAAAAAATGAAATTAATGTCAAGTTAAAAATGACTATCACAGATCATCTGATATTAACTGGGATCAGATCTCTTCCAGCCTAGCTATTTGCTTAATTCCATTCCATAAATGTTTCCACCTGTCAATACAAGGAATATTTGGGGATACAAGGTGAACAAGTCATAGTTCCTGCCCCTCAAAGAACTAACATTCTAGAGAGATTGATAATTTATGTACAGAAACGCACACAATATATAATATAGTATATATAGAATGGGGAAACAGATTTTGTTCCTAAGGTAAGGAAAAGACATAAGGAGAAAGGAAGAAATTAAGGATAAGGAAAAGGAACATAAGAGATAAGACACAATAGAGAAAAAATTAGAAGGGGTGGCTCCAAGAATATACAAGTCAAGAAAATACTTCATTAATCAGAAAGCAAGGACATGTGAAAACAGCAACATTTGGCGGGGAGGGGCAAACTTAAAAGAGTTACTGTCTATAGTAAATCAGAGATGAAATGTATTCCTTTTCAAATTGAATTGTGAATAAATTTCTGAACTTAAACTAAATTATCAAGGTCCCATTCTAAACTGAAGAACATAATTCAAAATCCAGGTTATTAAAAGCCTATAAAGTAAGCAAACTAACGAAACTTGAGGTGAACATTTCACTGTTACCTGGAAGTGAAAATCAAAGGCCCTAACACCCCAAAGAAATAAATGATATATTTGGTTGGTATTCAATGTTTTAAATATGTAAACGTAAGTGTACTAATTTTACATCCACTAAAGGAGTAATCTAATGAATGAGTCACCTAATAATGTCCTTTTATATCTAGATGAAAAACATAGCAGTCCTTTCCTAAATCATTTAAACAATATCAGAGTGTTAATAGTCTCTTGTGGTAAAATACCCCAATCCCCAGGGTTCCCTAACTGCTGGGCTTCAAAGGCAACACACATATTATAATCATCTTGGAAATTCTCTAGATATATCTATTTCCACATACCCCCAAAAAACACCATGATAAAAAACTTTCAAAACACATGTTTAAAATTCCACAATGGAGAGTCCAGGTAGGTGGGTTACCTAATTTCATCATACTGACATATGAACTCAGGAAAACTGAGGGAAGCACTATAGAGGCTAAGGGTTACAGCATTTTCAACTGAGTCACATCATACGGGCCAAACGAAGGGCTAAGCTTAGAACTAAAAACCTTGTCCACTCCCAGCTCTAACTGTCCCCCAGCTGCAGATAATCTGCAAGAACATGTAAGTCACTGATGGACAATGGGACAGCCCAAGCTTGAAAGGCAGGTGACCAAATTCTTCTCTACAGCTTTTCACAGAACAATGTATGTATGTGGACCTGAGAAGCAACATTTATATAGATTAAAATCCCTCACGTTGCCTAGTCATGAGCAAAGAGATGTCAAGCATATTGTCTAGTTCAGTCCTTATGAACCAAGTAATCTATTAACACGCCTGAAGATCATAGAGGCTTGACCTTAAAACTGGTGAGAATCCTGCAGGGAAGCAGATGCTCTTGAGAATGCACCATTTCTCTAAGAACTGAGGAGGTAGATGAAGAAAGAATGTCTTGAGTGCCCGTATGTCCTTTTCTCTACTCTAGTCCAGTGGTTCTCAAAGTATGTTGTGCATGAGAATTATTCAGAGTTATAGATATGTGCGGGCGATTCAAAGGATTTATTACTATGATACCTGTCTATGAGATTTTTTGTCTTACATTCGTAAGATTCATGTCATTGCACATTCTTACCAGGTGAACCAATATCTCATTGCTCACACTTTCCAGGTCCTGTATCAGGGTAGCCTGATACAGGATTCAAAACAATTGTGACTTGGTGCCCTCCACTGTTAAAAAATAAAGGCAGGATAAAGTTGTTTAAACATGCTCTGCAGATAGCGCTCTATTTTAAAGGTAGTTTTGGTTTGAGCGCGTTTGGTTTTTTTTTTTAAAGTCCATATTGACCCATCCAAAGTCCGATTTTGACAATAGAAGGTACAGTAAATTTAAACAAATAGACAACTTTTTATGGCTGTGCTCACCAGACAATGTCAGAAAGGGCAAGGCTGTTGTGCGATGGCTGGCATGGCTGCTTTAACATTTAAGCCCCACACCTTGAGGGAGAAATCTCAGTAACATGGAAGTAACTATTTGTTTTTAATTGGGTGTCCAAGATCATGGATCCACTGAACTTCCTGTATAGAAAATGACGGTGGTCCAGTTCAGAGTACTCATTGAAAACAGCTAGCAATTTAAAGTCTGATTTTCATTAGAAAAGAACCAAAGCATTTTTCTTTCTACGAGAAAAAATGTCCTTAGTTAGGATGGGAAAATACGTTTCAATATTTTTTATATATTCACTTGATATATAACTTTTCAAGATCAAATTTAACATGCTAAATAAATAAAAAGGGTCAAACTGTAGAGACTGCTTTCAAAGATAATGGACCTTTCTCAGAAATCTTGAAAGAAAGAGAACTCTGTGTGCTCCCCGGGCTCATGATAATCTATGTTACAATTGTACCTGTATATAAGTTTTGCTCTAATTTGTACACACAAAGAATAACATGGATAGTGCATTTATACTGCCCAAACTAAGAAGACTTTCATAAAATAGCTAGCATAACAGTGCACAATTGAACCAATTCCTCTACGCTCCCCCTTGCAATTCCAAACTTATCAAGGCCTGAATTAATCCAAAGGTGGCTGACATGCCCTTGAATTCCCTAGGAACTATACAACACTAAAAGTTTGTCTTAAGATTCCATGATTCATTCTGAGTCTTGTAGCAGCCCGACTGCATTTCATCTGGCCTGGAGCAAGCACTCTCTGAAGAGACATTACTCTTTCCAAACCTGAATCATTTGCTGACTGGAGAAGGAGGGGTTCGCTATTTAATAAAAGCAATTGAAGAGCTGTGAATAGTGACTGATTGCTGATGAGCTAATCACAATGTCAAGAGACAGAAATAATAAATAATAAGTTATTCCAACACCTCTGTCCAAGGAAGTAAACAGCAGGACACAGCAAATGAAATTTAATCTGATTAACACACTCACTTTACAACCCAACCATCTTTCTCTGTCCACTGTTTCATCGGTCCCTCTTCCTATTTTACTCAAAAGGGACACAGACTTTGTTTTCCTAAACTGACATACAGCACCCACCCCTGTATCTCTCTCTCCCCTTCTCTCGCTACTCGTCATATCACTTTGCCATCCCCTTACCCTTTACAATTTCTTCCCTTCCTTTTGACAATTCATAATACTTTTTTTTAAAAAACTGCCTCATATTTAAATATTGCTTTCGTATTTCTCTAAAACTGTTAGTTATATTCTCAGTGGCTACCATGCTTTTGAGTGTTATGTACTAGGCACAACTAAAGATTTTAGACATATTAACTAAAGTAATTCTTACAGAAATAACATGAAGTACTATTATTGGTTCTAGTTTGCAATAAAGATATCAAATCTTAGTAAATGATGTAGCTTACACCAGTACACATGTTTAATAACTGGCAGATTTGAATCTGAATCTCTCTCATGGCTAACTGCAAAGTCTATGTCACAACCCTGTACGATTAAATGGGAAAGCAGTTTGTAAACTTATACATATTCTTATATTGCTTGCCATATTATTATACTAGTAGTAGTAGTAGTAGTGTTATCATCAAAGTATATTCTTTCTCAGAAAAAAAAAAGTTTCCCTCATGGTTTCTGGATTAGAAAAACTCAGGATGAGGTTAATGTTAATTAACCCATAGATGTTAATCCCATGCATTATATGTATGTACACACATACACACACACACACATACACACACACATCACCAAAAAGAAAGTTAAAGGGTTGGAACCTACAGAGAAAACACAGTTTTGCTGAGGAGGGCTATTACTCCGGCAAAAAAGGGAATCAGGAAATGATATTCCTAAGAGAAGTGTAAACATGAAACTTTTAACCAAGAATGCCAGAATAATAAGTCTCTCAGTCTGGTAGGGCAGAGGATAATTATTTAATAAAATTAAAATGTGTAATAAAAATTATTAGAATTTTATCACTTTAGCACAGCTAGAGAATGCATTACACTTCAGAATGAAATAAAATTGGAGTACAGAAAGGAAATGTTAAATGCCGAAGTCTCTGGAAACAAAATATAGTTCAAATTATAGTTTTTGTCCATCGTGCTAGTTATTCAATAGTTCTACACCTCAGTTTCTTCATCCTGGAGAGTACAATATTGCCCACTTCATAGGCACAACAGGAGTATTAAATGAGCTGAAATAGTTAAATTCTTTATAAGATTGCTTAGCACACAACAGTGTTCTCAAAATATGGGCTATTATCATTTAACCTTCAACTAACATGAAGGCATTTTTAAATTTCTGTGAATGTGACTTAAAAATATAGATATACATATGTTCAAAAAAAATTGTTGGCACTACAGTTTGTACCCCAGAATATGGCATTCTTGTATTGTTTGTCAGGATCATGAGACACATGGAAAACGATAATATTCCTACGGCAGCGTGGAGTAAACGCTGGAGGTTGCTCAGGAACAGAAGCAAGAGCCCAGGAGCTGTGACCATGTCAAACACCAGGTTGCCTCCTGGTGGGGTAAAAAAATGTCATCTTTGTATAAGTCTTCATTCCCAGCGCTGCACCAAGGCACACAGAAAACTGCAGTTTAACCCTTTTGAGGAAAGTCAGATGTAATAAGAAACAAGTTATATTGACATACTCTCTGACTGCCATAAACTCTTAGTTATTTCATCTAAGGAAATAAAACAACAAAAGCAAAAATGACAAGCACCCAAGGTTCAACTCTGCATCATGCATGTCAAAATTAGGGTGGAGGGAGATTAAATGCCCAACAGAAAAAAAAGCGGTGTTTTGCTCCTTTGCTTAAATAGCCTGACCAAGGCACACACTGGGAAGATAAATTTTGTTTTCCACTTCCTGGAAACGGTACTATCCTGTTTTTGTTTTTCACTATCTGTGTTCTATTTCAGAAATACTGCATGAAAAAAGCAGCACCCGAGGAACCCTTAACAAAAAGGATGTGTAACACACGTAGCAGTTACATGCATAATTACAACTCATCTGCAAAATGTTGGACTGTTTTGAAATTATTAAAATTAGTGAAGGAGAAAACACAAAATAGTAAGTAGACTGTGTGAAATCTAGTGTAAAAGTGCAATCTAGTGGGAAACAGAGCAAAGTGTGTTACTGGATTAGGGAAGCAAAACTACAGGAAAATAGTTCTGCTCAAAATAAAAAATAAAATGATGCCTATAAGATCTTTCTAAGTAACCTATGAAATAGAAATATTCTCTTCGAGTACTGTGTGTTTACTTAAATTGCCATTAACTTTCTCTGTTAGAGAAGGTATACATTCTCATTGTAATATATTTAAGTAATGTTTAACCAGGAGGGTAGAAAATATGAAAGTTCCCTCTAATGTATCTATGGTCATCCCTGCAAAACCTCTGCCTAGGATGTTATTCATTCCTAAGAGTCTTCGTATCTTTGCATGTTCTATGCATACGCAAATATATGTGTCACATGTACATAAAAACATACATGTTGTTTTTTTACCTAATTTGAACACACTGTATATTTTTCATTTCGAGTATAGCTTGAACATATCTACCTGATAACATATTTTAAGGTTGCTTAGCTTCATGCTCTGTGGCTTGTTCATAATCCATTGCCACCTCAAACTCAGCCTCCCCAAAAATAAGTCTATATCTTTCCTTTAAAATCTTCCAGCAATCGTTATCCTGTGAATGGTACCAACACCAAGCCTCAAGAATATGGCCAGAAGTCATCTTTGATATTTCCTCCTTCCAATCTGTACTCCAAAATCAATCCACTATTTACTCCTATAGACTCTGACCCCTCTTATCTTTATCTTCCCATTACCACCCCTGTCCAGGAGGTCATCTCTAGCCTAAATCACTAATGCAGACCTTCTAACTGATCTGAGGCAATCTATTCTGACCCCTCGAATCCTTTCTTCACAAAGCAGCCAAATTGCTCTTTTTGAAATGCAAATCTAATCATGTCCTGGTTTAACTCCTCCAGTGACTTCCCGTAAGTTTCAGGATAAAGATTGTGCTCTTTAAAGCAGTGTAACAGGTGCTACAGATTTGCTCCCTGCCTCCAGCCTAGTCTTTCATTTAGTGCTCCTTCACTCTAGGCTCCAACCTTACTTGACTCCTTCCAGTATGTTCTATTTTCCAGGCTCAACCTGCCCTAGGGCCTCCACAGAGCTCTTTCTTTCACTTCAAATATAACTTTCCTTTTTACCTCAGTAACATTTACTCATCCTTCAGATTTGAGTACTTCCTCAGAAAAGCCTTCCTTAAGCCCCTTGTCTGGCCAAATTCCTTACTTAGAAATTATGTAGTGCCTGTAGCACTTATCATAGTTCTAAGTGCACATTTGTATGTGTGGTTATTTGATAAATCCTTATTAATTGGGATCACGCATTCCTAAGCATCTACCAGGGAGTCTTCAAAGCTAGCCGATAACCCCAAAGTAAGTCAAATCAATAAATAAAAGAATTATTAGTAAAGCTAACCAATATTTTCTCTAGCTTTTCATTATTACCATCAACACCACAATGAAAATCCTCATACTTTTATCTTTCAGCATTTTCATAACTGTTATCTGTGAGCTAAACTTCCACAAGTAAAACAACTAGACAAAAAAAAATACATTTCAAATTTTGATAAGCATATCAAAAAGCAACCTGCACTGCTTCTAATTCTGCAGCGCTAAAATCAACTCTATAACTATAAAAAAATGAAAACTGTTAAAGGTGCTACATCGATTAACTCTGATTTCATAGAAGAGAAAAGCCAATGTCATTTTACCGCACAGCAAGAAACACCAATTTGCTAAGGAGGAAAGAACAAAAAACCTTGGGCCTAATTTTTTCCTTTTCTCTTCCATTCCAAGGTAAAAGATCAACTTTATTTCTATGCCTATTGCTAAAGAAACTGGGGAGTAAAATATGTTACTTAACTGCAATAGGAAAATTAACTGTGATCTCTTCTTTCAAATTCGCAATGAGCTCCAAATCTCCATGATAATCAAAGTAGTGACCAGATGAATTGAGTAAAAAGCTAAAGAATGGGGGAAGAATTTACAGCGGAGCTGCCTAACTCCTAAATATTTTCCAAAGGAGCGCTTCACTTGTCAGAAAAGCAAGCCTGCCTTCTGTGTTACAACAGATACAGCGATTTCCCATGGTAAAGAATGCAGAAGAGCTATTCTAAAAATCTGATCACTCCAAGGCAATTATGTAGAAATTGAGATGTGCAAAAGATGAGTGATTTTAAGGAATAAAATACGTTTAAACCACTATTATAAAATATTTAATAGAAATTCCAGGAACACACAAAAATTAAAATTCTACCAAAGTGACCCAAGAAGAAAACAGCAGTTTACCTTTAATTATATTAATCTTTTCAAGATTATAACATTTGATTATCATGTCAGCAACTCGGGTTTTGAGGCTGCCTATTATTTCCCAAGACAACTTCTTTACATTTTAAAATGTAAACATTGGGGATCATTTATGTAGCCCAGAAGCAGGAGCAAGCATTTGCATTCAAGGAATTGCAAGTAGATGCTTGCCGATCAGGTGAGCGAGCAATGACAAGCCAGAAGCTCATCTTTGAGCGTTTCTCTCTCGGAAATATGAGCTCAGCCCAGGAACGCCTGTGGCTTCTTCAACAACTGGGACGCAAGCCATGAAAACTTGCCCTGTATATTATTACAATCCCACAAAAGTGCACGGCATCCTTCATAAGAGAAAACAGAGGAAACTCGTTCAACATTAAAAACATACTTCACACGGAGTGAGAGTGAGTGTTTCTGACCTAGCGATGTGAGAGGAGGAGGAAGTTCTGGGCGTAGGGGGCAGAGGCAAACATGAAAGGAGGAAAAAGTTGGTTAGAAAAGATGACTGAAGAACATTCTCTCCTTGCTTCACATCTCTCATCAGAGTCCCCCCCTTATTTTATAAGGCTCCAGAGTATAAAAATAGTTTCTTAGGAGTCAGATGCATTCCAGGTTAGCTTTCACTCACTCCTCTGAAGTCCCATGTATATGTTCCCAAATTAATTTTGAGCAGTCACATCCTCAAAGTTAGATGTGGCATTCAAAATAAACTACAAATATTCAGATGGAGGGGAAAGAAAAATCTGCACGGAGACATTCTTGAGACACTGAGAATGTGTTCCTGAAGCAATCAGAAACTAGGCTAAAAGAGCACCAGGTCAGAAGCTGAAAGACTTCATTTTTCTATTGCAAGCTAAAAATTGTGACTGTAAGCACAACAAGAAAATATAAAATGGGGGGGGGGACAGTACAGATGGGAGAAGAACTGCCTCACGTTTCCCCATGGGGAAGAGGCAGCTGTCAAGGGCTGAGCTGTCCTGGGCCAACAGCCAGCAGTGCCCGCTCCCACTTCACCCTAGGCTCCCCCACACAGCCAGCCACTCTACCCTAGAAGCCTGCTCCCAGGTAGCAAGAAACACCAGGACACCAGGAATAACTCAAAGCAGTGAGTTAAAGTCAAGACACTGCAGGAAAAAAAAAATTAAATCTTCTATTTTCTTCCAGATTTTCTTGTTTGAAATGGAATGTGAAGAGGGGCAAGAATGCCTTAAATTGTTCTGTTGCAACTACTTTGAGAAATCAACTTGCAACACACAGAACTATTCTTTTAAGACAGTTTATCAGGAAAAAATGTTTTTATTACAAAGCTTTGTTGTCCCACGTTAAAAGATTACCATGGCCTTCAAACTAAATATTCATTGCATCACAAGAAAGTATTTCTGATATTTGAAATGAAGAGAAGAAGTAAAGATATTAAGTTGATTCCCTTGTTGAGCTGTACTGTTAGAAAGGTTTCGAGTTGAAATCCATCTCTACCTTTCACCCACTGATGGCAGTTCTGCTTTCTGAAGCAAACAGAAGAGTTTATGTCTACTTTTCCTCTTCAAGCTAAACATTTCCAGACCCTTTGAGGATACCTCCTATGACAAGATTGCCAGACCTCACACCATCCCCACGGACTGCTCTGGAAGTTGTCTAATTTGTCAAAGTTTCTCTTTAAATGTGACAGCCAGAAATGGACACAATACTACAGATGTGGTTAATTAGAGCAGGGTACTATTAATTTTTGTGATATATGGACACTCTACTATTATCAGAATCTAAACTTGATTTTTTTTTTTTTGCAACCATATCAGGTTGCTGGTTCATATTAATCTTTTCCCTCAAACACTGCCACCATACCAAGTCACTTCCTTCTCTACACACCAGTGAATTGTGATGCATTTACCGCTATAAAATGTTATTAGTTTCAGCATAACACTGCAGCTATATAAACCATGTTAACTCTGAATTCTATACATTTGTAGCCGTGTCCCTTTTTAAGTCATCCATAGACTTTAAAGCAAGCATCCAAATCTCGATCCGAATCATTCATATAGATATTGAAGAAAACACAACCCAAGGTAAAGGTTTGTGATCTTCATCAGGCACCAATCCTGGTCCCAAACACCTGGCCGGTGCTGGTGCAGCCTGCCTCACGCTCACAAAGCAATCTTGCTAATTAGTCTACACACCATCTCACACAGAAAAGCACCCTGCAGCCCTGACAAATGCTTTGCTAAAGATTCATTTACCCCTCAAAATAAAACATTAAAAAACCTGCACATATTAAAACAATAGCATGTAAAAAATACATGTGTATACGGAACAAAGACTAGAAGGAAAGATGCATCCATGGAAATGTTTGTTCTTGTGTTAGTCTATGGAGATTGTGTTTTTATTTGATACTGTCTGTACTATAGTTACATTGTTGAAAATTTTTAAGACACTGGCATTTTGTTTAGAGTATTTTGCTTGAAAACAGTTTATGTGAAACAGTTTTAACAGCACTGAGACTCCATCTGATCCCACTAACCTAAGAACCTCAATCAGAAACATAGTCTTTTGAAAAGACTTGTTGATTCTTAGAAACACCAACAGCTCCTTTTTATGAAATCTGCATTACTGTATCAGGTCTAACATTTCTGGAAATCAGGGAGACCTCAGTCTAGAGAACAGGATCCTGAGTTTAGAAAAAGTCTGAATGAATTTTGCACATGTGTTTATCTGTCTGTCTGTGCATATCTGTCTGTCCTTTTGGATCCCATCTCTGCTGGAGAGGTTGGAATGGATGGGGAGAAAAGCATCACATTAATATTCCTGTGAAGCTCTGCATTAAAACAGAAGTCCAGTCCAAGAATGTCTAATGGACATATATACCCACATCATCTATATACCTAGGATCCTTTTCTGCATTAAGTGTAAGAAATAAGATTAGCAATAGAATTTGCAGTATGGGTTTTAGAACAGAGGTAAGGATGAGGTTTAAGCAAAGGGGTCAAATAGAGTAAGTGCAGACAGTAAAAAAGAAATAACATGGTTTGCTATTTTGGAGAATATGTGACTTAGAAATACTGCACTTAGAATGCCGAACAATCTAAAATACCTGATTGAGAATTTCTTTTAACTTGTCAGGATTTCCTCACTGCTTCAGCATTTTGTTTAAAGCGTGATTTCACTAGTGGAAAACCAGTATTAGAAAATGGATACATGCGATCTGGATCTCTTTAAGATTATCCCTTTCCAGTTTCCTCTGCTGCTGTCCCTTGCTATTTTCTATGTGTGAGGAAAAAAGTGAAAATTCCACTTTGCTTAGAAATACAATTTGCACACCATACTGGAAATTAAGCTAAACAGATGATGTTGATCAACAGTTTTTAGAATTATAGCAAACTGTTTAAAAATGAATAAAATGATCAAATACTAAGTCAAGTTACTATTTATTTGACAATTGAAAATTTTACTTTGCTCAAAAATAAATTTCCCCTACCATACTAAAAGTTAAACCAAACGGATGGGTAAATTAGCAGAGTCAGAGAGCCATAGCAAGCTATCATTAAAAATAGATAAAATGTCTAATGAGAAAATCCAGTTGTTATTTGATAACTAAATATCTTACTTTACTTAGAAATAATTTCTCCTTCCATACCAGAAGGCAAATACAGGTGGTAAATAAGTAAGTTAAGAGATCCACGGGAAATTGTTCTTAAAAATGGATTAAAATATCCAACTAGAAAGTCCAGTTATTATTTGGCAAGTGAAAAATCCACTTTGTTTTGAAGTACAATTTTCCCATCACTCTAAAAATTAAGTTAAATACATGAAGTACTCAGATTCAGAGCATACAGAGCAAACTGTCATAAAACAGGTAAAATGTCCAAATAGAAAGTCTAGTTACTATTTAACAAGTGAAAATCCCACTTTGCTTTAAAAGACAATTTTCCCACCACATCAACAGCTTCATAGAGCTATGGCAGATTCTTACAAAAATGATTAAAATGTTTAAATATAATGCCTACTTATTACTTGACAAATATATATATAATGCACATTTGTACTTTTTTGCTTTGCATAGAATTTTGTTCAAAATGGCTAAAAAATAGTTAACACTGGGAATAAGTATCTGAGAAAAACCCACAATTTAAAATGTAAATTTTACATTTATTTATAAACACTAAATATCAAAAAAGTGTTTTAAATCCTTGTCTATTAAATTTTGGGGTGGTCTGCAATGTTCTGTGGTTTTAACACAAAAATGTTATATGTAGCTTTATTTGTAATACTGTTTTTGCTGTTTTAGATAAAAATTTTTATCTAAGCTACTCACCTATTCCTCCCCCCCTTAGGAGATATGTTTTTGAGATAAGTGAAAATTTTTTCATGTGTTGGAATAAAAAACACATGGAACTATACAAAAACCATAAGTAATTATGTATTAGAATAGAAATATTAGAAGAAATTCTCAGTTCTCTGGTTTAAATATGTACTAAGATTGTTCATTTAAATTTTTAATTAGAAAAAGTCACTGATTGTATATCCTTTAAGGGAAAAAAATGCAAACAATGTTATTTAACTTTTCCTAGGAAGGAAATTAATTTGAACCCATTTTTATTTTCCAGAATTTATAAACATGCAACTCTAAGAAAAATATATAATTACTAGGTATATTTATATGCATGAAGCAGTTCTAGAAAAGAAAACTCCAGAAGGTTTACTGGAGTCATCTTGGAATGAATTGTTACAGGTGGTCTTGATTTTCTTCATTTTTTTCAGCTTTGTCAAGTTTTTTCCCTAAATTTGTACAAAAATTTTGGATTGCTACTATAAAAGTAACACTTATTTACAAAAAAAAAAATTCTGATTAACATTTTGAAATAAAACAAACTTGTTCACAGTTGCAAAGTCTTGGGATAGATATTTAAACTTGAATTTTCCATCTATACTGGTCTTCAATCTCATTTTTTAGAAAAGGAATGTCAATCAGTAACAAATAGGTAATTTCTCAGAATGAAAAAAAAAAAAAAGATGCTAAGAATTTGACAGACTGGCCATTACCAGAACAAACATAAATTTTAAAACTCTTCTATCTTGCAGAAAAGGTGAACATCCGAAAGATTAGAAGATACTTTTAAAAAGTGACATTGTGTTCACCCAACTTCCTAGAAAAACATCTTTCACTGTTGGAAATCTGCACTTGATTCATATTTCTGATGGTCAACATCTTATTTCTGATTAAAAAAAGAGTAAATATAGTTTTGCTTATTCCTAGAAAGGCTTGCTTTAAAATGCAATCCCTGACACCCTGTCATCTACAACAGGTTAAATTCTTATTTCTCCTTTAATTATAAAATCATCTCCAGCAATGTTACTAAATATGCTCAACTTTAACCTTCAAATACTAATGTGTTTCGTCCATGTTTCAGGAACCTCATTCAGCTGTAGGCAATTTGGTTTTCCATTTATTCCCAAACTTCTTTTACTTTTACTTCTTTTATCAACAGATTGTCAGTTTTCTCAGCGCCTAATAATTGAGAGCTCAAACTAAATTCGTGTTAAGGGTTTTGGGGTGTTTTTTATTTTTTTTTTAAGCAGCCTTCCTCATCCGTATTTTAGAGTCTTGCAACTCATTGCTAATGTCTGTAACCTAAAACACACACAAATATTTGTGGCTGAATCTCGACAACACGTTAAAAAGATTAAACGTGCGGTTACCTTGACTAAAAGTACTCGTTCACCCTACATGATTTAGAATAAGGTAAAGCGTTGCAGGGAGAGCTAGATGTCTGCATAAACCTTCTAATCACCACCAAAAAGCCATAGCTGGGAGCCTCCGCAGCCCACCAAGCTCATGGGAGGCATCCACAGCTGCTTTTGATTATTTTGCTTTCTCGAAATATTGCTCTGGTGGGTCAAACGGTGCTGTTTGCAGCGTCTCTGGCACCCGGCCGGAGGAAACCTTGACCTGAACGCCCTGTTTAGCTCCTAGCATTTAATGATTCTGCTTCCCTTCTCCTTAAAATGTAAGAAAAACGGGTTTTTCGCTGCCCAGAAATGCCCTGAAGAATAGGGGGGAGATAGGGGTTTGAAGCGCACATTTTATTTTTCTCCCCCATAGGATTCCAGGAAAGGAGAAAAGACATGTTTGTGTTGAACGGACGTAGCTCGACGCCCTTTTCCTAAGGTTCCATGGACCACAGAGCCCCAATCTTAGGGTAACAGCACCCCCCCCAACAAATAGGTTTTGACCCCCTCGCTTTTTGCAGCAGGAACCGCGGCTGAGAGGGTGTGTGTGTGTGGGGTGGGGGGGGGGGGTTGGATTGGAAAAAACTGGAGATGGAATTTCTGCGCGCTCTGGGCAGGGAGGGGCCGCGGGGGCGCGGAGAAAAAAGGCCAGGGGTCAAGCCTGGACCGCACCGAACCGGGGAAGTGAGGTGCTGGGTGTCCTGGAGGAGGGGTACAACGAGGACGAGGCTGGCAAGTGGGGCTCACGCCCAGAAAATGTGCCCAACTACCCAAAATCCGGAGGGGGGGATGGGGAGGCGACGGCCTGTTGGCCCCAGGACCTCCCGTCGCGCGAAGGCCACTAACCTGTCAGCCAGAAGGTGCCAGTGGTCGCGGGGCTCATCCTGCGTGTCCCCCGACCCCGTCCCGTCCAAGCACAAGGGTGTCCCAGCTCCCACCACCGGGGCAATTGCATTCTTGGCCTGACTAGGCCGGCAGTCCTCGATTCTCCCTCCCCTCCCTTTCTTCTTTCCTCCCAGCTTGGCCAGTTCAGCATCAGCATCCTGCACCCCCTCCTTAATCCCGTACTCCCTCTAGCGGCGGGCCGGGGCAGCGGAGCCCGCGCCCCCACCCCCTTCCCCCATCCCCCCTCCCCGGCTCCCCCCTCCGCCCCCCTAACCCGCGGAGCACGCTGGGATTTGGCGCCCCCCTCCTCTGTTCAGCCTATATAAGGCTCCCGGTCGGCGCTCCGGGTACACGCGCTTCAACTTCGGTTGGTGTGTGTCGAAGAAACCTGACTGAGCCCTCGGGAGAGCAGCGGAGAGGGTCCACCGAGCCTCGCGAAAGGTCCGCTGAGCGGGCTCGCGTCCGGAGCCACTCCGGGCTGCGAAGCACCCAGCGGAACCCACGCCTGGCGCAGGTGTGGGACCCCCGTCCTTCCTGTCTTCGCAGAGGAGTCCTCGCGTGGTGAGTATGCGGTGAGGATGTTTTTCTTCTTAAGATTACATTCATTCCCCCTCCTTATTGGGGTCCGCGGGAGATGGGAGTAGTGCCCCCGAATCTCTCTCTACGCAAACCTTGTCACGCCTTCACTGGCTGTCCCCCAAAACAGAGTGGAGAAACCCAGCCTTCAGGGCTTTGATTTCCAAGACCCAAGTCTAGAGAGACGGGCTGTAGACAGACATGAGCTGCGGACAGACATGAGCTGCAGACGGACATGAGCTACAGACCGACTTGCAATTTGCTCTTCAAACGAGCTATAAAGTGCTATGCGCTGCAAACTAATTGGCGCTTCATTGCGCTACAAACGGATAACGCTTCAAACGAGCTATGAACTGGTGGGTGCTTCAGCGAGCTAGGAACTAATAAGCGCTTCATATGCGCTACAAGCTGATGTGCTCTTCAAATGCGCTGCAAACTAATGGGCGCTTCAATGCGCTATACATTGATGGGTGCTTCGATGCGCTACAAACTGATGGGCGCTTGAGCTGCGCTACAAACCAGTTTGAGCTGCAGCTCTATATGAACTGCAGACCGATCACTGATTTGCGCTCTAAATGAGCTGCAAAATCTGAGCTGCAGAAGATGAATGCTACAAAAATGCGTATGAATAGCACTACAGCAGCGCTTCATTGCGCTACCAGGCACAGGAACTGCAGAGGTACATGAGCTGCAGACCAATTTATCTCTAAAATGCGCTACAAAGTAATAACAGCTGCAGAGGTAC
The DNA here is from genome assembly GCF_014898055.3 of Talpa occidentalis. Taxonomy (NCBI): domain Eukaryota; kingdom Metazoa; phylum Chordata; class Mammalia; order Eulipotyphla; family Talpidae; genus Talpa; species Talpa occidentalis. Next base: position 85,489,942 of record NW_026555331.1, read on the forward strand.
ATAAACTGCACTGTTTTGCACTACAAATAAACCAACTATAGAGAAACAAGAGCTGCAGAGTAAGATTACTCTGTCTTTTTAGAGGGAGACCCCACCCTTTGTCTCTAACACACCTTTTGGAATGGCTCCCACTATGTTTTTCTGCAGGACGGTTCTCTGCATGATGGTGCTGTTAGACAAAATGGAGCCCCGGGCAAAAATTAGTGTTTAACATTCTACCCACACCATTCCTGCTATTGCAGTAGAGTGGAGGGGCGCTGATTTTAGTGTAAAGAGGATTTTTTGGCATTGGCAGAACTGCTGCCTTCCTAGTTGCGCTTGATTGAGTGGCAGTGTAGTTGTAGTGGTGGCGCGAATTGGAATCCAGCAACAGTTTGTGGAAGCTGTTGGTTTGCCTTGTATGGGGGTGGGGGGGAGATTGGATCTGGAGGTGATTGCTCTTGTTGCACGAAATGAATCTGCTGTTGGAGACGGGGGAGGGGTTTGGGGAGGGGGGATCGTGGGAGAGGCTTGCAGCCAGTCTCAGACCTGCCCCGCCCATTCTAGCGCGCCCTCTCTGCAGTATCTGCTGAGAGCCGCTTAGCGCCTCCCCGCGCCTACTCAGAGCGCGCCTCCTCGGCCCCGCGCCTCCTCCGAGCGCGCCTTCTAGACCCCGCCTCCCAGACCCCGCCTCCTCTAAGGGGGCCCCCCGACCCCCACCTCTCCCAGACCCCGCCTCTTCTGAGGCTGCTCACCCAGACCCTCACCTCTCCCCAGCCAGCCTCCTCTGAGGTGGCTAGCCCAGACCCCCACTTCTCCCCAACCCCGCCTCTCCTGAGGTGGCTGGTCCAGACCCCGCCTCACCAAAGCTTGGCCCCTCCCTGAGCCCGCCTCTCCTGAGGTGGCTGGTCCAGACCCCCACTTCTCCCCAACCCCGCCTCCTCTGAGGTGGCTGGTCCAGACCCCGCCTCACCAAAGCTTGGCCCCTCCCTGAGCCCGCCTCTCCTGAGGTGGCTGGTCCAGACCCCCACTTCTCCCCAACCCCGCCTCCTCTGAGGTGGCTGGTCCAGAACCCGCCTCACCAAAGCTTGGCCCCTCCCTGAGCCCGCCTCTCCTGAAGTGGCTGGTCCAGACCCCCACTTCTCCCCAACCCCGCCTCCTCTGAGGTGGCTGGTCCAGACCCCGCCTCACCAAAGCTTGGCCCCTCCCTGAGCCCGCCTCTCCTGAAGTGGCTGGTCCAGACCCCGCCTCACCAAAGCCTGGCCCCTCCCTGAGCCCGCCTCCTCTGAGGTGGCTCGTGGCCCCGCCTCCCCCAGAGCCTGCCTGCGCCTGCGCAGTGTGGGCCTCCCCCCCCCTTCGGCCCAGCTCCTCTGCGCCTGCGTGCCTTCACTGTCTGAGCCTGGCTGTACAGCCCCGCCCTCCTGCGGTTTCTCGTCTGCGCCGATTTTGCTTTTTTACCCATTGGTATATAATAAACATAAGAATAATAAATAAGAATATTAACAATAGTAATTATCACTAACATTTCAATACTTCTTTGACAAGCACTTTGCATATTAAACAACATAATCCCACAATTTAAACGGATCGTGGGTTATGAAAAGTGCTTCTAAACTAAAAGACTGGCACTTGATAAGAGCAATCCAGCCAGATGTTTTAATACAAATGAATAAAAAGCTTTAAATGCTTTAACATTTAAGGAGGTTTTGGTTTGGTTTGGTTTGGTTTGGTTCATTTGAGACACTAGTGGACCTATATGGTGGGTCCTGCTGAAAGTGGATGCAAAATAAAGTGGAAACAAAATAAGTAACAACTTGAATTGTGTTTCAGAGGAGTTTGAAGTGGAATATAATTGCTATGGGCTTGGCTTCTGAGCCAGTATAAGGCGTTTATCTGTGGACTTCTGATGCTGGTTGTTTTTTTTTTTCCCCCTTGGAACTCTAGGGGATTGGCCCTGGCTGACTTTCTTACATATTTATTAATTGTGCCTGGCACATGGCAGGCATTCATTAAATATGTGTTAAATAGTCAAAGTAAATTGGTTTATTCATTGTCTTCTGTGGTGTCTGCAGGCGGTTTCTGGCTTCTTGCTCCTGGTCCTTTGAGGTTTCACTGCCCTGGGCGTAAACGGGCCCTTTTTTTAAAAGAAAAAAAAAAGCATGCTATTTTAAACTCCAATAATGCAAGCTGTAATTATACAAAGCAGTTAAATTAATTTTAAAATACTCAAAATAATTAGCTTAAAGTAAAGCAAAAGCTAATTATTTAAATTTGGAGAATGTATATTTTTGAATGGTACCTGTTAATTTTAATTTCATGTAATGTAAGGTAATTACATTACAAAATATAGATTATAAAACAAATTTATGCCTTTCTGCAAGTCAGATGTACCATGTTTAAGTTTCTAATAAATGAAATTTAAAAACCTGGTTCTATATATTATAAACCATGAATCAGAACTTTTAAGGTGGGGGGGCTGGAGTTTTTGTCTCCCAAGTATCTGTCACACCCCACCAACCCCCACCCTCCAAACAAATATACAATCTATGACAGCATAATTACAGCTTTCAGTAAAGGACCATGCCCCTTTTACCTAAACCTTCCCACTGTCCCCCTCCTCTTTGGAAATTCTGTGTCTGCATTTTAAAGAGGTTCAGAACAGTGGTTTAAAAAAAAAGTGCATATTATTAGAATTTACATCTCATAAACAGTATTAAAAAAGAAAGTTGGACATGTAAAATGTCAAGCAATTAATAAGAGTTGCTTAATGAATTGCTATTTCTTAATAGGATGTTTTAAGATGCAGTGGATTTTGGCTACTTTGCTCTTTGGTGTGTTGGAGAATAGAACATTTTAGAAGTCATTGTGAAGTCATAATTAATTACTTCTTTAATTATGTAATTAATCAAATGCATTTAATTTCTAAACTCACTAACTGTGAACTCTCTTTTATATGTACAGGTGGCATCTGTCCCAGGTGGCTTGGCGCTGTTTTATGTTGTGTGTCCTTTCAGGTGTCAGGAATTGGGTATCTTGACCCTGCTCCCCCCTATCCAGCTCCTCTTTAGGGGGAGTGTAAGTAATAATAGTTCTGTAATTTAAATCAAATCACAGTACCCCGTTTTCACATTAACTGGAGCTCTATTTGCTGTTTCAGTATTTTTAAACTTTTCTTACACTGACTGATAACCTGCCTATCCACTAATGGTCACTGCCTATCACTTTTAATGCTTAAAACTACTCTGCTCTGGGCAATTACCTTTTTTAGGAATTAGACTCCCCACCTAAAACTGCATGGATAGGTACCTGAGGCCTGTTACTGGTAAAAGTCAGGGCCTTCAAACTGATGACCTTACAGGCCAAATAAGGTCCTGGTTTTGTTTGACCAGACCTGGATTAAGTTTTTGCAAATTAATGTCTTTGGGGCAGGGGGCGTGCATCCCCAAATTACAGAGCTGCTGCCCCCACCCCCATGCTATTAACTCCCACCTCTTCTCACTTTTATGTTACCTTCTTGACTACCAAAAAGCATTTGAATTTTAAATCCTTATTGATCTTCTTTTTCCCTAAACAATATAGTGATTATTTGCTGGTTTCCTAATTTATTGTAATTTCTGTCCCATCATTGCATTTTGCAGATGTTAAAACCATCAGGCTTGGGCCCTAATCCAGCCCACTCCAGTGACTGTGATTGACCTTCCTGACCTGAGTCAGGCTGCGCCAGGCCATGCTGTGAATGCCTTGTGAGAGGTTTTGAAAGTATGTTTTGAAAGTATTCATGTCTAGATGACAGAAGTGGCACCTGAGTCACCTGACCTGTGCTTATTAGTTGTTTTCTAATGGGACATTAAAACTCTTAATGAATAAAAATTGCATTGTTTTGTGACCTTATATTGTGTCATCAATATAGTTATCTGACTTGGAAATGAAACTGAATGTTAATTGTGTCTTCTAACTTTTTACTAAATGTGAATATTTTATCATGAATGTCAAACGCTCATTGCTTTAATGGCCTAATTTATTAAAGTAATTAAATAGCAGGTTAAAACTTTTAAAGTGGCACAGTGTTTCCGTCCCTTAAGGACTCTGCTTGCTGGGCAGCCACTCTTTGAAGAGGCCATTTCAGTAGTGCAAGGCATAAAGGTGTCTAGGGGGAGATCAGGGGAAAGGGGCATAAGGGATTAAGTGGGGGGCTTTTAGGAAAGGAGGGAGGATTATTTATAATGAGAGACTGGGTTTATGATTACAGAATCACGTTTGGTTTCCACCACCACCCCCTTTTTTTCTTTCGTCCTATTTTTGCAATATTAGTTGTTTTTCACCTTTCTAAATAACATTTTTTTGTGTGGTTTTATTTTATGTAATTAATTTGAGGTCAGTTTTTGCCTTGATGGGTCAGAGAGGCATATTTGGCCAGGAGTGCCAAGTTAAAATTCAGTGAGTAGGCAGTCTGCCTGCTTAATGTATTATGTTCTTAAACTATAAGAATTTGAAGCTCATTAAAAAATCATTGAAAACTTAAAATAAGTTACTCTAAATGCATTTAACCTTATTTTCAGGAAGCACAGTAGCAGAAAGCTGCTATGTGTAATTTATTATACATAAGATTTATTGTCACCATATTCATAATTAAAACATTTAACAACCCTCCCCCCCACACAACACAAATCCACCCCCCCCCCAGGGGTGTAGCCCTCGCCTACCTTAACTTTACAAACTTTGGGGTGGGGCTGTTCTAAAAACCTTGTTTAAAAACCAGGAATTACAGTCTGATCTATAAAACAAACGACGCCCTGCATTTGCTTAACCAACAATTTTTTATTTTTAAATATCTTTAAGTGAGAAATGCACACCCAGGTTGCTATAATTGCAGCCCCTCCCCCATTTTAATCCTCATCTCTACATAGAACCCTTTGTGTTCTTTTTAATAATTTAATAATTTTAATAATACCAGGTAACAGTTCTTGAACATTTACTGTGTGCTGTACCTGCATTATTTAATTAAGTCCTCATTATAGTTTTGAAGCATACTCATACTCATTACTAGGCCTCTTTAAATATTCTGTTTTATAAACCAGCTACTCCTAGAAGACATTAATAAATACTTGTTGATTGCGTAAATAGAGGAGAGAAACTGATACACACATTGCTATTCAGTGCCATTTCCGTCCCACAGAGAATTCTCTTTGGGAAATCCAACTATGGTCAGAAAAGTCATTTAGACAATCCTGTGGTTTCTGTGGCAGTTGTTGTTGATTTTGATAACTAGCTACATTCTGTGTAGGGGGGGTCTGGATGGTGACAGTTGGCTAGTGTTGCCCTGTCCCCCTAGAGTTGATGAATACATACATGCATTGTGATTATAATCCCCACCTCCAAAAGGGGGGAAGTTCCTATTAGCTGGAACATTAGCAATTTTTCATGTAACTTCTTTAATCACAAACAGTTGACCATTTTGCTTTTTTTTTTTTTTTTGGAAATTTTATTTGGTGATCTCTCTTTGTCTTAAGTTTCTCGCCCTGCTCCCTAGATACAAAACTACTTGTTTGTGGAGTGTTAACAGTCATTAAAAGTAGTCATGCTGTTGATGAGTGATGTATTGTTGGATCAAAATGAACAGGTGACTTTTGAGTAGGAAAAGGTCACCTGGACATCAAAAATTAATTTTTTTCTCTTGCAGGGGTTTTCTTATTAATGAGAAAAGCTACTCTAGTGCATACTTTAAATACTCATGTATTTAAATGTATAGATACTTTAAATGCTCATGTGTTTAAAGTATTCTAGCTGATAGTTTTAAGTGCCAAAATTTTGTACTGTGCGGCTTTGAAAGTGTAACTTAAATGTATGCTTTTATCCTCATTTACAGAAACAAAAAGCTTTTGAAAACCAAGAGAAGAAGGGGTGGAAGAGGAGGCCAGGATCCAGGCCTCCATCCCCACAGGAGTGAAGCCACACCCGGGAGGACCCCTCCCATCCCCACCGTCACCCTGGGTCCAGACTGCCCACCACCTCCTCCTCCTCCTCCCCCCAACGATCCCAACACCCCATCCTCCTCTGCCGCCTCCTCCTCTGGAGCATCCTCCTCACGCAGCGGCCAAAGGGGCCAGTACAATCCCAACCTGGCCGAACACAGGCGGGACGATCTCTCTGAAGAGATCAACAACCTGAGAGAGAAGGTCATGAAGCAGTCCGAGGAGAACAACAACCTGCAGAACCAGGTGCAGAAGCTCACAGAGGAGAACACCTCCCTCCGGGAGCAAGTGGAGCCTGCCCCTGAGGAAGAGGAGGATGACATCGAGCTCTGTGGTGCTGCAGCGGCTGCTGCCCCACCCACTCCCATAGAGGAAGAGTGCCCAGATGACCTGCCAGAGAAGTTTGACGGCAACCCAGACATGCTGGTTCCTTTCATGGCCCAGTGCCAGCTCTTCATGGAAAAGAGCACCAGAGATTTCTCTGTGGATCGCGTCCGTGTCTGCTTCGTGACAAGCATGATGACTGGCCGTGCTGCTCGCTGGGCCTCCGCCAAACTGGAGCGCTCCCACTACCTGATGCACAACTACCCAGCCTTCATGACCGAAATGAAGCACGTCTTTGAAGACCCTCAGAGGCGTGAGGCTGCCAAACGCAAGATCCGACGTCTGCGCCAGGGCATGGGGTCAGTCGTCGACTACTCCAACGCTTTCCAGATGATTGCCCAGGACCTGGATTGGAATGAGCCTGCGCTGATTGACCAGTACCATGAGGGCCTCAGCGACCACATTCAGGCAGAGCTGTCCCGCCTCGAAGTTGCCAAGTCGCTGTCTGCACTGATCGGCCAGTGCATCCACATTGAGAGACGGCTGGCCCGGGCGGCCGCAGCTCGCAAGCCGCGCTCCCCGCCCCGTGCGCTGGTGTTGCCTCACATCGCCAGCCACCACCAGGTAGATCCAACTGAGCCGGTGGGAGGGGCCCGCATGCGCCTGACCCAAGAAGAAAAAGAAAGACGCAGAAAGCTGAACCTGTGCCTCTACTGTGGGAATGGAGGTCACTACGCCGACAACTGTCCTGCCAAGGCCTCAAAGGCTTCGCCGGCGGGAAACTCCCCGGCCCCGCTGTAGAGGGACCTTCAGCGACCGGGCCAGAAATAATAAGGTCCCCACAAGATGATGCTTCATCTCCACACTTGCAAGTGATGCTCCAGATTCATCTTCCGGGCAGACACACCCTGTTCGTCCGAGCCATGATAGATTCTGGTGCTTCTGGCAACTTCATTGATCACGAATACGTTGCCCAAAATGGAATTCCACTAAGGGTCAAGGACTGGCCAATACTTGTGGAAGCAATTGATGGACGTCCCATAGCATCGGGCCCAGTTGTCCATGAAACCCATGACCTGATAGTTGACCTGGGAGATCACCGTGAGGTGCTGTCATTCGATGTGACTCAGTCTCCATTCTTCCCTGTCGTCCTGGGGGTGCGCTGGCTGAGCACACACGATCCCAACATCACCTGGAGCACCCGATCGATTGTCTTCGATTCTGAATATTGCCGATACCACTGCCGGATGTATTCTCCAATACCACCACCGCTCCCACCACCAGCACAGCCGTCATTTTATTATCCAGTAGATGGATACAGAGTTTACCAACCAGTGAGGTATTACTATGTCCAGAATGTGTACACTCCAGTGGATGAGCACGTCTACCCGGATCACCGCCTGGTGGACCCAAACATAGAAATGATACCTGGAGCACACAGTATTCCCAGCGGGCACGTGTACTCACTGTCTGAACCTGAAATGGCGGCTCTGCGAGATTTTGTGGCCAGAAATGTGAAAGATGGGCTGATTACTCCCACAATTGCACCTAATGGGGCCCAAGTGCTCCAAGTGAAGAGAGGATGGAAACTGCAAGTTTCTTATGATTGCCGAGCTCCCAACAATTTCACGATCCAGAATCAGTATCCTCGACTCTCTATTCCAAATTTGGATGATCAAGCTCACCTGGCGACGTACGCTGAATACGTACCTCAAGTACCTGGATACCAAACCTACCCCGCTTACGCTACCTACCCGACCTACCCAGTAGGATTCGCGTGGTACCCAGTGGGGCGAGATGGACATGGGCGTTCGCTCTATGTTCCTGTGATGATCACCTGGAATCCGCATTGGTACCGCCAGCCTCCTGTACCCCAGTATCCGCCTCCGCAGCCCCCACCACCACCCCCACCACCCCCACCCCCACCATCTTACAGCACCATGTAAACACCTGTCATGTCCTTCAGGATCTCTGCCCTCAGAACCAACTCCTGTTCAGCTTCTCAATCAGTGACTGTGTGCTAAACTGGATTACTGCCTCTTCAGGCCAGCCCAAGGCGCAGCCTTTCTGAAATGGCACCTGAAGGTCAGGGCCACCCTGGACGAGCACACACCCCCTAAAGCACCAAAACCCTTTTCTGGGAGCCACAGAATATTTACCAACAAAGTATCTCTGTTTTCCAAACTGACTGCCAATCTAAAATTTGTCAAGTTTACTTTCCATTGATGTTTTACCTGCTGAAACCTCTGTCACCATCTGAATTATTGGCTGCCAGATTCTTCCTTTAATATTTACAGAGAAGCTGATACAAACACAGGAAATGCTGTTTTCTTTCTGGAGGGGGAGACAAGGAGGAGGAGGACATGACTCTTCTTGCAGTTTCGGTACTCTCTTTACATCATTGGAGGACCGGCGCCTTATTTAGGAAGCCAAAATTATTGGTGCAGTGTGAAATGGCTTCCGTGATCTTTTTGCTGCACCCTTAGAAACTTCACCATCTTCAAACTCCACTTTCATGGTTCCGTTAATTCTCAAGGAGCAGCAACTCGACCGGTTCTCCCAGGAGCAGGCAAAGCCCCTGCAACAGAAACACCTCAGGCCTGAGTAGGAAGTGCCCTCTCAGACGGACTCTTGCATGTTAAGAGTGTGCCTTCACATCCTGGTGCAAATCACATGTACCCAAGAACTCTGGCTTTATCACAACACCTTACCATCATCATGCCAGCTATGGCGTCCACAAAATGTTAAACCTGGTAACCAGAGACTATTGGTGGCTCCAGGTGTGTTAGATGTTTGTGAAATGTGACCACCTCTCAGTCACATGAGGGCTAACAAGTAGCAAATTGAAAGGACTCCTATGTCCCGTACCCAACTCTTAAAAGAAACTCTAAATTAATGTTATCAACTTGTGCTGGTACTTCAGAAGAATCTCGACGGGTGTTAATTAGTTACAAAAGCATCACCGGAAGTCTTGGAAGCATCTATCCATGTCTCTGCCTCCATATGTATCTGGGCATTTCATCATCAGTCCCCTCACTAGACTGGAGCATTAGGATGCTTAGAGAGGGGGAAAGATTTTAGCACCCAGACCCACACTCCTATGCCTGGGAGGGATGTCTTTGAAGAGGAAGAATTGGGGGCACTGGACATGTATCCACTATAAGAAGATTAGAGTTTGCATCATGGAAAGGGGTTTCCTCTCCCCGCTAGGGGATGGAGCCAACAATCTGCAAATGAATGGAAGGCCTTAGAAAGCAACTCAAATGACTCAAAGCAACAGACAACACAAGAGTTGTCCTCAATCCAGTGACATCATCTGATGTCTCCTGGAGGCTTTGTGCTAACCTGGGACTGCCTGACTTCCTTAATCCTGGTCCCTTGCTACTACCTTGAACCATTTGTCTAACCTCTCTCTTTCTGTTTAGTTCTTTACTACTGCCATTAACCCTGCTGCAGGATTTGTGTCATCCTTCCTGCCTGGTTGCTGAGACTCCATTTTGCTGCCAAGCACAGAGAAGAAAGAGGAGGGCTTCATGGAGCCTGTGTTTCAACACACCAGTCTCCAATTTCCAAAACACGGTTTGAGCAGTAGAAAACAACATGACATATATTTCAGATTACCTGTCATGGAGAGGAGTCCAATGGTGAAGTTTCATTTCATCAACATCATCTTTCCCATATTCACTATTGCCCACCCTTATTGCATGTTAAAATACTTAAGAGTTTTTAGTTGTAGGTTAGTCGTGTCCTTTAACAGTGTTTTTAAGTGGTGACTCTGGCTTTCAAAATTATTTCCATTGAATTACAAAGTATTAACTAATTCTTAGACTTAAGCTAATTAAAATTGATAATTTAGTGAAAAATATTTCTTTACTGTGAACTTCTCTTACAACACTGTGAACGAGAGGCTCTTCAAAACTGGAGTATTTGTACAATAGTTCATCCTGTTCATCTCAATCTATTTTAAACTATGTAATTTCAGTATTATTAATTGGGGCTTTTAAAATCACACAACAGGATGCAAAAATTCAAAAAAGACACTTAATTGGCTATCTTAATCAAAACAACTTTTCCTCTTCTATTCTTTCAATGGAATGTGAAAGCGTGTCAGTCACTCACGTGTTTTAGAGTAATTACTTTTAAAATGGTGCATTTGTGCTTCTGGACTATTTTGAAGCGTCACTTCAGTTTACCTCAATATCAATCCATTCTCCATACATTTGAATTCAAGTTGTTCTGTGTCAAATTTACAATTGTCAATTGATCTTCAAGCTGCAGCGGGCCTAGAAATGGGTCTTGTCTGCAGCCCCAGCATGGACACACGGACATTTGCCATCACTGCAAGCGAAGATCTGAAGATGTTGGACAGCGACAGCAACAGCAGTCAGGGGGAGCATGGTGGTGTGGGTTAACAACCCGTGGATGAAGTCCCTGACACATTTGGTTCATTAGTAAAGCTTGTGAAAGACTTTGGCAGTGTGTACTATGCGCTATTGCTATATATACTATCTATAAATGTAGATGTTAAGGATAAGTAATCTCAAATTATTCTATAGAATCAACATTTTATAAGTTTCCTTTCACTTAATTGATTTAATTTGCTAAGTTTCCTTTCAGTCAGTTGATTTATTTTGTTAAGTTTCCTTTCATTTGATTTATTTTGTTGCTGTTGATCAAATTTAATTGGACACTTTAAATTTTTTTGGCATTTTCCATTAAAGATGCCTTTATTCATATGAAAGGGAAAAGCTAAGTAGTGAAGTTTAAAAGGGAGCAAAATAAAAATGTAAACAAGATAAACCAAAACATCAAAAATTTCAAGCAGAGCCAATAGTCAGTTCCTTAAAACAAATTGGCAAAACTGATGGACTTTTGGCTCAAATTTGCAATTCATTAAAAAAATTAAGAAGAGATAATGAGCTCCCATTGTCAGGTAAAGCAGGAGAGAGCTAGCGAAGGTCATCATCCAGAGAGATTGAAACAGGAAGTTTGCACTCATTTCTGAAGGGTCAATTTAGTTGGATCAATGAGGTATTTGTATTGGAAGATGGAAAATAAGTCTGTGAACTTGAAGGTGCACAAAGTAAGAGGGGCCCATTTTTATAGTGCAGTCTGGATTTGTGTTTGAGTTTGCAGGTACCTCTTGGACTCCTAAATTGATCCGGTTGTCATCTGCCACAGACGTCGAACATCAGATACGATACCAAGATTGGCAACAGAGGACACTCTGCTGGAAAGACCTGGGTGGAAGTGAAGGCCCACCTGCCGAGATGGCGAGCCTGTGGGAACCATGCTACGTTTTCATCTAAAGAAAGAATGTACATCTGGTGGGACTGAAAGTTCTTTGTTGTGTCAGACTGTAGAATGAGATCAGATGAGTCTGTGGAAAATTTTATTATTTTTATTTCTTTGTGTAATCAGTTTAAGTAATGGGGATATATATAATCATAAGTATTTTAGGATGGGAGGGACTGTTAAGTAATCTTAAGTGGGTGGGATTAGTTAAAAAGTTAGCATGATATATATTAGATATCTCTATAAGTGGACACGTGTACTTATTTGTGATCCTTTCACCCTAATTACTACCCTCAAAAATTTCAAATAAACTTGGAAGGAACTGCAGGGAGGTCAACCTATTTAGGGAGAATTGGGCATGGATAAAATTTTAGAAAGTTCAAAAGTGATTGGATAAATAATTAAACAGAAGCTCTTGGCCCTGGATATTTTCCAGCAATTGAAAATGTGAGCAAAGCCCTTAAAGAGTTACAGGATGGATAGATACCCTTTGAGAAATTGTTATTGGAATGGAATTGATAATGATGATGGTAAATATTCATGGAAGTTATAGGAAAGTGAGGAATGAGAATTCTTGTTTGTGCCCCCTGTCAGTAACCCTTCTCCTTCCCCCTCCCTCTGCTCCTTATCCCTCCCCTTACCCCACCTCCCCACCCCCCCACCCTTCCCCATTATATTGCTGTATTCTCTTTACTCTGTATTTCTATTTACTAATACTCTATTGATGTTATAATAAAAATTCAACTAATAAAGATTTAGTGGTTAAGTGCAAACTGTGTCTTGATCATTTCAGCGTCTGCTGGCATCAAGGGAACTAGGTGGGAGGTTGGGTGGGGGGATGGAAAGTGTAGTGAGGGGGTGGGACAGTGGGAAGGGGGAGGGACAGTGGGAAGGGGGAGGGGCAGAGAAAGGAAGGTGGAGTGTGGGACAAGGAGGGAGAAGGTGGAATGAGGGGCAGAAAAAAGGAATAAGGGGGTGGCTGGACAGTGGGGAGGGTGGGAGGGGTTGAGGGGATGGGAAAGGTGGGGTTGGTGATAAATTTTGAATGGGGGGAGGTGGTGCAGAAAACACATCCATCAAGCAACCCAGTATCAATTATAAACTCAGATAACTCCAGGAAATCAATGAAATTAATCTAGCTGCAAAACTTTAACATACAAATAATCGTCATATAATTGAGACTCCATTAACATAATACAGAAAACTATTTTAACCTACAAAACTTAAACATATAAAATAAAGCCACACATTTAATACTGACCCAATTGATACAAGCCCTGTTTTAATTTGCAGAACTTAAAGCCATGCAACTAATATCAACCCTATTGATAGCATATTTTGAAAACTTTAATATCAATTTTACTTGAAATACTTGAGGTTTATAAGTAGAAAATTATAAAAACATTAGTGAAGGGGAGGGAGGGAGAGGAGCAAGAAAAATGGGAAGACAACAGAACTATGGTGGTGGTCTGGGTTGATTGGGGGCGGGCACTACAATCACTATACCTGAAGGGGGGGCCCTGTATTTCCAAAATACCAGCAATGATGTAAGCGAACATTATCTCAATTTAAAAAAGAAAAACCACTGATGAGTAAACCAAAAGGAAGACATCGCGCATGAAGTGAGGTAGTGATGTGTGGATCATCACTACATGCAGATCTTTTAAATACAAATTAACACTAAAACAATATCATTAGAGTAATCTCATCAGATTTCAAAACATAACTATATTAATCAGTTGTCGAATAAGTTGTATATAGAAACCTGAAAAATGAACTCTCATGTGCCAGTTTCCAAAAGTTGCCGTGTTCATATGACAAAGTGATCACATAAACATAATGGTTTATTGGGAGGATACATGGAAGAGAGTGACTAATGAAAAAATCTGGGGTTAATGATGAAAACATACAACTGACAATCATCCGTCTCAAGAGGCAGGCTGCAGTGAATACTTATTCACCCAGCCCAGATTTCAGAGTGGCACTGTGTGCAGGGTTATGTGGGTAGAATTGGGGAAATTGGGAATTGGGGCACAATCAAATGCTTATCAAAAGTCTGCTTTGGGGAGGGTGATATACAATTAAACAATAGGGTGTGGAAGTTATCAACCAAGTCACTTTTGAAAGGAAATTGAATATCCTATTCACCCCTCTTACACCCAAACCCCTCCCCTCCATAAACCACGTGATTAGATAAAACTATGGAAAAACAAGAAAAGGTGCTGGAGACCTCAGATTATATTGCATTAGAATATTTAGCTGGGCCTCCCCAGTGGCGCAGCGGTTGAGTGCTGGGTTGCGAAGCTGCCCGCGGCCTCTGCGGCGCCAGTTCGATCCCCAGCTTCTCCCCGGCCACCACAGGAGGGTCCCACATGGCGCGCAGACCTCTCCTGCCGCCCGCTGCTCCCCTCAGCAGTGTACTTCGGTCCTTCTGCCTGCTCTGCTCCCCGCTCTGGCTCTGGTGGATTCTCTCACCCTCCCGCGCTTCTGACTGTACCCCGTGCTTGTATAAACAAAACAAATAAATAAAACATGCCTCCACTAAAAACAAACAAATAAATAAATAAGTATTATGTTGGAAGACTCACTCTTGGCCCATAACTTATTGAATACATTAATGAATTACAGATGAATCCAGAACTACAAAAAGGAAGAACTTGATGATATGGGGGAGGTTACGCAAAATTATTCATTGAAACTTAATGTAAAACTAAGATGAATGGCTTTGAATTCATAACACAGAATGGGAAAATAATTTATTTTATTACTACAAAATATATAACTTATTACCCAAGCAACTAATATTTTCCCAGAGAAATTAAGTGTATACCCAACCCCCACCCTTTACTCCTTTTTGGGCTTTGAATATATGTAGAGGAGAAGATGAATAGATGGATGGATGGATGGATGGATGGATGGATGGATAAAAGTGTGAGGGGTATGTGTGTATTCAATAATTAATTGATTTAAGGTGCCTGGATGAATGCGTGTATTTAATAATTATTGATTGAATAGATATAAGATAGATGGATAGATATAAGAAGGGAGGGGAGGTGGAGGGGAAATAGATGTGTGTGTACGTGAAATAATAATTTATTGATTTTCAATGTGCCAGACTGTAGGGTAGATGTGGGGGGATAAAATATGGAGCATAGAGCTTGTAGTTAGACACCTAAAGCACCCCAAGGATTCTCCAGCCAGGCTGTTCCAACAGCTCTTAGGCACCCAGTTGCCCAATTAATTTGTGAGTAGGATCAGTTTAATCATAATTTAATGCAAAGGAACTTTCTTAATGTCTGGCATTGTAGCTTTTGCCTAGAATATATGAATTTTTTAAATGATTGTGTTGATTAGTGCTTAGTTGAAAATTAGAATGGATTGGCAAGAGAAAGGGAGGCCACATGTTTTTTTCTTCCCAAATTAACCTACCAAGGAACCCTCCTAGCACACAATAAAGCTCCCTAATTCTATTCCCAGATAATTCTTAGAGATAATTGGCACACATTATCTAGATTCTGCTTCTTGGTAATGCAGGAGAAATTTTAAAAATAACATTTGACCCAAGAGAGTAACTCTAAAGACAACAAGTGAACCTCTGGCAGATTATTAATGACTGTTTTGTATCTGCCCTTAGAATACTTACATTTTAAAATAATTGTTAAATTAAAATTGTCACTCACAAAACCTTGTATCATTGGCTAGTTCTTCTCGAGCAGTACATGTCATAAATCAAGAAAGAAACAGGTCAAATTTATACCCAAATATAGCCTGTGATAAAATTAATTATGGATAAAATTCTTTTCAAAAATAATATATTTTCTATTTCTAAGCTATTTCAACAGTTTTTAAATGCTCATTTACATCAATCTGATGTTAGTGTAAGTCTATTAAAATATCATAATATCCTCCCTTTTCAGCCTAAATAGATTTGAAGACTGCACATTGTTCATTTCTATAACTTAGTCTCCTGAGTTTCATTATTTGCAGTTCCTAATATTAATCACAGTAGGGGGATGGAATTTTTATTAGCTTTAAGGCCACAAATTTGACACATCAAATTATTCTGTCAGTCTATAACTGAAATAATGCCCAATCCTGATAACTAAGTAAATGTCATCACTAGGTGCTAAACCTCACCAAAATCCAGTGTTGGGTTTGAAGAGTGTTAACTCATTACCTCTCTCCTCTTAAAGAAAGCTTAAGGAATATTTCTTGAGACCATACCATACTTGGGAAATTAAAATATGATGGGGGTGTGTGCATATTAAAATACACCTTTTTTCTTTTATTCTTTTCTTTATAGAAATACAACTGACATACCATTATATTAGTTTCAAGTATTCAAAATAATGATTCAATATATGTAGGTACAGTGAAATGACCACCACAAAAAGCCTAGCTTTCATTCATCACCAAACAATTACAAATTTTTTTCTTGCATAAACTCTTAAAATTTACTCTCATGGCAGCTTTGAAATATACAATAAAGTGTTATTAACTATGGTCAGCATGGTTTATATTACATCCCCAAGACTGACTTATTATTTATAACATGAAGTTCATACCTTTTGAACACCTTTACCAGTTTGGTGCAACCCCTCATCCCCCAACTCTACCAACCACCAATTTAATTTGTTCTTAATATCTATGAGCTTATTTTTGTTTTGTTTTAGATTCCACCTATCAGTGAGATGATATATTATTATCTTTCTCTCTCTGACATATTTCACTTACCATAATGATCTGAAGATCTATCACCGTTGTCACAAATAGCAGGATTTCCTTCTTTTTATGGCTGAAAAAAATTCCTTTGTATATATTTGCCACATGGTTTTCATTCAATCATCCATTCCGTGGATAGTTAGATTGTCTGCAAATCTTGGCTATTGAAAACGATGCTGTGATGAACTTGGAGGTATATAAAACTGTTCAAGTTAGTGCTTTCATATTCTGATGATAAATACCCAGAAGAAAGATTGCTGGATTATATAGTAGCTTATTTTTAATTATTGGGGGAACCAACTTATATTCACAGTAACACAATACAGGGTTTCATTCCTTTCCTACATCTTCACCAACACTTGTTATTTCTTTTTTTTTTTTTTTCTTTTATAGAGGCATGTTTTATTTATTTATTTGTTTGTTTGTTCGTTTGTTTCGTTTTTTTTATACATGCACTGGGTACAGTCAGAAGCGCGGGAGGGTGAGAGAATTCACCAGAGCCAGAGCGGAGAGCAGAGCAGGCAGAAGGACCGAAGTACACTGCTGAGGGGGGCAGCGGGCGGCAGGAGAGGTCTGCGCGCCATATGGGACCCTCCTCCGGTGGCCGGGGAGCATCCGGGGATCGAACCTGCGCCGCAGAGGCTGCGGGCAGCTTCGCAACCCAGCGCTCAACCGCTGCGCCACCGGGGAGGCCCACTTGTTATTTCTTGCCTTTTCTTGTTATTTCTTGCCTTTTCGATAATAGCCATTCTAACAGGTGTGGGGTGATATCGTACTGTAGTTGTGTTTTCCATTTCCCTGATGATTAGTGATATTGAGCACCTTTTCAAATATCAGTTGGTTCTCTATATGTCTTCTTTGGAAAAATGTCTGTCCAGATCCTCTGCCCATTTTATAATCAAATTGGTTTGGGTGGATTTTTTTTTTTTTAATTGTATGAGTTCTTTATTTTGGACATTAGTGCCTTATCAGATATATGATATGCAAATATATTATCCCATTCAATAGGTCACCTTTTCATCTTGTTTTTTTCCTCTCCTATGCATAAGTTTTTCTCTTGGATGGGGTCCCACTTGTTTATTTTTGTTTTGGCTACCTTTGCATTTGTTGTCAAATCCAAAAAATCATTACCAAGACCAATATCAGGGAGCTTACCATCTGTTTCCTTCTCAGAGCTTTATGATTTCTGGTCTTACATTCAAGTCTTTAGTCCATTTTGAATTAACTTTTGTGTATAGTTTATCAGTCCAGTTTCACACGTGGGCATGTGGCTGTTTTGTTTCCCCCAAACCATTTATTGAATAGACTATTCTTTCCTCACTATTTATTCTTGATTAATTTGTCATGAATGAATTGATGATATACGAATGGATAGTTAAAATTCTTTTAAAAAATAATTTAGAAGGGCTTGCCCTCGAGTTTGCTGTACTTATTTTTTATTTTATTTTTTTAAAGATTTATTTTTATTTATGCATGCATACAAGGATTGGGGTGTAGACCAGAGGTGGAGGGCTGTGAAAGGATTCACCAGAGACAGAGTGGGGAACAGAACAGGCAGATTGACTGAAATACACTGCTGAGGGGAGCAGCCTGGCCAGATAGGAGAGGTCTGCTATGCCATGTGGGTTAGCTCCCTGGCCAATGATTGAACTCCTGCCTCAGTGGCTGGCAATAGCTTGATAGCACTGAGACTTTAACCCCTGAACTGTTAAGGGGAAATGATGTCCTGAGTTAATCCCATACAGGCTTTGTGGACCCCACCCCCACTCCAGACTAAAGCCATCAAGACATTGGGAAAGACAAATCCCATCACCACCAAGGGAGGGTGGTTGGGACCTGAGGGTGGAGTTGGGCAGCCAGGTTGGATATAAAAACCAGACACGTGGGCCTTGGGGTGGCTGGCTGGCTGGCTCGCAATCGCTTGCCTCCTGGCTTCACCGCTCCTGGCTGGCGGCCAACTCTGAGAGCGCCATTTTGGGCGCTCTGCCTGATCGGCAGATTGGGTAGGACTCATTTAAAACTTTGTCTCCCACTTTTCTCCCAGAGCTGTACATTTCCTCATTTCCCCTTCCCTTGTAAATAAACCTTTTATTAACCTTTCACGTGTGCCTGCAGTAGAGCATTGATAAGTCCTTTTAAGCGCGCGGGTGAGGACCCACAGTCAGGCACCCCGTTTTGTATTGGGGTTGCTCTACAACAGAACCACCAGGGAGGACTTACATTTATTTTATTTTATTTTTAAAGATTTGTTTATTTATGTATACAAGAACTCGGGTACAGGCCAGAGGTGTGGAGAGTGAAAGGATTCACCAGAGATGGAGCAGGGAAGAGAACAGGCAGACTGACTGACATACACTGCTGAGGGGAGCAGCGGGGAAGTCAGGAGAGGTCGGCTGTGCCATGTGGGTAGCTCCCTGGCCAGGTAGCTAACTCATGCTGGAGTGGTGTGGATAGCTTCATAGACTGAGTCTTGACCCCTTGCACCACCAGGGAGGCCCCTTACATTTTTTTTTTTAACTTTTTGTATTTTAATTTTTGTTGTGGTAAAACATACATAAAATTTACCATCCTGTTTTTATTTTATTTTTATTTATTTTTTATGTTATACATTTTTTTACATCATTTTTCATTTTTGCACAATGTATGCATTTTCATCTTGGTTATAGTCCCCATACAATTCCCACCCCCCTTGTTTGGTCTCACTCATAGCAGGAATTTAGAAAACCTAAATAAGGGACCAGGAAAAAACCTAATTATAATAAAGCAAAAAATCAAAATCAAGTAACTATAAACCAGAGACACACTACAGGGGGGCGGGCGGGGGGAGGAGGGAGTAGTGTTGTAGAGCAACCCCGATACAAAACGGGGTGCCTGACTGACCCTTACATTTCTTTTTAATGAATCAAATTTTACTTCCAAATAACACAGGAGGCTGGGAAAGTTCTGACAGTGCTCATAAGAGGAGAAAATTCTCAAAACTTTGGAAAGGTATTCAAAATTTTTGAGTAACCAAAAAGAATGACTAAGTTTTACAACTTATTTTCTTAACTATTTTTCTCATGTTTCCACCTCTTTGCTTAGTACCTATAAGAGCGACTTTTTCATAGTTCTCAATTCTACACTCGAATCCTTTTCTAAAAACATTGTGCTTGCATGCTTTTAATTTCTAACCATCCTCTCTTTTTTAATTTTTCTTTTTTGGTTGCTGTAACATTTCAAATAAATTTGAAGGTAAGAATTACAATTTTCTAGAAAGTTATCATTTTGTTTCATATTTGTAAATTCATTTTGATGACTCTCTTGCTATTTACTTTCCTCAAAATAACTAGCAACTCATTTTTTAATTCATATTTCTAAATGAAGACTTAGTTCATCACTGTAGGGCACGTGCCCTGAGGTTCCTTAGCCATTTTAAAACTTCTCCCTTAGAGAAAACTACCCTCAAAAGAGGAGATTAATTTTAGAATGCTGTGTATGGTGGGAAACAACTTAAAGAATGTTTCTTGCTAGCAGGGTAAAGGGAAGCTTTTCTCAAGAATCCATAGATAAGAAGCAAACAGACTTACTGAAATGGTGAGATTAAAAAAACGCATTTCTGTAGCTCAACTCATTTCAAGCTAAAGCTACATGTCCTTGCTGTTTTATTCATGGCCATTCTCAAGGTCAGATTTTACTTTATAACCTTACTCTAGCCCAGAAGCCCTTGGCGCATTTTCATTTACTATGAGTCAGAAGTTCCACCTTATTTAAGTCTTTTAACAAGAGTTAGGGATAAATAAGCTAAAGAACTTGAATTTGGGACTGTCTCAATGAGTCCACAAATTTTTATTGAAATGGCTCACAAATTGACATATACCCTATTCCCATTACCAGCCCTGATGGCTCAATACTTTGCTTTCCTCCAAGGTGTCCAGCACTCATCCTGTTATCTACTGTATATTTTTAAGTGATTCCTCAAATTTTGAGTATTGGTGAGAACACCCTGCAGTGTCTTCAGAACTATTACAGATTTGTTCCTTTTCTAGTATCACTTCATTTTTTAAGTTAATTTTATAGAAGACAATAATATCTTTCACCTAGGTGTGACGTTTCCGTTTTTTTTCTATTTCACAACGTTTGAATAAATCAATGAGTAAAATTAGAATGAACAGGTTAACATAAATTGAATATGTATTTGTCTGATTGGAAATTCATCTTTTCATCAGTAAATTTGGAATTTGTGCTTATGCCCAGATTTTTGGACATGTCATCTCTACTATGACCCTTTAAAAATGCAAAGCATTATTTGATATTCGTACAATTAATTTTTGTACTTCTGTTGAGAAAACTTTTTCTTTTCTAAACTACACGCATGTATACAGTAATATAGAAAACATTAAGATAAATATATTTCATGCAGGTGAAAATATGGTTATTCCAGAAAGTAGAATGTCATTGGTATTTTTATTTTTAGATTGCAGTTTCTAAATTTTCTACAAGAGGCATGCATGTCATGAAAAGAGGCATTTAAAAATATTTGTATTGGGCCTTCCCTGGTGGCGCAGGCAGTTGAGTGCGGCGCTACGAACCTGTCCGCAGTCTCGGCAGTGCAGGTTCCATCCCAGCTGGCCGGCAAGGGTCCCACATGGCACAGCAGACCTCTCCTGCCTTACCTGCTGCTCCCCTCAGCAGTGTATTTCATCAGTCTGCCTGTTCTGTTCCCCGCTCTGTCTCTGGTGAATTCTCTCACCCTCCTTCACATCTGGCCTGTACCCTGGTTCTTGTGTAAATAAATAAATAAATCTTGAAAAATAAATAAATAAAAATAAAAACATGTGTATTTACTTTTAACTTCTTTTCAGCTTGCTAGACAAATGTTACATCATGCCCATGCCAACATAGGGAAGCAATTACATTTCTGACCAGTAAATATCATGTATAGAAAATCTAAATGTACAGTCTTTATGTATAGAGATTTCTTTTTGAGTACTTTGAAGTTTTAAATTTCATGCATTATTTCTTCTCTGCTTTTTCCTGCCAGCTGTTGACCTTCAAAATAACATACTATTGAAATGACTCATGAGAATCAGTGTGAAGCAGAACATGTTACTGCTGAAAGTGGTTCCCTCCTTAACTGGCAGTATTGTGTAAAGAGAGTAAATTTATAAAAACTGAGATTAGAAATTAGTTCAGTCAGCACACCTTAAAAGAACTGTAATTTTGTTAGGAATGTGCAAAAATAAAACTATTCATTTAACAAAAATCTTTAGTAGGCAGAAGAAATAATTACCAGCATTATAGGTGAAAAATCTAAGGTCTAATATGGCATTTATAGAGCTTTGTAGGAGTCATTGTAATTTGATTTACAACACATATCTCTCATATTTCTCCATCAATCACATGACATATGCACAAAGATTTTTTAATTAAAATATATAATGTTAGCATACATCTTATTTAATATTTGGAACTCATCATATAAAAGTGGATGAGGAATAAGAAACAGAAGATGGCCCTAACTGTAGAAGTGATATTTGGGAGGTATTCTCAAAATCTGGAAAAAATAAGGAGTCCCAAAGTGTTAGAACTTGTATTTACTATGAAAAAAATTTGAAAGAGATGCAAAAAGTTGTATATTGTATCTCTTCAATGTCATAGTAGGAGCGAAAGTCCTAAGATTATCTAGGATATTGGTTCTCAAACTTCAGTGTATATCAAATCTCTTGAAGGATTTATTAAATCTTTTTTAAGAAATTTGTTGGGCTGCACCCAAGTTTGTGATTCTCTAAAGCAGGCATGGGGCCTGGAAATTTTAGCTTCTAAATTCCCGAGGGATGTAACTACTCATGATGCACAGATTACAATTTTAGAATTTTACACACACACACACACATAAACATTTTTGTCTGCAAATGGTAATGATTTTACTTTTTTTCCAAATTGGATTCCTGTTCGTACCTTCACTTGCTTACTTGTTCTAGCTAAGACATGTAACACTATGTTGAATATTAGTGGTTTTCTTTCACACTGGAACCTGGTAAAAATGTTCATCTGAGACTGCATCCCAACATCCATATATTCGATCTTCATCACCATGGAAATGGTGGCAAAAAGTGAAAGGGGGGAATTGTTAGGGGGAAAAGGATGTCCTAAAGCTAATTCCATACAGGCTTTATGTACTCCACCCCCACCCCAGGCCAAAGCCAAAGACACTGGGAACTCCAAATCCCATCACCACCAAAGGGAAGGTGGCTGGGACCTGAGGGTGGGGTTAAGCAGCCAAGTTGGTATAAAGGCAGACACATGGGCTTTGGGGGGGGGGGTCCCCCATTTTGGCTCTCCGCCAGCTAGCAGCGTCCGGCCAGCTCTGAGAGTGACTTTGGGTTTCCAGGTCGGCGGATCGGGTAGGACGCATTAAAGACTTTATTTCCCTATTTTCTCCCTGAGTTGTACATTTTCCTTATTTCCTTTTCCCTTGTAAATAAACCTTTTATTAACCTTTTGTGTGTGCCTATAGTGGAGTATTAATAAGTCCCTTTTAAGGGCGCGGGTGAGGACCCACAGCCAGGGAACCTGTTCAATATCGGGGCTGCCCTATAACAGTTAGAGTGTATATACTTATCTTTTACCTGATCTTAGAGGAAAAGCTTTCTGTTTTTCATCATTAGTACGATGTTAGCTGTGGGTTTGGCATACATGGGCTTTATTATATTGTAGTATATTTGTTCCTCCTATCCCCAATCTATTGAGAATTTTTATAATAAATGAATGCTGGAGCTTTTCAAATGTTTTCTTTGCATCTATTGATAGGATCATATATGGTTTTTGTCTTTCCTTTTGTTGTGGTGAATTCCATGAATTGATTTGCAGATGTTGAACTATCCTTGCATCCCTGAAATAAATGCTACTTTATTGTCACATATGGTCCTTTTAATGTATTTATCATTTTAATCTAGTGTGTTGAATTTGGTTTGCTAATATTTTGTTAAAGATTTTGCATCTATGTTCACCAGGGATATTGGACTATAGTTTACATTTTTATGTGATGTCCTTGCCTGCTTTTCATATCAGAGTAATAACCTCAGAAAATGCAATTGGAAGCATTTCCTCAGTTTTTTGAAGAGCTTGAAGTTGGTAAGTATTAGTTTGTCTTTGAAGTTTTGGTAGAACTCACTAGTGAAACCATCTGTTCCTGGGATTTTGTTTTTGGGGAAGACTTAGATTACTGTTTCAATTTCCTTGCTTGAAATTGGGTCTGTGCAGGTTTTCTATTTCTTTCTCATTCAGTCTTTAGAATATAAATTCTTAAAATATATCCATTTCTTTTTGATTATCCAATTTGTTGACATGGAAATGGTTAGAGTTGTCTCTTAGAATCCTTTGTATTTCTATATTGTCTATTATAACGTCATTTCTGATTCTATTTTCTCTTTTTCATTAGCGTAATTAGAGGTCTATTTTGCTCATCTTTTCAAAAAGCCAGTTCATAATTTTATTGATCTTTTAAACTGTCTTTTTATTTCTATTTTGTTTTCCTTCATTTTTATTTAACTAATTTGTAAAGTTTTTGTTATTGGTGTTACCATGTGGAAATGCAAAACACAACTTCATAAAATTTGGTGGTATCCATATGAGGTATTTAAAAATAACATATTTTAGGATAGAGAAATTATAACAACATGAAAGTGAGGAGTTAATATGTAAATAAATGGGCATATTCATAGCTAAAAATTTAACTCCCAATTTATCAGTAATCTCTCATGAATCTTGGCAAATCACTATGCTTTTTGAATTTTTATTGATTGTCAAGTATTATAATATTGCAAGGACACAATATGGTAATTTGGTGATGTTAGAGGCAACATTTACAAATTGTATTGTGTAATGCCAACATATAATACTGTTAAAAATATAATCTTCAAAAACACCATGAGGAGTTATTTCATACTGATTTAGGAGGGCTACAATAAAAATAAAAACAGAAAATATCAAGTCTTGGTAAGAATGTAGAGAAATTGGAATCCTTGTGCACTATTGCTGGAAATGCATAATGGTGCAGCCACTATGAAAAACAATAAGTTTTCTCAAAATATTCAAAATATATTTAACATACAATCAAGCAATCCCACCTCAGGACATATATATGAAAGTATTTAAAGCAGGATTTCAAAGAATTATTGGCGCAACCATGTCCTTAATAGCATTATTTACATCAGCCAAGAGACGGAAGCAAGTCAAATGTATGTGGTACATATACACAACTGGACATGATTCAACTTTAAGAAGGAAGTAAATCATGTCCCATACTACAACATGGATGGATGTTGAGGACATTTAGTGAAATAATCCAGTCACAAAAAAGGGAAACACTGTAATTTCAGTTATATGAAGTATAAAATGTTGTCAAACACATAAAAACAGTAAGTAGAATAGTGGTTGCTGTGGAACCAAGCTTAGCCGAGGTTTCGCCATTTTGTATATCCTCCACCTTGCTATGTTAGTCCTTGTCCAGCCGCATTCCGGAGATAGTTTCAGCAGTCACAACCCTCACTCCACTTGGTGACGAAAAAGCAGACCACCCCAGCCACCAATGAGGGCAGTCCTGTCCATAAATGGGACAGCATCTCTAACCGTCCAATCAGTTTGAAACTGTAACCGCGCGCCAAAATGCCTTTGTAGTAGCCAATGAGTAATTGCCAGCTTCTTTCAAAGTTCGCGCCACTCGCGACCCTATAAGATACCCCTGCTTCCTCTGTTCGGGGCTCTCGACCTCTGCCGTTGCATCAGTGCGTGTCGAGGGCCCGGTCTCGAGCCCGTAATAAACTCCCTTTTGCATTTGCATCAGCTGTCTTTGGATTCTTGGAGGCTATGCTCGCCAAGTCTGCTGATCTTGGGCACAACAGTTGCCAGGTGTTGAAAGGAGGGATAAATGAGGAATCTCTGTTTAATGAGTATGTAGTCTCCACATGTAATATTAAAAAGCTTTGAAGATGCATTGCACAGCAATGGGAACATATGTACCATGGCTAAACTATACCCTTAAAATTTGTGGTATATTTTATATTTTTATCACGATTATAAATAGAAAAAATATGTACATTTTTCTGAATAAGACTAACTTTATGGCTTTATAAGAAAGTAGGGAAGGAGTGTAATTTAAGAATCACCAAAGGATTCTCTTCTTTTTGACTTATCTTTATGCCATTACCTGTGGTTGTGAGTATACTCCCCATTCTTTGAGAACCCTAACATAATGACCTATAAGAGAGTATTTACACTTTAAGAACATTTATGACAGATCGTTAGGAGAATGCTTTGAAAGACTGAGGAATGGAAAAGAGCAGGTGGGCACATGGCCTTTTGTGAAGTAAAAGCTTAGAGCCTGGTGAAATCTCATTGCTACCCAAAGCTTCACCTATTTAAATCCATGCGGGACCAGCAGTAAGAATTTTTCCCTTCTTATTTCCTGTTGCCCTGGGGAAAGTTGCAGTTACCATAGAAAAGGGAGTCTATGTATATAACCTATGCATTCCTTTCTGGGTCAGACAAAAGAAACGTTGTGAGGGATTTACTTCCACAACTCTCCAGCTCTAGTCCATTAGCATGTTCAGTTTAAAGTGGTATTTTCCTGTTTTTGAAGTTAAGTCCTGTATTGATTGTATCTTCTCATTTCCATGTCTTTCTTTAGTTTGATTGAATAAATTATTATGTTTATTACTCATTAGAAGGGACAAGAAGTTCCACTCAAACACAGAGCTGGCACAGCTCTCCAAAAAAAAGTGGCTACTACAGAAACTGGGGAGTAAGTTACTTGGTAACCTTAACAGAAATGCTTACATCTTGTTATTGTCAAAGCTGGAAAAACAATCATGCATTTACCAGGGGAATACAAAACTTTATATCATAAAGTTGGCTACTTTTTTTTGCCAGGTGCTCCATAATTCTTCAAGTGTATTCCCAGTGTGGAAATAATATTTTCTGCATTAGTGACATAGGAAAATGTTTGTTATTGTGATACAGCAGTATGGTGGTTAGTGAAAAAAACTTAAATTAAGATGATTTATAGTTCCTTATGTGTCTACTGTTGTGCCCACGTCGACCAGTGCAGCCCCCAAGGACACAGACAACCGATGCAAGGGCACAAAGGAGTTTAATACGGGCTCGAGACCGGGCCCTCGACACGCACCGATGCAACGGCAGAGGTCGAGAGCCCCGAACAGAGGAAGCTGGGACATCTTATAGGGTCGCGAGTGGCGGGAACTTTGAAAGAAGTTGGCAATTATTCATTGGCTACTACAAAGGCACTTTGGGCGCGCGCGGTTACAGTTTCAAACTGATTGGACGGTTAGAGATGCTGTCCCATTTATGGACAGGACTGCCCTCATTGGTGGCTGGGGTGGTCTGCTTTTTCGTCACCAAGTGGAGTGAGGGTTGTGACTGCTGAAACTATCTCCGGAATGCGGCAGGACAAGGACTAACATATCAAGGTGGAGGATATACAAAATGGCGAAACCTCAGCTAAGCTTGGTTCCACATTTCCCCATTTTTTTTTTTTGAAAAAAAAAACGGCTAGTCAGTTAAGAAAATAACACAGCTACCAAGCCTTTTATCAGTTAGTCAGTCTCAGAATTATGGTTACGTTTAGTCACATTATGTGTCATTTTGTTGTTCATTCACAGGGTTATAGGTCCAGCAAAAGTTCTCAGCCACAAATGAGAATTACTCTGCTTAAACAAGAGATGTTTCTTTAGTTGTTTTTATCCCTGAAGCCTTCCTAAACTCCTTAGAGGTCCTCTTTTGTACTGTTCCTGAAACTTGCTTAATCACCCTAACTCGCCCTATGTCTCATTCCTCCCTTTTTGGGAATGGAGCCCCTAACTGCAGTCAGGGAAAAGGGGCGTCGTTCTGATCAGTAACTGCTTCCTGCTGAAAGTGGGCGATGAGGGGAAACAGTCAGGGCTCCACTCCTATGTATTGGGAGGGGTCCTGTTTTAGGGGTTGTTGGGGAGAGTTATATTGGCGTAAGGGGGCATATTGGGAGCGCAGCACCATTAACTGGACCGTGTTTACCCGTTGTTTAATAAAGGCCACGAGTCGATTAATGACACAGGGCCCGATAGACAGAATTAAGAAGAGGGTAACGACTGGGCCCAGAAGAGGCAAGAGATAGGGCAGCCATCCTCCTAAGCCTTCCCAAAGAAATGCATTGTT
The DNA here is from genome assembly GCF_014898055.3 of Talpa occidentalis. Classification (NCBI taxonomy): domain Eukaryota; kingdom Metazoa; phylum Chordata; class Mammalia; order Eulipotyphla; family Talpidae; genus Talpa; species Talpa occidentalis. Next base: position 85,517,424 of record NW_026555331.1, read on the forward strand.
GTCTTCTAGCTTTTTTCTCCGGTGTTCTAGTTCCTCTTGTAATTGCTTAATTTTATTTCTAACTATTCCTGACTTGTTAGCATAGAAGCAACATTCTTCCCGCAGGTAGAGACAGATGCCTCCTTCCTTTGCTGTGAGAAGATCTAGCCCGCGGCGGTTTTGCAGGACCACCGCGGCCAAAGAGTCTAACTGAGACTGTAACTCTAAGGTTGTATCTGCTAGCCGCCCAATGTCCCCCACCAGCTGAGCTGAAATTTTTTGGTAAAGGTTAACAGAGGTCCCAATTCCAGCAACTCCGGTCCCCACTCCGGCTGCCACCCCAGGCCGAGCAGTAGTGGGGTAATTATGGCCCGCTTATGTCCGGCAGGCACAGACTGGATGAGCTGTATGGGAAGGCTTTGGTTGCCTGGGACCACTCCCACATCGGGCATGAGATATGTTAAAATGCACAAGCCCGACCAGTTAGCAGGGAGTACGGGGTAGGCTGTGGTGCCACAGAAGAAAATAGTGCCCAGTGCCGGCGGGCACATAGAGGCAGAGCCATTAAAACTGGGCGCCTTAGTTGCACTGACTACTGAACTGCAGAGTACCTTATTTACTTGACCCACTCTTAAGGTCCCATTGTGACTAAGGCATGGCATCTGAGTAACTGTTGGGGAGAGCTTGACATTATTGATGGGCAAGGTCTGGTTACACGTATGGGTTGGGCCCTTTAGGTTCGTCCAATTAATCCAGTTGTACACAGCAGGGATCGCTGTGTAACGGGGGGGTCCTTTTCTTAGACATAACCAGCAATCGCTGGCCAGGGTTGGGTTGGTCTTGTTTAAAAATTGTAGGGCTGAGTCTAACATGGCCTGTACTGTCTTTTCCAATTTAAGGGAACCCACCGGGCCTGGGATGTGTATCGGCTTGAACCACCGATCCTGTGTTTGGGCAACTTGTTCAAAAACCCTCTGAACTTCCTGCTTTCGTGCGTGGTCTTGCACACCCCCACCATCTGTCATCCCCCAGTGGGTTTGCAGAGTCCAACAAAAGGGTTTTCCTGCTTTGACAGGGCATACATATCCCGCGTTATTTCCTAAGGATATACCAGTCCAGAAAGTTCGATTGGACTCTGTGCACTGATAAACAGTAGACCTTTCATAGCACTGTGAATGAACAAAGGTATAGGCTGAAAAACTCCCCCCTCTTTACAGTGATTGCAACTTTCATTTTTAGGCGGCATTTGATTTAAACGCTTCCAACAGACCACCCTCCCCACTGTACCTGGACATCCATGGGTGGTGCCCTTAATCAGGGTCGCCACAAACAAAGGAACTCCCTTAAGGCTGCAAGCACGCTTACTAACATAGCACTTGCTCTGAATATGACCGAATATGCCTTCGGTGATGCACCGTCGGCAGGGATCCCAGTCAGCCCCGACAAGGAGAAAACAAAGGAAGGACAGTAGGTAGCCAACATTACAGTTTGGTGTCATTTTTCACGGCGTGGGCAGTGGTCTGGGAGCGATGGGTTGTAGCCGGGAGCGCCTGAAGAGTCAGCTTGAGTGGATTGGTGGGATGCTTCCGGGCTCGCCACTGCAGCTGGGAGTCGTCAGTTGGTGCCGTCTTGACGTGTGAGTGATGAACCCAGGCCGCGATGCCGTCCACTTTGAGTGCGGTGGGTGTGGTCAGGAGGACGATGTAGGGACACTTCCACCGGGGCTGGAGGCCACGACCGTCGGTCTTGTGTCGGCGGACAAGGACAAGATCTCCAGGCTGAAATTTGTGGGCTGTCTGAGAAGGTCCTCCCCCTTCATAGAGCGCTCTGAGGCGGGGCCAGACCTCCTGGTGAGCCTGCTGTACAGCCCACACAGAAAGAAAAAGTTCACAATCAGAAGGCAAATCACAAGCTAACTGCGCACCGTGCGGTGTGGTTGGGGGGGCGGTTCCATAGATAATCTCGAACGGAGACAGACCCAGACGATAAGGGGAATTGCGAGCCCGGAAGAGGGCATAGGGAAGGAGAGTCACCCAGTCCCCGCCAGACTCTAAAGTTAATTTAGTTAAAGTTTCTTTTAAAGTTCTGTTCATTCTCTCCACCTGCCCTGAACTCTGGGGCCGATAGGCACAATGGAGCTTTCACTCTGCTCCCAGGGCAGAAGCCACAGATTTCGATACCTGAGAGACAAAGGCTGGTCCATTGTCTGACCCAATGGTCACTGGAAACCCAAATCTAGGAAAAATGTTTTCCAACAGGATTTTGGCTACCACTCGAGCTGACTCACCTCTTGTCGGGAACGCCTCCGGCCATCCGGAAAACGTGTCCACCAGGACCAGCAGGTATCGATAGCCAAATTTACCTGGTCTTACCTCGGTGAAGTCTATTTCCCAATGGACCCCCGGGCGCGTTCCTCGCGGCCTCATTCCTGGTTCACCGGTTGTCTTGGTGGCGTTTACCATGGCACACGACTGGCAGGATGCCACTACTTGTCGCACGGTACAGGTTGCGTCCCGGACATGGAGGTTCCATTGCCTGATTAGAGTTAGAATTTTTCTCTCTCCCAAATGCGTGGCTCGGTGCAAGCGCTGAATGAGATCAGTGGCCAAGTGTGCTGGCAAGATGGCCTTAGTTTCTTGGGTGTACCACCAGTGTCCCAAAGAAAAAGCACCCGGTAGAGACTGTATGTAGTCAAAGTCCATAGCACTATACTCTGGGTCTTCCGGCAGCTGCGGGTCCCCTGGGTCTGGGAGTTTTACTGTCAGGGCATCTACCGGCATTAGGGCAGCTTGGCGTGCTGCCTCATCCGCCCGCTTATTACCTTGAGTTGGAGTCGAGGAGTCCTTTTGATGACCTGGATGATGTACTATAGCCAGCTTACGTGGTAGCCACAGCGCTGCCAGGAGATCCATAATTTCTTGAGCGTTTTTAATGCCTTTGCCGTCGGAGGTTAAGAGCCCGCGCTCTCGATATATGGCCCCGTGTACGTGGGCCGTGGCAAATGCATATCTGCTGTCAGTATACACAGTTAAATTTTTCCCTCGAGCCAAGGTGAGAGCTTTGGTTAGGGCAATTAGTTCAGCCTTTTGAGCGGACGTCCCGGATGGCAAAGGCTCAGCCCATATGACTTCCTGCATGGACACCACTGCCGCCCCTGCCGCTCTTCGGCCCTCGTGGATAAAACTGCTCCCATCCGTAAACCAAACCAGTCCGTCCGGCAGAGGGTTATCTCGCAGATCAGGGCGTAACCCTTGGACCTGGGCCAAGATATCAACACAGTCTAGATGGGCCTCCAGGTCAGGGGCAGGTAGGAGGGAGGCGGGGTTTAGCCCCGTGGGTGGCGAAAAATTGACCCTCTCTGGGTTGAGCAATAGGCTTTGGTAATGCGTGATTCGGGCATTACTCATCCACCTCTCTGGCGGCTGCCTGAGGACTCCTTCCACCGCATGGGGGGTGGTTATGGAAGTAACTTGTCCCAGAGACAGTTTTTGGGAGTCCTTGAAAAGGAGGGCAGCCGCTGCCACCATGCGTAAGCACGGTGGCCAGCCGGACGCCACCGGGTCTAACTTTTTAGACAGATAAGCCACAGGACGCCTCCAGGGGCCCAAGGACTGAGTGAGCACCCCTTTAGCTATGCCCTTTGCCTCATCTACGAACAAATGGAAAGGCTTTGTAATGTCCGGAAGACCCAGGGCTGGTGCAGACAGTAAAGCCCTCTTTAAGGACTCAAAAGACTGCTGCATCTGGGGAGTCCACTGAAAAGTTACTTTTTCCCGGGTAGCCTCATACAAGGGTTGGGCCAGGTCTGCGAATCCAGGTATCCATAGCCGGCAAAACCCAGCAGATCCCAGGAACTCACGTACCTCCCTTTTGGTGGTGGGTGTCGGCAACTGTAAGACAGTAGCTTTTCTGGCTTCCGTCAGCCACCTATAACCGTTTTTGAGGCGGTAGCCCAGATAGATTACCTCGGGCAGGCAAATTTGTGCCTTTTTTGCGGAGACGCGGTATCCCATCTGGCCCAGTTCCGTCAGTAATTCGGCTGTTCCTGTTCGGCAGGCATGCTCACTTTTCGCTGCAAGTAACAGATCATCAACATACTGGAGCAAAGTTAGTTCGGGAAATCGGCTGCGGAATTTTCTTAAATCCTCATGAAGGGCCTCGTCAAAAAGGGTGGGAGAGTTTTTAAACCCTTGAGGCAACCTTGTCCAAGTTAATTGTCCACTGATGCCCCGTTCCGCATCCTGCCATTCAAAGGCAAACATTTCCTGGCTTTGGGGTGCTAGTGGTAGACTAAAGAAGGCATCTTTTAAGTCCAATACTGTGTACCACACATGAGTAGGTGGCAAGGCACTCAGCAAGGTATAAGGGTTTGGGACTGTGGGGTGGATATCTATGACCCGTTTATTTACTTCTCTGAGGTCCTGTACCGGCCTGAAGTCTTGCGAGTGTGGTTTTCGCACCGGTAACAAAGGGGTGTTCCATGACGAATGGCATGTTTTAAGGATACCACTGTCCAATAGCCTCCGAATATGAGGCGTTATTCCTGCCTTGGCTTCTGCAGGCATAGGGTACTGTTTTACCCGAATGGGTTCAGCCCCAGGCTTTAGCTGGACTATAATGGGTGGTCTGTGGGACGCCAGGCCAACGCCCCCGGTTTCTGCCCAAACATTCGAGAAAGATTCCATCCACCACCCAGAAAGGGGTGGGTGATCTGGCGCCACCAAAAGGCGGTACTCATCTTGAAGGGAAATCGTGAGGACGTGTAGGGGAGAGCCCTTAAAGTCCTTGATTTCGACACCTTCCTGTCCAAATGAGATTTGCGCTCCTACCTTGGTTAAAAGGTCTCTTCCAATTAATGGGTACGGGCATTCAGGAATTACAACGAAGGTGTGCGAGACCTGACCTTTTCCCAGGTCTACAGATCTTTTCGTGGTCCAGGGATACTGCTTGCATCCGTAGCCCCTTGCACCCACGAAGTTTTACCGGAAAGTTTACCCAAGGGTTCCGTGAGGACTGAATGCTGTGCCCCCGTGTCCACAAGGAAATTAACGGGTCTCCCCTCCACTTTTAAGGTTAGCCGGGGCTCGGGGAGGGTCGAGCCCTGACGGTCCTAGTCACTGTCATCTCTTGTGCCCCCGAGCACCAGGACAGGAGTGTCAGAAACGGCGGGGTTGTTTGAGGTTATTCCCCGTTTCTTTGGGCAATGTTTGGCCCAGTGTCCTTTTTGAGTGCAGTATGCACATTGATCACGCTGTAGGGTCCTGCCTGTCCCTGTGGAGCTGGGGCGGCGGGAGGGGTGTAGCTTACCCAGGTCGTCCTTTTGAGTGACGGCGAACAGGATTCTGGCCATATCCCGAGTGTGGCGTGCGTTTTCAGCCGCCCTTACCTTCCGTTTTTCCTGGCGGATGCGGTCTTCTCTTTGCTCAGGAGTTTTACGGCGATTGTACACCTTTTCTGCCACCTCCATAAGATCTCGAATAGATTTTTTTCCCAGCCTATTTATTCTTTGTAGTTTTTGTTTAATGTCAGGAGCCGCCTGGTTAACAAAGGCCATTACCACCGCGGCCCTGTTCTCCGTTGCCTCCGGATCCATAGGAGTATATTGCCGAAAAGCTTCCATGAGGCGTTCTAGAAAAGCCGCGGGGGTCTCCTCCCTTCCCTGCTGCACATCCCCTACCTTGGCCAAATTGGTGGGCTTGCGGGCTGCTGCACGCAACCCTGCCATTAGAGTCTGGCGGTACACCCGGAGTCTCTCCTTACCTTCAGCCTGGTTAAAATCCCAGTCAGGTCAGGTCAAGGGAAACACTAAATCTATGCGGGCCGCGTTTGTGGTGGGTGTGTCATCTTCTCCAGGGACTAATTTCCTGGCGGCCGTCAGTATACGATCTCGCTCCTCAGTGGTGAAGAGGACCTGCAAGAGCTGTTGGCAATCATCCCAGGTGGGCTGATGAGTAAATAGAACAGTGTCTAGGAGATTAACAAGGTCTTTAGGGTTGTCAGAGAAACGTGCATTTTGTGCTCTCCAGTTGTAGAGGTCACTGGTCGCAAACGGCCAGTAGTGCATGGGCTGGTTGCCCTGCTCATTAGGCAATCCTGCCACACGCAGGGGCAGGACGGTGGAATCCGGGGAATTCGCCTTCACTGAGCGGGTGCCTGCCGCCGGACCCTGCCCACGAGCCCCGCCCGCCTCTGGGGGAGGGTGGTCAGCCGACCGCAGGAGTTGGGGAGGGTTACTACAAGGGTTATGATAGGGTGGTGGAAATAGAAGTTCCTCCGGGGTAGAGTCTTGGAAAACCGCAGGTGCCGACGGGGTGTTGGGGTGGGACCCAAGCAGTTTAGCCGGCAGTACGGGTTGTGCCTGTAACGACAAAAATGGCTTTAACCAAGCAGGGGGGTTCTGGACTAGATCTTGCCAGACTAAGATATACGGGAGTTGGTCAGGATGTCCGAATTTTTTTTCACTGGTGATGATTTCCTTTACGCGACGGACAATCTGTAAATCAAAAGTTCCCTCCGGGGGCCAACCAACTCCGAACTTCGGCCACTCTGAGGAACAAAAGGTGATTAGAGGGGATTTTTTTATTTTTACACCGAGGTCCGACCCTCTGGACCTGACATCTTTAAAATGCTGTAAAACAACGGATAGAGGGGTAGATGGTGATTGACCCATGATGACAAATGCTAGAAGTACAGTGGCTGTCGTCACAAGAAACAGGCCAAAGACTGATATTTTAAAAGGCCCCCAAAAGGGGTATCTGCTTCCCCGCAAAGGGTGTGGCCTTCCTAACATGTGGTCCGGGGACGTCTCCCGCGGTCCACGCCGGCGGCTTTCAAGTGCGTCCACTTAAGCCTGACCCGGCTATTGAACAGATTTTCAGGTTTGCAAACAATTACAGCTTTTACAGGTACAAAGTACAAAAGATACAGGTACTAAGTACAAAACAGCTTCTACAGGTACAAAGTACAAAAGATACAGGTACTAAGTACAAAACAGCTTCTACAGGTACAAAGTACAAAAGATACAGGTACTAAGTACAACTACAGGTCTGCAGACTTGAAGCTTACCTGGGCGAGTGTTGGAACTCACCTGCGCGCTTTAGAACTCCTTTCGGTTGCTCGGCAGTTGGGGTCTGCACTCGTCGATCCCGGACGAGCCCCCAAAATGTTGTGCCCACGTCGACCAGTGCAGCCCCCAAGGACACAGACAACCGATGCAAGGGCACAAAGGAGTTTAATACGGGCTCGAGACCGGGCCCTCGACACGCACCGATGCAACGGCAGAGGTCGAGAGCCCCGAACAGAGGAAGCTGGGACATCTTATAGGGTCGCGAGTGGCGGGAACTTTGAAAGAAGTTGGCAATTATTCATTGGCTACTACAAAGGCACTTTGGGCGCGCGCGGTTACAGTTTCAAACTGATTGGACGGTTAGAGATGCTGTCCCATTTATGGACAGGACTGCCCTCATTGGTGGCTGGGGTGGTCTGCTTTTTCGTCACCAAGTGGAGTGAGGGTTGTGACTGCTGAAACTATCTCCGGAATGCGGCAGGACAAGGACTAACATATCAAGGTGGAGGATATACAAAATGGCGAAACCTCAGCTAAGCTTGGTTCCACATCTACATCTTTCCCGTCTCTTCTGTCTGAGACTTCAAAAGGGTAAGTTCAAGGAGGTTGTGTTTTGGGTTTCCTTTATTTTTATTTAAACTTTGAAATATTCCATTATACAAAATTTGAGGATCGCAGTAATATGAAAAGAAGGGAGTGCCATAAACTCATTACCTCAGTTCAATTTTAGTTAATAATTTGATCTGTGTTCTTTCTAGTATTTTTTCTTAAGTATTTTCTTTTAACATAGCTGAGATTTTTCAAGGATTTATTGCTTTTGTACAAGACATTGCAGACTTCTTGTTTAAGCCGCTACAGTACACGTATAAAACTGTTTTGTTTTAGTATTTCTTTACCATTATTCTTCAGAATAGGATTCACCCAATACATGTCATTTTAATAATATGCTCTCTTGCTTTAGAATTTTCTATATTTGAGAAAATATTTTGGAATTTTGAAAATTACTTGATTTGTATATACCTGCTATGGTGCAGAAACCAGACAATACCGTTCGCGACTCAGTGTCAACATCTGGATCTATTTGGAAAATACTCACTGCTGGCAGGTAAATGCCTTGGGACTTAAGATGCCATGAAGGCATAAGTGATGATGAGATGAGACTCTCATGAGTGAAGTTGGTGTTCCTTCCATCTCTCATAATAATGCTTCTAGCTGTGGTTTATAAGGTTGGTTCTTAAGGTGATGGAGCTGAGAAGACATGCAACTGCAAATTTCAGGGAAGTGGGAAAAGTTGCACTCAGAAAGAGGGTTTTTAACTGATAAAAGCTTCCATTAAATTGTACTCTTGAAAAGATGATTTGAAATATTAATCATCTTTATCCCAGTATATGAATAAATTGCATTTATTCAGTGGTTACCAATATCAAGCACATGGCATTTATTATCTCAGGAAATCCTCTCAAAGTTCTAGGAGATAAATACTGTTATTTTTATTATTTCATTAATGAAGAAATTAAGTTATAGAGAAAGAAAATAACCTTTTCAATGTCGATAGCTAGTTAGTAATAATGTCAGAAATTGAACTTTTGCAATCTAACTAGAGTCCATTTTTTTGATACTATTTTATAGTGTTCATGCTGATAATTTTGGATCAATAAACCTTCTCAACACTATATAAGCCTTGTTATCCAGTCCTTTCTGAAAATATAACACCCATTACCAATGTCAAATACAACGAGAGTTTGACAGGATTTATTTTTAAATCTCCAAGGAAATATAAACCCAATACATTTTAAATTAAACTCATTACCTCCTTTTGAAATGGACCAAAAGGATCACTGGGTATTGTCAAAGGAAAATCAGGCCCTTGTCTAAGCACATGATTACTGCTATCTGATGCCACAAGTTCTCTATCCTTTCATAGTCTTTGAGCCATTTTATAATTCTTATAAGTTGTAGATTCCTGAAAGCAATGCAGAAAAATGATGTCTAAAATTACACTATGGGTTTTATCTGGGTTTATCGATTCATCTTTATCTCCCATGAAATAAGGCAGTTTTACAACTATTTGCAAGGTCATTTAAGCCTACTTAAACTGAACATATGTGTGCTTTTTAATTCTCATTAAATAAACTGTGACATCTGTGACTTCATTAATTAATGAGTTAAATAAAATTATTGGAAGGTATCCATTTTATGTTTGAGTGAGAATATTGATGATATCTTCTTTTTAAACTTCAAAACTTCTTTTATTCTTCTAAGTTTTATATTCTATATATCCTCCCTCAAATATATTTTAAACTTATCTTTTCTGTTCCTCTTGCTAACTTATCTGGATCCTCAGCATCTCATCAATACTATAGTATTGATGTACTATAGATAGAGTCCAACAGATACATAAGTGTTTGTAGAATGCGTGTGTGAACACCCAGGTTTGTCTTGGGTTAATAATAGTTATTGCCAATGATTAGAAGCACTAGATTAGAGACAGCTGGGGATACCAGGGCTTTAGAAAGTCTGCTTTTTCAAAATTGGGTTTTTTTTGAAAAATGGTTTTGTTGATACTTCCTTTGGCTGATAAAGCATTTTAGTGCAATATGCATATTTTTTACTACAACAACAACATAATTGTTTTTCCACTCAAAATTCAACTTGCATTGCAGTGACTTGATGACTGGCTTCTTTCTCTTCCATTTCTTTATGCATGACGGGATGATACCAAATCATTTGCTCATTGTCTAGAACTTACATTCAAGTTAACAGTAATCCATTTAACTATTTATTATTCTTTTAATTTGATAACAGGACTAGGTTTGACTGGTGTTAATAGGAGATGGATATGTGAACATCATCAACTTGTTAAATTTCCTCCAGGAATAAAGAGTGTTGAATGCTTTTGGCTTTTCTTCCCCCAAAAAATAGTCCTCAGAACTATCCTCTGTCCAAAATTATTGTTCTTGTTGTTTTCTCACTAGTTTCTCTGGTAGATGCCTACTTCAATGTCCATTTGTATATATTCTTGAGGCAACATTAGTACCATAAATGCAGCCCAGAATTTCCATATGTAATCTGAATATTACAGTGAAAAATGCCCTCCATAAACAAGTGAAGTTCAGGATGACACTTCAGAGCACTGCATAAAATCTAGAAGTCATATGAAGGGGCAGGAAGATAAAAAAAAGTTTTCCAAAAATAACTTCTGAGATGGCCAACAATTACTAAAGATGAAAGTATCCTCAAACAACACTGTTTCCTAAAGATTCTTTTCAGTACACACAAAATGATGAAAGATAGTCTCCTTTGAAGCCACTCTAGTACTAGCTATATTTCATGAAGAATAGGAACTTTTAACGTTCTTGGAAGACTCCAACCCACTGACTTTGCCATTAGTAAAACATTGAATCTATGAAGTCCAGAGACTGGAGAAAAAGAAAAAGGGTTTATCCTTCCCTATTTACAGAACCTAGGTATGCTTCCATTTTCAGCTGCTGGAATGTGAATTTTAGGGGCCTCCACTATGAAGCTATCCACAGCCACTGCAGCACAAGTTACATCCCTAGACAGGGAGGTGACCCACATGACGCAGCAGACCTCTCCTGTCTCACCCGCTGCTCCCCTCAGTCAATCCACCTGTTCTGCTCCCCGCTCTGTCTCTGGTGAATCTTCTCACACACAAACCCCGCACACCCCCCAACCCCTACCCCGCAACTCTGGCCTGCACCCAATTCTTGTATGCATAAATAAATTAATCTTTTTTAAAAAACCAAAACATTGATTTCCAAATCCCTTAAAAAAAAAATGTGTGTTTCAAGTATGTAGGTATGTAGATAAGGAGACAGACAGGCAGGAAAATAAAATGAGCAAGATGCCAAATTACTCTTCTGAAACGATTTTTGAATTCACTAAAAAATTTAAAATTTAGCCGTTTCAATGTAAATATTGATCAGTTTCAAGTTTTATAAAATATGTATTTATTATTAAGGAAATTTTTTAAAAGATTTATTTATTCATGCATACAAGAACCAGGGGCACCTGCATTTGTTACATTGTTATAAGTTATATTGTTTACTTCTGTGGGCCATGGGGGCAGTATTGAAATGTCTGCCAAGAGAAGCAGAGGCAGGAGAAAGAGGCAGGAGAGAGAGAGAGAGAGAGATTGAGAAGGGGAGAAAGAAGGCCAGAGAGAAGACTTGGGGGTGGGGTTTGGGGGCCTGCCGCCCTTCTGTCGCCCCCACCACGCACCCCTGCCTGCGTGTACCTGGTTGCTGCAATACTTGTAAAAGCTCAATAAAAGCCTGAGAAAACCACCAAGGGCTCCAGGACTCTCTTTCACCTGGTCTGCTCGAATCATAAAGAACCAGCCCTGTGACCATCCTGCCACTACAGAGGCATAAGGGATGATGATGGATGAAATGATTAAAACTGTTCAAATTGTTAAACATCAGAAAAATGCAAATCTAAATCTAATAACGCGAATCTAAACACAGTGACCTATCACTTCAAAACCATTAGATATCTCTTATAAAGAAGAGAGAATAAAAAGTGTTGACAAGGCTATGTAGAAATTAGAACCATGGACATTGCAGTGTGCATAGCTCTGGAAACTGGTACAGTGATTCCTAAAATCAATAATAATGTTACATAAACATAGAATTACCATATAATGCAGCAATTCCAGTTCTGGAGTACCCCAATATAATTGAAAAGAGCTTCTTAAAGAGACATTAGTACAGCCATATTCATATCAGCATTATTCACAAATATAAAAAAGAATTTATTCACCAAAAAAACTGTTTAGCCTAAGATAAAAGCAAATCAGGAGTCCATCAAAGAATGAGTGCATAAGCAAAATGTAGTACATACTTACAATGCAAAATTATTCAGCCATAAGAAACAAGAAAAATTCTAACACATACTGCAGCCTGTGCTATATTTTAAAGATAATCTAAGTGAGATAAATTAGTCAAAATAGGATAACTACTCTATGATATTACCAATGTGAGCCATGAGTAGCCAGTCTTAGAGACAGAAAACAGAAAGGAGTTTGCTGGGGACAGGGAAAGTGGGGAAAAGGGAGTTAATGTTTTAAAATGTAATGAATTTCAGTAGGGAAAGATGCAAAAGTTCTGAAGATGGATGGTAGTAATCGTTGTACAACAATGGAAATGCACTTCATGCCAGCAAACTGTATACTTAAAATGGTTAAGATGGTCAATTTTATGTTATGTATATTTTACTGCCATTGACTAAAGGGAAAAGGCATCCTAAAAGTTTTATTTTTTCTGAATTTAGGCTCTTAAGAAAACAAAATAAAGAATTATCAGAAAAGATTTGGTCATCTGGTCAAGACAAGTAATAGACTAACTGCATCAAGTGACAATACTTCACAGTAAAAATAGAAGTAATACAATTATAAGGAATTTATCTCTCCCAGAGAGAACTTTTTAAAAAAAAATCAAGAACATAATAAAGTCAGCACAAATTATGGAAAATTATTATGGTGATATACAGGATTTCTGCTAAACTTGCAGGCTACACAGAAAGTACAGAATAATCTTTTATTCCTCTTGTTAAAAGCAGACTAAATATTTCAAGATCAATTTATATTTTCACAGGGAGAAAATAAAATCCCAGTATTGCATTAATTTAGTCTTTGGCAGTAAGGGATATTAAAATAGCTTTATAAATAAACCCATCAAAATCAAGCAAACTTAGCCAATATTTTAGCATAGTTTGTCTATTTTCTTCCAAACTCAGATATTATATAGTATGGCAAATAAAATTCACTTTCCTCAAAGGTTCTGTAACTTGCTATATACACTCAGGTTTTATCCTGCACTATGTTCTTCAATATTCTACAGCAAACAAACTTTATTCTAGAGCAAATCTATATAGTTTTTCCTTGAAAAACATGCCAGGCTACCTCTCCTGATTGTTAAGAGCTATATTTAACTTTATCATTTTAAATGATTTCTTTTTTTCTTTGTTGAGATTTGTTACATGATCCATAGTGTGCTCTGTTTGGAGAATATTCCATGTTCATTTGAATGATCATTGTATATTTATCTTTGTCCTGGTAATATTTCCTTGTTTTGAGGTTTACTTTGTATATTAATATAGCCAAATCCAAGTTTCTTTTTGATTATTATTTCTGTGAAATATTTTGATTATTATCTTTTTTTTTTAATTTTTTTTTTTTATAGAGGCATGTTTTATTTATTTATTTATTTGTTTGTTTGTTTGTTTTGTTATACATGCACTGGGTACAGTCAGAAGCGCGGGAGGGTGAGAGAATTCACCAGAGCCAGAGCGGGGAGCAGAACAGGCAGAAGGACCGAAGTACACTGCTGAGGGGAGCAGCGGGCGGCAGGAGAGGTCTGCGCGCCATGTGGGACCCTCCTCCGGTGGCCAGGGAGCAGCCGGGGATCGAACCGGCGCTGCAGAGGCCGCGGCCAGCTTCGCAACCCAGCGCTCAACCGCTGCGCCACGGGGGAGGCCCGATTATTATCTTTTTAATCATCTAAACCTGCCTAAGGCAAAGAGAGTGATGAATTCTAAGGGAGCAAGAAGAAATCTAAGGATTCTTTACTAACATTGATATTATGAGAGTTAGCTATTAAAATTCATCAAATTGTACATTTCAATTGAGAACAGTTTTTGATATTATACATCAACAAGTTCCGTGAAAGACAATATATTAATAAAAATTATTCCAACTATTTGGAAATTTATACTTTTCTAAAGAAAGTATGAGTCCAAGAAGAAATCCTAATAAGAATCCAAAAACTGAATAATAATGAAATAATGAACTGAATAATAATAAACATACTTCTTATCAAATATGCAGGATGCAACAAAAGCAATGTTTGGAGAGGAACCTATAGTTCTAAAAGTTTATACTAGACATGAAGAAACATTTAACAGTATTGACCAAAGTTCCACATTAAGAACCTAAAAACAAAAGATTAAATCTAAAATAAGTTAACAGAAATAAACAATAAAGATTAGAGGGGAAAAAATCAATAAAATAGAAAATGACAAACTAGAGAAAGCAGAAAGTCTGCTTTTTGAAAATATTAATAAATTTGATGAATGCCTGGGAAGGAGGCAAGCTGCTTGTTTTCTTCTGAGACATGAACTAACTTACCAAATTGAAAATCTTAGTGTTTCAGAAGAATTTTTTTTTCGTTGAATATTACAAAGACTACTATGCACATTGGTCTTTGCCAACAACTTTAGGTAGTAAGGTAAAAAAGTATCAGGCTTTTCTTCCCTCCCGCCATTAGGATTGATGATGGATCTGTGCTGTCCTGAATGCATGCCTGATGGCGGGCACCTGGAGTAGGGTGTGGGCATGCGTAGGTGGGTACACCTGGGCTAAGACTGGGCTTATAAGGGCAGCGTCACAGGGATGGCAGCAGAGCGAAAGAGAGAGAGAGAGTGAAAGGAGCAGAGAAGCAAAGGCCACGAGAGACGCTGGAGAGCCCAGAAAGAGTGAAGACTTGCTGGGGGCTGGAAGGCCCCTGCCTGCAGTACCTGGTAAACCCAGTAAAAGCCTGCAAAAGCCACCGAGGGCTCCAGGATTCCTCCTCTACCCCGTCTGCATGGGTTCATAGAGATCCTGCACTGTGGCCCTTCCTGACACTACAGTAAGATTTTGAAGAACTAGATAAGATGCAAAGTTCACTGTATAAACAGCAAAAGCAAGCTAAAGGCATTCTCAGTATCTATTCAGAGACATCCAATTATAAACAAATATGTTCTAGTCACAGATTATGAAAGTTTATCCAAAAGTTGGAAATAACACTAAGAGAGCTGGGTTTATGTTTAATGTCACGCTGGATCATTATTTAATAAAAATACCTGAAGGTTATTTAATTCTTTTGAAAATTAAGCCATCACTGTTACATGTATTAAACATTGTGTTTCCTGTTTGCCCAGAGACTGAAAACTGAAATTCATACATGCCCAGGAAGGGCACGGAGCAGGTTTTCTATGATCCAAGCAGATGGGTAAAGGAAGCCAGGTACACGGCAGGCAGGGGTGCTGGGGAGGCCAGGAGGCCGGAAGGCCTCCAAGCCCAGGGCAAGTCTTCACTCCGGGTTTCCTTGGCGTCTTTCTCCCCTTCTCTCTCCTGCCTCTCTCCTGCTGCTGCTTCTGCTTTTCTTGCTTCTCCTGCTTCTCTCAATGACTATCTCAGCACTCCCCCCATGGCCCACAAAAGTAAACAAGACAGCTTAAAGCAATATAACAACTGCAGGTGCCCCATCAGGCAGGGCAATCCTAATGATGGGAGGGCAGAAAAGCTTGAAAACCATTTACCCTACATCATGTTATTTTCACTTCTGTGTGACAGAAAAGTTAACTCCCAGAATTGTGCTAGGCTCTTTATTTTTTACTGTGAAGTAATCTTACTCTGACATTACTTAAGTGCCTATAAACAGGTAATTCCTCAAAAGGATTTCTCAAAATGAACTTGCTGGTACTAGGAGACAGTTCTCCATGGGTCTCTCATACTTCTATGTCTTATGAGTAGGGGTCTTTGTTCTGAATTATCTTTCAAGAATGTTTGTTACAGGCCTCCCTGGTGGCGTAAGAGGTTAAGCACCACACTATGAAGCAATCCGCAGCCTGTGCAGCTCGAGTTCGATCCCTGGCCAGCCAGGGAGAAACCCACGTGGTGAGGCAGACCTTTCCTGTCTCGCCTGTTGCTCCCCTCAACAGTGTATTTTCAGTCAAACTACCTGTTCTGTTCCCCACTCTGTCTCTGGTGGATCCTTTCACCTCCCATATCTCTGGCCTGTATCCCAGCTCTTGTATGCATAAATAAATAAATCTTAAAAAAAAATAAATCTTTTTTAAAAAAAAGAATATTTGTATAGCGAAAAATCCTTAGAAGTATTTGTTTTCAGAGCAAAACACAGGTTTGCTGAGAGCCCTGGAAGATGAGATAGGTTTCTCTCTAGAAGGGGAGTAAGGTACGTGTAGTGTGTATTACCTAAACTGAGTTCCTGTCTTAAAACGAAATCCACTGCAGGTGCAGCTGTCACCCAGACTTCTATCATGTATGGAAATTGTAATTTGAAGACCTGGCAGTGAGTGTGCTGGTGCACACGCTACTTGGTGGGCCAGGAGCCAAACAGTTCTCTTTGCCTCTGACCCAAGCATCTCAAATCTTTCACCAGCATCCATGAGTCCATTGCAGGCAACTTGTTAGCTTGCAAGCAGGGTAAAATCTTAGACCCTTTACAGTTTTTTTTTTTTTTTTAAAGATTTATTTATTTATGTATACAAGAACTGGGGTACAGGCCAGAGATATGGGGGGGGTGAGAGGATTCACCAGGGACAGAGTGGGGAACAGAACAGGCAGACTGACTGAAATAAACTGCTGAGGGGAGCAGTGGGCGGGACAGGAGAGGTCTGCTGCACCATGTGGATAACTCCCTGGCCAGGGCTTGAACTCATGCTACAGTGGCTGTGGGGAGCTTCATATGTTGTGTCTTAACCCTTTGCTCCACCAGGGAGGCCCCTTTTACTGTTCTTGACAGGCTATTATTTTCTTTAAATATTTGACTTATGTTCATTCTATATTTGTGAAACTTGTGTTTCAATTCCTAGAAAAATGTGCTTTGACTTGTTGATAGGTCATCCACTGAGACACAGAAATAGACTTTGCTGGGTTCAACAGAACTGCATTTTTCCAGAAGTAAACTTAATGAGCTGTTTAAGCCTAGGTATGTCTTTTCTTGGCTTCTGGAGTGATCCCCAATCAATTGTGAAACTTTATCTTTACTTACTCACTGCTTTTTTCCCTCCTCCTGGTTTTTTTGTTTGCTTTTCTCCTCTGGTATTTGATCAATCTGTTAGTTGGTCTTTGTTTTTAATCCAACCAAGTTTGTTTCTTACAACAGAGCAGAGACAAATGGTCTGGCAGGCTGGTTGTGACTGGATCATCAGTTGAGCACTCTGATTGTCCATAGATCTAATCTGTTGCCAACAAATGTTTCCTAGTTTATTGCAACAATGATTGGTAATATGTTTATATGGCTTGTCATTTAGTAATCTATATATTGTCAGATAAAAGGCAGCAGAGAATCTGAAGTGTTTTTCAGTTTGACTATTTGTGTACTCACATCAATTATGGTAACATTTTTCTGTCCACTGGCAAAGAGAATATCCCTTTCATATCTGGTCTTTGGAGAGTCTGTGTTCTGTTCTTATTTTTACCTATTGCTGAGGTTGTAGAACTAAAGCTGCAAGCTCTCTCTGTGTTTTTATGATGAAGGAAAGATTTTAGCTCATTTTGTGTGACTTCAAATATTTCCCTACCTCCTAAGGTATTAGGGTATTAGGAAATTAGGAAATTAGGAAATTACCTCCTAGGGTATTAGGAAATTAGGTGTCTTACAAAAGAAAAGAACCTCTGTTTTGATTAGTCCGCATAAGTTAATAAATTATTACAAAAACCTAAATACCCCCAGAATTTCTAGAAATTAAAGAAACAAAATGTTAATTTTGTATGTATGTCAATCTTTCTAAAATCCCCTTTCCTAGTGAAACTTAGTTCACTTTTATGTAAGACTTCAAGCCCATATAATCAAAGTGAAATCTTGGACAAATCAAACTGGATTCAAAACTTTGGTTTAAACTAGAATTTATGCACTCCAGCACTGTTAACATTTTAGGCCAAATAATAAATATTCAAAAGTTTAATTTCTCTCAAAATCCATCTCTCATTACATTTTCACTTAGACACACTTTTATTTTCTTAATTCTAAAAAAATGTGTGGAAACAAATATAACTTACTGGATCCATGGAACCAAATGCAGGAAATCTTACATATTTAAATCATGAAAAATTAAACTCATCATGTGGTAAAATATTTTGCTAAAAATTTTTACATGTTGATAGACTAAGAAGACATGCTATTGACATTAAGCTGCAAATAAATTACTCTGATTTGCCCAAAGAATTGACTACTAAAGAATACATTTTCATCGTTTTCAAACAGAAATAAATCTCTGTAATAAAATATCAATTTTAAAGACTGTAGAATTTTGCCCAAATTTCTCAGTGTTGAGTTTTTTTCTAGGTAAGAGTCACATCCATTTTTTTAATTCCCAGTTAACTTTTCTTCTGGATTTTACCCTTAGCAAGGGAAAATACATGAAAAAAACACAAAAAATTAAATACATCCTGTCTCTTTTTTATTTTGAAAACACTTGACTTTATATCTACACTACGTATTCCTAGAATTTACACATAATGACAAAAAATGTTAATGAGCAAATTAATTTCAAAATTTCTGGAAAAGAAGAAAGGAGAGAGAAGCAGCAAGAAGCAGTCATTTTCACCTAAAAATAAAAATTATCACCATACCAGACTAGTTACAAAACTCTACAAAAAAGAGGAAAAAAGCATGGCAGTTTATTTGAACAGTAACTAGCGAATTTATCCCATCAAACCTTATGATCAAAAAGTTGGTACAGGGCCTCCCCGGTGGCGCAGCGGTTGAGCGCTGGGTTGCGAAGCTGCCCGCAGCCTCTGCAGCACCGGTTCGCTCCCCTGCTGCTCCCCGGGCCACTGAAGGAGGGTCCCACATGGCGCGCGGACCTCTCCTGCCGCCGGCTGCTCCCCTCAGCAGTGTACTTCCGTCCTTCTGCCTGCTCTGCTCCCCGCTCTGGCTCTGGTGAATTCTCTCACCCTCCCGCTCTGACTGTACCCAGTGCTTGTATAAATAATAAATAAATAAATCTTAAAAAAAAAAAAAAAAAGTTGGTACAAATAGGGGCCTCTCTGGTGGTGCAAGGGTTAAGACGCAACCTGTGAAGCTATTGGCAGCCACTGCAGCACAAGTTCTATCCTGGGCCAGGGAGCTACCCACATGCACAGCAGACCTCTCCAGTCTCGACCCACTGCCCCCCTCAGCAGTTTCAGTACATCTGCCTGTTCTGTTCCCCACTCTGTCTGGTGAATCCTCTCACCTCACACACCTCTGGCCTGTACCCCAGTTCTTGTATGCATAAATAAATAAATAAATCTTTTTAAAAAAAAAAAGTTGGTACAAATATCGTGGCTTTTTGAAAGTTCATGTTACTCCACTTTACTTTTATGAAGTATAAAGTATGTTAATGGGGGCGAGGGTGGGAGAGAGGATTTTCATTTTTTAAAGCAAAAACAAATATAGAGTCCGTGTGATTTTAGCCACCATTAGACACCGCCTACTGGAGCACTAAGCTCATTATATAGACTGTGTTTTTCATGTTGTTCCTGCTTGTGCTATAGGTTAGTGTTATTGTAGATTTTGTGTGTTATGTGGTATGATTCGGTAGATAACTTTTTGGGTCTGAGAACACTCAAAAATGTTTTCATATAATTTAATGGTTATTGCTGCTTCATTTTATGTCATTTCAGTTTATGAAAGCTTTCATAAAAACACTTCACTTTTGATTAGCAGAACCTGTACTTAATGATCACTGAATTAGGAAAACATGAACTCTCACTTGGACACACAAACCAAGGACTTGTGTATTTTCTTCCTACTTGTTACAATTTGTGCCCCCAATACTTCTCTCCTCTGTGACCTCCTCTGTAGTTTGCCCTGTGATGCACCTAGACAGTATCATTACTTTGAGATAATTTTTTTTTAAGATTTATTTTTATTTATTTACTTATTTATACAAGCACTGAGTATAGTCAGAAGCGCGGGAGGGTGAGAGAATTCACCAGAGCCAGAGCGGGGAGCAGGGCAGGCAGAAGGACCGAAGTACACTGCTGAGGGGAGCAGCAGGCGGCAGGAGAGGTCTGCGCGCCATGTGGGACCCTCCTCTGGTGGCCCGGGAACAGCCGGGGATCAAACCGGCGCTGCAGAGGCTGCGGGCAGCTTCGCAACCCAGCGCTCAACCGCTGTGCCACCGGGGAGGCCCTACTTTGAGATAATTTTGAACATAAAAATCCATTGACATTTTTCAGAGAAATTATTTTCTTCTGTTTTCTCAGTGTTTTCTTTAGAATGTAGTGTTCTTTCGTTGACCTGGAAATGTTTCTGTTTCCACTTTCTCATAAAAGGAATATTTGCTGTTAATAGAATGAGAACACATTTTGCCAGCAGTTAGATGATCTCACATTCTTTCTGGCTTCCTGAGTTCATTGGTCTATCCTGCTTGGATCTAGTCCCATTTCTATCCAGCAAAAATTCATTAAAATTCTAGGGCTAGTAACAATCTTTCCTGACTTAATAATTCTGCAGTTATTTTCCCAAGAACTGAGGTTGAGAAAAATTTACTTTCCCTTAAGGTTATTTTATTAAAACAAACAAATTGATGGTTTTCCTTTTAAGATGATTGGTAAAATTAAAAATAAGATGACAGATGAAATAATCACCCTGCTCTCTTTGTAATATGAGCATTTTTGCTGTTTTGGAGTAGAACAAAAATGTGTTTGTCAATCATAATGCAGTGAAACAGTTTGGAAGCTCAAAATACAGATTAATACTTATTAATATGGAGAAATTAAAAATTAAATTTGACTTATTAAATATTAGAAATATTTCTATAAACTCATCCCAAAGACCTCTTTTAATTTGATGAGCTAGATTAAGAGCGAAACGGGACCAGGCACTACCAATACATAAAGAAAATGATCAAACTGTACATGTAAGGGTCTACAGAAAGCTCTCGAAAGTCAAGAATACAAAAACAAAGATCAGCAGATGCCTGAAATTTAATTAGTTGTCTTCTAATCTGTATAAGAATTATGATCCTAGAACTCAGAAAGAATATGAAAAGAATGTAAGACGCAGCTACAGCCAAAGATATTTGAAGGTAGACAGGAAGATACTGAAATATATTAGGAGACAAAGAAGTGGAAATGCAAATGCGATGATGTAGCAAGTTGGCAACAACTTCTTTTAAAACAGTGCAGAATTTCCTGATGAATGTCAGTAACCTGTTTCTGACAATCAGCATTTATGCACAAAATTGTTAACAGAAGCCTATGTACGCTTATTCTAAATAGGAAAACTTTTAGTATCTTAACCATCAACTTGATGCCTCCAACCAATTTCTTAAAATACAGAAAACAGTTGCACATGAGTAAAAGACTCTAATGTATTTTTATACATTTTTTATAACTGAATTTTGTATTGTATGCAGTCATGCTGCAATGCCTGTCTTTACACTATGGACTTCATAAGAGTCACATCTCCTTTACTGATATTATGGTAGGGCTTGTCAAGGCTTCTAGACTGATTCTGTCATTCTGTCTATTGTATTTGAATCATAAGTCAAGGCTTTTTCCTCTCATGATTTTGATAAAAAAATATTGCATTGAGATTTAGGGACATAAATATGCCTTTTCCCCATATAAATACCAGCCTAAAATATTGTACTGAGAGATAAATTTGTTTTATGAGCTAGGAGTATTAAAATTTAAAGGCATCCTAGTGAGGAAATCTTCAGTGAGGAGAGTATCAGCAGCTGCTGGTTATTTGTGACTTAAATTCATGGACATGAACAATATAAAATTCACCTCCATCCCCTTTTGAAGGCATAGTAATTATAACAGACTTAATTTGAGACCATGAGTATTAATGTTTAATAGCTAAATATTAAAAGCATTTAATATTTAATTGCAAAATCACATAGTAAGCCCTAAATAAGCACATACTAGGTAAATGAATGAAGGTCTTTCTTCAGTCTCTTCCTGCTTTTCTGTGCGTATTAACTGAAGCACCATTGCATTATAACATTCCATAAATTTCAAATGTGTGCATTATTGAAAGTCAGCATGTGTCTACAATACACTAAGTTCACATTTAAAAATCCTGTATGTGGGTGGAGCAATGAACAAGACAGGAAAAAATGTTGCCCTCATGGAGGGCAACCTACCTTTTAGTAGGTAAAGAAAGAAGATAAAAATCAGATATGTATCAACTAGTGAGAAGGGCAATTTAAAATTTGAAAGGGAAGGGAATAGATATGATGGGATGGGAACATGCAATTTTTTAAAGAATATGTTTGCTCAAAATCAACAAACAACTATGAACCAGAGACACATAATGGGAGGGGGGCAAGGAAAGGTGTGAATGGGGTCAAAATAAGGGGGTTGTAATTGTATGGGGAATATAAAAGTAAAATTAAAAAACTATGTTTGCTCATTTATTTATGTATAAAAAAACTGGAGTATAGGCCATTGGTGTGGTGTTGAGAGGATTCACTAGAGACAGAGTGGGGAGCAGAACAAGAGGATCTACTGAAATACACTGCTGGGGGAGCAGCAGGAGAGAAAGGGATCAAACCCCCACCACAGTGGCTGGTGATAGCTTGATAGTGCTAAGACTTTAATCCCTGCACCACCAGAGAGACCCCCAGGAATATGCTATTTTATTTTATTTTATTTTATTTTTAATTGATGGCATTTTATTTTTTTTATTTATTTTTTTTAAATAATAAATTTTATTTTTATATTCCCCATACAATTGCAGCCCCCCCATTCTGACCCCAATCCCTCCCCTCCCGCCCCCGCCCCCCTAAAAGTGTCTCTGGTTCATAGTTTTTTGTTGATTTTGATTTTCACTTTCTTATAGTTATTCATTTTCCTGGTCCCTTATTTAAGTTTTCTAGATTCCTGCTATGAGTGAGACCATCCGGTATTTTTCTTTTTCTTTTTGGCTTATTTCGCTGAGCATGATCCCTTCTAGTGCCATCCATGTTGCTGTAAATTGCATGTGTTTATCTTTTTTGAATGCTGAGTAATATTCCATGGTATATATGTACCACATCTTCTTGATCCAGTCATCTATTTTTGGGCATTTGGGTTGTTTCCAAAGCTTAGCTATTGTAAACAGTGCTGCTATAAACATAGGGGTGCAGGTGTTCTTTGGAATTGATGTTTCTGTGTCCTTTGGGTAAATACCTAGGAGTGGAATTGCTGGATCATATGGAAGCTCTATGTTTAGTAGGTCCAGAAATCTCCACACAGCTCTCCACAGTGGTTGGACCAGTTTGCACTCCCACCAACAGTGCAGAAGAGTTCCTTTTTCTCCACACCCTCGCCAACATTTGTTGTTGCTAGTTTTTTTAATATGTGCCATTCTCACTGGTGTAAGATGGTATCTCATGGTAGTTTTGATTTGCATTTCCCTGATGACAAGTGATGTTGAACATTTTTTCATATGCCTGTTGGCCATTTGCATTTCCTCTTCAGAGAAGTTTCTTTTTAGCTCTTCTGCCCATTTTTTGACTGGATTATTTTCTTTGTTGTTGTTGAGTCTCGTCAGCTCTTTGCAGATTTTTGTGATCAGTCCTTTATCATTAGTGTTGAGTGCAAAAATGTTCTCCCAGTCGGTGGGGTTTCTCTTTGTTTTTGTTATTGTCTCTTTTGCTGTGCAGAAGCTCTTTAATTTGATGTAGTCCCAGCTGTTTATCTTTGCCTTCACTATCACTGCTTTGGGTGATGTGTCTGTAAAGATGTCTTTGATGTGCAAATCACGTAGTGTTTCGCCTATATTTCCTTCTATATATTTTATGGTTTCAGGTCTTATGTTAAATGGAATAATTGCTGAAAGTCTTTGTGACAAGTAAACATCTCAGCAGAGACCTGAAGGAAATGAGAGTTGTAGAAAGAAATGAGAAAGAAAAAGAAAAGCATTTGCAGCAGATACTGATTAGTGGTTCATCTCTCTGTGGGAGCATACAAGTAGACTGTACTTCTGAGGTTCTTGTAAAAGTAGACCTGGCCAATGCAACTGAGTTCTAACCCATGGAATTTATGTAGGAGCAATGAATGGAACCTCCAGCTCTGACCCAAACTAGATTCTTATAAAATGTTCCACTTTAATTTTTCCTCCATCCCTTCACTGGCTAGTGACCAAAGGGCAAGCTCAGAGGTGGCAGAATCTCCTTTACCCTGAGTTCCTGATGCCAGTCCTAAACAGAGAACCCTCTTCCCCATCACCTCCCATTTGCCACTACAGTCATGTTAGCTGCAGTACTTTATATAATGTAATACTTTAGGAAATGTGTCCAGGTTTTGTAATGTCATATAATACTTCCCATGAACATTTATTTTTATTAAGTTAGGAAAAAAATCCTTCATCTTATAAAGGAAGGAAATCATATCACATGCTATAACATGGCTGAATCTTGAGGCCATTATGCTGAGTGAAATAAGCTAGTCACAAAAAGACAAACATTGCAAGATTCTTACTCTACTTACATGAGCTATCTTGAGTAGTCAGATTCATAGAAAAAGAAACTAGGATGGCAGTTGCCAGGGACTGGGGAAGGAGAGAGAAACGAAGATTTAATGGGTATAGAGTTTCAACTGTTTCAAGATTGAAAAAAAAATTACAGAGATTGCTTGTTCAATAATATGGATATACTTAATATGATAGAAACGTATACTTAGAAATGGTCAAGATGGTAAAATTTTTGTTATGCATAAATTTGTTATGACGTCTCTAGTGATTAGACATCTTTCAAACAGGATGAATTAGGAGTATTTATAAAAAAAAATTTAAATCTAGGGCCTCCCCGGTGGCGCAGCGGTTGAGCGCTGGGTTGCGAAGCTGCCCGCAGCCCCTGCAGCGCCGGTTCGATTCCCGGCTGCTCCCCGGCCACCGAAGGAGGGTCCCACATGGCGCGCAGACCTCTCCTGCCGCCCGCTGCTCCCCTCAGCAGTGTACTTCGGTCCTTCTGCCTGCTCTGCTCCCCGCTCTGGCTCTGGTGAATTCTCTCACTCTCCCGTGCTTCTGACTGTACCCAGTGCATGTATAAACAAAAACAAACGAACAAATAAATAAATAAATAAATAAAACATGCCTCTATTAAAAAAAAAAAATTTAAATCTATACTGTTAATATATTTTGCATTAAGGAATTTTTGTATATTTGCTTGTATATTTTCTTATAATGCGTCTTCTTAACCTTGTAATTTCCATTTTCTAAAACGTACTGGTGCAAATGATTTAGATCTGTGCTAGTAAATACAATTATTACTAAATTTATTAAAGTCTTGAAATTTTAAGAGGACTTGAGGTATTTATAAGATTAATTAATGAGTTAATAAAAGCTAGTGAGGAGTGTTTAATTTAGGCAGTTGTGTTGCTAAAAAAGAAAATTGAATATGTCAACATACAATGTCAAGTATCAGAGGAAATTAAATAAACTGAGGTGTTTTAAAAGTATTTGATAAGTTTCTAAAACATGCCTTAAAAGCAACTATAAAAATTTGCTAGATATTTAAAAGAATTCAGACTATAAGATAAAAGCTTACAAAAGAATCAAGCAAATCAACTGTTCATTTAAAAAGAAACCTGTATGTTCTTCTACACATAAAAGCCATCCTTGAGGTCATAGAGAAACAAAACAAATAACAACTCAAATTCACATAATAATAATATTGAAAGTAGAGAAGAGAGTGAGAATTGAGTTGCAACAAGTTAGCAAGTTGTTGTTAACTGCTGAAGACATAATGTGAGCAAGTCAGGTATCCTATAAAATAGAAATAGAACTAATTCGATGATTTCGGAGAACCACAGCTTAAAATGTAGGTGTGGAGTATTTGTATTCCTATTTCAATTATCTGGAAGCCTTCTTGATAATTTTTAACCTCACAGCCTTTACTCCGTTCTTTATTCATTAACTGACTCACCAGCAGCGATTTGTGATTCTAGGGGTGCCTGAACCTGTGAGGCCAAGACAACCAGGAGCCTTGATAATTAACAGTCTGGTTCTTTCTTCCTCTCTGGGATCCAGTAACTTATAATTCTGCTCAGGTGCAAAAGCAGTTTGAAACTCACTATGTCTCCAGTTCATAAAGATTTTCTCACAGTCAAAAATAGGTTTTCTTTTCTTTTTAAGTAATCTGCAAAGCACCCTGCTCAGTAACACATACACTTCATAATTTGGGAGGAAGATAATAAGGATGACCTGGTGTGATACCATTTTAATGAGCCAGTTTGTCTCTAAGCTCCAGGCTTTTGTGAATCTGAGGTACATTTAAAAATGAGTCAGAACCACTTATTGAACACCCTCTGTGTATAGATGACGGTGTTAGTGTTATTGACAATTTAAAAGAATAACAAAAGGAAAAGACTTGGACTTCAAAGAGTTTCTAACAGCCTTTTTGAAAAATGGAACACTTCAGGGAGGGGAAGGCCAGGGCCAACATGCCGGTGTCACATGTCAGCCATATGTCAGCTCCAGGGCACGAGGTCATTCAGCAGGAGAAAAGGAAAGGAAATGAGAAGAGAAGAAGGCTATAAAAATTAAGCCTCCTCCAAGGAAATTCTCAGACCAATGGTCCGACTGAACACATCAAGCAGAGATAAGAGAAACCCACTCAAATTCATACTTTTACTAAGCACTAAGCTTGGTCCAATGATCGGTTTAATGAACACTTTCCAGGGTAAAAAAAAAAAAAATCATTGCTCCCCTGGAGAAATTAAAAATGCAAATAGACCACAAGGAACGTATGTCACATTATCACTGCTACATAACTTCTGTTTTGATCAGCCCAGAAAGGACAGGACTTGGTCAAGGACAGTCAGTTTCCTCTAATCTTGGCTCCAGTTTTCAGCTCAGGATCAACCAGAGAAAGCTAAATATGCTTCCCAAATCAATCACAGGGCTTCCAGCTTATCCACTTCCAGCTTCCTCAGGCCTACAGCCTCCAGTCATATCTGAGCATAAGTGAGGCCTTACTTGAGTTTTTGTTTTTGTTTTATTTTGTCCATATAAAGCTTCCTTGCCTGTTGTAGAGTTTCTACTAAAAGTAAATGATGGTGGCTGACTTCCCTGCTACAGCAAACTCTGATTAAGTAGCTATTAGAAATTCTCTTTTGGGCGATAGTCATTTATTACCAGATTTTATTGGAAGCTACAGCTAGATATGGTCTGGGCTGTCCGTTTCCAGTCCCCACAGCCTTCAACCTGAAGAGGTTCCCACAGAAGCCCTGTGCCTTGCCGCTCCTGCTTGTGGGGTATTCCTCAATGGGATGGAAGCCAGGACCAGGTCTGGACTCGGCACTGAGTTCCTCCACCACCTACTCTCAATTTACAAAGAAGACTTTGTTTGACACCTTGGTGGAATCAGGTCTTTCTTTTCCATCCTCTTTGTTGTGTTTTCTGCTTGTTTTGGATTTTTGCCGTCTGAGATTATTGTTTAAGAGCAAGAACATCGGAAGTGAAACCACAGGTCCAGGTGCATTGGCCTGTTGTCCCAGCTGACTTCACAGTTGATGAATTGGCTGAGTTTACTGGAGAGGCAGCCACTTGCACCTAAACACTACTCTTACATATCCTTTCATTCAATCCTAACTCTGGTATTTAGCTCTCTAAATAGCATAATGTCACCAAAAATGCTTTGGCCATTCAGTGGTCACTCAGGTGGACATTTGACTTGAGTAAAATTGTTCATTTGAGAGATGCCTTGGAAGAAAGGGAATATGATCTCTTGGACTTAAGATTTTTTAAATTGGCATGCAACAACTTCTAAATGAAATTCTGAGTAAAAAAAAATTCCTTCTGGGCCTCCCTGGTGGCACAGGGGTTAAAGACACAGCACTATAAAGCTACTACCAGCCATTACAGCACAAGTTCGATTCCTGGCTGGCCAGGGAGGTGACCCACATGGCGCAGCAGACCTCTCCTTTCTCGCCATGCACCGCTGCTCCCCTCAGCAGTGTATTTCAGTCGATCTGCCTGTTCTGCTCCCTGCTCTGTGTATAGTGAATCCTCTGGCCTACACCTAAGTTCTTGGATGTATAAATAAATACATCTTTTTTTGAAAAAAAATTCCTTCACTGTAAGAGTCTTTGGTCAAAAGCAATGAACAACTTAACAAGTTAAGCGAAACCCAACAAGACTCATTTCCCTAAGCAATCCTCTCCCTCCTGGTCCTGTAGTGGCCGCTTCTATCCAGTTCTCTTTCCCCTAACCTCTGATTTCTTTCCTTTGCCACCTCCAGGGACTCCTTCTTTCCCTGGTCCAGATTCTTTTCCTCCAAAACTCGGAAATACCACTTTCCTCTAAAGATCCATCCCTCCTCTGAGTGAGGTATGTAGATAACTGCAGAATTTAAGCCTTTGACCCCAGGTGAATTAAAAGCTATGATTAAGGATTCACTAAACCTACACAAGAACTGTAACTATTTACAGATGTGTTTATAATTCTCTTGAGTGCATATGACCCAGGTTAGGAGGCCAGTATTAACTTGTACACAAGATGGTCGAAACTTAAAGGCTAAATCCTAGATAGCCAAGGTTGATTGGCCCATGCACAAAGAAACCTACAAGATTTTCTCTTTTCACAGTAAACTGGAGGGTCAGAAAAAGGCTGAGAAAGGAAATAAATGTCTACAAAAACTCATTCCTGCAACATTTCCAATAAAAATTAATTGGACCATAATTGAATTATATGAACAGAGAAAAGATGAAATTAGGAAGAGCTTCTCAGTCAAGTTTTAAAAGATCTAAGTTTCCCTTGAGATTCAATTGATATAATATGGAGATGATATCATACTTTGGACAGAGAACCAGGAAGTCTGTAAAATTGATTCCATTAACTTACTTTCTGTCCAAAAGATAGTATAATTATACCCCCCCCCAAAAAAAAAAAATTTTGGTCATTATTTAGGCCATGGCATACTTAAGAAGAGAAAGGCACTTTCTCCTAACAGACTAAAGGCTATCCAAAGTTACCCGACACACCTTATAAATTGACAATTGAAAGATTTTCTAAGATGAACTGGATATTGCAGACATTTGTGTGCCAAATATTTCTGAGCTTGTAACATGTCTTTATGAATTGAAGATTCTACAGTATGATTTACTATGGAGATGATTGAACAATCCCCAATCAGGGAACATCTGGATCTCCAGCCTTCTCTGAATTGGTCAACCTCTCACAAGTGAGAGAATCACCAAAGCGGGAGGGGTGTCTGAGATACTAAATATATAAATAGAAAATGGCCAGATGATAAGTATAATCCAACTCTTACCTATGACCTCTGCTGCATTTGGCCCAGAAGGATCAGAACTTGATCAAATTAGCTTCCCTAATTTTGGCTTCTAGCTCAGGAGGAACTACAGAGGACTAAATAAGTTCCCTCAACACAATCACATAGGATATCCCATTTCTAGTTAGCTTTTTTCCCCCACTGTCAGACTTTTTATCAGGACAGACACTGTCCTGTCTGTTTTTGAATCTTTACCAAATGCAAGTTATAGGGGCTAACTGCCTTTCTATAACAAACTCTGAATGAATAACCTCTGTTCTCACTTCAGTGAATTTTGTTTATTTCCATATCTTCTATTCAGAATTTTCTCATTTGTAAAATTTTCATTTCCAATTATGAAATGTTCCTATGCACTATTAATAACAACTAGGGCCAGGTTAAGATTTTACAACTTTATCACAAACTCCAGCATCAACACATGTGAGTAAAAATACTATTTTTTTTCATACTCAAAAGAAACACCTAGACACATATCATTTATCTGTGTCCAAAGCAGTGTGGTGACTATGAGTCTGTCCAGAAATGATGGAAGTCTCAAGTCAAAGGTTTGGAAGTCAACTTGACTTACCTATGTTTGCCTATCTCTCTTCAATAAAACCCCATTCTGGTCATTTCACTCTCTAAACTGACCCCTGAAAACTAGTGCTGTAACTATAAACACTAGGTTCTGAGCTGTAAATTCCCAGAACTTCACAGTCATCTCCACTAGCTGGTCTAGTTGGAGGGCTGCTGCTAAGAGGAGAAGCTTAGGAAACACATCTTCCAGGCAAGTCATTTGCAGAAATGTCAATACTACACTCAGAGAAGCACCAGCCAACTCTGCGGGAAAGCTAACACATTATTTCCACCAATTTGATAGAAAAATCATCCAAATACCAGAAATAGGCAAAAGTGAATTATTTGTATACTTCTATACCAATATCTAATTATTTTAACCACAAAGTTTCCAAAAAAATTTCGTAGTAACACAGCTTCTACAATACTTCTTTTTCACAAGCTTCTTAGCAAGTTTCATGTATTCATTCTTTTACTTTACCTTTAGCAAGACTTTATTGAGTGCCAGAGTTAAAAATCTTTGTGATTCTAATAAGTTACATATATTATTCTGGGAAGGGTAGGCATGAAGTTTTCTCATCCTGGAGAATAATGTCTTTCTAGTTAATCAGATATTGTTTTATGGTACCTACCATTTTTCAAAAGTCTTTTTCACAAAATCTTATTTTTCTTGTTAAATTTATTCCTACATATATTTTCTCACTTTTATGAATGCAGAATATTTCTCCATTTTAATTTCTAGCTGGTGATTTCTAGTATAAAAATACTGATATATATATACACACATACATACATATATATATTTAAGAAATTCTCAAATTCATAATAGTTTTCAGGCTGAATCTCTTAGGTTTTCTAAGTATAGATTCCTACTAACTAGACATAATCATTTTCTTCTTTCAGTAAATATATTTTATTCTTTTACTTCTTGCATTTGTCAGAACCTTCAGAAAAAAAAGACTGAATAGTAGTGGTGATAGCAGATACCCCTGCCTTTTTTCTTGTTTTAATGATATAGCCTTCGGTGTTTTCCTATTGTAACAGGATGGTTTCCAGGAAAGTGGGGAGGTTCCAGGTCCCTCTCCCTGCCCTGTAACACTGTTTTATATGATTTGTATAGTTGCTGTTGAGTTCTGATAAAGATTCTGTCTTTTTTTTTTAATATATATTTTTTAATTTATTTATACAAGCACTGGTTACAGTCAGAAGCGGAGGAGGATGAGAGAATGCACCAGAGCCAGAGCGGGGAGCAGAGCAGGCAGAAGGACCGAAGTATACTGCTGAGGGGAGCAGCGGGCAGCAGGAGAGGTCTGCACGCCATGTGGGACCCTCACCTGGAGGCAGGGGATTGAACCGGCGCTGCAGAGGCTGCGGGCAGCTTCACAACCCAGCGCTCAACTGCTGCGCCACTGGGGAGGCCCTAAAGAGTCTGTCTTTAAGTAATCTCTTTCTGTGCCTTTGTAGTTAGAGTGGTAATTAGGAAAGACTGTTGAACTTTACATGGTTTTCTGTCTTTGTTTGCAACTGGTAAAATCACATACTTTTAATTTTGTAATTGTGGATATTATATTGATAGATCACCTAATTTTAATTGACTTTCTGTTACTGGGCAGCCCCGATACAAAATGGGTTGCCTGACAGTGGGTCCTCACCCGCGAGCTTAAAGGGACTTATTAATACTCTACTGCAGGCACACATAAAAGGTTAATAAAAGGTTTATTT
Source organism: Talpa occidentalis (assembly GCF_014898055.3). NCBI lineage: Eukaryota > Metazoa > Chordata > Mammalia > Eulipotyphla > Talpidae > Talpa > Talpa occidentalis. The sequence goes on from NW_026555331.1 coordinate 85,548,766, forward strand.
TCAAGGGAAGGGCAAATGAGGAAATGTACAACTCAGGGAGAAAAGTGGGAGATAAAGTCTTAAATGCGTCCTACCCGATCCACCGATCTGGAATCCCAAATGGCACTCTGAGAGCTGGCCGCGAGCCAGGAGCCGTGAAGCCAGGAGGCGAGTGAGAGCCCCCAAGGCCCACGTGTCTGGTTTTTATATCCAACCTGGCTGCCCAACTCCACCCTCATGTCCCAGCCACCCTCCCTTGGTGGTGATGGGATTTGTCTTTTCCAATGTCTTGATGGCTTTAGTCTGGAGTGGGGGTGGGGTCCACAAAGCCTGTATGAGATTAGCTCAGGACATTATTTCCCCCTAACAAGATGACTTCCAGGTATTCTCATTAATCCATTCATTTTGTTTACATTTGTTTATAAAAACTTATCTTGCTATTTCAGCACCAGTAATTTTTCTTCCATAAAGGGCCAGGTTAGGGGGGCCTCCCTGGTGGTGCAAGGGGTTAAGTCTCAGCACTATGAAGATATCTGCAGCAACTGCAGTGTGAGTTTGATCCCCCACATGGCACAACAGACCTTTCTTGTCTCACCCGCTGCTCCCCTCGACAGTGTATTTCATTCAATCCTCTTGTTCTACTCCCCACTCTGTCTCTGGTGAATCCTCTCTCACACACACACCCCACACCTCTGGCCTACACCCCAGCTCTTGTAGGCATAAAAAAATAAATCTTTAGAACAAACAAACAAAAACAACAACAAAGAGCCGGTTGTAAAGAATTGGGTAGGAATGACTTAGTCTGCTATAACTATTCAATTCTGCTTCTGTTTGGTAAAACAGCCATGGGCAATACATAAAGTAGATGATATGGTATGTTCCAATAAAGCTCTATTTACAAAACAGGCAACAAGCCAGATTCGGCCCTGAGGCTGGAATGTGCTGACTCCTGTGCTATTTCCGGACCCCCCAATCCCCACCAGTAGTTCTTGTTCCTATTGTGTTCCTAATGCCTAACTATTGTGTTCCTAATGCATAACAAATTACCTGTCAATAGTTGTTCTAAATACTTTCTGAATAAAAACCTTTTAACTTCACTATAGCCCTCAGTTCAGTTAGCCACCTTTTTTTTTTTTTTTTTTCATTTTAAAGAATTTGAACATCTAGTTTCACAAATGATGATAGTGGGTTCCCCCCTCCACTCTTGTTAGCAATTTATATTAGAGTTATAAATATTGGGAATTGTTCTTATTTTTCCTTAATTGTTATTAGCTTTAAAAAAAGTTTTTCTGTTCTTGGGAAGTTAGATGGAACTCAGACATAAAATTACACTGGACTGCCATCATTTTTATTGTAGACTTCTTTTTTTTTTTTTTTTTTCATTTAAGCAGTTTTTAATGAAAGTTGTATATAAGACTATTTTATTCCTGCATCTTCTCAATTGTTTCTTCCTTGTATTTGCCCTTTTCCTTTCCTACTTGGCGAGATTTGGCTTTGCGTTCTAGGATCTTTTTGCGGTCTTTGTCCAGCTTTAGTCTAGTGATAACCACCTTACTGGGGTGAATGCCCACATGAACAGTTGTGCCATTTGCCTTCTCCGCTGCACTCTTTCAATGTAGATGACATATTTCTTCCTGTAAACCTGGACTACTTTGCCAATTTGCTGTCCTTTATAATGTCCCCGAACAACCTGAACTTCATCATCTTTCCGAATGGGCATGGATCGGACATTGTACTTCTGCCTCAGCTCTTTGGATAGAGGAGAAGACATGATCTTCCTACGAATGTGGGATGGCGCATTGAAATGCCTTTTACGATTCTTGCTCCGGTCAGAAGTCACAAAGGGATTGAACTTCATTTTGGCCGCCGGTGCTCAGCGATGGCCGCAAAAGGGAAAAAGTTATTGTAGACTTCTAACAAATGTTTCTGGATTTGCTCTGAATTGTCCAGTTCTTGCTGGGGCAGTGATTAAAATTTGTGTTTTACTACACAAGCCCTATTTATGCCAGGTTTTCAAAGTTATTTCTATTCAAGTGCCATATAACATAGGTATGATAGATTGTCAAAAAATGGTCGTAATTCTTTGCAACGTTTCCCTGATTTATCACCTAGAAATGGAATCTATTTCCTTGGTCTTTTTAAATTGGAAATGGCTTGTGGTTTACTTCAGAGAATAAATGTGGCAGAAGTAACCTTGTGTGAGTTCAGAACCTATACCTCAAAAGCAGATGTGTGTTTCTTCTCTTGCTGCAGAATTCACAACCTTTATTTGAATAACACCAGATGGATTGATAAAGGAGAGATCAATAAAGGAAGCCTGTAGAGACCCCAGGCTTCTCATCCACCTCAACTGACATCTTCATAAACCAGTCAGCCTTAATCTGCCCACCAGCTGATCACAGGTACCTAAGGCCAGAAGAGATCAGTAGATCATCCCAACCCAGAGCAGAAAGTTCACCCATCTAAAGTCCTAGCTTAACCCATGTGGTGAAACTCCTTAGTTGCAAGGTAAAAAAAGTTTTTGATTTAAGCAAGTAAGTTTGAGGATTGTGTGTATATAACAAAAGGTAACTGATGCATTTAATTAATTTTAAATTTTAACTATAGTAATTTTCTTTTAGGTTATTTGTTGGTACTTTAGTTACTTGTTCTTTTCTCAATTTATAAATTCTACTTGGAGCATTTCATCAAAGAGATTTAGCTGTGTTCCTTTAGATTTTTAACCAGTATGTTATTTTCCCCTTATTCTCTTGGTGATTTTGCACTTTATTTTAATTTCCATATTTTTCTTGGGATCACATTAAATCATATTTTAATTATGATGCAACTAAGTGTATGTTATTTCTGTTATTGACTTTTAGTGAAAGAGCATTACTTACTAATTCTCTTCAGTTAAAAAGTTTCCAAGTTTTTAATTATATAATTTCACACTTTTACAATTATTCTTTGAGTGTAATAAAATAAGAAATATGTGCAGTGATAGAGATCAATACATACAAAAATATCACAGACATACATACATGTACATATAAATACATTGAGGTTGTGACCTTGTTTTCCCTTCCTGTATGTTCCTTGCATTGATCTATTAAAAAATTATTTTCCCTTAGTAATTTATTGTAATAGATAGCTCTATTTTAATCAGTCATATTTAAAACTCTAAGATTCTCTGTTGATGTGCCAAAATAAAAGCAATTATTGTGTTACGCTATCCCAACTCTCTCCGGTTGTTTTCTGATGGTTTCTGACTGAGTTACAAAGCAGAGCTGTGAAGGCAAAATATCCACTTGGATAATTCTCAAGGTCTCTTAGACATTCTAAATGAATATACAAAGAATGAGCTAATGAGGATCTGGGTATGGGGAGAAGCATTTCCTCCCTGAGAAAGTATCTGCAATGAGAAGGTGGTGTCCAGCCAATTTCCCGTTGTTAACCTTCTTCCTGTCAGAGTGCTGCGTCTACTCCCTACTGCATTGTTCCAGGGCAAAAGGTCAAGTGTTGGTTGGCAATGATTACACTTGTTTAAATCTTAACATCTGCTTGTAATTAGTGTGAATCCTTCCAAGATTCTGATATATGATGAATTCTAATCCTTAGTTTCCAGAGTCATTGCACATGTTTCCCTAATGTGTCTTCAGAGATAGTACATAAAAATTTTTAGGGCTTTTTAAGCAGCTATTGAAAAATTAACACACAATATTGCCTGGTAGTTGGACAATTCATAAACTCCCAAAAAAATGCCCAGATATTATCTCTGTTATCACTTGTTTTAGATATATTACTATATATACAACCATCCATGTTTTTGTACATATTCTAATTTGATCTTATGCATATTGGTCTTTATTTTTTTATCTAATTTTTAAGTTAGTTTGTTTTCTTCAATGGCAGAATTTTTGTTGCATAGATATAATTTCCAGTGAATTAGTTTAAACTTTATCAGGGAAGTTGTGCTAATATTTTCTTTTTATCTTTTAGTTTTCTCTGGACTATGCATATCTTTACTTTCTCATTGTTAACTTTGCTTCTTTGTGTTTACTTTCTATTATTTCCTATTAGAAGATGTAGAGTTTATTGTATTTTATCCCTTTTTTAATCAACACTTTAAAATTGGTAAATTTTTACTTTAATATATTTTCAAACTTGTTTAAAAGTTGAATAAGTAGGATAGGAAATTCTATATATCCATTATCCAAATGCATAATTTGTTTACATTTTATCCCATTTGCTGTATGATTTTATATGCATATTAGATATGAAATGTGTATCAGAGCATATATTTCTAGTATTAGTCTACATAATTTTTTTTCCTGGAGCCTTCTGGAGTACACTGAGGGATACCAGGCCTATTTTTCCCTAATTATTTTAGTGTCTACTTCCTAATAGCAAGGCTATTTTCTTACATACCCATAGTTTGGCTGTCAAAATGAGGGAATTAGACACTGATCTACTATTGTGGAATCCATAGTCCATACTTAAATTTATTTATGTCTTAATAATGTCCTTTATAACATTGCCTTAGTGTTTCCTTAGAATTCCTGTGTCTTTTTTTTTTAAATCTGTCTTGAAAATTTGAAGAGGGTAGAGAGGTTTTTAATGGTAATTCCCTCAATGTGACTTTATCAATTGGTAGAAGATTATAGAAGTAATGCTATGCCATTCTTAGCACATCCTTGTGGGGTGAGTAAAAGGGAAACTCTTCAGGCTTTTCCGCGCCCCCCCCCCACCCTGCACATGTGCACTGGGCCAAAGGGCAGGGTGCTGCGTGGCAGGGAGTGCTTGGCCTGGCGTGGCATGGTCCTGGGGACTGACGTGTGCAACAAAGTGTGGCAGAGCTGGGCGGAGTGTGGAGACGATCAGCAGAGAGCATGAAAACACCAACAGAGCTGCTAGAACCGGTAATGCACCTACTCGGTTTTGGGATGGTTGCGCTGCAATCCTATAAGGGATAATGTGATGCTAGTTAACTCTGATCACTTGGTTATTGTAGTTTCTGTGGATTTCTGCACTTTAGAGTAAGTCAGCAAGTGAAGAGTGCTGACAACTGATGAACAACTGATACATATAATTCACATCCTGAAAACACAATTTTTCTCTTTAAAAATGTAGATTTAGCGCAAGGGGTTAAGTCTCAGCACTATGAAGCTATTAGCAGCCACTGAGGCATGAGCTCAATCCCTGGTCAGGGAGTTAACTCTCATGGTGCAGCAGACCTCTCCTGTCTTGTCCGCTGTCTCCTCAGCAGTGTATTTCAGTCAATCTGCCCCTTCTATTCCCCACTCTGTCTCTGGTGAATCCTCTCATCCTTCGTCCCCCGCACCTCTACCCAGTTCTTGCATGCATAAATAAATAAATCTTTTTAAAAAATGTAGTTTTTATATGTATTGACATGTAAGCTATTATCAACTTAGAGCAGATTGTTATGAATACAAGATGCTTTATAAAAGTCCACTGATAAATATAAGACAGAACCTGTGGTAGCTGTGCAAAAGATAAAGGATTCAAAGCCTATCACTATAGAAAATATTCAGATCACCAAAGAAAAGTGCGAAGAACAAAGGAATAACAAAACAACCAGAAAAACTTAACAAAATGGCAATAGTAAGTTCATGCCAATCAATAATTGCTTTAAATGTATAAGGAATAAATTATCCAAGCATAAGGCATACAGTGGTTGAATGGACTAAAAAAACAAAACAAAAACCCTAGCTATATATGCTGCCTATAGAGACTTATATCAGCTTTAAGGACACACAGACTGAAAGTGGGCAAGTGTCACAAAAGAGATTGTGCACTTTGTGAAGTGAAGGAATGGAGAAAGATACTCTTTGCAAATGGAAACCAGAGAAAGCAGTGATAGCAATGTCAATATCATACATAGCAGATTTTTAGCCAAACATTGTAACAGAAGATAAAGGTTACTAAATAATGGTAAAGGGAGTCAATCCCTCAAGAAGATATAATAGCAAATATTTTTGCACCCAAAACAGGAGCACTTCAATATATGAAACAAATACTAACATATCTAAAGAGAAATAGGCAACATTAGAAAAGCAAATTACCAGCCAATTTCCCTGATGATATTGGATAGATACCAAACTCCTCAACAAAATATTATCAAGCCAAATTCAACAATACGTTAAAATGACCATAATCATGATCAAGTAGGATTTACTCTAGGGATGCAAGGATGGTTAAACATAGGCAAAACAATCAATGTGATATATTACATTAACAAAGTAAAGGCTAAAAATCATATGATGGGAATTAACGCAATTAGGGGAAACCTTTCTCAAATCTACATCTATATCCATATCAAATCATCATGTTATACATTTTAAGTATTTTATAATTTTATTTGTCAGTGTCCCTCAATAGAGCTGGCACAAATAAAATACAAATTAAAATAACTTGCCATCACTCCAGGAAGTCTTGTCAGTGTCCTTTCCAATCAGTACCCATATCTAAGACACAAGTAACCAGAATTGTGTTTTTTTCACCATCTATTAGTTTTGCCTAATGTATTTTTTTTTAAGATTTATTTATTTAAGCATACAAGAGCTGGGGCACAGGCCAGAGATGCGGGGGGTGAGAGGATCCACCAGAACAAAGTGGGGAACAAAACAGGCAGATTGACTGAAGTACACTGCTGAGGGGAGCAGCGAGCCAGTAAGGAGAGGTCTGCTGCACCATGTGGGTTGCTCCCTAACCGGCCAGGGATTGAACGGGCTGCAGAGGCTGGGATTGCTTCGTAATGCGGTGCTTAACCCCTTGTACCACCAGGGGGGCCCTAGTTTTGCCTAATATAAAACAGTAAAAATGGAGTCATACTTTATGTATTCTCTTCTCTTCAGCTTCCATCCATCTTAATGTCTGTGAGATTTGTGTTATTTGTGTCAGTATCAAAGAACTGACTTTGGGGCTTAGTTATCATTTCAATAGTTCAATATTACCTTTTATTGTTACTTTTTTTCATTTTAGTTTTTTTCTTGTTTTGTTTTTGTTTATTTACTTTTAATTTCCTACCTGCTTCTGCCTTGCTATGTCAAATACACATTTAATATTTTTGTCATAAATTTGTCTCTAACCTGCTTTAGTCTACAGTCTTTATTTTAAAAGGACAAGTGCCTTATTTCGACGTTTTTATTGATACTATTTACAGAATGTTTTTTAATAGCAGTTGTTTCTTAATATATTTTGTCCGTTCCCTGTAAAGTGTCTAAGTGCTATTCACTGCCCACCATCTCTACCCACCTCACAAGCTAACACTTTCATATTCTTCAAACCTACAAGTTGAGGGTTGTGTGGTGTCTTCAAGACGTCATCTGCATAAATTCAACAGCATTGTCCCTCTCCAGAGGGGGATTATAATCCAGCTCAATATCTACCTTCGCTATAGATAAACCCCTAGCCAGGCTCACAAAGGAAAAAAGGGAGAAAGCACAAATAAGCAGGATCATAAATGAAAGAGGAGAAATCACAACGGACACAGCAGAAATCAAAAGAATAATCAGAAACTACTATGAACAGTTATATGGAAACAAGTTCAATAATCTAGAGGAGATGGACAAATTTCCTGCAACTCTACATGTAATCACCCAAAGCTAGATAAAGAAGAAATAGAGGGCCTCCCTGGTGGCGTAGCAGTTGAGCGCTGGGTTGCGAAGCTGCCTGCAGCCTCTGCGACGCAGGTTCGTTCCCCGGCTGCTCCCTGGCCACCAGAGGAGGGTCCCACATGGCACGCAGACCTCTCCCTCTCCTGCCGTCTGCTGCTCCCCTCAGCAGTGTACTTCGGTCCTTCTGCCTGATCTGCTCCCCACTCTGGCTCTGGTGAATTCTCTCACCCTCCCACGCTTCTGACTGTACCCAGTGCTTGTATAAATAAATAAATAAATCTTAAATCTTAAAAAAAAAAAAAAAGAAGAAGAAGAAATAGAACACCTAAACAGACCAATTACAAGCAGCGAAACTGAAATGGTAATCAAAAACCTCCCCAAAAACAAAAGCCCAGGACCTGATGGATTTACAAATGAATTCTACCAAATGTTCAGAAACGAATTAGTGCCTATCCTTCACAAGCTCTTCCAAAAAATTGAGAAGGAAGGGATAATACCAAACACGTTCTATAAAGCCAGTGTTACACTAATATCAAAACCGAACAAGGACAACACAAAAAAAAGAAAACTACAGGCCAATCTCCCTAATGAACACTGATGCAAAAATCCTCAATAAAATTTTAGCTATCAGAATCCAACAATGTATCCATAAGATAATTCACCACGACCAAGTAGGATTCATTCAAGGAACACAAGGATGGTTCAACATCCAAAAATCAATCAACGTTATCCAATACATCAACAAAAAGAAATATAAAAACGATATGATAATATCAATAGATGCCGAGAAAGCTTTCGACAAAGTGCAACACCCATTCATGACAAAAGCCCTTGAAATTCTTGGGATACAAGGAACATACCTCAACATCATAAAGGCCATAGATGACAAGCCAACAGCCAATATCATTCTCAATGGTGAAAAGATGAAAGCATTCCCATTAAGATCTGGAACAAGACAAGGATGTTCACTCTCACCACTGATTTTCAATATAATACTGGAAGTCCTAGCCAGAGCAATAAGACAAGAGAAAGACATACAAGGAATCCAAATAGAAAAAGAAGAAGTCAAACTATCACTATTTGCAGATGATATCATAATATACATAGAAAATCCCAAAAACTCCACAGAAAAACTAATTCAAGTAATCAATCAGTTCAGTAAAGTGGCAGGATACAAAATCAACACGCAAAAGTCAGTAGCCTTCCTATACACAAACAATAAATCTGAAGAAGAAGAAATCAAAAAAACCATCCCTTTTATTATCGAAACAAAAAAAAATCAAATACTTGGGAATAAATCTAACAAAACAGGTAAGGGATCTATACAAAGAAAACTATAAAACACTGTTAAAAGAAATAGAAGAAGACACAAAGAAATGGAAAGACATCCCCTGCTCATGGATTGGAAGAATAAACATTATTAAAATGGCCACCCTACCAAAAGCAATATACAGATTCAATGCTATGCCAATAAAAATTTCAATGTCATTCTTCAAAGAAATAGAACAATTATTGATGAAATTCATATTGAATCACCAAAAGCCCTGAATAGCCAACGCTCTCTTGAAAAAAAGAGAAGGGAATGGAGGCATCACACTCCCAGACTTCAAAATATACTACAAAGCCATAATCATCAAAACTGCATGGTATTAGAACAAGAACAGACACACAGACCAATGGAATCAAATAGAAAATCCAGAAATAAACCCACAGATTTATGGTCAACTAATGTTTGACAAAGGAGCAAAGACTATGCATTGGAACAAAGAAAGTTTGTTCAATAAATGGTGCTGGGAAAACTGGGTTGCTACATGCAAAAGAATGAAGCTTGACTACTACCTAACACCATGCACAAAAACCAACTCAAAATGGATTAAAGAACTAGACATAAGACCTGAAACCATAAAATACATAGAAGGAAATATAGGCGAAACACTACATGACATGCACCTCAAAGACATCTTTACAGACACATCACCCAAAGCAGTGATAGTGAAGGCAAAGATAAACAGCTGGGACTACATCAAATTAAAGAGCTTCTGCACAACAAAAGAGACAATAACAAAAACAAAGAGAAACCCCACCAACTGGGAGAACATTTTTGCACCAACACTAATGATAAAGGACTGATCACAAAAATCTACAAAGAGCTGATGAGACTCACAAAAACAAAGAAAATAATCCAGTCAAAAATGGGCAGAAGAGCTAAAAAGAAACTTCTCTGAAGAGGAAATGGCCAACAGGATATGAAAAAATGTTCAACATCACTTGTAATCAGGGAAATGCAAATCAAAACTACAATGAGATACCATCTTACACCAGTGAGAATGGCACATATTAACAATCCACAACAAATATTGGCGAGGTTGTAAGAAAAGGAACTCTTCTGCACTGTTGGTGGGAGTGCAAATGGTCCAACCACTATGGAGAGCTTGTGGAGATTCTTGACCTACTAAACATAGAGTCCATATGATCCAGCAATTCCACTCCTAGGTACTTACCCAAAGGACAGAGTAACATCAATTCCAAAGAGCACCTGCACCCCTATGTTTATAGCAGCACTATTTACAATAGCTAAGCTTTGGAAACAACCCAAATGCCCAAAAATAGATGACTGGATCAAGAAGATGTGGTACATATACACCATGGAATATTACTCAGCATCAAAAAAGTAAACACATGCAATTGCAGCAATATGGATGGCGCTGGAAGGGATCATGCTCAGCGAAATAAACCAGAAAGAAAAAGACAAATACCGGATGGTCTCACTCATACCAGGAATCTAGAAAACTTAAATAAGGGACCAGGAAAAAGAATAAGTATAAGAAAGAAAATATCAAAATCAACAAACAACTATGAACCAGAGACTCTCTAGGGGGAGTGGGGGGCGGGGAAAGGAGGGCTTGAGGTCAAAATAAGGGGGTTGTAATTGTAAGGGGAATATAAAAATAAAATTTAAATAATAATAAAAAAATCTACCTTTGCTAACACCCATCTTGTTATTCTTTTTTTTTAATTTTATTTTTATATTTCCCATACAATTACAACCCCCTATTTTGACCCCAATCCCTCCTTTCCCCACCCCCCACCCCCATAGAATGTCTCTGGTTCATAGTTGTTTGTTGATTTTGATATTTTCTTCCACCTTGTTATTCTTAATAGAAATTGTGTGTTTGTGACAGGACTAGATCATTTCTTCCTTAGTTTTCAGGGTTGTAATGGATCTATCCAATTTTATATCCCTTTTGATAGAAGAGAAACAGATTTTGAGCCATTACTGTGAGTGATAAGTTGAATTTACTGTTAGGATAAGCAAGGCAGGAAAATCTGAAACAATACATGTGAATGAGGTTCTAAAGATGAGGCCTTCACACTACCAAAAAATAACTGACTATTAGCCTAAGGAATTGATAATCCCTTACTTTTAGCTTCAAAGGAGAGGGAGCTGCTTCTTGGAAAGCTGCTGCACCTCGCCGTCTCTCCAAGGGACTGAAGATTTATAAATGCAAATCCATGTTTCACAAGTAAAAGTGGTCTGTTAGGGTTATGTGATGGTAGTAGAGCTTACCATAGGCCAATTTCTGTGACCCACTGTTGTTTACAGGTATTAGAAAGGGTGAATCAATATAGTACAGTGGAATAGAAATGCATCAGGCTGCCTTCTTGATGATTCTGGCAAAGAAAAATTATTCTAATCCTTTCATAAATCCTGTCTTTTTCTCTGTCTTTCAAGTCTGTATGCACTCCAACCTCAGGACTGTGTACAAACAAGTTTGTATCTCAAACAAGTTTGAATATCAAAGCTCAGCAATAGATCTTCATCATTCATATTGAAAAAGATTTAAGAATAGTGAATTAAATGTTTAGACTTAAAGATCCATGTCACCTAAAAATGTCATAATGGTTATTTTAGAGATGATTTGGGGGGAAATGATAGTAGATGATGTGATTGTCTTATTATACTGCAAATTATTTATCACATTTAAAGTATTTAGACCTTTTTCATGAAATATATATTGGATTAGAATTGTCAATCAACAAAATCATGGGTCCTCTAAGTCAAGCCCTTACTTAAATCTAGTGTTACTTTTCATCTGATATTTAAATCTCTTGAACCACATCGGTATTTGATAAAAATCTAATGAAGGCACAGCGGGTTGAGCGCAGCACTGTGAAGCTGTCCGCAGCCTCTGCAGCGTGGATTCAAATCCCGGCCGGCCAGGGAGATAGCCACGTGGCAAGGCAGACCTCTCCAATCTCACCCGCTGCTCCCCTCAGCAGTGTATTTCAGTCAGTCTGCCGTTCTGTTCCCCGCTCTGTCTCTGGTGAATCCTCTCACCCTCCCATGCCTCTGGCATATACCCCAGTTCTTGTGTAAATAAATCTTAAAAAAAAAAAAAAGAAATATTATAGGTACAACTCAATGTAATTTTTCATATTTCTGAATTTTACAATTAACCTTTTATTTATCTGGGCAGGTAAACAAATATTTCAACATTTATATTTCATGCACCAAAATATTTTTTAATAAATACTTTAATAAGAGATTTTTAATTTTTTTTTTTATTTTTATGTTCCCCATACAATTGCAACGCCCTGATTTTGACCACAATCCCTCCTTTCCCCGCCCCCCGTCCCAAAGTGTGTCTCTGGCTCATAGTTGTTTGTTGATTTTGATTTTTTCATTTCTTATAGTTATTCTTTTTCCTGGTCCCTTATTTAGGTTTTCTATATTCCTGTTATGAGTGAGACCATCCGATATTTGTCTTTTTCTTTCTGGCTTATTTCGCTAAACATGATCCCTTTCAGCTCCATCCATGTTGCTGCAAATTGCATGTGTTTATCTTTTTTGAATGCTAAGTAATATTCCATGGTGCATATGTACCACATCTTCTTGATCCAGTCATCTATTTTTGGGCATTTGGGTTGTTTCCAAAGCTTAGCTATTATAAATTGTGCTGCTATAAACATAGGGGTGCAGGTGCTCTATGGAATTGATGTTTCTGTGTCCTTTGGGTAAATACCTAGGAGTGGAATTGCTGGATCATATGGAAGCTCTATCTTTAGTAGGTTGAGGAATCACCACACAGCTTTCCATAGTGATTGGGCCAGTTTGCACTCCCACCAGAAATGCACGAGAGTTCCTTATAAGAGAATAATTTCTAATCAGCCCATACTGCCTTTTTTTAAAGAGAATGTTTTTTTAAGATTTTATTTATTTATACAGGAACTGGGGTACAGGCCAGAGGCACAGGAAGGTGAGAGAATTCACCAGAAACAGTGCGGGGAACAGAACATGCAGACTACTAAAATACACTGCTGAGGGGAGCAGTAGGCGAGACAGGAGAGGTCTGCTGTGCCATGTGGCTATCTCCCTGGCCGGCTGGAATCAACCCTGGGCTGTAGAGGCTGCCAACAGCTTCACAGCGCTGTGCTCAACCCGCTGCGCCACCGGGGAGGCCCCATATTGCCTTTTTGTAACTTCTATTTCTACTTGGTAATAAAATCTTTAAAAATTCAAGTTGATAATTATATTAAGATATTGCTAACTCATAAAATTTCATAACTAGGGCCTCCCTGGTGGTGCAAAGGGTTAAGCACTGCACTATGAAGCAATCCACAGCCTCTGCAGCACGAGTTCTATCTCTGGCTGGCCAGGGAGAAACCCACATAGTGAGGCAAACCTCTCCTGCCTCTCCCGCTGCTCCCCTTAGCAGTGTGTTTCAGTCAGTCTGCTTGTTCTGTTCCCCACTCTGTCTCTGGTGGATCCTCTCACCCCCATTATCTCCGGCCTGTACCCCAGCTCTTGTATTCATAAATAAATAAATCTTTAAAAAATTTCATAACTAGAAGAGTATCGTTCTACAGCTTGGGTAAAACTAGTATTACTAAACTGTATTAGACATACAGTATTTGAATGAGTCTAATTTAGTAATTTAAAAACAAAACAGATGATAATGTCAAAATCAAACTCAAAATTGTAACTTAAAAAGGTTTGAATTGAGGGCCTCCCTGGTGGCGCAGCGGTTGAGCGCTGGGTTGTGAAGCTGCCCGCAGCCTCTGCAGTGCCGGTTCAATCCCCGGCTGCTCCCCGGCCACCGCAGGAGGGTCCCGCATGGCGCGCAGACCTCTCCTGCCGCCCGCTGCTCCCCTCAGCAGTGTACTTCGGTCCTTCTGCCTGCTCTGCTCCCCGTTCTGGTGAATTCTCTCACCCTCCCGCGCTTCTGACTGTACCCAGTGCTTGTATAAATCAATCAATCAATCAATCTTGTATAAATAAATAAATGAATAAATAATCTTTTAAAAAAAAGGTTTGAATTGAGGAAATTTTACATGAAAAATAAAATTATTTTTCTTTTTTTTTTTTTTTAAGATTTATTTATTTATTTATACAAGCACTGGGCACAGTCAGAAGCGTGGGAGGGTGAGAGAATTCAACAGAGCCAGAGCAGGGAACAGAACAGGCAGGCTGAGGAAATACACTGCTGAGGGGAGCAGCTGGCACAGCAGGAGAGGTCTGCACACCATGTGGGACCCTCGCTGGTGGCAGGGGATCGAACCAGTGCTGCAGAGGCCGTGGGCAGCTTCGCAGCCCAGCGCTCAACCACTGCACCACCAGGGGAGGCCCATTTTCTTTTTTTTTTTAATGATTTATTTTTTTTAATTTTTATACAAGAACTGGGGTACAGGGCAGATGCGTGGGTGGGTAAGAGGATTCACCGGAGACAGAGCAGGGTACAGAACAGGCAGACTGAAGAAATACACTGCTGAGGGGAGCAGCAGGCAAGACAGGAGAGGTCTGCTTTGCCATGTTAATAGTATATACCCTCGACAGGTGGCATTTACTTTACCTCTGTGGTATTCCTTCCAAAAGCCCATTGCATCAATCAGATAATAAGAAAACATATCAGACAAATTTCAATAGAGAAGATTTTGATAAAAACCTGACAAGTGTTCCTCAAAACTGTAAGTGTCCTCAAAAACAAGGAAATTTTGAAAAACTTTCACTGCCAAGTGAAATATAAGGAGATTTGATAGCTAAATGTAGTCCTAGAGGAAATTATGCTACAAAATAAGAACATGAGATTAAAACTAAGGAAATTTGAATAAGATACAGACTCTAGATAATAATAACTTATGGGGCTTCCCTGGTGGCCTAGGGGTTAAATCTCAATGCATTATCCCTGCAGCCTGAGTTCAATCCTGGCCAGGGAGCTACACACATGGCACAGCCAACCTCTCCTGTCTCTCCTGCTGCTCCCCTCAGCAATGTATTTCAGTAGATCCACCTGTTCTGCTCCTTACTCTGTCTCTGGTGAATACTCTCATCCCCCAACACCTCTGGCCTATACCCCAGTTCTTATGTGCAAAAAACCCCCAATATTAGTTCATTAATTCTGACAAATTTATCATAATGGAAACTGGGTATGGGGTATAAGGAGACTCTATATTATCATCTCAATTTTTCTGTAAATCCAAAACTGTTCTAGAAATAAGGTTCATTTTTTTTTTTAGAAGGATACACTGAAGTATAAAAGCACATACAGTTTGCAATTTTATATAAAAACTTTTAGCAGTCTAAAGGTCAATTGTATTGAGTTCTTATTTATTATTCTTGCCTCAGTTTGCAGTGGTAACTGCATTCTTTTGATAAAATGATTCAGTTATTTATTTTCTCTCCCTCAGGCAGAAAACTTCTGTGTATGCTCTTCAATATGCTGTTCTGTAACCTCTTATTGCAATATTTTTTAATAAAAATTCTTTTCAGAAACAATACATTATGGAGTTGGATTTTCAACTTTATTGAGTGAAGGACATTATTTATTCCCATTATGGGTTCAAATAAATCTTGCATTCAAAATGCAGATCTCACATATATTACTTTTACTTGAAAAAGGAAAATGTGCCTTGTGAGATAAACAAAATACAGGGCAATATGTGACAACTGTTGATCTTCAGAGTCAAAAATGACCCTTAAGGAGAAACTCAAAGTATGGCATTGTGCAAATTATTCCAACAATGACTAAATTACAATATTCAGGGCAGAAATAGAGAAAAGTAAATAAAACAAAATTTAAAAACTCAAATCACATCATAAATTAAAGTATCTAGAAATGTTAGAAACAATATTCGTATGGTAAAGTTCTTCAACTTTTCAGAAATATATTTATAGAAAATAGAAATATAGAAAATAGAAATATATTTTGAGATACGGCGGAGCAACATGGCGGCGAGGAGACGCTG